>NC_053489.1:432021730-433391730 GCF_905171775.1 Rana temporaria | reverse complement strand
GTTCTCTCTCTCTCTCTCTCGTTCTCTCTCTCTCTCTCGTTCTCTCTCTCTCTCTCTCGTTCTCTCTCTCTCTCTCTCGTTCTCTCTCTCTCTCTCTCTCGTTCTCTCTCTCTCGTTCTCTCTCTCTCTCGTTCTCTCTCTCTCGTTCTCTCTCTCTCGTTCTCTCGTTCTCTCTCTCTCGTTCTCTCGTTCTCTCGTTCTCTCTCTCTCTCTCTCGTTCTCTCTCTCTCTCTCGTTCTCTCTCTCTCTCTCTCGTTCTCTCTCTCTCTCTCTCGTTCTCTCTCTCTCTCTCTCGTTCTCTCTCTCTCTCGTTCTCTCTCTCTCTCGTTCTCTCTCTCTCTCGTTCTCTCTCTCGTTCTCTCTCTCGTTCTCTCTCTCTCGTTCTCTCTTTCTCTCGTTCTCTCTCTCTCTCTCTCTCGTTCTCTCTCTCTCGTTCTCTCTCTCTCGTTCTCTCTCTCTCGTTCTCTCTCTCTCGTTCTCTCTCTCTCGTTCTCTCTCTCGTTCTCTCTCTCTCTCTCTCTCTCGTTCTCTCTTTCTCTCGTTCTCTCTCTCTCGTTCTCTCGTTCTCTCTCTCTCTCTCGTTCTCTCTCTCTCGTTCTCTCTCTCTCGTTCTCTCTTTCTCTCGTTCTCTCTCTCTCTTTCTCTCTCTCTCTTTCTCTCGTTCTCTTTCTCTCGTTCTCTCTCTCTCGTTCTCTCTCTCTCGTTCTCTCTCTCTCGTTCTCTCTCTCTCGTTCTCTCTCTCTCGTTCTCTCTCTCTCTCTCTCTCTCGTTCTCTCTTTCTCTCGTTCTCTCTCTCTCGTTCTCTCGTTCTCTCTCTCTCTCTCGTTCTCTCTCTCTCGTTCTCTCTCTCTCTCGTTCTCTCGTTCTCTCTCTCGTTCTCTCGTTCTCTCTCTCGTTCTCTCGTTCTCTCTCTCGTTCTCTCGTTCTCTCTCTCGTTCTCTCTCTCGTTCTCGTTCTCTCTCTCTCGTTCTCTCTCTCTCTCTCTCTCGTTCTCTCTCTCTCTCTCTCTCGTTCTCTCTCTCTCTCTCTCGTTCTCTCTCTCTCTCTCTCGTTCTCTCTCTCTCTCTCTCGTTCTCTCTCTCTCTCTCTCTCTCGTTCTCTCTCTCGTTCTCTCTCTCGTTCTCTCTCTCGTTCTCTCTCTCGTTCTCTCTCTCGTTCTCTCTCTCGTTCTCTCTCTCGTTCTCTCTCTCGTTCTCTCTCTCGTTCTCTCTCTCGTTCTCGTTCTCGTTCTCTCGTTCTCGTTCTCTCGTTCTCTCTCTCGTTCTCGTTCTCGTTCTCTCGTTCTCTCTCTCTCTCTCTCTCTCGTTCTCTCTCTCTCTCTCTCTCTCGTTCTCTCTCTCGTTCTCTCTCTCGTTCTCTCTCTCGTTCTCTCTCTCGTTCTCTCTCTCGTTCTCTCTCTCGTTCTCTCTCTCGTTCTCTCTCTCGTTCTCTCTCTCGTTCTCTCTCTCGTTCTCTCTCTCGTTCTCGTTCTCGTTCTCTCGTTCTCTCTCTCGTTCTCGTTCTCTCGTTCTCTCTCTCGTTCTCTCTCTCGTTCTCTCTCTCTCTCTCGTTCTCTCTCTCTCTCTCGTTCTCTCTCTCTCTCTCGTTCTCTCTCTCTCTCTCTCTCTCGTTCTCTCTCTCTCTCTCTCTCTCTCGTTCTCTCTCTCGTTCTCTCTCTCGTTCTCTCTCTCGTTCTCTCTCTCTCTCGTTCTCTCTCTCGTTCTCTCTCTCGTTCTCTCTCTCTCTCTCTCTCGTTCTCTCTCTCTCTCTCTCTCGTTCTCTCTCTCTCTCTCTCTCGTTCTCTCTCTCTCTCTCTCTCTCGTTCTCTCTCTCTCTCTCTCTCGTTCTCTCTCTCTCTCTCTCGTTCTCTCTCTCTCTCGTTCTCTCGTTCTCTCGTTCTCTCTCGTTCTCTCGTTCTCTCGTTCTCTCTCTCTCGTTCTCTCGTTCTCTCGTTCTCTCTCTCTCGTTCTCTCTCTCTCTCTCGTTCTCTCTCTCTCTCGTTCTCTCTCTCTCTCTCGTTCTCTCTCTCTCTCTCGTTCTCTCTCTCTCTCGTTCTCTCTCTCTCTCGTTCTCTCTCTCTCTCGTTCTCTCTCTCTCTCGTTCTCTCTCTCTCTCGTTCTCTCTCTCTCTCGTTCTCTCTCTCTCTCGTTCTCTCTCTCTCTCGTTCTCTCTCTCTCTCGTTCTCTCTCTCTCTCTCTCGTTCTCTCTCTCTCTCTCTCGTTCTCTCTCTCTCTCTCGTTCTCTCTCTCTCTCTCGTTCTCTCTCTCTCTCTCGTTCTCTCTCTCTCTCTCGTTCTCTCTCGTTCTCTCTCGTTCTCTCTCGTTCTCTCTCGTTCTCTCTCGTTCTCTCTCGTTCTCTCTCGTTCTCTCTCGTTCTCTCTCGTTCTCTCTCGTTCTCTCTCGTTCTCTCTCGTTCTCTCTCGTTCTCTCTCGTTCTCTCTCGTTCTCTCTCGTTCTCTCTCGTTCTCTCTCGTTCTCTCGTTCTCTCTCGTTTTCTCTCTCTCTCGTTCTCTCTCTCTCTCTCGTTCTCTCTCTCTCTCTCGTTCTCTCTCTCTCTCTCGTTCTCTCTCTCTCTCTCGTTCTCTCGTTCTCTCTCTCGTTCTCTCGTTCTCTCTCGTTCTCTCTCGTTCTCTCTCGTTCTCTCTCGTTCTCTCGTTCTCTCTCGTTCTCTCTCGTTCTCTCGTTCTCTCTCGTTCTCTCTCTCTTTCTCGTTCTCTCTCTCTTTCTCGTTTTCTCGTTTTCTCTCTCTCAGCGTGAGTTCCACTTTAGGGTATTGGCACATTATGAAATACTTTAGAGCAAAGCCCCCTTAGTGTGCCCAGTCACCGCCGAGGGAGCTGACATGTTCCCTCTGCGTTTCTTCCGGGTTCGCGGGCACTGTTAGTGGCCAGAGCCACGGTGTCAATGAACGTGGGAGTCCTCCATTCCACCAAGAAGCTCTCAAGGTGTTTTGGGAATGCTAAATACAGCGCTCCCAACCCACCCCCAAAGATGCTGCTTGCAGGACTTTTCGGAACGTCTCGCAAGTGCACCGCCCCAGTGTGGAAAAGTCACGCTTGAATGAATGGGAGGCGGCTTTCAGGCTCCTAGCAGAGGCTTTTTCTTTCGCTAAATCACCTGAAAACCAGCCGAGTGTGAAATGGATCTAAGTCGCAGATATTTTTCTATCTCCGTGTCTTCATTTTTGGTTATTGTATCTGCTCAGTTGTGTATAGCCTTCTAATCCTCTTGGCCTTAGTAGCTTGCTTTATTTTGTTAAATCTGACCTTAACGCTTTGTCACACACTTTCCAGTTGAACACCTCTATCCCTCTATGGTTAGAATTTTTTTTATTTTTTAGGGTGCACTTATGCTGGACACAGTTAACCACTTGCCATCTGGAAGGTTTTACCCCCTTCTTGACAATCTTTTTTTGCTATTCAGCACTGCGCTACTTTAATTAGCAATTGCTTAGTCATGCAAGACAAAAACAGTATGGGACACGAGAGGGTACACTGATAAGTCTATAAAGTCAGGAAGTATAGGTATGCAGCATTAGTGGCAGCTCCCTTGAGAAAAAAGCAGTCTCTGAAATAACAATGGCTACTCGCACTTTATATAAAGATCAATAGGCATATAACAGTATAATAATGTGGCAACTCAGCGCCCCCCCGGTGGATGGTGGTGTGTGTATATGTTGAGAGAAACAACTGGCCGGACATCCACCTCGTTGTCTTGGAACCAGCATGGGACACACTGCAAGTCTCATTGGAAGTGATATCAGAACTCGGAGATGACGTTTAAAAGCACCCCACACTGTTTTTTGTTTGTTCTCCCCTCAATAGCCGGATGTCGGCACTTGCAATCAAGCGTCATTGTAAATGGGATTTGACTTCGCAATAAGCGTTTATCGATTGGTTTGCGCAAAATGTATAGCGTTTACAAAATAGGGGATAGTTTTATTGCATTTTTATTAATAATTTTAATTTTTTTTTTTACATTTTTTTTTTTCTACTAATGGCGGCGATCAGCGTTTTTTTTTTCTTTCTTTTTTTTTTCTTCCCGTGACTACAACATTATGGTGGACACATCGAACAATTTTGACACATTTTTGGGACCATTGTCATTTTCACAGCAGAAAGTGCTATAAAAAAAGCACTGATTACTGTGAAAATGACAATTGCAGTCTAGGAGTTAACCACTAGGGTGCACTGTAGTGGTTAAGTGTGATCTCATATGTGTTTCTAACTGTAGGGGGGCTGGACGTGTGACGTCAGTGATCGTCTTTTTCTATATCAGGGAACAGACGATTACTGCCACAATGAACAACGGGGAAGGTGTGTTCTTCAGCTCCTGTGACCGATCGCGGGACACCAGTGGCGATCGGGTCCCGCGGTCACTGAGCTTCGGACCGGGATGCATATATCGTCGGTAGGGGTCCTTAAGTGGTTAATGGAGTATTTCATTTTTATTGTTGCACTTTAAGCATCATTAAAATCACTGCTCCTGAAATAACGATTGTTTTTAAAAACTATTTTTGCATTGATACCTGTCTCCCAGGGCCATACCCCTTTTTAGCCAATTACTTGCATATAAGCCTTCAAAATGGGCACATAATTTTTCCTGTTTGACTCTCATAGACTTCAATGGGGTTCGCTGTTCGGGTTAGAACATTCCCCTGTTTGTGAGTTCTGCTGCAAACCGAACAGGGGGGTGGTTCTGGCCATCTCTACAATAGGATACATGGAGGTTATGAATTAAATTCTTTCCTAACAGCCACAATCCTCTGTGTCCTGTGAACACAGCAGTTGCGCGCCGCACCACTCGCATCTATCCTGGAAGAAGCAGTTTCCACCAGTTTTCAGTTGATCACTGGAAACTAGCAAATAATTGCGGTTTTGCACATAGATGTAGTAATTTACTGATGTTTACTTGCCGGAAGGAAGATCCTGGGTAAAATGTTCTGTAAAGATCTATATAAAACATGCATGCAATTATTCTTCATCCTTTTCTAGTTGCCAGCTTTGTAGTAGTCACGCTTTTATGCGTAAATGACTGTACTGAAATGTAAAAAAAATTGGACTTTGATCCCATTGTTGTATTGCTGATCTTTACTCAGCTGTGTGCATTGTTCCAAAAATGTCAAGGTACATGTGCTTAGAGCAGTAAAAATGTGGCTTATTTTCACCAATAGACCTAAAACATATTAGTACCACGCGTTTAGCCCTTGTTTTTTCATGCTTTCGTTTGATGGGATACTGGAAAAGCCACAGCTTCGGTTTCGGTGTGATTTTACAGTGTTGGGCTTCATTTACATGGGCTCTTTAGCCTAAATAGTGTAAATGCAACCTGTCTGTGTTCAGGGCTGCTTACATGTATGCCTGTGAACTTAGAATGAGCATCTGTGTCTGTACAGCTGCTGCTCCCTCCATAGAGTAACGTAGCTCCAGCCACATAAATGAGAAGGCTGTATGGGACCCGGTGCCCATGTGAATAAGACCTATCTTAGTTCTGATTCTGTGTAAATTTGTCCTATTTTTATTTAATTTTTTCAGCTGTACATTGCTTAGCTAGACTCGCGTTGACTTTATTCACCTGTAGTGTGTTTTTTTTTACTTTGAGTAGAAAAAAAGGATAGAGCCAATGTCTGTCACTCAACTGATTTTGAGAGTTCTACCCGTACTTCCTAAAATAAGATAAATACACTATTAGTTATCACAGGAACAAATGTCCTCATTGGAAGATTTTACCTCTCTTCTTGTACCAGCCAGTGACAACTTAGAATTTTAGATTTTTTTTTCTTTTCTCACTTTTTGGTCCTAGGGATGGTTACTAGTACTAACATGGCCATTCATCTCCCCCCCCCCCCCCCCCCCTCTGTCACATTTTGCACTTTTTTTAAGGAGGGGGGGGTACCCGCTTCCACTTCTGTTCAGATCGCCTAGGCTTAGTTCTCCCCTCCATGTCAGTCTGTCTAAATACAGTTTTTGTAGCTGCTGACTAACATTTTTACAAAGGTGACTGGAAAACCACTTTAATGCTGAACTTCGGGTAAAATTTTGGCAGTTTTGGAAAGGTACATTTTTTACCTTAACCACTTGCTGATAAGCCGCCGTCATAGGTCAGCTCGTTCCCGTGAATTGATGTACTGGTACGTCGGCTCCTATAAGAGCCATAGCAGGCGTGCACGCGCCCACCCCACGGTGGAGTAACAAATGTGCATGGTTGGCGGCCGCGATGTTCGGCCACCTGCGATCGCGGGCACGAGAGCCAGAATGGGGATTTGTGTATGTAAACAAACCCCCGTTTTGACAGGGGGAGGAGACAGATCTGATGTTGCTAGTAATTGGGATATAATACTGTAGCTGATGACTTTTAATATAAGGACACTTGCCTGTCATGGAAGCCCCTGATGTTGGCCCCCCAAGCCGATTAGTCCATTGGTTTGGGTGCCGCTATTGCAACTAAGAGAAACCAGTAGTGGAGGCTTCACAGCCGGTTTCCTACTGTGCATGCACAAGTCGCGCTGTGCTTTCAGAACGGCCCTGTCTTCCAGGACACTCGCAGGTCCTAAGAGCAGCGGGGGGGAAGGAGGAGCCGCTGATGCAGATAGGGAAATGACATGCCGTGGCAGGGTTAGGACCAAAGTACTCTTGGTCTGTTATACCCATAATATCCTGCATTTTCCTTTTTGTATCATGCAAAATATAGTGCTCATTGTGTGCAGATGTGTCATCCTGCAGCAGCTGAAGTCCTGGTTCCAAAAAACAGTGTGATTCTGGGGGATAATAATCTAATTGGGCTTAAAATCTTCTTTTACACAAAATTGTAGTAGTTTTTGTTTTTAAATTTGTCAGTGGTTTAATTGAGCCAAGGGAGAGGGATCTGTTAATTCCAAGTTGGCAGAATCCTCCATGCCAGGACCTTGTGTTCTGGACTTATAGTAGTACCCCTGGCTTTTTACTGGCAGGACATAGATTCACTCTACTTCCATAGCTGATCAGATTACCTTGACTTTGAATCCCCGGAATCTGAAGATATATCGAATTATATAACTTATCTATGTAAAGTTTATTAATGTGTCATGTTCGCATTCTGTCCCTGTATTAAAACTTTAAAATGAAACATACATTTTTTTGGAGATGATCGTGGAAGTAAAGACCTGTTTTGGCATCGTCATTGAGACTTTTTTTTTTTTTTCTTATCCAATGTCTCTGTTTTTCGTAGATGGTGAAGTCAATGTTTTGGATGACATTTTAACTGAGGCTCCCGATCAAGATGATGAGCTGTACAACCCTGAAAGTGAGCAGGATGTTAATGAAAAGAAAGGTATCTACACAAACAGTTTATTTTTTTTGCCTATACTCAATACTCCTGTATGCCATGCTGATAGCCTCTAGAACCCACTAAAAATCCCAGTACTCGTGTATAGGATATGTTAATGTTTCGCAGCACTCCCAAAAATTACATATGTTTTTTTTTTTTTTTTTAAGCAGCGACCCTAGAGACTACAATGGCGGTCATTGCAACTTTTTATCTCGCACGGTATTTGCCCAGCAATTTTTTAAACGTGTTTTTTTTTTTTTTTGTTTCATGGTTTAAAAACAAACATTAAAGTTGGCCCCATAGGTGTGCCTAATCACCCTGTGCAGCACAAAATTTGAATTGGAGGCGGTCTAAGGCTAGAATTATTGCTCTATTATTGCTGGGTGGGACTTGCGTGTGCGTTTGGTTTTTGCGTACGAGGACAGGGGCACATTTTCTATTGTTAATTTTACTTAAATTTTAGGTTTGACGCTTTAAAAAAAACAAAAAAAAACATCCCTTGCAATAGGAATATGGCATGATCTGACCTATTTTCAGTGAGATATGTATGGGGTCAATAAGACGCCCCCCCCCCCACATCTCGCCTCTAGGCTGGGAAGCCTGAAATAAAAAAACGATCACGACTTCCCAGCCAAGGTGGCGCAGATTGTTTGAATGCAGAGGCCAGGCGTGACTTGGACAAAAGTTGATAAAACTATTTGACGTCTGTCGATATTTATTTTTTGTTCAGTGTATGGCTAACTTAAGGCCCCTTTCACATGGGTGTCTCCACTTGGCGGAATCCGCTTGCTCAGTGATGGATCTCTCCAATAGTTCCCGATGAGCAGGCGGATGTCAAATGTCAAATGAATGGCAGTGGGTGTCAAATGTGTTGTTTGAAATCCGCCACTTGAGTTTTCATCAGAGGTTTTTTTATTTGTTTATTTACATCCACTTCTAATGCAAAAAAAGACGTTTGTCCATTGTCAGTTTTTCATCCGTTCCCGTTTTTTCTTTTAACATTACAAAAATAGGCCTTGGATCCGTTTTAAAACAACGGCTGTTGACAGATGCAAATGGATGATTATCTATTTACATCTGCTTTTCATAGAAATGCATTTTCATCCGTTACAGATGGTTTGTCCGTTATTTATCCATCTAGTATGTGTGACTGTCATCCTGACAAAACAGTGGGGTTCATTTTCTAAAACTGCAGAGTGCCAAATCGGGTGCATGGTAGAAAATCCATTTCAATCTTCAATTAGTGTTGCTAAACCCACAACAGTAAAATCAGTCTGTATGTGCAGTAAAGCATGCTTGTTATACTCACTGTGGAACAAAAAGGATTAATCTTTTGCATTGAGTTAAAAGGCTATTCGATCCTGTCTTCTCCGATCCTCCCCTCCTTCCACTAACTCTAAAGTCTATAGAGTCAGGCTGCACATGCTTGGTTTGGTGTGTATTGCTAGAGTTTTTTTTTTTCCTCTTCTTGGGAGATGCATGTGATCTGCACTGTCCAGACAAAGGTCCAGGGGTCCTGCATCCTATCCTCATAGGGCAATTGTGGGAGAAATAAAATCTCCTTCTACAAGCTTTCACAACACACTGATAGAAGTCACAAGACTTCTCTGCTGATAAATACTTTATTTTATCAGTTTATATTTACTAAAACTATTGCATTTCCATGTTGTGGGTTTAGTAACCCTTTAATCTTTGTCAAAAAAAAAACTGGAAGCTGATTGGTTTCTGTGCAGCGCTGCACCAGATTTTGGGCCAGGCAAATAGCAGAGAGGAGCGGGCTTCTCGCATGCACAGTAGGGTTCCTGGCGTGAAGCCGAAAGGCTACACTGCCGGGTTCCCTTACCCGCAATGGCGGCGGCTGCAACCCAAAGCTGATGGAAACATCGGCTGCGGTGCTGACATTGCTGGATTCCAGGACGAGTACCGTATTTATCGTCGTATAACACGCACCCTAACTCTAAGAGGGAGGTTTCAGGAAAAAAAGTGAGTGTTATAGGGCAATAAATACAGTAAGTGTCCCATTATTTAAAGCCAGCAGCTGCAGTATGTGTAGCTGCTGGCTTTTAATTTTTGCAGCGGTGGGTGGAACACCGCTTTTAAAAGGATATCTACTTTTAAAGGCAAAACTCCTTTAAAGAAAAATTGCACTTAAGAAAAATGTCAACGGCCATTATTGACGTTTGCTGTTGAAAAGCCTGACTGCATCTTGCTTTTATACTCCGACACTAACCTGACATAAAACTGGTATTTAACAAGAATGGGAGTTTTGTGTGTGTGTGTTTTTATTTTTTTTCCTCAATCCTGGTGAATGGATGATAGGGCTGTGTGGGTTGAGTTAATAATGACTAACACCCCTACAGTAAGAAAAACTCAGCTGTCTTATTTTTCTTCCAGGGTCCAAAAGAAAGAGCGATCGAATGGAAATTCCTGATACTAAAAGGCAAAAACAATCCTCCCACATCGCAAGACCTCCCCCACAAAGGCTGTCCAGTGGCACAAAGAGAGTTGTTAGCACCAAAGGAAAACCGGTATCGGAATACAAGAATGATGACTTCTCTAGACATGACAGGAGCAGAAGACCTGAAAGTGATCGGAGAGTTCATCCCTCTGGCAGCTCTGGACGCGAAGCATATAAAGGGTCACAGGAAAAAAACAGCATAAGGAAACGAGAAACTGACAGGAGACCCAAATCTGCCAGTCCCGTTCTGTCATCTGAGGTAACAAATGGCTCTTAATTGTTTTGTTCTTAGTAATAATTGCTACAGCCTAAATGTTGTGCAACCCATCATTTTAGACTTTACTGTAAATTTTTGTCCTTCCTAAAATCTTTGTGTATAATTCTGTTTGTCAAACCTTGTAAAATTCTAAATTACATATGGTTGTCCCTAAAACTACAGAGACATCCTGTTACAGAAAAAAATGTTTGCGTTGAATAAATGCACCAAAGGTTTAACCACTTTAGCCCCAGAAGGTTTTACCCCCCCTTAAACCACTTGCTTACTGGGAACTTAAGTCCCCCCTCCTGCCCAGACCAATTTTCAGCTTTCAGTGCACACACATTGAATGACAATTACTCAGTCATGCAACACTGTACCCAAATGATTTTTTTGTCCTTTCATTTTTTTTTTCTTCATACAAATAGCTTTCTTTTGGTGGTTTTTGATCACCTCCTGGTTTTTTATTTTTTTGCGCTATAAATGAAAGAAAATTTAGACAAAAAAATGCATTTTCTTAATTTCTGCAATTTTTTTTTGCACATTTTGTGTTTTTTTTTTTTTTCCCCCCATAAATTTTGCCCACAATTTATACTGCTACATATCTTTTGGTAAAAAAAATAACCCCAAATTTGTGGAAATTATTTGGTCTGTGTGAAAGTTTGATCTACAAGCTATAGCGCAAATCATAAAAAATGTATCACATCGGATTTACTGCCTCTTTTCTTGAGATCATAACAAGCCAGGAAAGTACAAATGCCCCCCCAAATAACCCCTTTTTTGGAAAGTAGACATTCAAAGGTATTTAGTAAGAGGCATGGTGAGTTATTTAAAGTTGTTATATTTTGAAAAGAATTGTGTGAAAAAATAAGATTTTCTCAAATCTAGGAGTCAGCTAAAAAAGTTAGGAGCCAGAAAACATGCCCCTGTCCCGCCAATCTTGCGTGCAAAAGCGAACGCATACGTGAGTAGCGCCCGCATATGTAAATGGTATTCAAACCACACACATGACGTATCACCGCGATTGGTAGAGCGAGAGCCATAATTCTAGCCCTAGACCTCCTCTGTAACGCTAAAAAAATTCTACAGGTTGCATGTTTTAATGTCGCCTATGGAGATTTTAAAGGGTAAAAGTTTGTCGCCATTCCACGAGTGGACGCAATTTGAAGCGTTGCATGTTTGGTATCAATTTATTCAGCTTAACATTATCTTTCGCATTATAAAAAAAATTGGGCTAACTTTACTGTTTAAAAAAAAGTGTATTTTTCCCCCAAAAAATGCGCTTGTAAGACCGCTGCGCTAATGTATGTGACAAAGTATTGCAACGACCGCCATTTTATTCTCCAAGGTGTTAGAATAAAAAATATATGTTTGGGGGTTCTAATTAGAGGGAAGGAGATGGCACATTAGAACTGCTGTTTTACTTGTAATGCCAACGGCCACCACAAGATGGCGCCAGCTCACAGAAGGAAGCTTAGGCCTTTAGAAGGCCGCAAAGCCGTGGCCTCAATTACCGGCGGGCACGGGCCCGCCGCGATCGCGCGGCGGGGGCACACGGAGACACAGGATCCTGTGTCTCTGTGCGCCCACGCCGTCCGGTAATTGAGGCTGCGGCTTTCTGCAGGCCTAAGCTTCCTTCTGTGAAGGACGCAAAGCCGCGGCCTCAATTACCGGCGGGCGCCAGGTCACAATTTCTTATCGTTATTGCGACCGGATTTTTTCGAGCCCTGTACTAAGAGAACTGGCTCTTCAGCAGAAATTGGATCACAATTACACTTTAGAAAGCTTACAGTAAGGTCAACATCTAGGACACTATATAAGGTTTATATATATATTTCCTTAACGTGTGACAATGCACAGGAAATTTTGAATCGTGCTTGCGTTGCCCTAATTAATTGCACCCCAAATGCATACATGGTAAATGTGCCCCGCTTCATGTCTGAAAAGGTTCTGGAGCTTCCTTTGTTGTGTGTATGGGCTGCCCAATGCACAAAAAACAGCGAGCAGTAGTGTGTCAATCTTATAGCTGCCTTAAAGCTCCCCCCATATAATCTTGAGAATTCAAGACTGCTACATAACTTTTTTTAATCTGAATTTCTAATTCTCAAAATCGTATTCTTTTAATTGCACACAAGTCCTGCTGCGCTTTCCTCTGACTCCATGGGATCTGAATTTCGTTCTCTCAGTGCTCCTAAAAAACAAATGAGGGCATTTTCCCTCTACTTATCTCTCCCCTCGAGGACAAGGTGGTGAAGCCCAGACCCTCCTTCTATGGAAGATCAATTTGGCCTTATCGTCCTAATTAGAACGCCATTCTTCTGCCCCTCTGTCTGGCTCCAGTGTAGTGTACACTATACACTGCAATACACAGCCCTCGAGTATCTATTATAAAGCTTGCAATGGCAAGTGCTCATTGGTCAGCACAGCCATATGACCATGCTGACAATTGAACACATCTCAAGTGGTTTCTTCTGGTAAGATGTTCAGAAAAAAGGTGTTTCTTGTCAGTGTGGTCATGTGGTTGAGCTTGCCATTGCAAGCATTTTTATGGATACTCCAGAGCTGTGCATTAGTGTACGGACTACCACACCAGCAGAGTAGGTTTAGGGTTGCTATGTATATATGTATAGAGGGTTGGCCAGTATGGTTAGACGTAGGGTTGTACCGATGCTAGTATTTGTACTCGGGCAAATGCTCCGCTGCTTTACCGATATCTGGGCGGTGAGGGTGAGCAGTGCGGTGGGGGAGTTGCAAGCACTAATCATCCTGAATAGATTTAAAAGTCTGACACCCGGTCCTCTCTCTCAAATCTGCGCACCGCCCCCCCCCGCTGGGTTCCAGCGGTGATCGGTGATTCTGTCATACAATATCACCGCAGACTGTCCCCATCCGTCCTTCTCCATGCTGCTGTCCCCCTCCGTGCATCTGTCCCCCTCTCTCCTCTGTGTCCCCCTCCGTGCATCTGTCCCCCTCTAGCCGCTGTCTTCTCTCTATTCATTATCAGTGCAGTGGAGGCTGCTGAGAAAGGGACTGGGGAATATGTGTCCCTTTCCCTGTCTCAAAGGGGAGATGTCAGAGGTCTGTTGTAAAAATAAATACTGACACGTGTCACTGTCGCATGAGATTAAATAAAAGTATCGGTATCTGCGAGTACTGGGGGGGAAGTGGTATCGGGACAACCCTACTTAGAGATGGTCGTTTTTTCTTTTTTTCATGACTAGATGAACTTGCCCTTTTAATGTTACAGCTCAATCGTCTCCTATACAATTTCTGTTAAACAGATTTAGGTGGACTTTTTTTTTTCTTTCCATTTATTTATTTTACTTCAATTACTGCCAGGATTGCTGATATGTAAAATCAACTGGTTTCCTGATCCACAGAGCCCTAGATAATTTGTCTGTTCTTAGCTTGTAAATTTAGTATTGATACCTGGCGCAGTTCTCCCTATGGCTTTATTCTCGGAAGTAATTCTAGGAGCTGGAGCAGGCATTTTACTAATTCATGATAGTGTAGAGGTATAGTGTACATTTGATAAGTTTATTTTTTTGTGTAAATTGTGTCTGTTTGCACATGCCTTGTCAATGACTGCTTTGATGTGCTAAGGAGAAGTGGTGTCTTATATATTAGCCTTTTATGTTCCCCCCCCCCCCCCCACCTTAAGGCTGAGATTATTATTTATTATTTGCGTTTTTTTTTTTTTTCTATTAGAAAATAAGACCTGATTCAAGCAGACGACCAAGCAGGTCCAGTCGCTCATCCGATGGTAACTCTGATGAATACGGTTCAGAGAGGGACAGTGGTAGCAGCGATTCTTCTGATGAAGAACAAGGAAACAATAGTGACAATGAAGGAATGGAAGAAGAGGAGGATGAAGGGGAGGAAGCTGAAGAGGAGGAAGGTGAGGAAGAGGAGGAAGAGTATGAACAAGAACACGAAAGAGACCAACGAGAAGGAAATGATTATGATACCCGTAGTGAGGCCAGCGACTCAGAATCTGACTCTGCTTCATTCTCGGACTCCATTCGTTCCGGTTCTGGCTCTGACATTTCAGGTAATTTGTGCATGGGTTTTCCATTCCTTGTGGTATTTTAGTTGCTTTTTATTTGTATAAATGGCTAAAGCCATGTTTTTGGGCTTCAGCTTGATAAAAAGTAGACTTTTGCTTGAGAATCCTCCTGTGCGTAGATTCTTAATCCCCCCCCCCCCTTTTTTTAATAAATGATGGCCACCTAAAGAAGACCTATAATATTGTACATGGATATACCAGGAGACAGCTGGGGGGTGTGATGTAATTATGATGAAAATTGAGGAGGGGGACAGGCAAAGAACGGCAATATAAAACTTAAAGCGGGGGTTCCGCGGCAGATTGGGGATTAACAATACTACGGTGCACTCACTACTTTGATCCCTGCAATTATCTGCTGTCCGTTTTCGTGTGAAAAAAGGAGTTCTAAAATCCTTTCTTGCGAGTTTCCATTTTGCTTGTGGGCATTGTGAAGCCCACAAGCAATCATTTCATGAAAGCGGTGTCACGTGTCACTTCGTAGGTGAAATCTCTCAATTTCGCTGCACTGTGTTCCAAAATGTATCTTGGAACTGTGCTCCCAGAATACATTGCAGCGCCCGGGGAAAGGCTTGGAAACACCCAATCCCGTAGGAGACGAACCCCGGAAGTAACTAAATAGAAATAATACGGTATTTATAGATTTTAAAAGAAAAATTGTGTGGCTTTCAGTGATGTAGATGATGCATTGATTAAGATAGAATATAGTTGCTATTTTAGGTAAACCTCCGCTTTTAAAGGAAAAAAAAAAAAAACAACCCTTGTGTGTAAAGATGTAAGTATTACTATGATGCAAATGAGGAGTTGGGAGTGAAAATATGGCTTGCTTTTAGAGAAGGTTAACTATTGGGGTTTTAAACCACTATTTTGTCTGAGAGTATTTGTCCTGGCATTGCATTTGTGCATTTAGTAAAGTTTGGGGATTTAGTAAAGTTTAACAACCTAATAGCCTTCATGACCCGTCTGTCCCTTCTCCGTAAATTGGGAGGCCACACATGCTGTGTTTTTTTTTTTTTTTTTTTTTTTTTTTTTTTTAGTATTTGGAAATTTTTTTGTTTTTGCTAGACTGACTTCATTCACATACATGTCCCTAGTAGGCTATGGTTCCTGGTATATTGATATAACTAATCCCACCATTTAAAAAAGAAAGCAAATGTAGAATATACAGTAAGCACTACAGGCAGCGCATGCTTCAATTAAGATACAACCGCCTCCTGACCCAGAGACACTTCACTTTGGATGGTAGTCCCTAAGAAGGCATCCCTTCTACTGCTCTAGAGGTAGTTGTAAAATTTGGATTTCTCCTTATTTTTTGATCTGATGGTTGAGGCCAATAGAGAGGAAATTCAAGAGAACCCTGACAGCATTCCTATACTTTCCTCATTTTATCCAAAACCGGAGGGAAAGTTTTGTTTGGAGTTTTTAATTTAAGGTTTAACTAGAGTAAAACGTGTTGGGCTGTGGAGGGAGTGGGAGCGGCTGGCTCGGGCTTCAGCGGATCTCTAAGAGGCCGAACCACCTGCTGTCCAGACATCTGGGTGGATCCTGACCATATGGCTTTTCTTTTTTTTTTTTTTTTTTTTTTAGAGCCTGGACTGACTTTGTGACATCAGCCAACAACGGGCTTTAGCCCACTGTCTGCTGAAAACTAGTCACAGGAGTGCAAAATAAACTGCATCCATTGGAGACGTACAGCCAAAATAGCTTTGACTATTTAAACTGGAATTGGCATCAGATGCCGGTAAAAAGAAAAAAGTTTTGCTATATCATGCATAAGTATTCAGCTCTAAAATATCAGGACTTGACATTTCTGGTCTGTTCTAAGCCAGTATATGTAAAACCTTTTGTTCCTAACACATGCCATTAAAATAATGCAAGTACCATCCTTGGTAACTGAAACATTTCTTGGTGTATGATCAGCATGTCTGTATTGCATTGCTCGAATTACTTCTGTGTAGTTTCTGTGTGAAACACAAACGCCATCTAAATCCCAATTATAAGGTCGTATTCACTCTGCACATGACAAGTCTCGATAGATTTCCAGCACTCACAGGTGGCAACAGTGTAAACCAACGTTGAGCGAAAAATGTAGATAAAGTACATTTTGCAAACAAAGCACATTGTGCATTTATATATTATATTGGGTGAATTTGAATTTTTTTTCTAGCAAGGCCAAGCGAGGATGTTTGTAGGAAACTGCATTACCACAGATACACTTCAGTTATTTTTAGAGAATTATTAAGGTGAAAATGATTGTTTTAATTGATATGGAATGTGTGTGTGTACACATAAGTGATACTCTGCACCAGACTCCCTGTCCCTGATGCTCAGAGGCATGGGTTTGGGTATGTTTTTGCTCCAGGTCAATTCTCCAGCACAGGCCCCCTACCTTCATGTCGTATCCCTTTCCTCTGGGTATGTCTTAATGCGGTCTGTGCTGGCCCAGCATCTCTGCCATCACCCTTTCTACATAATATTTTCATATAGCTGCCAGGAGAAGACTTTAAGGGCAATAGTGTGCCTTTTTGAATATGCTGGGTTTGCTTACATATCCAAAATGACAGCATTCTCATGGCTTTTACACTTAAGTACTTGACATGCACAATATAGGTTAAATCACCTTAAGGTGATTGGACACTGGCAAAAAAAAGACAGGAAGTTCTCTTTCCCAGGCGTAACCCCCTCCCGTTTAGCTGGATACACACTATACAATTTCCTTTAGATTTACCTAAACCATATAGGGTCAAACCTGAACGCTTTAACTTTTGTATGCAGCCAGGCAGGCCCTTACACTACATAGTTGAAGGTAAATCTAAAGGCAATCGAACGACATAAGTTGTTTAGTGTATATTCAGCTTTAGGCAAGTCTTCAGTTTTTTTGCTATTGTCTCTTGTTTCCAGGTTATCCCTGTTTATAGAATACTTGGATGACTTATCAAGAAGCAATCCACTACACTTTGGGAGAGTGATGTGTTTCTCACGGAAAGCACTTTGGGTTTTGATTTTAAGGAAGTCTTCCTTACAGTAGAACTATAGGCAACTTTTTCCATTTTGGATACAGTAAGAGTTATAACCATTGTCAGTTTTTTTTTTCGGCATATGTGTCCCATTATGGAGATTTCCTTTCACTTTCTATCCCATAGCCAAAAGGAAGTGAGGAATTCCTTGGGGAAACTCAGGTCACCAGAACGAGTGTCCGTATTGAAAGATGTACCCTCTTTTCTGGGGACAACCCAAGATGTGGGATTTTCTTTTACTTTAACATGATAGTAAACAGGACAAGTAGAGAGGGTGAATATCCTTAATAGGGGCACAGACCGCAATAAAAGCTGACAAGTGTTCTAGTCCCTCTGTTCTCTATCCAAAAAGTTTTGCCTATTAGTTATATTTTAACCCCAGCCCTGAGGTTAGATCATATGGGTTTTACCTGGGATACCACCCAGGGGAGAGTGCTCCAAATGTCTTGCTCTGAAAACGCAGGTAAACCTGCTTGAGATACTGTCCAATCCCTTTGTGGCAGTGCCCTTTTCCCAGTTTCCAACTTGCTCCAATAGAATGTCTTGCTAGTATGGGACAGGAGGACACAGTTGTTGGATTCCCCAATACAAAACTGTTTATGGTCTGGTGAATCTCCTTACGGATGCTGGAGATAGGAAATGTGTTTGTCTTGGTTCTGATGATAGCTGCCAGTCTGCTAAGCTGGGGTGGTTTCTGGACAGTCTCAATCCAGGGGATTTGGCGAGTGCAGAAGAGGTCATTGCTCATCAACATTCTGAAATTGAGGGCGATTCCTCTTGCTCTGCTACATTAGTCGTTGGGCCTCCATGTAAGGGTATAATTGGACAATGCCACGGCAGTGGCATACATTAAGGAGACCCTAGAAGTTGGGTGGCTCAGGAGGAAATGGACTTCATCCTGTCTTGGGAGTAACTCTTAACATTTCCGTACTGTCCACCACCCGTATTTCCAGACTTGGAAAAAGAGCAGCAGTCCCCAGTGGTGTAGGCTGTTCTCCCAAGAAGTGTTTGAAGAGCTCTGGCGATCGGGTACCCCGAATGTGGATCTTGTGTCTTCCAGGTTGAATGCAAAACTAAACATGTTTGTCTCCAGGACCAAGGATCCTTGAGCGTTCATGTTGGATGCTGTAGTGAAACCCGTTCTCTCTAATCTGTGCCTTTCCACTGTAACTGCTTCGCTTCACCGCTATCAAGTGGAAAGCATTCCGATTTTTTTATTTTTTATTATTACAACTTTATTGATGGCTATACATGGTAGATTGGATTGTACTCAACAGGTCGACCATAGCCAAAAAACGTACTTGTAAAAGCCATGACTATCGTATCGATGTTATTTCTGGTAATTATGATCAGCCAGCCTGGCCCCAGAGAATTTGGTACACTGTAGTGAACATGTTGGCAGGGACCTCTTTCAAGGTCATAGCTTTCATCATTGTTTATAGTTGCTGGCTTTAACAACTTTGCTGTTGAAGCTGGCGTCTTGAGGGACAAGGAAGTCGATGATTATTCATTTTCTTCCCTACTGAAGGTTTTGAAGGAGACTTCAAGGTTTTCTGCAGGTCTTTGAAAAATCTTCTTTTTGCTTGGTGTGTGGCTAGGTGATTTCGTCCACGCAAGTGGGTTGCTTCTTGACCTTTCTCCAGTCAACCAATATAATATGGTTGGGCACAATTTTTTTTTTTTAGTGTCAAACTCGGTACTTTGGGTTAAACAGTAGTAAAAAGCAGCACACATTAACACTTGTTAGGGACAACTAAACCCTTGATCAGCCTAGATGTTGACCCCTTCCCAGCCAGTGTCAATATGTCTGGAGTGGTATTTAGTCAGTTCCCAGTTAGATTACCTGCCACACTATCGGTGTCGTGTTTTTTTCAGGTGACGGCTAATGCTGAACTAGTTGTGGCGTATTCAGGTCACACTGCTGCCACTTTGCCAGAAGACTTTGCAAGGCGACTTCAGGGAATGCCTGTGTAATCTTCTTTTTTTTTTAATGTCGTATCCACATCACTTAAGATGAGGATTTGACTTGGAGGCCACTTCCATTAAAGTCTATGGGCACGTGTCGTGCAACTTTGGTTTTACAAGTCTGACTCCAAGTCGCCGCAGTGTGAACCAAGCCAAATTGTGCACCACCTTGTAAGTTGGAGTACCCTACAATTTATGCAACTCTCACCTACAATTACAAGGGCCAAACTAGATGGACATGGAAATGGGTTAAATTGGCTCTGGGAGTTTATTTTCTCACGTTGGATATCGAAAACCCTTTTTTCATCTTATGCCGATGCTGCTGATACTTAAGCGCATTGATTGTTGCATGTATGTGCGAATTGGTGCAGCTACATAAGGTTTTGGGGTCTCTGGTACCTTTTTTGACTTATTTGATATTTATTTTTTTAAATGGGAAAACATTTGAATGATTTTTTTTTCTAGAAATTGGTTTTATTTTCATCTAATTTTTCAGATACGTTTTGAGAATTTATTTAAGTTCTATTTTTGCACCTTTCAGCTGATTACTAGAGACTATCTTGCCTAAAATTTTCAGTTCACTTTTTGTACATTATATATTGAAGTCTCTTTTGCTGTTTCTTGTGTGCGTTAGTTGAATTGTGTATGGTGCAAGCAGTGTGACATGTGTTTCAGCAGTGTAGTTGCTAGATCTTAGGCATCTGGATTTTGATTATCAACGCTTTTGTGTTGCCTTTTTGATGGATGGTTAGAAAACCAGCCAGTTTAGAGTTTCTATGGGAGCACTCAGAGACCCCTTGCCATTCTTACAATATTTTTTCACATTTTCTAGATGAGAAAAAGGAGGAAAGGAAAAGGGCTAGAGGTATTTCTCCAATTGTGTTTGATAGAAGTGGAAGTTATGCAGGTATTCTTTCCTTTCTTAGACACTTGTTCTGATTTCTTCCACACAAGGAATTTAAACTTAAGGTGAGCGTGCGACGCTCACCACTGGCATATGCAACTGCAGACAAAAATGGGGGAGGCGTGCGTGAGAGTGAAGTACCTTGACTTCACTGCCATTTGTTCTACTTTAACAAGAAATAATGCATCTCTAGGCTCTCTAAGAATTGGGTTGGAAAGGCTTGTTTATTGTATGCTTTTGGCTTAGAATGTTTTTTTTTCAATGCATCTTGAGTGCCACTTTGGTACTTTGCAGTGTTCTATAGAAAAATATCCATTGCACTAATGACATGGCATATGAAACTTTTTAGGGAATCCATCTTCTTTTTTTTGCATGTTAAACATTGACTCGGCCAGATTAGACTGATCGTTTTTCTGCATCTTGATGCTCAACTTGTGAATGTAGCAATTCTGAAGAAGCCTGATCTTGTACATTTTGTCTGATAGAAAACATGGTTTTATTGAAAATGTATTTTCTGTCTAAAGGCACAATCTGAATGCATGTAATTTGACTAAATGCAGGTTCAGCAAAGAAGCATGAAAAATTGCCCTCTTCCGTTCGTGATGTTCGAAAAGGTATTTTTTTTTTTTTTCCCCTCCAAAATTTGTCTGTATTATGCAATTTGACTTTCTTCTTGATTTAGAAAAAAATAAAGTTTAACAGTCATCCAAAGTACACAATTATAGCAGTGATACCATCAGCATATACTTATGTACATGGGAGTAACGCAATAAAAATACTGACAGAATATCGCATACCGGCAATCTGAAAGAAAAAGATAAGAGCAGTGTACCATACCATGAGGCATACACAGCACTTCACACACAGAGGCATTGAGTCGTAACCTAATAAGAAAATGGCTATAAGAGTATCCAGTCTAGGATCAATGGGTGATAGGCTCAGTGTAGCTAAGCAATATGACTTCAACATAAGTGCACCTAACCATCTAAATAAAACTAACTTGGAAGCCCCCCCTTCCAGCTGTTTGGTTAGTGCATTTTCCCTTTTAGCAGACTTGAATGCAATGTTTTACTTTTTTATCCCTCACTTAGAAATTGGTTTCTGTTGTGTTTTTAGGACAGGAAGTAAAGCCAGCCATAGATGGAGTGATTTTACTTTTGTTTTCGTAAAGAAACGCTTTATTCCTTCATCAACAGTCAGTGTTGGAGGGGGAATCCCTCCCGTGGAGCTGTTGTATTCTTCCAGCTGGGAGAACACAGTGATCATAGTTAGCAGCTATAACAGCCACCAGCAATAATTGCATGTAAAATCTGACAGGCTAAATTTCAGCACTTCTGCTTTGTAAAGCTTAAAGTGGTTGTAAACCATTTACAAACACTTTATGCTACAGGCAAGCCTGTGTATGTATGTGTGTGTGTGTGTGTGTGTGTGTGTGTATATATATATATATATATATATATATATATATATATATATATATGTATGTATGTGTATATGTTTACCTGTAGTTACCCAGGATGTCTTCTAAACCTGCACAGTTTAAGAGATATTCCCGGCATGTGCCGATGTCATCGCCACATGCGCACTGGGGCAAACCGAAGCAATGGTGTGTATGTGCCGTTGCTTCAGTCCGCGTACCGTTACCGATCTCTCCTGCGCGCATGCCAATTAGTGTAGGAGCCGAAATCCCCGGAAGTAAGCCCCAGGAGAGATGTTAGAGGGGGGAGACGAGGACCACTGCGGGGGCTTTGATCTGAGGTAATGCATAATACAATAAGTAATACATAATATGCTAGTATGCTAGGCATACACTTTAATGTACACGGGATGTTTTAAAACCTCTCCTGAATGATTTAACTTGACAGATGTAACCGACGTTTAAAAACATCAGTTTTGCCGAGTTTGCACTTTTAGAAGCATTTTTTTCTTTTGCAACTGGTCAAAAATGGAAAAACGTATGTAAACTAAACGCGAGGTACCACGTGTACAAGCTGGTACAGACATTTGGCGTCTCAAATGCCTCTGAACATCTGCCCTGAACGCTGTGTTTTTTCTTTTTCTTTTTTTTTTTTCTTTTTTTTTTTTCTTTCCAAAAAATGCTTCTTAACTTGACTGCCTAGAAATGATCCTGTATACATGCACTAATAAGATAACAGTGGAGAGTTTAGGGGCAGCCGAAAAAAAAGCCCAACTGCTCATAAATGTTTTTTGTTATGCAAGTCTGAATATCTAAACATGGGTAGTTCTGTAAAGTGCTTCATGGTTCTAGATAATTTGATAAGGAACATTGCTTAGCCAGAGCTAAAGAGAAACATTGTGGCATATAGTTATTTTAGATCAAAGGGATGAACTTCTGTCTGTAAATGAAGTCAGTTCAACCACTTAAAGACTAAACCTTTTTCTGACACTTGTTGCTTAAAAGTAAAAAAAAAGTATTTTTTGCTAGAAAATTAGAGCAGTACAATATTGAGTGTCTACAGGCAACAGTGAGGCATGGTGGAGATCCCTTACACGTTTGGAGCTGCATTCCTGCAAATGGAGTTGAAGATTCGGTAAGAATCAATGGTGGCCTTAATGCCAAGAAATACAGGCAGATACCTATCCATCATGTCATACCATCAGGGAGGTGTGTGATTGGCCCAAAATCTATTCTGCAGCAGGGCAATGACTCCAAACATACAGCCAAGGTCATTAAGAACTATCTTCAGTGTGAACAACATCCTGAAAGTGATGGTTTGGTCCCCACAGAGCTCTGATCTCAACATCTTGCCCCGTCTGGGATTACATGAAGAGACGGAAGGGTTTGAGGCAAGCCTACATCCACAGAAAGATCTGTGGTTGGTTCTCCCAAGATATTTGGAACAATCTACCTGCTGAGTTCCTTCAAAATCTGTGTGCAAATGTACCTAGAAGAATTGATGCGGATTGATGTGTTTGGCAAAAGATTCTTCACTCTTGTATTTTCTTTTTCAGAACGAATCAACAAAATTCGATACATTCTGCAGGATGCACGTTTTTTCCTCATAAAAAGCAACAATCATGAAAATGTATCATTGGCTAAAGCAAAGGTAAGATAAGTGGCTGTTGCCTTTTAGCAGAAGACCATTCTTTAACCCTCTGTTTAAATTAACCTTTCTGTGGCAAATATTACATGATTTACCATTATGCAGTGGTATAAGGAGAAAAAGGTAAGCTATTTTGTTTATAACTGGCTAGGTGGCGCACAGTGTGTGGGATAATTTACTAAGGTGCACACTGCTAAATTTCCCTGTACTTCGGTCTCAGGGCTCTGCACTATAATGTGCATACAAACCCATGAAAATGTTGTTCATTGATACACATTTACGTGCATTTTAAGATCAGCTGATTTTTTTTTTATCTATTTATTTTTTTATATCTATTTCCTGTGTCATCGCATTTCACTTTGATTGTAATTGTGCATTTAACATGCGTCCATGTACATTGTGGAAAAAATGCATCAATGTTGTACTTTTCCACTCTGCATATCTCTACTGCGTGCATTTTCCTTGCGCAGACCTTTTATTGATCGTGCACAATAAAATGCAAGTGTCTGTACATTGTGTTAACGAGCCCCCAACCTTATTGCAATAATTTAAAATGTATATTCAGAAGGTAGTTTTCATAGGTTACCCTTTTCGCCCAGAAGAACTAAAGGTAACTTTTCGTTTTAATATATTGTATTTAATGATGTTATGTGTTTTTCACATTCTCTTTTTTTACTTCTTTTTATTTTTTTTAATACAGGGTGTTTGGTCAACTTTACCAGTAAATGAGAAAAAGCTCAACACGGCTTTTAGATCTGCGCGGAGTGTTATTTTGGTGTTCTCTGTTAGAGAAAGTGGAAAATTTCAGGGTAAGTGGATAATTTTACACATGGCTTTTTTTTTTTTTTTTCCCCCTTTCTCTTCTTCTATAGTAAATAAACAACATTTTTATTTTAAGGATTTGCACGGCTGTCTTCTGAATCCCATCATGGTGGATCACCCATACACTGGGTCCTTCCAGCAGGCATGAATGCAAAGATGCTTGGTGGAGTATTCAAGATAGATTGGATTTGCAGGTAAGCTGATTTGGTGTTGGACACCAAAATTCTAATACAATCTCTCATCAATGTCAGATTTTAGTTTTAAAAAAATAGTCTTTAACGGTAACCATTTTTATTTTTTACTTCTCTTTTGAATAGGCGAGAACTTCCATTTACTAAATCTGCTCATCTTAATAATGCATGGAATGAAATGAAGCCAGTGAAGATTGGACGTGATGGTCAGGTTAGATTTATTTATTTTGTTTCAGCTGAAGTCTTGAAGTTTCCACTTATCTGTTTTCTTTTTAGGTGGTATATTGTACTAACATAGGCTCACAAAGGCTGCGGCTTCTGATAGTTTACATTCTAAAAGCCAGTGACGTTTAATCTACAATCCTAATTAAAAAAAAAAATCTCTTCTCTTCTCTCTTCTCTTTTATACCCTGTAAAAAAAATGCTTTGATATACAAGTGCTTTGGATTACAAGCATGTTTCTGGGACAAATTATGCTCGCAAACCAAGGTTTTACTGTAATTTTATTCCTAAACCAGTGAAGTACATTTATTTTGTCAAGTGAATGAAGTTAGAGTGGTGTTCACTCTTTCTTATCTTTTAGTTCAATTATTTTTATTTTGGAAAAAAGACAGATGTTTTAGCCCACACAGGAGCAGTAATTAACAAGGATACAAATAACAGAAGTTAAAGCAATATCAAAGTATTTTGTGGTACAAGGTACTATGTTGAACAACCAATTGGGATTAAAGAGGAAGTAAACCCTGTTGGGTTTTACTTCCTCTGTTTCCCTGCAAAGGTAAAGCATAATGGGCTACTATGCATTGCATAGTAGCCCATTATGTGTCACTTACCTGGAACTGAAGCCTGCAATGTCCCCGATTTCCTCTTTCATCACACATTCTTCTCTTGGTGTGAGAAACAAAGCTTTCATCCAAGAAAATTCACCTTGGGATGAATCCTGGTCTTTGCAATTGGGCATAGATAAACGTTTGATTCTGATTTGCCATTGGATACTGGCAGTTGCAGTTTTTTGTTTTTTTTCTGGGAACTGCCAAGTTCCCATTCTGACTTGCTCTCACGCGGGGCTCTGTGGAATCTGAATTTGGTTCTCGTTTCTACAAACCTTTTGAAATGATCAGGGATATTGCTCTTTCCACTCTGCTGGGCATGTGTATGACCTGGCAGCCTTGTTTGTAAAGAGCCTTTTCTGGTGTTACTCAGGGACAATGTGCCAATGTGCTTTCGGCCTTTAACCTCTTCCAGAACATGGTTCTTCCATCCCATCTGTCCAGCTCTTTGTCATCCCTGCTGATCCCCATAAAACAGAACCTGCTTTTTTTTCCCACCATTTCTCAGTGACTCAGACAAAACATCATTCAAGATCAGGGTCTTAACGATCATCAGGTTCCACCCTTACCTAATGAAGGCACTCTCCACTAGACTTGTGTGCTTTTTGCCATCCCACAGCAATTTTCCAGATTTGCAAGGTTGCCATCTAGTTTTGTGTTCAGACATTCAAGCTTTACCAGTTGAATGTTTAGACTTCATCTGATGATCAACGTTGAGCATAAGATCCTTCAGATGTCTCTTGGCAATCCCCATTCTGACCTGCTTTTAAACATCAGTCCCTGACTTCCTGTGTCCCTAGGTGAAAGAGAGGATGGGATTTTTTTGTACTTGCAGTAAAATCCATTTCCTAGTGTTCATTGTGGCACAGGCTCAACCTCTTTGACTTAATATTTTTTTTTTTATAGCCTGTGTCTAAATCTTTAGGTGACGGTAAAACCAGTCTGTAACTTAAAATTTCCTTTTTGACAGTAAGTACAAATAACATTCTTAACCGATTTCAGGCCGGCTCACGCAGATATACCGCGGCAGAATGGCTCTCCTGGGCGAAATCCCGTACATATACGGCTTTGCCCAGGAGAGCCACCAGAGGGCGCACGATCGCGTGCATGAGCGCCAGCAAGGGGATTTGTGTGTGGTAAACGCACAAATCCCTGTGCTGTCAAAGGAGAGGAGACATTTTGTGTGTTTCTTCAAAGTAGAAACGGCGATCTGTCATCTCTCCTAGTCACTCCCCTCCCCACACAGTTAAAACACAGTGAGGGAACACGCACTTAACCCCTTGATTGCCCCTAGTGTTAACCCCTTCCCTGCCAGTGACCTTTATACAGTAATCGATGCATATTTATAGTAATGATCGCTTTATAAATGTCAGTGGTCCCAAAAATGTGTCAAGTCTCCAATCTGTCGCAATACCGCTAAAAATCGCTGATCAGCACAATTGCTAGTAAACAAATAAAAATGCCATAAATCTTTCTCATAGTTTGTAGACGCTATAACTTTTGCGCAAACCAATCGCTATATGCTTATGGCAATGTATTTTATTTTTTTAATGAAGGCATTTTTTTCCAAACATTTTTGAGGATATTTTATATAGCAAAAAGTAAACAATATTGTGTTTTTTTCAAAATTGTCGCTTTTTTTGTTTATAGCGCAAAAAATAAAAACCAGAGGTAATCCAACACCACCCAAAGAAAGCTCTATTTGTGGGGGGGAAAAAAGACACACATTTTGTTTGGGTACAGCATTGTATGAATGCGCAATTGTCAGTTAAAGCGACGCAATGCCAAATTATAAAAAGTGCTCTGGTCAGGAAGGGGGTGAAATCGTCCGGGGCTAAAGTGGTTAATATTCCTTTTGCTGTCATTGTCATATCTCAGCAACTAAAAGGCTGGGTTTCTTGGTTGGAGGGAGTTTTCTTTTTAAATGTGTTTTTTTTATATACGTTGGATGGTTTAAGAAAGTTCTATGATTTCTTGTGGTAATAGAAAAGCATGCTTTCTGGCTATACTGTACAAGCTTCGTGTTCTTTTCGGTGATTGGTTTCACCCTTTGAACCAGAGTCTCTTACATTTTACAATTTGTGCATATTGTATCTCCTATCTATATTAAAAAAAAAAAAAAAAAAAAACTTTAAAAGGTTTCTGTTTTTTTTTTTTCTATTGGTAACTTCCCGAATAGCATTGTATCTGTGTTTTGTTTGCTTTTCTGATTTTGAATTGATTGTTTTCAGGAAATTGAACCAGAATGCGGGACCCAGCTTTGCCTTCTATTTCCAGCGGATGAAAGCATCGACTTATATCAAGTCATTCACAAAATGAGACACAAGAGAAGAATGCAATCACAGCCCCGACCGCGAGGCCGTCCTTCTCGTCGTGAGACAACAAGAGATGTGGGAAGGTTAGAAACATTCTTTGGACTGATAGTAGGCACTTGTGCTGGCGTAACATGACGGACACCACAGCACATTGCGATGCCAGTGATGAAGAGAAAAAAATCCTCACATCAAGCTGCAGGGAAGAGTTTGTGGCTTCATTGAGGATTTCATTTTGATCCCATTCCTTCTGCCCCTTCCACAGTCCACGCCCCCAGTCCCACTTTGCATTCTGTTTGTGAAGTACCATCAGAGGAGGTTACCACTACAGGGAAAAGTCATTGAAGAGCAGCAACTTTAGACTAGTATAGAACTAGATCTTTTCAACCTTGCAGATTGTAGCCAGAATAATTGAGGAATTTAATCTATTAACCTATTGCAGAAAGAATGTTTAATTTCTTGTGAAAAGCCTTTTCTTTCAGGTAAAACCCTGGATATCCCCTATCAGATATGGGACTTTTAAAATGGATCAATAATGGTGTTGCAGAAGATGCCACCTCCTCTTGGGGAGATAAAGCTTTAAAAAAAAGTTGCTTTGTTTTCAAGAGGAGCCTTGTTGGGACTATTTCCATATGGCTTCACCATGATGTGTTTAGAAGCAGATTGAAAAATGGGCTCTATAAATATCCCCACAGTGAATACATCTTGCTGAGCTCCTGAAACCGCTTTAGGTATGGAAAGGGGAGCAAATTGCACTTGGAGACCCGGCAACATACCAGAAAGTGTGGCTGTTGCTGTGTCTGTACATCCCTTCCAGAGATGCTGGCAATACCTGTGGACTGTAAATGTAGTGGATCGACATGGTTATTTCTCCCTGCTTTAAGAACTTAACATCATGTTCCAGGAAAAGGAGGGTGTTAACTTGGTTTCAGAGTTGGAGAAGGCTTTCAAAGAACTGATGCTTAAAAGCCCTTCAGCCAACCACCTTTCCCTTGTATAGGCTAATTGCATTAAGTAATGCTGACAGGTTTCTTCTAAGGACTGGATATGTTGGTTTGAAGGGGTGCACCTGTGGGTATTTGTGTCAGATAGAGAGCCAGCTCCAGTGTCCCAATTCATTTCAACTTAAAAGGACACAATTAGGTAGGCGGAAACCTGACAGAGCCCCCTATTTCAGTTCTTTTCCATTTTAATTTTTTTTTTCAATTTTTTTTTTTTTTTGCGTTTTTATATGGACTGAACTCAACGAAGTTGAGGTTTCCTTTACACTAATGATCCTTAACAAGTGACCTATTTTACGCCAGTTTTGCAATGGACTGAAAAATGTATTGTAACAGCACTACACCTTCTCATGTCCACCTTGTATATGTGCGGGTTACAGCTTAAAATCGTTAGTGGACTACTGTATGAACTGTTGCTATATGTTATACCGGTCATAAATGCACTCTACAAGAAAGCGGTATGTTCCCTCTTTACACCAGATTTTATTTTTTTGATCATTTGGTTGGTTTTTGCTGTATGTGCAACTGATATGATTCTTGTTCAGAAAATAACATCTCCGGGCATTTTAATGGGGTTGATTAACACAAGGTATTAAATATGTAGAAAGGACTTTAATTATGCTCATGTTTGAGCAGGTTATCCTTAAGAATTAGGATACTAATTGCTGTTTAATTGGCATTTAAAAAAAATGTAGAATTTTATGCTGTAACGGTTCCAATTAGAAACTGTTGGGCTTTAGTGACGGCTAAAAGTAAGTTTTAGAAGTGTGTAAAACCAATGTCTCTTAGTGATTTAACTTCCAATGCTGATAATTTATTATGCAAACCCATGCCCACTGGTATTTTGATTGATCAAGAACAGTAAATGGGCTTGCAGAGTTATAACTTGCAGGAAGAGAATATAAGGATGCCGTTAGAAATGGGCATTTGATGCATTTATGATCTGCAAATAGTTGTAGCAACCAGGGCACGAAGTTCTGTGATTGTGTAGGGTTTGCTTCATTAAACAAGTACATATAACCTTGAATGAAGTGTCAAAAAATTAAGTACACTTTTAGATATGGTCAGGATTGAATTCAAGCTTTTTACATGGATATGCACTGAATGTACTGCATGTTCAGCTGCTTTCAACAGAATATGCTCTCCTAAGATGGATGTCACCATATTTATTGTATGTAACTGAGACCAGTGCCTAATTTGTTTAAAAAATTGGATGTATATGCACATGTATCCCCTAAAGTATGTCTAAAGCCCAAACTTTGTTTTGTGTAGAGTAGGTAATAGTTTATAACCTCTCCAATGTATTTATTTCTCTTTTGCTGCCTGTATCTCATTGGGGTTTCTTTTTGTCTCAATGCTTAACAGAAAGACCATATACACACGATTAGATTTCTGCCAGTTTTTTGTCTTCAGATTTACCAAAACCATATAGTGCAAGGGCCTGCCTGATTGCATACAAATTGAAACTCTTAAGGTTTGATCTCATATTATGTGGCTTTGGTAAATTTGATAACAAAAATCTGCAGAAAATCTAATGGAGTGTATGGGGTAGGAAATTCAATTTGTCACGCGAACAACTCTCCTGATTGGAAGACTGCTACTTGTTCTGGTGACAACTCAAATTTGGGGATTTTTTTTGCAGTCCTGATAGGCATTTGGACAAATGGAGTAATTTTCCTTAATTGGGAAATGAACAGGTTTTTATTATTGAGGCTGCATTCACACCTGAGCATTTTCAGCTTGTAAAACGCTCATCTCAAAAGTTTCAATACGCCCAACAAGCAAAATCCCCATTCATTTAAATTGCCCCGGTTCACATCTAAGCGTTCTGTCGCCTGAAGCTCAAAGTACATGAGCTTCTTTTTAGGTAGATTACAGGCAGTTTCCTGCTTTTTACATTAGTGATCCTTTGACCTGTACAAAATTGTGGCAAATTCACTCGACTTTCTGCCTAAAAACGATACGCTCAGGTATGAATGCAGCCTAACAGAGGAGTTCTAACCCTTCCTTACTGCATTACAAAACAAAAAAACTGCTTTTGGATACACTTCAAGGGGACAATGCTGCAGGGCCATGGGGTGATCTGACAATCCACTCTCCTTTAAGAAGTTTGTATTGGTGTCAGTGACATTTTTATGGAGCATTGGCTGCTCTTTAGCTCCATACAGTTGGCTTTACCTTGTTGCCTGAGTGCATTTAATACCTACATTGCTAATGATATGCGTAGAGGCAGCTGGTGTTTACATTATACAAGATGTTATGGAAGCAGTTATTGTAAGGATGTATTGTACTGAAGTACAGTGTTTATGAGCATGTGTGGTTTTGGGTAGGTGAAGCTATCTCTAATAGCCCCACTTTGAACCTACAACATCAGGCCTGTTTGTGTTTGGCTTTATGGTGATGGTACTACAGACTGGCTTTGTTCAGGTATGTACATACACAAATGTCAACAAATTTTCTGTTTAATTCTAACATTTAATTTGTATAGGCGTCGACCAGAAGAATATGATATTCATAACAACCGAAAGAAACCAAGAGTTGACTATCCACAAGAGTTTCACCAGAGACCAGGTTAATATGTTTTGCTACTAGAACTTTTTTGTTTTGCTTTTCAATATAGGGATTCGATAATGAAGGTTGGTATTATAACATTTCATATAAACATATAAACACACCCATCATTTGGGCTGATAGGTGTAGTACAGATATTCCTGTAATGAGGCTTTAACTCAACACCCTAGTTCTACAAGGTAAGGCCTAATCTTGTGTGCAAAGATGGCAATAGAACAAATGGTGGACCTGAATTGGCTACGGATATGCATTCTTTCCATGTGGCAGTGTCCGGGTTTGATGTGATAAGTTTTGTGTTGTGCCTAATTAAGTGATTTGAAATGCTCTATTTAATAAAAAAAAAAACTTCTGGCTATATTTGCCTGCTCTTATCGGGTCCCCTGCTGGTGTTCCTGGCTCCTCCTCTCCTGCAAGTGCCCCCAAAGAAAGCTACTTTCTATAAGGGCACACTCCTAAACCTCGTCAAAAAAGGGGGGGATAGGGTTGAGACTTTAGATGAGGCATATGATAGGAACTACCACATGCCTCCATCCCTGTAAATGGATAAAAGGGGGGGAGGATATATATATATATATATATATATATATATATATATATATATGTATATATATATATGTGTGTGTGTATGTTTCCATAATAGCCAGGCTCAGTTACCACCCAAAAAAAGCACTAAACCAAATTAATCTGTCTGGCTGTATGCATTAAAAACAGAGGTTTAGTTGCATGTATTTGCAAATACCTGTAGTAAGCTGCAGGCCAACGTCAAGGCACTCTGTGTGCTGCAGTCCTAACTATGAATTTTAAAGTCTCCTATAAAGGAGCACAGGGGGCTGGTGATCTCCTAAACCCGCCCCTACCTATAGTTGGTCTGGCAAAAAAGAGCACTGGAAAAACAAAAATGCAGGAGCGGAACCAAACATGCCTACGAAAGTCTCCATTCTTTGCTTCGGCGAACCACTGCGAGTGCTGCCATATTTCACAGGCTTCAGATGAGAGGGCTAGCTCCCTATGGTATTTATTCAAAAGGATTCTCTTAGCTAAAACATGCTCCCTGCCCCTAAACTCCTAAAAAAAAAAAAAAAAACGTTTAGTAGTTTACAAGTCCTAAGATGTGGTTGCATTGGTTTCTCTGGACTCGCACACCCAGTGAATCCTTTTTTTTTTTTTTTTTTTCCTTTCTTCCTGTGCTACTGTTTTGTTGCCACATTCCATACCTTCGTCTTCTTGAAGTCATCGGGAGCTGGCTGTCTCTGCCAGATTCTTTCAGCTGGCCCATGACACTCCACAAAGTTCTCCCTTCAGTCAGGATAGGTCCCCGCTTGTGCCGCTTTCTGAGGTATATGATTGGAATATATCAGGAGGCTGCATAGGCGGGAACACACCTTTCTCGCCTAGGTGAGAATGGAGACAAAGGGACTGGGTGAAATGCAAATAGTAATAATAATTAAAAAAAAATAAAAAAATTCCCAATCTGAATGGGATTTATTTATTTATTTTGGGGGGGGGGGGGGGTATTTTCAGACTAAACTTTCAGCAAGTGCAGAAGAAATTATGCTAAATCAGGGGCTATTTGTTTTTTGTTTTTCTCAAGTTTAACCACTTCGTTACCGAGCCTGTTTTTCAGATTCAGTGTTTACGAGACTAAAACAGTTTTTTTTGCTAGAATATTACTTAAAACCCCCAAACATTATATATATATTTTTTTCTAACACCCTAGAGAATAAAATGGCAGTCATTGCAATACTTTTTGTCACACCGTATTTGCGCAGCGGTCTTACAAGCGCACTTTTTTGGGAAAAAATTCACTTTTTTAAATTAAAAAATAACACAACAATAAATTTGGCCCAATTTGTTTATATATTGTGAAAGATAATGTTACGCCGAGTAAAATGATACCCAACATGTCACGCTTAAAAATTGCGCCCGCTCGTGGCATGGCGTCAAACTTTTACCCTTAAAAATCTTGATAGGCGACGTTTAAAAAATTCTACAGGCTGCATTTTTTGAGTTACAGAGTAGGCCTAAGGCTAAAATTATTGCTCTCGCTCTAACGATCGCGGCGATACCTCACTTGTGTGGTTTGAATACCGTTTTCATATGTCGGCGCTACTCGCGTATACGTTCGCTTCTACGCGCGAGCTCGTCGGGACGGGGCGCTTTAAAAAAATTTTTTTTTGCTTTTCGCATTTATTTTTAATTATTTTACAATTTTTAACACTGAAATAAAAAAAAATAAAAAAATTATCACTTTTATTCCTATTACAAGGAATGTAAACATCCCTTGTAATAGAAAAAAGCATGACAGGTCCTCTTAAATATGAGATCTGGGGTCAAAAAGACCTCAGATCTCATATTTGGGCTTAAATGCAAAAAAAAAAAAAAAAAAAAATTTGGAAATGTCATTTTTTCAAATGACAAAAAAAAAAAATGTCTCTTTAAGAGGCTGGGCGGGACTGACGTTTTGACGTCACTTCCGCCCAGCAGAGCTATGGGGGACGGGCGAAGGAGATTTTTCCTTCAGTCTCGTCCCCGCTCAGCTGCCGGATGGTCGCGATCCCCTCCGCCGCTACCGACGGCTCCGGTAAGCGGCGGAGGGCGCGGGACAGCGGCGGGAGGGGGGGCCCCTCTCCCGCCACCGATAACGGCGATCTCGCGGCGAATTCGCCGCGGAGACCGCCGTTATCGTGTACAGGACCGTCGGCACTAAAGATGGATACCTCGGTTGTGACAGCAGCTGCTGCCGTTACTGAGATATCCATCTTTAAAAACAGGACGTCATTTGACTATGGGCCAGTAACGAAGTGGTTAACTAAACTTGTCTAATTTGGAACGTTTTTCCAAAACCATTACAATCAAGATAATGTTGTGAAAAACAAAGTTGCTTGTGCTGTGAAGCCATCAAATCTCTGGTGTTATAACCGATCACATGTAACTGCAGATCAGAGGCTAAAATGTTGACTTCCTTGGCTATATAGGCTAGAAGGATTTGATACCACTTTAACTTTTTTTTTTTTAATGCACTTGCATCCATTTGCCCTCTTAGGCTAGGTTCCTACTAGCTTACGGTCTGGAAAGCAGTCCATGTGGATTTTAAATTTTTTTTCTTCTCAAATGGTAATGTATAATGGGGCTGATGCGCCGCAGCTATGAACCAAGCATTTGGGTTGCGACACTCCCCCCCCATTAACTTGCACAGCCGTGTTTGACAGTTGGTGCTGCCTGTGAACTCGGTAAGCTGTGTTAAATTTGCCGCACCGCAAAGCATTGTGAATGCGGCATGTCTACAGCCTCCCCCCGCTGTTTATTTTACCGTTTTTAGTGGGCAGCCAGTGGATTAAACTGGACTCATCATACAAGCCCCCCCCCTCCAAAAACTAGTGGTGTTTTCCCTTTAGTCACTGTTAATTTGTCAAATGGGGATAAGTATTGAGCTATTAAAGAGGTAAAAAAATGTTGTGTTGCAGAGCATGAATGTTTTCTCCCCCCCCCCCCCCCCCCCCCCCCCAGTCAGTATGAAATCACATTTTGATGTGCTTTAATTTATGATGCATTTATATAAACACATGTCTATTGCTGGTGTTGAAGACATTTTCATAAAGCACAATACTTTTCCTGCCTTCTGATCTGCATCCGATCAAACAAAATTGATTGCTTACTCCAATTGGTTCCAAACAGTCTATATGTAATTTGAGTGCCAGGGCACATTGTGGTTTTTCTGTTTAGAACTTAAGTTTAAAGGTGCAGCTATAAAAACACGAATACAGTTTATGGGGGGGAACCCTCATATATCCAGTAGATTGAATAGCTTCAGATACACCAAGATGAATCAAATCCTCCAACATAAGTTTTACTTGTTTATCTGCAATCTTCGCTTTTGTACATCAGTTCAAAAGCACTGATTTTCGATAATACCCTTCTGTATTTGTCAGTATCACAGAGGAGGGAGCTGGGAGCTGCAGTGAGAGGTCTGAGATGCTGTGCGAGAGATGATTGGAGGAAAGGCACACAGCAGACGAACCCTGTTCTGAATACAAGCTGTGTGCTGAGCTCTCCTCCCCAACACAACATTTTATTGCATGTGTTGGGGAAACTTTTCAGAAGTGACTCATGCTGATAACCGAGGAATGAAGCACCAGAGAGAAATTACAGCTTAGGAGAGAGACAAGTAAAAACTACAGATACAGTATCCCACAAAAGTGAGTACACCTCACATTTTTGTAAATGTATTTCTTTTTATGTGACAACACTGAATAAATTACACTTTACATTGTAGCAAAGTTGTGAGTGTACAGCTATTAAAGCGGGGTTCCGGGCATAAATATATATATATTTTTTTGCAAGCTAAAATTAATCGCATAAAATAGTTCCTAAAACATATTAATAGCTCCCCAGGGTCTAAACTGTTGGCAACAAAAGTGAGTACACCCCTAAGTGAAAATGTCCACATTTGATCCAATTGGCCATTTTCCCTCCCTGGTGTCATGTGACTCATTAGTGTTACAAGATCTTGGGTGTGAATAGGGAGCAGGCATGTTAAATGTGGTGTTATCGCTCTCGCACTGGTCACTGGAAGTTTAACATGGCACCTCATGGCAAAGAACTTTGAGGATCTGAAAAAAAGAATTGCTGCGCTATATAAAGATTGCCTTGGCTATAAGAAGATTGCCAAGACCCTGAAACAGAGCTGAAGCACGGTGGCCAAGACCATACAGCGTTTAACAAGACTCACTCTGAACAGACCTCTCCATGGTCAACCAAAGAAGTTGGGTGCACGTGCTTGGCATCCAGGGGTTGTCTTTGGGGAATACACGCGTGCTGCCAGCATTGCTGGTGAGGTTGGTGGGGGTCAGCCTGTCGGTTCTCAGACCATTAGCCGCACACTACATCAAACTTGGTCTGCATGGCTGTCATCCGAGAAGGAAGCCTCTTCTAAAAATGATGCACAAGAAAGCCCTCAAACAGTTTGCTGAAGACAAGCAGACTAAGAACATGGATTACTGGAACTATGTCCTGTGGTCTGATGAGACCAAGATACATTGTGGTTCAGATGGTGTCAAGCCTGTGTGGCGGCAACCAGGAGAGGAGTACAAAGAATAAAGAGGCTAAGGGTAAAGGGTGACGGATTGGCCAAGCATGTCTCCAGCCCTAAACCCTATTGAGCATATGTGGGGCATCCTCAAATATCAGGTGGAGGCGCGCAAAGTCTCTAACATCCACCAGCTCTGTGATGTCATCATGGAGGAGTGGAAGAGGACTTCAGTGGCAACCTGTGAAGCTCTGGTGAACTCCATGCCCAAGAGGGTTAAGGCAGTGCTGGAAAAGAATGGTGGCCACACAAAATCTTGAAACTTTGGGCCCAGATTGGACATTTACTTAGTGAGTCACTTAGTGATGTACTCTTGTTGCCAGCAGTTTAGACATTAATGGCTGCGTTGAGATATTTGAGGGGACAGCAAATTCACACGGTTATACAAGCTGTACACTCACTACTTTAGGGTTTACTTTATAGCAAAGTGCAATTTCTTCAGTGTTGTCGCGTGAAAATATATAATAAAATATTTACAAAAATGAGAGGGGTGTACTCACTTTTGTGAGATACTGTATGTGCTATGTTAAGATTTCATGCCTCCAGGTTTACAACCACTTCAAGGATAAATGCCTGCATTTGACTGGTTTGTAGCCTCTTCTAATTATAGATAGGATATCTCTCTATCTCCTCTTTCCCATTGTGCATTTATCTGTTTTTCTTCACTTTAAAGTGGAACTTTTGCAGGTACTGCTGTATGTAAAACATTAAAAATAAGTGCCTGTATCTCTTAAAATCCAGTAATGCACAAAGTCTCATTAAGCTCCGCACCGCTTCGGTTGTCCTGTATTTTAGGCGCTATGCCTAAAATTCAGTGAGTCACCAAAGACCGATTTAGCTTAATCCTCAAGACTTACTGCTAAGGTGAAGGAAGCCACAGGAATGACGCACTGTGTGATGTAACACCAATTGGGGAGGGAGAAACGAAAAGCAGAAGTGACAGGGCACGTTCTGCTGCCAGGGAGACGCAAGTTAACCTTTAAAAGGATATGGTCTTGTCTTAACTCCCTAATATTCTCGCCTTTCTACATTTGATATCGGCATCTGTGAACTTGAGCACTGTCAGGTATTGCAGCCTTCCCCTTCAGCTGAGCCAAGACATAAAATCAAGGCTAGAAATGGATATATCAATTGGAGAAAGTAACATACAGTTTTTGAGATTAAGGAGAGGGGGGTATAGTTCTCAGTGAGGAAGTGACTGGGCTTCAACAAAAGGCAGCCTCCAGCAGAAGTGCTGGAGGCATATTGCAGCACAAACTCATTTTGGTAGCATGTGGAATGTACCTAGCGAAAGAACATTTTATTTATGTGTAAAGTTCTGCTTCAAGAAATTCAGGGTCAACTACCAGATCATCTGACTTTGCTCTGAAGCACCACACTGTTTACAAGATTGAACTGTGCCTCTAGGGAAAATAAAATGGTGTAGGAGAGCATTAGACCCTCTGTCAATTTTTTATGTCCCAGTTGTGGAGATGTGCTTACTTTTTGTCCCGCTGACCATTGTCGCCAATAAAGGAAGGGGAGATCCAAAAATGCAGAGTTGTCCCCAGAACAAGAGTTGACGTGGAATCTTGTATTGAAGATTACTGTTCTGGGGACAACTGTCTTTGGGAGATTTAACTTTTTGTTATATCTCAGAGAAAGGAAGTGAAAGGTAATTTCCTCAATGATTCACAGATGGAATAGAAAAAAAAGAAGCTCGGAAAGCGTTTTACCCTTCTGTATTATCCCCAAAAAGTTTTGGGTTTTATACATCAAATTCCTTCCACTAATAAGTTTGTTTCTGTGAGCATTCAAATACTTCCACACTTTTTTCTTTCTGTAGATCTAATTCAGTGTACTGGGTGTTATGCATTTGCCTTGAGTTATGAGGCAGTATCTGATTTGCTTGTGCGTGGAACTGCTATTTATATAATAAAAAAGCAGCGTTAAACCCCAAAGCAAACATTTTATTGCAGCTTATCAATTCTTGGATGCGATGGCTGCATTCGTTTTCTTAAGGGCTCTTTCACACAGGCGGACCGTATGTCCGCTTTTTCATCCATCCATTTACGGATGAAAAAGGCACATATATTGATCCCCTATGAGATTGCGGGTGTCAGCGGATGACACCCAATCTTGTCCGTGTTCATCCGACCCCCCCCCCCCCCCCCCCCCCCCCCCCCATAGGGGAGAGCGGAGATCTGACAGGGCGGTCCCTGCACAGTGTGCTGTGTCATCCGCCAGCTCAGCGGGGATCAGTGGAGCCAACCCCAGCTGAGCAAGCGGAGGTTCACAGGGCCCCAAGTCTTGTTTTTCAAAAGAACAAGCTTTCTTCCAAATTTATCAGTTTACAGAGATGATACAAACCGTTTACCAATGACATGAGTGGTTACAATGATCAGCTTTTATATTATGTAAAACCTTTTATCCCAAAAGGAAAACATTGTTAGCTGTAACTGCTTATGAAGTGTGAGCTGCAGTTTGGTTTTTGTTGGTGTATTTGTCTACTAGTACATGTAGCAGATTGACAATATTGCTGTCCAAAAGTGCCCCCTGTGCTCCTTCATCTAGAGTGGGGGCATTCTAATACAGATGTGTTATTGACCAGATCACTAGCTGAACACAGAAGGAGAAAATCCTTTAAAAGACAACTAATGCAGCCACCACATCTAATGATTTGTAAGCTTAAATATATAAAGTTTTGGGTTTAATACCACTTTTTAAGCCTGGGTTCACACTATAGCAATGCGGGAATATTACGATTCCAGCGCCGGTTTTCTCGTCGCATCTCTCCCGTTGTTAGTTCACACTGTCCTCTGCGAACCGCTGCAGTTGTCAATACAGTGTTAATGACACCCCCAGATCGGTTCACAGATAGCAGTGCGAACTGTGGATTCGGACCGAAATCATATCGCATAGGTGTGAACACCCATGCGATCCAAATCCAGCACAGGGAAAAGTAAGTTCCTGCACCCTTTTAAATACATAGGCTACGTTGCATTGCTACGTCTACACATTCTTGTATACTTCCTACAGTGCAGAATCGGGAGAGAGAGATACGACTTAGTTTAAAACGACATGGATGAAATAACGGTATGCACTATCACTGCTAATGTTATGATTTTTTTTTCTAAACAGGGTTTGTTAAGGATCCTCGTTTCCCAGAAGTAGACAGGTAGGCTTCGCTTTCATATGCTCGTTTTTTTAATTGCAGTAAAAAACAAAATGGTTTATTTATTTTTCTTTTTTCCTTCACAGAAGATTTACAGGAGTTCGCAGGGATGTATTTTTAAATGGAGTAAGTTGTTATGTTTTGTATTCCTTGTTTGCCACTTTTGTGCTTTTTTGGGCCCTATCCAATTGGTTGTTAGATTAAAAAAAATGTGGGGTTATAGAAATCACATTTAGTGTCGGTTCACACTAGTGCATTGCGAGAACCCTGGGAATCCAGTGCGCACCTGAATCGCACCATGGTTCGCACTGAGATCTGCGAAACACTGCGGGTGTCAGTGTAATGCTAACGACACCCCCAGATGGGTTAACAGATCGCAGTGCGAACTGTGAATAGTGCAGGACTCAGATCGCATAAGTGTGAACACCCATGCGATCAGATTCCAGCGCGGACCAAAAAAAGGGCCCTGCACCATTTTGGTGTGAATGTGATGCGATTTCACCCATACAGTTTGGCTGAAATCGCATCGCACATACATTGCATGTGATCTGAACAGCAATGCGGTGCGAATCACATGCAATGTCTGTCATCACACTAGTGTGAACGGGGCCTTAAGGTTTTAAATGCCAAATTTATAAGAATGGTATTTTATTGCTTTGCGCGAATACAGGAGTGCTAATAATCTTTGTGTGTAGCTAGCTGAATAGCTGCTGTAGACATGGTATGGTAGAGGCAGATCTATTCCCTCAGGAATCTCAAGAATAAAGGTGGTGGGCTTTTCAGCCAGTGTAATTTCAGGAGGATTTACTAGCAATTTAAAAAAAAAAAGCTCATTTAATTTGAGAGTTTCTGCCAATGGCTGATTATCCTGTGGTCGGCAGTATTTTTGAGATTCCTTCAGCCACTGCCGAGTCTGATCCCTTTAGAAACTGCTAAATGTTTTTCTTCGTACATTAAGGGTCACCGGATGAAGTATTTGGGTACACTGGCTTATGTTTCCTTCAGGAAAATGTATGGCAAATCAAAGCTGTAAGGTCGGCCACATATAACCCCCTACCACTCCAGCCTGCCCCAGTGGGTTTTTTTCCCCCCGCTAGTGTGTAGAATGGATGTCGTCTTGCCTCCTGAGCGAAAAGTTTATTTATTTATTTTTTTCCCCAAAATGTTATTCTTTTATCTAGCAAGTTTCTTCGGTTGCTGCAGCATCAGGGTGCTCATTTTGCAGCTTTTCTGAATCGGCTGATCCTTTACATTGCCAAAAAAATCTATACCTGGGACTGCTGAAGAGCAGTGGGGCCAGCTTGTTAAGACTTTTGGCACCGGACTCTGCTGAAGGTGCTCATTTGGGTACTTGTGTACGTGTGAGGTGGCTGCAGTGTTTTACAGGTCCAGGGTGTGGTACACCTGTCTGGTGGAACCCTGTTCCTTAAGACCCCTTAGAATGTTATACCAGCCTGTGGAACAAAGACTAGCAGAATGAAGTGGATTTTGCCTCTCGATTTTCATGTGTGCCTTTTGGGGACTCCCCCATCACATTCATTTGTTTGGAATGAGCAGCACTGACACTCAGGTTTTTGGTGATCCCTCAGCATCAATCTGTACGATGCAGGACTTAGTCCTGCATTTAATGTGAGGAGGTAATCGTTAGACTTTTGTCCATGTGAGTGTAATGAGTGAGTCATGTGAGCTCATGCCTTCCAGAGAATGCTGTGATGGACCTGTTGCACAGATAAAGGGAGCCTGCTAGAGAAAGGAATAAGGTTTGCATTACACCTTATTTGTTCATGTCTAGATCGAACAAGCATTTACATCTTGCAGTGTGGTGGTTTCTCCCCCCTTGCTTCTGGAGTTGGGTGTTATATTTTGTCAACAGGATTATTCAGTCTTAATACTTTCAATAATGTGATTTTAATTTCTTTACAACATGTTTTATTTTTTACAGTCCTACAACGATTATGTGAGAGAATTTCATAACATGGGACCACCTACTCCATGGCAAGGAATGGTTTGTACAGTTCTTGCTATTTGAATAAATAACACTTTTAAGTAATTGGTACACATAACATTCGCAAGCCCTGCTGAGTAACTGTGGATCAATATCCTCAATACAATTTAAAGTTGATTATTTTAGTTACACCTTGTGCTGTATAGTGTATTATGTGCCTGATCTCGTTTGTTTGGCTAGGTTTTTTTTGTACTATTAGTCCTCCTGTTTAGTACTTCAATGGGAGTGCTTTAAATGGAACAAGGTTGATTACACACCTGCTTGTGTTCATTCCATATACAGTATATAACTTGATATTTGCTTTATAATGTGTTCTTTTTAAACACCACTTGAGCTCAGAAGCTACAGATGTCTTATTGCTTTTGGCTTAAACATTTTTTTTTTTGGTGTATAATGCCGCCCATAGATTAGTAATTATTTATTAATTTTTTTGCTGGTCGAGGCAGAAAATTACTAGATTCCCCCCTCTACACTGTGGATGGGGGATTCTTCACCAGTTGTATTCTTTTTCATATATATATATATATATATATATATATATATATATATATATATATATATATATATATATATATATATATATATATATATATATAGCCTGTAGGTACTAGTTGAGCAGGGAAAATCCAACAGGCTGGTTGTACAGAAGTTGATCAGTAGATCGCTGCTGTACCTGCCAAATTTCAGTCCATGTATGGCCGTCTTGATGTTGGAGATGTTGCCAGTGTTTTTTTTTTTTTTGTTTTTTTTTCCCCAGTGTGTTAGCTTTTCATTTGTTTTTTTTTTTTCTTTATTTGACCTGATTTTTATTTATTTTTTTCTTCCTCAGCCACCATACCCTGCCATGGAACAGCCGCCTCACCATCCATATTATCAGCACCATGCTCCTCCTCCTCAAGCTCATCCACAGTTTTCAGGTCACCATCCAGGTCAACATGACACTCGATATCGGGACAAACGAGTTGTAAGTTATCAGTGTTTAAGGTTAAATATATTTTTTGAACTGCAGTCAACAAATGTTAACCACCTATTGGGAGCCTTTATGCTGCCCTCCTCCCAATCTATTCTTCTCATGAAACTGATGTAGATATTGGATCTGCTACTGCTGGCCTCCATGGAAGAATATTAGTTGCTTGGCTGTCTATGGCTTCAGTACCTCGCAGCTGTAATGTTTAACCACTTGATCACTGGGCACGTAAACCCCCTTAATAACCAGACCAATTTTCAGCTTTCGGTGCTCTCACAATTTGAATGACAATTACTCGGTCATACAACACTGTAACCAAATGAAATTTTCGTCCTTTTTTTCACACAAATAGAGCTTTCTTTTGGTGGTATTTAATCACCGTTGGGTTTTTTATTTTTTGCGCTATAAGAGAAAAAAGACTGAAAATTCTGTAAAAAAAAAATGAATTTTCTTTGTTTCTGTTATAAAATTTAGCAAATTTTGTATTTTTTTTTCTTCATTCTTTTGCATAAATGTGAAAGATGAAGTTACGCTGAGTAAATAGATACCCAACATATCACCCTTCAAAATTGCACACGCTTGTGGAATGGCGCCAAACTTTGCTACTTAAAAATCCCCATAGGCGATGTTGCAGGGTAGTGTGGGGTATTGCAGAGTAGTGTGGGGTATTGCAGAGTAGTGTGGGGCATTGGTATTGTGTATAGCACAGTATGGGGCAGGGATGGCTGTGAAGGGATGGCTGGCTGGATCTGTGACTGCATGTGTCACAGATCCAGCCCACAGCACTTGTGCTGCATCTGTTCTCCCCCCCCCCCCCCCCCTTTCCTCTCACACTGTACCGCTCGGTACAGAGAGGGGAGGGAGGAACCGGCGTCATCACATGACGCCGGTTTGTTTACAAGTGATCGCTCCGTCATTGGACGGAGCGATCACGTGGTAAACCGAGGCTATCGGCGGCGATTTACCGTGATCCGCCGGGTCCGGTCACGGACATTTCCGTGTGCGCGCGATTCTGGGAGGACGTCCATTGACGTCCTCCCAGAGTTAAGCAACCGCCTTGTGGACGTATATCGTCTTATAGGAACGGTTGTTAACTGGTTAATTGCTACAGGTTTCTTTAAGAAGACATTTCCTTCCAGAATAGTCATCTCCACAGGGAGGCAAATGTGACCTATTGGCTAATATAAAAAGCCTTCCTCAAACACCAGTCTCGACTTACTGTAAGCTAAAAATGTAAATGTTTTTATGATCTTGTGTCAAGTTTTTAAACAAGTTTTGCAATTCTCTATACAGTATATGCTAGTACCATACATGTTTGTATTACTTTTAAGTATGGCAAGGACTTTCAATATAACCTGTATAGTCTGGATGGTTATAGTATGTGGATATAAAGCACTGCTGTAATTTAACTATCTGTATGACATTTACTTTTAATTTCTGCAGTGTTCAATTTAGAGCCTGCTGAAATGGTCACAAGATTTGTTGCTGTATCACTGAAATCTAACCACTTTTCCTGATGTTCTCTGTTGTATCTTGTACCACTATATTGTGAGAATGAATTTTTCCACTGTTTAATCTTTATCAGCATGACTATGACATGAGGGTGGATGATTTTCTGAGACGTACACAGGCTGTTGTCAGCGGTCGAAGAAGCCGCCCTAGAGAGCGGGAGCGAGAACGTGAACGAGAAAGGCCCCGGGACACCAGGAGAGACAGAGGTCGTGAACGCGATAGAGACAGAGACAGAGAGAGAATGCGTGACAGAGATCGGGGAGACCGAGGAAGATACCGAAGATGATTTCACTGCTTTCGTTATGTGCACATGGAATATTTGCTTTTTTTTCCTGGTCTCTTGTGTGTTTACAAAGTAGCAACATTTCTGTTAAAGCATTTTAATTTAAAGAGTTAAAATTAGCAAGTTTTTTGGCTTTAATCCTATGTTCGTGCACGTACTGTATTAACTGGATTAAGCTTAATATGGCTGAGACAGTGCACATTGATTTATTGGAGGGATCCTTTTCAGAGGGAAAATTATACATACCTGTGTAAATGTTTCTGTATATTTTCTTAAAATAAGTTTCTTCTCTCCATATTCAGTGAGCTGTGCATAAAAGCTGTGCATAAAACTATAAACACTTTATTTAAAAAGTAATGAAAGATAATTGGCACATTACGAACTGCCGTTTAGTGTTTTTTTTTTTTTTTTTTGTCCCTTTTGCATCCCCAACTTGCCTACAGTTGATTCTGTGAAAACAATGCTGCTATAAAGTATGCAATTTTTTGAAGGCTAAACTAAATGAACGTAATACAAGTGGATCTGATGTTTCCCCCTCATTACAAGATTATGAAAGCAATACTTTTTACCCTATTGCAGTTTTAATAATTTTGTTCACTTGTTTTTGATTGGTGCTCCATCTTTCATGTCTGATTTTCAGACTCTAATGCGGAGTAGAGACTGTATGTTGGTTGTATGACCATGTTGGCTATTCTCTTATTTTTTGTATTAAATTTATAACTTGTAACTTAATTTGTAACTGCAGTGGTTTCTTATGCCATTTGATAGATGTATGGCTAATCATCCTTTGTTGCCCCCACATCTTATTTTGTGTAGTCTTATACATTATACTGTGCCATTTTTTTATAATAAAACCACTGTGGAAATACATTTGGATCTTTGCTCCAGTGGATCCCTTGATTCCTCATCTCTATTGCTCTTTATTTTGTACTGCTGTAGTTTAAGCTAAACACCAGGAAGCATAGGCGTGCGCACAGGGTGTGCCAGATGTGCCCAGGCACACCCTAATCACCCTGTGCAGCACAATTTACCACCACTGCCCAGGCACCCCCCCCCCCCCCCCCCCCACAGTGCTTCCGGATTCTCTCCTCTTCTGCCAACTGTTTCTGCGGGGATGTTTTAGGATAAGTGGTGGAAGGGGCCAGTCAACATGTAATTGACTGGCCCCTTCTCTTTCTGAGTGAATATCGTGCGTGATCAATAGTGTGTGTTTGATCTTTGGGATGCACACCCTAATGCAATAGGCTACGCACACCTATGACATTAAGATATAATGCAGATTTGTTTTCATTAATACATCTGCAAGTGTATTTTTTTTTTTGTGTGAAAGTATCTGAATTTGTTCTGGTATCACCTTTGGCATTCCTTAGCTGAGAGCTAAGATTGGATGAGGGAAAAGAACAAGAGAATGGCAGCTTGTTTTCAAGTATCAAGCCCCACTTACTAGGGCTAATTCAGGAAAGGCTGGGTTGTTCCATAGCGGGGAATATTGAGCCCAGGTTCACACTGATGCCGTGCTGGACACTGCATGTAATTCACCCAGGTATCGCAGCACATTCTTGTGTGAATTACATGCAGTGTTTCAGGTGAGTCAATTTGAGCCATGGATTTGTATGGCTCAAATTGCATCGCATTCACGCCAAACTTGTGCAAGACCCCTTCTTGTCTGCACCAGAATCGGATGGCTTGGGCGTTCACATCATACGATCCGATTCTACAAATCACACTCTGTAATCTGTTCGCATGAAAAGGTGGTGAAGAATCTACAGCAAATTCGCCTCACTGCATCTAGTGTGAACCAGGGCTGAATGAACCTAGTGTGCTCAGTAAATGCCTGGGTAGCCATTCAAATGTTATGAATAAGGAAAAGTGGGGAGAACTATTGCTGTGCGTGAAGTTGCTCAGCTTCTAGAAGGGGATATAAGAGGGTATTGTGGGAGACAGGAAGTAAGCAATCGTAATTACGTTGTTGGATATTTAAAGTGCTCCAACCCCCCCCATATTGAAGTTTGGCAACAATGATGTAAAATCTGGCGTTTGGGATCACCAGACCGCCCTGTCCTTTGGTAGTTGTAAGGTTTCTGGGTTGCTTTCAGATAAGATCCCTGGAGAGGGAATATAATTTGGATCCCACGACGACTATTTACCAAACCGGGGAGTTATATAATATAAAGCATGTAACAACTGTGGCATGTAGATCATTTCTCCTAAACTTGCTCTTCCCACTACTGAAGGGGCAGTTTGCTCAGTTCCACTTTTAAGGTGGTTATATTGACAGAATATGATTCACAATACATTTTCGCTGTTAAACTAAATAATGGGGATGGTAATGTAGCGCTACGTGTGAGACAAAAAGCAATGGCTGTGTACACCCCTAATGGGGTGTGACCATATATTGTGACACAAAGGATGTAATGGCAAAAATTGCACCACAACAAAATGTGAAATTTAAATCCGTAAAGTGAACAATATAAACAAAAATGTAATCTAGTGTCCCTGTAGACTTCCAATTGGATCGAAACGCATCGAGCCATGCATTTTGCTCCCCATATTGCTTTTAATACTTATGAATTGTGATCACCTTTTTTTATATTTTATTATGTGTATTGTTTTTTTCATTTAAAACCTCTATGACCTACACCATTGGAGCCCCCATTTTTCCCTCTCTTTACCTGAATTTGTGGAAGATGAGGTTTTTTTGAGCCCTCTGCAGTTGGTTTCCAGTACCCATGCCAGGGTTCTCACTTACCTCAACCAGTCCGTGTTTGGATGCTTGAAGGATCTTTTATGATTGCCATACCCACGGTTTAATAGGATCTTCAGTATTGGAGTAGTCAGTCAGTGGCCGATGAACATCTGGTCTTCCTGCCCTTTCCTGGGTTGACGACATCTGACTGCCTAGGAGGTAGACTCCATTTCCTTCTGGACTTCCAATGACATCTCTGTGGGACATTCCAAGCTCGATTGATCCACTGTCGTACGACATTTGGGTCCAATGGTTGCAGTAAGCGCATTTGTATTCCACCTCATATTTGAAGATTTCTGTTGGGAAGTTCTTCACCATCTCATGACATCTTCATCGTTTTATTGTTTATGGACACTATATTACATTTTTGTTTATATTGTTCACTTTATTGATTTGAATTTTATTGTGGTGCAATTTTTGCCATTACATCCTTTGTGTCACAATGTATGGTCACACCCCATTAGGTGTATACAGCCATTGCTTTTTGGCTCACACGTAGCGCTACATTACCATCCACATTTGTCTGAGTTTTGTCACATTCCTGTGTAGCTGCTTCACTCCCGTTCAGGGTTCATTCTTTGTTACACTTATTTTTGCTTTTGGGTAGCGCACATATTTTTTCCCTTTACATTGAAACTAAATAATGGAACAGGAAATATCACTAATCTTGGGACACGGGTCTGAAAAATGCAAATATAAAATTAATGTCAAGTTGAAGAAAGAAAAAAATCCTCATACTTGGATAAGGAAGAGCTAATTTGTGCACAGTATAATTCTATTGAGAGTCATTGCAATTCAGGCTGTTCTGAAAGCCTAGCGAGTTATACAAAATGAATAAAGAGCTACTACTATTGTGTGTGTGTGTGTATGTATATGTCCACAAACTCTGTTTATATCTATTGGAGCAGCCTTTTTAAACTAGGTTTACTAGGAAATCTTTACATTGGCAAATTGATCTTGCACCTACATTGACCACTTATGCAAGGAGGCAGCTGACCATTAATGTTATGGAATGCCACAATTCTTGGTTTGTGTTTTCTGTTTAATTTCACGATTACTGAAAATTTTGCTGTGTCAGCAGGGGTGTGTTTCTTTTTTTTTTTTTTCTTTGTCCAAGTTGTCTTATGTTCAACATATTTCACATTCGTGAATATTATGTATTTAAGGGGGCCCCCTGAGACCCAAAAATTACCTTAAAGGGGGTTGTAAAGGTAAAAAAAAATTCCCTAAATGGCTTCCTTTACCCTCGTGCAGTCCTCCTTTACTTACCTCATCCTTCGATTTTGCTTTTAAATGTCCTAATTTCTTATGAGAAATCCTTACTTCCTGTTCTTCTGTCTGTAACTACACACAGTAATGCAAGACTTTCTCCCTGGTGTGGAGAAAGCCTCTTGAGGGGGCGAGCAGAAGTCAGGACACACACTAACACACAGCTCCTTTCTCTATCTGCAAAGTAGAGAGCCTCCTGCTCGTCCCCTTCCCCCTCAAGAGACTTTCTCCACACCAAGGAGAAAGCCTCGCATTACTGTGTGGAGTTAGACAGAAGGACAGGAAGTGAGGATTTCTCAGAAGAAATAAGGACATTTAAATGGCAAAATCGAAGGATGAGGTAAGTGAAGGAGGACTGCACTAAGGTAAAGGAAGCTATTTAGGGAATTTTTTTTGTTTTTACCTTAAACACCCCTGCTTTAACCAGTTAAGCCCCGGACCAATATGCAGCCTAAAGACCCAAGGTGTTTTTACAGTTCGGGACTGCGTCGCTTTAACAGACAATTGCGCGGTCGTGCGACGTGGCTCCCAAACAAAATTGGCGTCCTTTTTCCCCCCACAAATAGAGCTTTCTTTTGGTGGTATTTGATCACATCTGCGGTTTTTAGTTTTTGCGCTATAAACAAAAATAGAGCGACAATTTTGAAAAAAATGCAATATTTTTTACTTTTTGCTGTAATATATATCCCCCAAAAACATATATAAAAAAAAATTTTTTCCTCAGTTTAGGCCGATACGTATTCTTCTACCTATTTTTAGTAAAAAAAATCGCAATAAGCGTTTATCGATTGGTTTGCGCAAAATTTATAGTGTTTACAAAATAGGGGATAGTTTTATTGCATTTTTTATTTTTTATTTTTTTACTACTAATGGCGGCGATCAGCAATTTTTTTCGTGACTGCGACATTATGGCGGACACTTCGGACAATTTTGACACATTTTTGGGACCATTGTCATTTTCACAGCAAAAAATGCATTTAAATTGCATTCTTTATTGTGAAAATGACAGTTGCAGTTTGGGAGTTAACCACAGGTGGCGCTGTAGGAGTTGGGGTGCACCTAGTATGTGTTTACAACTGTTTGGGGGTGTGGCTGTAGGAATGACGTCATCGATCGTGTCTTCCCTATAAAGGGAATGACGCGATCGATGCGCCGCCATAGTGAAGGACGGGGAAGCCGTGTTTACACACGGCTCTCCCCGTTCTTCAGCTCCGGGGAGCGATCGCGACGGAGCGGCTATAAACAAATAGCCGCGCCGTGGTCCCGGATCGCTCCCCGAGCGGACCCGACCTCCGCATGTAGCGGGGGGGGGGTCCCGATCGGACCCCCCACCCGCTAATAGGCGAGGACGTACGTGTACGCCCATGTGCCTGTACGTGCCATATTGTGGACGTATATGTACATGCGGGGGTCGGGAACTGGTTAAAGAGGTTGTAAACTCCATTTCATTGTGGATTGCATCGGCATGGTTTTCCTCCAAAAGGCTGGCTGTATCTGTAAGACTGTATACAGGGCTTCCAACCCTCCCTTAGAATAGGTACAGGAACTAATCCACTGCACGATGCCCACCCCTTGCCGAACCACATTGAACTGTGGGTGTGGCCAAATTTCACTAACAGAGTGTTATGTATGGAGTTCAGGGACATGCTAGCTATAGTGTAGTGTTCAGGGATACCTTATGTTCAGAGTGCAGTTTCAGGGATGCCCTATGGCACCATGCAGAGTTCAGCTCTTTCACAGGCTGTCCAAATCTCATTCCTCCTCACTACTCTCTCCCATCCCCCACCTCTGCACACGCCTCCCTCCGCACCCCTTAATCCCCCCCCCCCCAAAATCTTCCACGCATCTTGCCGTTTCCAAAAAAATGACTGGTATTGATACCCCTTGAAATTGTCCACATTTCTTTCTCGTACGTCACGGGACACAGAGAAGAATAATAATTACTATGTGGGTTATAGGGTCTACCTTCAGGTGATGGACACTGGCACGCCCTTAAGGCAGGAAGTTCCCTCCCCTATATAACCCCCTCCTCAGTTTTTTCGCCAGTGTCTAAGATGGTGGTCACGCGATAAACATCTTAGAAAGCTTCGCTTTTTAGCAAGCCTACTTCCGGATTCATCCAAAGTGCTTCTTAGCCAAAGTGGTCAGTATCCGGGCCTCGGTTAAGAAGAACAAGGTTTTGCCTCGAAGGTACAATCTAAGATCTCAGGGCATATCTATAGTAGCCTATCTGGACGATCTGTTGTTGGTAGATTGTTCAGTTGCCGATCTAAACTCAGCGGTACACAGAACCGTGAGATACCTGGAGTCCATGGGTTGGGTTCTCAACCTGGACAAGTCAGCCTTGGTTCCTGTGAAAAGACTTGAGTATTTGTCTACTCCTAGACATCAGAGAAAGATCTTTCTGCCCCAGATAAAGATCGATGCTTTAAGGGAGCTAGTTTGGTTGGTCAATTCAAAGCGTCAGCCCTCCATTCGCCTTTGTATGCGGCTGTTGGGGGAAAAATGGTATTCTCTTTCGAGGCCGTCCCATTTGCTCAGTTCCACTCAAGGAGACTACAACATGCCATTTTTATCCGCTTGGAACAAGAAAACCCAAGCCTTAGACGTCCCTATGTCCCTCTCCCGAACAGTCTGGCAGAGCCTTTGCTGGTGGCTAGTTCCCCAGAATTTACAAAGAGGGAAGTCCTTTGTTCCCATATCTTGGTGGGTTGTGACCACAGATGCCAGTCTTCTGGGCTGGGGCGCAGTTCTGGAGGGGCTATCTCTCCAGGGAAAGTGGTCGGTCACCGAGAAATCTCTACCCATCAACCTGCTAGAGATTCGGGCAGCTCGTCTAGCGGACAGATTGTGGGGTCACCCAGTCAGGATTCAGTCCGACAATGCCACAGCTGTGGCATACATAAATCATCAGGGGGGCACAAGGAGTCGTGCAGCCCAAAGAGAAGTGGATCAGATCCTGATCTGGGCAGAAAAGCATGTCCCGTGCATAGCTGCGATTTTCTTTCCGGGGATAGACAATTGGCAGGCAGACTTTCTAAGTCGCCAACAGTTGCTCCCAGGAGAGTGGACTCTTCACCCCGACATCTTCTAGGGCATTTGTCAGAGGTGGGGAACACCAGATGTGGATCTCTTGGCATTGAGATTCAATGCGAAGGTGGGCAACTTTCTGCCCCGGACGAGGGATCCACTCGCTTGCGGAATGGATGCGCTGGTGTTACCGTGGGATCAATTTTCCCTAATTTATGCGTTTCCTCTGCTGCAATTATTAACCAGCCTCCTTTGCAGGATAAAGTCGGAAGAGAAACCAGTGATTCTGGTCGCTCCAGCTTGGCCCAGAAGGGCCTGGTACGCAGAGATTGTAAGGATGTCAGTGGGACATCCATGGACCCTTCTGCTTCGTCTAGACCTGCTTTCTCAGGGGCCAATATTCCACCCTTACGGTCTCTAAATTTAACGGTCTGGTTGTTGAATCCCATATCCTAAAGAGGAGGGGTCTCTCTAATTCAGTAGTGTCTACTTTAATTAATGCCAGAAAGACAGCATCCAGGCTTATTTATTACAGAGTTTGGAAGTCATTGGCAGAATTCTAGATTTTCTGCAGTTGGTGGGCAGACATGAAGTTGGCCTTAAGCACCATCAAAGGCCAGATCTCTGCCTTATCAATATTTTTTCAAAGGCCACTGGCTACACATTCTCTGGTTAAGACCTTCTTACAAGGGGTGATCCGTGTTAATCCTCCAATCAAGACCCCCTTGCGTCCGTAGGATCTGAATCTGGTCCTTTCTGCCTTGCAGAGGCAACACTTTGAGCCTCTGGCTCACATTCCCTTGGTCCTCCTGACCAGGAAGGTGTTTTTTGGTAGCCATAACCTCTGCTAGGAGGGTATCGGAGTTGGCGGCCTTATCATGTAAGGAGCCATACCTAATTCTTCACAAGGACAGAGTAGTCCTATGGCCTCATCCGGCCTTCCTTCCTAAGGTTGTTTCAAACTTTCATTTGAACCAGGATCTGGTTCTCCCTTCTTTTTTTCCCAGAGCCTAGTTCTGCAAAAGAGAAGTCATTGCATACTCTGGAAGTACTAAGAGCAGATTCGATCTATCTTAGGGCTACTGCTCAGATTCGGAAAACAGACATTTTATTTATTCTGCCAGAAGGTCCCTGATGTGGACAGGCAGCGTCTAAGTCCACTATCTCCAAATGGATTCGACAAGTCATTACTCAGGCCTATGGATTGAAGGGAAAGGTTCCTCTATTTAAGGCAGTGTTTCTCAATTCCAGTCCTCAGGCCCCCCCAACAGGTCAGGTTTTCAGGATTTCCCTCAGGTGAAAAGGCTGTGGTGATTACTAAGGCTGGGTTCACACTACTACACTACTTTCATCCTACTTTGCTCTGTGTTCAATGTTTCCCTATGAGAGCGTCTTGTAGCGTCCTACACAAGTCGGTCCGACTTTGAAAATGCTCCCTGTACTACTTTTGGTCCTACATTGATCCTACTTCAGGCCCATTGAATATCATTGAAGTCGGACCAAAGTAGTATCCTGTTCATGAAAGTAGGATGGATGTAGGACCAATGTAGGATAAATGTAGGACCAATGTAGCAGAGCAAAGTAGGATGAAAGTAGTGTAGTAGTGTGAACCCAGCCTAAGGCAGTGAAACTGATCAAATCACCTGTGCAAAATAATGGAAATCCTGAAAACCTGACCTGTTGGGGGGGCCTGAGGACTGGAATTGAGAAACACTGATTTAAGGTAAAAGCACATTCCACTAGAGCGTTGGGTACTTCCTGGACTTGGTCGTCAGTCCATACTTTCACTAAATTTTACCGATTGGATATAAGGAAAAACGAGGAAGTCGCCTGCTGTTTGATTCCTCACGTCTGATGGCGCCCGACTTATTTTTTGGGGTCTCCCTCCCCTCATTAGCATTGATTTAGGACATCCCACATAGTAATTACTATGCTTCTCTGTGTCCCATGATGTACGAGAAAGAAAATAGGATTTTTATAACCGCTTACCTGTAAAATCCTTTTCTTGGAGTACATCACGGGACACAGCTCCTGCCCCTCTTGATGGGGATATTGGGACACTTATTGCTTTGCTACAAAACTGAGGTACTTCCAGTATGGGAGGGGTTATATAGTGGAGGGAACTTCCTGCCTTAAGGGCGTGCCAGTGTCCATCACCTGAAGGTAGACTCTATAACCCACATAGTAATTACTATGCTTCTCTGTGTCCCGTGATGTACTCCAAGAAAAGGATTTTTACAGGTAAGCTGTTATAATAATCCTATTTTCTCTTATCGTCCATGGACGGACACAGCTCCTTAAATCTTGACAAGTGGGTTATGTTCCCTGTTTACAGGAGAGGACTAGGCAGAAACATGTTAAATAATTAAATACATGTTACATTAACAGAGTTGAACAGCCCCGCCCAGGGGGCGGTCCCTCCAGGCATAACCCTCCTCACTGCAGCTTGCAGCCTCAGTTTCGTTCTGCCTAGCAAAGGAGAAGGACGTATGGCTCCCTTTGGGCCCAGCGCCCTGAGGAGAAATTTTATTTTACTTTACTTTTTCTTGAAGAATCTTCTTTCAACTGTTGGCTGAGAGACAGGCTGGATATTATAGATCCTTGTAGTCTACTCAGTCCGACCAGCAAGCGTGGGCACACCTTTGCAAAGAGGCTTGGTCTGCCACGCCATACCTCATGACTCCTGAGGTGGCCGGTGAGCTTTGCTCCGAGGTCCACATATGACTGAGCTGTGGTGTTGCCTCAATCACAGTGGACCGGGCCGACCGCTACCTCCATTGCGGTTGTAGGTCTGTCAGGAATGCGTCAGCGAGTCCTCGCTCGGACGGGTAAGTACAGTCCCTCCTGCTTCGGTGGGTTGGTACAGCTGGGCATTCCTGGGGTTCGGGGGTCCCTTCCCCTTACTTCCCTGCTCCTTTCCCTTGCTGCATTGCTAACATTGCCGCTGTCAGGGGGGAGGGGGCCTTCCTGAGGGGACTGTGTGTGCTTTTTCTTTTTTGTATTGGGCTTTCCTGTGAGGTAAAAAGCCCTGTGATGAGCACAGATGTTTATGATTATACTTCAGCAGACGCTGACTGATTGGTGACACCTGTAATGGTTTTGCTTTTTATGCTGTATCTGTGTCTTATCCTTAAATAAAACAGCCCTAGGAGGCTTTTCCTGTTTAAACACAGGTCCCTGCAAAAGTTACCTCACGGTTCTTTTCCTCACAGGCAGCACTGGACAGTCTCCTCCTGAGGGAGTCCCCTGGTTACCCCTGGTCAGCGCAGCAAGTGGGTGAGAGGCCCTCAATAGGGCTCTAGGAGCTTTTGTCTATTTGTATGGACAGGTGTGCATATTATAATACACACTATATGTAAATATTGGAGTCAGTATCTGGGTCCTTCCCCACATGCTGGTGGTGGCAGCAGGTGTTAGCACCTGTGATTCCCACAGAGTTTTTATTGTTAGTCCTGGACACAGTTTGTGCCAGGGTGGGGGTGGACTGCGGGCGGGCGGTAAAAGAGTGCCCCCTTCCCCCGTTATCCCCTGGGGAATGCTCTGTTATGGAGCCATGGACTAGGTACCTAGTTAAAAAAAAAAAAAAAAAAAAAAAGGCAGAATAAGGCATTTATGGGTGCGCTTTTTACTGCTGCAAGGGACTCTCCTAAGCTGCATAGTGCAGCTGGGTTTCCGCTGAGGGCTCGGTCTTTTTTGGATCACACAAATCAGACCGCTGTGTAGGTTTTTTCCTTCTGTGCCCTTCTTTGATAATTTCTGAGATGCGGAATGAGAAAAGCCACTGAGGGCTTTTGTAGTCCCTCACCGCCGGGCGGGAACCCCTACTTGTATGGATCTGACTGATAGAAGATCCGAAGTACTGACCCGTTCCATGTTTACCATGCTGGGGTCTGGCTTGCGGCCTATTGTGGCCACTACACTGGGGTCTCAGTGGTCGCTGGCGCTATTTTTTGGGAGATTTTTCAATTACATTGAAAACTCCCATTGGCGCCCATTTTGTCGTAGCCACGCTATGGCGCAGCTTACATTGTGCTGGCCTTTTTCCTGTGGCCGCGTTCTGAACGCTCGGCGGCCATCTTGGAGTAGTCCTGACCCCTAGTGCTGTATACAACTCACAGAGTGAGCATTTTGCACCAGACAGTGGAGGAGCACCGACTCTCTCCTGAGGTTATTAGCCTAGCGGACCAGCTGGTCCAGGGCCTCATATAGGTCTGTGATGCTTCATTGAATGCTGCGCCCTTGTTATCCAGGGGGTCTGTTTCAGAATGGTTTTATGCACACGGTGGTGTAGTGCTTAACTCCATTACTTGGCAGCAAAAGAGTCATTGGTTCGAATCTGCACACTGACGCCAATCTGCACACTGACGCCAATCTGCCTGGAGCTTGCATTGTCGCTCCCTGTGTCTGTGTGGGTTTCCTCCGGGTACTCCGGTTTCCTCCAAAGACATGTGTGCATACACCTACATAATATACATACACACTATGTGTGTGTATTATTTAGGGGCAACCCTCCCAGGCCGTCAAAGGCCCAGCTGGGGGACTAATCTGTCCCTGGGTGCATAAGCCGATCACGCCGGCACCCAAATCCTGCCAATGTATATAGCCTTCCCTCCCTGTCTCTAGGTGGGAGGGGCGGCTTGCAGGTTCACAATTCAGTGAAACCTCCCTGCTCTCCGACTAGTGGGTCTGCGAGGTGGTCTCTTCGGAGTACTAGATAGGGTTTCCTCCTATCCACAGAACAAAGTTCTGTCCTTGTGTCTTCCCCTCCCGGCACGTCGGTCTGCCTTGGGCAGTGTGGGATTTGCTAAGCTGCAAGGTAATTTTACCTTTCCTGCAGGACAAGAGTTTTGGGGTTTTCTATGGGCCTCAGGCCCTAAATACCTTTGTGAACGTCGGGTAGTTCCGCATGGAATCCATTTGTTCGGTGGTAGCTGCGCTTCATCCGGGGGATGTCCTGACGTCCTCGGTCATCAGGGACGCATACATGCATGTCCCGTTTTGCACATGTCACAGTGTTTTTTTCTGTGCTTCGTGATGAGAGAAGGGTCTCTGTCAGCCTGTGGCCCTCCCTTTTGATCTGGCGTCAGCACCATGGGTTTTCAGCTAGGAGCTCGCACTTATTTGAATTTTGTTGGGACAGCGAGGCTTTGCCTCATTGGCTACTTTGACGACTTTCTTCTGAGAGCAGCTTCTGTCTCCGACCTAGTGGATGGGTTATTCCCATTCAGACCCTCCGAAGATTCGGGTGGATGTTAAACGTTTAGGCCAGAAAGTGTAGCTCAGTGGCAGCAAGCCTGCCCTACATGTGTGCGACCCAGGGTTCAAATTATGGGCATGCTAGGTTCCGACTCAGCGTTGGAGTATCTAGTGTTGATCCAGACTCCTCAGTGGCAAAGGTCCTTCTTCCCCTGGAGAAATTGCAGACTCTTCAGTCTGCGGAGAAGGTATTGGCATCACGCAATCGGTCTTCTCTCCGGGCGCCTGCTGGTTCAGGGTCTGTGGGTAGCCTCCTTCAAGGTGGTACTGTATGCCCAGTTCCACACCCTGGTTTTCCAGTGGAACTACTGTCCAGGTGGTAAAAATCTCTTGTCTCTGAAATCATTAGATTCCTGTGCGCCACCTAGTCAGAGTCTCTCTGAGTTGGTGACAGAGATTCCCGACTCTTCGGTCCGGGAAGTTGTTCCTTCCTTCCAGTGGTCGGTGTTTACGACGAATGCCAGCTCACGGGTTGTGAACCTGGAGGTTCACAAAACTGGGGGGTCCAGTCGGCCCTGAGTCGCTGGACTTGCGTGGACCTATGACCACACCTCCTTGAATGTGTCTGGTCTCGGTAGCTACCCAGGGTCGGGCCTGGCTAGTGCCTGGTGGAAGACCGCCTGGGAATACCAGGTGCTGTCTACTGTTCATTGTCCTACTATTTTAGGCGATCAGGCTATGCTTCTCCTTGTGGTCGACCAATCTGGTTTCAGCCGGACAACGCCACGGCCGTGGCTTCAGTCTACTATCAGGTATGCCGGCAGGCAGACTACTGGAGTCGCCAGATGCTGGACCAGGGCGACTGGTCTTTGTGCTTGGGGTGTTTCGGCTCCCTTGCAGGAGGTGAGCCTCACATGGCATGGATCTCCTGGCAGCTTGTCTCCGCCGCAAGGGTGTCAGTTAGTGGCCAGGTCTAGTGATCTTGTACAGACGCGTCAGTCGCGCTGGTGGCCCTGTGTTGTCTGTATCGGTGATTTTTTGCCATTCCTCCATGGTAGTTGCTTCCTCGGCCGCTCCACAGAGTGGATGCTGAGGAGATCCCGATGATTCTAATCGCTCCAGATTAATCTCGGCGTCCTTGGTACGCTGATATCGGGCGCCTGGTAGCGGAGGCACCCTGGCGATTGCCAGGGCAGGAGGTTCCTGTCTCAAGGTCCCATACTTCCTCCTGTTGTACAGTCACTGACTTGCTTAACATGGTTATTGGAAGCCAGACTTTAGGTGACCAGGGTCTGTCTGACTCGGTCATCTCAACAGGGCACCGTAGTCTTCTTCCGGAGGATCTACCGTCGCACCTCTCTTGGTGCGAAGGGATGGAGTGACGTCCACGGGCGTACTTTCAATGTCCAGGGTCCTGCTGTTTTTAAAGCTTGGATTGGATCTAAAAATTGCTTAAAGCACCGTTTGGGGGCAGATTTCAGCCTTGGCTGTGTTCTTTTAGTGGCCTTTTTGCGGCCCGTTCCCTGGTGGGTCCCCTTTTTTTGTGTGCAAGGGGTTTGTCATATACTTTCCCCTCTTGGCCCATCTCTTCCCCCATGAGTTTTGACTCTGGTGCTCTCGGTTCTTCAGGAACCTTCCTTTTGGAAACATCAGAGAGATTTTCTCTTGACACTATCTCAGAAGGTGGCCCCTTTAGTGGCCTTTACCTCTGTTAGAGGGGTTTCTGAGTTGGCGGTCTTGTCTTGCAAGCCGCCATGCTTGATCCCCCATAAGGATTAGGTGATGGTGCGCCCGCGACCTTCCCTTCTTCCGAAGGAGGTTTCGGCCTTTCATACTTTAGGCGTGGTACGCGCTTTGCGGGTATACCAGCCTACTACGGCTCCATTTCGGAGCTTCTGACTCTCTTTTGTGTCGGTGTCTGGTCCACAAAAGGGCCTGGCGGTCTCGTCGACCACCATTTCTCGGTGGATCGGGCAGGCCGTCATACAGGCCTATGCTCCTAAGGGCGGGCCCCCCTTTCCGGTCACGGCACTTTCGACCAGGGCAATTGGTGCTTCCTGGGGGTTTTTTTTCCCGACATCATGCGTCGGTCTCACAGGTGTGCGAGGCGGCGATTTGCTCGTCCGTTCACGCTTTTACCAGAATTTACATGGTTGCTGTGAGTGCATCTTATGATGTTTTTTTCAGCCGCTAGTTTTTGCCGGCGGCTGTTTAAAGTTGCACCTCCTCCGTTGAGGAGCTCTGCTTCTTTTGGGGTGAAGTTAAAATTGTTTTTACTGATATATTTCCCACCCCTCGTTTTTTGACACTGCTTGGGGACGTCCCACTTGTCAAGATTTAAGGAGCTGTGTCCGTCCATGGACGATAAGAGAAAATAGGATTTTTTGTACTCACCGTAAAATCCTTTTCTCTGAAGTCCATGGACGGACACAGCTCCCACCCCTCCTTTTTAGGTTTGTACTGCTTGTTACGAACTGAGGCTGCAAGCTGCAGTGAGGAGGGTTATGCCTGGAGGGACCGCCCCCTGGGCGGGGCTGTTCAACTCTGTTAATGTAACATGTATTTAATTATTTAACATGTTTCTGCCTAGTCCTCTCCTGTAAACAGGGAACATAACCCACTTGTCAAGATTTAAGGAGCTGTGTCCGTCCATGGACTTCAGAGAAAAGGATTTTACGGTGAGTACAAAAAATCCTATTTTTGTCTTGTTGCAACCAAAAACATGTAAAAATGTATTGTGAAGGGCCAACACATAACTGAAAAGTGTGGCGTGCATTTGTATTAAGCCCCCCTGAGTCAATACTTTGTCGAACCACCTTTCCCTGCAACTGCAAGTCTTTTTTGGGGGGGTATCTACCAGCTTTGCACATCTAGAGTGACATTTTTGCCCATTCTTCTTTGCAAAATAGCACCGTTTTAGCTGTCGCTTTTGTCACCAGTCTCCGCCGCTGTCATTGGCAGAGAGCGGGCAGCCGGACAATTCTGGACTGGGGGCAGGACCAGCACTGCATGGAGAGAGAGGCAGCTGATTGGCTGCTAGCTCTTAGCAGGACGCTGCCCTAATCCCAGGCTGCGGTCCATGGTCAGGGAGTAGCCCTGCCCGCCCCTCTTTTAATGTTTACTTGTGCACCTCTTTCACTTAGTGTCCTAGTCTCTTCTCTTAGCTCCTGGGAATTTGATACCCCTAGCTTGTTGGTAAGCGCTTAGACGTGAGTTTCACAACTCGCATTCGGCGCTCTATAAGCATTTAATCCAATCCAATGAGGCGGTCCTAGCAACCAATTACCAGTTTGCTAATATTAAATGTTGGCAGCTGCCACGCCACATCCAGTGCTGCTGTGCCTCTGCCTTCAGTTCAGGATTGTCCCGCCTCCTGCTCTCTGCCTTGTGAAAGGTAGGAGATTGAAGGGAGAAAAGGATGTGGCTGTGAACTTAAGGATAGGGATGTGGGGGGATGTGAAAGGGGCAGGGGGGGAAATGTGAAGGTGGCAATGTTGAGGAGGTGATATGTGTGTGGGGGATAGGCGAGTTAAAGGGCGACTGTGCTGTTGATGTGAAAGGGGCAGTGCTGCGGGGGTGATTTGTCAAGGAGGCAATATTTATAGGCAGACGGTGCTTTGGGGGCTGAGAAAGGGGCAGTGATCTGTGGAGGGGACAGTACTGTGGGGGGGAGATGTGAAGGGGAACAAGCAGCTGTGCAGTAAATGTGCAGGCGTACTATTAACTCTTAAATGCACATACATACAAGGTGCAGTTTCCCGCACATGGAAATAGCATTGTACAAACGCATGATGCAGTTTCCATGCAGCTTCATTTTTAAGAAGGTGCTAGGAATTTTTCAATGCAGAAAACGCAGGCACAGCAGCCCATTCAAATGAATGGTCTTTTGTACCTTCACACCTGGGCTGTGATGCAAAGCGTTATTGCAAAAAATGCAATTTGGACCTCTGCTGGAAGAAGTTTTACCCAATCGGTCCTCCTATGAATTTTAATCCAATGTAGCTCTGGCTGTATGTTTAAGGTCGCTGGAGGATGGGGTAAATATTTCAATCTGCATTTGCGGATGGTACCAAGCAGGGCAATAACTTCTCCGCAGGATGTGGAAACCTTGCAAAAAGATCTGAATAAATTAATGGGGTGGACAACTACATGGCAAATGAGGTTTAATGTAGAAAAATGTATGAAGGATGTTGGTTGTGAGCACTGAACGTATTCTCTGGAGAAGAGGTGCTTGAGAGGGGATATAATTTCAATTTACGAATACTGTACTGGTGACCGCACAATGGGGATAAAACTTTTTTGTGAAAGGGAGTTTAACAAGACACATGGCCACTCATTAAAATTAGAGGAAAAGAGGTTAAGGGTTCTTTACTGTAAGAGCGGCAAGGATGTGGAATTCCCTTCCACAGGCGGTGGTATCAGCGGGCAGCATAGATTATTTTAAAAATATTAGATAAGCACCTGAATGACCACAAAATACAGGGCTATACAATGTAATGCTGACATCGTACACATAGGTTGAACTTTTGTATTTTTTTCAACCTCACCTATTATGTTGTCCTGGAAGGTGAACCTCCGCCCCAATCTCAGTTTTTCTGCTGATTTGGCTCCATCCATCTTCCTATCATCTATGACCAGCTTCCCTGTCCCTGCTGAACAAAAGCACCCCCCTAACATAAAGATGCCACCACATGTTTCATGGTGGGGATGGTGTGTTCAGGGTGATGTGCAGTGTTCATTTTCCACCACACATAGCGTTTTGCTTTTAGGCTAAAAAGTAAAATTTTGGTCTCACCTGACCAGCACACCTTCTGCCACGTGTTTGCTGTGTCCCCCACATGGATTCTCGCAAACTGAACTTCTTATGGCTTTCTTCTTACCACTCTTCCATAAGAGCCCTTTCATGCTAAAGCTAGCGGGTGCTTTTGACCCCTGCTAGTGGCCAAATAAAGGGTTAAAAGCACCACTGCCCATTGATTTCAATGGGAAGGGCGCATTAGAAGCGGTGTATATGCCACGCCTAATTTGCCTCAAGGAAGCTACTTGCAGGACTTTTTATGTCCTGCCAGCGCAGTGCCCCAGTGTGGAAGCACTCAGGCTTTCACACTGGGATTGCAGATGAGGCTTTTTTCAGCGCTAAAGTACCTGAAAAATGCCTCCAGTGTGAAAGGGATCTTGAGGCCAGATGTTTCGAGTGCACAACTAATAGTTGTCCTGTGGACAGATTCTCCCACCTGAGCTGTGGATCTCTGCAGCTCCTCCAGAGTTACAATGGGCCTTTTGGCAGCTTCTCTGATTGATGCTCTCCTTGATGCTCTCCTTGCCCGGCCTGTCAGTTTAGGCGGATGGCCATATCTTGGTAGGTTTGCAGTTGTGCCATACTCTTTTTCCATTTTTGGATGGTGGATTGAACAGTGCTTTGTGGGATGTTCAAAATTTAGGATTTTTTTTTTTATAATCTAGCCCTGCTTTAAACCTCTCCACAGCTTTATCCCTGTCCTGTCTGGTGTGTTACTTGGCCATCATAATGTTTCTCCACCAAGGTTCTCTAACAAACCTCTGAGCGCTTCACAGAACAGCTGTATTTATACTGAGATAAAATTACACAAAATTATGAAAATTTCAAGGGGTGTGAATACTTTTTCAAGGCACTGTACCTTCCACCAGTGTAGGCCATCCTGCCACTCTTTTTCATTGACCCCCCTCTGTGCACGGAGGGGGATTGCAGTGCAGCCTACAATGTGATCTCCCACCCCATTTATGACCACACTGCACCTACATCTGCATCTTCCTTGTCCACACCATGGGCCAGATTCACAAAGATTTACGCCGGCGTATCAGTAGATATGCCGGCGTAACTCCGAATCTAAGCCCGTCGTATGTTTAAGTGTATGCTCAAACTGAGATACACTTAAACATGCCTAAGATACGACGGCCTACGCCGTCGTATCTTAGGGTGCATTATTTACGCTGGCCGCTAGGTGGCGCTTCCATTGAGGTCGGCGTAAAATATGCAAATGAGTCGTTACGCCGATTCACGAATGTACTCTTGCCCGTCGCAGTAAAGATACGCCGTTTCCGTAAGAGATACGCCGCGTAAAGATAAACATGCCCCCTAGGTGGCGTATCCAATGTTAAGTATGGCCGTCGTTCCCGCGTCGCAATTTGAAAATTTTACTTTGTTTGCATAACTCGTCCGTGAATGGGGCTGGACGCCATTTACGCCCACGGCAAAACCAATGACGTCCTTGCGACGTCATTTAAAGCAATGCACACCGGGATATTTTAGGGACGGCGCATGCGCAGTTCATTCTGCGCGGGGACGCGCTTCATTTAAATGAAACACGCCCCCTACGCGCCGAATTTGAATTCCGCCGTGTGATTTACGCTATGCCGCCGCAACTTTACAGGCAAGTGCTTTGTGAATAAAGCACTTGCCTGATAAACTTGCGGCGGCGTAACGTAAATCAAATATGCTACGCCCGCCCACAAATACGCCCATCTACGTGAATCTGGCCCCATGAGTTCAGTTCAGGCAGAGATCTGTGAGAGCAATGGAGAGAAAAACTGTCCTTGTAATCACAGAAGGCTTCTGTGTATACGAGTGGCAGTGGTAAACAGAGGATTGGAGTTCTGCAACATTGCGGCTGAAAAAAAAGCCAAGTGCTAGGGCCACATGAAATGGCCTGGTGGGCAGAAAATTTAGCCTGCAGACCTTAAAGGATAAGTTATCTTTTAGTAACACGCTACACCCATATTCCAGGTGTAATGTGTTAGTAAAGCACCTGTCTGCACCCCCATGATCCCTCATTGTGACAACAGAGGGGGGTTTCTCTTCCTGCACCTGTTACAGTTCAGAAACAATGCGGCTGTGTGGAGATCTGTGCATGAATGATTGAAAAAAAACATCTTCCACTGATGCAGATGGTTTGTAGGACTCAATGAACTGCAAGGGCGCTGTTTTAGTTCATTGTTTTGTTTCTTTAGACTTCAGTAAACTCTGTCTCCCTGTACAGGACGTATGGGCCAGACAGTTGTACTAAGTGTCTGCAGGAGCCTGACATTGCACCCACGATCTGCAATGCTCTGCAGGCTCATACAAATTCATAAACTTCTCCTTGGGGGGGTTCCACTGGTGATTTTGTTTTTTGAGAGAGACTGCATTGGGAAATCATTGAGGCTGCCATGTCTGACCTGTTTCTGGAAAAGTTGTTGGATCCCTGGCTGTCATGCAGACTTTTGTACGGGCCCATTTTTTAGGGCCCATTGTCCTGGAGGCTTTATTTCAAATTAATTTTTGGATTTTTAATTTATTTTTTCCTGTGATCTTCGATCAACTGCCGGCTAGGCGACAGGCTGGATCCCAGATCCTTGTAGTTCCCCTAGTTTCGGCCACCGAGCGTGTGCCGACCATAGCTATGCACTGGGTCGTCCACGACAGGCCCGTTGCTCTACGGGTGGCCAGTGAGCTATATGCTCCAGGGCATGCATATGACCGGTCTATAGGGCAGAGTCGCAGCAGCCGGGCCAACAGTCACCTCCGTCACCATGCGGGAGATGGCCTGTCTAGGATGCTTCCAGCACAATCCTCAGGAAGGGTAAGTAGTAATCCCCTGCTTCAGCAGGAAGACAGAGCTGGGCATCTCTGGAGAGGTGAGTTAAGGGTTCTATCCCCCTTCTCCCCTCCCTCCCTTCCCTCCTCCCTAGGCTCTCTGAGCTAGCTGCTGGGGCAGGGGTTCCCCTGGGGAACCATAAGTCACGCACTAAATCAGTGTATAAGCTGCATAAGAGATTCTGCTTACCTGTGTGTCCTGCTCCATGCAGTTGGCGGCCATTTTTGCTGTGATCCATGCTGTATTGCTTTACTTGCGCTGGCGGCCGCATTGTATTGGCCTCTATCGACGCTCGGCGGCCATGTTTTTGGTGATTCCTGCTGTGTGTACTGACTGCTGTATTTACTCTGCTGCACTGGACCGATCACTGTGGAGGCTACTTTTGCATGCGAGTCCTGGGCGAGGAGCGTACTGGCCCTGTCGGCCATATACATTCCAGGCGTGGTGGAAAACTGGCAGGCGGACTACCTGAGTCGCCAGATGCTGGACCAAGGAGAATGGTCTCAATTAATTGTTGACACATAAAGTTAATATGATCTATCAAATTATCAGTGCAGAAGTTTTCAGAAGAAAAAATTGAATCTTTGAAATAAAACAACAATGGTTACATGAGTCTTCTTAGTTGGTTTGCAGCAATTTATTCATTAATAGTTAAAAACATTTTTTTTTAACACAAGCAGTACAAGTACCCTATTTTAGTCTCCCCCAGTCCTGTACAGCAGAATCCTGATTTGGAAAGGAAGAAGCAGTATAAGTCAGTTGTACTGCAATGCTCATGCTAATCAGCAACATGTAGATAAAATGCAGTGACAAAGATGAGCTCATAAGTCTGCTGCTTCCCCATTGCACTGTCCAGTCAACCGCTGGGGGTGAGACAAGACCTGCAATTTGTGTTTAAAGCATAGGTTTATTTTGTTTGTTTTCTTTAAATCGCAAAGAATGGTACTGAATAAGTAGTATCCCTTCTGCTGGTGCCTGCTCTTGGTTAAATCTTAAAGGGGAGTTCCACCCACAATTTCACTTTTTAAATATAAATACCCCTGTAATATACAAGCTTAATGTAGTCTAGTAAAGTTAGTCTGTAAACTAAGGTCCGTTTTGTTAGGTTGTTACAGCATTTAAATAGTTTATAATCTAGAAATAGACCGTGGCCATCTTAAGTGTGGGCATCATGAAGCCAGACTGTATGACTTCCTGGATTTCAGCTTTGCATATCTCGCACATGCTCAGTGCACAAGCAATGTAATAGGTTTCAGTCAGGTTTGCAAGGACTACTGGGAAACATGATGCCTATCCCAGAAACCCTTGCAAATAGCCTAGGCAAATAAGGAGGAGGAAGTAATGAAGGACTACAAAATAAAGGTATTTACAAGCAACAAATTAAATAAAAATTGTCCATTCTGAACACTATGAGATTAGAGCATGCAGCACAGACAAACATAAAAAAATGGGTGGAACTCCACTTTAATACCTCTGCCCTGCCACATACCCTGCCTAACTATTTCCGCCCCTTTTCTGTTCACTCCTCCATTCATAGAAGCTGTATTATAGCTTTTAGGATTGAGAAGCGCTGTATGATGGAGGAGACAGACCTTTCATTCATCCGCTTGTCCTCCATTCACAGAACACTTTTTCATTGTGTAAACTGATAGTACAGCTACCATGGAGGGAGCAGGGGGGTGGGAACAGTCAGGAGTCTTGACAAGTGCTGTGACAGGTCCAGTCCCAAGTTGCAGGACAAGTCGCAGAAGTGTGAAAGGGGCCTATCCTGATTTTGCCCTTGGTTTTGAGTACTATTAAGTGTTTTTGTTTTGGTGGTGCTTTTTCACAGACACTTTCCATTGACTCTGTGGGACTTCGGACTGGTGGTGTCCTTCCTTCAAACGAATCACGTTTTGAGCCTATTCAGCAAAAAATGTCTTCCTCTTGTCAACCAAGGTTGCGTTTTTGAGGCAATCACTTAAATCGGAAGGGTGTCTGAACTTGTGGTCTTACCCTGTAAGGAACTGTTTCTTGTTCTCCACAAGGGCAAGGTTGTTTGCAGCACTCAGAACTCCGTTTTCTTTATGGTGGGCCCTTGTTAGTATTGGGGAGCAGCTGAGGGGGACTCAGAGGCAAGGAAACCCTCAGTAGGGTATCAGTTTCCAGATTAAATGTGTTGGTTCATTCCGGGGATACTGGATTAATACCCACAGAACCACTAAGGGAGTGTGAGCTGCTGCAGTCACCCATGCCAACAGGACTGTCCCCTTTGTGTTTTAGCAAAGGCATGATGCTTCTGCATAGTGGTAATGCATCTAGGCTAAAACTGGGGCAAGGCCTCAGGTACACACAAACCCTGGTAGCGGATTCAGATGAGGAGTTTCAGGTGCCCAGGTAGGTGAGCAGTGGAAACAGACTGGAGATCCACCTAATGCTTCATAAGCAGGTGCAGGAGAATAGTGCTTCCTCCAGGCTGAACAGCAGGAAAGAGCACAGAGCACCACTTAGCGGATGATATCGGCATTCGATCCATCAGCCTTAAACCCCTTTCCACTGTAAATTCAGGGGTGGTGGGAAATTTGACTGGAGCACAACAAAGCAAACAAAAAGGTAGCTCCTGGTGCATTAGCTCAAACAACCTTAGACACAAAGTGATTTTTTCCAAGGCAGGGTGACACTGTGCCATGGCTCTGGACCTTGAAAGCACTCTGCGGCTAACAAACACAGTACACTCTGGTCTGAAAAAGCACCACAATGCAGAGCCTAGTGCCATAGGTCCAGAACAGGTTGATGGGCTAAATCACCTGGTTGCTTACACCATTTATACTCCCAGTGTCACCTACACCCAACACCTAGGAATTTATGCGTAGATATCACTCCAGAGTCCCCAAAAAAAGTAATCCAGACGGCCTGGTTCACACTGGTACGATTTGATATGTCAAATCGCATCTCAAATCGGCAGCATTTTCCGGCAATGGCACCATCCTAATCGGGGTGACTACTACCTGCACAGATGTCTCTGAAATCGCGTCCGAAATCGGGACTGCCAGCGGGAGTGAAATCGTGCGAGTTCAGCTGAACTTGCACGGCTTCACTCCCGCAGCCCAGTGTGAACCTGGGCGTAATGCCAATTGCGAGTGGACATCCTTTGACAGTTTGGTAGATTTGCTACAGTAGTCCTTCATACACATTTGTATAATGCTTGGCAGTAGTGAAAATGTAGCTTTAAAAATACAATTTACATTACTATCTTTTGCGCTAGACTTTTATTAATCATATTTAAAAAAAAAATCATAATAGAACCACTCGTTTCTAAATACAAAAGTACTACTCATCCTGTCAGTGCTTTTTTTGTTTTCTCTTGGTTGGACGGCATTTTCTGCAAAGGAATAAGAAGATCTTGACAGTGATGTAAAGAATAGTGAAAAGGCAGACCAACAGGACTCCAATGACATCCAAGCAGTGGTACTGATACCAGGTTAAATCATGTGAAGCTGGACGCAAATGCTTCGCTCCTTTGTGACGCATGACAAACTCTATCCAGAAAACGGCTCTGTCTAGCGGTTTAACAGGCTGGTCATGATGGATACGCGATATCCTCAAGGCATTTTCTTTATACCTGAAATTAACCCACATTTGCAATAAATATCAAAATTTCATAACAGTAATGATATACATAAACAGATTAATCATTGGAAAGACAGTGAAGACACCTTTGCACTTGTTCCTGTTACGATTACTGCAAATAAAAGTCATGAATTTTGTACATAGCGAAAAATCTTTTTCTATGTATTCATTGAAGGACACAGCTCAGATCTTAAATATTAACTACTGTGTTTGAGATTTACATTGTCATCTGCACTGCAGGAATATGACACTAGGACCTAGTTGTAGATCCCATTGTATGCATCCATCCCTGATCCCTGTACATGCATCCATCCATCTCTGATCCCATTGTATGCATCCATCTCTGATCCCTGTATATGCATCCATCCCTGATCCCTGTACATGCATCCATCCATCCCTGATCATGCATCCATCCATCTCTGATCCCATTGTATGCATCCATCTCTGTTCCCAGTGTATGCATCCATCTCTGATCCCTGTATATGCATCCATCCCTGATCCCTGTATATGCATCCATCTCTGATCCCTGTATATGCATCCATCCCTGATCCCATTATATGCATCCATCCCTGATCCCATTGTATGCATCCATCTCTGATCCCAGTGTATGCATCCATCTCTGATCCCAGTGTATGCATCCATCCCTGATCCCTGTACATGCATCCATCCCTGATCCCTGTACATGCATCCATCCCTGATCCCTGTACATGCATCCATCCCTGATCCCTGTACATGCATCCATCCCTGATCCCTGTACATGCATCCATCCCTGATCCCTGTACATGCATCCATCCCTGATCCCAGTGTATGCATCCATCCCTGATCCCTGTACATGCATCCATCCCTGATCCCTGTACATGCATCCATCCCTGATCCCAGTGTATGCATCCATCCCTGATCCCTGTACATGCATCCATCCCTGATCCCAGTACATGCATCCATCCCTGATCCCAGTGTATGCATCCATCTCTGATCCCAGTGTATGCATCCATCCCTGATCCCTGTACATGCATCCATCCCTGATCCCAGTGTATGCATCCATCTCTGATCCCTGTATATGCATCCATCCCTGATCCCATTATATGCATCCATCCCTGATCCCAGTGTATGCATCCATCCCTGATCCCTGTACATGCATCCATCCCTGATCCCTGTACATGCATCCATCCCTGATCCCTGTACATGCATCCATCCCTGATCCCTGTACATGCATCCATCCCTGATCCCTGTACATGCATCCATCCCTGATCCCTGTACATGCATCCATCCCTGATCCCAGTGTATGCATCCATCCCTGATCCCTGTACATGCATCCATCCCTGATCCCTGTACATGCATCCATCCCTGATCCCAGTGTATGCATCCATCCCTGATCCCTGTACATGCATCCATCCCTGATCCCAGTACATGCATCCATCCCTGATCCCAGTGTATGCATCCATCTCTGATCCCAGTGTATGCATCCATCCCTGATCCCTGTACATGCATCCATCCCTGATCCCAGTGTATGCATCCATCCCTGATCCCTGTACATGCATCCATCCCTGATCCCAGTACATGCATCCATCCCTGATCCCAGTGTATGCATCCATCTCTGATCCCAGTATTCTGAGCGTAACACACTCCTTTGAAAAAGCACAACATGTTTTTTCTGGGCAGAATTGTATGTTTTTGGTCCCTTAGGGCTCATTCAGTCAGATGATCAGTCCCTTTCTCTGTACAGAGCAGTTGGTAGGTTTAATTTCATGTTGGCACTTTGAAAAAAATAAGTTGGTTTTGTGTCGCTGTTTGGGCACTCGGGCTCAAAAAGGTTCGCCATCACTGCACTAGGTTCATAGAAAAAGAAGAAGAAGAAAAAACGAGCACCCCTGCTGGTGGCCAAACCCTTTACATTGCTAGCAAGATACAGTTAGTTATGAAGCAGTACAGGACAAAGAAATCCAAAAACACAGCACAAGTTAACAAACCAGAGAGGCAGGTGCCAGTCCTCCAATGAATGCAGAGAAAATTATTTTATGGTGATTTCAAAAATACTATTTTCTCTTTCTTCATTAGAAGACAGAGGTAACATTTTGCATCTTAATTACTTGGATTACAGTGGTTAATAGGCCTCAGAAAAATAAAATAAAAATGAACATAGAGAAGATCATCCTAAAAGGCAGGGAAATCAGACTGCAAGAATTTACGTCCAAAACTAGCACCTGAAGATGTCGCAACATCCACAACCGAGTGGTCACATTGCAAACCTGAGAAGTTGATGCCTCGTGTCGAAAGTCCTGTGACGCACTCCCCACTCTTAAGGCCCGTACACACGGTCAGACTTTTTGCCAACAAACTTCAAAATCTGAAAGTTTTCAAATTTGTGCGATCGTGTGTACGCTCCATCGGACCAACTTTTTCGTGTTTCATCGGACAAAAAGTTTGGTCTGCAAACGGACAAACTTTTCAGCTACAAAAGTCAGATGTGTACCGTGTGTACAGCAAGCCATCGGACTTTTGTACAAAGTGCAAATACGCATGCTCAGAACCAATGTTAAAATCAACCAACAATAGCAGAAGTTAACCAAAGGGTGGTGGTAAGGAGCAGAAAAACCACGTGATGTTGGGAAAGTTTTAGAAAAGTTTGCAGAAAAGTCTGAGCGTGTGTATGCTATGGGTGTGACCGGACAACTCCCTTCGGACAAAAATCCAAGGGAAAGTTTGTTTGATGTCCGACCGTGTGTACGAGGCTTTATAGAGCGAGCTGACTATAAAATAAGGTTCTCGGTGTCTGAGAGAATATGCTTGAACTATCGTCTGGTCAATTCAATGAGAAACAGTGGTAGATAAAGCCACATGGCTAAAAGGGCAGCCTACTAGGAAAGAGTAAACAGAAGTTTCTAAAGTACTATCAGCACCAGATTGAGGTCTCACAGAATGAAATGTAGTTTAACTGGAGGAGTGGCATGTACCGTACCCTTAATAAAGTATGCAGACAAGAGAAAAGGAGGCCAATGGAAAATTTAAAAAGGAGAGCCAGTGCTAAAACCTGGCTCTTAATGGTGACTGGAGCCAAGTGTTAGTTCACACCCCACTGAAGAATTGTCTGTCTATAGACAAACAGCAAGGATGAGCCTCTAAGGCAGAGGTGGGCAAACTACGGCCCGCGGGCCGTATACGGCCCGGCGGATCTTTTAATCCGGCCCCCGGGCGGATCGCTAGAAATCTGAATTTGAAGTCTGAATTTGCAGCCGAAAGAATTGCGGGTGTTAGCCGCACCTCTTTCCCGCCCCCCCCGCTGGTGCAGCCGAAGAAACCCGTGGGTGTTAGCCGTGCCTCCTTTCCCGCCCCCCCCGCTGATTCAGCCGAAGAAGCCATTGGAGCTGGCCACGCTTCCTTTCCCGCCCCCCGCTGACGGCATTCCCAGCCGCCCGTCACCACGTGGAGTGAGTGTCCCCGAATTCAAAAAAGTCCCCCAATTCCCGCCAAGTAATGACCCGGTCCCGACTCCTCACCTCACACTGTGCACACTGCACAGGCTGCTATAGGAGACCCGAGACGGCCGAGGACTGCAGGCAGCAAAACACTGACAGGACAGAGATTTCATCATCATCATCATCATCAGGTACTTGCTTGTGGGGATGCTGGCAGCAATTGATGGCACACTGGCAGCAATTGATGGCACACTGGCACACTGACAGTAATTGATGGCACACTGGCAGCAATTGATGGCACACTGGTGGCACACTGGCAGCAATTGATGGCTCACTGGCACCAATTGATGGCACACTGGCAGCAATTGATGGCACACTGGCAGCAATTGATGGCACACTGGCAGCAATTGATGGCACACTGGTGGCACACTGGCAGCAATTGATGGCACACTGGCAGCAATTGATGGCACACTGGTGGCACACTGGCAGCAATTGATGGCACACTGGCAGCAATTGATGGCACACTGGCAGCAATTGATGGCACACTGGCAGCAATTGATGGCACACTGGCAGCAATTGATGGCACACTGGCAGCAATTGATGGCACACTGGCGGCACACTGGCAGCAATTGATGGCACACTGGTGGCACACTGACAGCAATTGATGGCACACTGACAGCAATTGATGGCACACTGGCAGCAATTGATGGCACACTGGCAGTAATTGATGGCACACTGGCAGCAATTGATGGCACACTGGTTTATGTATGTCTTAGCGATTGATTAACATGACAACTTCATTGATTTGAAATTGATACCCTTATTTTTTGTATGATTTTTGCTTTTGCTCATCACTGCCACACACATGCAGCCATGCATTGCACGTGTGTGGCAGTAATGAGCAAAACTAAAAATCATACAAAAAAAAAGCTATCAATGAAGTTGTGATGTGAATCAATCACTAAGACAATAAGACCTACATAAACCATAATTTATGACACAAAATACATTGTCGTTTGGCAGGACTTTATGGGGACAATGTCTGCAGTCTCTGATCCTCTCTGGTATCATGTCTGCAGTCTCTGATCCTCTCTGGTATCATGTCCGCAGTCTCTGATCCTCTCTGGAAATTTTCACTAATATGAGTCACAAATAGTGAAAAATGTTTATTGTTTTGGGAAATTTTGTTTAATAAATTATTTTTTTTTTCTTGTAAGGCAACCTCACTTTTTCATTGTTTAACTATAACAAGTACTCGTACCAGTTGTCCAACAATGATATTTACTGCTTTTTATAAAGAAATACAATTGATTTTATGCAGTATTGAGTTTAGCCTTTTTTCCCGGCCCTCCAAAATATTTTTAGTTTCTCATGTGGCCCCATCGAAAAAATAATTGCCCACCCCTGCTCTAAGGACTAACACCAAGCAAAGAAGGCTTGGTGTGTAGACATGTGAGAAGTGAACATGCTATTAGTTTTCAAACATAGAGGAGGAAAGAGTTTGCTCCTTTGTCTGAACTACCTAAACTACTAAAAAAAGGCCAGTCTTTCCTAGATTTCTTGTCTTGAGGCAGAAAAGTACTCTTATGTCGCGTACACACGGTCGTTTTTTGTGATGAAAAAACACGACATTTTTAAACACGTCATTTAAAATGACCGTGTGTGGGGAAAACGTTGTTTTATGTCTTCTGAAAAACGACCAAAAAAAATTCGAACATGCTTCAATTTTTTATGTCGTTTTTCAAAACTTCATTTTTTGTGTCATAAAAAATGATCGTGTGTGGGCTAAAACGACGTTTAAAACAACGTTTTTAAACCCGCGCATGCTCAGAAGCAAGTTATGATGCGAGCTTGAATGGAACAGAGTGCCGCCGTACGTGCTGAACGTAACCGCGCTTTGCTAGAGCATTTTGAAAAAACGATGGTGTGTAGGCAACGTCGTTTTTTAAAATGAAGTTTGAAAAACGTTGTTTTCTTTCATGAGAAAAAACGTCGTTTTTTTACAGGACAAAAAACGACAGTGTGTACATGGCATTACCATCCTGTGAATTTCCCAATAATCTCATCCAAAGAATTTGGGGAGTGAATGAAAGTTTTGGGCCAAGTTCACATCTATGCAGGTTGCAGTTGATGCTTTTTTTTGTGTTTTTGGACACACATTTTTGATGTTTTCTTTTCTTTTGGTGACTTTGATGCAACTTTACACTCTCTGGCACTCAAGTCGCATTAAAGTAGTGCAGGAACCTTTATGTGTCTAAAGTTACATGTTAATGTTAGAGTTGAGGTTTGAGTTAGGGATAAAGGTTATTAGGGCTAGTGCTCTAACTCTAACATTTAACCCTAACCCTAATATTTAACCTTTAACTCTAACCCTAGGCCGCGTACAGACGAGCATACATGTACGATGAAACCGGTCCGCCGGACCGTTTTCACCGTACATGTCTGCCCGGGGATTTCTCTATGGTGGCTGTACTCACCATCATACAGAAATCCGCGCGTAAACAATACGCGGGGCGTGGCCGCGACGATGACGCGGCGATGACGCGGCGACGTGGGCGGCCCTGCCAGTTCAATGCTTCCACGCATGCGTCAAAGTCATTCGATGCATGCGAGTGATGGCGGGCGCTCGGACATGTACGGTAGGTCTGTACAGACGACCGAACATGTCCGAGCGGGCAGGATTTCAGCGGGCTGTTTTAAAACAAGTCCAGAAATATTTGCCTGCTGGAAAAAGGCCCGGCGGGCAAATGTATGCTGGAATCCTGTTGTCCGCTCGGGCCTACACACGACCGAACATGTCTGCTAAAACTGGTCCGCGGACCAGTATCAGCAGAAATGTTCGGTCGTGTGTACGGCCCATACCATGGGACTTTGGACACAAAGATTCCTGCACTACTTTGATGTGACTTTATCGCACTTCATAGACAAAGTTGTCATACTTTCCAATTGGCAAACAATTTCTAAAAAATGCAAAATTCATCAAAAATGCAACACTTGCGTTTTTGGTGTGGGTCCATTGAAGTCTATTAGACGCAAAACGCAATCTGCTGCAGGAAAATAAGTCACTGACCCTTTCCAAGAAACACACTGGCTCAAAATGCACACATGTGAACTAGATGAATACGAAACCATGTTAAATGGACTGTGGTGCATTTCTGCAAAACGCACTAAAAAAGCATAGGTGTGACCCAATGGTCAAAGCAAACTAGCGGACAGATAAGATTAAGTGCAGTAGATATTCTGTATGTGCTCTGTTTCTGCCTGTACAATCTTGTCAGGTCATGGTTTCCAGAATTAATTAACATACATGCATAGTATTTACATAATTTTTAAGGACAGACAATCAGGATGGTCATTAATGGCAGACTTGGAAGACTATGGAGCAAAGACATCAGCGGTGGCAACAGAGCAATGAGGAAGATCGCACCACTATAGGAGAACGCTTTGTCAGGTAAGTCTGCCATAATGTGCACATAAGCTGTGCGTACTTGCAAATTATGAAGAAAGCCCTGGGGGACCTGCAGTGGACTTTAGTTTTGCTCTTTTGCTGCCACCCACATATGTCAGGTGGAAGGAATTGGGTGGCTATATAGTTGCCCCAATCGCTTTCACCGACCGTGCCATGTTTCCCAGGCTCCGCAGTCCCACCTGCAGCCTTGGGAACCCCTTGGTGGGTGTCGCCAGGTAGAGGTGAGAGATACCAGGGAACATCCATTTGCTGATCTTCCCTAGCTAAAATAAACACAGGAGGGGTGTGCACTAAGTTCACCTCTGGGATTAGCTGGGAAGAAGCTAATGGAGTATGATATTCGCTCCATTGGCTTCAGTAGAAGGCAGATGAGACATCAGGGGTCTAATAGATCCCTGATGTCTTAATTAAGAGAACTTGTAATTGCAAAATGCTATTATACATAGGACTTTTTGGTCCTATATGTAATAAAAATAAAGTTAAGTGAAAAATGTGTAAACAACAACTTACACTGAACCACTAAACCCCCCCACCAAAACATTAGAGCCCATGTTCACATGCATACGAATGCAAACGTATGAGAACTTTGATTGTGCTACACAATACATATCCATAAGCCTGTCAGATTGATAGAAACAATTTCAGGGCCATTATTCGCGATTAACTGATGACCTGTAGTGGCTTTTAAAGTGCTGCCCGCGGAAAATTTTGGGTACTTAGTTTGTCGTTTCATTGGCGCATCTGATTTTAAGGCTTGCCATGTTTGACATCTATTTACTTAGCTACGTCTCCTTTTATATTTTACCAAAAATTGCTTAATCTTTCGGGTTTTGTGCCCTAAAATTATCTTAACCACTTGACCTCCGGAAGAAGATCTACTCCCCTTCCTGACCAGGCCATTTTTTTATTTTACGGCACTGCGTTAGTTTAACTGAAAACTGCACAGTCATGCAACCCTATACATAAATAACAGTTGTGTAATTTTTTTCCCCACAAATAGAGCCTTTTGGTGGTATTTGATCACAACTGTGTTTTTACATTTATTTTTTTAGCTATAAGCAAAAAAACACTGACAATTTTGAAAAAAAAAAAAAAAACTATATTTCTTACTTTCTGCTATAAAACAAATCCAATGAAAATATATATTTTTTTAATCGAATTTCTAAATAAAATTTAGGCCAATATGTATTCTGCTACATATTTTTGGCAAAAAAAATCCCAATAAGCGTGTATTGATTGGTTTGCGCAAAATGTTATAGCATCTACAAACTATCGCATATATAGTGGAATTTTTTTTTTTTTTATACTATTAATGGTGGCGATCAGAAAATTATAGTGGGACTGCGATATTGCGGCAGGTAATCTGACAACTGACACTTTTGACACCTCCTAGAAACCAGTGACACTTATACAGTGGCCAGTGCTAAAAATATGCACTGTCACTGTACTAATGACTGGGAAGGGGTTAAACATCTAGGGAAGTCAAAGGGTTAAATGTGCGCCTAATCAGTGTTTTTGTGTTTACTAAGGTATGTGCTGGAGTTTATTCCTTGATTTGCAGGGAGACAAAATCCAGCACATCCCCTCTGACAGGACAGAGCTCTGCTTTGTTTACATGCCAGAGCTCTTTTCTGTGTTCCTTTTCGCTGATCAGCAGGTGTCGAGGGACATCCATTGGCCGGGACACGTTGCTTGGCTTGTGCTGGGTCTCATCACAACACAGATGAAGCGCCGCACGCACCCTCTACCTGGAAGTGCCGGATCACGTACTAGGTACGTGATCTGGCACAGGAGAGTCACTCTGCCACAGTACTCATATGCGAGACATTCGACAAGCGGATAAAGTGACAAACTCTGGTTAAAAAATATATTCCATTCAAATATTTTTTTTTTTAACTCAAAGTACCTTATGTTGCTCACAGTCTTCTCCAAACTTCTAAATTCCCTTTTCTGCTGCCATGATTCAACTCAATGTTAGAGGGTTGCTATATTTGTTCTCACTGTGAAGCTATATTTGTTCTCACTGTGAGTAGGAGCGTAGCCAGTAGCCACCCTCTCTTTCTTGCTCCCAAGATGCACTAGGGACTCTGGGATTTGAAGTGTGCACAGAGCAAAGCACATGACCACAACTAATGTGCACTGCTTGTTCCAAACAAACAGAAGTGTGGGAGAAAAGGAGAGGTTTAGAAGCTCAGAGGGAATGCTACAAGAAGGCAGAAAAACACAGTATTAAACTAATTTATGAAAAACAGATTACAGGGCCACTAAGTAGTGGATGTGTATAGATTATTACAAAGGAATAATAAAAGTCTTACGTTGGATTGTTGATGACTGTGTTCACTGCGTCAACCAGGTCCTGGCTTTGCATTTTGTTTATGTCAACTATAACCGCCATGCCTTTTGTCTTCATATGGATCATATTATCTGGCTGGTCAGCAAAGAGCGGCATTCCAACCATAGGAACACCATGATAAATGGCTTCATATATTCCATTAGTTCCCCCATGTGTAATAAAGGCTTTTGTTTTGGGGTGACCTAAAAACAGAACACATTCATTGTCATGATCACTAGTTCATCAGCACAAAAAGAACAATAGTTAGGCCCCTTTCACACATGCGGACCATATGTCCGCTTTTTCATCCATCCGTGTACGGATGAAAAAGGAACATACATGAGATCGCAGGTGTCAGCGGATGAACATCTGCTGACACCCGATCTCATCCGGGTCCGCATTCCTCCGATTCTGCAGATGGAGGAAACCCCTATTTTTCCATCCATCTGCAGATCGGGTGAACACAGAAAGATGGTCCGTGTTCATCCGATCCCCCCATAGAGGAGAACGGAGATCTGACAGGCCGGTCCCTGCACAGTGTGCGGGGACCACCCTGTCATCTGCCGGCTAAGCGGGAATCAGCAAGCGGAGGTTCACGGGGCGGATCATTACTGATCCGCCCGTGTGAAAGGGCCCTTACTATTACAACACCCTCATTTCCGTCTACTATTATTTTGCTCTTGTACCAATCTTTTGATAATATATTGTAAATCAAGCCTGCATGTGTTTACATTATGAATAATGTAACAATATCCCATTTCATCTTTTGCCACTGCAGTTTTTGTTTTTGTATCATTTTTTTTAAACCAATAGTGCTTTATTTTGGTGTTATTTAATCACCACTTATATATATATATATATATATATATATATATATATATATATATATATATATATATATATATATATATATATATATATATATATATATATATATATATATATATATATATATATATATATATATATATATATATATATGTGTATGTATATATATATATGTGTATGTATATATATATATGTGTATATATATATATATATATATATATATATATATATATATATATATATATATATATATATATATATATATATATAACAAAAAAATACTGCAAAAGTTGAAAAGAAAACAAATAACTTTTTCTAGTTTTTGGTTATAAAATTTTGCAAATAAATAAACTAGTAAAATTAACCCAATAAGAGTTTATACCATTTTGTGAAAGCTATAGAGAGTCTACAAAGTATGGTATGGTGCATTGCGGTGATCAGGATGCTGGTAACCTGCATTGGTGCTGCTTCTCATCCGCCGTTCATAGGTTGTGGGCAGACGAGAAGCAGTTAAAACATGTCTGGACCGAACCTGTGCATATGTGTAATGTATACAACATAGTATCACAAAACTGACAAGCCTCAAACCTTCTGGCACAAAGTCATTTGGAGTGATGAGACCAAAATTGAGCTTTTTGGCCACAACCATAAACGCTACATTTGGAGAGGAGTTATTAACAAGGCCTATGATGAAAGTTACGGAGGTGGATCTCTGATATTTTGGGGATGTGTGAGCTACCAAGGCACAGGAAATTTGGTCAAAAGTGTTGGCAAGATGAATTCAGTATGTTATAAAAAAATTCTGGAGGAACATTTGCATTCATCAGTCGGAAAGCTGCTCATGGGACATACTTGGACATTCCAACATGACAATGATCCAAAACACAAGGCCAAGTCGGCCTGTCATTGGCTACAGCAGAATAAAGTGAAGGTTCTGGGTTGGCCCCTCTCAGTCTCCTGACCTCAATATCGTTGAGCCACTCTGGGGAGATCTCAAACGTTCAGTTCATGCAAGACAGCCCAAGAATTTACAGGAACTGAAGGCTTTTTGCCAAGAGGAATGGGCAGCTTTACCATCTAATGCTGCGTACACACGGTCGTTTTTTGTGATGAAAAAAAAATGACATTTTTAAAAACGTCATTTAAAAATGACCGTGTGTGGGGAAAACGTCGTTTTATGTCTTCTGAAAAACAACAAAAAAAAAATTCGAGCATGCTTCAATTTTTTATGTTGTTTTTCATAAAAAAATGACCGTGTGTAGGCTAAAACGACGTTTAAAAAAACGTTTTTAAACCCTTGCATGCTCAGAAGCAAGTTATGACGCGAGCTTGAATGGAACAGAGTGCCGCCGAACGTGCTGAACGTAACCACGCTTTGCTAGAGCATTTTGAAAAGTCGATGGTGTGTAGGCAACGTCGTTTTTTTTCATGCTAAAAAGTGACGTTTTTTTTCATCACATAAAACGACCGTGTGTACGCGGCATAAAAAGATAAAAGGCCTCATCCACAAATACCACAAAAGACTTCAAGCTGTCAATGGTGTTAAAGGGGGCAATACACAGTATTAAGAACTGGGGTATGTAAACTTTTGATCAGGGTCACTTGGGTAGTTTCTTTTGTGATTATGATTTAAAAAGAGTAAACACAGTTGATTGATAATAAATGGCTTCAGCCAAACACTAACCATGAGTGAAAGAAACGTTTTTGTGTTATCATATTCTCTGAAAAATGGGCAAGAAATATATATATATATATATATATATATATATATATATATATATATATATATATATATATATATATATATATATATATATATATATATATATATATATATATATATATATATACACACACATACATATATACACACACACACACACAGTGGGGAAAATAATTATTGGACCCTTTGCAGATCTTGTAAGTTTTCCCACTTACAAAGAAATGAAGGGTCTTTCATTTCTATCATATGTACTAAGTCATGTTTTGCTTGGGGATCAAATACTTTTACTTACAAATGTTATAAATTGAGTTGCAGTTCAGTATCATGCGTTTTTTCTGGATTTTTGGTTGATATTCTGTCTCTATCATTTAACCACTTGCCGACCAGCCGTCGTCGTGCTCTTTCAATATAAATATAAGGGATATGAATCCACTATGCGTGCAAACTCCTTTGCAAACCTAAATAATAACTGGCAAAGGTAGCAGTGATATCATCACTGTATGGTACCTAGGCTGTACAGAAAACAGAGCTGTGGAAGGGGCCCAGCAGGCTCCACCCACTACAAGCTACCTTCAGAAAACTACAGGAGGGGGGCGGAGACCAGACCAGTCACCCTGCCTGAAGAAAGAGGGCAACAGTGTGACCGGTCTTTATTACAGAAAACTGAAGTAAAGTTTCACACTGGTTTACTGCATAGATCTGGAAAAGATACAAAAAGCACACCAAGATTCAAGGAAGACTACGCATGACAAATGTATTTATACAGTATTTACTTGTCCCAAAATTCATCTTTAACACACTTATACTCATGCTGTAAAATTACTACATTGCCAAAAGACTTACCTAACAGATCATTTTGTGGTATCCAGTCATATATCACTGTATTCTCTCCTAATGTTTCTGGTCTCTTTCCACTGTATCTCCAGATTACCTGTTCCCAAAACATAATTCATTACCTCTGTTAAAACAGAAATCCATGACCAAATTCAGGAGTTTTAGGTAGATATAAACCATGGGCCAGATTCAGAAAGCAGATACGACGGCGTATCTCCGGGTACACCGTCGTATCTCTGAGTGTGCGACGTCGTATCTATGCGACTGATTCATAGAATCAGTTACGCATAGATTTCCCTAAGATCCGACCGGCGTAAGTGTCTTACACTGTCATATCTTAGGCTGCATATTTACGCTGGCCGCTAGGTGGCGCTTCCGTATATTGATGCGAGGAATATGCAAATGAGCTAGATACGCCGATTCAGAAACGTACGTGCGGCCGGCGCATTTTTTTACGTCGTTTACGTTAGGCTTTTTCCAGCGTAAAGTTACCCCTGCTATATGAGGGGTAGCTAATGTTAAATATAGACATAGTTCCCGCGTCGAGTTTTTAAAATTTTACGTCGTTTGCGCAAGTCGTTCGAGGAATAGGGCTGTACTTAAGTTACGTTCACGTCTAAAGCATTGACGATTTGCGGCGTAATTTCGAGCATGCGCACTGGGATTTTTTCACGAACGGCGCATGCGCCGTTCGTAAAAAACGTCAAATACGCGGGGTCACAGTTAATATACATAAAACACGCCCACATCATCCACATTTGAATTAGGCGGGCTTACGCCGACACACACACGTTACGCCGCCGTATATAAGGGCGCAAGTGGTTTCTGAATATGGAACTTGCGCCGTAATTTATGACGGCGTAACGTATCTGAGATATGTTACGCCCACAGAAAGATAGGCTATTCTATCTGAATCCGGCCCCATAAGTCCAAGTTTACAGAAACTAACCCAGTTTTGAGCGGATGATGTAATTTTTTCAGATCAGGATATTTTAGCACAATAAAAAAAAAAAACATCAATATAAAAATAAATAAGTATAAGTAAAACCTTGGTTTGAGGGCGTTTTGCAAGACAAGCAAAATTGTTTAAGAAATTTTTTATTGACTAACAAGCGATGTCTTGATATACAAGTAGCGTCACGAAAAACAACTGAGTATAAAAGAGAAGAGAGGTGCCTCTAAATGTAGCAATATGGTTATATTTAATGAAGGTACAACATTTAGAAACTCACATGGTTGGTGATTACAACAGGCACATCTAAATAAGCAGGCATCCAGTGTAAACATAGACCATCCCCCTTCATTAAATGTAACCATATTGCTACACTTAGAGGTGCCTCTCTTCTCTTTCATACTCTGTTGTTCCTGCTGGATTTTGCTTCTAATTCCTTTGTGGAGGCTGCCATTAGGACATTTTATGGGTACACAACTTATCACATTGCTAGAATCTTTTTATATGGGCTATAAACTGAAAGACCTATAAATAAATTGTGGAACGAATCATCTGAGTTTCCATTATTTCTTATGGGGAAATTCGCTTTTATATACAAGTGCTTTGGATTACAAGCATGTTTCTGGAACAAATTATGCTCACAATTCAAGGTTTTACTGTATAATAGAATTGTAAAATAACTAAAGGGTAATAGATTTAATATATGGTCAATAATAGATGTAATATATGACAATAGTTTATGGAAGACAAAATTACCTTCTGTGGTAACTGGCTCAGGGCAGCAGCAATGACATTGTTTTTTTCTTCCGTCAAATTTTTCACCATAGAACCGAGGGAGAACACCACAATTCCATGTTCTCCAGAACTTTGGACAAGTTTTTCCATTCCCTAAGGGGAAAATGTATAGGTAATCAACTGATAAGGTAAAATAATCTATTCTGGTGTATTTAAATACATAAAAGACTACTATGCCAGTTACAATGTCCCTCAAACAGACCATTAAAAAAGGCACCGGTAAAGAAAGTGGCACAGATTTATGAAAAGAGACTGAAAATATTTTGGGAAATATATGGCTTGAAGACTTTTGCTAGAATTTTAAAATAGAACCCATTTGTTTTACGGCGCTTGGTTTTAAACACATCTGCACTTTATGGTTTTATCTTAATCCCTCTGCAAAGTCACACAAATACCTGTTGATCCTGCTCATGCAGTTTCTGTGACAGGGCGACAATGCTGCTGCAATCAATCTTCCTGGAATTAAGTCTAGAAATACACTTGGAAGAACATTTGTTTGCTGCGCCCAACACAGATGGACATAACTAATTTATATCGGATATATAAAGGGTGGCGTGAAATAATAGATTGTGATGAATCTATAGCAGTACTCATCGCATGGAAATGTTCTACTTCATCAATTGACACAAACTTTTACGTTCCATTTTGCATGTCATGATAGGGAACACCTAATAATAATAATAATAATAATAATAATAATAATAATCATCATCATTATAATGGTAACAAAAATAATCATAATACAAAATGTTATTTGTGTGAAAGTCATCTTGAAAAAAGCACACAGCGTGTGCAAACGTCTAGTATTTATTGTAATAAAGACAAAAGTGAGTATGCATTTGTTTTGTCTTTATTACAATGAATCTTTGGTACTGCACTAGGCGTTTGCACCCTCCTGTGTGTCCAGGAGTTGCATGATAGTGATTGGTTGCTAGGACCACCCATTCATCCTAGTAGCCAATCACCTGCTTGTTAATCTCGGGCAGCCCCCGCCTTTCATCCAGAACTGGCCTGCCTCCTGTGAGGATTACAGAGCGACAGCAGGGAGTAGAGAAGGCTCCTAAAGGGTAGGACCATGGCCGTCCGAATGAGACAGTGACGTGGTCCACCATTTAGTGATGCCTGTTTTAGGCCATGTAAATTACAGTGTCTGTCTTTATGGGAGAAGTGATCTCTAAGGCTACTTTCACACTGGTGCCGAAAAAGGGTTAAAACCGCCCGCAAAGCACTGCTGCAGCGGCGCTTTGCTGGCGGTTCGGAGGCACTGCCCATTGATTTCAATGGGCAGGGGCGCTTCACTCCTATAGCGCCTCAAAGATGCGGCTAGCAGGACTTTTTGAGCATCCTGCCAGCGCACCAGAGGGCTTTGACACTGGAGTGAAAGGAGCGGCTTTTGCAGGCGCTATTTTTAGCGCTATAGCGCCTGCAAAGCGCCATAGTGTGAAAGTAGCCTTAGGCTTACCAAAGCTATCTAAGGACCTAAACTATCCAATCCATGTTTATCAGGTCAGGCAGGCCCTTGCACTATGAAGTAGAACTACATGATATTGTACAGTCAGATTGTAATGTGAATGGTGAGCTTAACTGTCAATAGAGGCTGGTGGTATAAAATTACTGATAAAAGATTCAGCCACCACTCTATATTAAAAAAAGAAAATGCCAATATGTAGCAACCCCCTTACCCCTGGGCTGTTTAGGAGGACCCAGGTGGCTTTGTTGGCTAGCATTTAAACTCTAATGGTAGAATCTTTAGCTTCTTTGGGGTATAAGGGAAATTTGGAGGTGCTAGTATATTTAAAAAAATCTTTAAAAGTTTATTTAGCATAATAAACTCAGAAGAGAGGATTTGGACACAGGATGTCCCAAAAAAACAGGCAAAAATATAGCTTCAGACTTCACTTCTAGTAAAAGTAGGTAGTTGGTCCTTTAAGAACAGCCAAGCAGAACCCAGGCTCTATGTAATAAATCACAGGTACTGTATCGGATGGGCAATCAGAAATTCTTGCAATGTCAACTAGCAGCAGTTATACTCCACTCTCCAAGACACTCTGCGGCACAGACGCCTCCTCCTAAGATGCTTCATACAGGCAGCCATCCATCTGTTCTCTCTGAATATATCCTTCAGCAGGACATCAAAAAACCTTCAGGTCCCACAACACAGGCCAACTTTGTTTCCTCAGGGCCTTCTATCAGCAACACATCCTCTAGGTAGCAGAGTAAAACCTAGATCCTGGGCTCACGCCCCCTCCGCCTCCAGGCAAAGCCTGGGAGTCAGAAGGTCACCATAAAAAATTATCTCTTTTTCCAGCCTGTATTCATGACAATAAACCTAACAGTGTTTCACCAGATAGAAATAAATATTCATAATTCATTACCTTGTTTCTCCTTGTTCTATCTACTGGAGAAAACTTCACAGCAACAGGCAGAAGCAAACAATAGTCGGAGCAAAGGGGAAATCCAATAAGCACAGACACAATAATAATTGAAGCTCAGGCTGACTACAGCCTAGCTACCTACCAAAGCCTAGGCACACTCAGGTTCTGGCAGACTCCTGAGTCCCGACAATACTTTTTCTGATAAGAGCATTAGCATAGGTCCACAAGATGCTATCAAGACTTTTACAGTCCAATAAAGGATGAGTTAATATCTCAACCATGTTAAATTGATGGGTCTGAGGTCTAGAAGGCTACTTACTAGTGACTAAGCACTTATGTGCATGAATCATTTATAGAAAGCTGTATAACTGGTGGAAAGTGACAATCCACAACTGGTGGCATGTGACGTGGCAATTGACAATGGGCATCTTGTGGCAGGCAACGTTGCAAGTGACAATCTGTATCATGTGGCAGGCAACAAGCTCCATCTAGTGGAAGGTGATGTAGCAAGGGACAAGCTGAATCCGGTGGCAGGTGACATGGCAAGTGACAAGCTGCATCTGATGGCAGGCTACGTGGCAAGTGACAAGCTTGCCACGTAGCCTGCGTGTTAATTTTGTTGACTAAAATATTTTTGGCAACTAAATTAGTACTATTTTAGTCAACTAAAATACAACTAAAACAATTCAGATGACTAAAATAGAACTAGTCAAAAAATTAAAACTAAATAGAATTTTATTTCACAACGGCTAAATCTGTGTCCGTAGTGCATGTTCAAACTTTAATACCATAAATAATAAACATGCTATTTGATTTTTACTCCAGGGAGTATATAATGTTTGGCAGTTCCAAAGAAATAACGCATTAAAATGTAAATAAAACCATTCGATTTTAGTCGCCAAAAATGTACTGGAGATTTAAGTCGACCAAAATACGACTAAAACAACTCAGATGACTAAAATACAATTAAAACTAAAATTACATTTTAATCAAAAGGCTAAAGAGGACTAAAACTAACATGGCATTTTAGTCAAAAGACTAAACAAAATCGAAATTTTATGTCAAAATGAACACAGGTGACAAGTTGTATCTGGTGGCAGGCAATGGTGGCAAGTGACAAACTGCATCTGTTGGCAGGCAAGGGTGGCAAGTGACAAGCTGCATCTGTTGGCAGGCAAGGGTGGCAAGTGAAAAGCTGCATCTGTTGGCAAGCAAGGGTGGCAAGCTGCATCTGGTGGCAGGCGACAGTGACAAGATGCATCTGGTGGCAAGTGACGGTGGAAAGTGACAAGCTGCATCTATTGGCAGGCGAGGGTGGCAAGTGACACACTCAGGGCTCCCACTGAATCTGCATTCTGGTGAGTTGAACTATTTCATTTAATAATACAATGTAATATAAATAATGTGCTTTAATCATACTGACATCATATCAGCCATGGTGTTGTGATGATTGAAATGCTAACACCAGCGATTGCCCCCGACAAATCGCCCATGGAAAACCATATACCCCTGGGCCTTGGCACAATTTTCTTCTACGAAGCCCGTCCCCAGTGCCAAAAAGGTTGGGGACCGCTGTTCTATTTGACAAAATAATTTTAGTAATATTCATAAAGAGAAACAAATAATAATTGCCAGAAAGCAATTGAAGACAGTGGAAATGGCATTATCTAACATTGGTGGTCAAGGAGATAGGCCCTTACGTTGGTGGTCTGTTGAAAAGGGCCCTATAAAATTGATGGTTAGTGGAGAAGGGCTCCCTAACATTGGCCATCAGTGGAGAAAGATCCCCTGACTTTGGTGGTCTCTATAGGCAGGAGCTCAATCCACCACTGCTTATGGCTCAAGGAACCCTTAGCAATCTCTGGAGGAACCCTAGTTACCGTATTTATCGGCGTATACCGCGCACTATTTTGCCCTAAAAATCATGGCAAAATCGTGGGTGCGCGATATACGCCGATACCTGCTTTCCCGCCATGAGTTTGAATACTGCGCCCGCATATAGCGAGCGCAGTACACTCGTGAATCTTCGGCCAGTCTCGGCGCCTCTCGTACTGACGTCCTGACGTCCTGAGCGTACAGGACGTCAGTGCGAGAGGCGCCCGAGCCTGCCCGAAGATTCACGAGTGTACTGCGCTCGCTATATGCGGGCGCAGTATTCAAAGTCGTGGCAGGAAACGAGCGGGAGGACGCCGCCGAAGGACGCCGGACCCGCCGAAGATGGACACCGGACCCGCCGAAGATGGACACCGGACACGCCGAAGATGGACACCTGACCTGCCGAAGATGGACGCCCGACCCGCCGAAGACGGACCCGCCGAAGACGACACCCGACGAGGCCGCAGAAGGACGCCGGACCCAACGAGGCCGCAGATGGACGCCGCGCAAGACATCAAAACTGTAAGTACAAAACAACAACAAAAAATATTTTTTTCCCACAGGATTGGGGGCCACTTTGGGGGTGCGCGGTATACGCCAGAGCGCGTTATACCGCGATAAATACGGTAATAAAGGCTCCCCGATTTATCCAAATCTAACAAAATGACTTACTTTAGATATACTTTACATTACAGGGCTTCTGCACTGAAACGGTACTGCATTTCCAGATTTCATTTGCAGTTTTCCTTGCTAGAGAATTCTTATGTTGCAATACAGCCATAAAATAAATATGTTCTCTATGCTGCCTTCTAAGGTCCAAAGTCATCAAGACCATCTTTAAGTCTGTATAATAAGGCTGCCATCTGCACCGTGTTGCATTATTTTCTTGTAAGTGTACAGTTAAGTCAAAGCAGTAGTTACCTCTGGTAAAGGTTTCGCTGGTTTACAGTGTAGGCCTCCAACATACTCAAAATTTGGAAGAATTGGACGTGGATACTCAAAATCCCAGTAAGTACGGATCAGCCAAATTTCTGCTTTCCCCATAATTTCACAAAAAGTTGTGGGGCGACCTGAATATAAATATAAGAACAATTTGTAAAACATGAGTTACATTGAGCCCATTTAAACTTCAAAAGATATTTAACATGACACATGATGAGTAGGAATAATGCTTTGACCATTCATAAAGCAAAAGAACGTTTTCACAGGTATGGGTTAAGAAAAAAAATTGCTTCTTTTTCTAGTTATTGGATCTGCAACTTTTTAACTTTCAGTTTTCGTATACAGGCTGTGACTTCACAGCGAAATTACATTTTTTCCCTTCTCTTGAATTTTATCAAACTTTGTCTAAAAATGTTATCGACTGCTTAAGGGAAATTTGCTTAAAAAACATATAGCTTTATTTGATTACAAATCGCTCCAATCACTCAATCGCTGACATAGAGATGCATGGCTTTGTTAACAAAGCCTAATGCCGCGTACACACGATAATTTTTCAGCATGAAAAAAAACATTGTTTTTCGGCATGTAGAAAAAACGAAGTTTTCCAACTTCATCATTAAAACGACGTTGCCCACACACCATCGTTTAAAAAAAATGCTTTAGCAAAGCGTGGTGACGTACAACACGTACGACGGCACTATAAAGAGGAAGTTCCATGCGGATGACGCCACCCTTGGGGCTGCTTTAGCTGATTCCGTGTTAGTAAAAGACGATTCGCGCTTTTCTGTCTGTTACAGCGTGATGAATGTGCTTACTCCATTACGAACGGTAGTTTTACCAGAACGAGCGCTCCCGTCTCATAACTTGCTTCTGAGCATGCGCAGGTTTTTAATGTCGTTTTAGCCCACACATGATGGGGCAGATCCACATACATCTGCGACGGGCGCAGCGTATGTAAGATACGCTACGCCGCTGTAACTTACTTTGATTTGGTTTGAATCCTCAACGAATTTGCGCCGTAAGTTACGGCGGTGTAGTTTATCTCTCGCGGAGTAAGGGCGCGGAATTCAAATGGATCTAATGGGGGCATGTTTTATGTTAATACGTCGTGACCCGACGTAAACAACGTTTTTTTGGAACTGCGCATGCGCCGTCCCTGGGGGTATCCCAGTGCGCATTCTCGAAATTTAACCGGAACCCGCCAAAGCTTACGACGGTGACGTCATTCTATGCAAATTCCTATTCGCGAACGACTTACACAAACAACGTAAAAAATTCAAAATTGTACGCGGGAAGGATGGCCATACTTAACATTGAGTATGCCTCAGTATAGCAGCTTTAACTATACGCCGGAAAAAGCCAAACGCAAACAACGAAAAAAAAAGCGACGGGCCGACGTACGTTCGTGGTCCCCCCCCAGTGCTCTCTGCCACCCCCCAGTGCTCTCTGTCACCCCCCCCCCAGTGCTCTCTGCCACCTCCGGGGGTCTCTTCCGACTTCAGGGGTCTCTTCTGACTTCTCTGCTCTCTCCGGCCTCTTCTGCACACCCCCGAAGTCAGAATAGACCCCCGGAGCTGCCTAATAAATTACTTTAAAAACCTGTGTAGTGTGTTTTATTTTTGACACTTTTTTCCCCAGATGAATGGGTAGGGGCATACTCATGCACATAGGGTGGGGGCCGGGATCTGGGGACCCCCTTGTTAAAGGGGGCTCCCAGATTACAATACAGACCCCAACAACCAACGGCCAGGCTTGTCGAGAAGAGGCCCTCGTCCTCATCAACATGGGGACAAGGTGCTTTGGAGTGGGAGGGCGCAGGGCCCCCCTGCCCCAAAGCACCCACCCCCCCATGTTGAGGGCATGCAGCCTGGTACAGTTCAGGAGTAGGGGCGCTCGCTTGTCCCCTCCCCCTTTCCTGACCGGCCGGGCTACGTGCTCGGATAAAGGTCTGGTATGGATTTTGGGGGGACCCCCACACCGTTTTTTCAGCATAGGGTGTTTCCCTTAAAATCCACACCAGACCGAAGGGCCTGGCATACTCTTAGGCCCCGTACACACGACCGGATCTATCCGCTGGGTTTGATCTGCGGATCAGTTCTAGCAGACAAATCCGGTCGTGTGTACGGCCTAGCGGACATTTTTCGGTGGAGATTTCTCCAGCCGACGGATTTCCAGCGGATAAAAATTTCTTAGCATGCTAAGAAATTTATCCGCTGGTATCCAGTCCAGCGGACTGATCCGGTCGTCTGTACAGACTCACCGGATCAGTCCGTCCGCTCCCCTCCATCGCATGCGTCGTAATGATTCGACGCATGCGTGGAAGTAATTACCTTCCAGCGTCGCATACGTCGCCGCGTCATCGTCGCGGCGACGGCTCGACACGTCACCGCGGATGTATTCCACGCGGATTTCGATCTGATGGTGAGTACAGCCATCAGATCCAAATCCGCCAGAGGATTTATCCGCTGGGAACGGTCCGGCGGACCGTTTCCAGTGGATATCCTCTGGTGTGTACGGGGCCTTAGAGGGGGAATCCATGCCGTTTTTTTTTATTTGGCGTGAACTTCCCCCTCAAGATTCATACAAAACACAGTACCTGGAATTGTCAGGGATCGAAGTCGGATCCCTGTTCATTGAAGTCAGACTCATGTGGGACTTCAAGTCGCAGGGCAAAGTCGGATCCAAAGTAGTACAATTGACGTGTCGTACCAGTGTGAATCCAGCATTAAGCTTTGACCTCATATTAGGCCCCTTTTACACGGACGGACCGTTCAGGTCCGCCTGTCAGTTTTGACGGCGGACCTGAACGGCAGCTCCATGCATCTCTATGGAGCATCGGATGTCAGCGGAGACATGTCCACTGACATCTGATCTGTTCCGCTAAAAACAGACGTATGGAGATACGCCCCCATCCGACCACGGTGGATCGGGTAAGATCTGATGAAAAAGGACATGCTGTCTGTTTTCATCAGATCGCTCCATAGGAGACAGCGGGCCCGACAAGCCCCTCCCTGCTCAGTAAGCAGAGAGGAGCTTGTCATTCGTCGGCTCAGCGGAGATCAACGGAGTGATCTCTTGCTGAGCTGGCGGACTCCGTAGCGACGGAGTCCGCCTAGTGTGAAAGGAGCCTTATATGGCTTTGGTAAATCTGAAGACAAAAATATGCTGAAAATCTAATAAAATCTATGGGGTCTAAGTCACAAAAGGTCATTGCCAAAGAAGCTGGCTGTCCACAGAGTGCTGTATCCAAGCATATTAATAGAAAGTTAATAATAAAAGTAAATACAAGTAAACAAATGAAAAGAAAGCCTAATTTGCATCGCAACATCCTGTTGAGGGTGAAGATTCGCCCTAAGCATGACATTTGGGCTTTGAATTGGGCTGTCATTGCTAACAGTGGGCCAGATTCAGAAAGATCAGCGGATTTTTCTGCTGGTGTAACGTATGTCATTTACGTTACGCCGCCGCAAGTTTTTCAGGCAAGTGCTTTATTCACAAAGCACTTGCCTGTAAAGTTGAGGCGGTGTATCGTAAATCACCCGACGGAATTCAAATTCGGCGGGTAGGGGGCGTGTAGCATTTAAATCAAGCGCGTCCCCGCGCCGAACGAACTGCGCAAGCGCCGGCTGCGACTGAATCCCAGTGCGCATGCTCCAAATGACGTCGGCAAATCGTCATGCTTTCGACGTGAACGTAAATTACGTCCAGCCGTATTTGCGAACGACTTACGCAAACAACGTAAAAATTTAAAATTTCGTTGCGGGAACGACGGCCATACTTAACATTAGCTACGCCTCATATAGCAGGGGTAACTATACGCCGGAAAAAGGCGAACGCAAACGACGTAAAAAAAAAGCGCTGGGCGGTCGTTCGTTTCTGAATCAACGTAAATAGTAATTTGCATATTCCTCGCGTAAACAGACGGAAGCGCCACCTAGCGGCCAGTGTGAAATTGCAGCCTAAAATGCGACGGTGTAAGACACTTACACCTGTCGGATCTTAGGGATATCTATGCGTAACTGATTCTATTAATCAGGCACATAGATACGACGGTCGGACTCAGATATACGCCGTTGTATCTCCTATCTGAATCCGGGTCAGTAAGTTTCAAAGGAGCCTAAGATAATTATTAGAGATAATCCTTTGGTGAATTAACTACTATAGGTTATGATTCCTGCACCAGCACATACAGGTAGAAATTGAACCAGTGTACTTACCTAGTGCCTCACTATAATATGCATCCCGAGAGAATGAAAGGCCAAAATAAAATAAAGCATCTTGGGAGAAATAGAACATTGCATTTTTTACGCGTTCCATAAAGGACATTCTATCTGTGAATCCAGTCATTATACCAGGTACGTAGGAAAACGGCATTGGTTGTTGACCACAAAGTCTTTCTAAAGTATTAGCCATTGAGAACCTAAAGGAATAGACAAATGGCACTCCAATGATCTCAGCGATAAGTTCACCACAAGGAGCTAGTGGGTCTGCAACAAGGACATCAAACTTCTCATCTTTTAGCTTCCTTAACATCTCCTTGTTCTTTATGATGCCATCACACACTAGCTGCTCTATCTCCACAGCATCTGCCAAGGATTTTTTTATTCGGGTAAATAATTCCCAGTAGGACATATTAGGAAGATCATAAATCCATGTACGTAAGAATTCCTCTAGTAGCTTTTCATTTCTGGCTCTTGAAAATGCAACAGGAAAGACTTCAAATTTTAAAGCTGAGGTTTTGCTGGTGTCCATGATAAGGTTGGCTGAACTGACCAGCACTGTTACTTCATGACCTTTGTGTGCAAGGTTTTCAAGGATCACATTTAAGTTCATAAAATGACTGCCGTCTGTTGGCCAAGCCAGAATTTTCCCTGAGTATGCTGTGCCAAAGAAACTTACATGCATCAGAAGTAAAACACTTGCATAGAGCATTTTGAAGATCTGGAGTTCATAGAGACTTCCTGAACAAGAAAGTAGTAGGAACTACTCAGCTGCACTTTGTTAGCTTGGGTTATCAGGAAATCACATGATCTGTACATTCTATAGAAGCAACTTCCTTTACTAAAAGATAAGGAATGCTTTCCATTTCTTTTCACATTGCTCCATCTACAGGGCAACGAATGATATGCATGTCATTGGAAAAAAATACTTTCCTGACAGACTCCATGGCAGCCTACGTGTGGGTTAATCCCGCCTCTCATACCTCATAGGACCCTACTCCCATAAATCTTTGCTTCTAGTCAGAGACCGTATTCCGTAATATAGCCTACTCCAGCAAAGGGAGGGAACTCCTGCTGCCATGGGGCCAGATTCACAAAGAGTTACGCCGGCGTATCAGTAGATACGCCGACGTAACTCCGAATCTAAGCCCGTCATATGTCTAAATGTATTCTCAAACTGAGATACACTTAAACATGCCTAAGATACGACGGCCTGCGCCGTCGTATCTTAGGGTGCAATATTTACGTTGGCCGCTAGGTGGCGCGTCTATTGAGGTCGTCGTATAATATGCTAATGAGTAGTTACGCCGTTTCACGAACGTACGCTTGCCCGTCGCAGTAAAGATACGCCGTTTCCGTAAGAGATACGCGGCGTAAAGATAAACATGCCCCCTAGGTGGCGTATCCTATGTTAAGTATGGCCGTCGTTCCCGTGTCGAAATTTTGAAATTTAACGTTGTTTGCGTAACAAGGCCGTGAATAGGGCTGGACGTCAATTACGTTCAGGTCGAAACCAATGACGTCCTTGCGACGTCATTTAGCGCAATGCACGTCGGGAAATTTTAGGGACGGCACATGCGCAGTACGTTCGGCGTGGGAACGCACCTAATTTAAATGATCCACGCCCCCTACCCGGATCATTTGAATTAGGCGGGCTTGCGCCGGGGAATTTACGCTACGCCGCCGCAACTTTACAGGCAAGTGCTTTGTGAATCAAGCACTTGCCCGTAAAACTTGCGGCGGCGTAACGTAAATGCGATACGTTACGCCGCCGCAGATCTACGTGAATCTGGCCCATGGAGTCCATCAGGAAAGGAAAATTACGGTAAGTATTTGATATACATTTTTCCTTTTCCTGACAGACTCCATGGCAGCCTACGTGTGGGAAATGACTAGCCATACACACCCGGGTGGGCAATTGCTGGTTAAAGAAAAAAGGTTTAATTGACACCGTCAACCAGGCCCGGATTGGCCATAGGGCAAACCGGGCATATGCCCGGTGGGCCGCGGCCGCCGGGCCGCTGTTCTTGCTTGCGGGGGCCAAGGCAGGCTGCTCTGTAAGCTGGCGCCGGTCCTCCGAGCTTTCCGCGGCCGCCCGGCTGCCAGTTCAGGCATCGGGATCTGCAGCAGGAGGACGTAAACAAGAAGGGGGAGGGACTAGAGGAGACACAGCTCCACGGCCGCCAGTGAAGTTCAGCCGTTGGTGCCGGGGGCGTGACCATGAAGGGAGAGGAGCCTGCTACAGCATGTTCTGCAGATGGGATCTCTCCGAGAAAACGTAAGTGCCAGCCCCTGTAACCTGAATAGGAGGAGCGGTGGGGTGGCTGGCTGGCTGCATCTAGAAGAATCATTCTCTCCATCTTCTTCCCGCGGTCTCTGAATGCCTGCTTCTGCTCCTCTCCCTCTCGCAGGCATTCAGGTACTGCGGGAAGGAGATGGAGAGAATGATTCTTCTATATGCAGCCAACCCACCACTCCACCTATCCTGCTCATCTCTGCTGCCCCCACAGTGCTCTCTACCCCCCCCACAGTGCTCTCTAGCCCCCACAGTGCTCTCCACCTCCCCATGCTCTCTGCTGCCCCCTGCCTCTCTTCCTGTGCTCTGCACCTCCCCCCTGTGATATCCACCTCTCCCTGTGCCCTCCACTTCTCCCCCAGTGCTATCCAGCCCACCCCCCCTGTGCTCTCCTCCTCCCTCCTGTACTCTCCACCTCCCCCCATGCTCTAGGCTGCCCCCCTGTGCCCTCCGCCTCTCCCCCTGTGCTCTACACCTCCCCCAGTGCTCTCCATCCCCCCCCCAGTGCTCTCCAGCCCCCCCCAGTGCTCTCCACCACCCCCCATGCTCTCCACCACCCCCCATGCTCTACGCTGCCCCCCTGTGCCCTCCATCTCTCCCCCTGTGCTCTCTACCTCCCCCCATGCTCTACGCTGCCCCCTGTGCCCTCCGCCTCTCCCCCTGTGCTCTCCACCTCCCCCTGTGCTCTTTTCAATTCCCCCTAATTCTATCCAGCCCCCCCAGTGCTCTCTATCACCCCCAGTGCTTTCTATCCCCCCCCAGTGCTCTCCAGCCCCCCTCTTCTCTCCACCTCCCTCCTGTGCTCTCCACCTGCCCCCATGCTCTACGCTGCCCCCTATGCCCTCCATCTCTCCCCCTGTGCTCTCCACCTCCCCCATGCTCTATGCTGCCCCCCTGTGCCCTCTGCCTCTCCCCCAGTGCTCTCTAGCCCCCCCAGTGCTCTCTACCTCACCCTGTGCTCTCCAGCCCCCCAGTGCTCTTTAACACCCCAGCCCAGTGCTCTCCACCTCCCCCCATGCTCTACGCTGCTCCCCTGTGCCCTCCGTCTCTCCCCCTGTGCTCTCCACCTTCCCAATGCTCTACGCCTCCCCCTGTGCTCTCCACCTCCCCCCCATGCTCTACGCTGCCCCCTGTGCCCTCTGCCTCTTCCCCAGTGCTTTCTAGCACCCCCTTTGCTCTCCACCTCCCCCATGCTCTACACTGCCCCCTGTACCCTCTGCCTCTCCCCCAGTGCTCTCTAGCCCCCCAGTGCTCTCTAGCCCTCACTGTGCTCTCCACCTCCTCCCATGCTCTACGTTGCCCCCTGTGCCCTACGCCTCTCCCCCAGTACTCTCCAGCCCCCCATTGATCTTCACCTACCCCCTGTGCTCTCCACCTCCTCCCATGCTCTCTGCTGCCCCCCCTGTGCCCTTCGCCTCCCCCCAGTGATCTCTGCCTCTCCCATGTGCTCTTCACCCCCGTGCTCTCCTGCCCTCCCTGTGCTCTCTGCCCCACCCTGTGTTTTTGCTTCCCCCTGTGCTCTTCAACCCCCCACTCCCTGTGCTCTCCAGACCCCCATGCTCTCTGGCCCCCTTGTGCTCTCCTCTTCCTCCCTGTGACCTCTGCCTCTCCCCTGTGCTCTCTGCCCCCCTCATTCTCTCCACCTCCCCCGTGCTCTCACCCCACCCAATGTTCTCAAGGTTCTTCCCTGTGCTCTCTGCCCCCCCTGCTCTTTCCCTGTCCCCTTGCCCCCTGCACCTTTGCAGGGTTTCCCCCTCCCCTCTCCTGGGGGATCCTTTAGGATGGAGAGTGGGGATGGGCCGGTTATGGTGTCATGGGCTGCTCATTCCAAAATGCCCGGGCCTATTTTTTGTCCCAGTCCGGGCCTGCCGTCAACAGATAAAACATGTAAACCAAAATTAACCGAAGACAAAGAAGCCGGTTCTACGCAATAGTGCGTCATAAATGTGTTTAACGACGACCAAGAGGTCGCTTTACAGATCACTTCTGGGGAGACATGCCGGGCAGCCGCCCATGATGTGGAAATGCTCCGAGTAGAATGAGCGGTCACGGCTTCTGGAGGAGCCATACCCTTCGCCTTATAAGCCCCTTGGAAAGCTTGGACGATCCATGCTGCAATGTTTCTGCAAGCGGCAACATGGCCAAACGTCCTAGCTATTAGCAGGAGGCCCCCTTTTGAAATGCCCAGGCCGTGCAGTATGAGCAGTTTTGCTCTCAGTTCCAGGCAGGATCGAGAGGATGCCTTGGTGGTAATGTATAGCTTCTCTCTTATGGCAGCTGTTTTAGTGTGTTGTTTTGTCTCAGCTTGGTTTGCTTTTTTCTGGCCATGGCCGCTGGAACGCGTCTGCGTTCCAGCCTCGCCGCTTTCTGACGGTCTGCACATGCGCGAGTCTCGTTCGAGAACGAGGCTTGGTTGCACGTGCGTGGTCCGGACTAGTTTGCCGTGATCGCTCATGAGCGCGAGGTCTGTGGGGGTCACGCCGGACACAGCGCAGGCGCGCGATGTGCGCGGCGATCGCGGTGACGTAATCATCGGGCGGCAGGTTCAAATAGCTGTCAGATACAGCTATTCATTGGCACATCCTACTAGCGTCGATTGCTAAGCAGCAGATCTCTGTCCTTGAGGTAAGAGGCTGTGCTGCTCTCCTGCTTGTTCTTATGCTAAATGTTTATATTCATGCCTTGCCCTTATTGTGTGCTTACTTGGTTGCTTGCAGTTCTGTGTGCTCCCTCTGCCATGTATGTGTCACCGCCCCCCTGTGGCCAACCCTTACGCTGCAGGTAGGATGGAATTTCCTTTCCTCTGCCTGTCTGTTTGAGGTTATTAGTTAGGAGCATGTTAACTCTTTCGTTCCTGTCAGCCCCTCTTGGTCTGAACATCAGCCTTTGGCACGTGAAGACAACGACAACTCTAGGTCTCAACATCGTCATTCCAGGTCAAGTTCTAGACATCCCAGATCATCCTCTAGACATCATAGAGAGGAATCCAAATCCACGTCTGGGCGTCATTCTTACCGCCATTTCAGCCACTCAAGTCTTCTCTGGTGGCTATTGCAGAAGAATCTTCTCAAATGCTATTCCATAGCCCCCGTCTCCTGGATTACAATTACATCGGACGCCAGCAACAGAGGCTGGGGGGCACTCTGCCTGAAAGAAATAGCTCAGGGAAAGTGGGACTTCCCGTCCCAAAGGATAATATCCAATGTCCTGGAACTCCGAGCAGCCTTTTGTCCCCTACAAGTCTTTCTTCACTTGATAAAGGGGTCCTCAGTTCTCCTAAGGCTGGACAATACGTCAGCAGTATCGTATATCAAGAGGCAGGGGGGCACTCACAAGCAAAGTTTTCTTTTTTTCATATTTATTCTTTTATTTTTATAATCAAGATCACAGATTTTTAACATACCAAAAGCAAAAGATACATAATCATAAGCATATTAACACTCCAAACCATGATTAAGACAATACCAGCTGATAGATACATAGACATATCCTTCCTTCTTTATCCACCTCCCTAGTTGCAAATGTATTATCCTCATACATCTTAATCCTCTCTGTTCCCTTGTTCTTGTATACCTTATCTAACCCACCCCCAAAATTAGACCCCAAAAAAAATACAAAAAATAAAGAGAGAAAGAAAAAGAAAAAAGAAAAAAAAAAGAAAATATAAGGGATAAACCCCATTCCTCTCCCCCTCTGCACAGGAGATGGGCAAACTCTCTCTTGGTTCTATTCCTCAACTTCTTTCACACCCTCCTCCCCCAGTAGGTTCTTCACTCCTCATTCTACCCAATAATCTCTTCCCTTCTTCAGAATACATAAACTGAATCCACCCTGTCCAGGTTTCAACGTACTGTTCCCTTTTATTTCGGTCTGAGAGAATCAGATCTTCTATGGCTCCTATCTCTAACTCTATTAAGCCATCTCGCAATAGAGGGGGGTCTACTGTCTCTCCACTGTAAGGTTATTCCATTTTTTGCGGCATTTATCAAGTGGCATAACACCGATTTTTTATACTCTCGTACCGGGATGTGTGAACTATGGAGCAGGAAAAACGCCGGGTCATCTGGTATCTGGAACTCCGTGAACTTTTGAGAAATTCTCTGAACTTCCAGCCAATATTTTCTTACTTTCACGCAAGACCAAAATATATGCAGCAGTGTTCCCTGCTCCAGTCCACATCTCCAACAATACTCAGAGTTTTCTGTAGAAAATTTGTGCAACTTTACAGGTGTATAATACCATTGGGACAATAGTTTGTAATTGGATTCCTGTATTCGCGTGGATACTGAGGAGTTTAATGCTAAATAAATTATATGTTTACGCTGAATCGGTGAAAAGTTCCTCCCCAGATCTCTTTCCCATTTACCAATACCTGGTAACACAAAATCCTCCTGTGGGGCATTCAACAATCTATACATCTTAGAGCTCACTCGTTGTGTTGGTTCCTCCTCGTCACAGTAACTCTCAAATTTTGTTAACTGTCGCCGGAAACTGGATGGGTGTCCCAAAGATCTTAAAAAGTGGTTTACTTGTAATGCTTGCCAAAAACTTAACTCATAGTTCCCCCCTACCTTCATCATATCCTCCATAGAAGGCCACCCTTCTGTTTGCAGGAAATGTGATACCTGCACCCTGCCCTTTTCTTTTAATTTGTTAAATACTGCTCCTTCTATTCCTGGTATGAAACCTGGATTCCCTAATATAGGGAACAGGGGGGAATGGCTCGTTGAAAATTTTGGATTTCTGCAGATTTTGGCTACAATTAGCAACGTTGGGCCAATTATAGGGTGTTTCTTCACCCTGCTTGATAATATGTTATAGCACCAAGGAGCCCTACGTAATGCTATTGAGCAAATCTGTTGTTCTATCTCAACCCAACGTTTATAGTCCTTATGCCTACACCAATCTATTAATCTTGTCAAGTGGGCCGCTTGATAATATTTGGCAATATCCGGTACTGCCATTCCCCCAAAACACTTGGGTAACCTCATCACCTCCTTTTTTATCCTTGGTCGTTTCCCTGCCCAAATAAATTTCATCAGAAGGGAGCTCATTTGCCGTAGAAAGGCTGAGGGTATTGTAATCGGCAGGGTCTGAAACAAATACATAATTTTTGGCAGAATACTCATCTTAACTATGTTGTTTCTGCCGAACCATGAATGTAATCCATGTTGCCATTTCTCAAGCAGCAATCTTACTGAATTGAAAAGTGGTGGAAAGTTTATTTTGAAGACTTCCTTGATATTTGCTGGAATCAGGGTACCCAAGTATTTTAACGCAGTCTTCCACTTAAATCCGAAATTTTGTTGTATAATCTTATGCTTCTGAGGTGGGATTGCCACACTCATTGCTTCCGATTTAGCCTGATTTATTTTTAGGTTAGAAAGCTCCCCGTATTTTACAATTTCATTAACCAGATTGGGGAGAGAGACATGTGGGTTTGATATAGAGAATAACAGGTCGTCCGCAAAGGCTGTCACTTTATACCTTCCCTCCCCTATCTGTATACCCTGTATATCCGGATTTTGGCGTACTTTGGTTAATAATGGCTCCAAGGATAGTACAAATAGTAAAGGTGACAGGGGACATCCCTGCCGTGTACCGTTTGTAATTTGAAAACATTTGGAGAATATCCCATTGACTCTTACTGCGGCACGTGGGGCTGTATAAACACTCCCGATCCATCTTAACAAATTCTCCCCCAGCCCCACGTGTCGCAGCACCGCAAAAAGAAAATCCCAGCTTACTCTATCAAACGCCTTCTCGGCATCGGTGTTTAAAAATACACAAGGGATGTCCCCTTCAGTGGCACCATGTACTAGGTTAAGGACCTTTATTGTACCGTCTCTAGCCTCCCGTGTAGGAACAAATCCTACCTGATCCATGTCTACTAACTCGGGTAGCCATTTCTGAAGCCGTGTTGCTAGTATCTTCGTAAAAAGTTTTAAATCAGAGTTTAATAATGAGATCGGCCGGTAACTACTGCACTCCGCCGGATCCTTCCCTTCTTTGGGAATGACTATAATGTGTGCTAGTAGTGTGTCCGGCGGAAATGCGGCAGTCTGGCCCATTGCATTAAAAACTTTTATTATTTGACTGCCTAATAATGCTGCAAATTCTTTGTAGTATCTCATTGTATAACCATCTGGACCCGGTGCTTTCCCAGCTTTCATGGTTTTTAGTGTTACGTTTAATTCCTCTATCCAGATAGGGGCTTCTAGACTAGCTCGGGCGGATGGAGGCAGCCTCGATAAATCCATTGACGCAAGATACTCTTCTATTTTTGACGGGGCCACTGGTGTTTGTGCCAAATTATATAAAGTAGAGTAATATCTACCGAACTCCTGCATTTATCAAGTGGCATAACACCGATTTTTTATACTCTCGTACCGGGATGTGTGAACTATGGAGCAGGAAAAACGCCGGGTCATCTGGTATCTGGAACTCCGTGAACTTTTGAGAAATTCTCTGAACTTCCAGCCAATATTTTCTTACTTTCACGCAAGACCAAAATATATGCAGCAGTGTTCCCTGCTCCAGTCCACATCTCCAACAATACTCCAAGTTTTCTGTAGAAAATTTGTGCAACTTTACAGGTGTATAATACCATTGGGACAATAGTTTGTAATTGGATTCCTGTATTCGTGTGGATACTGAGGAGTTTAATGCTAAATAAATTATATGTTTACGCTGAATCGGTGAAAAGTTCCTCCCCAGATCTCTTTCCCATTTACCAATACCTGGTAACACAAAATCCTCCTGTGGGGCATTCAACAATCTATACATCTTAGAGCTCACTCGTTGTGTTGGTTCCTCCTCGTCACAGTAACTCTCAAATTTTGTTAACTGTCGCCGGAAACTGGATGGGTGTCCCAAAGATCTTAAAAAGTGGTTTACTTGTAATGCTTGCCAAAAACTTAACTCATAGTTCCCCCCTACCTTCATCATATCCTCCATAGAAGGCCACCCTTCTGTTTGCAGGAAATGTGATACCTGCACCCTGCCCTTTTCTTTTAATTTGTTAAATACTGCTCCTTCTATTCCTGGTATGAAACCTGGATTCCCTAATATAGGGAACAGGGGGGAATGGCTCGTTGAAAATTTTGGATTTCTGCAGATTTTGGCTACAATTAGCAACGTTGGGCCAATTATAGGGTGTTTCTTCACCCTGCTTGATAATATGTTATAGCACCAAGGAGCCCTACGTAATGCTATTGAGCAAATCTGTTGTTCTATCTCAACCCAACGTTTATAGTCCTTATGCCTACACCAATCTATTAATCTTGTCAAGTGGGCCGCTTGATAATATTTGGCAATATCCGGTACTGCCATTCCCCCAAAACACTTGGGTAACCTCATCACCTCCTTTTTTATCCTTGGTCGTTTCCCTGCCCAAATAAATTTCATCAGAAGGGAGCTCATTTGCCGTAGAAAGGCTGAGGGTATTGTAATCGGCAGGGTCTGAAACAAATACATAATTTTTGGCAGAATACTCATCTTAACTATGTTGTTTCTGCCGAACCATGAATGTAATCCATGTTGCCATTTCTCAAGCAGCAATCTTACTGAATTGAAAAGTGGTGGAAAGTTTATTTTGAAGACTTCCTTGATATTTGCTGGAATCAGGGTACCCAAGTATTTTAACGCAGTCTTCCACTTAAATCCGAAATTTTGTTGTATAATCTTATGCTTCTGAGGTGGGATTGCCACACTCATTGCTTCCGATTTAGCCTGATTTATTTTTAGGTTAGAAAGCTCCCCGTATTTTACAATTTCATTAACCAGATTGGGGAGAGAGACATGTGGGTTTGATATAGAGAATAACAGGTCGTCCGCAAAGGCTGTCACTTTATACCTTCCCTCCCCTATCTGTATACCCTGTATATCCGGATTTTGGCGTACTTTGGTTAATAATGGCTCCAAGGATAGTACAAATAGTAAAGGTGACAGGGGACATCCCTGCCGTGTACCGTTTGTAATTTGAAAACATTTGGAGAATATCCCATTGACTCTTACTGCGGCACGTGGGGCTGTATAAACACTCCCGATCCATCTTAACAAATTCTCCCCCAGCCCCACGTGTCGCAGCACCGCAAAAAGAAAATCCCAGCTTACTCTATCAAACGCCTTCTCGGCATCGGTGTTTAAAAATACACAAGGGATGTCCCCTTCAGTGGCACCATGTACTAGGTTAAGGACCTTTATTGTACCGTCTCTAGCCTCCCGTGTAGGAACAAATCCTACCTGATCCATGTCTACTAACTCGGGTAGCCATTTCTGAAGCCGTGTTGCTAGTATCTTCGTAAAAAGTTTTAAATCAGAGTTTAATAATGAGATCGGCCGGTAACTACTGCACTCCGCCGGATCCTTCCCTTCTTTGGGAATGACTATAATGTGTGCTAGTAGTGTGTCCGGCGGAAATGCGGCAGTCTGGCCCATTGCATCAAAAACTTTTATTATTTGACTGCCTAATAATGCTGCAAATTCTTTGTAGTATCTCATTGTATAACCATCTGGACCCGGTGCTTTCCCAGCTTTCATGGTTTTTAGTGTTACGTTTAATTCCTCTATCCAGATAGGGGCTTCTAGACTAGCTCGGGCGGATGGAGGCAGCCTCGATAAATCCATTGACGCAAGATACTCTTCTATTTTTGACGGGGCCACTGGTGTTTGTGCCAAATTATATAAAGTAGAGTAATATCTACCGAACTCCTGCACTATATCTTTTGGCTTTTGTTTTAGTTGTCCCTCCCTCCCCTTAATTTGCTGGACATACGTTAAAAGATTTTTTTCTTTCAATTTCCCGGCCAACAGTTTACTGCATTTGTCTCCAAATTCGTAATTTATTTTCCTACCCCTTTGTATTATTGCTTTGGCCTTATATCGTAGAATCTCTGTAATCTGCCTTCTCAGATGGCTCAATTCTCTTCCTGTTTGGGGGGTGTGTATCTTTTTGTGTTGGAGCTCCAATTTCTGAATTTCCGCCAGTAAGTAATTAATCTGTTGGTCTCGTATCCTTTTTAACTTCGCTCCATGTTTAATCAGGAACCCCCTGATCACAGACTTATGCGCCTCCCACACCATTCCCGGGTTACACCCGGGGATATCATTCACTTGAAAATATGCTATGATCTCCCGGGCCACATCTTCCCTCACTTCCGCGTTCTGCAGAAGACTTTCATTTAGACGCCACCTTCTCTCCTGAGCGAGAGCCGTACTAGACAATGCGATACGCAAACTGACCGGGGCGTGATCTGACCACGTTATATTGCTGATGGACACTTCTATCACAGATGAGATCAGATAATGGGGGATCATGAACAGGTCTATCCGAGAGTACACCTGGTGCGGATTGGAGAAAAAGGTGTAGTCCCTTTCCTCCCCGTGCATCGTTCTCCATACATCCACCAGCTGGACCTCGTGCATCCTGCGCAGTACCCCCCGTCTGACCCCCTTTGTTGTAGACAAGGTTCCCCTGGAGGTGTCCATCTTCGGATTCAGGGAGATATTAAAATCTCCCCCCAGAATTAGTTTACCTTCCAAGAATTCCATCAGTTCCTTAAGCACTTTCCTCAGGAATATGTCTTGGTGTTCATTTGGCACATACACCGTGGCCAGAGTCACTTTAATTCCTCCTATGGTCCCTTTAACAAAAAGATATCTCCCTTTAAGGTCTTGATAACTATTTTCTAATGCCCAGGGAATTCTATTAGAGATCAAGATTGCTACCCCCTTGGATTTTGCTTCCTGGTTTCTTGCATTATAAACACAGGGGAAGAACCTATTTTGTAGGAGTGGGAGTCCCCCCGTCCTGAAATGGGTCTCCTGTATATAGGCTATGTCTGTCTCTGCACGTCGCAACTCGTTCAGTAACATCCTACGTTTTTCTTGGGCGTTGAGACCCTTTGCGTTCAGGAATGTTATTTTTATTCCCTCCATCTCCTGTGCAGCAGGGAGACAAGGGAAGGAAGAGAAAAGAGAGAGGAAGGAGAGAAGAAGAAAAAAAAAAAAAAAAAAGGAAGGGGGAAAAAAAGGGTAAAAAGGAAAAAAAATTATATGACCCCCCTTTCCTACTCTACCTTATCCCACCCTCACCCTCCTCCCCCCTACCCTCCCTCCCTCCACTAACGCCCTCAAAGGGAAATTACCCACCTTTAACCCCCTCCCCCAATGGTTTGGCGGGCACTATCCTATTGTGGGGGCTGGTCCAATTAGGTGGTGAAGTCACATAAACAAAGAAAAAAAAGAAAAAAACAAAAAAAAGAGCCCCAGCCTGCTCCCCTCCCTCCTCCCTCCGACTGTTTTTATTTTCCCTATAGTCGTACCTTACCTTTTCCTTAAAGCCCACATGTTTATTACTTCCCAGCTTTCTTATTTATTCATTTGCATCTATACTCCACATTAACTACATTATCCACATATTTTTACATTTGAATCCCCCTTCTTCTTCCCACCTTCTCCGCCCCTCTTCCCTCTTCCCTCCCCCATTACGGTATCCAAGGTCCCCCACATAATACTAGCCTCCTTAGTTATGAACATATCCATCAAAAGATAAGCCTCTTTCCCTCTCTTATCCCTTAACCTTCTTGCCCCCCCTCTCCTCCTCCGCATAGTTCCTCTCTATATCTCTAAACCCCCTTCTTCCCTACATCTTCACTCACAGGATTCTAAATATAGGGGTATGGTAGAGAGAGCTCAAAACCAAATAAAAAAAAAAGGAAGAAAAAAAAAAATTCTCTCCCTTTTTTTTTTTTTAGATGGGGGGGGTATAAAATTCCATATGGGGGAAATCCCTCCGGACTGTTTATTCACAATACGCTCCTTTTTCTTATTTCTGAGAGCTTTCCGGCCGGGCTCCCCTTATCCCTTTATTAGCCCCTCCCTCCCCCCCACCTCCGATATCTCCCCCGATCCCCGTCCGCCTCCTAGCCCCTCTATCTTTAAGTTCCAAAGATAACACTCACTCTCAAAAAAAAAAAAAAAAAGGGTTTGTAAATAAAAAATTGCTCTAAATTACTTAGCTATGAGGGGAGGAAGTAGAGAAGGGCAGGGAAGGCAGGCGGCATCCTTTAGCCCCCCCCCTGCTACCCTCCCCCCGCTCCCCATATTTGGTGAATTATAAATAGTCCCTCGTGACAAAGTGCTACATAGTGCTACATAGTGCTATCGTTCTATGATACTACAGTTATTACCACTGCGGTCTATTATATTGTGTTCCTCTCTCAAACACGCAAAATAAAAAAGAGAGGACTTATTGAAAAACATATCCACACTCTAGGGTACATTCGTTACTGTACCAATCTATATCAATCTCATTTAGTGTATTCAAATCATTGTAGAAAATAATAACCACATCTGTGTATTTCCCCTCAATATTTGGGGGTTCATATATATAAATAAAAAAAGAAAAGAAAATTAAGTGATCCAATCCCCAAGAAAAAAAAAAAGTGTCTCCTGATGCCCTCTTGGAGGCTCTTGTCAGCCAACATGTTCCCGGCGGATGGGGGGGGGGGGCAAAGCCTCCACCCCCAAAAAACCAAGGAGAGGAAAGCAGCCGAGCAGGGGCTTCTCTATACACTTCAGAGTTCCAGCAAAAAAGGAGGGGGAGAAAAAAAAAAAAAGGGGGGTCTCTTACGGGTTCTCCTGATCACTGGGGGGCACTATCAGTGGACACAGTATGTAACCTCTCCATTGGCAGCAGAGCGTAAAAGTCCAGGCGTTGGGAGGGCCACTAATCTTCCTCCCTATGGGGGAACCAGTATACCCTCCCCTCTTCTCTCTGGACCCCTCAGCCCTGTTGGGTTCCCTACACTTCTTGTCGAACCCGGCAGGTGCTGCAACCAATTTGGAACCTCCATTGGCTCCATCTCCATGAATTTAAACAACTCAGGGAGTTCCAAGGGCTGTTGTAGGTGAAATGTCTGTGTATTTTTCTTTATTGTTACCGCTATGGGGTACCCCCATCGATATGTCCCTCCAGCCTTCTTAACCTTATCAAGCATTGAGCGCAACATTGCTCTCCGCTGTAAAGTAGCACGAGAAAGGTCTGGTAGTATCTGTATCCGGGAACCCTCATACACAATTTCCCCTGCATCCCAGGCTCTCCGATTTATAAGTTCCTTATGTGAAAAATACTGAAAACCGCATATCACATCTCTTGGTCTATTTAAATTTACTGATGGGGGGCCCAAAGCTCTATGTAATCGCTCAAATTCAAGAGGGTGGGGGAGGGGGGGTCCCCCAGTTGGTGGCATATTGCCTCAATAGTCTTCTGTAACACCTCTTTCCCAAATGTCTCGGGTACCCCCCTAAACCTCAGGTTCTTGCGTCTACTGTGATCTTCAATTTCTTCTATTTTAAGCTGTAGATAATCAACCTGCAAAGATTGTAGCCTCTGTGCTTGCTCTAGATGTATAACACGCTTCTCCAGCAAACCCCCCGCCACTTCCACATGTGACAACTTATCTGCTAGTTGCTGTACTTCCTCCTGTACAGTCTCCAGATCTCTGCGGTGCGATTCCTCCATCCGTGTCACTAACGCTTCCATCTCTGCTCGAGTGGGCAATGCTAATATGTCCGCCCCGTGTAGGAAGTGAGAAGCAGCTCTCTCAAGGAGCTGAGCTCCAGCTCTCGGTCACCTTCTCTTAGCTCTGCGCCCCGCTGCCTCTGTTCAGCCACTTTCTGGGCAGTCCGCATCTCTCCCCGCGTCCCCTGGGCTTCCTCCGCACCCGCTCCCGTGGGGGGCATTCCATGTACCTCCATGACTCTGTCTCCTACCGCTACCACTGTTCGCTCGTCCGGGTCTCCACGTGACACCTCCTCACGTGATTCAGTAGCTCGAGACCGATTAGCGGCTGCTCTGGTCTGCGGGAAGAAATGCTGGATCTCAGCTTGGACGCGTGGTTTGGGAGGCTTCCCCTCTTTCTTCATCCCAGGCCAGCTATTCGTGACCCCAAATCCTGCAGAGCCTGTGTATGCTGTGGGCTTTTTTTCCTTATTTTTCGCCTCAAGTCATCGGTAACAACTCGGCTTCATCAGTTAGTCAGGGGGGAGATCGGAGGGTGGAACAGCTCTGGCGCGTGTGTGTCTACTCCACCACCATCGTTAGGCCACGCCCACAACAAGCAAAGTTTTCAGTTGGATCCTGTCCCTGGGAATTGTACCGGAAGTGGATCTGTTTGCATCTCCGTGCAACTTCAAGCTGGAGAAGTACTACACGAGATGTCGCTGTCCCCAGGCCTTCGGGGTGGACGCTCTGACGGATCAGTGGAGGTTCCGCAGAGCCTCTGCCTTTCTCCCAGTTCCTGTCATCCTCCGGTTCCTGTCGAGACTCTCACCCTCCCAGTTCTGCTCCCAACCAGACCAGATCTCCTGTTGCAAGGAATAACCCCTCACCCATGTCCAACCCATCTACATCTGATGGCCTGTTTTTTGAGAGGGGGAGGCTGGAAGCATTAGGGTGCCCAAGCAGAGCAATCTCTACTTTATTGAACGCTAGGAGAGCAAGCACCAACAAGGTCTATCAAAGAATCTGGTCAAAATTCTCAGACTACACCTCTTCCATGGACGGTTCTCCTAATGGTATTCTGGATACAAGATGTTCTAGGTGTTCTTCAGACAGGTCTTGAATTACCTTTATCAGTTAGCTCCTTAAGAGTTCAGGTTTCGGCTATCTCTGCTTTCACAGGTATATCCTGGGCTAGACACACTCTTGTCAGGCAATTCTTTAAAGGAGCTATGAGGCTGAGACCTCAAAGGAAACTGAGGTTCTCCAAGTGGGACCTTTCCCTGGTCTTGGATTTTTTCTCAGAAAATCGACACACGGATCAACTTTCTATCAAGGGTCTCTCCCTCAAAGTTGTTTTCCTCGTAGCCATAACATCGGCTAAGAGGGTTTCCGAAATTGGTTCTCTAGGATCCAAAGAAGCATTCCTTACTTTCTTCCCGGATCATGTTGTATTGATTCCTATGTTAGGTTCTAATCCAAAGGTAACATAGTTTTTTCATGAGAACCAGGAAATCATTCTCCCCACCTTTTGATCATCTGAGAACTCTAATATTCATCCTTCGGATGTCGGAGAAGTTTTAAAGCAATATCTGGAGGCTATAGCGTCTTTTCCAATCTGATCATCTATTTGTTTCCTTTCATGGGAAAAACAAAGGAATGCGTGCTTCCTCCAGAAACATTGCAGCATGGATCGTCCAAGCCATCCAAGGGGCTTATAAGGTGAAGGGTGTGGCTCCTTCAGAAGCGGTGACCGCTCATTCTACTTGGAGCATTTCCACATCATGGGAGGCTGCCCGGCATGTCTCCCCAGAAGTGATCTGTAAAGCGACCTCTTGGTCGTCGTTAAACACATTTATGACACACTATTGCGTAGAACCGGTTTCTTTGTCTTCGGTTATTTTTGGTTTACATGTTTTATCTGTTGACGGTGTCAATTAAACCTTTTTTCTTTAACCAGCAATTGCCCACCCGGGTGTGTATGGCTAGTCATTTCATTTCCCACACGTAGGCTGCCATGGAGTCTGTCAGGAAAAGGAAAAATTTATATCAAATACTTACCGTAATTTTCCCTTCCTGATGGACTCCATGGCAGCAGGAGTTCCCTCCCTTTGTTGGAGTAGGCTATATTACGGAATACGGTCTCTGACTAGAAGCAAAGATTTATGGGAGTAGGGTCCTACTGTATGAAGTATGAGAGGCGGGATTTACCCACACGTAGGCTGCCATGGAGTCCATCAGGAAAGGAAAATTACGGTAAGTATTTGATATAAATTTTCCCTTATGAAGCTGATTGCTGTGTAATAAACAGTTGGTTTACTAAAACTGGAGAGTGAAAAATCTGGTGCAGCTCTATATAGAAATCAGCTTCCAGTTTTTTTTTGTCAACGCTTAATTGAACAAGCTGAGGTAAGAAACGAATTGCACAGAGCCACCAGATTTTGCACTCTCTAGTTTTAGTAATTTAACTCCGCTGGGTTTCCTATATATTGTATGAACAACCATTCTATCCCTAATTTACCGTGTTTGGGGGAAGAGAATGTGGGTAAAAGAAGAAAGAGGGGAGGTTTGGTCAAACACTACAACATTTTACAGTTTAGAGCAACTCAACTTTCCTGGAAAAAAAATTAAGCGAATAAAAAAATAATGGCAATTCGAATTTCAGTTTTGGTGGGGTACTCCCCAAGGGCTAAATACTTCTAAAGGGATGCAGACCCTGCAGCTTTTCTCATTAGAACACTGAGAGTGCACCACCTTTATATAATGTACCAGACCATCCCAACAGCTTTGGGCCAGATTCACAAAAGAGATACGACGGCGTATCTCCTGATACGCCGTCGTATCTCTGAGAGTATCTATGCGGCTGATTCATAGAATCAGTTACGCATAGATAGCCCTAAGATCCGACAGGTGTAATTGACTTACAACGTCGGATCTTAGGATGCAATACTTCGGCCGCCGCTGGGTGGAGTTTGCGTCGTTTTCCAGCGTCGGGTATGCAAATTAGCTTTTGCGGCGATCCACGAAGGTACGCGCGTTCGTTACGTCGTCGCTAGTCGTTTTTTCCCGTCGCAAAGTTAGGCCTGCTTTTTCATGGCTTAATTTTACACAGCAAACAAAGTTAAAGTATGGCAGTCGTTTCAATTTTTTTTCGCGTAAGACGTTCGGGAATACGAAAGTATGTTACGCACGTCGCCATTCAAAAAACACGTCGGGGCTCCATAATTTCACGCAATGCACGTCGGGAAATTTCCTAACGGAGCATGCGCAGAACGTTCGGCGCGGGAACGCGCTTAATTTAAGTGGTACACGCCCCATTTGAATTAGGCGGGCTTGCGCCGGACGCCTTTGCGTTACTCCGCCGCAAATTTACACTCAAGTGCTTTGTGAATCCAGCACTTACGAGGAAAACTTGCGGCGATGTAACGTAAAGACGATACGTTACGCCGCCGCAGTTCTTTCTGAATCTGGCCCTTTGTCTTCAGAGCAACAAAAAGGTAGGAATCTGCTACAAAGATTGTTAAAACCCCTGCAATGTATGTTAACCACCCAGAAACCTCTTCTAGAGGCAGGGGGAATTAATCAAACCCCCAGCCTGGGAAGCACTGAACAGACCAGACCAAACAAAAAGTGCTCCCCTGACTACAGAAGGAGCCAAAAACTAAATTTACCTAGCCTAAGTAGGAGGGTGTTACAGTTGCCTTTCAGACTTTCTCTCTCTAAATGAACCTCTGTACATCTGTAGGAACAAAACAAAACAAGCAAAGAGGGCGAGGAGTTCCTCAGAATGCTGCTTTGAAATGTAAAATTATTGTAAAGCTTTTTTTGTTATTTATTTTTTATAACAAACATGCTAAACTAACTTCCTCTGTATAATGCCGCGTACAAAAGATGATTTTTCGGCATGAGAAAAAACGACGTTTTTAAATACGTAATTTAAAATGATCGTGTGTGGGCTTCACATCGTTTTTCGGCTTAGTAAAAAATGACCGTGTGTGGGCTAAAACAACGTTTTAAACCCGCGCATGCTCAGAAGCAAGTTATGAGACGGGATCGCTCGTTCAGGTAAAACTACCGTTCATGATGGAGTAAGCACATTCATCACGCTGTAACAGACAGAAAAGCGCAAATCGTCTTTTACTAACACGGAATCAGCTAAAGCAGCCCAAAGGTGAATAGAACTTCCCCTTTAGAGTGCCATCGTACGTGTTGTACTTCACTGCGCTTTTTTCATAATTTTTTTAAAACGATTGTGTGTGGGCAATGTCGTTTTTAATGATGAAGTTGGAAAAACGTAGTTTTTTGGACATGCTGAAAAACGTCCTTTTTTAATGCCGAAAAATCATCGTGTGTATGTGGCATCAGGGTTTTACACAGAGCGGCCCCGGTCCGACTTTTCTGGGGTCCCCCCCACGGCGCTCCTGGCTCCTCCTCTTTCACAGTACCCCCACAGAAAGCTACATTCCATGGGGGCACTCGTGCAGGCAGGCTGCAGAGTCCTGCTGCTGGGGTTCATTGACACAGACAGCAGGACTCGGCCTCGCCCCCTGGCTCCCATGTCACTGGATTTGATTGACAGCAGCGGTAGCCAATGGCTCCCGCTGCTACCGTGTTTCCCCGAAAATAAGCCCGGGTCTTATATTAATTATGCCAACAAAAGACACAGTAGGGCTTATTTTCGGGTAGGTCTTACCATGTAATGTGCTGTCTTCTCTCCCCCTCTCCCTCCCTGCCTGTCAGTAATCCCAAGTGTGAACCAAGTTAAAATGCTTGTACAATCCTATAATCCACTCTATTACAGTACTATATAATGTACAATGTGTGCGTTTCTGTAATATAATTGTGCCAAATACATTTGTTATAGCGCCGCTCTGCACTTCTGTTACCCGCCGGAGCTCTTTTCCCCGCAATTATATTACAGAAACACACACATTGTACATTATATACTACTGTAATATAGTGGATTAGAGGATTTTACAAACATTTTTAACTAGGGCTTATTTTCGGGGTAGGGCTTATATTGCAGCCCTCCTGGAAAATAACGCTAGGTCTTATTTTCAGGGTAGGTCATATTTTTGGGGAAACAAGGTATCAATCTATCCAATGATGACCTGAAACAGCAGCTGGAGCTGCTGTGCTCGTCTCCGTTGCTGGAACAATTGGGTTCAGGTAAGAAAAAGGGGGGGGGGGGGGGCTGGCGGGGTGCTGCAGCACAAAAGGTTTTTCACCTTAAAGGGGTTGTAAAGGTAAAAAAAAATCCCTAAATAGCTTCCTTTACCTTAGTGCAGTCCTCCTTCACTTACCTCATCCTTTGATTTTGCTTTAAAATGTCCTTATTTCTTCTGAGAAATCCTCACTTCCTGTTTTTCTGTCTGTAACTACACGCAGTAATGCAAGGCTTTCTCCCTGGTGTGGAGAAAGCCTCCTGAGGGGGCGAGCAGGAGTGTCAGGACGCCCACTAACACACAGCTCCTTTCTTTATCTGCAAAGTAGAGAGTGTCCTGACCCTACTGCTCGCCCCCTCCCCCCTTTAAGAGTGTTGTGGAAATTTAATGAAGATGTATTTAATATGTATTGTCATAGTGGCACCCATTGTTGGTTTTCCCGCAGCCCGCTCTAAATAGCTGACTGGGGCAGACTGAGAATGGTTGAGATACACTTCCTGATTTGGAGAAGGGTGTTTGTGGAGTGGGTGTGTCGGCCGGCGAAAGGGCCCCTGTGTCATGCACAGATATTCGCCTGTTCGATGCGTCCACCCTGCAAATGCATAGTCAGTTTAGCTGGTGTGCGCTCCTGTCATCTCTCGGTACCCAAACAACACTGTTTTGTGATGTGAGCGTACACCTGCAGATAAGCTCCCCTCATCAGGAACTGATGAGGGTTCATTGGTTATTGAATTATTACTGTATCGTATTGTTGTTATTACTGTATCATTATTGTATCATGCTGTTGTTGTATTATGTTGTAGTATTCTCCCATCCATATATGGGCATTTGCTGTGTCGAGCCCACATGCTGTGACATCACTTCCTATAGTCACATGCTGTGACATCACTTCCTATGGTCACATGCTGTGTGATCACTTCCAATCAGCTGTGGTCTGTGAAGTCTTTTGTGCTAATAAATAGACTCCGTGTGGGTGTCGCCAGGCAGTCTGACGAGGATGCCGAACTGAGAACAAGCTGGGGTCAATGGTCTGATTGTATGAATGGAAGGGGATGAATGGTGAGTGAAACTTTTAGCTTAAAGATGGATTATTTCACTAAGACGAAATGTGTTACTTTTAGAGACACGATATCTATCTGTGTGCTCTGCATACAGCCAGATTTCAAGAGGCTTTCTCCACACCAGGGAGAAAGCCCTGCATTACTGTGTGGAGTTACAGACAGAAGAACAGGAAGTGAGGATTTCTCAGAAGAAATAAAGACATTTAAAAGCAAAATGGAAGGATGAGGTAAGTGAAGGAGGACTGCACTGAGGTAAAGGAAGCTATTTAGGGAAAAAATGTTTTACCTTTACAACCTCTTTAATGCTTAGTATGCATTAAGGTGAAAAAAACGTGAGGGTTAACAACCCCTTAATTATGAAATAGTCATATGCAATTTTTTATATTTACCTGGCTACAACAACAACCAATGATTCTCTCACAAGTTTGCAAACTCAAAGTTAATATGCATTACTAAGTTGCATCAAATGCTCAACTGGAAATACAGATCTTTTACAATAAAAACCTTGCTATTACCCTAGTAGTTATTCATTAACTACATTTATGTACTTTGTGGTCATGTTACACAAGAGACACTATCGGATTTCCCGACGGGAATTGTGCGATGGCAGGCTGTTGTGTGAAAATCTGACCGTTTGTATGTTCCATCAGACAATTGTTGTCGGATTTTCCGCAGACAAATGTTGGATGTCATGCTTTATAATTTTCTGACAACAATTGCGTGTTGTCGGATTTTCCGAGCGTGTGTACACAAGTTCGTCGGACAATACTCCAAAGTTCAAACACGCATGCTCAGAAGCAATGCTCACCAAACACAACATTAGCAGAAGGGTGCCCAAAGGGTGGTACTAAAGAGCTGAAAAACCACATTGTTTTGTGTTTGTTGGCCGACAAATTGTGTGCCGTTTGTATGCAAGACAAGTTCATGGCCAACGCCCTTCGGAAAAAAAAGCTTTGTCCGCGGAAAATCCGATCGTGTGTACGAGGCTTAACTGTTTTTCTTTGCTCAATGATAAACACAATAATTTTTCCCTTACACATCAAAATTTAAGATAAGACGCCACTTAGTTAATTTGTAACATCTTAACCTACCACCATAGTTCAAAGGTGCATTGATCCACAGCAATCAGATTTCAGCAGTCAGGGCCAGTTCACACCATGCCTGCACATGAATTGCACTTGTGCGTTCCTGTGTGATTCACACAGCATGCAAAACACACTTCAGTTGTGATCTACAGCAGGTGTCAACACGAAGTTACCAACACCCTAAAAGCAGGTTGCAAACGCAGAGAGTTTGCTTGCACATACTGGCACCAGATCAAATAGTACTTTTGTACCATGCAATCCAGTTGTAGTCTATTTTAAAAAGTAGTGTATGCACTAATTTTGGTGCTGTGTGATTTTAGTATACACAGAACCGCATGTGACTTTCACAGGAACGCACAGCATTTTTCTGTGCAATTCATGTGTGGGCATGGTTTGAACGGCCCTTAAAGTGATTGTAAAGGAAAAAATGTATTTAAAAACAAATAATAAACATGTCATACTTACCTGCTCTGTGCAGTGGTTTTGCATAAGAATAAATAGGGGGCATCTGCTAAGCTGCTAAAAGAAAAAAATAAATAAGAAAAATACTTTTCTTATTTATTTTTCTTAATATTTAATGTTGGTATTATATTCAGGTAATATGTGCAGCGGCATTACAGCCAATAGAGTTTATAGTTTTTATTTATTTTATTATTTAAATTATATTTAAAGTTGTACTTATGTTTCTTCTGGCGCTCCTGGCCCCTCCCTCCTGCCAGGTGCCCCCACAGCAAGCAGCTTGCTATGGGTGCAGTGTTAATTTAGTCGACTAACTTAAAGAGGAAGTAAACCCTGATGGGTTTTACTTCCTCTTTGTTTCCCTGCAAAGGTAAAGCATAATGGGACACTTACCTGCAGGAGAAGTCCGCGATGTCCCCGTCTTCCTCGCTGGCAGCGAGCGTCCATTCTTCACCCCTCTTCCTTCTGGAGCCACGAACTCCGGCTCTGTGACTGGCCGGAGTCGCGTGACGTCTCTCCCGCTCTTGCGCGTGGGAGCCGCCAGTCACGGCATGACCCCCAGCTTGAAACGGCACGGCGTGCCCTTTCAAGACGGCGCATGCGCAGTAGAAGGCATCGTTCGGGGACAATGCAGATATCTCCAAAACCGTGTAGGTTTAGGAGATATTTTAGGCACCTACAGGTAAGTCTTAATCTAGGCTTACCTGTAGGTTAAAGTGGTTGTAAAGTGATATACGTGGGGTCGCGGGCCGCGGCGCGCTCCAGCAACCCGTTCCGAAGCTCCGGGACCGCGGGACCCGCGGACCCGATCGCCGCTGGAGTCCCGCGATCGGTCCCCGGAAGCTGAAGAACGGGGACAGCTGTGTGTAAACACAGCTTCCCCGTTCCTCACTGTGGCGGCGTCATCGATCGTGTGATCCCTTTTATAGGGGGACACAATCGATGACGTCACACCTACAGCCACACCCCCCTACAGTTGTAAACACACTTGAGGTCACACATAACCCCATCAGCGCCCCCTGTGGTTAACTCCCAAACTGCAATTGTCATATTAACAATAAACAATGCATTTTAAATGCATTTTTTGCTGTGAAAATTACAATGCTCCCAAAAATGTGTCAATATTGTCCGAAGTGTCTGCCATAATGTCGCAGTCATGAAAAAAAATCGCTGATCGCCGACATTAGTAGTAAAAAATATTTTTCTTATAAAAATGCAATAAAACTATCCCCTATTTTGTAAACGCTATAAATTTTGCGCAAACCAACCGATAAACGCTTATTGTGATTTTTTTTTAGTAAAAATAGGTAGAAGAATACATATCGGCCTAAACTGAGGAAAACATTTTTTTTATATATTTTTGGGGGATATTTATTATAGCAAACAGTAAAAAATATTGCATTTTTTTTAAAATTGTCGCTCCATTTTTGTTCATAGCGCAAAAAATAAAAACCGCAGAGGTGATCAAATACCACCAAAAGAAAGCTCTATTTGTGGGAAAAAAAGGACGCCAATTTTGTTTGGGAGCCACGTCGCACGACCGCGCAATTGTCAGTTAAAGAGACGGAGTGCCGAATTGCAAAAAGGGGCAAGGTCCTTTAGCTGTATTTTGGTCCGGGTCTTAAGTGGTTAATACCACTTTAGTCTACTAAAATATGACTAAAACAATTGAGATGACTAAAATACAACAAAAAAAATACTAAGATAGGACTAAAACTAAAATGCCATTTTAATCCTAAGACTAAAACTAAATCGAAATTTCCTGCCAAAATTAACACTGTATGGGTGCAACCGAGACCTGATGCGCTGTCTATTCAGACACAGAGCAGCAGCTCGCACCCCTCTCTCCTCATTGGCTCACTGACTTTAATTGATAGCAGTGGGAGCCAATGTCCCCACTGTGTGCCTCAGGAAGAAGTGTCTTGGACAGCCGAGTCTCTCGTGCAGCGTCGCTGAATTGAGATGGGGATAAGGTAAGTATTAGGGGGGCTAGTGCACACAGAATTTTTTTTTCTTAATGTGTAAAATGCCTTAAAGTTATTGTAAAGTCTTTTTTTTTTTTTTTTAATAACAAACATGCACTACCTGATTATAATAAATAAGACAGCTTTGTCTTCAGAGCAACAAAAGTTAGGAATCTGCTACAAAGTTTGCTAAGATCTCAGCAATGTTCTGTAGGCTTATAAATTGTTGTTTGTTTTATGGTATAAATTTATACTTGTGACATATATCCTCTTGTATATTGTCATGATATTATGTATTATACATAATAGAGTCCTCCGGGCTCTCCGACCCCATTGCGGAGGCCAGGAGCAATGCCCTGTACAGAGAGAGGAACTGACATAGTTCCCCTCTCTCTGTAGCCTCAGAAAACGGGAGTGACAAGTAATTTGTCACCTCCGGTTCTGCCACCAGCGGCCAGTTAAGTAGCCGATCAGACCGATCTGTGTCTGATTGGCTACATGGGATGCCAGAAGACCCCAAATCTCTCCATAAATAGGACCTGTCACAGCCCTATTTTTTTCCTCAGTTTAGGCCGATACGTATTCTTCTACATATTTTTGGTAAAAAAAAGTTGCACATGTACGTCTAGGCATGTGCATTTCGTTTCGTTCCGAATCGAAATTCGGACAAATTTTTCATTATTCGGACATTCGGATGCATACGAATTCCCGAATTGCAATATTAATGAATTTACCGAATCCGAACGAACGTTTTCGATTCCGAATCGAAAACCCGCGGACGAAATTCGATCGGAATTCGATTTTTTTTTTTTTCGAATTCCGATCGAATTTCGTCCGCGGGTTTTCGATTTGGAATTCGAAAAAAAAAAAATTTTTTTTTTGAATTCCGATCGAATTTCGTCCGCGGGTTTTCGATTTGGAATTCGATTTTTTTTTTTTTTTTCGAATTCCGATCGAATTTCGAAATTATATTCGAAAAGAGACTATTTGATTTTTCGAAATTCGGTCGAAAACGAACGAGTTCCGAAAACGAATTTAACACATGTAACGAACCTAACTTAACGAAATTAATTAAATAACGAATTAAAACGAAACGAAACGAAATTTTCCCTTTTTCACATGCCTATGTACGTCCTTGTGCCCAGCCGTGCCATTTTGTCAATGTAGATCGTCGTGCGGCGGTCCTCAAGTGGTTAAAGTTACCAAAAACTACTATATATTGATTTATTTTATGTATAAATCACTGTATAGTCAAACAGCTTTGGCCATATATGCTTCTGGGTCCCATAGCAGCTGCATGGCCTGCTTAGCTATAGTTACACCCCAGCTGGCCATAACTTTTCACATCTCCTTGAGTACAACAGGTAGTGATACACCTGTCTATCCTCTGTAGTGACCCACAGCAACTAGCCTGTTTGTAAAATGTGAGCACTGGGAAAATTCATTCCCATTGTGTAGAGATTTACTAATTTCACAAACACCCTTTTCTACCCCTAGAATAGCTCTATGTGGTCTGATGCTCTCTTAAGCATAACATTTGGGCTTCAAATTGGGCTGTTTATGTAATGGCGTCCCTAGAGGGGGGCCAGAGGGGGCCCTGACCCCCCCCCCCAACATTATGCTGTGCCCCACCATTTGTTGCTCAGGCCGCCGCTGGAGTAACAGTCTCTCCTGAGAGGGAGAGCGTCCCCAGTCAGCTCTGCGGAGGATTTCTCCCTTATCCCTATGCTCGCTGACACTGCATATGCGAGCGCTCACACAACCACAGCCGCCCGATCTGCTCCTTCCCCTGCATCCTCATTGGCACGGAGAAGAGCGAGTTGCAGGAAGGACTCCACGAGCACTGTGGGGGGGGGGGGGGGTGGTGGTTTGGAGGGGGGGCCAAGCCTTCATCTCAGTTACTGAAAAAACAGACTGATTTCTTCCGTCCTTAGGACAGGAGAATCAGCCTGTAAATTCTGAGAGTGGTGACTGCAAGCTGAGCTGAGTGTCAGGGCCCGTTGGCAAGACAACCTTTGCAACCCTGATAGTTCTCCCACTGCTTTGGACCCTTATATTTTCTTGGTGTGCTGGTGACATATATCTCTTGTTTTCTGCCACCCTGGGGGGCCCCAGTATAGTAGGAAGGGAGCTCACTGCAGAACATGTGAAAGGGCCCATTGTGGGATCGTAGTAAAGGGCCCCAGGATATATATATATATATAATTGCATTTTATAGTTGGCCCCCCTACTTTTGTCCCTGTCCCCCCTAAATATGAAAGCTGGAGACGCCACTGTGTTCATGTCCTTGCTAAAGCATGGTCGAATTTCGAACAAATTTTCTTTTCAAAATCAGAAAGTTCGTTTTTTTTGTGATCCGATGATGCCACCATTGATTTTCGAAAATTCAGCCAACCAATCCTTCATGTTGCTACAGAAAATAATTTTCGTGGCCGGGAATATTCTTTTCTCTCCGGGGATTATCTTTTCTTGCACATGCACATTTTTTTTCTATTACATTTATCGCACGATTCTCCCATCATTGATTAGAAAATCGTTTGTTTTTCAAAAAAATTTCAACATGTCCAATTCCTCAAATCGGCTGTTGCTGCAGCCCACTAACGGTGCCAAATTCGTTCGAAAATTCTTTGGTACGATTTTCGAAAAGAAAATTCTTTAGAAATTCGAACCGTGTATGGCTGGCTTAAGGGTGCATTCATATGAAGGGAGCTTGGAGATAATTGTACAGTGAACTACCGTAACTATTTTAGGTTACATAGGCGTGTGCAGGGGGTTCGCCGGGTGTGCCTGGGCACACCCTAATCACCGCTTGAGGTGCAGATTCCCCCTGCTGATATTGCACTAATGCCCCTGAATGGGGCTCCTAAAAAAATAAAAAGCTACTGACACTGTCCACTGCCCTACTGACACCCACCACTGCTCTACTGACACTGTCCATGTTTTAATACATTTGGGGTGCACACCCTAATGCAATAGGCTGCACACACCTATAATAGGTTATGATTCCTGCACCCAAAAACATATTAATTGCACCAGTGTACTTACCTAGTGCCTCACTGTAATATGCGTCCCAGGAGGATGAAAGGACAGAATAAAATAAAGCATCTTGAGATAAATAAAAAATTGTATTTCTTAGGCGTTCTATAAAGGACATTCTATCTGTGAATTCAGTCATTATAGCGGGTACATAAGAAAACGGCATGGGTTGTTGACCGCAAAGTCTTTCTATAATATTAGCCATTGAGAACCTAAAGGAATACACAAATGGCACTCCAATGATCTCAGCGATAAGTTCACCACAAGGAGCTAGTGGGTCTGCAACAAGGACATCAAACTTCTCATCTTTTAGCTTCCTTAACATCTCCTTGTTCTTTATGATGCCATCACACACTAGAAGCTGTACCTCCAAGGAGTCCGCCATGGCTTTTTTCATTCGGGTAAAGAATTCCCAGTAGGACATATTAGGAAGATCATAAATCCATAAGCGTAAGAATTCCTCTAGTAGCTTTTCATTTCTGGTTCTTGAAAATGCAACAGGGAAGACTTCAAATTTTAAAGCTGAGGTTTTGCTGGTGTCCATGATAAGGTTGGCTGAGTTGACCAGCACTGTTACTTCATGACCTTTGTGTGCAAGGTTTTCAAGGATCACATTTAAGTTCATAAAATGACTGCCGTCTGTTGGCCAAGCCAGAATTTTCCCTGAGTATGCTGTGCCAAAGAAACTTACATGCATCAGAAGTAAAACACTTGCATAGAGCATTTTGAAGATCTGGAGTTCATAGAGACTTCCTGAACAAGAGTACATCAGGAACTACCCAGCAACACTGCACTTTGTTAACTTGGTTCATCAGGAAATCACATGATCTGTACATTCTATAGAAGGAAATTTCTTCTACCAAAGGATAAAGAAATGCTTTCCATTTCTTTTCACATTGCTCCATCTACAGACCAAGAAATATATATGCAGGTCATTGAAAACAATGGTAGTATTAACTAGGGTTGTCCCGATACCACTTTTTTAGGACCGAGTACAAGTACCGATACTTTTTTTCATGTAGTCGCCGATACCGAATACCGATACTTTTTTTAAATGTTATGTGACAGTTTTCAAACCACAATACAGACTAAGGATATTTTCTTTAGAATTATGAAGAACTCTAACTCAAGACATTATAAAAGAATAAAAATGAGTAAAAATGAATAAAAATGTTTTATTTGCTTGTCACGCAGTAGTAAAAAACTCAAAGAATTTTCATAGAACATGTTGATAAATACAAAAAAAGTATTCTATTTTGGTATCGGGAGCATTTGCGCGAGTACGAGTACTCCCGCAAATACTCGGTATCGGTCCCGATACCGATACTAGTATCGGTATCTGGACAACCCTAGTATTAACCTGATTGCTGTGCAACGCAGTGTTTTTTATGCATTGTATGAATACCATTATATCCCTAATGAACCACTTCATTAAAGCGGAGTTCCACCCAAAGGTGAAACTTCCGCTTTAAGCACTCCTCACCCCCTGACATGCCACATTTGGCATGTAATTTTTTTTTGGGGGGGGGAGTGTTTACCTTACTTTTAGTGGGACTTCCTGTCCCACTTCCTTTTTTTTGGCCGCCTAGGCGACTCCTCCTCTCGCCCTAGGCGGCCCCTCCCTGCCAGTGATCTTCTGGGACACAACTCAGATCCCAGAAGATCATCTGGCCAATAGGAGAGCGCAGCGCGTCTTGCGCATGCGCAAGTGCGCGCCCAGCCATGAAGCAGTAAGCTTTCACGGCCAGGTGCCCACAGCTAAGATGACACCCCTGAGGAGAGGAGGAGGAGAGGATCGAGCCTCCGGGTGGCCGCATCGCTGGACCGTGGGGCAGGTAAGTGTTGGTTTATTAAAGGTCAGCAGCTATGCTTTTTGTAGCTTCTGACTTTTAATAAACTAAAACACGGATGGAACTCCGCTTTGGTTGATATTGTACTGTAAGTAAAACAAGAAGAAAGTCAAGGGTAACAACATCAATTTTTGCTTATTATCTTTCTATATGGTTGTTAGAAAAACAGTATGGTCTTTTATAATTGGTTTAACATTTTGCTTGTCCTGGAGTCAAGCTCACAGACCTATCTTTATATTATAGAAAATTAAATCACTTATGCCTTGTACACACGATCGGAATTTCCGATGAAAAAAAGTCAGACGGAATTTTTTCATTGGTTATTCGGACCGTGTGTGGGCCCCATCTGACTTTTTTCCGTCGGAGTTTAGAAATAGAACGTGTTTTATTTATTTTTTGCGATGGAATCGGAAATTCCGATCGTCTGTGTGGACATCCGACAAAGAAAAAAACATGCATGCTCAGAATCAAGTCGACTCATGCTCGGAAGCATTGAACTTCGATTTTACTCGGCTCGTCGTAGTGTTTTACGTCACTGCGTTTTGGACAGTCGGAATTTGGTCTGACAGTGTGTATGCAAGACAGCTTGAACGGAATTCCATCGGATTTTATCCCATCGGAAATTCCGATTGTGTGTACAGGGCATTAGGCCTTGTTTACACTTGAGGCTGGAGAGCAGTAAAAACACGTGACTGAGGTGCATTTTTATCATACCCAACCACACCCAGTCAACCTGCAAAGACAAATGAGGATGCTATATGACCGCGTGCTGTATGACTACGCAATTGTCATTCAAAGTGTGACAGCGCTGAAAGCAGAAAATTGGCCTGGGCAGAAAGGGGGTGAAATTGCCAAGTAATGAAATGGTTAAAGGGGTTGTAAAGGAATTTTTTCCCCCCTAAATAGCTTCCTTTATCTTAGTGCAGCCCTCCTTCACTTACCTCATCCTTCAATTTTGCTTTTAAATGTCCTTATTTCTTCTGAGAAATCCTCACTTCCTGTTCTTCTGTCTGTAACTCACCACAGTAATGCGAGGCTTTCTTCCTGGTGTAATGAAAGCCTCTTGAGGGGGGAGGGGGTCAGGACGCCCACTAACACACAGCTCCTTTCTCTATCTGCAAAGTAGAGAGTGTCCTGACTTGCCTGCTCGCCCCCTCCCCCCTCAAGAGGCTTTTTCCACACCAGGAAGAAAGCCTCGCATTACGGTGGTGAGTTACAGACAGAAGAACAGGAAGTGAGGACTTCTCAGAAGAAATAAGGACATTTAAAAGCAAAATCAAAGGATGAGGTAAGTGAAGGAGGACTGCACTAAAGTAAAGGAAGCTTTTTAGGAAAAAAAAAAAAAATCCTTTACAACCCCTTTAGTATTTGTGTAAAGAGTGTGGAAATCACAGATGAGTGCTGGCAGGCATATTATTGTACTATAAGTGCAGGAAGATTATCGCAATTTTTTATACGTGTTCATTTTTACTGCACAGCATCCCAAGTCAAGATCTGAGTTCACATGCTGCCAGTGTTAGTGTGTTTTCACAATCCTCAATGCCAGGAACCTTGTGCCAAAATGACATTGCAAAAGAGGTCTGGGCGTAACACGGCAACATAAAAAGCAAGAATCTCCTGTGTGTATGTACTGTATAGTCACATACAGTATGGTAAGCGGTGAGATAGACAAACATGGAAGGGGCCAGAAGGACACCAAGTAGCAAATAATTAAAATAAAAAAATCATTTGATCACCAAGTAAAATGTTATCTTTCTTAAATGTGTGTGTGTTGATTTTTAAGTATAGTTCATTTTTTTTTTAAATCAGCACAAGGAACTGTACTTACATTGAATGTGCCCCCTGTGCCCGTGACTGATATATTCCTTGAAAAGGTAATTCCTTTGCGCCCCCATACCCCCCGATACTGATATGATTTTGCAGTAGTTTCTGCACCGTGCTTCATTCATAGAAGCTGTGCTATTACTTCCCACAGTGAAAAGCACTCTATGACTGAAGGATGGGTGGATAAATGAAAGGTTTGTCGCTTCCATTCACAGAGCGCTTTTCATTTTGGGAAGCGAGAATAAGGTTTTTATAAAAGAAACACAGGTATTAAAAGGGTGGGCATAGTTGGCATTTTTGATGAGTTTGAGGAGATCACAGCTACGGGGTATGGAGGGTGGCAGAGAAAGGAACATTTCAATGAACATAGCAGCCAACTACAAAGGAACAATTTTTGTTTAGTATAAGTACCTACCCTGATAATGATTTAAAAATAAAAGAAGCTAACTAAACTTTATATGTCAACTAAGCGACATACACTATCTTGTCAAAAGTATTGGGATACCTGCCTTTACACGCACATGAACTTTGATGGCATCCCAGTCTTAGTCCGTAGGGTTCAATATTGAGTTGGCCCACCCTTTGCAGCTATAACAGCTTCAACTCTTCTGGGGCGGCTATTCACAAGGTTTAGGAGTGTGTCCATGAGAATGTTTGACCAGTCTTCTAAAAGTGCATTTGTGAGGTCAGGCACTGATGCTGGCTCGCAGTCTCTGCTCTAATTCATCCCAAAGGTGTTCTATCGGCTTGAGGTCAGGAATCTGTGCAGGTCAGTCAAGTTCTTTCACCCCTTCAAACTCGCTCATCTATGTCTTTATGGACCTTAATGAAAGAAATTCATCATTTCCACATCACCTAAACCAGGGTTTCTCAACTCCAGTCCTCAAGGCGCCCCAACAGGTCATGTTTTCAGGCTTTCCATTATTTTGCACAGGTGATTTAATCAGTTTCACTTCCTTGTAATTACCACAGCTGTATCATCGGTGGGAAATCCTGAAAACATGACCTGTTGGGGCGCCTTGAGGACTGGAGTTGAGAAACACTGACCTAAACTACACCAAACAGACTTTTCTGATTGCTAATATTCTCTAAAGTCTGCCTACAACACAAGGCTGAATGAAAGAAAAATATTCCTGAGGATTAGGTGAAGAAAATTGTTTAGATTGATTACTTAAGTATTTAATTGGTTTTGACACATTCTCCAGTTACTTTTCATGCTCACCTAATACTTCGCTGTAGTAACCATCCCAGTTGCCAGCAAACACAAGATAGAATAAGATGTCTTGGAAAAGATAGAAGTTCGTGTTTTGCCATCTCTCTAGAAAAGACATCCTATCAGTTAGTTCTGCCATGGCTCCCGGCACATAGGAAAAGGGGGCTGGAAGATGCCCACATAGTCTCTCCATTGAGTTGCCCATGGAAAATCTTAAAGAATAAACAAATGGTAGTCCAAGAACTTCAGCAATAAGTTCCCCACATGGGATCAATGGGTCTGAGATCAGGACATCAAACTTCTCATCTTTTAGTTTCTTCATCAAGGTCTTGTTCTTAAGTACCCCATCACACATAAGTTTTTCCAACCTCTGTTGCTCGGCCACCATCTCTTTCATTTTTTGATAGAATTCCCAGTAGGTCATATCAGGCACATCAAAAATCCATAGACTTAAAAATTCCTCAAGAAACTTTTCATTCTCCTCCTTTGTGAAAGGCACATCAAAATCTTCATAGTGTATTGGTGAGTCTTTGCTGGTGTCTGTACCCATTATTAGAATGGCTGAATGAAGCAACACTGTAACTTCATGGTCTTTAATCACAAGTTCATTCAGGATTATTTTCAGATTTAAAAAATGACTAGCGTCTGTTGGCCACACCAAAATCTTTCCGCCAGAAATAACGTTAAATAGACTTGTGTGCAGGAGCAGAAAAACAATTCCAGTACGGAACATGATGATGACTCACTGTGATCTGAGGTTATGTGAGGTGGTACAAAGTGTAAAAAGCTTTGCACAAAACTCTGAACACTAGAGGTAAAATATAACAGTGCCTATATTTTGATAATAGCAGTCATTTTCTTAGAGACTTTTTAGCAATAGAAAAATAAATGAATGGTGTTTTCTAGTGTGGACATTTTTCCATATGTTGCAATATAATATGTATTACTGACAATATATTTCAACATTGCTTTAAAGACTTTCCTGCTGTGGGGTATGATCCATGTGCGCAGGTGCACATGGGCCCCCAAAGAAAGGGGGCCCGCTGTACTCTATACCACACTGCACACATGGAGGTGGCTCTTCAGCTGTGACTGAACCTGCCTCTGCCTGCCTTCTGTCACAGGATGTCATTCACACAGTCTCACACTACCACACACATCTTCCTGTGTCCTGGGCCTGCAGGCAGATGTCTGGGGGTGGAGCGCTGATGTCATTCTAGGGAGCCCCTGGGAAAGGAAATGTCCCCTGCAGGTAAGATCAGGTTAGTAAACCCATGAGAGGAGAATTTTGCACACTGACCTAGAGGTGTAATGCGTATGTGGGGGACAGACTGCTGACTCCCACTTCTAATGTGTTTTGCTGTGTCCCCCCCAGTATTGTAAGGTACTGCTGGGCCCCCCTAGTAATGTAAGGTGCTACTCTGCCTCCCCAGTAATGTAAAATGCTGCTGTGCCCCCCTAGTAATGTAAGGTACTGCTGTGCCTCCCGCCCCAGTAATGTAAAATGTTGCTGTGCCCCTCTAGTAATGTGAGGTACTGCTGTGCCCCCTAGTAATGTAAGGTGCTGCTGAACCCCCCCCCCCCAGTAAGGTAAGATGCTGCTGTGTCCCCCAGTAATGTAAGATGCTGCTGTGCCCTCTAGTAATTAATGTAAAATGCTGCTTTGACCCCCTAGTAATGTAATGTTCTGCTGTTTCCCCCCAGTAATGTAAGATGCTGCTGTGCCCCCCTAGTAATGTAAGGTACTGCTGTGTCCCTCCAGTAATGTAAGATGCTGCTGTGCCCCCCCCCCCCAGTAATGCAAGATGGTGCCGTGCCTCCCCAGTAATGAAAGATACTGCTGAAACGAAAAACAGTGGGTTGATATGGTGCACTCTGGATATAGCTGTCTAAAAAGAACAATAACATATATAAAAGGAAAGTGGAAGGGCAGGGAAGGGGTTAAAATCAATATGAGTCCATATATGGTATATAGTCCATGTAAGGAGGTATACAGGAAAGTTGCTGAGTTAGTAGATGGCTGCCAGTCCAAAAAGCTTGAAGAGGCTCTGAGAACTAACAATTTGATGTGAGTGTTTTTAATCCCTTTTTATTAAAGATGTTTTAAATATGCTGCTGTGGTGTCCCAGTACAGGTATTTGTTGTAGTCCCTGTCAGATTGAGGCCCTCGGCTTGTGGGATCTCCCCTGCAGGGACTCAGCTAGTTATGATGTGATTTATATACTGTTATGGTTGATAATACGTTTATTAGGTGTGTATAGCTTTAAGAGGTTTAGTCAACCATCTCATGTTCAGTCAGAGTGTATTAGAGTCAGGAGGATTAAATGCTAGACAAGACCTTATTGTGTTATGTTATCCTACAAGGCAGTCTCTATGATCCACAGCTCTCAACCAATGAGCTTCAGCCTCATCAGGCCCTTATAAGGGATTGTACTTCCTGTTTAATGCAGTCTTGTGCTAGATACAGATCCTGACAGGGAGAAAAAAGACAGTCATAGGAGAAGCAAGGCAGGCCAGAGGCCTCCAGTTCAGGAGAAAGGATATCAAAGCATGGAGCATCCTTAAACACTACAGAACCAGTACTTCAGCTCATTTATCGGATCAATCCGTTATTCCGGCGAAAAGCCTCAAGTCTACAGACACTTCAGTAAGTGTATCTATCTTTCAGCCTAGTTAAGCATAAGCCCTGAATTACTAATTCGGCCTCTGCTGCCAAGTATATATAGGAAACCAAGCTCAGGCATTATCAGCTGTGTGATCCCATAGACACTGTCTGTAGAACCTCTGTGAAACTCTGTTTAAACGCTGTGAAGATTTTGACACCTGCCTTCATGCCAGTAAAGCCTTCGTTGTATTAACCCCTGTTGTGGACTGTGTTATTACCATCCTATCTAACGGGGATACGGAGGCCCCCCAGAGCTGTAGTTTCCCGGGGTATACCAAGACTACAGTGGCGTCACGTGACAGAGAGGGTTAATACCATCTGGCCCTCACTAAGGGTTAATACCACCTGACCCTGGGCTCCTAGCCCCAAGAACCAAGTAGCTAACCATCAAGCGCATGTGTGTGGCCGTGGGGCTCACCCTCCCCGGTCACCACACTGCACTTAGAGGGTGCCGTTCTCTTTTTTCTTGTATGAAAGATACTGCTGTGTCCCCTAGTAATGTAAGGTACTGCTCTGTCCCCTAGTAATGTAAGGTACTGCTGTGTCCCCCCAGCAATGTAAGGCGCTGCTGTGTTTCCCCAGTAATGTAAGATGCTGCTGTGCCCCCCTAGCAGGGCCAGTACAAGGGGTGGGCGGAGGGGACGGATGCCCTGGGCGGGGCCATTTACTGGAGGAAGGGGGGCGCAGTAGAAGTGCTGGTGTACTGGCCGCGCTACATAGATAACAACAGCATGTGCCGAGTGCGCTCCTGCACCCGGCACAAGCCTGAGACCAGTCCCGCCCTGCCCCTCACTTCTCTATCGGGCAGAGTAATCACAAGAGAGAACCCATGTAATTTCCTGCAGTGAATTCTTCCCCCCTCCCTCTCCACGCTGACTCCAAAGTCAATGCAAGTAGCGCTCGCACAGTCAGTTCGCCCATATTCTTCCAAATTCAAAAGCAGACCAGGTCTCCTGCTTGCCATAATAACTGCACCAGACCCGGCTCCTGAAGCGAGCAGTGCTCCTGTCCCTGTCTGTATGCTCAGAAAGCTATGCTGGTAAAACTCACAGCACAGCAAGGAGATGCAGGATGTTGTCTGGCAGTGCTTGGTCCGCATAGACAGGGATCTGTGCAGTCACATGCCAGTTCTTATCCAATCATGCTACTCCAGCCCCTCCCCTTTCTCCTGCCGCCAGATTTGGACAACTTTAAGCAGTTTCAGAGGAGAAGGAGGGGGCTAAAATGAGCCCTCTGCTCTTCTGTGTCACAGTGAGTTTTTTTCCTTTGCTTCAGGAATAGAAAGCAGCAGCAGGGATAGTCAGTGATAGGGAAAGGGGCAGCAGCATGGTAGGTTGGTTGTTTAGTGCAGGCAGCAGAGATAGAGGGGAACAGGATCTGAGGAAGATATGCTCATCCTGACACTGGGCTGTGAAAGATCTTTATCATCAGAGGGACAGAACACAGACTTGCATTCCTTTAAACCAGCAGAAATCATGTTTCCTACATTAGATCTCTACCTGGGAGAAAAGAATGCAAGGTCTGTGTGTTCTGTCTCTCTGCTTCACCTTAGGGCTCATTCACACTCGTTGGGGCTGTTGCAGAGCATCCTCATTCAGTTGAAGGGGTTGTACACAGTGGGTGAAAGCACCTGCCAAAAGCAACACAGGGTGTAATTGCTGCCATGACACTAAACATGGCTGAAATATGTATACACCCCCAGCCACTGCCTGTATGCAGCTAACGGGAGTAGTGGGGGGGGGGGGGGTAAAAACTTGGCTCAACTGCAGGGTTTAACAGTCCCCCTCACCACTTGTGTTAAAAATGCGTTCTAACATAACATTGCTGGTGTGGTTCCACATCAAGACATTAAAAATACCACATTACTCTCGACTTTTGTGTGTGTGTGTGTGTGTGTGTGTGTGTGTGTGTGTGTGTGTGTGTGTATATATATATACACACACACTTATTTAGTTTAATTTCCATGGTATGATTTACTGGTAAAAATTATTAGTGCCCCCCAAGTTTTGACTGTGGCATCTTATGTACCCCCCCTATATATTGTTCCTAGAGTCGCCACTGCGCCCAACAGGCGATTCCTTGTCCCAGCCGGTGGGACTTCACCGAGATGGCGGCCAGGAGGCGGGATCGGAAACCGACACTGAATCGTTCTTTACACTGGGGGGGCGCAGTTTGCCATCTTCGCCCCTGGGCACCGAATGACCTTGTCCCAGCACTGCCCCCTAGTAATGTAAGGTGCTGCTTTGCCCCCCTAGTAATGTAAGGTACTTCTGTGCCCCACCAGTAATGTAAGATGCTGCTGTGCCCCCTAGTAATGTAAGGTACTGCTGTGTCCCCCCCCCCCATAATGTAAGGTACTGCTGTGCCCCCTTAGTAATGTAAAATGTAATGTAATGTAAAATGCTGATTTGTCCACTAGTAATGTAAGGTACTGCTGTGCCCCCTAGTAATGTAAGGTGCTGCTGTGCCCCCCCCAGTAACATGTGAATATAATGTGAAATGCTGCTGGGCCCCCCCAGTAATGTAAGGTACTGCTGTGCCCCCCCCCAAGTAATTCAAAGTGCTGCCGTGCCCCTCTAGTAATGTAAGGTACTGCTGTTCCCCCTAGTAAAGGTGCTGCTGTGCCCCCCTCCCCCCCAGTAATGTAAGATGCTGCTGTGCCCTCTAGTAATGTAAGGTGCTGCTGTGCCCCCTAGCAATATAAGGTAGCGCATTAGTTTTTGCCACCTAAATTACTGTGTATATATGTGATGTAATTTAAATAAGAGTTTGGCTCCCTCTAGTTTCCCACTATTGGAAATGTAGTGAAGGAGGAAGTGACTTGTATGCTAAGACTTAGTCAGCAAACTACCTACCTACAATGCCCAACTCACCTACCCACAGTGCAAAGTATTACTGAACAGCCTGCTGGGTAAGCAAATAAAAGGAGAGGGGTGGGCTTGTTCCTGTCTCTCGGGAGGCCATCTTCAAGCCAGCAGGAGGCCTGTGCTGAGGCCTGCTGAAAGTTTCCTAGGCCCAAGGAACCTTGGCCTACAGTGACTGAGAGCGGATCGCCTAGCCAGAGAGGGATCCTTGCTACAGCCTCGCTGATCAGTCCAGAGAGGGAGCGGTCTACGTTTGACAGCATCGGGAACCACCTGACCACAGCACCTTGTGAGCAGCTGTGCGGAGGACCGGGGATCACGAGTTCCAGAGAGGTTGAGAGCCAAGCGGAGTCCAGATGGAGCAGCCCGGCGAGGCAAGGCCTTATTTGGTGAAAGGGCACTTGCCTTTTCACTGATTTAACTCCCAGGTCTCAGGAAGTTGGGTTGTTTATAGTTCAACCCGCATGTGCAGACATTTGCAGTGTCACAAGCAGGGATGCACTACACCTGAGAACGATACAGCAGTCTGGGAGGATTGACTTATACTTCAAGTGTTTATGCTTTCTCCACCTTGTGATTGGATTACAATTAACTAAGTGCACCAACGTGGCTAGCTGAAGATTAACTGACTCTTAAAGGAACTGTCACCTGTTTCTCTATCCTTGCAAATAGTTGCTACAGGACACGCACCAGTTGAACTGTCCACTAGGAGGAGCCATACCGTTGTGACTTTATGTGATTAATATAAGTGATTGCATTACGTTGTGTTTCTTATTGTTTACGTGAGACTTGGTGGAGAGGTGACCCAGTGTTGAAGTTAGTACACTGAGAGATTCCTCCACCACACCCTCACTCAAGTCTGGCCCTCAGATTGCGCTATGTGGGTCTGGTTACAGACATACTTTAGACCAGTGGTATTTCATTGATTTATACAAGGAGCTGTATGTATTGAATGTTTACTGCATAACCATTGTTTTATTCTTTACCAAGTAAACATTTTTCCACTGGTTAAGCTACATCTTGTGTTGGATTCTGTCTTTTGTAGCTGTGTAGCAGGTGAACACCACCAAGGTAACACCATTTTACTACATTTATTGTTGTATGATATCATTGGGGTCCCCTACCACCAACTGGGTGTCCCAATCATATTGTTGTCCATTTGTGCCAGGGAGGGATCGAGCCAAGTTCTGGGGGTTGACAGGCAGAGTGCAGGCCCTAATCTAAACCCTTGGGGGTAGCGCTACATAAGGTATTGCTGTGCCCCCTAGTAATGTAAGGTACTGCTATGCCCCCTTGGTAATGTAAGGTACTGCTGTGTCCCCCTAGTAATGTAAGGTGCTGCTGTGTCCCCCTAGTAATGTAAGGTGCTGCTGTGCCCCCCCAGTAATGTGAAATGCTGCTGTGCCCCCCCCAGTAATGTAAGGTACTGCCGTGCCCCCCTGGTAATGTAAGGTACTGCTGTGCCCCCCCCCCCCAGTAATGTAAGATGCTGCTGTACCCCTCTAGTAATGTAAGGAACTGCTGTGCCCCCTAGTAATGTAAAGTGCTGCTGTGCCCCCCCCCCCGTAATGTAAGATGCTGCTGTGCCCCCCAGTAATGTAAGATGCTGCTGTGCCCTCTAGTAATGTAAGGTGCTGCTGTGCCCCCTAGTAATGTTAGGTAATGCTGTGCCCCCCAGTAATGTAAGGTACTGCTGTGCCCCCTTAGTAATGTAAGGTGCTGCTGTATCCCCCTAGCAATGTAAGGTGCTGCTGTGCCCCCATAGTAATGTAAGGTACTGCTGTGCCCCCCTAGTAATGTAAGGTGCTGCTGTGAGCACCTAGTAATGTAAAATGTTGCTGTGTCCCCCTAGTAATGTAAAATGTTGCTGTGTCCCCCCCCCCCCCAGTATTGTAAAATGTTGCAGTGTCCCCCTAGTAATGTAAGGTGCTGCTATGCCCCCTAGTAATGTAAGGTGCTGCGTTGTCCCCCTAGTAATGTAAAATTCTGCTGTGTCCCTCTAGTAGTGTAAGGTACTGCTGTGCCCCCCTGGTAATGTAAAATGCTGCCGTGTCTTCCCCCCAGTAATGTAAGGTGCTGCTGTGCCCCCCTAGTGTTGTAAGGTGCTGCTGTGCCCCCCTAGTAATGTAAGGTGCTGCTGTGTCCCCCTAGTAATGTAAGGTGCTGCTGTTCCCCCATAGTAATGTAAGGTACTGCTGTACCCCCCTAGTAATGTAAGGTACTGCTGTGCCCCCTAGTAATGTAAAAAGTTGCGGTGTCTCCCTAATAATGTAAGGTGCTGCTGTGCCCCCCCAGTAATGTAAAATGCTGCTGTTCCCTCCAGTAATGTAAAATGCCGCTGTGCCCCCCTAGTAATGTAAAATGCTGCTGTGCCCCCTAGTAATGTAACATACATTACATAACATAACACTCAGAAGACAATTGCCTCACCATTGCCATGAATGCAGAACCCCCATTGCCATGAATGCAGCCTCAAGATTGCCATGAATGCAGCCTCACCATTGCCATGAATGCAGCACCCCCATTGCCATTGATGAAGACTCATCATTGCCATCAGTGCAGCCCAATCGATGCCCATCTGCAGCCTCGGAGGGGACAGGGAGGGAGTCGGGAGGAGCGCCAACAGATTACTTACAGGAGAAACTCCTGTTTTGCCTCTTTAATACAAAGTCACACCTCCTATGATGCACAGAACAGTCGTCCAATGGCAGCGCAGGAGACGGAACCTCCTATTACAGAGGCCGCAGCGTAAACAGGAAATTTTCCTTTATGTATGGCACTCGTCCCGCCCCCTCTCTGTCCCCTCCGAGGCAACAAGAATATATATCTGATAAAGGAAGGGGTATTTTCCGCGCCAAAATATCTAGTATAAGGTGAGAATACTACATGTGAATAAATTTATATAATTAATATATAAACAATAGCTGCTCCTCAGGTTACAGGGGTGAGCTGTGTAATGAGTGATATAAAAAAGGAAACGAGGGCGCTGGGGTTCCATATAAGAATATATATCTCTTGTGGCCCCGGCGCTTGGAGATTGGGGGCCACAAAAATTATATATGTCCAAATGGTCATTCGAAACTGAAATTGGCCCATGAGCCGGACTTTGAACATACCTGGCTTAGTAGAACAGAAAGGCTGGCAGTAATCATTATTTAACTTTACTACCAGCTACTAATAGTGGCAGGAGAGAAGGGCCGGGGAAGAGATCAGCTCACACACACACAGGAGCTGACAGGCAGGGAGGGGGAGAAAGAGGAGAGCAGTGGGATGACTGAGGCATGTAACCTGACCACGGTATCATGGATCAGCAGCCATGATTACCGTGGTCAGCACCATAAGGGGGACACAGGAACAGGCAGGATCAAAAAGGTTTGTTTGAAGCATAGAAAGGGACAGTCTCCCTGTGAGTACCGGGTGGAATGGGTCGCTGGAACAGTGATCGCGGAAGAAGAGGTTCCCTGGCCTGCACCTGTTTCCACTACTACTACTACTACGGCTGACCCCAATGTCGTGACTATCTCTTCTACAATCACCATGTCATCGGCTGTTACTCCGATCGTGTCGCCGGAAGTAAGTGACTCTGAGAATAAAGAAAATGTGCCTGCCATGAAGGTGGATGCTGCCACCGAAACCGTATGTATGGCGGTGGTCCCCGCTTGGCTCACCTCTAGGAAAATGGGCCCCGTCAAGGTCTCCCATGGCTGTGGTCTAGGCCTACCTATGTGTGGACATGACAAGGACTCCAGGAAGAGAGCTGCCCCTGTCGAGGCCAAACCCAAGGATAGGTCAGTGTATCTGTAGCGGAACGTACTTGTTTGCCCCCAGAAGAATACAACACTTCTGAACTTGACTCTTCCTCTGATGTGGGGCATGACCAGTGGTTTGAGCCGGAGTTGCCCGGGTCACAATGGGGCAGAAACTCCCGTGCTTCCAAACCCTGCAAGTCCAACAGACGTTCCAGGGATGCCGCACCAAGGGCGGATGTCCCGCAGTTAACCTGGGGAGTTATGGTGCCAAGCACCAGTGTTACTAGAGAGACTGCTCCTATACCAGCTGTATTGCCAGTTGTAAAAAGAGCGCCTGACGCCATTGTCATGTCAGGACTTGGACACCCCTGTACCATACCAAAACTGGCTAGCCTTCAACACATTGTGATGAAGAAGGTGGCCCTGGACTATGGGTGGGAGTTTCCCTATGTGCCCCTAACTCTCATGGCACCAATTGAGGAAATGAGAGAGGAGTGGTCAGTACATTTACAGCGACAGAGTGGTCATTAAGAGTCCCGGAAAAGTGGATCGGGTCGATTCAATTACCACAATGAGTGACCAAGGTGACATCATCACTCTGCTGGATCCCAGATTTTACCTGTAGGACCAATGCCTACAGTGTCATTTTGTTTCTGCTGCTGCTTGAAGGAATCATGGACGGGAATGATCACCCCTTTTCAGTTTTTTTGTTTTTGTTTCCTTCTCCTGATCCACGGTGGGAAGAACTTAGGGGGGAGGGAATAATAAGTTAGTAAGATTAGGGTCCTGCGGATTTCATCACGGCAAAAGAAGAAAAAGAAGAAGAAAAGTTTTTTTTTCCCTCTGATTGCTCTATATTTGAGCCTGGACTGCACTATACTGGTAGTACCAGCACACTGACCACTAGGGGCAGTGTTCTGCAGCTTCTACCACCGAAGAAAGACAATCTTGTATATATTTTCTCTTAACCCCCCTGACGGTAAACCCGAGCGTGACTCGGGGTTGGTTTTCAATGCTAAAATTGGTATCCCCGAGTCACGCTCAGGGTGGACGTGCAGCGGCGCGGCTTACCTTTCGCTGGATCCACAGGCAAATTACTCACCTTGTCCCTGGATCCAGCGATGCCACCCCGCTGTGTGAGCGAGCGGGACCTCCTCGCTCGATTCACAGTCCCCGTGTGCCGCCGATCTCCGTTCCCTGCGACGTTACGACGCACGGGAGCGGAGAACGGCGCCAAATTCAAAAAAGTAAACAAACACTTTACATACAGTATACTGTAATCTTATAGATTACAGTACTGTATGTAAAAAATACACACCCCCCTTGTCCCTAGTGGTCTGTCCAGTGTCCTGCATGTACTTTTATAAAAATAAAAAATGTAATTTCTGCCTAAAAACTGTAGATTGTCCAAAAGTGTCCCTTTATGTCAAACATGGTTTTAGATCAGCTAGAAAACAGCGATAATAAATTATAATCACTTGCAGAAATGTGCGATAGCGATTTGTGGGGAAATTCATCATAAAAAAAAAAAAATAATGACAGCGGCAATTCTGCAACTGAGCAAATTTCAGTGATTTTGAGTTGATTACATTATTGAATAATTTTTATTATAATTATATTATTATTTGTTATAATTATTTATAATTATTTATTATATTATAATTTATAATTTTGTTTTAAAAAAAAAATCATACCCGGGATGCCTACAAGACTCTTGCTTGGTCAGATTTAAGTGAGTTATTTCTAAAAATTACAGGCCTACAGTATAAAACGCCAAATTTCCTTGCAAAATAAATGTACCGCTTTTGGTACGTAATTCCAGACAGAATCATACCGCCAGGGAGGTTAAGCCCTTGCAGTTTGAGAAAATCCCAGCACTTATTTGAATGTGTCTCTTTGGGAGGAAAGGAGGCTTCGCCTTAGTTGGCAGAGGTGCAGCTTCATTTCACCCTCAGTGACTGTAAATGTATATTTTGTGTGTGTTCTTCCATTTTTGTTTTACAGGTTGTTGATCATCTATTAAAACTGTCGGAGAATGGGGCAGGATAGATAGTCAGGAATTTTTAATGTCATAATTTATCACTTTGAATATTGTAAAAAGTAATGTTTTATATTTTTCTCTTTTTTTTCTATTTCTTCACTTTACTGTCAAAGCAGATACAGGTCAGGTGTTCAGGCTTGAACACCAGTTTGGCTGGACACTGAGGACAGTGTCTATTCAAGTGGGGGGAGTGTGTGCGCCTGGTTACTTCTAAGAACCGGTGCTAGTTTTAATTTAGAGGGGGTCAGAGAATTAGTTAGCTCTGACCAGGCTGATTTGTTTGAATTTAGGTCTCTGTCTCAGCTTGGCTGTACTTTGGGCTTATTCTGTCACTTCTGGGGTGCTGACCCCACCCCAGGATGACGGGTGGCAGCAGTGGAGTCAAGGTTTGGGTGCTTTTCCCCAGCAGCCTATCAGGAGGGGTTTTCCTCGCTGTGTATGCTGGGGGAGGGTATTTATGAGACAGACGCCATTGGTCTGGATCTTCTTCCAGTGTGGCACCCACCTTTAGGGTGACCACATCACGGCGCCCCGGCGAAATGGCTTTCCAGGCCGGGGTGCACATTCCACGCAGCGTTTCTGGTTCCGGGACCACGTTGGTGCAGTGATTGACTGGGTCCCCAATCCTGAGAAGATCCCAAGCGTTGTTCCCTTGAGAGGAAGCTGTTCGGTGATGAGTCCACCTGAGGAGAGCCAAGAGAGGTTGGCGATCCAATAGGGTCTCGACAATCCACCGGGGATCAAGGTAACCGGGTACTGAGAGGCTGGACATTGGTCACCTATCAGTCAGTAACCTAACTGCAAACTACCTGAAGGAGATCCAGGCACGAAGTCTATTAAGGAGGATTATCTCCGCTACCTCAATTCTAAGAAGGGTCTGTGGCAGAGACTTTTCCCTAAGTTCCGAGTGCTACTCTGGCTGCCAGGTCAGTGAGAGAAGCCTGTCCAGGTACACAACACCCACTCTGGCTGGAGTGGCGAAGAAAATAAAGTGTTGTTGGAAGCAGGACTGTTTCCCTATCGTTACGCCTGAATCTGCTGTTTCTCCTTCTATTGCATCTTTACTCTTCACCACAAGTTTTATTGTTTTTACCCGGCACAAAAAAAGACACCTGTCGTGAACATTCCGTTACTGCTGCTTTCACCATACACCCCTAGACGGCGGAGGATCCACGAGGTAACATGCCACCCAAAACAAACCAGCAGCTCCTTCGGGGGTAGTGCTACATACAGGAGGCAGAATAGATGCTTTCCACCTCCTATGTGACTTTCCCATGGGGTATATCTTTTTTAGTCTTTCTGGAATGGCAATCACATGCTGCACAATACTATGTGGGTTGCTAGATCATGACATGTGGCATACTCAAAAGAATAAAGTATAACTAAAGACACAACTTTTTTTATTAGTTTTGAATACAGTGGAGAGGGATAAGAACCCCTGTCTGTTTGTATTGCTGTCTGTGCCCCCTGTTAATGAGAGCTATCCTCCCTATTTGTCCTGTTTAACATTATCATTAAAAGTGAAAGTAAAAAAAATTCTAATTTTTGCGTTGTCCCCAGAAAAGTAATAGAGGGGAAATCTTCCATTTGGGACACCAAAGGGTTCCGTTAATTTGCAGGGATTTCCTCTCACTGCCTATAATTCTAATATAATGCATGTAGAAAACTGTATCTGAGCGAGTGGCTGCTGCATGATTGTAAAGATGGCGATATCCCATCGGCCACTTGTCAGACCTTTTTTTTTTTTGTGTAATCTTTATTTTATTAAACATTTAAAATACCGTACATAATGTACAATAGAGTCAACATTGTGTCATTATTGAGGGTGCAGAGTGGCCGTTTTAGCCTAAGAGCAAAGCGTTGTACAACATCTGAGTTTAAGTAAAGCAAAAAACAGAAAAACTGGAGAGGCACGGGGAAGGAAATGGGGGATATGGAGAAACCAGTATCATTGCAATATGTAGAGAGAGTTCCATCCTGGTGACCTTGTCAGGGGCCCGCACCTCCTTATAGCTCTCAGCCAATATGCTGGGGCATACCTCAGCCCTGTGGCCAACGGGGACCCGACAGGCACCCCCTTCCAGAAGGGGGGCTAGAAAGCCTCCATCATACCTCCATCTAGGGGGACCCCCCCCCCCCGGGCCCCCTCTGCAACCTTCTTGGATGCGGATCCTACCAGGGCACCAGGGTTACCAGATGAATTTTCTATCGAGTGTAACCATCAGAGTGTCAAAAAAATATAAAAGAAAACATAAAAAGAAAACAATAGGTACGATGCACCTTGGAGGAGGTCTACATTGTTGGCCATATAAACCGTTCCTCAGACCTTTTGATTGGCCATTTCTGGCTACACCCTCCAGAAAAGAGATACAGCATCAGTAGTCTCCATCTCTCCTTTACCATTAAAGAACATCAGCCAAGATATTTTATGAGAGCCAACTCTGATCTATCTTATGCTCATTGACTGGGCTTTGTTGGAGCTCACAGAACCAAAGACTTTGAATTCCGCCGGGTGATTTACGCTACGCCGCCGCAACTTTACAGGCAAGTGCTTTGTGAATAAAGCACTTGCCTGAAAAACTGTCGGGCGACGTAACGTAAATCGGATACGTTACGCCGCCGCAGAGATACGCCCAATGTACCTGAATCTGGCCCCAAGCCTCCTTCTGAGATTTGTTGTTTACAACTTAAAAAAATATTTTTTTGCTATAAAATTACTTTTTTTTCCCCCCCTAACAAACTAGAGAATAAAATGATGGTCGTTGCAATACTTTCAGTCACACCGTATTTGCGCAGAGGTCTTAAAAGTGCACTTGTTTTATATTGTGAAAGATAATGTTAGGCCAAGTAAATTGATACCCAACATGTCAGGCTTCAAAATTGTGCCTGCTAGTGGAATGGCAACAAACTTTTACCCTTAAAAATCTCCATAGGCAACGTTTAAAAGATTCTACAGGTTGCATGTTTTGAGTTGCAGAGGAGGTCTAGGGCTAGAATTATTGTTTTCGCTCTACTGATCGCGGCGATACATTTTAAAAAAAAATATTACCTATTTTACCTATAATTTTTTATTTTTACAATGTTCTTTTATAAAAAATTGTGTCACTTTTATTCATATTACAAGGAATCCATTGTAATAGAAAAAAAGGCATGACAGGACCTCTGAAATATGACACCTGGGGCCAAAAAGCGCGGCTAAAGCTTTTACCTTAGTGCATTCTCTGCACTATTAAATATAAATCGGTGCAGTGCAGTGCAGTGCAGTACATTTATGTTCCTCTAATACAAATAAAAAGTGTCCTTAATTAAAAACACGTTTTTTTTTTCATTCTTTTTTTTTCACATTGTACCTGAAATATATTAATCCAAAATTGAAAATCCAATCACCCTGCTTAGCAGCTATCAATTCAGAAATAACAGAGCAATATATCAACATCTTGAAGAAATAAAAAATTATAATATATAGATACTTTTTTTTTTAGGCCTTCCCATTTGTCCACTCAAATGTCACACCTCGCCTAAAGAAAAAGGGGGAGGGGGGGAGAAGAAAGGTGAATAAGTAGCCTGGGGATAATTCATAGTGAATTAACCACTATAGGTTATGATGCACACATAAACACAGAGGGCCGGATTCAGAAAGAAGATACGACGGCGTATCTCCTGATACGCCGTTGTATCTCTGAGTCCGGCCGTCGTATCTATGCGCCTGATTCATAGAATCAGGTTATGCATAGATATGCCTAAGATCCGACAGGTGTAAGTGACTTACACCGTCGGATCTTAGGCTGCAATTCCAGGCCGGCCGCTAGGTGGCGCTTCCATATCTTTTACACGTCGAATATGCAAATTAGCATTTACGCCGATTCAGAAACGAACGTCCGCCCGGCGCTTTTTTTTTACGTCGTTTGCGTTCGGCTTTTTCCGGCGGAAAGTTACCTCTGCTATTGGAGGGGTAAGTGCGGCGTATCCTATGTTAAGTATGGCCGTCGTTCCCGCGCCGAGTTTTTAATTTTTTACGTCGTTTGCGCAAGTCGTTCGCGAATACGGCCGGACGTAATTTACGTTAACGTCGAAACCAATGACGTCCATGCAACGTCATTTGGAGCAATGCACGCTGGGAAAATTTGCGGACGGCGCATGCGCTGTTCGATCGGCGCAGGGACGCGCCTGATTTAAATAGTACACTCCCCCTAGCCACGGAATTTGAATTCCGCCGGGGGATTTACAATACGCCGCCGCAACTTTAGAGGCAAGTGCTTTCTGAATAAAGCACTTGCCTCAAAAAATTGCGGCGGCGTAACGTAAATCAGATAGGTTAGCGGATCTTTAGATCCGCGTAACCTATCTGAATCTAGCCCACAAACTGCACCAGTATACTTATAGGGCCAGATTCTCGTATGAGTTACGCCGGCGTATCTCCAGATACGCCATCGTAACTCTGAGTTTGAGGCGTCGTATCTATGCGCCTGATTCTTAGAATCAGTTACGCATAGATTTGTCTTAGATCCGACCGGATCAGTCTCTTACGCCGTCGTATCTAAGTTGCATATTTACGCTGGCCGCTAGGTGGCGTTTCCGTCGATTTACGAGTCGAATATGGTAATGAGCTAGATTCTCAAACGTACGTGTGGCCGGCGATTTTTTTTTACGTCGTATGCGTAAGGCTTTTTTCGGCGTATAGTTACCCCTGCTCTATGAGGCGTAGATGAGGCGTACTAATGTTAGGTATGGACGTCGGAACAGTGTCAATTTTTTTTACGTTTTACGTCGTTTGCGTAAGTCGTCCGTGAATGGGGCTGGACGTAAGTTACGTTCACGTCGACTAGGCATTGAGCGGGCGCAATTTAATTTGAAAATTCGACGTGATACTGAGCATGCGCGCGTGCGCATGCGCCGTTCGATAAAAGCGGCATTTACGCAGGGTCACAATAAATTTACATAAAACACTCCCACATCTTCCACAGTTGAATTAGGCGGGCTTACGCCGGCCTCTTTACGCTACGCCGCCGCAACTTTGCTTTGCGAATACTGCACTTGCCTGTCAAAGTTGCGGAGGCGTAGCGTAAATACGATACGCTACGCCCCCACACAAATATGCGCTCCCTACGAGAATCTGGGCCATAGAGTGTTTATATATACGGTATATATATATATATACAGCCCTCAAAATTTCCACTCGCCTACTAGCATTTGGCGAGTGGATTTAAGCTGGGGGCGAGTGATGACAGGGCTGCATGACCAATCTCCCTCCAATCTGTGCCTACACTTAGAGTCCTCGATGAGATTGGCGGCCGAAGAGGAAAGGTGCATGCTCGGGAAAAGTAGTCTGGTGAGCCGCGCACAGGCAGAGCAGTACACAGGTGCTCTACTTACAATTCTCATTAAGCCATGGGACCCAACAGTATGACCTCTCTGAGCCTGCCCCCCTCCCCCGGGCCCCGACCAATGTAGCTGGAGAGCAGAAAGTAATGAGTGAGGTGGAGGATTGCAAAAATTACTACTTTGGTGCAGCGCTCACTGAAAGTTGCCCTGACATGAGAGCGGCAGCCTTCTAGTTTGTGCAGTTTTCTTCTCATTGTGCTCTATGTAAGTGTCCAACAGTTTAGCCTGAGCACTGTGAACAGACTGGTCTCAATGTGTGCTATGCGCTGTCAGTGTGCGCTGTGCTATGGTGTGGATCTCAGCGCTGGATTGTACACCCTCCCGCTGTGCTGCAGCTCCTCTCCTCTCTGCCAGCCTGAATAAAAGGGGGAAGTGGGGACATGCAAGCGTGGAGCCGCACACACAGGCTCCTCATGATGAGATGAATGGGAGAGAGAGAGAGGATGGATGGGAGTTGCAGAGGAGACAGCAAGAGAATGGGGACCCAGTTCTAGTGCCCTGTCCCTCTGGTCTGCCCCCAGTGCCCTGTCCCTCTGGTCTGCCCCCAGTGCCCTGTCCCTCTGGTCTACCCCCAGTGCCCTGTCCCATTTTGTTAAAGTTGTTGTTGGTAATATTTAATTTTGTAACTTGATTCTGCATAAAACATTGTCATTCCATGAGATAATCTAGGAGGGTGTGTTTACGGGTGCAATTAGGCGCAGGGCAGTGTATGAATTAGGTGGGGCAACTGGTGGCGAGTAACTCTTGAGGCCTGGCTAGTAGCTCAGGACTTGAAATTTTGAGCATTGTGTATATATCATTTCACAAAAGTGAGTATACACTCCTCACATTTTTGTAAATATTTTATTATATCTTTTCATGTGAAAACACGAAAGAAATGACAATTTGCTACAATGTAAAGTAGTGAGTGTACAGCTTGTATAACAGTGTACATTTGCTGTCCCCTCAAAATAACAACACACAGCCATTAATGTCTAAACCGCTGACAACAAAAGTACACCCCTAAGTGAAAATGTCCAAATTGTCAATTGCAATTAGCCATTTTCCCTCCCTGGTGTTATGTGACTTGTTAGTGTTACAAGGTCCCAGGTAATGGTAACAGGTGTGTTAAATTTAGTGTTATCGCTCTCACCCTCTGATATTGGTCACTGGAAGTTCAGCATGGCACCTCATGGCAAAGAACTCTCTGAGGATCTGAAAAAAAAAAATTGTTGCTGTACATAAAGATAGCCTAGGCTACAAGAAGATTGCCAAGACCCTGAAACTGAGCTGCAGCACAAAGACCATACAGCGGTTTAACAGGACAGGTTCCACTCAGAACAGGCCTCACTATGGTCGACCAAAGAAGTTGAATGCACGTGCTGAACATCATATCCAGAGGTTGTCTTTGGGAAATAGATGTATGAGTGCTTCCAGCATTGCTGCAGAGGTTGAAGGGGTGAGGGGGGGGGGTGTCAGCCTGTCAGTGCTCAGACCATAATCCCCACACTGCATCAAATTGGTCTGCATGGCTATCATCCCAGAAGGAAGCCTCTTCTAAAGATGATGCGCAAGAAAGCCTGCAAACAGTTTGCTGAAGACAAGCAGACTAAGGACATGGATTACTGGAACCATGTCCTGTGGTCTGATGAGACCAAGATAAACATATTTGGTTCAGATGTGTGTGGCGGCAACCGGGTGAGGAGTACAAAGACAGTCAAGCATGGTGGTGGGAGTGTCATTGTCTGGGGCTGCATGAGTGCTGTCGGAACTGGGGAGCTACAGTTCATTGAGGGATCCATGAATGCCAACATGTACTGTGACATACTGAAGCAGAGTATGATCCCCTCCCTTTGGAGACTGGGCTTGAGGGCAGTGTTCCAACATAATAACGACCCCAAACACACCCCCAAGACGACCACTGCCTTGCTAAAAAAAGGTGAGAGTAAAGGTGATGAACTGGCCAAGCATGTCTCCAGACCTAAACCCTATTGAGTACCTGTGGGGCATCCTCAAACAGAAGGTGGAGGAGCGCAAGGTCTCTACACCCACCAGCTCAGTGATGTTGTCATGGAGGAGTGGAAGAGGACTCCAGTGGCAACTTGTGAATCTCTGGTGAACTCCATGCCCAAGAGGGTTAAGGCAGTGCTGGAAAATAATGGTGGCCACACAAAATATTGATACTTTGGGCCAAATTTGGAGATTTTCACTTAGGGGTGTACTCACTTTTGTTGCCAGTGGTTTAGACATTAATGGCTGTGTGTCGAGTTATTTTGAGGGAACAGCAAATTTACACTGTTACAAGCTGTACACTCACCACTTTACATTGTAGTGTAGCACTACCCCTGGAGGAGCTGCTGGTTTGTTTTGGGTGGCACATTTACCTTGTGGCTCTCCGAATTCCTAGGGGTGTATGGTGCATATAGCAATAGTAATGGAATGTCCGTGACAAGTTTCTTTTCTGTGCTCTTTATTACCCAGCCAGGTAAAAACAATAAACTTGTGGTGAAAGGATAGAGTTGAAGGAAGAAGGAGAACAGCAGATTCAGGCGTAGTATTGGGAAACAGTCCTCCTCCCACATGTAACACTTTCTGCGCCACTCCTGCCTGAATGGGCTTAGTGTATCTGGACAGGCCTCTCTCACTGACCTGGCAGCCGGAGTATCACTCAAACCCTTTTGAGGAAAAAAAGTCTCTGCCACAGACCCTCCTGGAATGAACTTGAGCTTGAGGAAAAGTCTCTGCCACAGACCCTCCTGGAATGAACTCAGAGAGAAACCTCTGCCACAGACCCTCACTGATTGTAATTTGTGGAGACGATCCTCTTTGAGAGAATTATGCCTGGATCTCCTTCAAATAGTCGCTCAGGTACCGACTGACAGGTGATCAATCCTTCAGTGTCCGGCTACCTTGATCCCCGGTGGTTTGTCGAGATCCTTTTGGATCGCCAGCCTCTCATTGGCTCTCCTCAGAAGGACTCCCCACCGAACAGCTATACCGCTTGGGATCTTTAATAATGGGAAGCCGACCACTGGGATCTCGCCACAGCTCAAATGTTCCGGACCAACATGGTCCCGGAACCAGGAACAACGTGTTGCACGCACGCCCCAGCCAGGTAGGCCATAACGCCGGGGTGCCATGATGTGGTCACCCTAAAGGTGGGCACCACACTGGAAGAAGACCCAGACTCAATGGCGTCTGCCTCATAAATACCCTCCCCCAACATGCCCAGCGAGGAAACTCCCTCCTGATTGGCTGCTAGGGAAAAGCACCCAAGTCTCGACTCCACTGTTGCCACCTGTCGTCCTGGGGTAGAACAGCACCCCAGGAACAACAGAATGAGCCCACAGCACAGCCAAGCTAAGACAGAGACCCTGTTGTGAACACATTAAATTGGATCAGAGTCAATTTACACTCTGATCCCCCTCTAAATTTAAACAGCACCGGTACTTGGAAGTAACCAGGCGCTACACTTCCCCCACTTGAATAGACACTGTCCTCAGTGTCCCAACAAAAGGTATTTAAGCCTGAATACCTGACCTGAATCTGCATTACAGTATAGAAAGAGGTAAAAAAATAGAAAATTACAAAAATATAAATCATTAATCTGTACAAATATTCACAGTGATGCATGGTAACATTTCACACTCCTGACTATCTATCCTGCCCCATTTTCCAACAGTTTTGATAGACGGTCAACAACCTGCAAAACAAAAATTGGAAGAACATATACAAATACACATCAATATGCATTTAAAGTCGCTAAGGTTGGAACTGAAGCTGCACCTTCCCTAGTAAAGGCGAAACCTCTTTTCCTTCTAAAGAGACACATTCAAAATATGTGCTGAGATTTTCTCAAACTGTAAGGCCAAGGAGAAATATATATATACAATTGTCTCTGCGGTGTTAGAAGTTGCAGAACACTGCACCTAGCGGTCAGTGCGCTGGTACGCATAAGGCAGTCCAAGCTCAAATTAGAGCAAAACAGGAAAAATAAACTTTTCTTCTTTCTTTTCTTTCTGATGATGAAGCCGTTGGGACCCTAATCTTGCTAACTATATCATCCCCCCAAAGTTCTGCAAATGCAGCCCAAATGTGGATCCGGCGAGGACGAAAACAAAAAAAAATGAAAAGGGTAATCACTCCCATCCGTGACTTCTTCAAAGCAGCAACAAGCAAAAATTACACTGTAGGCAAAGGTCCTACTTGTAGAACCTTGGGTCAGGCAAAGTGATGATGTCCCCTCTTTTGTTTGTGGTGGTAATGGAGTAAACTTGATCCACCTTTCCGGGACAGTGGAGAACCACCTTGTCACTGTAAATGTACCGACCGGGGCTCCAGTCCTTCAAGCAGCCCTCAAACCAGAGGCCGACACAGATGAAAGCGTATTCGTGCCGCGATCAGTCTTTGGTACTCCCAAGTGTTCCCAAATTGCATCCTAGCGCTAACCCTCTCTCATCTCTTCAATTACGGGCATGAGGGCTGGAGGCACATAGGGGAATTCCCACCCGTAGTCCATGGCTACCTTCTTAATAACGATGCGTTGTGGGCGAGCCAGTTTTGGCAAAGTACGAGGGTGTCCAAGTCCTAGCAGGACAATGGCATCAGGCGCTCTCTTTACAACAGGTAAGGCAGCAGGCATGTGATTAAACTCTTCAATAATACTGGTGCTTGGCACCGCAACTCCCCATGTTAGCTGCGGGATGTCCGCCCGTGGCGCGGCATCCCCAGAGCATCTGTTGTGTTTGCAGGGTTTGGAAGCACGAGAGCTCCTGCCCCACCGTGACTCGGGCAGCTCCGGCTCAAACCATTTATCATCCCCCAACATCGGATTAAGAGTCCAGATCAGAAGTGTCATACTCTTCAGCAGGCAGACACACACGCTTTCCGACAAGAGTACTGACCTTATCATGCTTGCATGTAGGTAAGCCTTGACCACAGCCATGGGAGACCTGGACGGGGCCCATTTTTCCAAGGGTGAGCCAAGTAGGGACCACCGCCATACACACTGTCTCAGTTGCAGCATCCACCTTCACAGCAGGCACACTCTTTTTATCTTCAGTGTCGCTTACCTCCGGTGACACGATTGGGGTAGCAGCCTATGGCAGGGTCAACGTAGAAGAGACAGTCACTGTTTCAGGATCGGCGATCACAGTAGTGGAAGAGGGTTCAGGCCATGGGACCTCTTCTGTGGTCACCATTCCGGCAATCCAATCCACCCAATACTCCCGGGGAGATTCAGTTGGTGGCTCCACTTGAAACAAGTAGTCCCGGCATTTCTTACACGGGCAAAAGGCAAGATCCGGACGGCCAGCTCCGAACAGCTGGGGTAGGACAGTCCGAGGGCCTCCACGCTACCACTAGAAAACAAGACGAACTTCCCCTGGGTCCGCATTCGGATCCCGGTATCGGTCAGGGGGACTCCGGTGGCAGCAGACCTTGGGTTGACTCCCGGTACAGACATCGGGGGTCTGAGCTTTTCAAATGTAGTTGGTGGCACAGACATGGTTGCACGTCTCTCTCTTTGGCGGGCAATCACTCTGTCCTTTGGCGCCAAACTCGCCCTATGTCTCACGCAGGTGTGGGTAACTCCTCCCACGTTATAGGCACACGTCACTGCACTGCACGTGCGCCTAAAACTTCAATAGCGACGTTAACTCTTTCCTCGCCAGCACAGTCCAACACCACGACATTTCCTTGTATTAATGGCGGAATACAACTTCTGAATTTGGTTGTTCGAGGTAACAGCATATCCCGGACGAGCCCCCACGTGTAGCACTACCCCCGGAGGAGCTTCTGGTTTGTTTTGGGTGGCACATTTACCCCGTGGCTCCCCAAAATCCTAGGGGTGTATGGTGCATATAGCAATAGTAATGGAATGTCCGCGACAAGTGTCTTTTCTGTGCCCTTTATTACCCAGCCGGGTAAAAACAATAAACTTGTGGTGAAAGGATAGAGTTGAAGGAATAAGGAGAACGGCAGATTCAGGCGTAGTATTGGGAAACAGTCCTGCTCCCACATGTAACACTTTCTGTGCCACTCCTGTCTGAGTGGGCTTAGTGTACCCAGTATCACTCAAACCTTTTTGAGGAAAAAAAGTCTCTGCCACAGACCTGCCTGGAATGAACTTGAGCTTGAGGAAAAGTCTCTGCCACAGACCCTCCTGGAATGGACTCTGCCACAGGCCCTCACTGATTGTAATTTGCGGAGACGATCCTCCTTGAGAGAATTACGCCCGGATCTCCTTCAAATAGTCGCTCAGGTACCGACTGACAGGTGATCAATTCTTCAGTGTCCGGCTACCTTGATCCCCGGTGGTTTGTGAAGATTCTTTTGGATTGCCAGTCTCTCATTGGCTCTCCTCAGATGGACTCCCCACCAAACAGCTATACCGCTTGGGATCTTCAAGAATGGGAACCCAGTCGACCACTGGGCTCCCGCCACAGCTCAAATGTTCCGGACCAACATGGTCCCGGGAATCAGGAACACCGCGTGGCACGCACGCCACGGCCAGGTAGGCCATAACGCTGGGGCGCCGTGATGTGGTTACCCTAAAGGTGGGCGCCACACTGGAAGAAGAACCAGACTCAATGGCGTCTGCCTCATAAATACCCTCCCCCAGCATGCCCCGCGAGGAAACTCCAACCTGATTGGCTGCTAGGGAAAAGTACCCAAGTCTCGACTACACTGTTGCCACCTGTCGTCCTGGGGTGGAACAGCACCCCAGGAACAACAGAATGAGCCCACAGCACAGCCAAGCTGAGACAGAGACCCTGTTGTGAACACATTAAATTGGATCAGAGTCAATTTACACACTGATCCCCCTCTAAATTTAAACAGCACCGGTACTTGGAAGTAACCAGGCTATCACTTGCCATAATAAAGAGCACTCTATGAATAGAGGATGTGTGGATGAATGAAAAGTCCACCTCCCCCATTCAAAGTGCTTTTCATTGCGATGATACAGCTTTTATGAATGGAGTACGTGAAAAAAACATTCCAATGAACACAGTAGCCATCAGCGCAAGGGACACTTCTCATTCAATGTAAGTATATATATATATATCAGAAGATGGGACATTACTGACAGTTCATTGCAGGAGATACTGGACACATTACAAGTGGTTTAGTTGTCCTGACTAGGTCAATAGACAATGACCCTTCAATGCTTAGCTCAGACTATTGAATTGCTAAGTGGACCCAGCTTGTGAAATACCTTTTATTGTGTTCTGCAGGTTAAGAGCGGGTGTCAGAGACGACCCGTCTCTAGGAGATAATTACCTCCACTAAATGACTTTTAGAATGTGTGTTTGAAGATGTATGTGTTTACGCTAAAAGACTTTGTATTGTTCTAAAGGTCAGAAGCCTCCTGTCAGGAGCATTGAATTAGCATTCTATTGTCTAAAGGAATGTAACCTCTCAGAGGTAGTAATTAAGTAGACCGGGTTATTCTGTACATTGATTACCCCCTGGGGCTTTTGTCTCAATACACAAGTCTTTCTATCCAAGCTATTGGACCAATCCCTGTTGACTATTTCCAGTCCTCATTTGCATGGTCAAGGAGGACCTGAGTGAAGACTGCATATACTTTACAATTGACCAATGGGAAAGCGGTTGTTGGGGGTGGGATGTTCCAAATTCTGTATAAAAGTGTGCTGTGTACTTGAAAATAAAGAGTCCTGCTTGAACATGCATACAGCCTGCCTGGTGTTTGTTCTTAATGGGTCTGAACGGCACATAGCTGTAGTTTGGATCCTGGAACCTTGGATGACTGGACCATCAGATGTTGCAATCTGCAAGCTGATCCAATAGAAGCAGAGGAGTGTCGGGAGAGCAGGACCTGGGCGAGCCAGGGTCTCGTCACATAACTAAACTTAAGCTTTAATACACAGCTCTATATGTCAACTAAGTAGCAACTAAGTAGCATATATTTTTCATAGGTACAATCAAATTATTAATTTTTATACATTAGGGAAAGAGATTCTACATGATTTCCATTTCACTTATGCCTCGTACACAAGGCTGGACTTTCTGAGAAAAAAAGTCAGACAGGCTTTTTTTCTCGGAAAGTCCAACCGTGTGTAGCATTCATCTGACTTTTTTGGTCGGAAGTCTGACGGACCTTAGATAGAGATTCTGTTCTCTTTTTGTCTGTTGGACTTCCGACCGGCTCACGACGGACTTTTGCACAGTCAAAAGTCCGACCGTGTGTACAAGGCACACAACACCTAAACTGCACCAAAGACTTTTCTGGTAGCAAATATTTTCTAAAATAGGTGTATAACACAACCCTGAATGAAAGAAACATTTATATGAGGATTAGATGAGAAAAATAATAGATTGATTACCCAGACTCTAACTACTTTTCATGCTCACCTAATACTTCACTGTAGTAACCATCCCAGTTGCCAGCAAACACAAAAATAAATAACATGTCTTGAAAAAGATAGAAGTTTGTGTTTTTCCATCTCTCTATGAAAGACATCCTATCAGTTAGTTCTGCCATGGCTCCAGGCACATAGGAAAAGGGGGCTGGAAGATGTCCACATAGTCTCTCCATAGAGTTGCCAATGGAAAATCTTAAAGAATAAACAAATGGAAGTCCAAGAATTTCAGCAATAAGTTCCCCACATGGGATGAATGGGTCCGAGATCAGGACATCAAACTTCTCATCTTCTAGTTTCTTTAATAATGACTTGTTCTTAAGTACCCCATCACACATATGTTTTGTCAACTTCTGTTGCTCGGCCACCATCTCTTTCATTCTCTGATAGAATTCCCAGTAGGTCATATTAGGTACATCAAAAATCCACACATGTAAACTTTCCTCAAGAAACTTCTCATTCGCCTTTTTTGTGAAAGGCACGTCAAAAACTTCATATCGTATTGGTGAAGCTTTACTGGTGTCCGTACCGATTATTAGAGCAGCCGAATGAAGCAACACTGTAACTTCATGGTCCCTTTTAACAAGTTCATTCAGGATTATTTTCATATTCAAAAAATGACTAGTGTCTGTTGACCACACCAAAATTCTTCCGGCAGAAACAGTGCAAAGGCTTGTATGCAGAAGCAGAAAAATAATCCCAGTACAGAACATGTTGACGACTCACTGTGATCTGAAGTTTTGTGAGGTGGTACAAAGTGTAAAGAGCTTTACAAAAAACTCTGAACACTAGAGTTAAATTAAACCATGCTGCTTATGTATTGTTAATAGTAGACATTTTCCAGTAGACTTTTTAGTAATAAAAATTGAACAGTGTTTCCTAATTTGGAAATTTTTCACATATTTGGCAATGCAGTGTTGTAATCGAATATGTATTACTGCCAATCTATTTCAACATTACGTAAAACATTTTACTGGAAATTAAAGCTCATCTGTGGGCAGCAACTGTTATTGCTCCCAAAATAACCTTGTGAGCGCTGTTGTTACTGAATGCAAGTTAGGAGAGCCAGGTTACACAGCACAAATAATTCTGCTTACTCCTCTCTCCCATGTCTATATTGCTGTAGAAGCAAAGCACTGCTGGACTTTTTCTAATGTAACCACTCCCTACTGACACTGTTCTCTCATTGTCCTCAGATCTTTGGCAGCTGAGAGCTGTAGGAGAAAAGGGAATAGCCTCTCCAGGTGGGAACCCAGATGAATATCCTCCGCTGCAGACAACTCAGGTGTAGGCAATGCACTTAGCAAAGCAAGAACAACAATTGTCTTTGGACAGCCGCACTCTAAAAAAAATTGTAGCCTTTATTAAAAGAAGGTCAGCACTACAAGTCACAGCAAAATAAAATAAAACCTGACTGCTGATGCGTTTCGCACTGAAACTAGTGCTTAGTCATAAGGCTATGACTTAGGCTATGACTAAGCACTAGTTTCAGTACGAAACGTGTCAGCAGTCAGGTTTTATTTTATTTTGCTGTGACTTGTAGTGCTGTCCTTCTTTTAATAAAGGCTACAATTTGTTCAGAGTGTGGCTGTCCAGAGACAATTGTAGTTCCTGCTTTGAGACCTGTAGGACACAGAGCTCCAAGGGAAATCCCAAACAGCAGATTGGACTGAGCTAGATGGGGTGAAGAGAGACCCTACTTTCGATACTGTAGCTCTGCTCCTAGCTCTGGTGGCCAGAGCCATTGAGGGGACTGGTCACCCTGCTTACATAGAGTTGGCAGAGAAGAATGGTCTCCTAAACAGGAAGCTATCTCCCTGTTTGAGTGTCAATAATGACAATGGATTAACCACTTGCTTACTGGGCACATATACCCCCTTCCTGACCAGAGGACTTTTTGCGATTCGGCACTGCGTCGCTTTAACTGACAATTGCGCGGTCGTGCGATGTAGCTCCCAAACAAACTTGACGTCCTTTTTTTCCCACAAATAGAACTTTCTTTTGGTGGTATTTGATCACCTCTGCGGTTTTTATTTTTTGCGCTATAAACAAAAATAGAGCAACAATGTTGAAAAAAAAAAATTTTTTTACTTGTTGCTATAATAAATAGCTCAATTTAAAAAAAAAAAAAAATTCTCAGTCTAGGACGATACATATTCTACATATTGAATAAAGAATGATGAGCGCAAACTGAAAATCTAAAAGTGAATATAAAGACAGTCCATATGGGACTGATAACAATCAATAAAGATATGCAGTGTATTCAAAATTAGTGAAATAACCCAAAACTGATAATAAATCCAAAAATAAAAGTCCAAATATATAAATCAAAGTTTCAACGAAATCCTCCCTGAGGTTAGATGTGACCGGAAGTGACGTGACACCCTGACCGTCCACCGGAAGTGCCGCTGTTTGGCGTTTTATTCGTTTTTTCAATGTAAGCACATTTTTACCTTTATTAAAAAGTGCTTGCATACTTCACCATGAGAGCTTTTTATTTCTACATTTGCTCCTGATACACCTTGTGGCTATCCTGTGGAGTCGACTTCGCTGCGCCTGGACCTATACTGGTATTGGATACAGAGAACGCCCCTCGATTCTATCTCAGCACTGGGAAGATTCCGTGCAACACGAGTTACCCACTGTTTGGATTCTGTTCCAGTTTTGGGAGGATTTCGTTGACACGCATGACCTAGTGTCTGGAGGTAAGCGCACTGTGAGCCCAGGCTAAGCAAAGAGTTATCAAGATTGTCCACATTGATGCCCGAAGTGCAGAAGTTTTGTTCACTGGCACACTAGATTGATTTATCCAAACTTTGATTTATATATTTGGACTTTTATTTTTGGATTTATTATCAGTTTTGGGTTATTTCACTAATTTTGAATACACTGCATATCTTTATTGATTGTTATCAGTCCCCTATGGACTGTCTTTATATTCACTTTTAGATTTTCAGTTTGCGCTCATCATTCTTTATTCAGACCTTTATTTGTTGTTAGCACATTTTAGATTTGAGCAGCATTTTGTTTTTCACTGGTCACTTTTAATTTTCACTGTTGGCTAGCGCTTTAGTCACCCACTTGTATATTCTACATATTTTTGGTAAAAAAAAAAAAATCTCAATAAGCGACTGGTTTTATGTGAAATCCCTAGTGTTCCTGCAGGCCCCTCTGCTTTCCTCCTAAAAACTGTCTACACTAAGCAGGAGAGCACATCGTGGTCAGTTCTCTAGCTTTGCTTGGAACTCAGCCTGCTCCCCTCCAATAATCAGACTTGTCCTGACACTCTCCCACTGCACAGCCATTCACTGAGGATCTCAGTGTGCTGCTGCTTCTCCTCTCTCAGCTCCTATGCAGCTGAGAACAGAGGGAATGTTATCACTTATAAAAAAGGGGGGAAGAGTATTTATAATGTATTTTTTTTATATCTATACAAATATGTTTTGCCTTTCATTTCAATTTTAAACTGAATGGGTTGTTTTACAGTGTGTGAGGCCCGGATTGAGAAGGGAGTTACGTCGGCGTATCTCCAGATACGCCGTCGTAACTCCGAATGCGGGCCGTCGCATCTCGGCGTCTGATTCATAGAATCAGATACGCCTCAATGTTGCTTAGATACGAGCGACGTAAGTCTCCTACGTCGTCGTATCTTAGGGTGAAATATTTACGCTGACCGCTAGGGGTGCTTCCCAAGACTTCCACATCGAATATGCAAATTAGGTAGATACGCCGATTTACGTAAGGTTTAACTGGCGTAAAGTTACCCCTGCTATATGAGGCGTAGCCAATGTTAAGTATGGAGGTCGGGCCAGCGTCGAATTTTGCGTCGTTTACGTAGTTTGCGTAAGTCGTTCGCGAATAGGGCTTTGCGTAAGTTACGTTCACGTCGAAACCAATGAGGCTTTGCGACGTAATTTGGAGCATGCGCACTGGGATACGTCCACGGACGGCGCATGCGCCGTTCGTTAAAAACGTCATTTACATGGGGTCACACTGAATTAACATAAAACACGCCCACATCTTCCAATTTTGAATTAGGCGGGCTTACGCCAGCCCCCATACGCTACGCCGCCGTAACTTAGGGCGCAGGTTCATTCTGAATACAGAACCTGCCTCACTAGGTTACGGCGGCGTAGCGTATCTGAGATACGCCCGCACAAAGTAACGCCGGGCTTTCTGAATCCAGGCCTGATTGTTTTAAAATCACTTTAATGCCACGTACACAGTCGGAATTGCCGACAACAAATGTTCGATGTGAGCTTGTTGTCGGAAAATCCGACCATGTGTATGCTCCATCGGACATTTGCTGTCGGAATTTCCAACAACAAAAATTTGAGAGCTGGTTCTCAATTTTTCCGACAACAAAAGTTCTTGTTGAAAATTCCATTCGTCTGTATGCAATTCCAACGCACAAAAATCCTCGGAATCATTTTTCAATTTTTCTCGGGTTGTCGTAGTGTTGTACGTCACCGCGTTTTTTTTATTTTATCATATTTTAATAATAATTTGCCTATCAGAGTGCGGCAGTCCAGGATCATCCTTTCTCATCACTGTGTTCTTGACGTTCGGAATTTCCGAATTTGTGTGACCCTGTGTATGCAAGACAAGTTTGAGCTAACAATCCGTCGGAAAAAAATTCACGATCGTGTGTACGCGGCATAAGTGTGTTAGAGCCTAAATTAAGTGCTATGCTAAAGTGGTTAAAATAAAACATTTGGGAATTTCCCTTTAAAATGTAAAGAAACTATTAGGACTATGGAGAAGCATTCAGTCATTCACTGGTGAAGTGTTAGGGGTGGGGTGTGGGGGCTTTTTTCACAAGGGTGAGCTCACTGCATTTTAACATTTCTTTGTGATTGTATCTTGCAATGATTCACATTTTACTTTGAATATAAATTGAGTGGGAATAACTAACAATAAGTGAAAACTAAAATAGGAAAATTATCAGTTTTCGGTAACCCTTAATCAGGTTACATTGAATTAAATGAGCTTTTGTTTTTGTTTTTCTAGAGCCGCAAGAGTATTATTATAAAATGATAAAAATAAAAAAAAACACATATGAAATGCTTTGGCAGGTGTTCAGCCATAGTCAGTCAAAGTTGGATGTTTAACCAACAATTGTGATTAATGCAATTTAATCGTATGTTACCCATGGATGAATAATACATGTGTTTGCCAAAGTATATTTAATATCAACGAGCAACACAAATCTTGTTTGTTTTACTACTTTATCTGTAAAACAGTAATGTAAAATAAGCTGTTGTATAGGGTTACGTTCATTGTACTTTCATCATTAGCATGTTCTTAAACAATGATTTTGTTCTTATCAGTCTTTGTTGATAAGAACATCATTAGGAGTAAACACCAAGGAAAGACAGATTTTCATAGTAATTAATACAGTTTTTTTTGTTTTTGTTTTTACAAAAAATAAATAAAAAATTTAGGGCCAGTTAGAATTCTGGGCCTGATTATAATTATATTGAGTATAAAACTAAGGATTTTTAGGGCTCGAGTTAGTAAATTTGATCATTTTGTTTTAAGAAGCAATTTTATTTAAGCAATCTGTTTCATAATCATTAAGAAATATACCATGAACTTTATTGGATCGAACAGATATTCTAGAAAATATTTAAAAACAACTAATTCATATATGTTTTATTAACGCTGTTGGTAGCACTCTATAACCATATGGAATCAGGGCTGGACTAGGACAAAAATTTGGCCCTGGACTTCATCCAGACTGGCCCACTTTGACAGGTCCCTCCCATGGCGGCCGGACAACTCCTGCACCCCCCCCCCCCCGGCCACCCAAGCCCCCTCTCCCCCTTCACTAGCCACTAGCCGTTCTACTTTATTAGAGTAGAACGGCTGGTACTGGTACTCTTATAGGCAGTACCAGTGGGGAAGCTAGACATTATTTCACCCGGGGCAAAGAATCGGTTTGGTGACCCCCCTTTATGGGACAAGAGTAGGCAGAAGTGAGAAACTCCCAGGCCATAGATGTTGAGTCAGCTGTCTGTCCCCTCCCCCATGCTCCTCTGTCCCCCCCTGCTCCTCTGGTCCTCCCCCTGCTTCTTTGTTCCCCCCAGGTGAGCGCTGCAGGAGGGAGAGGAGGTTAGCACTGCAGGAAGGGAGAGACAGAGGAGCGGAGGGGGGCGGCGGTCCGCTGTCACTGAAGCCGGCCCACTGAGCCATCGACCCACCGGGAAACTCCCTGTAGTCCCAATGGCCAGTCCATCCCTGTATGGAATACTATACTAATAGATACTCTAAGCTAGGAACGTAGACTGTGTTTTCTGCTATAACATCTGTAATCCTTACTTTCCCTGACTGCACCAGACACACTAAAGCAATTCTGGAACACATCTCCCAACCCACAGAGGTTGCCGAAGCTAACGCAGACAGCTTCTGAACATTCCAGCCTGCTTTCCCCAATGCAGAGCCACTAAAGTTAGGATAACAAATCTTTCAGTCACTGCATTACTCTTTATAAATTTACATGGTCATCAGCACCATGGAAGGTGTAGGTTTATTTCAATACCAATTGTCATTTATGGGGCAATTGAACCTTTGTTTGAAACACCCAGAATCTAATGGTAAAGTGTTGACATATTGAAAACCTCTGCTAGTGTAATGATCAGACTTAGTGATTTGCTGGCAAATACACACCTGCTCTAATCAAGAAAACCAAAGTAGATTGCTGGACATTCCAACCTGGGCTGACCAACAGATTAGACTGTCTCTCTCTGTATCTCTTTGACTTCTGTCCTATGTTATTGCCTTGTATTGCTCCTGTGAGTGTCTGGAGAATGTTTATACTTAGCCTGCCTGTGCTTATCTTGACCATCAGCCTGCTGGTTCTGCTACTTTCTCTTCTTTGCTATGACCATCTGTCTTGGGACTTAAAGCGGAGGTTCACCCTAAAAAAACACTATGTACCATCCCATCCAGCATACTAGCGTCAGCTACAGTATGCCTTTTTTTTTTTTTGCGCTGTACTTACCGTTTAATCCTTCAGTTTCGTTTCAGACTCCCACGGGGAGTAGACGTTCCTATGAAGAGGGGAACATGATCGACGTCCGGCTATGGCGCGTCACGCATTCCGAAAATAGCCAGAGTAGTACTCGGCTCTTCACGGCGCTATACGGCGCCTGCGCACAGACTAGGAGCTGACTGCGCAGGCGCCGTATATATCCAAGTCCTTTTTCGGCTATTTTCGGAACGTGTGACGCGCCATAGCCGGACGTCAATCATGTTCCCCTCTTCATAGGAACGCCTATTTCCCCGCCGGAGTATGAAACAAAACTGGACGATTAAACGGTAAGTACAGCGCAAAAAAAAAAAAAGCCATACTGTAGCTGACGCTAGTATGCTGGATGGGATGGTAGATAAAGAATTTTTTTTTTTTAGGGTGAACCCCCGCTTTAAGCTGGTTATACACTAGTGGAATTTCGTACAATAATTAGTTCAAAAAGTCCTAGTACATCCGAATGTCTTTCAACAGTAGGTGAAGATTTCATTTTCTTCTAACATTCGATTTTGAAATGAATAGACTTTTCCAAATGAAAACCACATACACTGTTAGAAATTTGTTTTTCGAGAAACATTTCTTGTCAGAACCTTCTTGTCACTGAAGTTGAAAACGAACATTGATTTAACCCCTAGACATGTGCGATTCGTTTCGTACGAATCGGAAATTTGTACATTCGGAAGCATCCGAAATCTGAATTGATATGCTTCCGAATTTTACAAAATACAAAATTTCGTTGATGAATTTCAGATCTGAATTTCGTTAAAACGGAAACGTGACTGGTGTTAGTGGATGGGAGATTCAGAATCAGACAAAATAAGAATGTATGTTAATATCGTTTTATTATTCTCATAATAATTACGATTATTCGTTATGATGAAGTTAAAAACCCAGGAAGTCAGCACAGCACAGGGATGGTGGGAGCCCCACATAATGAGCACAGCAACGGTACAGCCCCAGGGGGAAGTCAGCACCCATCATCCCTGTACTGTGCTCATTATGAGGGGCTCCCACCATCCATGTGCTGTGCTGACTTCCTCCTGGGGCTGTGCCCCTACTGTGCTCATTATGAGGGGCTCCCACCATTCCTGTGCTGTGCTCATTATGAGGGGCTCCCACCATTCCTGTGCTGTGCTCATTATGAGGGGCTCCCACCATTCCTGTGCTGTGCTCATTATGAGGGGCTCCCACCATCCCTGTGCTGTGCTGACTTCCTAAAAAAAAATCTGCAACTACCAATGCTTTGAATCTTTTTAGTGTAATTAACTTTCTTTATTCCCTGTCACCCTGTTTACATTTTATTGAAACTCAATGGATTTTAGATACAAACTTTTTTTAATCTACCCCTTTCAGGTTCAGTTTGAGGCTTGGAAATTGAAAATTTTCAATAAAAATATTTGACAAAAAAAAAAAGAAAGAAAGAAACTCAATGGATTGCTACAGTACTGTTTATATTAGGTTTTAATATGTGAATTTCATGAATCTCTAACTGTATTGTTTATTGATTTTTTTACATTTACTACATCTTGTCTATATCCTTGGAGCAAAATAATTGTCACTACTATACCATTCTTTGGCCAGGAATAGCCATTTATTGACTAACCATTATCAACGTATTCCCTTGGAAAACATATCTGGATATTTTTGAGATACATATTGAGTTTCATTTTTGTGATAATTTGACTTACCTAATATGTCACGGAAGTATGAATCCCATTCACTCCAAACACTGTGAAAGATGTAGTCTTGAATTAAGTATGACACAATATTTTCTATTCTTTCAGAAAATGACATGCTGTCGGTCAGTTCTGACAAAAATGCTGGGTTGTACGATGGAACTGAAGGTAATTGTCCACAGTATCGTTCTGCTGCTGAAGCTGGTGAAAATCTCAATGTATAGATGAAAGGAATATCCAAATTTAGTGCTATAAGTTCACCACACATAACAACCGGATCAGATAAAAGTACATTGTATTGATGTGACTTCAGCTTTGCCAGGAATTCTTGGTTTTTAAGCACAGAATTACAGTTCTCCTTATACATCGCATTTACTCGTCTTGCCAACTCACGGAACCGTTTCAAAAACTGAAAAAAGCTAATATTTGGCTTTTCGTACATCCAAAGCTTGACAAAGTCCTCAATAATCGACAGGGTATAGTTTTTGCCATAAGGAACTTGGTAGAATAAATAATTTTCTGACTTTTTATCATTTGTATTAATGTAAGCAGCACCTGTAGATACGAGCACTGTAACATTATGATTCCTAGTGGTTAATTCATCAATTATCTTTTTTATATTAAACCAATGGCTCCCTTCTGTTGGCCAGATTAAAACGTTTCCACAAAACACAGATCCAGCAAGAAGAATTTGGACTGTGAATAGCTGTCCAACTCCTTTATATTTTAATAACCTAGGCAATTGAGTCATTTTGACCATTACACATGAAGAAATTTGGTTGCCTTTAAAAAAAGGTAAAAAGATAACTGTTAAATAGAGTAGGAGGTATGAAAATAATAAATAGATAGATAGAAATAATACATAGAGTTTAAGTTACCTTAGCCTTACTGAGTACCGTATTTCTACCTCACTGCGTGTAAGGAATATGGGTTTCCTACACCTGTGCAATCCTGTTTATAAGTGTATTATTACAATAGGATTAACATAAATAAAGTGCTCTGTGGCAATATCTAATACCTCTGCAATTTAGCCGTGACCAAATCTGTATAGTATGTAGAACACATTGTTTGCTTCCTATAGTTTGGAATCAAGTTTTGCTGATTAGTGAATTCCGACAATGGAGAAGTACCCATTGTCAGAATACAATAGCATAGCAGGGACGATTCCTCCATCCACCTCAATCATGGGAATTCTTTTGTTTTTTTTTATCAGCCCGCTGGCTCTGGCTAGTCTACAAAATGTAATAATGTGTTAGTTTAACTCAGGTTAGCGTGAACACCTATTTGTTTTAGGTGTGCTGATGCTGTTTTCATGTACGTATGTATTGTTGAAATCTATCTTCAAAATCCCAACTTCGAGTCACTCAAAACTAGCTGGTGGAAAAAGAACACAGAAAAAGAACTGCAGACAGCAGTAGAACCCTGACAGAGATTCTAACCCTCACAGAAGATTACCACATTTTATTAAAACGACTGCATATTCAAAATAGATGGTGGGTCAAAAAGCTATAGTGTTAGTTTAGCAATTTAGTGGTAATTATTACCTGACAGCCTAACCCCACCATCTGCTAATTCGACTTATACCACTTTGTATGTGTGCCAGTTTAGTTAACAAAACGAAAATAAAGCACATAATATTCATAGAGATGTTACTTTTGATTATGGGGCACCCAATAAGTGTGTTTTCTCCTCTGCTTGAGCTTATGTGGCTTAAAGTAGAACTGAAGTAAAACTTTTTTTTTCCTTTTGGATCAAGGAGGGTCAGTTTTTTTGTATCTGTGCCCCATTCAGTAGATTCTCCTTTACTTATTGTCCAATGACCACAGCAGGAAATGAAAGGGAATCCCTGTCCCTATCGGAAGATTTTCCTTCTATCCCTCTTCTATTTTCCATTCTTGACATATGGAGAGGGTAAATTTTCCAGGGACACCGTCAGCAGAAAAAAACTGATGGGCCTTCTAATCCAGAGGCGTAACTAGAATCTTCAGGGCCCCGGTGCAGGAAACCACTAGGGGCGTTGCTAGGCCTACAAAAGATCGCAGGCTAGAGCCCATAGCAGAGAAGTAAAGAAATGTATACACTTGGGCGGGCATACACATGTATATAATATACACGTGTGAGTGTGTGTATATATATATATATATATATATAAAATATTGTTACAGATCTGAGTGTGGATCCCCCTTACATTAGGATCCTCAGAGAGCCTCCCTACTTACATCAGGGTCCCCAGCGAGCCCCCCCTTACATCAGGGTCCCCAGAGAGCTCACCCTTACATCAGGGTCCCCAGAGAGCTCCCCCTTACTACAGGGTCCCCAGAGAGCCTGCCTTTGCATCAGGCTCCCCAAAGAGCCCCCCTTCTTACATCAGAGTCCCCAGAGAGCCCCCATACATCAGGGTCCTCAGAGAGCTCCCCCTTACATCAGGGTCCCCAGAGAGCTCCCCCTTACATCAGGGTCCCCACAGAGCCCGCCTTTGCATTAGTGTCCCCAGAGAGCCCCACCCCATACATCAGGGTCCCCAGAGGTCCCTTTCCTTACATCAGGGTATCCAGAGAGCCCCCCTTACATCAGGGTCCCCAGAGGGCCCCTCCTTACATCTAGGGATCCCAGAGAGCCTTCCTTACATCAGGGTACTCAGAGAGCCCCTTTTACATCTGGGTCCTCAGAGAGCCCCCTTAGAGTCCCTAGAGAGCCCCCTTTACATCAGGGTCCCAAGAGAGTTCCCCCTTACATCAGGGTTCACAGATAACTCCTTCCTTACATCAGGGTCCCCAGAGAGCTCTCCCTTACATCAGGGTCCCCACAGATCCTGCCTTTGCATTAGGGTCCCCAGAGAGCCCCTTCCTTACATCAGGGTCCCCAGCAATCCCGTCCTTACATTAGTGTCCCCAGAGAGCCCCACTTATATCAGGGTCCCCAGAGAGCCTTCCTTAGTTTAGGGTCCCCAGAGAGACCCCTTACATCAGGGTCCCCAGAGAGCTCCTCTTTACATCAGGGTCCCCAGAGGGCGCCCCTTACATCAAGGTCCCCAGAGAGCCCCCCTTACATCAGGATCCCCAGAGAGACCCCCATACATCAGGGTCCCCAGGGAGCCCCTTCCTTACACCAGGGTCCCCAGAGAGCCCCTTCCTTACATCAGGATCCCCAGAGAGCCCCTTCCTTACATCAGGGTCCCCAGAGAGCCCCCTTACATCAGGGTCCCCAGAGAACCTCCACTTTTATCAGGGTCCCCAGAGAGACCCCCTTACATCAGGGTCCCCAGGGAGCCCCTTCCTTACACCAGGGTCCCCAGACAGCCCCTTCCTTACATCAGGGTCCCCAGAAAGCCCATCCCTTACATCTGGGTCCCCAGAGAGCCTGTCCCTTACATCTGGGTTCCCAGAGAGACCCTTCCTTACATCAGGGTATCCAGAGAGCCCCCCTTACATCGGGGTCCCCAGAGAGCCTCCCCTTACATCAGGGTCCTGTAGAGAGCCCCCCCTTACATCAGGGTCCCCGGAGGGCCCCTCCTTACATCAGGGATCCCAGAGAGCCTTCCTTACATCAGGGTACCCAGAGAGCCCCCCCTTACATCTGGGTCCCCAGAAAGTTCCCCCTTACATCAGGGTCCCCAGAGAGTTTCCCCTTACATCAGGGTCCCCAGATAGCCCCTTCCTTACATCAGGGTCCCCAGAGAGCCCCCCTTACATCAGGGTCCCCAGAGAGCCTCCACTTACATCAGGGTCCCCAAAGAGCCCCCCTTACATTAGGGTCCCCAGAGGGCCCCTCCTCACATCAGCGTCCCCAGAGAGCCTTCCTTACATCAGGGTCCCCAAAGAGCCCCCCTTTTATCAGGGTCCCCAGAGAACCCTCTTACTTTAGGGTCCCCAGAGAGCCCCCCTTGCATAGAGTGCCCAGATGGCCCCCTTAATTCAGGGTCCCCAGAGTCCTCTCTTACTTTAGGATCCCCAGAGAGCCCCCCCTTACATCACTGCAGCGACCCCTATAGTTCCGCCACTGTTCTAATCCCTTTCAGCTGTATCTAAAACTAAAAATGCTGGTTATACATTGATCATGTTTTGGAAGAAAAATCTAAATTAAATCAGTATTTGTTGTGACTACCCTTTGACTTCAAACCAACATCACTTCAAATAACACTGTGGTTTTAAGATGTGCTGTCAAGCTCTTTTGAAGAACCACAAAGAAACTGACAATAATGAGGACCGTAGATGCAGTGGTCGGCCAAGGAAACTTAATTCAGCAGATGAAAGATGCATTAAGCTTACTTCCCTTCAGCATCAGAAGATGTCCAGCAGTGCCATCAGCACTGAATGGGACCCAGGTACACCCATCTACTGTCCAGAGAAGTCTGGCCAGAAGTGGTCTTCGTGGAAGAATTGTGGCCAAAAACCCATACCTCTGATGTGGGAGCAAGGCTAAGCATCTTGACTATGCATGACAAACTGGGGTGCAGCAAAATGGCAGCAGGTGTTCTGGACTGTTCTTTTGACTGAGTCAAAATCTGAAATATTTGGCTGTAGTTTATTCTCCCACATGTCTTTGGAAAAAAAAGTGTTGGTATATATATATATATATATATATATATATATATATATATATATATATATATATTGTATATGGGCATTTATGCAGCTATGACAATATACTGGTAATGCTGGTGATCAGTGAGTTATAGCAATACTGCGATAATGTGGCAGGGAATCTGGTGCTAACAGACCCTCGCTGGGAGGTACACTAACTGACTGACATCAATAGTGACACTAATACAGTGATCAGTGATAATTCTGTACACTGTCTATGTACTAATGACACTGGCTGGGAAGAGGTTAACATCTAGGGGCAATCAAGGAGTTAACTGTGTGCCTTACAAGCGTAATGTGCATAATCTGTGTGTTTTTTACTAACAGACCTAGTTGTTTTTTCTCACTGCTTTGCAGGAAAATGAAAAAGCCAGATCGATGCTCTGTGTGTAGTTTTGTGTGTTTTTACTGTAGCACTACCCCTGTAGGAGCTGCTGGTTTAGATTTTGGGTCTACGCTCTGCCTATCAACCCCATAAGTTTGGCTCAAACCCTCCCTTGGCACAACTGGACAACACAACGATTGTGGAACCCACTGGCAGTTGGGAACCACAATGATATCATACAGTAATAAAGATACGGTTAAATGGTATTACCTTGTACTGACCACCTGTCCAAATGGTAATAGATAAGGCTCCACACAAAATGCAGTTTAACCAAGAAGTGTTTACTTGGTAGAGAAAAGGTGTAGGCCCAGGCTTCTTAAGCCTAGGCGCCCTCGTAGCAGGCCTCAGCACAGGCTTCCTGCTTGCTTGAAGATGCCATCCCAAGAGGCCGGATGCAAGCCTTCCCTTCCTTTAAGTAGCTCCTCCTAGCAGGCTGTGCGTGATGCAATGCACCCTGGTAGCACAGTAGCACTGTGGGCATTGTAGTCTATTAAACACGCAAGGCAATGGAGTCTTTATCTCCCTGTACTTCAAGGTCCATAATGCATTGTTCTAATATAATTAAACTGAACAAGTTGCAGCAGTATAACAATTGAACACCAGAGGGAGCCGAGTTCTTTCTCAATCACAAACTGTAGTCTATTGGCTACGTTGCAAAGTGACACCTTGCTACAGTACGTTGTTTTGTATGTTGTTTTGTTTGTTGTTTCTATGTTGTTTTGTAGCCATTTGGTTTGTTGTTTGACAAATTAGAACAGATTTGATTAATTTGTGGCAAGAACACATTGGCGATGATTAAAGCTGACCTAAATTTTGTTTGGAAGAAATGTATTTTTAGAACATTCATCCAATCATCTAATAGCTAATGAGTTCAAATCACACAATCATTTTCAGCCTTGGTGAAGAAGAAAATAAAAAAGCGAAGGAAGGAATTTTTTTTTTTGAACAAATAAAATTTTAAGTAAATGTGGTTTTAGTTTTGGGAAAAATCACACTTATTGTGAAGCTCATGTGGATCCTGAAGTCAAGCATATAATTCAAAACATTGGTATGGCAATAGAACTGAATCCACAATGGTACTATCAAATGCTCTGACAGGCTATTTTCTGAATTTCTGTATGAATGTTCAAACAAAATTCTGTTGGTGTATGGCTAGTCTAACTAGAAGTAAAGACTAGGGTTGAGCGAACCCGAACTGTAAAGTCCGGGTTCGGTACGGACTTTTTTTTTTTTTGGACCCGAACAATTTGCTGAAAGTTCGGGTTCGGGTCCGGTGTTCGGCAATGTTATGGCAGGCTGCAGGGCAGCCAATCGCCATTTGTTTTACTACTGTGACTAAGAAGCCATCACAGCCATGCCTACTAATGGCATGGCTGTGATTGGCCAGTGCAGCATGTGACCCAGCATGTGACCCAGACTCTATATAAGCTAGAGGGACAGAGCACAGCTCGTCACTCTGCATTAGATAGGGTAGGGAAAGGCTGGTGCTGATCTGATCTGAGGGAGAGATTTAGATAGGAGTCAGACTGTCCTGCTGCAGAAATCATATTACACCAGCGCTGCATAGGTTCCTGTGAGATACTCTGCATTAGATAGTTTAGGGAAAGGTTCCAGATTGTTCTTATAGGGAGAGAAATATATAGGAGTCAGTCCTGCTTCACAAATCAAATTGCTGCAGCATTGCATATGTTCCTGTGAGATACTCTGCATATTACACCAGCACTGCATAGGTTCCTGTGAGATACTCTGCATATTACACCAGCACTGCATAGGTTCCTGTGAGATACTCTGCATATTGCACCAGCACTGCATATTTTCCTCTGAGATACTCTGCATATTTTACCAGCACTGCATATGCTCCTGTGAGATACTCTGCATTAGATAGTTTAGGGAAAGGTTCCAGATTGTTCTTATAGGGAGAGAAATATATAGGCGTCAGTCCTGCTTCACAAATCAAATTGCAGCAGCATTGCATATTTTCCTGTGAGATACTCTGCATATTACACCAGCACTGCATAGGTTCCTGTGAGATACTCTGCATATTACACCAGCACTGCATAGGTTCCTGTGAGATACTCTGCATATTACACCAGCACTGCATAGGTTTCTGTGAGATACTCTGCATATTGTACCAGCACTGCATATGTTCCTCTGAGATACTCTGCATATTACACTAGCACTGCATATGTTACCGTGAGATACACCCTTTATATACTTTTCTTCTATTGTGCTATTCAAAAAACACCCATTTAGTATTTTTTATTTTTTTTTTACAGTTTTTCCTCCAGTGTTTGCAGTCTTGCCTGCTCATCTGTATGTGTGAGATGAACACTTTACATACTGTTTTCTATTGTTCTATTCAAAAAACACCCATTTAGGGCAAGAAAATATATTTTACAGCCACATCCACCGCCACCTCAACCTCCTACTCCATATGGACCTCGTCCTCCTAGGTCAAGATTATTTTATTTTTTTTGTTTTTATGTTATTTTAAGTTATTTCCCTATCCTTATTTATTTTCAGATTACTTGCCATGCTCTTACCGACATTTTGCTGCCATTTGCAGCCCTCTAGCCCTTTCCCTTAGTGTTTTAGAGACATTTTTGTACTGAAAAGTTTGGGTCCCCATTGACTTCAATGGGGTTCAGGTCCGGGGTCAAGTTCGGGTCCCGAACCCGGACTTTTTTTCCGAAGTTCGGCTGAACCCGTCAATCCGAACATCCAGGTGTCCCCTTAACTCTAGTGAAGACGGTTAACATTGCAAAGTGCATTTTTCCGATGCTTAGATAAATAAGGTAAAGTTGTGTTTACTCTGAATACCCAATCATATGCAAGGAAAATTTAAGTGTCACAACTTCTTCACCTTAATTACTAAGATTAGTGAACTTTTACTTTCACAGTTCAAACTAATGAATAATCAATAAGAAGATTTAACATGTTTTAATGTTCATTTAGTTTTTTTTTCCAATCTACAATGTAATATAAGATTTGTCCTAGAAATTAGTTTTGATGAAAAGCAAGGCTCTGAGGAAGAAGGTACTCTTTCGAAACACGTCAGCAAGCAGTGGTTCTCATGTCCTCTCCTTCATCACCTGGAGACCGATTGCCATCAGATTAAGGCTTTTATATTGCAGTTTTCCTTCACATGTTTGTGAGTACCAGTAGTTTTTAATATATTATTTTATTAAACTTATCAAAGGAAAATGCACAAGGCTGGTGTGCCCTCTTTTTCTTTTTCTTTGTTTGACTGCTAGGATATCCCTATCCTGGAGGGCAGCAAGGTCTGAGACCCTATCCATTTTGAACTCTAGATCACATGATCAACACACTTGTGAGCAAGAGTATTTGTTGGTTTTCTGCTTTCAATATTTTATTTTACCTGGTAATTATTTATTTATTACAGCATGTCTTTCAAGTTTGGGAGGAATCTACACAGGCAGGAGGAGAACATACAAACTTCAGGCAGGTAGTGCCATAGTTAAACCAGGGACTTTAGTGCTTCCAGGAAGTGCTAACCACTTAGCCACTGTGCTTCCCATGCATGATAGTGAAAGTGTAGTTGTAAAAGCATTTCTGTATTCAAAACCCTTAAAACATATATTCATTCCACTTTGAATTTCTATTATTTCTAGCCTACACCTATTACTCTGAATTATGTTGAAGTTTTTAAACTTGCTCCCCAAACATTTACTTACAGTACTGGTAATTAGGGTTGTCCCGATACCGATACTAGTATCAGTACCGATACAGAGCATTTGCGCGAGTACTTGTACTCGCGCAAATGCTCCTGATGCTTCACCGATACTTTTATTTATTTTTTGTAGTGAGGGTGGGAGGAGTCAGTGGCTGGGGAAGGCAGGAGAGGGCGGGGGGTGCAGGCGGAGTTTGGCTGTAGAGGGGGCAGGAAGCACACCCTAGGGGGTGTCAGGCCGGCGTCCCCCTTCTGCGACTGAAGATGACTTAGCACAAACGCAGCAGGCGGCATTGGCGTGACAGGGAGGCAGCAGCCATAACAGTGGCACACAGGCTGAAGCCTGGCTTTGGGGGGGGTCCTTTGGCACACCTGGAACCCAGCCGCAGCTCTGACAAGTCTCGGCTGTGACTGTCTCACAGTCACACAGCCGAGCAGACCAAAGCCGCCTCCCCCTCTGTGTAGTCTACAAGTGCTGTGCACGGCAATCTGATCATCCGAGCAGCCGAGGTGCACAGCATTACAGGTCTAAAGGGTGGGTCTGTATTGTAGGAGGGGTGTCTTTATTGTAGAGGGGGTGTCTTTATTGTAGAGGGGGGTGTCTTTATTGTAGAGGGGGGTGTCTTTATTGTAGAGGGGGTTGTCTTTATTGTAGAGGGGGGTGTCTTTATTGTAGAGGGGGGTGTCTGTATTATAGGGGGGTGGTCTGTATTGTAGGGGAGGGTCTGCACTGTAGGGGGGTCTGCACTGTAGGGGAGTCTGTGCAACATGAAGGGGGTCCAGAACTGTTGGGGGGGTGTCTGTGTAACATAGAGGCGTCTAGAGCTGTGGGGAACTGTGTAATGTAAAGGGGTGCAGTGTAATGTAAAGGGGTCCTGTGTAATGTAAAGGGGTCCAGTGATGCAGAGTGCTGTGTAATGTAAAGGAGTCCAGAGGTGCAGGGTGCTGTGTAATGTAAAGGGGTCCAGTGATGCAGAGTGATGTGTAATGTAAAGGGGTCCAATGGTGCAGGGTGCTGTGTAATGTAAAGGGGTCCAGAGGTGCAGGGTGCTGTGTAATGTAAAGGGTTCCAGTGATGCAGAGTGCTGTGTAATGTAAAGGGGTCCAATGGTGCAGGGTGCTGTGTAATGTAAAGGGGTCCAGTGATGCAGGGTGTTGTGTAATGTAAAGGGGTACAATGGTGCAGGGTGCTGTGTAATGTAAAGGGGTCCAGAGGTGCAGGGTGCTGTGTAATGTAAAGAGGTCCAGTGATGCAGGGTGCTGTGTAATGTAAAGGGGTCCAATGGTGTAGGGTGCTGTGTAATGTAAAGGGGTCCAGAGTGCTGTGTAATGTAAAGGGGTCCAGAGGTGCAAGGTACTGTGTATTGTAAAGAGGTGCAGGGTGCTGTGTAATGTAAAGGGGTCCAGAGGTGCAGGGTGCTGTGTAATGTAAAGGGGTCCAGAGGTGCAGGGTGCTGTGTAATGTAAAGGGGTCCAGTGATGCAGAGTGCTGTGTAATGTAAAGGGGTCCGGAGGTGCAGTTGTGGAAAGGGGGTTATACAGTAGTGACAAAGAGATATTGAAGGATGCAGAGGTATGCAGGGGGCACAGTGGGGTGTTTTTACATTTTACTGCGGGGGGGGGGGGCCAGATATAGGATCCGCCCCGGGTGCCAAATGCTCTAGGTACGCCCCTGGCCGGCAGAGTCTGTGGAAGGAAATGCGGGCGGAGTCTGGCTGGAGAGGGCGGGCACAGTTGGTGGACGGAGTCGGCGGGAGAAGAGCGAGTCCTCACCTGCAGTTAAACTTAGTAAGCTGGCAGGGGTGTAGGGTGCAGATGCATCAGGATCAGTGAGCGGTGCTGTCACATTCTGTCGCTGTCAGCGGCCGAATGTCCCTACACTCATCTTGGTACACCCTGCACTCGGCTACAAAAAGTAACGGTATTTGGTATCGGCGAGTACTTGGAAAAAAGTACGGGTACTTGTACTCGGTCTTAAAAAAGTGGTATCGGGACAACCCTACTGGTAATATAAAATAAAAAGTTGTGGGTATAGAAGAACTTTAAAGAACTGTAGTTTATTTTAATTTTTTTTGTATCTGTATTAGTGTAAGGCATACTGTCTTTTTTCTTTTAAATCATTACTAGTAATAACAGTATATTATATGAAAATGACTGTTGCACCTATGTTGTATAAAAAGCTCACTAACTCCCCAACTCAACAACTACTTTTCAAATCTGTGTTATCTTCATTTATTTACATTTCAGTCTCTTAACTGTTTATTGAAGTGCCCCCACTACTTGTCTGTACTGTCCATTGTTAGGTACATAGGTGTACTTAGATAGAAGATTTTCTTCTCATTTCTGTAAGTTCCCAACCTTGGAGATGGTTGAGAGATGCCATTGCTTCATCTGCATCTTCAATCCACTTTTGTTTGTCATGAATAGGTAGCTTTGGCATTCTTCACATTAAGCTGGGACAGGCTGTAGCGCTGTGTGAACCTCATCCCCATGACCATTTCCATCCTCCTGCAGACAGAGGCAAGCTTTTACCTCTGGGTCTCACATATGCTTGCATGAGGACTGAAACATCCTCCCCTGGTAGTCCAATCCTTTTTGACTCCTTCTGTGAGGCATGCTATCCTCACTCTGTGTGGCTACTTCTTGCTCAAAACTTCCCTCCCCACAACCAACACACACTTCACTTCCCACTGCCCAGAATATTTGTTAGCACTTCCTAAAACAATAGACACTTACTTTTACGGAAATCGTTTGAAACACAGAACATAATATTTTATTGCACACTTATTTTAGTAGGAACAGCCTCACTCAACTCAGGTTGACACATTTCTTACTATCTAGATTGAGACTCCAGTAACAGAACCTTTATTGAAGAGAGAGTTCCACCAGTCACGGAACAGAACTTTCATTCCGTTACATTCAACCAATGGTGGGAAAGTTGGGTCAAACCTTGTAAACACCTCGTTACATGTTCACGTCAAGCTCTCTGCATGCCTAAAACCCTAGTCTGCAAATAACCATATGAAAACAGCCTACTTCATTTCAACGTATTATGATTCAGTCTGGCCTAAACCAAAGACTATTATCAGGTATGATCAAAAAACAGTTTCTTCTCATGGCAATACACTACTTACTTTTCTATGTGCTAACAAAGCCAAAGTTGAGTCTGCTAAATTCTTGACTTGACATAAGTTACGGTAATTACTTAAAAATCTCCTAAGTAAAATAAATCTCAACAATCATTCTGAATGCTAAAGAGCTTTCCAATTTCTCTTTCAAAATGGAATCAGCATCTAAGAGCTGTTGTACAGTGAAGCGCATATTAGTTGTATTACTAAAAAGTATTTGTTATATGTAGGAATGAGCCGTTGGTTCAGTTTGCACCAGAACATGCGAACTGGCAAAAAATTTGTGCGAACATGCGAACACCGTTAAAGTCTATGAGATGCAAACATGAAAAATCAAAAGTGCTAATTTTAAAGGCTTATATGCCGGTTATTGGAAAAAGCTGTATATCTTGCGCCAAAAGAAGTTAATTATAATTGAGTGTATAGGATAATACAATTTGAGCTGCACCACAAATTCAGTGCAAACTGAAATAAGTGATGAATAAAAGGAGGGTGGGGGCGCTACATTAAATAACAACATAAAAATGTGAATATAAGATAATAAATAAAAAATATATATACATGAATATATCAATTGAAATCACAAAACCAATCAAATGCTGTGCAATTAGGTGGTGTAACAATACCCAAAATTAACACCAACAGACTCAAAAAAACAAATGAGTAAACAAAATCAAAGTGCAACAGTGCAATTCATTATTGTGTTAAATACTAGGGATGAGCCGAACACCCCCGTGTTCGGTTCGCACCAGAACCTTCGAACAGACCCAACGTTCGCGCGAACGTTCGAATTCAAAAGTGCTAATTTTAAAGCCCAATATACAAGTTATTGTCAGAAAACGGGTTTGGGGACTCGGGTCTTGCCCCAGGGAACATGTATCAATGGAAAAAAAAGTTTTAAAAACTGTAGTTTTTTCTGGAGCAGCGATTTTAATGATGCTTAAAATGAAAAAAAAAAATGAAAAATTCCTTTAAATATCATACCTGCTGGGTGTCTATAGTAGTGGCACGTGTTTAGAACTGTCCCTGCACAAAATAAGATTACTATAATAAAAAAGTAATTTAAGACTGCTTGCGACTTTAATGTAATGTTTGGTCCCTGCAATATGGATGAAAATCACTGAGAAAAATAGCATGGGTTTCCCCGCCCCCCTCCCCCCAGGTCATTACAAGCCCCTTTGGCCCTATATACTTTTAGGTAGATTCAGGTAGACTTAGGCCTGCTTATCAGTAGATAAGCCGACCTAACTCAGAATCTACGCCGACCTATGTTTAAGCGTATGCTCAAACAGAGATACGCCTAAACATATCTAAGATATGACGGCTTGCGCCGTCCTATCTTAGATTGCAATATTTTGGATGGCCGCTAGGTGGCGCTTCCATTGCGGTCGGCGTAGAATATGTAAATGAGGGGATATGCCGATTCACGAACGTACGCCAGGCCGACGCAGTACTTTTACGCCGTTTACGTAAGAGATAGGCCGCGTAAAGTTAGAGCTAGGCCCTAGTGGAATAGTAATGTCAAGTATGGCCGCCGTTCCTGCCGAGAAATTCGAAATTTTTACATCGTTTGCGTAAGTCGTCTGCGAATTGGGATTTACGTCGTTTACGTCCACGTCGAAATCAATAGGGCCGTACGGCGTACTTAGCCGCAATGCACACTGGGAAATGTAGGCGCCTGGCGCATGCGCAGTAACCAAAAAACATATAAAACATAAGGTCAAGCCTTATTAGCATTAAACACGCCCTCCTTCCACACATTTGAATTAGGCGCCCATACGCCCGCCCGCTTTAGGCTACGCCGCCGTATATATTAGCAGGCAAGTATATTGAGAATCATTACTAGCCTAGCTAATTTATGGCGGCGTAGCCTAAACACGCTAAGCTACGCCGCCGTAACTTTAATCCAATGTACCTGAATCTACCTATTTGAACAGAAGTATACAGGCGGTGCAAACAAGACAGGGACTGTAGGTTTGTTGTTAAGTAGAATCTATTTGTAATTTTTAACTGGTACTTCTTTAATGTGTAGCTTCAACCATAAAATCTTTTTTTAAGCTTTTCTGAAACATAGAGAAGGGTTATCATATCACCCCTGTAACATTGGTTTTGCTGTCTGTGGGCATCTGTTCAGAAGATGGCACCTCACTTTCTGTCCCAATGACAAATGATTTTTTGAAAATGTTTTTTTTTTGTGAAACAAGGATTGTGATAAAGCATCAGTGGACAGGAGAAACCTCTTACAGAAGAGAATTTCCCTTCCTAGGGGTAGATTTCCTCTCACTTCCTGTTGGCTCCTTCCGTTTGCAATTAGGAGTCGTTTGTAATTTGGATGTTTGAAAGTAGGGGCCTGCCGTATATACTCTGCAGAAATTTGCCACAACACTGTAAGCCCTCACAGTTAGTCTTGGTGGGCGCTGGAACGCCCTGCTGTGAAATATTAGATCAAGAATTGTAATTACACGCCCCTGTTGAACAGGGGCAGAAAAATTGGGCCTTAGGCACTGGTGGCGGTGCAAAAAACACTGCAACCCCTCACAGATACTGTAATTGGAGCGCAGCAAAGCGCCTCATGCAAAGTATTGCATCAAAAATTGTTATTACATGCCCCTGTTAAACAGGGACAGAAAAATAGGGCCTTAGGCACAAGACTGAAATCCCTCACAGATACTGTAATTGGAGCGCAGCAAAGCGCCTCATGCAAAGAATTGCATCAAAAATTGTTAATATACGCCCCTGTTAAACAGGGGCAAAAAAATTGGGCCTTAGGCACTGGTGGCGGTGGCCAGAACCAACAATGTTCTTACTAGCTATCAGCAAGATCATTGAGGAAGAAAAGGATATTCAGTCAGCAGCATAACAGGACAGTCACTCAGCATCAGCATAGGCAGTCTCCAAGGGATCTGACATTTAAAAAAAATTATTCAGTTACATCAGCATCAGGTGCTTGGTAGCTGGTGTTGATCCAAGCCTGATTCATTTTTATGAAGGTCAGTCGATCGACGGAGTCGGTGGAGAGGCGCACCCTGTGATCGGTCACAAAGCCTCCAGCAGCACTGAATGTGCGTTCTGAAAGAACGCTGGATGCAGGACAAGCCAGTAGCTCAATATACTTGCCTGCTAATATATACCGATTCTGAGAGCTAGGCTCCACCTCCATGCTGCTGATACAATCATCCTCCTCCTCCTCCTCTTCCTGTGTGCTAGGCGAGCAAGCAGGACCACTGTCTGGATAAAGGGGGCCTTGAGAGTTAAGGAAGTCCTCCTCTTCCTCCCTCTGTTCTGCCTCAAGGGCCCTGTCCATTATTCCACACAGCGTGTGCTCCAACATGTGAATAAGAGGGACAGTCTCACTGATGCATGCACTGTCACTGCTCACCATCCTCGTGGCCTCCTCAAATGGTGACAGGACAGTGCATGCATCCCTGATCAAGGCCCACTGGCGTGGGGAAAAAAACCCAAGCTCCCCTGACCCAGTTCTGCTGCCATATTGGCACAGGTACTCATTGATGGCCCTCTGATGCCTGTGCAGCCGCTGCAGCAAGGCCAACGTAGAGTTCCATCTGGTGGGCATGTCACAGATTAGGCGGTTCTTGGGCAGGTTGTATTCCCTTTGGAGGTCTGTCAGCCAAGCAGTGGCATTATATGACCTTCGGAAATGCACACAGACTTTCCTGGCCTGCTTCAGGACATCCTGTAAGCCAGGTACCTGCCCAAGAACCGCTGCACCACCAAATTCAGAACATGAGCAAAACAGGGCACATGGGTCAGTTGTCCCTGTCGCAGGGCAGAGAGGAGGTTGGTGCCATGGTCGCTAACCACCATTCCTGGCTTAAGCTGGCGTGGCGTCAACCACCTCTGAGCCTGCCCCTGTAGAGCTGACAGAACCTCTGCCCCAGTGTGGCCCCTGTCTCCCAAGCACACCAGCTCTAGCACCGCATGGCATCTCTTTGCCTGCGTAGCCCCTCGCACGCCTACGGAGCACGACTGGTTCCGAGGAAACATCAGCACAGGAAGAGGCCACAGAGGAAGAAGAAGAGGAGGGGGTGGAGGAGAGAGGTGTGTCACAACCAGTAGTAGTGTTTTGGAGGTGTGGTGGCGGAACAACCTCCAACACTACTGTACCCTGCCCTGCGTCCTTCCCAGCTGCCAGCAGAGTCACCCAATGTGCCGTGAAAGATAGGTAACATCCCTGTCCATGCCTGCTGGACCATGAGTCAGCGGTAATATGCACCTTACCACTGACCGCCTTGTCCAGCGAGGCATGGACATTGCCTTCCACATGGCGGTAGAGAGCTGGAATCGCCTTCCGTGAGAAAAAGTGGCGTTTGGGTACTTGCCACTGAGGTACCGCACATTCCACAAACTCACGGGAGGGGGCAGAATCTACCAACTGAAAAGGCAACAGTTGAAGTGCTAGCAATTTCGCTAAGCTAGCATTCAACCGCTGGGCATGTGGATCGCTGGGAGTGTACTTCTTTCGGCGCTGCAGCAGCTGGGGCAGGGAAATTTGGCTGGTACCATCAGTAGATTGCCCGCATGTACTACTAGGTTGTGACACACCTAATTCTACACCTTCAGTCCTATCAGTGCAGGCTTCAGAGAGGACTGAGGGTCTAGTGGGGTTGGAGATCCCAGCTGATGAGGGGCAAGGGGAGGTCCGCTTTGTTCTTTGGTGTGGGTCTTTCTGGTATGCTTGCCAACGAACTGCATGGCAGGTCGGCATATGTCTGGTCAAGCATGTGGTGCCCAAGCGGGTGATGTTTTGGCCACGCGAGATATGCTTGAGACATATGTTGCAAATAGCAACGGTGCGATCTGATGCACATGTCTCAAAAAAGGCCCACACCAAAGAACTTTTGCAGTAACGTTGAGACACAGCAGCGCTCAGCACATGAGTAGCTCTGCGAGGTAATGCAGTTGGTGTGCTGCCCTTAAGCTGGCCCCTGGAGGGCATTCTGCCTCTTTGGAGATGTGCCTGTGCCTCATCCTCCTCCTCCTCCTCCTCTCTCCTATCAGGCACCCATGTAGATTCAGTGACCTCTTTATCCCCTCCCTCCTCATCACTGTCAAAAACCTGGCAGTATGCTGCAGCTGGGGGAACATGACTGCCAGATTGCTGTCCCTTTAGGGCACCCCCTCTCTCTGGGCTCACATTACTGCCTTCCTCTATCTGTGTTCCATCATCGGAGCCTTCAAAACGCTGCGCATCTTCATGCAGCATGTACCCAACACTGTGTTGAAACAGTTCAGGGGACTCCTCAGGAGGACATGGTGGGACTAGGGAAGGATTGTGTGATGCCATTGTGCAGAGGGAATAGGACGCCTTGGCAGCTGCTTTGCCAGACAAAGTAAGCTCAGCCTGGGTGAGAGAGGATGAGGAAGATGAGGACTGCTTGGTCATCCACTCTACCAATTTGTCTGCATGTTGAGGCTCAACACGGCCAGCTCCCGAAAAGAAGGACGAGCGTGTGCAACGGCCACGTGCATAAGAGGATGCACCGTGTCCACCACCAGCACTGTTGCCTCTAGATGCAGAGCCTACTTGCACTCGTGACTCTCTGCCTCTCTTTGTTGTCCTTCCTGACCTTATAATGGCCTGAAGAGGACAAAATCAGTACACAAACCTTGTAGCTTTAGGTGCAAACTATACAGCACAAGTGCAGTAAACACCAAGTACGTTTAGGTGCAAACTATACAGCACAAGTGCAGTAAACTACAAGTAGGTTTAAAGTGGTAGTTCACCCTCACTTACATCATTTTTCCATCGAGACAGGCATTGTAGTGCGAGCTACAGTATGCCTGTCCCGATTTTTTTACCCCCGTACTCACTGTGTACTTGTACATTAAAGATTTCGGCTCCCGCGGGGAATGGGCGTGCCTATGGAGAGGGAGGATGATTGACGGCCGGCCCTGGCACGTCACTCTCCCCGAAGACAGCCGGAGTAGGTCTCGGCTCTTCACGGCGCCTGCGCACAGGCTATGCGCAGGCGCCGTGAAGAGCCAAGCCTATTTCGGCTATTTCCGGAGAAGCGTGACGCGCCAGAGCCGGCTGTCAATCATCCTCCGTCTCCATAGGCACGCCCATTCCCCGGTATCTTCGATGTACGAGTACAAGGTGAGTACGGGGGTAAAAAAATCGGGACAGGCATACTGTAGCTCGCGCTACAATGCCTGATTTTATGGTAGAAGAAAAAAAAAATTTTTTTTTTGCGTTCATAGGGTGAACCCCCGCTTTAAGTACAAACTATACAGCACAAGTGCAGTAAACCCCAAGTATGTTTAGGTGAAAACTATACAGCACAAGTGCAGTAAACTCCAAGTAGGTTTAAGTGCAAACTGTACAGCACAAGTGCAGTAAACACCAAGTAGGTGAGGTGAAAACTATACAGCACAAGTGCAGTAAACTACAAGTAAGTTTAAGTACAAACTATACAGCACAAGTGCAGTAAACCCCAAGTACGTTTAGGTGCAAACTATAAAGCACAAGTGCAGTAAACTCCAAGTAGGTTTAAGTGCAAACTGTACAGCACAAGTGCAGTAAACACCAAGGGGCAGATCCACAAAAGGATTACGCGTAATTTTAAATTTCCCGCGTTGTATCTTTGTTTTGTATCCACAAAACAAGATACGACGGCATCTGGGATCGATCCGACAGGCGTACGTCTTAGTACGCCGTCGGATCTAAGCTGCAATTTTTCGGCATCCGCTAGGTGGCGTTCCCATCGAAATCCGCGTTGAGTATGTAAATTAGCTAGTTACGGCGATCCACAAACGTACGTCGGCCCGGCGCAATTTTTTACGTAGCTGGCGTTCGGCTTTCTCCGGCGTATAGTTAAAGCTGCTGTTCTGAAGCGTACTCAATGTTAAGTATGGCCGTCCTTCCCGCTTAGAGATTTGAAATTTTTACGTCGTTTGCGTAAGTCATTCGCGAATAGGGATTTGCATAGAATGACGTCACCGTTGGAAGCATTGGCTTGTTCCGGGTTAATTTCGAGCATGCGCACTGGGATACCCCCACGGACGGCGCAGTTTAAAAAAAACGTTGTTTACGTCGAGTCACAACGTATTTACATAAAACACGCCCTTTTGAATTCCACGCCCTTACGCCGCAAAAGATACACTACGCCGTCGTAACTTACGGCGCAAATTCGTTGAGGATTCAAACAAAAACAAAAAAGTAAGTTACAGCGGCGTAGTGTATCTTAGATACGCTACGCCCGGCGCAATAATGTGCTGTTGTACGTGGATCTACCCCCAAGTATGTGAGGTGCAAACTATACAGCACAAGTGCAGTAAACTACAAGTACGTTTAAGTGCAAACTGTACAGCACGAGTGCAATAAACACCAAGTAGGTGAGGTGCAAACTATACAGCACAAGTGCAGTAAACTACAAGTACGTTTAGGTGCAAACTATACAGCACAAGTGCAGTAAACACCAAGTAGGTTTAAGTGAAAACTATACAGCACAAGTGCAGTAACACCAAGTACGTTTAGGTGCAAAAAAACAGCACAAGTGCAGTAACACCAAGTACGTTTAGGTGCAAATAAACAGCACAAGTGCAGTAACAGCAAGTACGTTTAGGTGCAAATAAACAGCACACGGGCACTACAACACGTTAGAACACTGCAGCTACTGCCTGACAAATAGGAATAGCTGATCTAGCTAAGCTATACAGTGTATAAATATATGTACAACTCCTGGGATGTATATATATCCTCTACACACTGTAAATTTAACTAAACTGACTAGCCTGCCTGCTCTATCTTTTCATCTATCTATCTGGTAAAAAAGACACTGGGCCGGATTCAGATACCTGAGCGTATCTGTCCGGCCGGCGTAACGTATCTCCGATACGTTACGCCACTCTAACTTTGGGCGTGAGTTCTTTATTCAGAAATAACTTGCGCCCTTAGTTACGGCGGCGTAACGTATGTGTTGCGGCGTAAGGCCGCGTAATTCAAATGGGGATGTAGGGGGCGTGTTTTATATAAATTTGGCTTGACCCCGCGTATTTGACGTTTTTTTTTAACGGCGCATGCGCCGTTCGTGAAAACATCCCAGTGCGCATGCTCGAAAATCCGACGTAAAACGTCATTGCTTTCGACGTGAACTTAAATTACGTCCAGCCGTATTCGCAAATGACTTAAGCAAACGACGTAAAAATTTCAAAACTCTGCGCGGGAACGACGGCCATACTTAACATAGGATACGCCGCACATACCCCTTGATCGGGTAAATGGAATAGCCATTTATTTAGTCAAACATTTATTCACGATTATCAAGGCATGTGTTTCTGATTGTGCTATATGTATGTATATATATATATATATATATATATATATATAATATATATATTAATATTGGTTGTATCTGTTAGTATGTGTATATTATGTAGCAATGTATTTTGACTGTTCAATAGACTAGAAATTGATTAGGCAAATAACAGGATGTAAGCCAATGTTAGGCTGCTTTCACATTGCAGCGTGGAGCCGCGGTGACGGTATATATACCGTTGTGTTTTCCGCGATATTCGGCGCTAGCGGTGAGGTTTTAACCCCCGCTAGCGGCCGAAAAAGGGTTATTACCGCGCTTTCCCATTGATTTCAATGGGAAGGCGCGGTATAGGAGCGGTGAACACACCGCTCCTATACCGCGGTAAAGATGCGGCTAGCAGGACTTTTGGAGCGCTCCTGCTAGCGCACCGCTTCAATGTGAAAGCCTTCAGGCTTTCACATTGAACACTACAGGGCATGATTTTTCATGCGGTATAGCAGCGCTATTTTTAGCGCTGTACCGCATGAAAAACGCCCCAATGTGAAAGGGGCCTTACTTTCTGTTCCTGAACAGATGTCATTCACACCTTTTCATGTGAATGACATTATCTGCCATTTCTTCCCAGAGAACTCTGGAAGTGACATGTAGATGCTAAATGACCATTTGTCATCTGAATGTAGCCACAACAAACAAACCTAGCGGCCAGCGTGAAATTGCAGCCTAAGATACGACGGTGTAAGACACTTACACCTGTCGGATCTTAGGGATATCTATGAGCAACTGGTTCTATTAATCAGGCGCATAGATACGACCGAGCGCACTCAGAGATACGCCGTTGTATCTCTTTCTGAATCTGGCCCACTGTCTCCCTCTCTCTCTGACTGACTGATCTTTTCATTAACAACGCCGCAACACACTACACTAGGCCGCCTTGCAGGCTGCCTTTTATAGTGTGGGGCGTGTGCTAAAGCCCTGAGCCATAATTGGCCAAAGCCACCCTGGCTTTGGCCAATTATGGCTCTCTGTTTTTTGCGTGTTGTGATTGGCCAAGCATGCGGGTCATACTGCATGCTTGGACAATCATCAGTGCGCAATTCCGCAGTGAATTATGGGTCGTGATGCGTCACTCGAATTTGGCGCGAATGACCCGTTTTGTTCGAATTTCGACGAACAATCGAACAGACAATGTTCGAGTCGAACGCGAAGCTCATCCCTAGTAAAGACCACTGGTATATAGGTGACTAAAAAGTCCTTTAGTAAAGTGCTATGTGCATAGGCAGTGGCCTTCAGATTCACTGTAGATATATCCTCCTTCACCGACTGTGAAAAATCACCCAGAATGTGCTCAGAAAAAACGCAATAGTATAATTCCGTTCTATTTAAAAGAAATGTAAAAACAGGGCGCCAAGAGGCTGCTTACGCGTGTCGGTGCCCTGGACCCGGCACTGAGGCTGAAAAGCGTCTCAATAGTGGAGAAATCGTTCCTTCGCTGGGGAGGCTGGCGTGCGTTCCACCTCCAAGAATGGTAAACCAGCGGGACTGGAAGTTGCGTAGCTGTGCATGACCAGGTACCAGGTCAAACCCACTTTTTTTACCTACACTATTGGAAGCCCCCCTTCACTATTGGAAGCCCCCCTTCTTTTTTACATACTCTCCGGATGTGAGTTTGTTGGGTCTTTCCATCCTGGACCTCCTTTGAACCTTCTTGTTACTGAGGTTGAAAACGAACATTGATTTAACCCCGCTAATAATTAGAAAAACTAACAAACATTCTCACAACTAAAAATATTGAACAAAATTCTACTTGTGTATACCCAGCTTTACTCTGATCCAACATCTATCCCGCCTATTAGGCAGCTGTCATCCCTAGTGAGACAGTGGGTCCACAAAACTCTGTAGCAGACAGTTTTCAGATATTAATAAAAAAATGATACATTGACCACTCTCCCTAGACCCATTTCACTAGCCGTGTCAAAGAAAAGGCTACCAATACTTTAAATATTTTTAATGTAATTAACTTTCTTTATTTTACTATTCACAGACCTGTTTAAATTTTATTGAAACTTAATGGATTGCTACAGTACTGTTTATCTTAGGGTTTAATAGGTGAGTTTTATGAATCTACTGTATAACCGTATTGTTTATTGATTTTTTTTTACATTTACTACATCTGGGTCTATATCCTTGAAACAAAATACTTCTCACCACTTTGGTCAGGATTAGTCATTGTTTGAATAATCATGATCAACATATTCTCTTGGAAAACATGTCTGGGTATTTTTTAGATAAATGTGATTGAGTTCCATTTTCTTTACATTATTGTAATAATTTGACTTACCTAATATGTCACTGTAGTATGAATCCCATTCACTCCAAACACTGTGAAAGATGTAGTCTTGAATTAGGTATGACACAATATTTTCTATTCTTTCAGAAAACGACATGCTGTCGGTCAGCTCTGACAAAAATGCTGGATTGTACGATGGAACTGAAGGTAATTGTCCACAGTATCGTTCTGCTGCTGAAGCTGGTGAAAATCTCAATGTATAGATGAAAGGAATATCCAAATTTAGTGCTATAAGTTCACCACACATAACAACCGGATCAGATAAAAGTACATTGGGCCAGATCCTCAAAAGGGATACGCCGTCGTATCCCTGTTTCTATCTTTGGAACTGATCCACAGAATCAGTTAACAAAAGATAGGCAGAAGATCCAACATGTGTAAGGGACTTACACTGCCGGATCTTAGGATGCAGTACCGCATCCGCCGCTGGGGGCATTTCGAGTCGAAATGCCTCTTTGGGTATGCAAATTAGCACTTACGGAGATCCACAAAGCTTTTACGCTTCGTTTTTTCTCCGTAAGTATTAAGTTGCATGTGTAAAATTAGGGCTGCTTTTACAAAGTGTAAACTGTTTACACCTTGTAAAAGTAGACCCTTCTTACCCGCGACGCTGTTATTTTTTTTATTTTTTTTATTTTTTTCCCGCCGTATATTTTTTTTTTCCCCGACGCAACTTTTTTTACCCGGCGCGATTCACAAAACTCGGCGTAACGTAAAACCGCGCTATGCACGTCGGGAAAATGACGTCGTGAGCATGCGCAGTACGTCCGGTGCGGGAGCGCACATAATTTAAATGGGACTCGCCCCATGAAAATAGGAACGCCTTGCGCCGGACGGATTTAAGTTACACAGCCGAAAATTTCTAGGTAAGTGCTTTGTGGATCGGGCACTTAGGTAGAAATTTTGCGGCAGTGTAACTTAAATCAGAATATTTAAGTTACGGCGGCTCTTTGTGGATCTGGCCCATTGTATTGATGTGACTTCAGCTTTGCCAAGAATTCTTGGTTTTTAAGCACAGAATTACAGTTCTCCTTATACATCGCATTTACTTGAATTTCCAACTCACAAAACTGTTTTAAAAATTGAAAAAAGTTCATGTTATTCTTTTCGTACATCCAAAGCCTAACAAGGTCCTCAATAATTGATAAGGTATAGTTTTTCCCATAAGGAACTTGGTAGAATAAATAATTCTCTGACTTTTTATCATTTGTATAAATGTAAGCAGCACCTGTAGATACGAGCACTGTAACATTCTGATTTCTAGTGGTTAATTTGTCAATTTTTTTTTTATATTTAACCAATGGCTTCCTTCTGTTGGCCAGATTAAAACGTTTCCACAAAACACAGATCCAGCAAGGAGAACTTGGACTGTGAATAGCTGTCCAAGTCCTTTGTATTTTAATAACCTAGGCAATGGGGTAATTTTGACTATTGGACATGAAGAAATTTGGTACCCTATAGGAAAAGGTAAAAAAGGCATAAAAATAATCGATACTGTATATAGATATTAAATGGATATTGATAATAGAGTTCAAGTTACTTTAGCCTAATGGCCTGTACACACGATCCGAAAATCGGAAGAAAAGTACAGCTTTCGAAGCAATTGTACGATAATCAGAGCTTTCGAGAGTCGATCACAACAGTTCATCCGATATTATTAGATCGAACAAACACAAAAAAAAATTCTTGTACGATACCAGAGAGTACAATTTTCATTTAATCAGTACAGCTGTCATTCGAAAATACAACAGAAACACACTACAACACGTGAAATCTATTCAGATTTTTTATTCTGTCGTATGAGAATTTTTGTCACTTAAAGCGGTGGTTCACTCTAAATATATACTTTAGCTCATCCAGATAAGTGCAGTATATACATAAACATTTGGCTATTAGTTTTTTTTTATTGTGTTTAATTACTGTGAATCTGGAGTATTTGCAGACACTTCCTGGTATCCCTCCCGCGGGAGTGGGCGTGTCTTTTCTCTTCCCCAGCACCCCAATGTCTCCTGGGAGCACAGTGTCATGCATCCCAGGAGACAATTCACAATGCCGGCCATCGTAATCTCGCGGAATTTCACTCGCCACGTGACGCTTCAAGCAGGTCACGTGACGAGCATTCATCACTTCCCGGAAGTATTTGCTTGTGGGCTTCACAATGCCCACAAGCAAAATGGCAAATACCGGCAGCAATTTTTAAAAGTTTACATTTTCGGCCAATTCAGACTGGGGATGATTATAAACCTTAAACACGTGAGTACCAAGTTGCTAAGCATTAAAACAATCAATACACTAATAAAAAAAAAAAACTATATACCACGGAACCTCCACTTTAAGTAAACTCTCCATTTTCAATATGCGACTAGACTGCAAAAAAAAAAAAATTTCGGATCATGTGTACAGAGCTTTACTGAGTATTTCTACCTCACTGCGTGTAAAAAATCTGGGTTTCGTCACCTGTGGAATCATGTTTATAAGTTTATTATTATAATACGATTAACATAAATAAAGTGCTTTGTGATAATATCTAATACTTCTTCAATTTATCAGTGACCAAATGTGTATAGTATGTAGAACACTTTGTTTGCTTTCTCTGATTTGGAAATACCTTTTATCTAGCTCATTAAAATATTTATTACAAACTATTTTTTTCTAAAGATTGGTCAAGCTAAATTTGATATTGTATTCATAGGCGGGATCTACTTTGCTGAGTTATGTGCTAATTTCTTATACTTCTTGGGCACCCCAGCCATTAGATCCATAGTTCTGGGCTTGTTTTCTAGCCACCTTGTCATGTTCCTATTCTTCCTCTTGTATTCTTCATCCTATGAAAAAATGAATAATCCATTACAAAATGTGGGACCCTTTTAATAACAGCTATGCAGGTGTGCCCTGACATGAATGTGCTATATGGAAGAATGATTTGTTGGCACTTTATAAACAATGGCATCCCTAGGGGGGGCAGAGGGGGCCCTGACCCCCCAACATTAAGCTGTGCCCCACCATCGTTGTGTTTTACCTCACCGCGTTCTGACACAATCGTTTTTTTAACTGATGGTGTGTAGGCACACCAGACCATCAGTCAGCTTCATCGGTTCGGACCGTTGTCATCGGATGGACCAATCGTGTGTACAGGGCTTCACATACGAGCAGGGAGGAATACAGCTCCTCCTCCTCCTTTCAGTCCCGCCCACACTATCCCGGTGTGCTGTATCTGAAGAGAGGGGATGTGTGGGCAAGAAATATGAAAATCAGCAGCATTCCTGGCTGTGTGTGAATGATGCCTGAGATTCTAGCCTGGACCGTGTTTAAGTGTGTGCACTGCAGACTGCAGTACACTGTAATTACTGAACTGCATTATCTCCATCCCTTCTCTCCCCCATCTGTCTCCCTCCCCCTCTCTTGCTTCTTCAAGACATTCACAATTTACTTTCACTTTCAGTTAGGCAGGTAATATACGGTGCAAATTTCTTTCGTGCATCCACAGATTGCAGGAAAGAAACTTGCATGATTCCCCCATCAACACAGACAGTGCTGACAGTGTAATATCCATCCTGCTCAGCAATTATATTCTCCCGACAAACATGATTACCACTAGTGGTTGCTGTATAGCCACTAGTGATAATCACTAAGAGAATCTGATCATTAATGGTTCAAATCTCAGCCAGTTCCTGCTGAACCAGCTGAGATTTAAACTGTCTATGGCTGGTCTTAGCTCTTAGGCAGCCCATACATTGATCACTTTTTTTCATTCAACTATTAGATTCAATGAAAAAAAAAAGGAAATGATCCAATTCCCCCATCTACACATTATAGGATGATGGGGGAATCCTCCCAGTGTGGACCATTTCTGGAACAACTAGAGTTGCTGTCCTGTCCTGGCTATTCACAGCGCTGGCCTCTCTCGCCATGGCAGCGGCGGCAGCACATTGGAACCCAGTGCTGGTTACTATGGGGTTGATGTATAGGAGGGCCAGCACAATTTGTTGTTGGAGATGGGCTGGGCATGTTCAAAATTCCACATGCCCGATCCTGGCAGGAAGCTGACACTGCACAATGCTAATCACAGGCAGTGAGACATTTCCCGGTCCGCAGCTGCACAGATCAGGAAATGTCTCACTGCCTGTGATTAGCACTGTGGAGTGTCGGCTTCCTGGCGGGATCGGGCATGTGGGATTTCAAACACACCCGAGCCCATCTCTATTGGTTGTAGACAGTTGAGCTCCCTGCAGGTTGCTTAGCAGCAGTGGAGCCTCTGACATGCTGATCGGGATGCAATCCAGGTGATGCTCCCAGTCAAATCCTAGTGTTAAATATCAGTGATTTTATTGATCAAAGGCCACACTTTACAGGCATAGAGCCCACATGGCTGCTGAACATACGGTTGATATATATATATATATATATATATATATATATATATATGTTAGAGAGAAACAACACCTAAGGTAGACATTGATGGTCAGACTTTCAGGCCAAGGAAGTATAATAAAAATTAGTTTAATAGCATGTTAGATTACAAACAATAATAAAGCAATATGATTTACAACAAATGACCACTAGATGCACAATCCTCAGAAGTCGCCAACGCGCGTTTCGCCGTGGGGCTTCTTCAGGACGAAGACGAGGAATACATGAGTGACAAAGAACAGAAAATGTATCTGCAATGATACAGTGTGGTAGATTAGTAACATAAAATTGTGTAATTAAAAAATTAACTAAAATTAAAACAAATGAATATTTCAATGTATATTTACATGACAGATGGTCCTCCAACGGATGCATCCATAAGGCATATATGGCAAAGGGCATAAATATATATATATGTGGTTGTACCCTTGATGCTAATAAATACTGTGTTTATTAGATCTGACTGGGAGCATCACCTGGATCACATCCCGATCAGCATGTCAACAGAGAAGGTTATACAGCATTACTGCTGCTAGATGACCAGCTGGGGGCTTGGCTCTCTATAACAAATAGTGCCAGAATTCCCCTGCATGCACCCATAATGTCACCAGCACTAGGTCCTAATAGACTGCTGCCGCTGCCAAGGAGGCAGATGCCAGACCAGCGCTGTCAATAGCAGGGACAGGACAGCTGGGGAACCCCACAGTGGCAAAACATCAGGGCCCGGTGGCAAGACAACCTTTGCAACCCTGATAGTTCTCCCACTGCTTTGGACCCTAATATTTTCTTGGTGTGCTGGTGACACATATCTCTTGTTTTCTGCCACCCTGGGGGGCCCTAGTATAGTAGGAAGGGAGCTCACTGCAGAACATGTGAAAAAGGGCTTGTAGTAAAGGGCCCCAGGATATATATAGATATACTGGGCCAGATTCACATAGAGATACGACGGTGTATCTTCTGATACACCGTCGTATCTCTGACTTAGGCCAGTCGTATCTATGCGACTGATTCATAGAATCAGTTACGCATAGATATGTCTAAGATCCGACAGGTGTAACTGTGTTACACCGTCGGATCTTAACTGCAATTTAAAAATGGCCGCAGGGGGGGGGGGGCTTCTCGCTGATTTACACTGAGAAATATGTAAATCAGCGAGATACGGCAATTCACGAACGTACGCGGACCCGACGCAGTGTTGTTACAACGTTTACGTAGCGGTTTTCCCGGCGTATACTTACCCCTGCTTCTATGAGGCGCAGCCAATGTTAAGTATAGCCGTCATTCCCGCGTCAAAGAACTATAAGAAGGTATGTACAGTGGGGAAAAAAAAAATACCAGCATACTGTAGATGTCAGCAGTATGCTGGATGTAACGGTATATAATTGTTTTAGGGTGAACCTCCGCTTTAAAGCAAAGCTCTTCCTGCGCAGAAATGTCAGTGCTGCAGGCGCTCTCATCTTTACCCGTCTTGCTTCTGGGTTCGTGGACTCCGGCTCCGTGACTGGCATGCACGCTGGAGCCACTGTTCAAGGCACAGGGCTCTGAGAAAATGGCACGGGTGGCCGTTTCTTTCAGAGCGCATGCACCAGTGATGTCACTGCCTAATGTACACTAATAGCTAGATTCAGAAACGGCTTCCACATTTTTTTGCGGCGTAGCGTATGGCATTTACACTACGCCGCCGTAAGTTAGCGAGGCAAGTACCTGATTCACAAAGTACTTGCCTGCTAAGTTACGGCGGCGTAGCGTAAATGCGGCGGGCGTAAGCGCGCCTAATTCAAAATAGGCTGAGGGGGCGTGTTTTATGCTAATTTGGGTTGACCTGACTGATTGAGTACGCCGCACGGTCCTATTGATTTCGACGTGGACGTAAATGACGTAAATCCCTATTCACGGACGACTTGCGCAAACAACGTAAAATTTCGACGCGGGAATGGCGGCCATACTTAACATTACTATTCCAGCTATTTGATGGAATAACTTTAGGCCTGATAATGCGTTACGTAAACGGCGTATCTGTACTGCGTCGGCCGGGCGTACGTTCGTGAATTGGCATATCTACTGATTTACATATTCTACGCCGACCGCAATGGAAGCGCCACCTAGCGGTCAGCCTAAAAATTACACTTTAGGATACGAGGGTGTAAGACACTTACGCCGCTCATATCTGAGCCTAATTTAGGCGTATCTGGTTACCAGAATACGCTTAAATTAGCGCGGGCGAACATTCAGACTTAGGCTGGCATATCTACTGATACGCCAGCCTAAGTCTCTCTGAATCTGGCTATAAATATCTCCTAAACGGTGCACATTTAAGAGATATTTACACTACCTATAGGTAAGCATTATAGGCTTACCTATAGATAAAAGCAAAGATGAAAATTTACTTCCACTTTACCAAATTTTATCAAAATTACTGCATGTACAAAATAGATGATGGGTCAAAAAGCTATAGTGTCAATTTGGCAATTTAGTGGTAATTATTTCCTGACAGCCTAACCCCACCATCTGCTAATTCTACCTATCTGCTAATTCTACCTGTTTGGCAACAGGCATAAAGGTGGGTGTCCCTGTGTACACACGCACATTTCCATCTATGCATAGGTTCTCTGTGTATGTATGTAACTATTCCATTGGGGCTTCCACCAACCAACAGGGTAGGCTCTTGTGAAAGTTACACCCACGTTACTGTCCCGCAGTAGGGGTATTCCCTGGCCACACCCTGTGTGATAGGAGTGGCCAATGGGGAGATGGGTGGGTCTGGCAAGTGGGAGGTGGCCTATGGTCCGGGTACCTCTGCACATGCCCATGTGTGCATAAATATCCGAAAGTTTCACTATGAGAAAGCAACTACAGACCACCAAGGCTCTGAGGAAAGGGGTACGCCCCAGAAACGCATCAGCCACATCATCGGTCAGATACTACTCGATCCGTGTTGTTACCGTGTTCTTCTGGCGTTGCTGCGTACCAGCTGTACTGTTTGTTCAAAGCTTGCTTTATAACTCATTTTGTGAGTATAACCATTGTTTTAATACATCTAATAAAACCCTTTTATACGGTATTACACTAGGTCGGTGAGCCCTCCTTTCTTTTCTCTACCTATACCACTCTGCAGGGCCGGTGCAAGGATTTTTGTCAACTAAGGCGAAGGTGCATTTTGACGCCACCCCCCCCCCCCGCGCGCACAAACGCATGCACGCACACACACCATACATTATATTTGTGCTCCATTAAGCTTTAATGGGTATGATGCTTAAAGTGATCGTTTAACTTATTTATCTTTTACAGAGAAAGATAGCATAGATGGCGTTATTCTGCATTGCGCTGTATAATGTACTATTGCTGGGATTTGTAGTCCTCTATAGCTGGTGGTATTCTCCACTGCGCTGTATAATGATTATACTGCGCAATGCAGATTACCACTGACCAGTTATAGAGGAACTACAAACCCCAGCAATAATACATTATACAGCGCAATGGAGAATACCAGCAGTTACAGAGGACTACAAATCCCAGCAATAATACATTATATAAAACACAATACAGAATACCAGCAGTTACAGAGGACTACAAATCCCAGCAATACATTATTTAAAACACAATACAGAATACCAGCAGTTACAGAGGACTACAAATCCCAGCAATTAATTATATAAAACACAATACAGAATACCAGCAGCTATAGAGGAACAACAAATCCCAGCAATAATACATTATACAGGCTGCTTAATATATTATTGCAGGGATTTGGTGTTTTTTTTAAACAGGAAACTTTAAAACAGGTCCCCCTTACCTGTTTCTGAAGCCTTGTAAGTCGCGGTGGCGGCTCTGCAGGCGTGTGTCCGGCCTGTGTGGTGAGCAAACCTCCCGCCTCCATTAGTACAGACCGCCCCCCCAATAAAGCATCCCCCATTAGTAAAGAGCCCCCCACAAGCCATCCTCCATTAGTACATTTTTTTCTTCGTTCTTTTGCTAGAATAAAGACGTTGTTTTGCTGATGGTATTTAGACAGAGTTCTCCCAAACTGACTTCTTTTATTTTTGGCTTGTGATCTCATGAATAATCTTTTTTTTTTTTTATAAAGCCAGATCTCCAAAATAATTTTTTGTACTCCACATCTTTTTTTTTGGTTTGTTTTAAATTTCATTTTTTTTATCATGTTATCACAACAAACCCCCCCCCCCCCTCAAGGAGGTTGTGTCCTTTGTTAATTACACATTATATTTCTGAAATGTTTGATGGCTATTCACCAGAAAAACACAATAGACAAGTATTTAACTTAATTTAAATCTCCATTTATTCTGGACCAAAAATTAAACATGAAGGGCAACATGAAGGAGCCCAAAGGCACATTCCACCATGATAAACAACAAAATCAATAACATGAGGAGTCCCTTCTAATTTGGGTCACAATGTGCTCCCCAAATCTCAGAAATCAGAAGCAGCAGCAGCAGTCATACATGACCCAAGCTGTGGTACTACAACAAAATCAGTTTTCTGGCAGATCAGCTTTAAGCCAGGGAATCACTTTCTGGTCTTCCTTGCAGCCTTCCTTCCACGGCCCCTTGCAGGTGGTGAGAATGTGGCAGCAGGAGGAGGAGACTGGGCCGGGTCACTGAGTTGTGTGGTCTCAGTCAGCAGGCCCCTTCTTCCTCTCTGTATCACAGATGCTATAATATCCTCTGCCTGGGCCCGTTGTCCCTCCTCCATTTTTTGCAGCTGGTCTGCAATGTAGAAGCTGTAGCCCTCAACAGGGTTAAGGGGGGCCCTCATGATTTCAGCTGCCTCCCTAATGACCCGCAGAGACTCCTCCTCCAGTTGGGACATGCGCTTAGGTCTTTTGTGGCGCATCTGGAGGGTAGGCACCTGTGATACAGTGCTGCCACTGGGCCTGGGCACCTGCTGACTGCCAATCGGCCCAGCCTCCTCCTGTCTGCTACTCACCCCTTCCTCCTCCTGGCTGCCACATTCCGGAGCCTCCTCCTCCTCTTGGCTGATCTCTTCCTGTGTATAAAAAAGGGACATGGTTTTATTTTTTTCTTGATCAATCACACACATTTTCAAGCTCATGTAAACTTTGGGGGTCCTTAAGCTCCGCGAGACAAGTGCGTAAAACCGTGTCAGTAAAGCAAAGGGTCTTTATTGGTGACCAAACAAAACAAAATAAAGCTTTTCTTCAGCATCCAAAACGTCACAACAAAAGTCCTGCTTGTTTCCAGCATAAATTAGGAAAAAGTCTTTCTTCAGAAAAACAACCAAAAGAAAGGCACATACGTTTTTAGTAAGAAGTCCTCCAGACCTTCCCTGCAGACACAGCTTCACTTCCAAACTACTCAAAAGTCCTCTCTGAGCAGCTAGCAGACTTCCATCTTGTCCTCACAGGTGCACTCTCCCAACTCACTCACTCCCTCCAGCATCACTTCCTGCTTTAATGGGTGGTTGTCTGTGAGATTTTAACCCCTTGTGCGCATTTTAAATGGACCATAGTCCAAACAGTGGTGCCGTATAGCACCCGTCCAGGACCCACCCCCGGTGTCCTGTACACTCATGACTGTTGTTTTTTTTTTTTTGTGTAAATTGAACAGACTCTCATTCTGACCCCTGCATTTGGCATCCCTGTCACAATAATTTCTGCCCACGACTTTTGTTTGCATTTTCAAGCTTTCATTTTGGTTAAAAAATCATCTCGTTAAACCAACACTAATTTGCGGCCAAGAAATATGTTGTAAACTACTATACCTGAATGAAGATGTGCAGATCTGGCTCCTCAATCTCAGCCAGCTCCTCGGCACACTCTGCAGGGGTGGGGGGAACAGTGTAAGAAACGCTGGAGGGAACGGTGAAGGGAAGGGTGGAAGGAAGACTGGAAAGTGATTCCCGGGCCTCGATCTGATCGTCCAGAAAACTGAGGTGTTTATAGTACCACAGCTTGGGCTCCTGTACTTCATTTGCTGCTGCTCCTGACCTCCGAGAAGCACGGACCTGTTTAAAACGCTTCTTGTAAGCATTCCTCATATTATTGATTTTGTTGCTTATCATGGTGGAAGTTAGCTCTGGTATCCAGGTCTGCATATAAGTGACCAAGTGGTCAATTGTTGTCCTTCGGACATTGTTATTATAATAGTAGCGGTTTTTGATTTCCCACAGCCATTTTAGTTCCCGATATTTCTCAATGAAGCGCATCAAGTTATCGGGCTCTTTGCATATTCCAGAAATTTCTATAAGAGAAAACCAAAAACATATAAACACTAGGGTCAGCTTAAATTGGGGCAAGATTTTTTTTGCCCAGGGTCCAATCAACATTAAAGATGGCCCTGAGTATTTTCTTCAGTCCTGGTGTGAGAAAAAGAGAGGCGAGAATGTGCTGCTGAAAAGGGATTATTAAGTTGGACTTCAGCTTTAAAGCAAACCTGATGCTTTGCTCTGCATGTCAAAGCACATGTTTGCTGTATTGTTTAAAATTACAAAATAGATTTCATTCAAAGGGTGTAAATTGATATTCATGTGAATTCATAATAATTTCTTAGTAAACCACTTGTATACATCATTCTGTATATCAGTTTACATTGTATGTATTAATGTTTCTCACCACCAGCATAGTACCAGCATTACCATCTAATCATATCTATGCTATGCTATGCAAGTGTGCTTAGAGTAATGAAAGTTGATACAGCTGAATGATATTGATTGCTTTTTGCACAGAACAGTAATTAGTTTTTGTACTAATAAGCTTTAGTGACTAAGCACACCAAACAATGCTTCTGAGGTTCTCAGCATGCAACATGGTTCTTAAGGGCCCACAGTATTGTCAATCTGGAGAGAGGGAAGTGTTAGATGCACTAGCAGATTTAGATGGACTTGACTAACAAACTAAAGAACAGACTCCAACATATTCTTTTAAAGCAGTTCCAGCAACAGTTTTTTTCTATTTAAAAAAATTGTATTGGCTTTTGAAAGATGATAGCAAAACAGTTCTCCACATAGGGGCTACATAACAACAGTAGCATTATATCCACAGGAGTGACATCCTACGAAGATGTTCAGCAATGTTAGGTTCTCAATTGCTGGCACCAGACAGGGATAAAAGGAAAGACAAAAGGATCCCAGGAATGGAAACGGGATAAGATAACTGGAACGGGGGGGGGGGGGGGCGGGTTGGTTGGAGGGGTGAGCAAAGGGGAGAGAGGTAGGAAGGGTAGTTGTTTCCCTCTGGCTCAGAGACAACTATTAAAGAAATAGGGTGTTTACAAATAGCTGAGGATAGATGAGTCCATGGTTGGGAGACGGGTCTTCGTGGTACAAAAATGCAATTCCAGGCTCCTTTGGAATAGATGAGGTAATCTGGGCTGTAGCAGAGAACCGCTGTGAAACTTCTTCCTTTCTTGCTACTGTATTATTCTTCTGCAGTGTGTACAGGGTTCAACTGAATATCCTTTAATACAGAAGTGCAGCAGCCATCTTTAAGGAGACCACTTTGCAATGCTTGTCTATGGAGTGTCTCAAGTGCAGGGGGCAGTCATTTTGGTTGGATCTGATTCGATTTTGGAGTTGATTGGCTGATGCAACAAAGGAAGGGAAAGGGGTCTTCAGCTGAGAGAGAGAGAGAGAGAGAAAGAGAGAGAGCACCATGACAAGGTTGCTGTGAAGGGGGACAGTGGTGTGTGGCCAGAGTTTGATGGAGATATCTGATTCTGTGTTGCTAAGGGAAAGATCAGAGACTGATGCTGCCGTTATACTCTGTGACTTGGATCCTGAGAGTCCTGGGGATCAATGTTTCACTTGCTGGATGCACCACTGGCTATTACTGCTGGGTCCTGCTGGGTCCTACCTTTTGTCGACGAAACCGGTCAGGCTGAAGCTGTATGTTTCTGTTATCGTGCATTTTACATGTATGCATGTTTTGTGGTGGCCGCCTTCCGTTTTTACCATGCAATGTTGTTTTTACTATGTATACGTGTAAGTGTAAGTAACTTTATATTAAATGCAACCCTTAGGAGGTTTTACATTATCCAGCATTTTATGTTTCATTTGGATCTGATTACACAATCAGCGTTTGGTTGGAGTCCCCTGGATGCTCTGGAGCTGTTCCTGAAGTGGTTCCTTTGTACATCCCCTGCCGATGACCTCTACCGGGACATGTTCATCGAGCCAGTTTGACCCTTCATAATAAAGGATCCAGGCTCTCTGGTAAGAGTCCAATCTATTGTGGTGGTGTCGTGTTCTTTTGGTGAAGGGATTGGATAACCTTATCCACAGTTGAAACATGGAGTATGCCATTTGACCATTGTGGTCCAATTGAGAGACTGATTTTCCTAAACTGTTTATATATTCATAATTGTTTTTCATTATTTTAGAATACCAATCACTGTAGCGCAACACACCTATATTTTGTATCTATGTATATTACCTGTACATGTAGATGGTGACCTCCTCTGGCTCTCTCCCCTACCAGTGTCCTATATTTTCTGGTATCTGATTTTGGGTCTTGGTGGAGCCATCTGCCACCTGCACTCACCTGGACTTACCTCGTCTGGACTCACCTGTTTGTCAGTGACAACTGAGACACGCCCACTACCTGTTCATCTCCACTCAGCTCTGTGAGATGCTACTATGCTCTTCTTTCCTCGCCCATGTCTTGCTCATTCTCTGCCCGACTCCTCCCCCTCATCTTACTTGAGCTCTAAGCTCCACCCAGCAGCGTTTAGATGTTCAGACTCTGCTTGGTGTTCTGTCCACCTTCAGCTATTCTCTACCCCCTGCTCTCTACCGCCAATACCAGAGAACCTGGAAAAATCATGGCACTCCTCTGGCAGGTGTCACCCAGTGCGGTCCGCACCCCATAGCAATGCCACTGAGTGGACCTGAACTCAAGCAGTAAATATTTGCTACCTTATAGGGAATATAAAGAAATGTAAATTGTGAAAAGTTTTTAGATTATTATGCAGTATCATGTAAAGATTTATCATGTTACTATAGAAAAATATAGATTTTATAGCAATGTTTGTACATGGACAGCTTTGAGCGATTTGATTAATTTTATTATTATTTTAAAATTAACATTCGGATGCAATTTTCTAAATTGTCCACAAGATGGCGATATTCTAGTTCTATACCATGTGTGTGTGAACAATAAAGTTGCACACATTTGAACAGTATGCTGGATGTTCTGACGTTGTTTGCATCATTTCCTGAACATTCAGCTGTTCAGGATTCGACGTCAGGCCCCACACGCCATTCCGATGCTTGTCCCTATGACAATGAGCAGCTATTTAAAGACAGGAAAGCGACACAACAGGCCCCGCCCCGCTGAGGAAGTTGATATAACGTAATGCGTCTGGTGGTTTAGGAGCCTGAAACATCACGTCGCTCATCTGCTGTTCATTCCTAAAGATTGTTACTTCATGCCGTTTTTTGTCTGGCCAAATGTGAGTAGCCTGACTTTTGCTTCTTTTAAAGAATAAATCCACACATTGCAACAGTGAGCACTTAGTCTGTGATTATCTCTTTACATGCACCTGTCCTTTGCGGTTTGGTTGTCTTATGAGGATCTAATACATCAGCCTGGTTCCTGTTCATGACCTGCCTATTTGATTTGCTTTATTGACCATCTGTTAACTCAGTGGTCCATATATGAAGGTGAGAGTAGCCATCTACAACGGTGGAGGGATCACTTCAAAATTTTGGTGGATTGTCACGTGGTGGAGATTTATTTTCGTTTAATTCACTCATCTTCTGACACTTATGGACTTTTGGACTGTTTGTTTGAATTGTATTTAATTTTTAATATTTTTTTTTCCATTTTTTCTGCATATTTATATTCACACTTATGGTATTGGTGTTTGAGTATACCAGTATCATTTATATATTTGAGTTTTGCGCTGCACTTTTTCTATTTTATTTTTTGTGCCTAAGCATTACCTTGAAAAAATGTATTTTGTCTCAAATTCCTCCAGAAAAAATAGCAAAGATTTCACATGGCACCTGGGCCAATCACAGCAACCTGTACCATGTAATTAGCTATAGCCAATCACAGATCACAATATTATTAAAGCTGTCATGAATAAAAGCCACAGCTAAAACTATTGCTTCTAACCAGTTATCACTGTTATAAGCAATAACAGTGTAACAAAAAAAATCCCTGAGCAGGATGTAAAAAAAAAAAAAAAAAAAAAAAATGAAAAAAAAAAAAAATGAAAAAGAACGTTTAAAAAATGATTTACATATTTTTTTTACATACTATCACCAGTCAGTGTACCTGATCACCACCACACCAGTTATATGATGACACTGTACTGCACTGGTGACAGTAAGTAAAACATTTTAAGGGAAAAAAATGTATTACATTTTTTTAATTTTCCAAAAAACTGTGACAAAAAAATTCAGAAACGTCAAAAATCTTGCCATGCCGCTAATAAAAACCTTAGATTATCTACTTTCCTTAACGTGGTCATTTGGGGGTATTTGTACTGTCTTGGCATTTTAGGGCCTCAGGAAATGAGATAGGCCGTCGGTACATTAGGATTAATCAATTTTCAAATATACTGTATATACCATAGTTTGAAGACTCTAACTTTTCCACAGAATAACTAATATACACTGATTTGGGTTATTTTTATCAAAGAAATAGTAGCAGACTACATTTTGGCCTAAATTAATGAAGAAAGGTATCTGAATCTAAGTGAAACCGTACAAATGGTAATATAAATCACCCTGAAAAAGCTGCAGCAAGTATATACAGTACATATAGGATAAAATACATAAGAATTATTTAATAAACAACATGCTGCACTAAACCATGTGAATATAAATCAATAAAAAACACGAGAGAAACGTAAAAGAAAAGTTCATTTAAAGGGTCACTAAAGGAATTTTTTTTTTTGCTGAAATGACTGTTTACAGGGTATAGAAGAGACATAAAAGTTAACTGATTCCTTTTAAAAATGATTAAAAATAGATTAAATTCTATCATATGTTTCACTTTCGGTTTTAAACTGGTTTCATGTTTATGTGAAGTAAAGAGACCCACAGAACAAAAACAAACATATCCAGGGCAGTGTTTTGTTTTTAAAATGAATCTGATTGGTTCTGAGGAGTTTTAGACACACAGCTTAGACCACAGTGAGAAGCTCCCATGAGTTTTTTCATAAGGAGCCAGACAAGCAGGAAGTGTGGAGATCACAGCAGAATTACAGCTACTTCAAAGCAAAAACGAACAATGAGGACATGAAACCAGTACTGCAGTAAGGTAAAGGAAGCTATTTAGCTAAAAAAATGTTTTCCTTTAGTGATCCTTTAAATTATGTGAACAGTCCAAAACCATATGCTGAATCCAGATGATTTTGATCAAAGTTTATGTGTCTCAGCTCCGCTTAAAACACCACATGTGCATACACCAATGAAGATGTCTCCTTACCATAAGATGTGTAACTCTCTATCAAGAGAAGACTAAAAGCAATTGTGTGGAAATTCCTTCCACTATGGAATCGAGTTTCCCCGTCAGGTCCTTCGTCAGTGAGGGTCTCCGTCAGTAACGAAAAAGAAGAGCACCAGGCTTGCATAGTGTAAAATTCTCACGGATGTTTATTAAAATAACAGAGTTTGTTTTTCATGTTTTTTATTGGTTTATATTTACATGGTTTAGTGTGACATGTTGTTTATTAATTAATGAAGAAAGATTACTGCAAAACAGAAACAAAGATATTTAGCAAAAAATAAAAACCCAAGTAGTGATTAAATACCACCAAAAGAAAGCTCTATTTGTGTGAAAAAAAATGATATAAATGTAATTTGGATACAGTGTTGCATGACCATGCAATTGCCAGTTAAAGTAGCATAGTGCTGAATAGCAAAAAAATTATCTGGTGATAAAGAAACTGGAGTCCAGCTTTAAAGCCTAACTTTTAGTTAAAATGTTTTTTTTTTTTTTTTAAATCAGCACAATGAAAGATCGTTACAAATGATGAGATTTTAGATACTTCTGATTGAGTGTACCAACTGTTTTATACATGTGGTCAACTTAAAAATTATAGAGGGCCTCAAGTATGGCGCCTGACACCCCCAGAAGGCCGCACAATAGCAGCGCATCTATAGCACACTTCATCAGCCAAAACTTTGGCACTGCTGCATTTTATGCAGTGTATCACAATGGACACTGAAGAAGTTGAATACAATAAACCCCAGCATCAGTGGATACAGTGTCAGTGGATACAGTAACCCCCAGAATTGGTGTCAGTGACAGTAATAATAACCCCCAGCATTGATGTCAGTGGATGCAATAATAACCCCCAGCATTGATGTCAGTGGATGCAATAATAACCCCCAGCATTGATGTCAGTGGCAGTAATAATGACTCCCATCATTGATGTCAGTGGGTGCAGTAATAATCCTCAGCATTGTTGTCAGTGGACTCCAGTATGCCTATGGGCACATTCTGTCTCTCCCATCTCCCAGTAATACTATGGTCTCTACTTATAAAGTATTCTTTAGATGTCAGACACTTTAGTGCATGCAATCGCTGAAATCTTTATCTAATGGTCAAAATGTGATAAATTTTCTCATTAAGGCATTTCAGAATGCTAAACTGCATGTTGGCCACTAGATAGAGCTTGTGAACAAAAATAATATTATTATATGTATTAGAAAAACTATGGCTAATATTTGTGAATGAGTCTGGGCTCTGCACTGTGCACCATCTCGAGGGCAGTACCCATGCACAGCATCCCCGTCACCTAGCAACTTGCTAGCGCTTAGGTTGGTTTCCCAACCGCCAGGGATGGTCAATGTCAGAGTTGTCTCTGAGGAAGAGACATGGGGGTTATTTACTAAAGGAAAATCCACTTAGCACTGCAAGTGCACTTGGAAGTGCAGTCGCTGTAGATCCGAGGGGGACATGCAAGAAAAAGAAAAAACAGCATTTTAGCTTGCACACGATTGGATGATAAAAATCAGCAGAGCTTCCCCTCATTTCAGATCTACCCCTCAGATTTACAGCGACTGCACTTCCAATTGCACTTGCAGTGCAATTGTAGTGCAAAATGAATTTGCCTTTCGGAAATAACCCCCCATGGTGTTGTTTAAAGGAGTGCAATGAAATTGGGAAATAGCAGAGCCTGTGATTCAAAGTGTGAGAGCACTGAAAGCTGCAAATTGGTCTGGGCAGGAAGGTTGTATGAGTGACCTGTATTGAAGTGGTTAATATTGTTTGCCTATAACAAAATTGATATGCTTTCATCTTACATTTAACTGTTGTAATATCATAAGCTTTTTTTGTACAATGAGTTTCATTTAAATAAAACTGCCAATTTACCCAGCATGCATAAGGTGAGAGGGTTTGTGAATGCAGGTTTAAAAGGTTATGACATCAATCTCTTGGGGCTTTAACCCTTTCGATGGAAAAAGTCCTAGGTGGTTCAACTTCCTGTCCTAAGACCTCATTGCCTCCTGGGAAATGATGACACTCATTTCCCAGAAGTCTCTGGGCATTACTGTGCCTAGAAATCGCCCAGCATGCACCTCTCCCTGAAAACCAGGAAGAAAAAGTAACTGGGCTTCACAAGCCCACACATATGATGGATACGGCCACAACATGAGCTGGAGGATACAAGGCAAGTGTTTGCAATGATTTCTGGAACGATTGGGGAGCTATTAATATGTTTTATTAATAGCTCCCCAATGTGATTAATTTTAGCTTGCAAAAAAAAAAATGATGCCCGGAACCCCTCTTTAAGTACCTTTTCCCAGAATGCACAGCGGGTTCACCATACCCCCTGGGCTGCTTCTGGGAAAAAGGCACCCAACGCATTCAGCCTGCTGCCTTTCCAACCATGACCAGTGGTGACAGCAACACCCATTGTCAGGAGGAAAATCATGCAACCAGCCGAACTGAGACAGAGCCACAATTTAGACACAATCCTTCTAAGCCAACTACTGCTCAGACAACTATAATTTTAACACATAGCGCCCACTCATTGGAAGCAGGACGCTACATACTTCCCCCGCCACAACAGACGATGTCCCCATCGTCGAGGAAAGTTTGACCCTCAATCCTGAGGGTCGATACCTAAATCCCCCAAAAAAACTGGATGGGGAGGGAAGGGTAAGGTAACAAGAAAATAGAACATTTCACATAAACACACAATAATCATATCACTATACATTACAATGTCCCTCTCTCTATCTAACCCGCTCAATCTTGGCTTAGGAGATCCAGGGTATCTGAAAAACAAAAAACAGTATACACAGGCAGGCAATATAAAACATTTCTGTACAATGGAAGTAAAGCCTTAGTTCCTGAGAAATAAAACTTTTTCAGACATATTTCTCTTTATGAAAACGAAATGCAATAATAAAAAAAATGTATGTAGCTAAATGCAGAAGAGTCCAGTTTCTGCTGAATAAATCTCTGCCATCTAGTGGTCGAAGAACAATATACCATAGTCTCTTGTTTTTTAATGTTGAGGTTGGTAGAAAAATCTTGACTCGGAGCCTTCAGTGCCCTAGTAATAACTAACTAGTTACCCCAAGTCCTTCAAAGAAGAAAACAAAAAACAAAACGGAGAATCTTCTTCTTGCAAAGTGACAAACTGGAACAGTCACCATAGATAGTCACCAGTAAAAGCAAGGGTCAGGCAAAGTTAAAGCGGGGGTTCACCCTTAGAGGGCACTTTTCCCCCTTAGATTCCTGCTCGTTATTACTAGGGGAATCGGCTATTTATTTTAAAATATGTGCAGTACTTACCCGTTTACGAGACGCATCCTCTCCGTCGCTTCCGGGTATGGGCTTCGGGAATGGGCGTTCCTTCTTGATTGACAGGTTTCCGAGAGGCTTCCGACGGTCGCATCCATCGCGTCACGATTTTCCGAAAGAAGCCGAACGTCGGTGCGCAGGCGCAGTATAGAGCCGCACCGACGTTCGGCTTCTTTCGGCTACGAGTGACGCGATGGATGCGACCGTCGGAAGCCTCTCGGAAGAATGTCAATCAAGAAGGAACGCCCGCTCCCGAAGACCCATACCCGGAAGCGACGGAAGAAGATGCAGCTCGAAAACGGGTAAGTACTGCACATATTTTAATATAAATAGCCGATTCCCCTAGACCGAACGAGCAGGAAGCTAAGGGGAGATTTTTTTTTTTTTTTTAAATGGGTGAACTCCCGCTTTAATGATTTTCCCTGCTTGTCCACAGTGGTGACGAAATACACACGGTCATCTTTCCAAGGCCGGCAGATAACCACTTTATCAGCATAAACATGCCGACCATAGCTCCAGTGTAGCAGGCATCCTTTAAAGCGTTCATCCATAGTGGAAGAATGGCCTATCTTTTGGAACAGTTTAGGTACTTCAAGGTAGTCCCACACAGCATCACGGTACCATTCCTCTCTGTGAGTTTCAATTTCCTGCATAATTTCCCTAGGAACGTAAGGGAACTCCAGTCCATATTCAGTGGCCACCCATTTGTTTAACAATCTCTGTGAGCGGGCAAGCCTAGACAAAGATCAGGTACTTCCATATCCAGGAGGTATACACGAGACTGGGGACTTGTGAACCATGGAGTTCACAGACAATTTTCCTGACCCATAGGAACTGGTAACTTTGGGCAAGATTTCACTAGTAACAGCTGGGCCTTCCACTCTAGGTGTTGTCTCCCCGGAATCTATAGCCGACAATTCTGAAGAACTACGTACTGAGGCAACATCCTTCATGTTGCTCCACAACAATTCTTAAAACATGGTCTCGAATAAGTCATCATCCCCCGTATCCGACAGAGAGTGTAATTCAGAGTCCTCCCACTCTTCTGCCGGCAAACATGTACGTACAGTCCCAGGTACTATTTCCCCAGAGGTCTTACCGGTTCCTGATGTGGACTTCCCGGGGATATCACCTCTCTCGGGGTCCAGTTCCAGCAGTCTCTGGGGTGGGCCTCTACCGCGGCCGCGGGAGGCCTTCACATATCTCACCTTACTTCGGGCACGTTTAGCAAAGATAGGTGCAGCGAAAGTGGATACAGTTGAAGTAGTAATGGTAGCGGTGTCCGCTGGTGACCCACTCACAGTGGTAACAGTGCCAGCTCCCTCCAGAATGGCTGTTGTAGCGGATGTGGTAGGCATGGGCCGGGCAATCTGGTCAAAGGCAGCAGCTTCTTCTGTCACATTGCCTGTGATTCAGTCCACTTTGTAAGCACAGGGTGGCATAATGTGTTGCTCCACAGAAAACAGGTACTCCCTGCATCGCAAACATTGAACAAAAGGAAGGAGATGCATAGCCAGTTCATTACACCTGTTACACAGCATACCCAGCGCCTCCACATCACTGATTGTGTAGAGCATGAACCGCCCATGCGGCTTCAATCGAATGCCATCCTGGGCCCAAAAGCAGACTGCAATGGTTGCATTGAAGACATGTCGGTGTTCCGTCTAGCTATTTAGCTAAAAAAAAATATTTCCTTTAGTGACCCTTTAAGTAATAAATATTAACAACAACTTAATCCGTGCCCAAAAATGCAGCCTGCCCATGTCTACCAATGCAGCAAAATGTCCCCATTTTCCAGCCAGAGTCCCCTCTCCCACATTGCAGCCAGAGTCCCCTCACCCACATTGCAGCCAGAGTTCTTCCCACACACACACACACATATTAGCCAGAGTTCTTCTCCCCCCCCCCCACACACATATTAGCCAGAGTTCTTCTCCCCCCCCCCCCCACACATATTAGCCAGAGTTCTTCTTCCCCCCCCCACACACATATATTAGCCAGAGTTCTTCTTCCCCCCCCCACACACATATATTAGCCAGAGTTCTTCTTCCCCCCCCCACACACATATATTAGCCAGAGTTCTTCTTCCCCCCCCACACACATATATATTAGCCAGAGTTCTTCTTCCCCCCCACACACATATATATTAGCCAGAGTTCTTCTCTCCCCCCCCCCCCCACACACATATTAGCCAGAGTTCTTCTTCTCCCCCCCCACACACATATTAGCCAGAGTTCTTCCCCCGCATCCTACCTGTGCTGGTTAGGAGAGGAGGAGCCGCCGCCGAATGGTTCAAACTGTGGGGAACATTACAGCTTTCAATTCAATAGCTGTGTGTTCCCCGCAGCGCGTGTCTTATACAGCCCCTCCCCTCTTGTCCGGGAAACTTTGATAGACAGATCACCCATCCAATCCTGGGATGGGTGATCTGCCTATCAGTTTTCTGGAGGGGAGGGGCTGTATAAGACGCGCGCTGCGTGGAACACACACAGCTATTGAATTGAAAGCTGTAATGTTCCCCGTGGTTTGAATGCCGCGGCGGCGGCTCCTTCTCCCCCTCTCCTCGCTCGCCCCCCCCTGCTCCCAAGCAGCCAGCCAGACACTCGCCAGCCCTCAAAATCTACTCGCAAAATGAGAGGCAAGTGTAAATTTTGAGGGCTGCTTTAAAAGACAGTCTGGACAGCAATTATTGATAAGCTAAATCCACAAAACATGTCCTGTTGGGGGTACTTGAAAACCACTGCAGTAAAAAGGAAAAAATTAATACTTACCGCTCTATTTTTCCTTTCCTGGTGATTATACATGGCAGCAAACAATCCATGCATGAAGGCACCAGGAAAGGAGCTTCAAGACAAGAATAACGCCTGTTTTGTTAGGCCATTCAGCCTATTTCAGCTGCAGCTGACAACATCTGTAGCATGAAAAAGTAACAAAAAAATAAACTTGAAAATTTGAATAATTTTATTGGTCAACAAAACAAGGAACGCAAAAACAAACAAAAAAAATCAAAAATAAATAAATATAAAAAATAAACATAGGTTCATTTGAGACAGTAAACAGAATATGGTTTATGCTTTGGAAATATAACAGGATAAATAGACCCAGACATCTATTAAGGATTGAAACATTAATTAGTCACAACATCTTGAGAAATATTTAGCAAAATAATCTAGCACAGACAAATACAAAGTGAACACCCTAAAAACATACATTGACAACCTCACAAATATTTCAGGCGAAGATAGCCCCCACCCAAAATAAATAGATAAACCAGTCAAAAAATCCTTGATCAAAAACATATCTGTTTTGCAAAGACATTCGATAAGGACACACAAATATAATCTTGCCAGCTGGCCCCACACACAATCTGGCCTCTTTTCAGGGCAGGTAACAACTGCTCTATGCAAGCTTTATATAACATAGGCTTGTGTGCTAATGAGGCAATTGAAAACACATGCACAGCCCATGAAACACACAAAACACAAGTTCACCCAATGTAGAGACTGAACTTTAAAGTAGATACACCTGTTAAGGATGTCCCTAAATTACTAACCCAAAAACACACTCTATGCGCATGCTCAGAAACATCCAAGTGCTGTTCACACACAAAAAGCAACATCAAAAAATCTAAGTCCCTGGGCATGCTCAGATCACCAGAAATGCAGAGGCAAAGCCCTGTCCAAAATGAATCACATCATCCAACATGCTACAAAATTAGAGATGGGACAAACACCCCCTGGTCCGGGTGGGCAAACAAAGAGCCTAACATGGGCAAAAGTTATACCATAAATACCATTGCAGTCTATGGGAAATGACTTGTTCATTTTGCTAGACCCCATTTGGCTGGCTTATCTTCTGGTAATTGGCCTTAAAATGGGTATGGGGGCCCAGGTCCCAACTTAAAGGACATACAGTACCTGCCGCCGTTATTGTACTTTCAGCGTGATCTCATCACTCTGGTTCTCGGCGACAGGGTACTGTAAATATTGCGCTGGCTGCCGCAATAGGAAAAACACAGGAGAGAGAGAGCAGCCGCCATGATGGAGGGGGGGCATGCGACGTATGGGCACAGGCAGCACTGGGCAGAAAGGCAGAGGTTCTGGGGAAGAGCTGGCTGGCTGTAGCGGAGGCGGAGCGGTACATCAGAGGCAGACTGGTGGTGGACGCTAATGATTTGAACGCAGGTACACAGACAGGTCACACTCAATGCCAGTGGCACTGTCATGATCAGGGGCGCGCAGGGGATGTTTTCTTTCCTTCCTCCATTCCTCCACCGCTGCTGTGCCAGCGCCTCTAACACTGTACAGAGGGACTCTATAGTGGAGCGGCTGCCTGTTGAGTTAGTTGCTGAGAGGGAGTAGGCTCACCGGTGGATAGGCGCCCTGGGTGGTCGTGCCACCGCCTCTCTCCAGTGCGCCCTAGGCGGCTGCCTAGTGGTAGCATCGGCCCTGACTCCAAGGCAAATTTTAACCACTTCCGTACTGTAGGATGTCATATGGCATCCTGGACTTCAGTAGGGGATATCTGAATGATGGGTGCAGCTACAGGCATCATTCAGATATCCTTTTTTACAGGCGGCGATTGTTCGCACCATAAGAACGATCATAGCGGCAGTTCCGCCACTGGATCGTTCTTACAGGTGGCGGGAAGGGACATCCCACCCCCATCAGGTGCTTCTCCGGGCTCTCCCGTGCCATCGGAGGCCCAGAGAACTAATCGCCCGCCGCCGAATGAGGATCATAGAGATTTAAAAACATAAAAATAAACAAAGCTGCAATCGCAGCTGAAAGCATGAGATCAGTGTTTTTTTTTCCCGATCTCATGCTTTCCAGCCTGGAGAACAGATGTGGGGTATTATTGACCCCGCCTCTCTCCATAAAGAGGACCTGTCACACACTATTCCTATTACAAGGGATGTTTAGGTTCCTTGTAATAGGAATAAAAGTGATAAAAAAAAAGAAAAAGAAAAAGGAAAAGAAAAAATATTATGCAAAAAATAAAATAAAAAAATAAAATAAAAACGCCCCTGTCACTAGTAGCTCGCACTCAGAAGCGAACACGCATTTAAGTCCCGCCCACAAATGTAAACGCAGTTCAAACCACACATGTGAGGTATTGACGCGTGCGTTAGAGCGATCGCAATAATTTTTGCACTAGACCCCCTCTGTAACTCTAAACTGGTAACCTGTAAAAAAAAAACAAGCGTCACCTATGGAGATTTTTAAGTCCCGAAGTTTGGCGCCTTTTTATGAGTGTGTGCAATATTAAAGCGTGACAAGTTAGGTATCTATTTACTCGGTGTAACATCATCTTTCACATTATCACAATAAATTGGGCTAACTTTACTGTTTTGTTATTTTTTAACCACTTCAGCCCCGGACCATATTGCTGGCCAATGACCAGGCCACTTTTTGCGATCCGGCACTGCGTCGCTTTAACTGACAATTGGGCGGTCATGCGAAGTGGCTCCCAAACAAAATTGGCGTCCTTTCTTCCCCACAAATAGAGCTTTCTTTTGGTGGTATTTTATCACCTCTGCGGTTTTTATTTTTTGCGCTATAAACAAAAATAGAGCGACAATTTAGAAAAAAATGAATTTTTTTACTTTTTTCTATAATAAATATCCCCAAAAATATATATAAAAAAAAAGATTTTTTCCCTCGGTTTGGGCCGATACATATTTTTGGTATAAAAATATTGCAATAAGCGTTTATTGATTGGTTTGTGCAAAAGTTATATCGTCTACAAAATAGGGGATAATTTTATGGCATTTTTTTTACTAGTAATGGCGGCGATCAGTGATTTTTATCGGTACTGCGACCTTATGGCGGACACATTGGACACTTTTTTTTTGTAAAATAATTTTTATTCAATTTTCAAGACATGTATACAATAATAGGCCACAAGACGTGACCAACAATTACCGGCCAAAACACAGAGACCGGTGTACAAAATAAATAAATAAATAAATAAATAAAAATAAATAAATGGGGCATGGCCCTCCTCCCTCCAAAGGAACCCAGATGTAATATAATAAACAACAACAAGTTCCCCTCCCAAAGTGAACAGTCACCCTATAGCATGAAGATTAGTGTCCCACCAAACCCCAAAAGAATTCCCTATCTACTGTAGCTTTCGGACAATCAACAGCTCCGCCAAACCAAGCCTCAATCCGACACCGTATCCACCGAGGCCATCCAGCCCCCCCCACCTTATCAAATTTGGTCAGTACCGCCCCTACTCAAGTAAGTAGCTTTGTAAAATGGGGAGGCTCTATTGACCAATACCTTCCAAGCTGCCACAGTTGGGGCTGAGGAGCTTTTCCAAGAAAGGATGATTTGTTTTTGGCATAGAAAAGCAAGAGAATGAGAAGAGTTCTTATAGCCCTGGTCAGGGCCAGGGGTTCCACCAAATGTAGCAAACACACCTCCACAGTCATGGTAATTGAAATAGAAGTGACCGACCAAATGCAATCCACCACAGCTTGCCAATATGTTTTGACCCGGGGGTAATCCCAAAAGACATAAAGTTGGCAGAGGGCATGGAACATTGCCAGCAAGCAGATCTCCGATTCCCGAACATTCTGGCTAGTCTAGCTGGGGTCAGGTAGATCCTATGTAGAAACTTGTAATGAATAAGTCTGTCCCTGGTAGAAACCAGGGCCTGATATTCCGCCCCCCATACATCATCCCAGTCGTCTGTCTAATCCCGAGGTCACAGTCTCCCAGGCCCGTCTGCACGGCGCAAGCAACTCTGTTGTTTCCTGAAAAAGGTCTTGATAGAGGCTAGATACTGCTTTAGGGAGTGAATCGCTACGAGCCAGCAACTATAGGTCACTGGGCTCAAGGACCAAAGGATCCCTTCCAAACTGGGCTAGAAACACGTGCCGTAATTGCAGGTATCGGAAAAAATGTGCATTGGGTAGGTCATAACGCGTCTTTAGTACATCAAACGACATAAGGGTACCATTAGCTACTATGTGTAGGCATGTGCATTTCGTTTCGTTCCGAATCGAAATTCGGACGAATTTTTCATTATTCGGACATTCGGATGCATACGAATTCCCGAATTGCAATATTAACCACTTGCCGTCGCCGCACCGTCGAAATACGTCCACAAGGTGGCTCTCCTAGGCGAGAGCACGTAATATGACGTCCTGCCTATTAGCCGCCACTGCGCCCCGGCTCCCGTGCGTGTGCCCGGCGGGCGCGATCGCCGCCGGGCACACGCGATCGCTCGGTACAGAGCGGGGAACGGGAGCTGTGTGTGTAAACACACAGCTCTCGTTCCTGTCAGCAGGGGAAATGCTGATTTTCTGTTCATACAATGTATGAACAGAAGATCAGTGTTTCCCCTAGTGAGGCCACCCCCCCCCCCAGTAAGAACACACCCAGGCATGCTTAACCCCTTCCCCGCCCCCTAGTGTTAACCCCTTCATTGCCAGTGGCATTTTTATAGTAATCTAATGCATTTTTATAGCACTGATCGCTATAAAAATGCCAATGGTCCCAAAAATGTGTCAAAAATGTCCGAAGTGTCCGCCATAATGTCGCAATACCGAAAAAAAAAATCGCTGATCGCCGCCATTACTAGTAAAAAAAAATATTAATAAAAATGCCATAAAAATACCCCCTATTTTGTAAACGCTATAACTTTTGCGCAAACCAATCAATAAACGCTTATTGCGATTTTTTTTTACGAAAAATATGTAGAAGAATACGTATCGGCCTAAACTGAGGAAAACAAATGTTTTTTTATATATTTTTGGGGGATATTTATTACAGCAAAAAGTAAAAAATATTCATTTTTTTCAAAATTGTCGTTCTATTTTTGTTTATAGCGCAAAAAATAAAAAACGCAGAGGTGATCAAATACCACCAAAAGAAAGCTCTATTTGTGGGAAAAAAAGGACGCCAATTTTGTTTGGGAGCCACGTCGCACGACCGCGCAATTGTCTGTTAAAGCGACGCAGTCCCGAATCGCAAAAAGTACTCTGGTCTTTGGGCAGCAATATGGTCCGGGGGGTAAGTGGTTAATGAATTTACCGAATCCGAACGAACGTTTTCGATTCCGAATCGAAAACCCGCGGACGAAATTCGATCGGAATTCGTTTTTTTTTCGAATTCCGATCGAATTTCGTCCACGGGTTTTCGATTTGGAATTCGAAAAAAAAAATTTTTTTTTTTTTTTTTTGGAATTCCGATCGAATTTCGTCCGCGGGTTTTCGATTTGGAATTCGAAAAAAAAATTTTTTTTTTTTTTTTTTTGGAATTCCGATCGAATTTCGTCCGCAGGTTTTCGATTTGGAATTCAAATTTTTTTTTTTTTTTTTCGAATTCCGATCGAATTTCGAAATTATATTCGAAGAGAGAATTTTCGAATTCGACCGGATTTTTCGAAATTCGGTCGAAAACGAACGAGTTCCGAAAACGAATTTAACACATGTAACGAACCTAACTTAACAAAATTAATTAAATAACGAATTAAAACGAAACGAAACGAAATTTTCCCTTTTGCACATGCCTAACTATGTGATGTAGGGTCTCAAGTCCAAAGGCGGTCCACACCACTGGTTCTGGATAGTCCAGAAAGTGTGACAAATTGGGATTTCTCCACAGGGGTGTATGTGGGGAGAAGGTGATACAATCAGAAGGTCTCAACTCCTGTGCCACAAACCATGCTCTGATCACCGACTGCATGGAGGACGTTAAGGGATAAGGGGCCCTTGGGCCTCTATAAACCAAGTGGGAGAGCACCTCATAGGAGCCCACACAAGCAGCTTCCAACGAAACCGCAGCATCATCCGGGGGGGGAAACATTAGCGGGCCGGCCAGGAAGTATTTTTGAAAATTAGGCACCGCCAAACCCCCCTCCCCCCAAGGGTGCTGAAAAGTGGCCAACTTGAGGCGTGGGAGTCTGCCCTGCCACAAAAAGGAGGAGATCATACTGTCTATGGACCCGAATATCGACTTAGGAACTCCCCGGTGTGGATACCAAAGGGTATAAAGCAGGAGAGGAAGGATCTTTAGTTTAATAAGGTCAACCTTCCCAATGAAGGACAAGGGGAGGTTTTTCCAAGAATGCAATTTCTTAGAAATATTGTTCAACAATGGAGACACATTAGGATTAATAAAATCCGACAGCGAGTTCGTAATTTTCAGCCCCAAGTACCTAATCCGGGTCACCCACTGTAAGGGATTGCAAGGGTCAGCCCATCCAGGTGCCACATGAGAACGGAGCGGGAGGATCTTAGATTTGGTCCAGTTGACCTTGAGACCAGAGACCTCAGCAAATTTGCCCATCAGTGAAAGTGCAGCATGCAAGGAGGGTCCAGTGTCCCCAAGAAACAGAACAAGGTCACCTGCATAAAGGGTCACAGTCTCAGTCAGAGTGCCCACCCTAATTCCCTGAATTTGGGGCGAAGATCTTAATGAAATTGCCAAGGGTTCCATAACCAGGGCAAATAAGCCTGGCGATAAGGGACAGCCCTGCCTGGTGCCTCTGGAAACCGGAAAAGCGCCAGACACCCCGCAATTCAGACGAATTGCCGCTACCGGACTGTCATAAAGCATTGCTATCCATTTGAGAAACACAGGACCAAAGCCCATGCGCTTCAGTATCTGAACCATGTAGCTCCAATCAATGGAGTCAAACGCCTTTTCCAGATCGAAAAACACCAGGCCCCCCCATGGGATATTTCCCCGTCAATTTGCGTGTGTGTATGTACACCCTACATATGTTGATATACACATTGGACACTTTTGACACATTTTTGGGACCATTGGCATTTTTATAGCGATCAGTGCTATAAAAATGCATTGATTACTATAAAAATGCTACTGGCAGGGAAGGGGGTAAACACTAGGGGGGCGAGTAAGGGGTTAATTATGTTCCCTGTATGTGTTCTAACTGAAGGGGGGGTGAGACTGACTTGGGGAAATTACAGATCGCTGTTCATACATTGTATGAACAGACGATCAGGCATTTCTCCCCCTGACAGGACCAGGAGCTGTGTGTTTACACACACAGCTCCCGGTTCTCGCTCTGTAACGAGCGATCGCGGGTGCCCGGCGGTGATCGCACCCGCCGGGCACCCGTGTCGGGACCAGGGGCAAGCAGGGGACGCTGATCATGAAGGGGAACTCCTCACCAAAAAAAAAAAAAACGGCGTGGGTTCCCCTTCAGGAGCATATCAGGCCCATAGGTTTGGTATGGATTGTAAGGGGGAACACCTACGCCGAAAAAAACGTGTGGGGGTTCCCCCCAAGATCCATACCAAACCCTTATCCGAGCACGCCGCCTGGCCGGACAGGAATGGGGGTGGGGACGAGCGAGCGCCCCCCTCCTGAGCCGTACCAGACCGCATGCCCTCAACATGGGGGTGTGGGTGCTTTGGGGCAGGGGGGCACTGCGCCCCCCACCCCAAAGCACCTTGTCCCCATGTTGATGAGGACAAGGGCCTCTTCCCGACAACCCTGGCCATTGGTTGTCGGGGGCTGCAGGCGGGGGGCTTATCGGAATCTGGGAGCCCCCTTTAATAAGGTGGCCACCAGATACCGGCCCCCCACCCTATGTGAATGAGTATGGGGTACATCATACCCCTACCCATTCACTTGGGGGGAAAAATGTAAGTTAAAAAAACACACTACACAGGTTTTTGAATCAATTTATTAGTCAGCTGGGGGGTCGCGGCGGGGCCCCCTCCCCTTAAAGCTCTTTTACATGGGGGGGTGCGCCCGGTCTTCTCCGTTGTTTTCTGCCGGGGGGAGCCAGTTTTCTCCGCCGCCTTCTGCCGGGACACCCTCTCCCTTTAAGCTATTTTACATTGGGGGGGTGCGCCCGGTCTTCTCCGTCGTTTTCTGCCGGGGGGGGGAGCCGGTCTTCTCCGCCGCCTTCTGCCGGGGCACCCTCCCCTTTAAGCTCTTTTACATTGGGGGGTGCGCCCGATCTTTTCCGTCGTTTTCTGCCGGGGCGGTGAGCCGCTCTTCTCCGCTGTCTTCTGTTTCCTCTTCTGCCGGGCTCCAGCGCAGGGCCTGATCTTCTCCTTCCGCTGTCTTCTCTGTTCCTTTTTCTGCCGGGCTCCAGCGCAGGGCCCGGTGATCTCCTCCTCTGTTTCCTCTTCTGCCGGGCTCCACCGCGGGGGCCCGGTCTTCTCCTCCGCTGTCTTCTCTGTTCCCTCTTCTGCCGGGCTCCAGAAGCGGCGTGCGTAAGTGGCCGAATTCGCCGCTCGCGCATGCGCAGTACACAAATAAACCTCCCGCCGTTAGTTTTCACAAAAATCACTTTCACTTTCAATTCGGCCCGTAAAACTTAAACAAACACATGTCACTACACTTTCCCACATCACCCCACATCCCCCCCCCAATAAACTCTCTCACACAAACAACTTCATTTTACATTTCTAAATGCTGTGCGCCAGGTCCATAGAGGCGCACCATGCGCCCCCTCCTGGGCGCACTAGGCATTATAGTAAATAAGGAATTGTGCTGATTTAGCAGCGCATACCTTTAGTAATTCTCAAAACGGCTGTTGCTCCAGCCTTTGCTCCATGAATGGAGCAAAGGCTTGGTAAATCAGCCCCAAAGTCTCTTTCAAGGGTTTTATTGAACAAACTTTCCAACAGAGGGATAAAGGGATGGGGAGGACTCAGGTATCTTACTTGCAGATCACGGATATTCTCCTAGGTCCAGAGGGACGGTCGTCTCCACGCTGGATTCATCAACCACTGGATAGGCCCACTCTCACAGTCCTAGCAGCCGGTGTGAAGCTTGATCAAAACGAAAAGTCTCTGCCACAGACTTGGTAGTAGAATTTGTTCGTTAGTCTCTGCCACAGACTAGGTGAACTTAGGATTCGCTCAATAGTCTCTGCCACAGACTAGGTCAACCCTTCACTGGGTTAGTTTCTGAAGTAAAAGAACACAGTGCCAGGATCTCTCAGCCTTTCCGGCAGCACTGTGAGGTAACTTTGATCCGGGTACATCCTCCAATTGAGTCCTCAATTGCTCAGTCCCTTCCATCAGGCAAGGCGATACAGGATTATCCCTGGATCAGTAGGCCCCAGTTACTCTTGGGCCTACATCTCAGTTGCGAGGCCTCAGGCCAACATAGCCCCGAGGTGGAAACTGCCAACACATTCCTGAGGCCAGGAGGGCCCTCAGGTGAGGATCAAAAGACAAACCTCACAAAATGGTATCTGCCCCTTAAGTACCCTCTCCCAGAATGCACAGCAGGTTCACCACGCCCCCTGGGCTGCTTCTGGGAAAAAGGCACCCAACACATTCAGCCTGCTGCCTTTCCAATCCTGACCAGCGGTGACAGCGACACCCATCATCAGGAGGAAAATCATGCAACCAACCGAACTGAGACAGAGCCACAATTTAGACATAATCCTTCTAAGCCAACTACTGCTCAGACAACTATAATTTGAACACATAGCGCCCACTCATTGGGAGCATAGTTAGTCAGGTTAAAAAAAGTCCATCTAGTTCAACCAAAAAAAAATGCAATCCCATATACACAAACCTTCACTCACAGTTGATCCAGAGTAAAGCGAAAAACCCCAGCAAAGCATGCTCCAATTTGCTACAGCAGGGGAAAAAATTCCTTCCTGACCCCCCAAGAGGCAATCGGATAAACGTATTCATGTCTGGGTTCTCACTGGTGTGATGCGGGCAGGGCCGGATTTCCGACAAGGCCACAGAGGCCAGGCCTCTGGGCGGCAGTGGGTGCAGGGGTGGCGCTACCCAGTGGCGTAGCGTGGGGGGTGCGAGGGGGCCGCGGCACTGGCGCAACATTTGGGGGGGAGAAATCTTGTGTCAGCGCGTGTCACTCTGGCTCCATCAGCCTAATTTCTATTTCCTGTGTCCCCCTGTGATCCGGGCGCCATGTTTAATGTCAGATGGGCGGCCGCCGCTCTGTGATTGGGCCAATGGGGTCATCTGAGGCGGCGGGGCTGACCTGATCTAGCTATGACTAAACACTAGCTATAGTGTGAAATGCCTCAGCTGTCCAAGTTTTGTTTGCTGTGGCTTGTTGTGCTGTCCTAATTTTTAATAAAGGCAACTAACTAATTGTTCAAGAGTGCGGCTGTCCAGAAATACATCCTTGCTATTCCTGCTTTGCTGATTGCATTGTTTGCACCTGAGATCTCTGAGGGGCGGATTACCACCAAGGTTCCTACCTGGAGCGGCCACCTTTCTTTTCGGGGCTGACCTGTCCTTAATGCTCCTGGAGTCCCACCTCTGCTATCTTCTCCACCTCCTGACCGCAGTATCTGGGACTCATCATTCCCCATTGGTTGTGGCAGACGGCCAGTGAGTGTTGCAGACAGAGATCAGATCGATGGTGAACAAAAAAAAAGCAGGTGAGACGAGGGAGCAGCTGCTACTGCAACTAATCATCCTCTCCAAGGCAAAGCCAGCACTGAGTTCTGCCTCTCTCTTCACAAGAAATGCATGCAGACTTTCCTGGCTTCCTATTGGATGTGAGACTTGGGACACTGAGCTGCTTCCAGTCCAATGAGTCCATGCAGTATACTGCTCAGAGCTCTGCTCCTCTGCTGTTCCATGGACATGTGTGCTGCTGTAAATGTAAATGGACTCTGGATCACTCAGCATGTACAACACATAAGGCAAACTACACTACACACATACACAGAGCATCACCCTCTTCTCCACTTATCTCCAATGCCCTCCCACTTATCCCCAATGTCCCCCCCTCTCTCTCCACTTATCGCCAATGTCCATAATCTCCCCCCCACTTATCCCAAATGTCCCTCCTGTCCCCCCACTTATCCCAAATGTCCCTCCTGTCCCCCCACTTACTCCAAATGTCCCTCCTGTCCCCCCCACTTAACCCCAATGTCCCCCCTCTCCCCCCACTTATCCCCAATGTCCGTCATCTCCCCCCCACTTATTCCAAATGTCCTCCTCTCCTCCCACTTATCCCAAATGTCCCTCCTCTCCTCCCACTTATCCCAAATGTCCCTCCTGTCCCCCCACTTATCCCAAATGTCTGTCATCTCCCCCCCACTTATCCCAAATTTCCCTCCTGTCACCCCTCATTCCTGCACACCGTACACTGATCACCCCTCAATCCTGCACACCGTACACAGATAACCCCTCAATCCCCCATACACAGATCACCCCTCATTCCTGCACACCTTACACAGATCACCCCTCAATCCTGCACACCATACACCCCTCAATCCCCTATACACAGATCACCCCTCAATCCTGTACACCGTACACAGATCACCCTTCAATCTTGCACACCGTACAAAGAACACCCTTCAATCCTGCACACCATACACAGATCACCCCTCAATCCTGCACACCGTACACAGATCACCCCTCAATCCTGCACACCGTACACAGATCACCCCTCAATTCTGCACACCGTACACAGATCACCCTTCAATCCCCCATACACAGATCACCTCTCAATCCTGTACACCATTCACAGATCACCCCTCAATCCTGCACACCATGCACAGATCACTCCTCAATCCTATACACTGTACACAGCTCGCCCCTCAATCCTCATACATTTTCATGTAGGTGCACCCGTATGATTTTTCCGTTATCATATGTGCGTTTTTAGGGTTGGGGGACTTTCAGTTTTTTTTGGGCGGGGTAGGCATTGAAGGACCCGGCCTTGGGGTGACAAATGGAGTAAATCCGGGCCTGGATGCAAGAAACCCTGTGATTCCTGTGCGGGTTCCTGCATCATACCTAAATCACCAGCAGTACACACTGACATCTGCGAACTGCTGCGGGTGTCAATGTAAAGTTAATGACCCCCCCAGATGAATTTGCAGATCGCAGTGTGTACTGTGAAATGGTGCTGGAATCGAATTGCAAAGGTGTGAACACGCCAGTGCAGACCAAAAAAAGGGCCCTTCACCATTTTGGTTCAAAAGTGATGCAAATTCAGCCATACAAACTTACTTATAACCCCTTAGCAGAGTCCTGTGAATTTGTGTGTGTTTGGGAAAAGGGGGGTCTAGGTCTGATTAATGAACTTTAAAGGGGTTGTAAAGGTAAATGTTTTTTCACCTTAATGCATCCTATGCATTAAGGTGAAAAAACATCCGATGGTACCGCCCCCCCCCCCCGAACCACCGTTTTACTTACCTGACCCCTCGAAAGTCCTGCGCGCGTCCACGTGATCCTCTTCGGTTTCCAGCCTGGCCGTTGAGTGGCTAGGCTGGACGGATTGATAGCAGCGCAGCCATTGGCTGGTGCTGCTGTCAATCACAGCGGATGACGCGGAGCGCCGGGCGGCGGGCCCGAGTGATACAGTCGGCGGCTATGGCCGCCGCTGTATCACGGGAGCGCTTGCAAAAGCTTTCTACCATGCTCGCTCGCTCGCATGAAGGTGGAAAGCTTTTGCGAGGAGGAGCCGAGACAGCCGCCGAGGGACCCCAGAAGACCGGATTCAGGGACACTCTGTGCAAAAAGAGCTGCACAGTGGAGGTAAGTATAACATGTTTGTTATTTAAAAAAAAAAAAATTCTGCCTTTAGCGTTCCTTTAAGCCCTTTTACTACCAACCTCTTCCTGAGAATGCTAGTTGGTTGGTGTTATGCTGACCCACTATCTTTAATACATTTGGACCTAAAACATGTGTAACACTTACCCCCGAAGGAGCTGCTGGTTTGATTTGGGTGGCACATTACCTTATGTATCTCCGCCGTCTAGGGTATTTGATGAGAGCTGTAGTAAATGGAATGTCCACACAACAGGTGTCTTTTCTTTGCTTTTATTACCCAGCCGGTTAAAAACAGTGAAGAGTAGGGAAATAGTAGAAATGAAAATAGCAGATTCAGGTGTATGCAATATGGAAACAGTCCTGCTTCCAACGACAACCTCTGTTTCACCACCCCAGCCAGGATGGGTATAGCGCACCTGGACAGGCCTCTCTCACAAGCCTGGCAGACAGAATGTCACTCGGAACTTGGGGACAAGTCTCTGCCACAGACCCTTCCAATGGTTGAAAATAATGGAGATAGTAATGGTCCAGAACCTCCTTGACAGATTCAACACCCGGATCTCCTTCAGGTAGTTTAGGTGGGTTTCCTCAGTCCCCAGTGGATGGTCAGAACCCTCTTGGAACACCAGCCTCTCCTGAGGAGTAAGCCCCTCTTACTCCTCAGGCAGACTCTCCACCGAACAGCTTCCTCATGCAGGACTAACGCTTAGGACCTCCTCAGATTGGGGACCCAGTCGATCACTGGGCCCCAGTCACAGCTCAAATGTTCCAGGCCAACGTGGTCCCGGAACATGGAACACCACGTAGCATGCACACCCCGGAAGGCCATTCCGCCGGGTTGCCGTGGTATGGCTACCCTGAAGGTGGGCGTCACACGTGGAGAAGCCCCAATAAAATGGCGTCTGCCACATAAATACCCTCTCCCAGCATGCACAGCGAGGAAACCCTCCTCCTAATAGGCTGCTGGGAAAAAACATCCAAATCCTTGACGCTACTGCCGCCACCTGTCGGCCTGGGGTGTGATCAGCACCCCACAAACGACAGCATGAACCCACAGCCAAAGCTGAGACAGAGGCTTCAAATTTGAACAGATTAACCTGGTCAGAGTTACTTAACTCTCTGACCCCCCTTAAATTTACACTAGCACCGGTTCTAAAAAGTAACCAGGCGCTACACACTCCCACCACTTGAATAGACACTGTCCCCAGTGTCTAAACAAAATTGGTGTTCAATCCTGAACACCCTACATAAATCTGCTTGACAGTAAGGAGGAAAAGGATAAAGAGAATATAAAATAGCCTGCCCCATTCTCTGACAGTCTTGATAGATGATCAAGAAAACCTGCAAAACAAAAATAGTAAAATATACACACAAACATTTACATTTTCTACAGTCACTGAGGGTGAGTGAAGCTGCACCTTTGCCAACCAAGGCGAAGCCTCCTTCCTCCCAAAGAGACATATCAAAAACCATGGGCCAAATCCACAAAAGCAGATGCGCCGACTTAACTCGAGATTTATAATTTTACACCGCGCGTATCTTTGCGCCCGATCCTCAGAACGAGATACGCCTTAAAATCCGTTTTTTCCGTCCTACCTAAAATAATTACACCGGCGCATCCTCGGACGCAAATTACGCTAGTCACGCTGCTGTTTTTGATAGGCAAAGATGCAAATGAGGGAGATGGGGCGATCCACATAATTAAGTGTGTGCGCCGTAGATTACGCCCTGTGCGCACCTGTTAGTTTCCCTGCGCAAATTTACACGTTATAAAAGCAGCCCTAATTTTACACATGCTGTGTAAAGGTCTGCTGAAGCAACAGCATTGAGGAAGAGCTGAGCACACATATTTGCTGGACTTCAATCTGTCTGCCAACATGCCCGGGCCATCCATGATCCTAACGGCACTCGCTACTTTAGAGGCGCAAAGAAGGAGGAGGGCACAGAGGAGGAGGAGGAGGGCACAGGAGAGGGTATACCGCCCACGCCGAGATCTCTTTGGCATGCCTGCTTCTGAGGTCTATGGCAACTTCCGTTTTAACCGGGAAGCCATCCTTGAATTAACCCGAATCCTGCAGGATGATCTCACCACCCCAACCCAACGATTCCATGCCCTGCCACCTCTCATCAAAGTAATGGCAACACTCCATTTCCTTGCCACTGGCTCTTTCCAACGCACATGTGGAGGTCTGGCTGGGATGGCACAATCCTCCATGAGCAGGTGTGTCCATCAAGTAGTCCCTGCAATACTGCGGCGCATGGGCAATCAATTTCAAAAACCCACCCAGGAGGACCAGCGATTGAAAACCATGACGTACTTTTACTACACTGCCCGATTCCCACGGACCATCGGGGCCATTGATTGTACCCATGTGGCACTACAGCCCCCCCATGAGACAGAGCACCTGTTCCGGAATCGGAAGCACTGGCATTCCATAAATGTCCAGGTAATCGTAGATGCCCATGGCCTCATCTGGCACGTCTGTGCAAAATTCCCTGGATCCTGCCATGACGGCTATATATTCCGGCAGACCAACATCTCCAGAGATTTGGAGCTGAACCTGTATGGAGACAGCTGGCTGATTGGTGAGTGACATGGGTGTCAGGTATGTCCCCCCCCATGATGCAGACATCACGAGGGGCACATGCATGACTAACATCCTTCTGTCTTTTCCCTTCCAGGTGACTCTGGATATGCCCTGGGACCACATATGATGACCCCATTCAGGAACCCCCAAACCCCAGGAGAGCAACGCTACAACGAGGCTCATCGGTGCATGTTGTATTCTGCACAACTTTGCCATGAGAAGTGGACTGGAGATTGACATACGTGCTGACCTGACCCCTGACCCAGGCAATCCCCCCTAACCAACTCTACCGGTCTGCTGAGGGCACAGCAGCCAGGAGACGCTTCGCAGAAGGCATTTTTTCACAGTAAACGCACATGAATAATGTCACAATGAGAATGTTTCTTTTCACAGTAAACGCACATTTATTATGTCACAATGAGAATGCATGAATGCACACCACTGTGGTCCCTAGCACAGACACATCACATGCACATCGAATTGGATTAGATCCAAGTACCCCCCCCCCCCCTTGGTACTTGGGAGCAGTAACGCCATGCCACGGCTCCAATTATGTCACTGTGCATTCATACACCATTCAGGAACCTGGGATCACTTCTCCCTGGTCCTGGGGATCCCTTCTCCACCAAAACTGAGGGTGACACCCTTATTTTATCAGGAATGCCACCTCCCCACATTCACACATCATTCACACACATAAACCAAATCATAAGTACAGTATAATAAACAAAATCATAAAAAAAAAAAAAAGGTACCCCTGCAAATTAATTCCGGCGGCGAGTGCTCCGTCTGGGCTGCCCAAGGGCACGGGCACGGCCACGGCCACGGGCACGGCCAACTGGAGGATCTTCACAGGGGGGGTGTTAGCAGGGGAGGGAGGATCTTCACGGGGGGGGGTGTTAGCAGGGGAAGAAGGAGCCTCCCCTGGTGTCTGTCCTCCTGCTGGCCTGCCCTCCAAGGCCACTGCTATCCTGTTCAGACAGACAGTGATGGCAGCCGTATTGGCCTGGCCAGCCCGGTTATTGTCCTGCACAGCCCGGGTATTGTCCTGCACAGCCTGGGTCAGGGCAGTCACCTCCTGGGCCACGCCTGTTGTGGCGGTCTGCAGGGACCACAAACATGTGATGACCCCCAAAGAGTTTGTGGCCACATCACCGAGTGACTCCCTCATTGCACCCAGGCTGTGCTCCATCTTGGTCAGAGTTTTTTTTATCTCACCCAGAGTGCGGGTCTGCCGGGCATTGTCCTTCTGCAGACTGGCCGGCAGATGCTCAAACACCCCCCTGGTCTCCTGGGTCGCCATCCTGCCTGCCCCTGAGGCTTGTGGCTCTGGAGGAGGGGAGAGAGTGACCCTTGTGGTTTGCAGCCTGTTGGGGGAGGAGTGGGAGGGGCTACCCCTGATGGTGGCCTGACTGCTGCCAGCCTCTGGGGTAGGCTCTGGGGTAGCCTCAAGGGTATCCTCAAATGTCATTAGATCAGAGGCCAAAAGGATTTCCCTGCCAAGCTGCAGATCTTCTTCTTCCACCCCCTCATCCTCCTCCCCCTCATCCTCCTCCCCCTCATCCTCCTCATGAGGGGAGGTTTGGCCACTCCCCTCCCCTGGGGACTCCTCAGCAGCCTCTTGTCCTTGGGGTGGTGCAGCAGCCTGGCCTGATGGCCCAGCATCCTCCTGGCCTGATGGGCCAGCAACCTCCTGGTCATCTGTGGAGGACACCAAACAATCACAGGTTTGAGGATCCACACACTTGGCACATCTTCCCTTCCCCCACCCACACATGCTAATCACCAGATAGAAAATCAAAAAACTTACCTGGCCTCACAGGAACATCAGAGTCAAAGCCACGCAGGCCCACCACCTGCTCTGGCTGGAAACACCGGGCCACTGCCCATTCCTCCTCAGTCAGCCAGATGGGGCATGGTCCCCCTCCTCCAGTGCCCCTCCTATGGGCAGTGAGCTTTGCCACCTTATTGCGGACCACGCTCCTCAGATCATTGATATTTTTCTGGATGCCAGCGGGGGTCCTCGTCTCCCCCCCCCCCCCCCCCCATTTATGTGATCCGTAATTTTTTTATATATCTTCTTCCTTTGGGCCGGGGAGGTGTTCCGGCTATCAGGCCCATGTAAATATCGCCCATATTGTATGATATACCTGGCAAGGATTTGCTTCTCAACATGTGTAAAATTAAGCTTCCTGCGCTTGGGAGCCATCACAGACACCACCCAGCAACAAGAAAACTCACAGGACAAACAAACAAAAATACACACACAACAAACAAACAAAAATACACACACAACACACAAACAAAAATACACACACAACAAACAAACAAAAAGCAAAACACACAAGCAGACAGCTACTACAAAGTCAAAAACAAACACCCAAAAAACAAACACAAAATCCAAGCAGAAAAAATAAAAAATAAATAAAACACTTAGCAGAAACAATCAAACAAAAAATACACTTATCAGAAACAAACAACAACTACAATCTAATACTCCTCCAAAAATTCTCTATCACACACAACTCACCAACAAACACTGACAAACGTTCAGAGCAGAAGCAACTTGCTCTAGGAAGGGAACACAGGGAAATACTTTTGCAAGGGAAGTGTGTTTGACTGGGGCTATTTACACACAGGGCGATCCTCAAACTAAGTATGCTTGGCCTTTTACCTATCTCACTGATTGCGCCGAGCAAAGTTCTGCACATGCCCAGTGAGCAGCAGATTCGTGCGCGCATGCGCAGTACGGCCGGCCCTTCATTTGCATGGGGTCACGGCTCATTACAATGAAGCACGCCCACTTCCTTCCCACTTGCAATAACCCCGCCTTACGCCTCGGAATTTAAGTTACGTAAGCGCAATTTTGTGCGCAAATGCGCTGTGGATACGGCACTTACGACACCAACTTAGGGCGCCGTAACTTAAATGACATAAGTTTTGAGTAACTTATTTTTCGCCGCTGGCTGTGGATTTGGCCCTAAGTGCTGAAACCTTTCCTTCAACTGTAAAGGCCTAAGAAGAGAAAATGTTGCAGAACACTGCCCTCTAGCGGCAGCATCCTGACATATCAAGTGCAGCATAGACCATACTCAAAAAGGAGAACAAATCAGAAAACTTTCTCTTCTTTTACTTTGTTGAATGAAGCCCACAGAAACCTAATCCTGACTAACTAAACATATTATTTCCTCCCCCCGAAGTTCGTCACATCACAGCCAAAATGTGGATCAGGAGAAGAAAAATAAAAACAAAATGGAAAAGTGGTTGTTTCTGTCCAGGACTTCTTCAAACAATCACAAAAAAAACACTGCAGGTACTGGGCCTACAGATAGAATCTGGGATCTGACAGAGTGATAACGTCACCTTGGTCACTCAGTGTAGTGACTGAGTAGACTCGATCAACTTTTCCTGGGCTCTTGATGACCACTCTGTCATGGTAGATGTACCGGCCAGGGCTCCAGTCCTTCAGGCAACCTTCAAGATTGTGATGAGCACTTGTGAAGGTGTAATCAGTGCTGGCTGAAGGCTTGTCCATCCCCAAATGGACCCAAATGGCATCCGCACACCATTTCTCCCATTTAGATTCAATCTCCTGCATTAAGTCTGCGGGCACATAGGAAAACTCCCATCCATAGTCCAGGGCCACCTTCTTCATAACTATGCGTTGAAGGCGGGCTAGCTTTTGCAGCATACAGGGGTGTCCTAATCCCAGCATTGCAACGGTATCTGGAGCTCTCTTTGCAACAGGCAATGTAGCTGGGTTCGGAGCAGTCTCCCTAGTGTCACTGTTTTTCGGCACTATGACTCCCCAAGTCAACTGTGGGATATCCGCCCGTGGCGCGGTATCCCGGAAACGTCCTTTAGACTTGCAGGGTTTTGAAGCACGGGACCCTCTGCCCCATTGTAGCTCGGGCATCTCCGGCTCAAACCATTGGTCATTGCCCACATCGGAGGAAGAATCAAGCTCAGAACTGTTATACTCCTCTGCGGGCAGGCAGACACGTTCCACAATAGAAGTACTGACCTTGTCCTTGGTTTTGGCCTCGACAGGGATAACGCCCTTCCTGGAGTCCTTCTCATGTCTGCACATGGGTAGGCCTCGACCACAGCCGTGGGAGACCTTTACGGGGCACATTTTTCCAGAAGTGAGCCCAGCAGGGACCACCGCCATCAGGCCCGTCAGAACCCGACAGGCAAAGCAAGCATTTGCCTGGGGCCCCCGAGCTGGCCAGGGGCCCCAGCAGGGAGGGCCCTTGCCGCACCGCTGCGTCCTCCTGCAGTCCGGTCGGCCATGTACCATAACCGCGCGGTACAGGAGAATCAGGTTCCTGTTCCCGGCCGGACTGACAGGAAGTGCACACACTGAGTGTTCACTTCCCTTCAGTCCGGCCCCGGGAACAGCAAACTGAATGTCCTGTACTGCGCTGTTATGGTACACGGCCAACCGGACTGCAGGAGGACGCAGCGATGCGGCAAGGGCCCTCCCTGCTGGGGCCCCTGTGCGGACACCAACACCTGCCGGCGTGTGCATGTGAGGCGGAGGATAGAGGTAATCCTCCCCCCCCTCAAACGGCCCTGACCGCCATACATACAGTCTCGGCGGCAGAATCCACCTTCACAGCAGGACGACGCCCCCACGTGTAGCACTTACCCCCGAAGGAGCTGCTGGTTTGATTTGGGTGGCATGTTACCTCATGTATCTCCTCCGTCTAGGGTATTTGATGAGAGCTGTAGTAAATGAAATGTCCACACAGCAGGTGTCTTTTATGTGCTTTTATTACCCAGCCGGGTAAAAACAGTGAAACTTGGTGAAGAGTAGAGAAATAGTAGAAATGACAACCTCTGTTTCACCACCCCAGGCAGGATGGGTATAGCGCACCTGGACAGGCCTCTTTAACAAGCCTGGCAGCCAGAATGTCACTCGGAACTTGGGGACAAGTCACTGCCACAGACCCTCCCAATGGTTGAAAATAATGGAGATAGTAATGGTCCAGAACCTCCTTGACAGATTCAACACCCGGATCTCCTTCAGGTAGTTTAGGTGGGTTACTGACTGATAGGCGACTGACGTCCAGCCTCTCAGTACCCAGTTTCCTCGGTCCTCGGTGGATGGTCAGAACCCTCTTGGAACACCAGCCTCTCTTGGTACTCCTCAGGCAGACTCTCCACCGAACAGCTTCCTCATGCAGGACTAACGCTTAGGACCTCCTCAGATTGGGGATCCAGTCGATCACTGGGCCCCAGCCACAGCTCAAATGTTCCAGGCCAACGTGGTCCCAGAACATGGAACACTGCGTAGCACGCACACCCCGGCCCGGAAGGCCATTTCGCCCTGGTGCTGTGGTATGGCTACCCTGAAGGTGGGCACCACCCATGGAGAAGACCCAAGAAAATGGCATCTGCCACATAAATACCCTCTCCCAGCATGCACAGCGAGGAAACCCTCCTCCTGATAGGCTGCTGGAAAAAAACATCCAAATTCTTGACCCTACTGCTGCCACCTGTCAGCCTGGGGTGTGATCAGCACCCCAGAAACGACAGCATGAACCCACAGCACAGCCAAAGCTGAGACAGAGGCTTCAAATTTGAACAGATTAACCTGGTCAGAGTTACTTAACTCTCTGATCCCCCTTAAATTTACACTAGCACCGGTTCTGAAAAGTAACCAGGCACTACACATGTATGTCCGGAAAGTCTGCAATGATAGCCTCCCTGTTTCATGTTCGGTTTTCTTTAACCTGGCTATTGTTAGCTTTATTTAGTAATAACAGAGCAATTTTTGTTGAGATGAAGAAGCTCTTCAGGAATAGTGTATTTTTTCCTTATCTCTGTGTAACACATAACTGTCAGACGCCCCCTCCCTGCATTCCAACCCCCCCCCCTAGGGTGACCACCTGCCTGGGATTCATCTGGACAGTTTGGGTTTGGAATCATGTGTCCAGGTTTTAGACTGCCTGAAACCCGGACACATTATTCACACCAGACTATGGCTTCCCAGCAGGGATGCTGGCTACAGTTGTCTAATCCGAGGGTTACTGTTGCACACTCTTTCACGCTGCCCAAAGCCAGCACTAACACACCCCCCCCACACACACACACACAGACACTAAGAGTTCTCGTGTACCCCCTTAATTCAGGGTTCCCAGAGCATTCCTTACATCAGAGTCTGCAGAGTCCCCCCCTACAGTGTAAGGGAACTCTGTGAGTTCATATGTAAAGGGGGAACTCTGCGAGTTCAGATGTAAAGGGGGAGCTCTGCGGATTCAGATGTTATGAGGGAACTCTGTGGACTCTGATGTAAAGGGGGACTCTTGTGATTAACTTTATTTATTTAGAAATTAAAAAATAAGCAAGCATAAAGTCCAGAGCAGAGGATCCGTCATTTCCAGGTCCATATTTGATAACCCACCAGGCTTTGCCCTTCGGAGCGAGAAGTGGAATGCACGCCACCCCCAGGGATCAGCTGACTTACACACACTGTTTACACTTAGTGCCAGGCCAGCCACTATAATATGTGAGTGTAACTGCTATCACTGCTGCTGTTTTTACTTTATTAAAAATGACTACACTATAAGACTTTTATCTGTGTTTCCTGTGGAGTAATTTTTTACATTCTAGCTCCTTCCTGAGTGACCATTGGAGTGGATTTCTGCCATTAGCGGAACCAATCTGGTGTTCCCATCAAAAAAGATCATCCTGTAAAAAGGGGTCAAACAGCTCTGGTGAGTGGCCATCTCATACTGAGCATTCGTGGTGGAAGATCTAGAAGTTTTATTTCAGAGGATTCCATTTTGGTTTTGGGATTTATTCATTTATGGACTTTATGCTTGCTTATTTTTTCATTAATGTGCACATTTAAAGCGGAACTCCACTCTAAAGTGAAACTTCCACTCATTGGAACCCTCCCCCCTCTGGTGTCACATTTGACACCTTTCGGGGGTGGGGGGGGGGGGGGCAATACCTGTCTAAGACAGGTATTTGCACCCATTTCCGGGAGTCCTCTCTGCGGATAGTGCGTCACTTCCTGCACCCGCCCGCCCATTGTGTTCTGGGAAACGTGTGGCTCTCAGAACACATCGGGGACCAGTGAGGACGGCGCTGCGTGACTCGCGCATGCGCCGTAGGGAATCGGGCAGTGAAGCCAGAACGCTTCACTTCCTGATTCCCTCACCGAGGATGGCGGTGGGGGCAGCAGATAGACAAGCGATTGCTCGTCTTCTGATTGTAGACGTAGCTGGACTCCAGGACAGGTAATTGTCCATTTATTAAAAGTCAGCAGATGCAGTATTTGTAGCTGCTGGCTTTTAAAAAAAATTTAACGGCGGAGCTCCGCTTTAAGTTTGATGCAGTGTTTTATTTGTGCTAGTTTTTTTCATGAACATGTATAGCGCCTTGTTCTTTATTTTATAATTTTATACAGTTCAGTGATTTGTTCATTTTAACCACTTAGGGCCAGATTCACAGAGCAGATATGACGGCGTATCTCCTGATACGCCGTCGTATCTGTTGTTCTATCTATGCGACTGATTCATAGAATCAGTTACGCATAGATAGCCATAAGATCCGACAGGTGTAATTGTTTTACACTGTCGGATCTTAAGATGCAATACCGCGGCCGCCGCTGGGGGGAGTTTGCGTCGTAAACCAGCGTCTGGTATGCAAATTAGGAGTTACGGCGATCCACGATGGTTTTTCGCATTCGCTACGTCGCCGCTAGTCTAGTTTCCCGTCGCATAGTTAGTTTTTTTTTTTGGTGCCTTAACTTTACACAGCAATCGTATTGCTGTATAAAGTATGGCCGTCGTTCCCGCGTCGAAATTTAAAAAATAACGTCGTTTGCGTAAGCCGTCCGGGAATACGGAATTACGCTAAGCGCGTCGCCGTTTGAAAAAATGATGTCACTTCGCACAAAGCACGGCGGGAGTTCGGAAACAGAGCGTGCGCGGTAGGTCCGGTGCGGGAGCGCGCCTAATTTAAATGGCACACGCCCATTTGAATTGGCCCGCCTTGCACCGGAGGCCGCCGGCGTAGGTTTTCATCGCAAGTGCTTGGTGAATCAGGCACTTGCGATGAAAAATTGCGGCGGTGTAACGTATCTACGATACGTTACGCCGCCGCTCATCTACGTGAATCTGGCCCTTAAGACCCGGACCTTTAGGCAGGTAAAGGACCCGGGCAGTTTTTGCGATTCGGCACTGCGTCGCTTTAACTGACAATTGCACGGTCGTGCGAAGTGGCTCCCAAACAAAATTGGCGTTCTTTTTTTCCCACAAATAGAGCTTTGGTGGTATTTGATCACCTCTGCGTTTTTTATTTTTTGCGCTATAAACAAAAATAGAGTGACAATTTTGAAAAAAATGCAATATGTTTTCCTTTTTGCTATAATAAATATCCCCCAAAAATATTTAAAACATTTTTTTTCCCTCAGTTTAGGCCGATAGGTATTCTTCTACCTATTTTTGGTAAAAAAAAATCGGAATAATCGTTTATCGATTGGTTTGCGCAAAATTTATAGTGTTTACAAAATAGGGGATAGTTTTATTGCATTTTTATAAATATTTTTTTTTTACTACTAATGGCTAATTTTTCATGACCGCAAAATTATGGCGGACACATCGGACAATTTTGACACATTTTTGGGACAATTGTCATTTTCACAGCAAAAAATGCTATAAAAATGCATTGTTTACTGTGAAAATGACAATTGCAGTTTGGAAGTAAACCACTAGGGGGCGCTGAAGGGGTTAAGTGTGACCTCATATGTGTTTCTAACTGTAGGGGGGCGGGGCTGGACGTGTGACATCATTGATCGTGTTTCCCAATATTAGGGAACACACGATCAATGACAGCGCCACAGTGAAGAACGGGGAAGCTGTGTTTACACACAGCTCTCCTCGTTCTTCAGCTCCGGGGACCGATCGTGGGACTCCAGCGGCGATCGGGTCCGTGGGTCCCGCGGCTGCGGTCACGGAGCTTTGGACTGGGTCGCGTGCACGCTTCAGTTTTTTGTGTCGTTTTTCAAAACTTCGGGCCAAATTCTCAAAAACTCTGCGTAACTTAAATTTCAGCAGTTAAGTTACACTGACTTAAAATTTCTACCTAAGTGCCTGATCGTCAAAGCACTTAGGTAGAAATTACACGCTGTGTAACTTAAGTGCCGCCGTCGTAAGGCGGTCCTCCTCTCCTGGGGGCGTTTAAAATTTAAATGAGGCGCGCTCCCGCGCCGGCCGTACTGCGCATGCGTGTGACGTCATTTTCCCGACGTGCAGCGCGCGAACGTAATTAACGCCGGTCGGCTTTGAGAATTTCGACGGGACACTAAAGTTGCGACGGGTGAAAAAAAAAGACGCGCCGGGAAAACAAATAATTATAAAAAAAAATGTCAGCGTCGCTCAGTATGCATTCCTGAGAGGGAGAACTCCATGCCAATTTTCAAAGAAAAAAACGGCATGGGTTCCCCCCCCAGGAGCATACCAGGCCCTTAGGTCTGGTATGGGTTGTAAGGAGACCCCCCCACGCCGAAAAATTGACGTAGGGGGTCCCCCTACAATCCATACCAGACCCGTATCCAAAGCACGCTACCCGGCCGGCCAGGAATGGGAGTGGGGACGAGCGAGCGTCCCCCCCCTCCTGAGCCGTGCCAGGCCGCATGCCCTCAACATGGGGGGGTTGGGTGCTCTGGGGCAGGGGGGCGCACTGCGGGCCCCCCCACCCCAGAGCACCCTGTCCCCATGTCGATGAGGACAGGACCTCTTCCCGACAACCCTTGCCATTGGTTGTCGGGGTATGCGGGCGGAGGCTTATCGGAATCTGGGAGTCCCCTTTAATAAGGGGGCCCCCAGATACCGGCCCCCCACCCTAAGTGAATGGATATGGGGTACATCGTACCCCTATCCATTCACCTGGAGGCAAAAAGTAAAATGTAGTAAACACACAACACAAGGCTTTTTAAAATATTTTATTATTCTGCTCCGGATGCCCCCCCTGTCTTCGTTATTAGCTCAATTACCAGGGGGGGCTTCTTCTTCCGCTCTCCGGGGGTCTTCCACTCTCCGGGGGTCTTCTCCGCTTTCCGGGGGGGGCTTCTCCGGACTCCGGGGGGCTTCTTCCATCTTCTCCCCTCTTCCGCTGTTGACTCGGCGAACCCCGGTTCTTCTGCAGCTCTCCGGTGCCTTCTTCTTCAGCGCTGGCTGCCTGCTATGTTTGTGTGTTAGCTCGATTTCAAACAGGCAGCCAGCGCGGTCTTCTGTGGCGTCAGGGTCTTCTCTTCCTTTCTTCCGATGTTGCCTCGTCGCCTGTTGTCGCTGTAATGATGGAAGCGCGCCTTGCATCCCATTTATATAGGCATCACCGTCCCATCATGCTCCGGTAGGTACCCACGTGGTGGGTGCACGTGGGTAGGCACCCACCACGTGGGTACCTGCCGGAGCATGATGGGACGGTGATGCCTATATAAATGGGATGCAAGGCGCGCTTCCATCATTACAGCGACAACAGGCGACGAGGCAACATCGGAAGAAAGGAAGAGAAGACCCTGACGCCACAGAAGACCGCGCTGGCTGCCTGTTTGAAATCGAGCTAACACACAAACATAGCAGGCAGCCAGCGCTGAAGAAGAAGGCACCGGAGAGCTGCAGAAGAACCGGGGTTCGCCGAGTCAACAGCGGAAGAGGGGAGAAGATGGAAGAAGCCCCCCGGAGTCCGGAGAAGCCCCCCCCGGAGAGCGGAGAAGACCCCCGGAGAGCGGAAGACCCCCGGAGAGCGGAAGACCCCCGGAGAGTGGAAGAAGAAGCCCCCCCTGCTAATTGAGCTAATAACGAAGACAGGGGGGGCATCCGGAGCAGAATAATAAAATATTTTAAAAAGCCTTGTGTTGTGTGTTTACTACATTTTACTTTTTGCCTCCAGGTGAATGGATAGGGGTACGATGTACCCCATATCCATTCACTTAGGGTGGGGGGCCGGTATCTGGGGGCCCCCTTATTAAAGGGGACTCCCAGATTCCGATAAGCCTCCGCCCGCATACCCCGACAACCAATGGCAAGGGTTGTCGGGAAGAGGTCCTGTCCTCATCGACATGGGGACAGGGTGCTCTGGGGTGGGGGGGCCCGCAGTGAGCCCCCCTGCCCCAGAGCACCCAACCCCCCCATGTTGAGGGCATGCAGCCTGGCACGGCTCAGGAGGGGGGGGGACGCTCGCTCGTCCCCACTCCCATTCCTGGCCGGCCGGGTAGCGTGCTTTGGATACGGGTCTGGTATGGATTGTAGGGGGACCCCCTACGTCAATTTTTCGGCGTGGGGGGGTCTCCTTACAACCCATACCAGACCTAAGGGCCTGGTATGCTCCTGGGGGGGAACCCATGCCGGTTTTGAATTTAAAAATTGCCGTGGAGTTCTCCCTCAGGAATGCATACCAAATGCCGTCGCTGGAATGGGCCTTTACAAGGTTTGGCTAACTTTCCACATTGTAAAACCAGCCCTAATTTTGCGCCGGCAAATTCGGAACTTAGGCAGAAATCAAAGTGCTGAAATGCTTTGAAAATCTGCTTAAGTCCTCATTTGCATACGCAAAGCTGGATTTCAATGAGAAATGCCCCCAGTGGCGGATGCGGTACTGCATCCTAAAATCTGACCGTGTAAGTGTCTTACACATGTCAGATTTTCTGCCTAACTTTGGAAAAAGCCTTTTGAGAATCGTTTCCAAAGTTAGGCACAGGGATACGCAGGCTGAACAGCAGTTAAGTCTGCGTATCTCTTTTGAGAATTTGGCCCTTCGTTTTTTGTGTCATTTAAAATGATAGTGTGTGGGCAAAACGAAGTTTAAAACAACGTTTTTAAACCCGCGCATTATCAGAAGCAAGTTATGAAGCGAGCTTGAATAGAACAGAGTGCCGTCGTACGTGCTGAACGTAACCGCGCTTTGCTAGAGCATTTTGAAAAAACGATGGTGTGTATGCTACGTCGTTTTTTAAAATGAAGTTTCAAAAACGTAGTTTTTTTCTATCACAAAAAGTGATGGTGTGTACGCGGCATTAGAAAACAAACTGAAATACACCCTACCCTCACTCTACAGTGCTCTGTACACAGAAGGAGGTGTTTTCAATGGGCGTCCTCCTCTCTTCCGCCCACAGGTTGCTATTGGAGGGAGGAGAGAGCAGTCTCTTCCCTTCAACAGCTTTGCTCTGCCTGACAGTAATGACTAGGGATGAGCTTTATGTTCGGGTCGAACATGAGTTCGACTCAAACATTGGCTTTTCGCTCGTTCGCCGAACAGTGAACAATTTGGGGTGTTAGCCGTGGAACACCCTGTAAAAGTCTATGAGAAATCTAAAGTGCTAATTTTAAAGGTTAATATGCAACTTATTGTCATAAAAAGTGTTTGAGGACCTGTGTCCTGCCCCAGGGGAAATGTATCAATGCAAAAAAAGTTTAAAAGGGGGCTTCCAGACTCCGATAAGCCCTTGTCCCCATCAACATGGGGAGGATGCTGAGGGCATGTGGCCTGGTACGGTTCAGGAGGGGGGGAGCTCTCTCATCCCCCCTCTTTTCCTGCAGCCTGCCAGGTTGCGTGCTCATATAAGGGTCTGGTATGGATTTTTGGGGGGAACCCCACGTAATTTTTTAAATGTGAAGGCCCAAGCTTCCTTCTGTGACCTGGCGGCATCTGGTGGTGGCCGTTGGCATTACAAGTAAAACAGAAGTTCTAATGTGTGTTTTTTCACTGTTTTCACTGCCATCTCCTTCCCTCTAATTAGAACCCCCAAACATTATATATATATATTTGTATTCTATCACCCTAGAGAATAAAATTGCGATCGTTGCAATACTTTCTGTCACACCGTATTTGTGCAGCGGTCTTACAAGCGCACTTTTTGGGGAAAAAATACAGGCCCAGATTCTCAAAGGGCTTACGACGGCGCAAGCCGTCGTATCTATGCGACTGATTCTTAGAATCAGTTACGCATAGCTATCCATTAGATCCGACAGGCGTAAGGCTCTTACGCCGTCGGATCTTAACTGCAATTTTTTTTTGCCCGCTAGGTTGGCGCCTCTGTCGTTTTCCCCGTCGAGTATGCAAATTAGCTAGATACGCGAATTCCCGAACGTACGCGCGGCCGATGCAGTAAAGTTACGACGTTTACGTTAGGATTTTCCAGCGTAAAGTTGCCCCTGCTATATGAAGGGCAACCAATGTTAAGTATGGCCGTCGTTCCCGCGTCGAAATTTAAAAATTTACGTTGTTTGCGTAAGTCGTCCGTGAATGGGGCTGGACGCCATTTACGTTCACGTCGAAACCAATGACGTCCTTGCAACATCATTTGGAGCAATGCACCCTGGGATATTTTATGGACGGCACATGCGCAGTACGTTTGGCGCGGGAACGCGCTTAATTTAAATACTACACGCCCCCTACCCGCCTATTTTGAATTAGGCGGGCTTGCGCCGGGTGATTTACGCTACACCGCCGCAACTTTACAGGCAAGTGCTTTGTGAATAAAGCACTTGCCTGAAAAACTTGTGGCGGCGTAACGTAAATGACATACGTTACGCTGCCGCAGAGATACGCTCGAGGTACGAGAATCTGGCCCACACTTTGTAAATTAAAAAATAAGACAACAGTAAAGTTATCCCAATTTTTTTTTGTATTGTGAAAGATGATGTTACGCCGAGTAAATTGATACCCAACATGTCACGCTTCAAAATTGCATCCGCTGGTGGAATGCTGACAAACTTTTACCCTTTAAAATCTCCATGGGCGAAGTTAAAAAAATTCTACAGGTTGCATGTTTTGAGTAACAGAGGCGGTCCAGAGCTAGAATTATTGCTCTCGCTCAAACGATCGCGGCGATACCTCACATGTGTGGTTTGAATACCGTTTACATATGCGGGCGCGACTCACTTTTGTTTTCGTTTCTGCGCGCGAGCTTGGCGGGACGGGTGTGTTTTCTGGCTCCTAACTTTTTTTAGCTTGCTTCTAGATTCCAAGCAAATTTGTCAAACCCTGGTATATATACTGTAGTTTTGAGTATATAATGCAGTCTGTATAGTATATATACTGCAATTCAGAGTATATAGTGCTGTATATACAGTATAATACAGTGCAGAGTATATAGTGCAGTGTACAATATATAATATAGTGTATTGAAGTGGTTAATAATTAAGAAAAATAAACGGCACGAGTCCCTCCCCCCAGTTCATACCAGGCCCTTTTGGTGTATAGACTTTAAGAGGAACTCCACACCAAAATTAATATAAAACGGTGTGGGGTCCCACCCCCCCCCCCCAATCCATACTAGGCCCTTTGGGTCTGGCATAGATTTTAAGGGGAGCTCCATGTCAAAATTAAAAAAGAAATTGGTGTGGGGTCCCCCCAAAATCCATACCAGACCTTTATCCGTGCATGCAACCTAGCAGGCAACAGGAAATTGTGTAAAAAATTGTGGTTTTTACTTTTTGACACTGTTTTTGGTGAATGGGTAGGGATCTCTCACCCCCCCCCCCCACTATGTGAATACATTGTACCCTTACCTATTCACCCAAAAAAGTGTCAATAGACAGTTTTTGACAAGTCCTTTATTAACCACTTCAGCCCCGGAAGGATTTGCCCCTTTCCTGACCAGACCATTTTTAGCGATACGGCACTGCATCGTTTTAACTGACAATTGCATGGTCATGCAAACAAAATTGATGTCCCTTTTTCCCACAAGTAGAGATTTATTTTCGTGGTATTTGATCACCTTTGCAAGTTTTATTTTTGCTATAATAAATATTCCCCCGAAAAATATATATATATAAAAAAAATTCTTCCTCAGTTTAGGGCGATATGTATTCTTCTACATATTTATGGTAAAAAATTGCAATAAGCGTATATTGATTTGTTTGCGCAAAAGCTATAGCGTCTAGAAAATAGGGGATAGATTTATGGCATTTTTATTATTAATTTGTCTTTTACTAGTAATGGCAGCGATCTGCGATTTTTATTGGGACATTGCAGTGGGCAGATCAGACACTTTTGACACTTTTTTGGGACCCGTGGCATTTATACAGTGATCAGAGCTAAAAATAGACACTGATTACTGTATAAATGTCACTGGCAGGGAAGGGGTTAACACTGGGGGGCAATCAAGGGGTTAAATGTGTGTCCTAGGGAGTTATTCTAACTGTGGGGGGATGGGACTGCCTGAAGAAGGAGACATATCGCTGTTCATACATAGTATGAACAACAGATGTTTCTCCTCACCCTTGACAGAACCGAGATCTGTCTGTTTACATTGACAGTCCTCCGTTCTGTGTCTTTTAGGAGTGATCGCGGGTGCCTGGCGAACATCGCGGCTGCTGGACATGTGCATCCACTACATCGTTGTGCCGCAGACGCGTCCCTTAGTGGTCTTAAAGTGGCCGACATATATCTACGGTGATTTGCCCAGGCAAGCCAACCTGCTGCAGTATAACTGCAGCGGCTGGTAGTCTAGTGGTTAAAAAAGAAAAAAAGTTTCCCGTGATGTCCATCCATCTTCATGGCACCGACAAACCCGAAAAAAAAACTCCGCCTCGATGGGAGGCGTCCCATCGACTGCTGTCTCTTGGCTGTGACAGCTGTTACATAGGCAAGAGCAGGGCTACCCAGTGACATAACCTGAGTGACCCCACCCTTTCTGACGTCATGTTCCATTAGAGGAGGAGTGGGGTCATCCAGTTACGTCAGCGGGTGGCCCCCCCTTGCCTATATAAGAGCTGTCTCTGCGAAAAGACAGCAGTCTGTGGGACGCATTCCATGGATAAACATCGCTGGAAACTTTTTATTTTAATAAAGGTATTGTCAAAAACTCTTGCCTGACGTTTTTTATTTTTGAGGGTCGTGGGCATGAGGCCCATGTCCCCATCAACATGGGGACAAGGTGCTTTGGGATGGACCCCAAAGCACCCTCCCCATGTTGAGGGCATGTGGCCTGGTATGGTTCAGGAGGGGGGCACTCTCTTGTCCCCCTTTTCCTGTGGCCTGCCAGGTTGCATCCTTGGATAAGGGTCTGGTATGGATGTTTGGAGGGAACCTCACACCATTTTTTTTTAAACATGGCGCCGGGTTCCCCTTACGATCCAAACCAGACCTGAAGGGTCTGGTATGGACTGGGGGCGGAAACCCACGCTCTTTTTTTTTCAATTTTTTATTTATATTGCTGGGATCTGGCAATACATTACAGCCACAAGCAATTTTAAATGACATTTTTTCCTTTAGAAATGTCATTTTGGTGCAGTACTGTTATAAACATGGGAAACATGTGCTACTTTACAGGCAGACTAAGGGGACCCTCCAGGCACGATATTTCAAGGAATATTACATTTTTATTGTTTCACTTTAAGCATTATTAAAATCACTGTTCCTGAAAAAAAAAATGGCGTTTTAAAACCTTTTTTTTTTTGCATTGATACATGTCCCCTGGGGCAGTACCCGGTCCCCAAACACTTTTTATGGCAATAACTTGCATACAAGCCTTTAAAATGAACACTTTAGATTTTTCACGTTCGTGTCTCATAGATTTTAACAGTGTTCACGTGTTCGCACACATTTTTTGTCTGTTCGCATGTTCTGGGGCGTGTTCGGCTCATCCCTATAGAAGACATGTCTTTTCTGCAACAAGGAGCCTGCCTACTCACAGTATTTTATTTTTGCACTTCAGTTGCGCTTCAACAGGTAAGATTAGCCTGGTAAACACATATTAATGAGGTTAGAGCTTCATCTGCTGGTTGAAATACAGTAGTAAATGTAAAAACTTCATATGCAGTTTGTCATATTTTACCTTACTAAAACATTAAATAAATTTACCTATTTTTAGATTTTTAGTCCTGAACATAATAAAGAAATAAATAATACAATATATGTCTTAATTCCTTTGTTTTTTGCTATTGAAATACAGTAAAACCTTGGTTTGCAAGCATAATTCGTTCCAGAAACATGCTTGTAATCCAAAGCACTTGTATATCAAAGCATTTTTTTTACAGGGTATAAAAGAGAAGAGAGGCTCCTCTAAGTCTAGAAATAAGTTGCTAAATGTTGTACTTACATTAAATGTAACCATATTTCTACACTTAGAGGAGCCTCTCTTTTTTATACTCAGTTGTGACGCTACTCTTTTATCAAGACATCGCCTGTATATCAAGGCAAAATGTATTAAAACATTTTGCTTGTCTTGCAAAACGCTCTCAAACCAAGTTACTCTCAAACCAAGGTTTTACTGTAAAAGTAATTATGCAATACATTAAAGAATATTTTTTTTCCATTTGTTGACTAATTTTCCCGGATGTGTTTTTTTTAAAACCTTTAAAAACTATTGGGAAATTGTTAAATCCAACATGATGCATATTTTTGCTTAAATATAAAATGAAAAAGTATTTCACAGTAAAAACATCAATGGCTAAACAGTACAGTATGTGCTTTACAAAGGTGCATATTTCTGGACAGAAAAGGGTTACAGCATAAAGTGGAGACTAGAATGCTCTGTGCACTCTGTGCAGGTAAAAAGGAGTGCTAACCTTTGTCCCTTATGTAAAGCCTTGACATAGCCTAGTCTCAACAATCTTGTTCAGGTTTGTTAACTATACTTCAGACTTTGACTTTGGTCAAAGGCCTTTTAACTATGTACTGTGGAAGGTACATCAACTATATAACAACATACTAAATACAAAAATCGAAATTCAAGTTAATAACTGCTTTAAAGGCTATGTAGCAAAGTCAATTACTACTACTGCTATCTACGACTACTGCTAATAATAATAATACAACATGTAATATAAATTATTATTCAAATGCATTAAAACCAATACATTTTAAATGTTAACTTTAGCATCTAAAACTTAATAAGATAGGAACAATGGAAAAATCCTAATAATGTCGGACAGTACAGTACTTATGCATTATGAAAAACAGAGTGTAACTGTAGCACAGTATATAACTTCACAATAGAGAACAGAAGTTTCACATCACGTCCCCTTCCATTAGGCCCCATACACACGAGAGGATTTATCCGCGAATACGGTCCAGCGGACCGTTTCCGCGGATAAATCCTCTCGAGGATTTGTGCGGATTTCCATGCGATGGAGTGTACTCACCATCGCATTGAAATCCGCGCCGAAATCCTCTGGCGATGACGTGTCGCGCCGTCGCCACGATTATGACGCGGCAACGTGCGCGACGCTGTCATATAAGGAATTCCACGCATGCGTCGAATCATTACGACGCATGCGGGGGATCCCTTCGGACGGATGGATCCGGTGAGTCTATACAGACCAGCGGATCCATCCGTTGGGATGGATTCCAGCGGATAGATTTGTTTAGCATGTCAGCAAATATTTATCTGCTGGAATCCATCCCAGGGGATAAATATCCGTGGAAACAGATCCGCTGGAGTGTACACACCATAGGATCTATCCGCTGAAACCCATTCGCTGGGAATTTTCAGCGGATGGATTCTATCGTGTGTATGGGGCCTCACAATTCCAAAAATAAGAGGATTAGTCTTTATTTCAGACTAATAAGCAAAGCCATGGAAATCATTTGGTTATGGCCCATGGCTTCCTGTACATCCAAACCTGCTGGTGTATAGCACAAGATATTAAACAAATATTATAGGGCTGTTTATTCCAAACTACAGACAGCAGTTTCAGGGTCCTTACCCATCATTGGGGACCAAAGTGAAAATATTACCCAGAAGGTTATAAAGAAACTGACTAGCCCTCGACTGAACCAGTGCAGAGCATAGAAGAGCCTTCTTCTTTCTTTTTTTTTTTGAAAATGTTTTATTGATTTTCTGCAGGCACATTGAACAAATAGTAATGCACAGTTGTTGTTACAGTATCACCATAGAATGACACACAGGTCAAACAGTCCTACACAATAAACCATTACCCCTCCCTAAGATTAAACACCCCATCCCCTCAACGGAGGGACAATACTCTACGGGGCACCCTAATAGGGCCAAATTTGCCCCTCGGTCATAAGAAAACAACAAACAGTGGAAATAACGGTTAGAACCCCAACCGAGCGTACCCCACCAATCACACACAGCCACACACACCCACTCACAACCTCACCCCATACAGACATCCCTACCCACCCCTCCCCTCCCCCCACATCCAAACCACACACTGCCCCTCTCTCACCCCCCTGCGACCACCAGAGCCCTCCATGCCCCCCCCCACCCGCAGCCATTTATGGCTAGGATAGCGGGGTGTCCTTCCAGAAGGAGTCCGCTATATCCAGCCAGGGTTGCCAGATCTTGCTGAACTTTTTGTGACAAGCCCTGCCCTTATATACACACTTAAACATGGGTAAAACTTTATTAACCATACGGTATAGCATTTGGATATCCGGTGCAGAAGTGCTCTTCCAATGCAACAATATCAACTTCCTGGCATAGAACAATACAATTCGTATCAGAATTCGAGCATGAGTTGTAGGTACAGAGTCATTAAGCACCCCCAGCAATCCAGTCTCCGGAGTAAGAGAAACCGATACATGTAGATTGTCCTTAAAAAAAGAGAACAAGTCTCTCCAGTAAGATAAAACAGCAGGGCATGACCAGAACATGTGTAAGTAATCAGCCTCAGTGGAGTCACACCTGGGACAGGAAGCACTAGACATCAGACCCATGCGGGCCAATCTGGCAGGAGTATAGTGAAGCTGATGGATAAATTTGAATTGTACATACTGATCACTCAACCCCACAAGATCAAGGAAGCACACCTCCGAGGCCTCCTCCCACCCCTCCTCAGACAGCCCCGGAATGTCCACCTCCCACTTCCGTCTAGCGATCTGAAAGGGTTTAACCCCCGCCGCCTGGAGGCGAGTGTAAAACGTTGTAACCAGTTTCTCGATATCTGAGTATGACATGAGCGCCTCAAGAGGCGATTCCGTGAGCTCCTGGGTCAGACCCCCAAATTGAGTCCGCACCGCGTGGCGGAGAGACATGTATCTGAACAGACAGCTCTGCTGTAGTACAACAGGAAGAGCCTTCTTCTAACAAAAGGTAGTCACACGTTTCATTCTATCTTTCCATTGCATATCCCAAAAATAAGGTGTCTATTCTAATTTCTGAATGTTAGACGGAGCCATGCAAATCATTGTTGTATGCCTAATGGCTAACAGTTTTAAGCAGCAGATTCTTGCCAGTGGAGTCCCTTAGCTATATTTGGATCTTGCACAGGTGATCATTCTGCAACTGGAAAAATGGTTCATTAGACTAATTGGCAATTCAATTTTTGTTTTTATTTTGGTATTGTTTGTAAAGTAGTTTTATTACAATGTAATAAAATTGGGGGTACTGATAATTTCTATGGGCCAAATCCTCAAAGATCCTGCCTAACTTATCTTTTCCCATTTAAGTTACACTGACTTAAAATTTCTACCTAAGTGCCCGATCCACAAAGCACTTACCTAGAAATTTCAGGCCGTGTAACTTAAATGTCTCCGGCGCAAGGCGGTCCTCTTCTGCAGGGGGCGATGACAATTTAAATGAGGCGCGCTCCAGCGCCGGCCGTACTGCGCATGCTCGTGACGTCATTTTCCCGACGGGCAGAACGCGAAATTACGTTACGCCGGGCTTTGTGGATTGCGACGGGACAATAAAGTTGCGTCGGGTAAAAAAAAAGTTACGCGCCGAAAAAAAATATTCAAAATTTTAAAAAAAACGCGGCGATCGGAAAAAAGGTCTGTTTTTACAAGGTGTTACTAGTTTACACTTTGTAAAAGCAGAACTAATTTTACGTATGCAAACGTAAACTTACGCAGAAAACACAAAGCTGAAAAGCTTTGTGGATCTCCGTAAGTCCTCATTTGCATACGCTAGGCGGCATTTCGACACGAAATGCCCCCAGCGGCGGATGCGGTACTGCATCCTAAGATCCGACAGTGTAAGTCTCTTACAGATGTCGGATCTTCTGCCTATCTTTGGAAAACTGCTTCTGAGGATCAGTTCCAAAGATAGGCACAGGGATACGCAGGCTGAACAGCAGTTCTGCCTGTGTATCCCTTTTGAGGATTTGGCCCTATATTCCTAGTTGGTAATTTTATTTATAGCTGGATTATGTCAGAATATGCCTGGCTATCAATTATCCAGGTCATGGCATAATTAGTAGTAGTTTGTCACATTCACTTTGATTTGTTCCGCAATAATAAAGATATTTTGCAGCTCATCCAAGCCACTTTTTCAAGTCTAATTAGTATCAGAAACATACCCCAGCATTTATATTGACACAGGAAGTACAGTTCCCTTAATACATTCACCATTGAATTGTAGATGTTGATTGCCCAAGAACAGGATGGGAGGTGTGAGTAAGGCCGGCCATAGATGGTTTGAATCTTGGCTAGTTCAGCAGGGACTGGCCAAGATTCAAACAATGTGTGGTCAGGCTGAATGTACCAAGTTGATCGATGGATCAACTTGGGTACAACCAGCCTGGAACATTTGCTTGCAATTATCGATATCGGCTGCTATAGCACTAGCAATAATCACTGTCTTCTTCCGGCAGGGACGGCTTAATCCCTGTGCACTGGACTCTGCACTGGGTACCGATAGGCCCAAAGACTTGCCCCATGGCCTTCAGCTGTAGGGCCTTGGACTGTTCACTACTACTCAGTGTTAATTTAGTTCAAGAGGATATTTTCGTTGACTAAATTAACACTAGTTTAGTTGACTAAAAGACGACTAAAACAAAAACAATTCAGATGGCAAAAATACAACTAAAACTGCATTTTAGTCAAGACTATGATTAAAACTATAGACCATTTGTGACCACTAAATTGAGATCAGTGAAATTGCATGGATGTCTTTTATCCTTTTACTACTTGTTCTCATGAAAAAGCCTTATCTACGATATGTGTTGGTGGCAACCTGCTATCTAGTGCAAATATATAAGTGGTCTTTGTGTTTGGTCAAGACAAAGAAACACTGTGGCTAACTCTATGGCTGTTTTTGCTCTCTTTTTTTTTTGTATATGTCGGTAACCCCCCTTTTGGGGTTATGAATAGTATGATTTATTATGAATTGTTAGGTTTAGCACTATCCAGGCTTCCCTGAAAAGTCATATCTCTGAGCACCTTGTTTAGGAAAATGATTAAAACATGATTAAAACAGCTAATCAAATCACGACACCACATCCCATATGTAGTATAAGGACAGAAAATGGGGAAAGGGTAACAAGCCCTGGGACTTTTAAGGTGTTGAATTGAATAAATCATATAGACATAGTAAAAAACGATTTTTTATTTAACAAACTTAGACATTAAAATTTAGACAACAGATAGCCAACAGACCTGTGCTGGAATGCTCTACATGTTTCGCTCTAATCGAGCTTCATCAGGAACTGTACAGGTAATGCTGAAAGTAATAAAGACAATCAATAATGAATGGAGCAGTATATATATACATCAACCAATATTTCTAAATATAATAAAATGATTAGATAGACCATTACAGCCAAGGTATGTGATTATACAGTCAATAATTGAAAAATCAATAAATATGCATGTTTTAGTACTGAAATTAGGTACACATAAAATATTAACAAATGTCAATATTTAATTCTGAGCAACACTCACCACTTTGGGCCAGCTTCAATCCACATATAAATATTTAAAAGCACAAGAGATTTGATAGATAATCTATAGAGTCAAATGTAGCCATAGCTTGCCATACTGTAGGTCTTCTGCTCCTTTTTTGGAGCCAAAGAGTCAAATGTAGCCATAGCTTGCCATAGGTCTTCTGCTCCTTTTTTGGAGCCTATCATGTTCTTTGGGATGGCTATCTGTTGTCTAAATTTTAATGTCTAAGTTTGTTAAATAAAAAAATTGTTTTTTACTATGTCTATATGATTTATTTAATTCGACACCTTAAAAGTCCCAGGGCTTGTTACCCTTTCCCCATTTTCTGTCCTTAGGAAAAAGATTGGTAAACTAGCTCACGTTAATTAGGTTTCTGGATACAGTTTGTATTGTCATCCTGGTGTATGTACTTGTGTGAGATCTCCAATAAAGCTAGAGGATTTCTTATGTACTCCAAGACTGGTGTTGTCTGGTTCTTGGGGCTTACTATAGCCAGATCCATTGGTCTCGTGTTTCGGGACTTAGATAGTGATATACTGGTGGAAGAACTCAAGCGGAGTGTGGGACATTCTGTCACAATTACACTGAGTTACGGCTAGTGACTGGGTGGGCTAAAAGATCTTGGATCCTGTGAGACCGGACAGAGAAAGCATTTACGACGGACATAGTCCTGTTGAGGACAAGGGTTTATCACAGGGTTCATAATTTAATAGGGTTTCCTAAGGAAACCAGCTAATGGTGAAATGCGTAGAGAACGGTGCCTAATTGTTTTTTTGCAGTCTGGCACAAATACATTTACCACACTACATTATATGTACATCGAATATCATTTAATATGTATACTTATGGGCTTTGGCCTAGCAGGATGAGCACCTTTCTTATGGAGCCCCATATATGCAATATGTAATTGCACTAAAATGTTTTTATGGCTATAGATATGTCTAATTAATTTTTATAATAAAAAAAGTATCTTTGTACTTTAACTTCTGAGTACTGACTTTCTTGAAGTTAAGAATTGCACCTTGAAAATTCCTTTTTGTTAAGCTGTAAGGCCTTGTTAACACGGGCATACTGAAGCATACACCCATTTGAAGGCGAGGAGCTTGCTTGTACATTATTATGCAGAAACTTGTAAGTGCTATTCTTTTTATAAGAAACACAGTTGTTTTACATGGGTCTGCAGAATCCCCACAAGCACCGCCTTAATAAAATAATAACAAAACCACCTGAAATAGAAAAGTTCAATGATTGAAATCTTGGAAAATATTGGGCAGTGAACCTTTATTGGGGTTAAAAGCATAAAAGCAAAAGCATTAAACTTTCTGTAATTAATAAAAATTGACTGCATCTGGTGCGAATCAGCCCTAAAGTCTTTAACTAGACTGTAAACCCTCAAAAAAGGATAGCCATGACAAACGGAAGGGAGGGTGGGGCAGCTTGTCTTCATTGAAGGTCTAACTTCTGACAAACACCTCAGGAAGAAAATATTTGAAAGTGAGGTTTACCTCAGAAAGTCCTTAGTCAAACGGTGAAAATAAACTAGCTGATCTGCCCAGGTACAGTTGATAGCTGAAATCTTGCCCGAATACAGCAAGAAGGGGGTACCTGAAACAGACAAAAGGAGAGCCAAGAAACTGCTCAGTACAAAGACCCTATTAACAACTAAACCGGGCCTGTATTAATATTATCAAGTGGTGCTAGGGTCTCAACAATCCCATGGAACCACTGCATAATACTTGTGTACCTGACATTACTGCACTTATGTGGAGCACTTTTCTTTCAATGTGTTTTCTTGGGATACATCCCTTGAGATTCCACAGTGGAGCCATGCCATTCACCACCTATGAGATGATTCCTACTTATGAATTTTGAGGGTGCTTGTGACCTCATTTAATCTTTGGGTCCATGTGTTTTGGTAATAATAGTCCATTATTTTCACGGTGGTAGAATAGAAGTCATGGGAAAGTAAATTAATAACTATTTTTCTTAACCCTGTAAAATAAAAAGTGCACTGTCCCTTTAAGTCAATTAACACACCAGTAAAATTCTATAAAATTTAAATAAAGGAATTTATAAATTCATATGCTGTATATCACTAAATAGTCATACTGGGGTATATTTACTAAAACTGGTGCAGTCAGAATCTGGTGCAACTATGCATGGTAGCCAATCAGCTTCTCAGCTAATCTCAGCTTATAAAACATGGAAGCTGATTGGTTTCTATGCAGAAGTGAGCCTGGTTTTGCACTCTCCAGCTCAAGTAAATAAACCCCACTGTATATACTCGATAAATCATAATACAACATAAAATGTCCAAGTTCTTTCAAAGTGCTTGGTGCTCCAAAAGTATAAAGTGCTCCAGTGCAAAAAGGTGCTCTTCAAATAAATATAGATGGCCTCTTACCAAACAGGGGAGATCTCAAACTATAGAGATTGAATGCGCTAAAAACCTCCTGGATACCATCAAGCATCCGGTTAGCTCAGCGACCCTGTCAATAAGATGTAGTCATAGTGTCGCCACAGCAGGAATACATGCCTGGAATGTTATTCCACGACCGAATATTCAGCAACCATTTGCATTAAGCACAGAGAAGAAGAAGCCACATAGCTTAATATTGCAAGGAAATATTCATTTTTTTATAAGAATAAAATATAAAAAGCGCTTCAATGCAATTTTAAAATACCGACGTTTGGAGCCATTTCACAAGCATACGCAAATTTATTTTTTTTAATACGAAAAATGATTTATTGGGCCAATCAAAATAAATGACAGAGTACAAATTACAGATCCCACTCAAAACAGCAGCATACAGTACAACTGTAAGGTAAGAACAATGTGAGCACAGAAAACAATGCATTGGCACTAAAAACAATATAATGGCATATCATGACAAAAAAAAAAGAAAACATTGTGCCGGACCGGCTAGTGGAACCCCGCCAATCCAACACAATCGAATATAAGGCCAACGGGCCACATAGTAAACAAAAACACCCACAGTCTACACCAGGGATCTTCAAACTACGGCCCTCCAGCTGTGGTGGAACTACACTTCCCATGAGGCATTGTAAAAAATCTGACATTCACAGACATGATGGGAATTGTAGTTCCTGAACAACTGGAGGGCCATAGTTTGAAGACCCCTGGTCTACACGCTTAATTGAACATGCCCCCTCTACTAACAGATGGCTTGTACATAGATTACCTGGCCTGCTCACTGAATACCCAAGGTAAAGTCCATTTATTACTAAATACAAGTACCTCTCAAACTTGTAGCAACCGAGTCAGAATTAGTCGCGGGGGAGCAAGCTCTGGGGTTTTCAACCAGGCCTTCCATATAGTGTGAAATTTCCTGGCTACATTTCTATGCTGATATGTTAGGTGTTCCCGTATAAAGATGAAATTAACTTGGTCTATCCATTGTTTTTTGGTCGGGACATGTGGGGATAGCCAAAACCTGGCCACCAGCTTTCGAGCTAGATATAATAGTCTAATCACCGCTATATTAATAGGTTGGGGGTATACTTCTTCATCTACTGCTCCCAGGATGCATATCAAGGGGTCCAAAGGGACCCTAAATTGAAAGGCCGAGGGAATAGCCTCAGTGACATTGCCCCAATAGAGACCCCTCCGCCCCACAATGGTGCGCAACTTTAAATCATGACATGTTTAGTATCTATTTTTTTTTATTTATTATTTTCTCATTTAAAAAGTGCATATTTAAAAACATTGTGTATCAGCATAATATCACATATACAATTATTTCAACATTGTTTTCACTTCAATACCCTCCCTTCCTCCACCCCCTCTTCCCCTCCCTTCCACCCACCCCATATCCATAACACCAACCACTCTAATATTAAATATTTATACTCTATATCTCTCTACGGGGGTGGAGAGGAGGAGGGAAAAGAGGGGGAGGGAGAGAGGACCACCCTCAAACTCCCCTCCCCAACCCCTCCACCCTCATGGAGGGCAACACATACTGTCCAGCCAGGGCTTCTACATCTTTACAAACTTATTATAATTCCCATTTCCCATGTCTGGTAAATACCACCTTTTCCCTCCATCCTGTTGCGTTTATAGTTTTAACCCATACTTCAGCTGTCGGAGGTCTCAGTGCCTGCCAGTTCTGTGCGATTAATTTTCTTGCTTGGAATAGGCATCTTAATACTACAGATATAGGGCCAGATTCTCGTAGACTGGCTTAAAAATGCGGCGGCGTAACGTATCTCATTTACATTACGCCGCCGCAAGTTTTACGGGCAAGTGCTTGATTCACAAAGCACTTGCCTGTAAAGTTGCGGTGGCGTAGCGTAAATCCTCCGGCGCAAGCCCGCCTAATTCAAATGATCCGGGTAGGGGGGTGGATCATTTAAATTAGGTGCATTCCCGTGCCGAACGTACTGCGCATGCGCGGTCCCTAAAATTTCCCGACGTGCATTGCGCTAAATGACGTCGCAAGGACGTCATTGGTTTCGACGTTAACGTAAATGGCGTCCAGCCCTATTCACAGACGACTTACACAAACGACGTAAATTTTTTAATTTTGACGCGGGAACGACGGCCATACTTAACATTGATTGCCCCTCATATAGCAGAGGCAACTTCACGCGTTGCAAATCGTACGTAAACGTTGTACCTTCACTGCGTCGGCCGGTCGTACGTTCGGGAATTTGCGTATTTTCCAAATTTGCATACTCGATCGGGAAAACGACGGAGGCGACACCTAAATTGCATTTAAGATCCGATAGCCTTACGCCTGTCGGATCTAATGGTTATCTATGCGTAACTGATTCTAAGACGGCCCAGATTAGGACTTACGACGGTGCACATGTCGTTGCGCCGTCTTAAGCCCTTTGAGAATCTGGGCCCAAGTGCCTCTATTTTTCTCCATACATCCAAGCAGACGCATCTGCTGCGGCTACTACGCAGACTCACACCCTTTATCCCGAAAGAGGACATTGCAGTCGTGGTGGGAACAATCATCAATTCCAGACTCCACTACGCAAATGCCCTCTATCTAGGACTCCCCAAATACCAAATCACTCGTCTGCAAGTCGTTCAAAATACGGCCGCTCGACTAGTGACTGGAAAAAAACCATGGGAATCAATCTCACCTTCGCTGAGATCCCTTCATTGGTTGCCAGTAAAAGACAGAATCACTTTCAAGGCACTCTGCCTAATGCATAAGTGTATTCAAGGAAACGCCCCCCAATATCTATGCGAAAAAATAAAAGCCCATAACCCCAATCGCATTCTGCGATCCACCAAGCAAAACCTACTCCAGATACCCAAAGCCAGATACAGGTCCAAAGGAGATCGAAGATTTGCAGTCCAGGGACCTCGCCTGTGAAATGCACTACCAACCACCATCCGACTGGAGTCGGACCAATTGGCCTTCAGGACAAAGATTAAAACCCATCTCTTCTGAGGTCAAGGGGTTCCTTACCCATGAAATGCATACAGCGCCCAGAGGCGATTCAGTTCGCATGTGTTGGGCTTTACAAGTCTCTCACTCACTCACTCACTCACTCAGACATGCCCTGGCTTCCAGTTCTAATGTGGTCCCAAATGTTTTTTTTATTATCTCAAGTATCTCTGCCCAGTACCGGAAAAGCTTTGGGCATTTCCACATCATATGGACGAAATCTCCTGTCTCCTGGCACCTAGGACATTTATCTTCTGGTCACCGCCCAAACTTAAACAGTCTCTTAGGGGTATAATAGACTCTATATACCAGAAATAGGTGGGATACCTTCTGTGAAGGGGAGACCGATACTAATGGCCCCAGTTCCAGTATCCTTCCCCACTGTTCCACAGTTATTTCCCCCACATCTCTCTCCCATCACTCCCTACTTTTAGTTGACCTTGCCCCGCTTATGATTTTACTACTTAACTGGGCATATACTACTGATATGAATCCTTTAGATGTACCTGGTTTAATTATTCTTGGAGAATAGGGATCTTACTCTATTCCACTGATTGTGTCTTAAACTGTACCTGTAAAGCAGGGATCCTCAAACTACGGCCCTCCAGCTGTTGCGGAACTACACATCCCATGAGGCATTGCAAAACTCTGACATTCACAGACATGACTAGGCATGATGGGAATTGTAGTTCCTGAACAACTGGAGGGCCGTAGTTTGAAGACCCATGCTGTAAAGTATGCCTGATCTGTAAATACTATGTTAAATTCTCTCCTTAAATCTGAGAATGATTTCAAAGTGCTACCCACGTACATTTGGGCTAGTCGGTTGATACCCTGCTTCTCCCATACACTGATCCTCTCTATTACTTGTACTTCATACAAGTGTTTGTTATTCCCTAGGGGAATATATTCTGTTGCCCCCTTGTACCCCTCTAGTGCCTTCACTACCTGCCATGTTTTTACTGACCATCTTTATTGTTGGACACCTTGTTGGACACCTAAAGGGGAAAGAATCTGCCCCTAATGTCTCCACAACTGTATTGTGTGGGGCCCCCATTAACATCACTCTGCAACTGGAGTTTCCCCCTCCCGGTGTACTACTCTAAATGTTGCAATTGGAATGCCAAAAAGTAGCTCCTGGGGTATGGGACGGCCATTCCCCCCTCGTTAATCAGTAACTGCATCGCTTGCAAATTAATCCTGGCTTGGCCCTTTTTCCAAACGAGCTCTCTAAAAATGTATTCAATTTTTTTAAACCATTTTTGACTTATCCAGACAGGGGAGTTATGCAGCAGATACAATAGTTGCGGCAGCCAGATCATCTTTATCAGATTACTTCGCCTCACTACAGACAGAGGGAGTCGGCTCCAGATATCACCTTTTTGCTTAAATTTATTCAATAATGGAGCTAAGTAAATGATGTATTGATAAGCACCCCTCGTTATCCAAATACCAAGATATTTCAACGGTTCCGGACGGTATTTGTTTGTTCAGTGGATCGGCAGGCATTAGAGCCGATTTCTCCCAATTTATAACCAAGCCCGAAAACCGTCCAAACTCTACTGTATGTATCACCGTAGTCAGAGGTGTCTTAGTGTCCCCGAGAAAAAATAAAACATCATCCGCATGCAACGCAATCCTGTCTTCCCCTGCCCTCCTCTGGAACCCCTGTATACCCTGGCGCTGATCTAATTAATCTGAATAATTGATAATGGCTCCATTACGAAGGCGAATAACAAGGGGGACAAAGGGCACCCCTGTCTCATCTCCAAATGAAACAGTTCTAAGTACCCATCCAATAAAGGAGGGTCCAAACCCAAATCTCTCCATAACCCACCAAAAGTCATCCCACTCCAGGCTATCGAAGGCCTTGGCCGCATCCAAGGATGATATAGCCCTAGAGCCCTCGCTCTCTGTTGGGATCTGCATGTTCAAAAACACCCTTCTGATGTTAATGCTGGTTGATCTTTTGGGGATAAATCCGGATTGGTCTGAATGTATGAGTTTTTGAATGCATTTATTCAACTTGTCTGCTAGTACCTTTGCCAATATTTTGACGTCGGAGCATAATAATGATATCGGGTGATAAAAAGATACGTCCAGTTGAGCTTTCCCCTCCTTATGTAGTACTATTATAGTAGCTTCTAACATCGAGGAGGGCAGCCTCCCCCCTACTGCCGCCCACCCCAATGTCTTCAGCAATTCTGGGAGCAGCACCTCTCCATACTGTTTATAGGTCTCTATTGTGAGTCCATCCGGACCGGATGATTTTTGATTAGCCATCACAGCTACTGCCTGTTGCAATTCTTCTAGGGTCACGGGGGCTTCCATATTAGTTCTATCCCTCTCAGAGAGGGCTGGCATTTCTATTTCCTGAAAGAAACTGTCCATCTCTTCCCCCTTCCCTCCCCTCTGCGATTTATACAGGGTCTTGTAATACTCTCTAAATGTATCTAGGATCTCTGATGTTTGGGAAGAAATCTCGCCACTCCTCGTCCTAACTGCAGAAATAGGGGAGGCATTAGTCTTAACAGAAAGGGATAACATACGTCCTACATCTTCCCCCTCACCAAAAGAGCACTGCCCCTGGAAAATGTGCCTATTCTCCGATTTCCTCATTAAAGTCATCTTATCAAGCCATATCCTTTGTTTTTCCAAAGTTGGATCTTCCACGTACAGTTTTTCTGCCACTGTCACCTCTTGCTAAATAGGAGCTTGAAAAGCAAAAATATTGCTGCTCCTATCGATTTCGTGCTGTCCAGATGTCACACAAACCCACCTCCTCTAAGAATTGACTTAGCCGACCCTCTGCTTTTCTATCCGGCCACGTCCCAGGCAGGAATCTAGCTAAGCTTTTATCCAAAACCTCCCTCATACACACGACCGAGAAACTCGTCGTAAAAGAAATATCGTTTTCCTCGACGAGTTCCTTGTCAGGCTTGTCGAGAATCTTGACAAGCTTTCTTTGCGTACACACTGTCAAGACAAAATCTCGTCGTTCTCAAACGCGGTGACGTTCAACACGTACGATGGCACTATAAAGGGGAAGTTCGATTCCATTGGCGCCACCCTTGGGGCTGCTTTTGCTAATCTCGTGTTGCCGCGTGTTAGTAAAAGTTTGGTGAGTGACGATTCGCTCTTTTCAGTTGTGGAGAACGCCTTCGGGATAATGGCCAGCCGGTTCCGCCTGTTTTTAACCTCTATGCATCTGGCGGAATATAAATGGAACTATATTATTTTTTGTTGCTGCATATTACACAATTTCTTAAGGAGACAGTCTCCTACCTATATGGCCACAGTTGGGCCCGAGGCCGGACTTACCTCAGGTGCAATTGCCTTGCCGGGCCTAGAACATGGCCGTCCTGGCTTGCCCCCCCAAAGTGCCCGTGCAGTCCGGGATAAGTACGTGGGATATTTCACGGGTAGGGGGCCATTCCTATGCCAGCCAATCTGTAACTTTATTATTTTGAGTCAAATCATACAAAAATCAGTTAAAATAAAATTTTTGATGTCTTGCTTGTGTTTATTTTAGCTGTCTCCTAGTTTTTCTAGTGTACTATTTGTAGTCTCAAGTGTATTTTCATTATGAACTAACAACCATTTCACTGGTGACACCAAAACTAAACACATCAAAAGTTCTAGGGGATTTAAGAAAAACAAGCGACACTTTCTTGTTGGTTTTACCAAATTTTTACTTGGTGCATATTCACACACATGGTCTTTCTCAAATATTTGTGGTGTATCATTTTTTATTTATTGTTTATTATTTGCCATAAACTGGCAATTTTTTTTAAGAAAACTAAAAAAATTATATTACATAGCACAAAATATAACAATGTAAACCTCTAGGCAATAACTCAGACATTGTAATTTTTTATTAAATTGTCTACCTGCCCATAGTAAGATAGGGTGTTGTCACCACTGGACAAGCCAAAATTTGAAGATGCACACAGTCTTTTTAGGTTGAAAAATGGGTATTTTCCTCCTGATCCCTATTGCCAACATGTGCTATCTGCCATCATGGGTGATCAATGGACATGTTTTGTGGGTGCAACCCCTTCTTCCTTTCACCTACTTGAGTTGTGAGGAAGGGGTTGCACCCACAAAACACGGACATAGATATCCCGAGATGGCAGATAGCACATGTTGACCCACTGTGTGCATCTTCAAATTTTGGCTTGTTAGAAAAAGTCATCAATTATGTCCTTTAAAGGTTTTCTCAATAAAGGCCATTTTTTGTTTGATGACATACATCTACCTACTGCACGCCTTGATTTGGAGGAGTATATTTTGGTTCTTGGAATGTGAGGATCGAGGCCTTACATAATCATCCCCTAAAACAAAAACAGTAAAAAAAAGGGTATTAGGAAATCTGCAGACCTACATCTCGTATTACCTGAAACTGTGGTGACAGATACTGACCTGTTGTAGTAATTTCAACCACTTCTCCTTCTTCCACATCCTGAGGTCTGGGTGGGCGGTGAGGTGTTGGTTCCTGGCGAGGTGGGCTGTGAGGTGTTGGTACCTGGCGAGGTGTGCTGTGAGGTGTTGGTTCCTGGCAAGGAGGGCGGTGAGGTGTTGGTTCCTGGCGAGGTGGGCGGTGAGGTGTTGGTTCCTGGCGAGGAGGGCGGTGAGGTGTTGGTTCCTGGCGAGGAGGGCGGTGAGGTGTTGGTTCCTGGCAAGGTGGGCGGTGAGGTGTGGGTTCCTGGCGAGGTGGGCAGTGAGGTGTGGGTTCCTGGCGAGGTGGTTGGTGATGTTTGTGTTTTCTTGGCTTGAAGGAGTGGTGTCCTCCCAGTCTTCTGTCCCCCATGAGAATGAAACAAAAAGTACACTTAGCACACACATATTTGAGGGCAAAAATAGGAATATTAAACATTACTTGGAAGTGGGGTACAAGTGTCTGTTTGGGCAGAGTTACAAGCAAAAGACATGTTTTTTGTCAAACACTATTCTTGAATACTCACCTTTTTGGGACAAGTTTCACACATGTAGACACCCAAAAATGCACAGGAGCACCTGTGTGGGTCACCCTAAAAAGGTTGTTCTGGTGGCACACACTAGTGCTCTTGAGTGCAGATGTGTAAACAGCTGCTGAGTGCCCTCTCCTTTAGATGTAATTTTGATTTGAATTCTAGTTACAAACACATCAACTAGACACCTATGTAAACCTATTTCTGGAATATAATCAAGCCTATAAAAATGTATTTAACCCTGTATCTTCAGAAAACATTGTATGTAGTGGACGAACAGATGTGTCTGAAACGTCCGTTATTTTCTAAGGTCCTATATGCAAAAGCAACAACACGGAGCAACATGCAAGTTCATAAAAACAATAATAATAGGGACACAGGAGAAGTACTTACTTTTTTCAAGCATTCTCTTAATGCTCCTTAACTGTTCCGGCTCCCTCAGTTTGAGGTCTGACCAACTCTTTCTGAGCTGCTCCTTCGATCCTTTCACCCCAAAATGACGATTCAGACTTCTTTGCACTTTATCCATAATTTTGCCCTTCCTTAAATTAGGGTGGGTATAGGGCCCATGCTTGCCATCGTAATCAGACTTTAGCAATATGTCCACCATTTCTGCCATTTCCGCGTAAGACATGTTAGATGCCTTGTATCTGCTCCGCATTTCTGACGTTTCCTCATCAGGCTTGTTGTATCGTCGTTACACTAATTTATAATTACAGACACCTGCTCATCTGATTCCGCAACGTCGTCGTTTGTGGATAATCTAGGCCTAATTGGAGACACCTGCTCATCTGATACCGCCACGTCGGCGTTTTTTGATTATCTAGGGTCATTTCAGACACCTGCTCATCTAATTCCACCATGTCGTTGTTTTCTGATGAACTTGGCCTAATATCAGACACCTGCTCACCTAATTCCGCCATGTCTTTTGCGCGCCGAAATAGAAGGGGCGGGGAAACATCGAGTAAGAACGTCATGGGCAGGCGACGCGTGCGGAGTGTCACGCATGCGTAGTGTATATAAAGCTTAACACACATGTGTCCTATGTACGTTCGGTGTGCGGAGGAAGACGTTAAATCGACGAACGTGTGAACGAAGGTATGATTTGAACTTGGGACATCAGTGGCCTATACTGCAAAGAGATTTAATCACTTGTCCGCCGGAGGACGTCATATGATGTCCTCAACTTTGTGCGGTGATATCTGAATGATGCCTGCAGCTACAGGCATCATTCAGATATCGCCGTCTTCAGCCGCCGATTCCGTGCACGATAAGAATGGTCAAAGCGGATGTCCACCCCCTCCCGCTGCCATACGGTGCTTCTTAGGTGCCTCTCCGGGCTCTCCCATGCCATCAGGGGCCCGGAGAGCGAATTGGTCGGCGCTGCCTGGAAAGCATAGAGATGACTGGTGACCAGATGGTCACCAGTCATCTCTATGACCGTCGGAGGCCCGGGTACCGGAATTAAACAAAGCCACAATCGCGGCTGTTGGCATGTGTGTGATCAGTGATTTTTTTTCACCGATTTCATGCTTGTAAGCCTGGAGGAGAGATGTGGGGTCTTATTGACCCCACATCTCTCCATAAAGAGGACCTGTTACACTGATTCCTATTACAAGGGATGTTTACATTCCTTGTAATAGGAAAAAAAGTGATAAAAAAAATGTAAAAACAAGTGTAAAAATAAAAAAAATTAAGTAAAATAAAATTTTAAATATTTTTTTTTCAAAACGCCCCTGTCCCCGTTATCTCGCACGCAGAAGCGAACACGCATGAAAGTCCCGCCCACATATGTAAATGCCGTTCAAACCCCACATGTGAGGTTTTGTTACGTGCGTTAATGCGTGTGCAACAATTCTAGAACTAGACCTCCTCTGTTACTCGAAAATAGTAACCTGTAAAAAATGTTAAAGCGTCACCTATGGAGATTTTTAAGTACCGAAGTTTGGCGCCATTCCATGAGTGTGCGCAATTTTAAAGCGTGACATGTTAGGTATCTATTTACTCGGCGTAACATCATCTTTCACATTATACAAACAAATTGGGCTAACTTTACTGTTTTGTTATTTTTTAATTTATGAAACCGTTTTTTTCCCCCAAAAAAGGCGTTTGAAAAATTATTGCACAAATACCGTGCAATAATTTTTTGTGAAATTACCACCATTTTATTCCCTAGGGTGTCTGCTAAAAAAATATATATATATAATGTTTGGGGGTTCTGATTAATTTTCTAGCAAAAAAAATGAGATTTTTACATGAAGGAGAGAAGTGCCAAAATAGGCCCAGTGGACAAGTGGTTAAGGGCTATATGGGGATAAAGATTACTAGAGTTTATAGACTATGATTGACATTAGTATATTTTGTCTTTTGTTTTGTCTTGCAGTAAATATGAATCTATTTCAGGAGATGGAGTTCCTGGGGGAATTTATTGACAGGTTAAGGGAGCTGCCCGTTCTTTGGGCGACAAAAGACCCCATCCACTGGAATAAAGAGCTAAGGACAGCAGCACTGAATAGCCTGCTCCCATTTGTGCACACAAAGATGCCCCATGTAACAACTGAACAGCTGGAGACTAAAATTGGGACCTTGAGAGGCACATACAGGACTGCGCGTAACAGGGTCTTGGCTTCTCAGAGGACTGGAGCAGCAGCAGGGAAGGTATATGTACCGTCGTTGTGGTACTACAGCAGAATGTCCTTTCTTGACGACCACCTTGAATCAAGGGAATCAATTTCCAGCCTTCCCTCCCAGATAACCCTCCAGAAAAAGCTCCAGAAAAAGCACCAGCCTTCCCTCCAGCCTTCCCTCCAGCCAAGCCTCCAGCCTTCCCTGCAGCCAAGCTGATCTTTCTCAGGAGCAAGGTGAGCCTTCTCAGGAGCAAGAGGAGCCTTCCATCCTGGAGGAAGACCCGGATTTGGCTGTCTGGAGCCAGGTATAGTATTTTAAATTAATTTATTGTGGAAAAAACATGCTGTAAAATAGATGTTAATATGTAAAAAATATATAATGTTTGATCTAAAAGTGTTTTCCATATCAATAGACAGTAGTGATCCAAAAAGTTGTGGAGAAAACAATGAAAACCGCTGGGGTCAGAATGATTGTCTTTTCTATTTATTTTCAATCAATTTACAACAGTCATGAGCTGAAAATTGCTTGTGATTTTTGAACCCAAAACTCAAACTGTCCCTTTTTTAAACACAGGAGGACATCAGCCAGGACGAGGGTCTGGAAAGTGTCAGGCAGGAGGAGGCCAAGGTGAGTGGCAGAGAGGAGTTGGCAGGAGTGAGTGGCACAGAGGAGATGGCAGGAGTGAGTGGCACAGAGGAGGTGGCAGGAGTGAGTGACACAGAGGAGGTGGCAGGGCCAAGTGGCAGCACAAGGTGCCAGGTGCCTCCCATCCGCCTTCCTACAAGAAGGGCCAGGAGGGATATGAGGGTGAGCGAGGCAGCACTGGTCCTGATTAGAGAGGCACAGGCCACCCTCCAGCAGCCTACCACCCCTAAAGAGGGCTATGGCACCCTTGTAATGGCCAAAATGAGCCAAATGTCCGAGGACCAACGCCTCATATTTGAGCCACTACTTATAAGTTTGATGAATGAGGGGATGAGGGGGCTACTTACCGAGGACACAGTCATTTGTAGCCACGACCATCCTCCCCCACCAGCTTATTCTCAACCTCCTTCTCCTCCACCTTCTCCTCCTCCACCTTCATCTCCTCCACCTTCTTCTCCTCCACCTTCTTCTCCTCCACCATCATCTCCTCCACCTTCTTCTCCTCCACCTTCTTCTCCTCCACCTTCATCTCCTCCACCTTCATCTCTTCCACCTTCTTCTCCTCCACCTTCATCTCCTCTACCTCCTCCTCCTCCACCTTCTTCTCCTCCTCCTGGCACGAGTACACCTCCAGAGGCACAGGCTCCAGCCAAGCGGAGAAGGAAGGCTGCAGAGAAGGCAGCAAGGAAGGCTGTAGTGAAGGCTACCAGGAAGACCAGGAAGTGATGGCCTTGCTTCAATGTGGTCTGACAGAAGGCAGCCTGCTGTAGTACCACAGACTTGGGACATATATCTGACCTGCTGCTGTTCCTGACCTCTGGGAGTCCAGGACCAGATTGGGCTCCCTCCTGTATGTGCTTCTCAATGTCCCAATTTTAGTGTCCACACAGAGTTGCACAAATGGCAGCAGGTTCTTCAGTGCTGCCTTCTATTTATTTTATTTCTATTCTTTACCAGAATAAATGGTCATATTGTTTTACAGTTCATACTTGCCTATGTGTTTTTAATCAACCCAAAAAATTAGCTTGTGAGTAGGCAGGTTAACTTTAAAAAAACTACAAAAGGTCTAATTATAAAGGGACAGATCAGATAACACCAAACAATAATGTTACAATGGTGGTAACTTGACACAACTAAATAAAAAAAATCATGGAGAGGACTAGAAATTAAATAATAATTAAAAATTAAGATCTGTATTTGAAAAAAAAAAAAAAATTCTGACTATATAAATTATTCAAAAATATTCATGAGATCAGCATGAAAAATGTTACAAAAAGTTAGTCAGAACTCTGTGTGAATATCAGCAGCAAAAGAAGATCTTTATTGTTTCATTTTTGGACCAATCTAAAGATGATTTAAATGCGCAGAATTTAAACGATGCAATAATCTTTGCAGCGTGACGAATGTGCTATCTCCATTACGAACGCTACTTTTACCGAAGGTACTTTATTCTGAGCATGCGCAGGTTTCTAAGCATACACGAACGTGTTTCTCGTCGTAAACCAGCACGATGAGAATCCCGACGAGGAAAAAGAGAACTTGTTCTCTTTTTTGCTCGTCGAGATCCACGACACTTTTCTCGACAAAAAACATACACACTACCGTTTTCCTCTGCAAAAAAGCTCTGCCACCAAGTTTCTTGATGGATTCTGTCAAGGAAAACGGTCGTGTGTACGAGGCCTAACAAATTCCATCATACAGGATCTCAAATTTAAAAGGGGAAGGGATATAGACATTTGCCAACACATATACTCTTTTCTCTATTGAGCAGTGCAAAAAAACATAATGACCCATTTCATCTATACTGCTCTCCCTGTAGGAGAAAGACACTCTAGACCTCACCATTATGCTCACTCCTCTAGAATAGGAGGAATAAACCTAATGGTATTGGGATTGAAATTTCCTACTGCTAAATTGTGTCATGGTATTCCCTTGTCAAATGCGTCTCCAGCAGTCAGAGCAGTCCCACCCCGTACTTCTCCAACATAGAAAAAAACATGGCTCTCTTGATTGAGTCCCCCAGCCCCCCGGAAATTCCAGGAGCCTATATTGAATGTTCTAGACTGCATGAAAAATACCTTAATTAACAATAATGAGGTTAGAAAAAGCAAAAATAGATAAAAAAAATAAGCTTAATAGCAAAAAGCCTAGCTCCAACCAAAAAAGAGATCTCCACTTTGCCCTTTAATCCTAGCTTATCTCCCAGTACTTCCCCTTCCATTATTACCTTACCTTTCCTTATTTGTAGTGTTTGTCGTATTAGTGTTTCTAGTATTGTGGCCACATGCTGCTCCAGCTCCGGTGTGTCTTCCTGCCCTGTAGCTCTCAGCCGCAGTCTGAGCATGGTCTTGCGAGATCTTGCGCTGCTCTGTGCATGGCTGCTACTGCGGCTTCTACTCTCCCCGTACAAACTGAGGGGGTGGTGACTCCACACAGCCCCACTCCTCGCCTCCATTCGGGGATTCCGATGCGTGGCACATCGTTCCTGGTACTCTGGGAGAGATACCCGGCCTCCAGGCGTGTCAGGATGGAGCAGGGACGGAGCGAGGAGAGACTCCACACACACGTCCGCTCACTACAGCATCCGGTCACGTCCGCCGTTTGGTATCTATTTACTCAGCAGAACACCATATTTAATATTTTACGAATTTACGAAATTGGGTATTATATTGTGTTTGTGTGCAATAAAATTAAATAAAGTGTATTTTTGGGTCAGTGTGTAAAATGTTGTTAAAAAACTTGATGTGCAAAATCCGTGTGACATAAATAATTGTAAAAGCCACCATTTTAATCTATAGGGCCTCTGCTAAAAAACATATGGGCCCGGATTTACGTAGCACTTACGCCAACGTATCTCGAGATACGCCGCGTAAGTGTAAATGTGCGCCGTCGTATCTGTGCGCCATGCCCACAGAACTAGATACGCCTGAAAATAGGCTTCCTACGACCGACGTAAGTTTCCTACGCCGTCGTATCGTGGGCGCATATTTACGCTGGCCGCAAGGGGCGCTGCCATTGATTTACGATTAAAATATGCAAATGAGTGAGATACGCCGATTCACGAATGTACTTGCGCCCGGCGCATTAATATACGCGGTTTACGTAAGGCTGAGGTCCGGCATATAGTTACTCCCCATCTATGAGGCGCAACTCATGCAAAGGTATGGACCAGGGAACAGCCGTCGTATTTTACGTTGTTTACGTAGTAGTACGTGAATAGGGATGGGCCTAGGTTACGTTCATATCGTAGGCAGTGATTCGACGTATCTTAACCACTTGAAAAAACAAAAATGCAGCGCTTAAAAATGTGAGTAAATAATAATGTCTATATGGAACACATATATGTGTAAACGTATAAGTCCATAAATGAGTGGAAGGAATCTTGGCTTGAAGAATGTCAATCAGTGTATGGAAAACACTGTAGACATGTATTCCAATTATATTAAATACAAATAGAATAATCAAGGTCCACCAAAATAAACGTGAAAATGGAGGTGAGATGATCAATCAATAACAGTGACACGGCACCCACGGTGATCCAGAGTAAACTGAAATATAAGTGATAACGCCCGCCACCATTGGAGGCTTACCGGATGCGATGGACCCAAATGAGCTTATGCCCAAAGGATCAATAGAGCTTGGAATCAGTTGAACATGGAGATAAACCGAACCACACCAGAGCGTTCAACCAGCAAACAACGATGAAGTTTTTCACTTAATAACAGGTGGACAGGGTAACTCTAGTTGGAGGATGGTTCATGGAAGTGGAAGAGCTTGCGCAGAGTATGTGGAGGAAAATAAAAGGCACATAGCGTAACTCCGCAAAAAAAGGGAAGTTTAATACTGGTTAAAAACACTTACAGTTATGTAGGTATTAAAAGACATCAATGTAGAATAGTGCATGGCAGCAGTAGAGTCCCGACGCGTTTCGCTACAACTAGCATCGTTGTAGCGAAACGATGCTAGTTGTAGCGAAACGCGTCGGGACTCTACTGCTGCCATGCACTATTCTACATTGATGTCTTTTAATACCTACATAACTGTAAGTGTTTTTAACCAGTATTAAACTTCCCTTTTTTTGCGGAGTTACGCTATGTGCCTTTTATTTTCCTCCACATACTCTGCGCAAGCTCTTCCACTTCCATGAACCATCCTCCAACTAGAGTTACCCTGTCCACCTGTTATTAAGTGAAAAACTTCATCGTTGTTTGCTGGTTGAACGCTCTGGTGTGGTTCGGTTTATCTCCATGTTCAACTGATTCCAAGCTCTATTGATCCTTTGGGCATAAGCTCATTTGGGTCCATCGCATCCGGTAAGCCTCCAATGGTGGCGGGCGTTATCACTTATATTTCAGTTTACTCTGGATCACCGTGGGTGCCGTGTCACTGTTATTGATTGATCATCTCACCTCCATTTTCACGTTTATTTTGGTGGACCTTGATTATTCTATTTTTATTTAATATAATTGGAATACATGTCTACAGTGTTTTCCATACACTGATTGACATTCTTCAAGCCAAGATTCCTTCCACTCATTTATGGACTTATACGTTTACACATATATGTGTTCCATATAGACATTATTATTTACTCACATTTTTAAGCGCTGCATTTTTGTTTTTTCTGTTTGTATTGCTTTCCTTTTTTTCACTGGATTGTTTGTAGCTGCTCAATTACTTTGATAGCGCAGATTTATTTTTTATTTTTCAGTATCTTAACCACTTGCCGCCCGCCAATGACAAATTGACGTCGGCAAAGTGGTTGTAGAATCCTGACTGGACGTCATGTGACGTCCTCAGGATTCTTAGCCGCTGCGCGCCCCCGGGGGCGCGCATCGCGGCGATCGTTGTTGCGGGGTGTCAGTCTGACACCCCGCAACACCGATCTCGGTAAAGAGTCTCTCACGGAGACTCTTTACCACGTGATCAGCCGTGTCCAACCACGGCTGATCACGATGTAAACAGGAAGAGCCGTCGATGGCTCTTCCTCACTCGCGTCTGACAGACGCGAGTAGAGGAGAGCAGATCGGCGGCTCTCCTGACAGGGGGGGTTCGCGCTGATTGTTTATCAGCGCAGCCCCCCTCGGATCGCCACATGGACCACCAGGGATGCCCACTAGGGAAGGCCAAAACGTATAAAAAGGGCCAAAAAATAAGTAAAAAAAAAAGTCTGGAAAAAAAAAAAAAAAAAAGATGCAAAAAAAAAAAAAAAAGATGCAAAAAAAAAAAAAGATGCCAATCAGTGCCCACAAATGGGCACTGACTGGAAACAAGTAAATAATGCCGCCCCACAGTGTCCATCAGTGCCGCCCCACAGTGTCCATCAGTGCCACCCCACAGTGTCCATCAGTGCCACCCCACAGTGCCCATCTGTGCCACCCCACAGTGCCCATCTGTGCCACCCATAAGTGCCACCCCACAGTGCCCATCTGTGCTGCCTATGAGTGCCCATCTGTGCCGCCCATGAGTGCCCAGTGCCGCCCATGAGTGCCCATCAGTGCCGCCCATCAGTGCCCATCAGTGCCGCCCATGAGTGCCCATCAGTGCCGCCTATGTGTGCCCATGAGTGCCACCTATGTGTGCCCATCAGTGCCGCATACCAGCGCCGGCAATCAGTGCCACCTCATCTGTGCCCGTCAGTACTACCTCGTCGATGTCCATCAGTGCCATCTCATCTGTGCCCATCAGTGCCACCATATCAGTGCCCGTAATTGAAAGAGAAAACGTACTTATTTACAAAAAAAATACAGAAAAAAATAAAAACGTAATTTTTTTCAAAATTTTCGGTCTTTTTTTAGTTGTTGTGCAAAAAAAAAAAAATCGCAGAGGTGATCAAATACCACCAAAAGAAAGCTCTATTTGTGGGTAAAAAAGGACGCCAATTTTGTTTGGGTACAGTGTAGCATGACCGCGCAATTGCCATTCAAAGTGCGACAGTGCTGAAAGCTGAAAATTGGCTTGGGCGGGAAGGTGTATACGTGCCCTGTATGGAAGTGGTTAACCACTTTCCCACCGGACCATTTGTCAGCCTTAAGACTAGAGGTGTTTTTACAATTTTCCACTGCGCTGCTTTAACTGGTAAATGCGCGGCCATACAATGTTGTACCCAAACAAAATTTGCGTCCTTTTTTTCCCACAAATAGAGCTTTCTTTTGATGGTATTTGATTGCCTCTGCGATTTTTAATGTTTGCGATATAAACGGAAAAAGAGCGAAAATTTTGAGAAAAAATGATATTTTCTACTTTTTGCTATAAGAAAAATCGAACAAACTCAATTTTAGTCATACATTTTGGCCAAAATGTATTCAGCCACATGTCTTTAGTAAAAAAAAATGCCAATAAGCGTATATTTATTGGTTTGCGCAAAAGTTATAGCGTCTACAAACTAGGGTACATTTTCTGGAATTTACACAGCTTTTATTTTATGACTGCCTATCTCAATTCTTGAGGTGCTAAAATAGCAGGGCAGTACAAAACCCCCCCAAATGACCCCATTTTGTAAAGTAGACACCCCAAGGAACCTGCTGAAAGGCATGTTGAGTCCATTGAATATTTTTTTTTTTGTACCAAGTGATTGAATAATGACCAAAAAAAAAAAAAAAAAAAAAGAAATTACAAAAAGTTGTCACTAAATGATATATTTCTCACACATGCCATAGTTATATGTGGAATTGCACCCCAAAATACATTCTGCTGATTCTCCTGAGTACGGGGATACCACATGTGTGAGACTTTTTGGGAGCCCAACCACGTACGGGGCCCCGAAAACCAAGCACCGCCTTCAGGATTTCTAAGGGCGCAAATTTTTGATTTCACTTCTCACTACCTAAGACAGTTTTGAAGGCCATAAAATGCCCAAATAGCACAAAATCCCCCCAAATGACCCCATTTTGGAAAGTAGACACCCCAAGGAATCTGCTGAGGGGCATATTGAGCCCACTGAATATTTAATTTTTTTGTACCAAGTGATTGAATAATGACAAAAAAAGAAAAAGAAAAAAGAAAGAAATTACAAAAAGTTGTAACTAAATGATATATTGCTCATACATGCCATGGTTATATGTGGAATTGCACCCCAAAATACATTCTGCTGCTTCTCCTGAGTATGGGGATACCACATGTGTGGGACTTTTTGCGAGTCTAGCCGCGTACGGGGCCCCGAAAACCAAGCATCGCCTTCAGGATTTCTAAGGGCGCAAATTTTTGATTTCACTCCTCACTACCTATCACAGTTTTGAAGGCCATAAAATGCCCAAATAGCACAAACCCCCCCCAAATGACCCCATTTTGGAAAGTAGACACCCCAGGCTATTTGCTGAGAGGCATGTTGAGTCCATGGAATATTTAATATTTTGCCACAAGTTGCGGGAATATGACAATTTTTTTTTTTTTCACAAAGTTGTCACTAAATGATATATTGCTCACACATGCCATGGGCATATGTGGAATTACACCCCAAAATACATTCTGCAGCTTCTCCTGAGTACGGGGATACCACATGTGTGGGACTTTTTGGGAGCCTAGCCGCGTACGGGACCCCGAAAACCAAGCACGGCCTTCAGGATTTCTAAGGGCATACATTTTTTATTTCACTCCTCACTACCGATCACTACCTATCACAGTATTGAAGGCCATAAAATGCCATGATGGCACACAACTCCCCCAAATGACCCCATTTTGGAAAGTAGACACCCCAAGCTATTTTCTGAGAGGCATTTTGAGTTCATGGAATATTTTATATCTTGCCACCAGTCGCTGGAATATGACAAACCTTTTTTTTTTTTGCACAAAGTTGTTACTAAATGATATATTGCTCACACATGCCATGGTTATATGTGGAATTGCACACCAAAATACATTCTGCTGCTTCTCCTGAGTACGGGGATACCACATGTGTGGGACTTTTCGGGAGCCTAGCCGCGTACGGGGCCCCGAAAACCAAGCACCGCCTTCAGGATTTCTAAGGGCGCAAATTTTTGATTTCACTCCTCGCTGCCTATCACAGTTTCGGAGGCCATGGAATTCCCAGATGGCACACAACCCCCCCAAATGACCCCATTTTGGAAAGTAGACACCCCAAGCTATTTGCTGAGAGGCATGGTGAGTATTTTACAGCGCTCATTTATTTTTGAAAATTAAGATAGATTTTTTTCTTTTTTTTTTTTCTTTTTTCAATTTTCAAATCTTTGTGACAAAAAGCAAGATCTGCAAAATACTCAACATACCTCTCAGCAAATAGCTTGGGGTGTCTACTTTCCAAAATGGGGTAATTTGGGGGGGTTTTGTGCCATCTGGGCATTCCATGGCCTCCGAAACTGTGATAGGTAGTGAGGAGTGAAATCAAAAATTTACACCCTTAGAAAGCCTGAAGGTGGCGATTGGTTTTTGGGGTCCCGTACGCGGCTAGGCTCCCAAAAAGTCTCACACATGTGGTATCCCCGTACTCAGGAGAAGCAGCAGAATGTATTTTGGGGTGTAATTCCACATATGCCCATGGCATGTTTGAGCAATATATCATTTAGTGACAACTTTGTGCAAAAAAAATAAAATAAAATAATAATAATTCTCTTTCCTACAACTTGTGTCAAAATATAAAATATTCCATGGACTCGAGATGCCTCTCAGCAAATAGCTTGGGGTGTCTACTTTCCAAAATGGGGTCATTTGGGGGGGTTTTGAACTGTCCTGGCATTTTATGAACAACATTTAGAAGCTTATGTCACACATCACCCACTCTTCTAACCACTTGAAGAAAAAGCCCTTTCTGACACTGTTTGTTTACATAAAAACATTATTTGTTTGCAAGAAAGTTAAGTTGAACCCCCAAACATTATATATTATTTTAAAGCAAAGGCCCTACAGATTAAAATGGTGGGTGTTGCATTTTTTTTTACCACGCAGTATTTGCGCAGCGATTTTTCAAATGCATTTTTTTGGGCAAAAATACATATTTTTTTATTTTAATGCACTAAAACACACTATATTGCCCAAATGTTTGATGAAATAAAAAAGATGATCTTAGGCCGATTACAAAGATACCAAACACGACATGCTTTAAAATTGCGCACAAATGCGCAGTGGCGACAAACTACATACATTTTTAAAAGCCTTTAAAAGCCTCTACGGGTTACCACATTAGATTAACAGAGGAGGTCTACTGCTAAAATTACTGCCCTCGATCTGACCTTCGCGGTGATACCTCACATGCATGGTACAATTGCTGTTTACATATGACGCCAGACTGACACTTATGTTTGCTTTTGCGCGAGAGCAGGGGGGGACAGGGGTGATTTTTTTTTTTTTTTATTATTATTATTATTTCATTTGCTTTTTTAATTTTATTTTAAACTGTTTCTTACTTTTTTTTATAATTTTTATTGTTATCTTAGGGCATGTAAATATCCCCTATGATAGCAATAGTTAGTGACAGGTACTCTTTTTTGAAAAAATTGGGGTCTATTAGACCCTAGATCTCTCCTCTGCCCTTAAAGCATCTGACCACACCAAGATCGGTGTGATAAAATGTTTTTCCACTTTCCCAATGGCGCGGTTTAAAGAATGATACCAAGATGATACCTAAACCCGCAGGCATCATTCTGGTATAACCATTCAAAGTCCAGCAACATACCATACGTTGATGGTTCTTGTTGGACATGTATTGTAATCTTTTTTTTTTCATGCAGCCTGTTGGCTGAACGAAAAAAAGAGATTGATCGGTGGGTATGCCCACCATTAGAATACCTCCCTTCATCCACCCACTTCTAATGATGGGCATACATGCACCATTTATATATGCCGAAGCATGGGGGCATCCTCCCACAAAAGTTATGCCGCTCACACACGTATGTACGCCGCATAAAAAGTTATGGCGCATACACACGGTCAGACTTTTCCACGGGCAAGCTTCCGACGGAATTTCGACCGTATGTACGCGGCATTAGGAGCAAAATCGCTCCTCCGCCCCTAATGCCCCCATGCTTCGGCATATATGCTAATTTTTTAACTGTGGTGGTGAAATCACCTCCCACAGTGTTGGAGTCGCGGCTTTATGTATTGTGGGAGCAAACGCTGTTGCTGTCACGCTAAATAAATCTGTGCTGCAACTGAATGGCGTACCTGCTAAGCAAATGATGGTTAACATTATAACAAAGTAACATTACATTTTAACATTAAGATCTTACCATACCATACCTGCAAAGCAAATACCAAAAAAATAAAAACAGTAAAAAATAAAACATTTTTTAACGCAACCTGTGCCTAAAAAATATACATGCCGAAGCATGGGGGCATCCTCCCGCATAAAAAGTTATGCCGCGTACACACGGTCGAACTTTTCCACGGGCAAGCCTCCGTCGGAATTTCGACCGTATGTACACGGTATTAGGAGCAAAATTTTGTAGAGCCGATTGAATCCAGGGTCTCCCCGAGGACGACAGAGTTCATTGTCACTAAAATGCATGAACCGCAAGATCTGCTCGTATCGTGTCCTGGTCATGGAGGCGGAGAAAATGGGCATATGGTGAACTGGGTGCGTGGACCAATACATCCGCAGCTCACTCTTTTTAGTAATGCCCATGATGAGGGAAAGGCCCAGAAAGATCTTAAATTCGGAAACCGTAATTGGCTTCCAATCTCTGGCAAGGGACAGCTGGGGATTAGCGGCGATGAATTGACCAGCGTACAAATTGCTTTGGTCCACAATAGATCTATAGAGATCTTCGGTGAAAAACAGCGAATAAAAATCCAGTGACGTAAAATCAACTGTATTCACCTGAATTCCGGGTTGGCCAGTGAATGGGGGAAGTACGGGTGCTGCAGAAGTGGTGGGTACCCAATCAGGATTGGCGAATGCAGCAGGAAGGGCACTATGGGGACGGGCCTGTCTTTGTCGTCTTCTTCTTGGTGGCAGCGGGACACTACTCGTACTTGCCACCTCTCCAGCTTGAACTGCACTTATGGGACTCGCCACGTCACCAAGTGTTACTGCAGTGCTGGATATATGACCAGGATGTACTAGGCCGCTGGTGCTTGCCAGTTCACCAGAAGGAATAGCGGCGCTAGTACTTCTCTCCTCCATACGAGAGCCCTGCGGTTCTTGCACCTCAGCGACAGCAGAAGATCGGGGTCTGGTACGCCTGACCCTAGCAGGGACCACAACTCCGTTGTCAGAGCTATCTGTCAGGGAGCCACTGTCGTCTACAGGATCGTATTCTGAGCAAGAATTTGACAGATGCGTGACCTCCTCATCACTATCTGTCAGGCTCATAAACAAGTAGGCCTCTTCATCACTGTACCATCGATTTGCCATTTTGGGCTCTAAATTTAGGGGTACAGTGGTGAGATTCACAGGCAAAAAAGCACCTGACCTGTTAGTGACCGAGTCAAGCGCTACCAAAAAAACTGTTAGCGATCGCAGAGATCAGGCCTGACTCTGCGAACGCTGCAGTTATGTGTTTTTGTGTTTTGTGTCAGTGATCGATCGATCGATACTACACTTCGGTGGGCTGGACTGGGCGAAGGGGCTAAACGCAGGTGCTAGCAGGTATCTGGGCTGATCCCGCTAACCATGCGTTTTTGGGAACCCTAAACTGCAGGGGACGCTAGTATAGATCTGATCAGATCAAGTATCGATCCGATCAGATACTATACCACTAAAGGGAGGCGTATGGTGCGTGCGTGGGTGTTAGCGCTATTGGCACTAATCGGACGCTGCCTGGGGCGACGCAGACCCTATCTGGCGCTAAAACCAAACTTTGATCACCCGCCGGGCGATCAGGGGGTTAAAACTTTATTGCAAAAAATATGGCGGGTGCCTTGATGCTATAAAAAATTAACTAGCTAAACTGCGTCACCCGTGACACTTATACTGTGATCACTGGTGACAGGGGGTAATGAAGGGGTTAAACCTTTATTGGGGGGGTTAGGGGGGGTCCCTAGACTTTTTAGAGCCTAAGACTAATTACCCTAACAATTATTTTTGTCACTAATGACACTAGTACAGCGATCAAAAAAAAATCTGATTGCTGTACTGGGTGACACAGTGACAGGCAGTGAATGGGTTAATTTGGGGGGTGATCGGGGGGTGAATTGTGTGCCTACGTGACCTGGTGTCAGTGTAGTGTTGTGCAACTCACGGTTAGATGCTCTCTCTCTCTCGGTCTGGAACGAAAAGACCGACACGAGGGAGAGAGCAGTACTTCCCCTGCCAATGTTTACAAAACATTGCCAGGGGAAGACAACCATTGGTTAGAGTGATCACCAGGTCCAGGTCAGATTTTATTGGCCTGGACCTGGTGATTGATCAGTTCTGCAACGAATCTGATCATCGGGAACGGCGGGGGGGCGCGCGCGCACGCCCCCTTGCCGTTCACGCGCCGGACGTCATACTACGTGATCTCGCCTAGGAGAGCCACCTTGTGGACGTATTTCGACGGTGCGCGGTCGGCAAGTGGTTAAGGAGTATTTCCGACGTGATTCTGAGCATGCGCACTGGGATGCGTCCACGGGACGGCGCATACGATGTTCGTTCGGCCCATCATTTGCATGGGGTCACGCTTCATTTAAATGAATCACGCCCACTTCCACCTACTTTGAATTAGGCCGGCTTACACCTACGAATTTACGTTACGCCGGCGCAACGTTGGGAGCATTTGCTTTGTGAATTCCATGCTTGCCTCTCTGCATTGCGTCGGCGTAGCGTAAAAGAGATACGCTACGGCGGCATATATATGCGCCGATGTATGTGAATCTGGGCCATGATGTTTGGGAGTTTTAAGTAATTTTCTAGCAAAAATACCGATTTTTTACTTGTAAACAAAAAGTGTTAGAAGAAGGCCTAGCCTTAAAGTGTATAATGCCTAAAGGTGCTCCTTGGATGTTGGGCCTCTAGATGTGGCTAGGCTGTGAAAAAGTCTCACACATGTGGTAGTGCCATACCCAGGAGGAGTAGCAAAAGTATCAAGTATGCCTATGCCGTGTGTGAGAAATAACTTGTCCTTTTTGTAAAAAAAGTGAAAATTCTATTTAACCATTTCAATACCGGGCAATTCCTTCTCAGGCCAGTTTTTCCACTTTCAACACACTTTAAATGACAATTGCGCAGTCATGCAACATTGTACACAAACTACATTTTTTAATTTTATTCACACAACTAGAGCTTTCTTTTGGTGGTATTTAACCTCTTGACCACTGGGCACTTAAACCCCCTTCCTAACCAGACCAATTTTCAGCTTTCGGCACTCTCACATTTTGAATGTCAATTACTCAGTCATACAACATTGTACCCATATTACTTCAAAATTTATGAAGAAAAAAAACAAATTTGCAAAATTTTCTATGTTCTTCATAAATTTTGGTCAAAGTGGTCAAAGTGTAATCCGTTACATTTCTTTGGTGAAAATAACCCAAATCAGTGTATATTTTTTAATATATGTGAAAGTCCACAAACTATGGTATATATCAAAAAATATATCAATTCTGATGTACTGACAGGCTTTCTCATTTCTTGAGGCCTGAAAATGTCAGTACAGTACAAACAGCCCTAAAATTACCCCTTTTAGGAAAATAGATAATCCAAGGTATTTAGTAAGAGGCAGTGGTGGCTGGTGAAGTTTTAGGATGGGGGGATGCCAAACCCCACCCTTTGTTTTTGACCCCTCCCACTTCTCATAAGCCCCACCCCTCATAAAATCCTCTATGTCCCATCAATTCCACTTGCTTTTACCTCAGTATTAGGAGTATACAGCTCAGCATCACAGGAAAGAGTATACAGCCCCAGAATCGCAGAACAGGAGTATACAGCCCCAGCATCACAGGACAGAGTATACAGCTCAGCCTCACAGATCAGGGTATATAGCTCAGCCTCACAGATCAGGGCATACAGCTCAGCATTACAGATCAGGGTATATAGCTCAGCATTACAGATCAGGGTATATAGCTCAGTCTCACAGATCAGGGTATATAGCTCAGCCTCACAGATCTAGGTATATAGCTCAGCCTCCCAGATCAGGGTATATGGCTCAGCCTCACAGATCAAGGTATATAGCTCAGCCTCATAGATCAGGGTATGTACCCTGTCCTGGCTGGAATAGGCTGCAATTCAGAATTGTGCTTGCCAGGGAAGGAGCATATAATTGGCAGGCTAGACAGGGTTAAATAAGCAGTTGACTTTTTGGGGGGTCATCCCAGTAAGAACTAGGCTTAAGTCTATGGGAGTGACTGGGACATCACCTACAAGGTACAGCAACGCCATCTGAATTATCGGGTGATTTTTGTATATCCTTATTAATAGCAACACGTGCCATTAATCCAGCCAGCCCCCAGGACCTGTAAGCTCATTGCCTTTTTGTGGCCCATTGTCTTCTTGGGAGTCATCCCAGCAAGAACTAGGCTGAAGTCTGTGGAAGTAACTGGGACATCACTTACAAGGTGAAGCACCTCCATATGAATTGTCAGGGTTATTATTGATTACCCCTTTTAATAGCAATGTGTGCCATTAACCCAGACAGCCCCCATGGCCTGTAAGCCCACTGCCTTCTTGTAGTATAATGGTCTGACTTATTTCTGTAGACAGCAGGCTTGTTGTCAGCATGTGCACAGTGTCCTTTTGCTCCACATAGCCTTGACTTTCCGTATAGAGGAGGCAGAAGCACAAATTTCTTGTTTGTTATATAAGGTGCAAATGCTGATTGTCTGCCGTCTTTAGTCCATGGTGAATTCAGACCAGCATTAGTAACCCCCCACTAGACATGGGCATTCACCATGTTACAGTATTGTAATCTTTAATCACTTGCCTGGCCATGCATGACTTTGTACAAACCTCTGGCAAGACAAGCAGGTGCTTAATGCAGCATTTAGGGGCCAGATGTAGCAGATCCCAGTGGGGGTCGGCAGATTTTCTTCCTTGTTTTCCTTGCACCCTTGGTCTGTGTCTTTTCTGCTGCACTGACATCCTTTTTTAAAGATTATTTACGACCTATGAACTTGTAAGGACAAGGAGCAGGATATACTTAGCTCTGCAATAAGAATTTACAATGGTAATTGTAACCTGGGTGTGTATAGAGATGCTGTATAATCAGCCTCATAAAGCAGAGATCCTATGAAGTGTTATTGCAAAGAGTGCTGCTTGCTGCTCTGCATTTCCCACCCCCCGTAGGTATGCCCATCTCCCATATGTTTGTCTGCATGCATTTCTCCCAGCCAGCCAGGCCATGTGTAAATGGGACTGTTCTATTGACATTTGCTAAACATTATACAGTTCTCCCAACCCACCAATCTGGCCAAGATTCAGGAAAAAGGAGCTGCTTGGGCCATGCGTTCCATACACAGAGCCGCATCATAATTTCCGGTTTCCCACTGGCACATAAACCGGAAGTGATGCTGCAGCTCAGTGGAAAGCACCGCCCATGTCATGCCAAGACAAGTGTGTTGCCGCGTACACACGATCACTTTTTTGTGATGAAAAAAAATGTAATTTTTTATCATGAAAAAAAATGACATTTTTCCAACTTCATCATTAAAAATGATGTTGCCCACACACCATCGTTTTTGAAAAATGATGAACAAAGCGACGGCACTCTAAAGGGGAAGTTCTATTCGCCTTGAGGCTGCTTTTAGCTGGTTACTTGTTAGTAAAAGACGATTCGTGCTTTTTTGTCTGTTACAGTGTGATGAATGTGCTTTCTCCATTATGAATGGTAGTTTTACCTCCCGTCTCATAACTTGCTTCTGGGCATGTGCGGGTTTAAAACGTCGTTTTTTGCCCACACAGGATAATTTTTTATGACACAAAAAAATGACATTTTAAAAAATGACATAAAAAATTGAAGCATGTTCGAATTTTTTCTTGGTCGTTTTTCAGAAGACAAAAAATGATGTGAAGCCCACACACGATCATTTTAAATGACGTTTTTAAAAATGTCATTTTTTTTTCATCACAAAAAGTGATCGTGTGTACGGGGCATAAGTGTTTGCCGGGTATAAGTACATATCTCCTGGTGACGCCTAAACGCTGGAGATGATGTCGGCTCCACACTGCCAGGAGACACCCGCTGGTCTACACCAGTACTGCGGCCCAAAGATCTAACAGTGCCACCAGCAGGTGAAACCTTTCCTGTAACTATCCCTTGTTGTCTTGGACTGCTACTTCCTCTCGGTCCACCCAAGCGAGTCCGTGAGCTTAAGCAGAGTGACCCTGGGGCATGTGACCTATAGTCAGCTGCAGCCAAACCCATCCTCACCACTAGAGGCTCTGGTGAACACCTGCTGGCATTTAGATTCTACGCCCTGGGAAATCTCACTCTTTAGCTCCCAGTGTGACCTGTGTTGGTGCTACAGTGGACCTGCTTCCTGAACCACCCAGAGCTCCATCCGCAGCAGTCAGCCATAGGGTCCACTACCTTAGCGGTGCACTCTGGAACCCAATGGTGTGCATCTGTTACCTGGCCTCAGGTGATCTGACAGAGGATAATTTTAGAGTGGGAGTTTTTGAGTGCATTGCTTTGCACCACAAGGACTCGCCAAAGCAAGACAATTAAGCATCTCACCAGCAAGCACGTGATTGCATAGATGACATGTTTCCCATAGACAGCTGTGTCCAGCGCCTGTACACAGTTCACTTAAAGGACATTGTTCTCTTATTTTTTTTAAGGGCCTTTTTTTTGCTAACTTTGGGGTGGGTGCTGCACTGTGAGCCCCCTATGGACGGGCCATCACTGGTAAGAGGCATGGCGAGTTTTTTGAAGTTGTAATTTTTTGTCATAATTTTTGGGAGAATTAGGAAATAAAAAAAAGTCATATTTTTATTTTTTTACATACTGCCACCAGTGCAGTACAGTGTTATCATATAACTGGTGTGGCAGTGATCAGTGACACTGACTGGTGACAGTACGAAAAAAAAAATATAATCATTAATCATTATTTTATTAAAAAATATATAATCATTAATCATTATTTAAAAAAAAAATACAATTTTTATTTAACACACTGTTACCAGAGCAATATAATGTGACTACAGTTACATTTTACTACTATGGGGAAGTAATCAGGTTTTTAAAAAATGTTTTGTTTGTTTATTTTACACATTATGATTGCCTTAGCAGTGCTATACATTGCTATAAGCAAGCATTTAACTTGATTCATTCAGTTTGTGTTGTTTTAAACAGCTGTGATTGGCCAGAGCTAATCACATGGTACAGATGGGTTGTGATTGGCCCTGTCTGTATTGTGTGATCACATTAAACCAATCACAGCTAGGTGGTAATTAAACTCACTTGGTGCCTTATCTGCATCAAACCAGCCTCAGAACCTGGATAATTGATATGCGTCCTGGATTAAAGGGATGAGGGGGCAACCCTACTAGCAACACAATTGTACACAATGAATGGGATGAAAGGACGCCATCCATTGTTTACAACTGTCATGTGACCTGCTGTGATTAGTCACAGTGGTCACATGGTATCGGCCACGAGCTGGTATGCTGATCGGTCATCGGCTGACAGATTATGACTAAGCACTGTTTGTTAGTGTGAAACACGTCAGCTCTTCTATCCGTTCTGCTGTGACATGTATTTTTTATTTCATTTTTTTAATAAAAGGCAAAAACTTTTTTGGAGTGCGGCTGTCCAGAACTTCTTCTTGTTTTAGGTAACAGATCGAGCCGCTGCCATATGACATCCTCCCGGATCGACGAGAGGCCGCCCATCCGTCATTTTGTTATAGGCTGGGCAGGAAGTGGGTTATTTCTTTGATTTCCAAAGAATTGTGGGGAGATAAAATTACAACTTAAAAAAACTTGCTATGGCTCTTCCTAAAAACCTTGGACTGTCTACTTTTCAAAAAAGTTGTTTAGATTGATTTTATTGAAAGTACTAATAAATATATGTTTCATTTTTTCAACTATTTATACTTTAATTCTTGAGAGTATTTGCGTAAATTGTGGCAGGCTGGTAGGGGGTTTAGTGCATTAGTTTGCCCAGTGGCCCATGATGCTTTTAAGACGGCCCTGGGTGAAAGTGTCCAGTATTGAGGTGGTTAAAGTTTACTCCTGTGGGACAATTGGACTTTGTAATTAGAATATGTTCAGAATATTCTTGCATAATGTATCAGTGATTTTATAGGCATGATTTGAAGGGGAAATCATAGCATTCTTGGGAAAATGTTTCTTTATCTAATATTAGGATATTGTATGTGGCAGCTTCCCATTTTTTTCATTTTTAATTTACCGTACATTTGTTGCACATTTATATTTTTGCACCGAGCGTGGGATTTTAACTTTATCGTTTAAAAACATATAGGTAGATTCAGAAAGAGTTAGGCCGGCTTATCTACAGATAAGCCGACCTAACTCTGAATCTGCACCGACCCATGTTTAAGTGTATTCTCTAACAGAGATACACTTAAACATATCTAAGATACGACGGCTTGCGCCGTCCTATCTTAGATTGCAATGTTTCTGATGGCCGCTAGATGGCGCTTCCATTGCGGCCGGCGTAGATTATGTAAATGAGCTTGTACGCCGATTCACGAACGTACGCGCGGCCGCCGCAGTCGAATTACGTCGTTTCCGTAAGGCCTTAGGCGGCCTAAAGTTATTCCACCTATGAAGTGGAATAACAATGTTAAAGTATGGCCACCGTTCCCGCCGCGAGGTTCGAATTTTTTACGTTGTTTGCGTAAGTCGTCCGCGAATCGGGAGTTACGTCGTTTACGTCCACGTCGAAATCAATAGGCCCGTACGGCGTACTTAGCAGCAATGCGCACTGGGAAATGTAGGCGCCCGGCGCATGCGCAGTAGCAAAAAACGTAAGAAAACGTGAGGTCAAGCCTCATTTCCATACAACACGCCCCCCTCCAACCAATTTGAATTAGGCGCCCTTACGCCTGCTCGTTTTAGGCTACGCCGCCGTATATTAGCAGGTAAGTAGATTGAGAATCACTACTAGCCTAGCTAATTTACGGCGGTGTAGCCTAAACAGGCTAGGCTACGCCGCCCTAAAGTTAATCCATTGTACCTGAATCTACCTAATAATGCATTAGGGTCTTTATTTTTTTATTTTCACAATTTTATCATTTAAGAGAAATACATCAATTTAAAAATAAAGCACATTTGGCAATGGTTATTTTTAAAAGATACAGCAAAAATCCATAACAGCGGTAACTTATTAAGATGACAAGAAGATGTATGGTGAAGGCGACGTATGAGTTAACAGACGGGCTTGACTTTGAGCAGTGAGTCACTCCAAGCTACAAGTTCTCTTCCTAGTTCAGTGGCAAACATTTCCTGCATGAGCCACAATGTATGTGATTGTAGAAATCCTCCTGCTGCTGCTTACTATCCTCTACTCCTACTTAGAGTCCTTTGTGAAGTTATTTATTCCAGTGAAAAGGAAGTCTGTGAATGGAGAAATTGTGCTGATCACAGGTGCAGGGCATGGCATAGGAAGAAATACAGCCAAGGAGTTTGCTGAACTTCAGTCTGTGCTAGTATTGTGGGATATCAATAAGGTAAGATGAAGATCATATTTCTCTACTCAGCTTATAACACAGGCAGCAATAAATAAAAACCTTCACCAATGCATTTTCCTTTAGCATGTACTAGGGATACAGTCTTTTTGGGTCTCCTATCAAAGGTCTCAAACTGGTGGCCATTTAGCTGTTGCAAAACTACAGGTCCCATCATGCCTCTGCCAGTGGGAGTTATGCTTGTAACTGTCAGCCTTGCAAAGCCTTGTGGGACTTGTAGTTTAGCAACAGCTGGAGGGCCACCAATTTGAGACCCCTGTTAGACAGTTGAGCTTAATTGTTAAAAATGCACTAGTATTATGCTGTCCTAGAAGGTGCAATATTAAAAGACTACAAGTAATGCAATTCCTGGTTACATAATTTAAAACACTGCTTTTTCAAGTATTTTATATTGTCTACATAGCCTTATTCAATTTTAAGAGAAGTCATCCATAACAATCAAAAGCCATTTTTGTATTCATCTGTTTTATAGAGAGGACCAGGTTGTTTACAGAAAGTGATCCAAATTACAGGGTAGACAGACGGGTATCATAGTAACATAGTTTGTGATGTTGGAAAAAGACACAAGTCTATCTAATACAACCAAAAAAAGGGGGAAAAAAACATACAATCCCATATACACACTCCTATACCCACAGTTGATCCAGAGGAAGGCAAAAAAAAACACAGCAAAGCATGATCCAATTTTCTCCAGCAGGGGAAAAGAATTCCTCCCTGATCCCCCGAGAGGCAATAGCCAGAACCAGCTTCTGAGGGAGTCTATTCCACATTTTCACAGCTCTTACTGTGAAGAAACCTTTCTGTATTTGGAGATTAAATCTCTTTTCCTCCAGACGTAAAGAGTGTCCCCTTGTCCTCTATGATGGCCTTAAAGTGAATAACTCAACACCAAGTTCCCTATATGGACCACTTAGGTATTTATTATACATGTTGATCATATCCCCACTTAATCTCCTTTTATCAAAAGAAAATAAATTCAGTTCCTCCAATCTTCCCTCATAGCTGAGCTCCTCCATGCCTCTTATCAGTTTGGTTGCCCTTCTCTGCACTTTCTCCAGTTCCCCCGATATCCTTTTGAGAACTGGTGCCCAAAACTGAACTGCATATTCCAGATGAGGTCTTACTAATAATTTGTACAGGGGCAGAATGATATCTCTCTCTCTGGAGTCCTTACATCTCTTAATACAAGAAAGGATTTTGCTCACTTTGGAAACCGCAGCTCGGCATTGCATTATGATCTACTAAAACCCCCCAGATCCTTCTCCACCATTGATTTCCCCAGTTGTATCCCCCCCTAGTATGTATGATGCATGCATTCTTAGCCCCAAGTGCATAACTTTACATTTATCAACATTACACCTCAGTCGCCACATAGTTGCCCAATTAAACAGAGCATTGAGGTTGGCTTGTAAGTTGGAGACATCCTGTAAGGAAGTTGTTCCACTGCATAGCTTGGTGTCATCAGCAAACACTGAAATGGTACTTTTAATCCCAGACCTTTTATCATTTGTAAATATACAGTCATGGCCGAAATTGTCAGCACCCCAGAAATGTTTCTAGAAAATCAAGTATTTCTCACAGAAAAGTATTGCAGTAACAGATGTTTTGCTATACACATGTTTATTCCCTTTGTGTGTATTGGAACAAAACAAAAAAAGGGAGGAAAAAAGAAAATCGGACATAATGTCACACAAAACTCCAAAAATGGGCTGCTCAAAATTCTTGCCACCCTTAACTTAATATTTGGTTGCACATCCTTTGGAAAAAAATACTGAAATCAGTCGCTTCCTATAACCATCAATAAGCTTCTTACACCTCTCACCCGGAATTTTGGACCACTCTTCCTTTGCACACTGCTCCAGGTCTCTCTTATTGGAAGGGTGCCTTTTCCCAACAGCAATGTTAAGATCTCTCCACAGGTGTTCAATGGGATTTAGATCTGGACTCATTGCTGGCCACTCTCCAGTGCTTTGTTACCATCCATTTCTGGGTGCTTTTTGGCATATGTTTGGGTTCACTGTTCTGCTGGTCTTGGATGCAAACCCAGCTTTCTGACACTGGGCTCTACAGTGCGACCCAAAAACCTTTCGTAATCCTCAGATTTCATGATGCCTTGCACACATTCAACACATTCAAGGCACCCAGTGCCAGAGGCAGCAAAACAACCCCAAAACATCATTAATCCTCCACCATATTTCACTGTAGGTACTGTGTTCTTTTCTTTGTAATCCTCATTCCGTTTTCGGTAAACCGTAGAATGATGTGCTTTATCAAAAAGCTCTATCTTGGTCTCATCTGTCCACAAGACGTTTTCCCAGAAGGATTTTGGCTTACTCAACTACATTTTGTCAAACTGTAGTCTTGCTTTTTTATGTCTCTGTCAGCAGTGGGGTCCTCCTGGGTCTCCTGCCATAGCATTTAATTTCATTTAAATGTTGACGGATAGTTTGCGCTGACACTGATGCTCCCTGAGCCTGCAGGACAGCTTGAATTTCTTTGGAACTTGTTTGGGGCTGCTTATCCACCATCCGGACTATCCTGCGTTGCAACCTTTCATCAATTTTTCTCTTCCGTCCACACCCAGAGAGATTAGCTACAGTGCCATGGGTTGCAAACTTCTTGATAATGTTGCACACTGTGGACAAAGGCAAATCTAGATCTCTGGATATAGACACACAATGCAAAGACTAATGCCGCGTACACACGATAGGTCAAACCGATGAGAATGGTCTGATGGACCATTTTCATCGGACCAAACCGATAGTGTGTGGGCCCCATCGGTTAATTATCCATAGGTTAAAAAAAAGCAATCTTGTTTTAAATTTAACCGATGGATACCTAATCGATAGAAAAAAAACGATCGTTTGTAGGCACGTCCATCGGTTAAAAATCCACGCATTCTCAGAATCAAGTCGACGCATGCTTGGAAGCACTGAACTTCGTTTCTTTCAGCACGTCATTGTGTTTTACGTCACTGCGTTCTGACACGATCGTTTTTTTAACCGATGGTGTGTAGGCACGACTGACCATCAGTCAGCTTCATCGGTTAACCAATGAAAACGATCCATCAGACCGTTTTCATTGGATGGACCAATCGTTTGTACAGGGCTTAAGTGGATTTATCTCCTTTTTATTTGATCTGCTTTCAGGTGTGATTTTTATTAGGGCTGTTACTGATTAAAATTCGATTAATCGATTTTTTTTTTAATCGATTAATCGACTAATTTCGATTAATTATAACACACATACAGATCCAACTACTTTTAGCTGATCTCCTTGCATTGCAACTCTGCATTAGTCAGTGGTAAATGTGGTATACACTATATACAATCACCCGACACTAGTTAGTTTCCACAATCCATAACTTAACTTCACAGTTCACACAAATACGTTTTAAATTCAAACTGTAGCACTGACATAAGAATTTTTTTCTTATTAAACTTTAAGAAAAACATAGCAAGTTAGTTTAACTTTAATTATAAAACATATCTAGTATATTGACTGTCAGTCACTTTATACTAGACAAGTAGGCATCACTTTAGCCAGTCACGCAGACATACCAGAGTGTTTACATTTTCTGGAAGCAGACGTGATCGCATTTTATTGACAATATACCCTGAAGAACTGAACAGTCTTTCGCATGGAACAGATGTTGCAGATACAAAAAGAATTGTCTGCACAAAACTGCTTAGGACAGGAAAACGATGGTTATTTTTGCCCCCTTCCCCTGATGGAGCCTCCTGCTTCACAGGTGCAAAGGTACCTCAATCCAATGGGTGCAGTTTGCTTGCATCTAGCAGGGTAAGTCTCACTGTCCAGGCTGTCCGGTGACATCAAGAATTTTGATCGATCAAAAAAATAAAAGATTAATCAAGGAATTAATCTTTCATTTCCCCAGCCCTAATTTTTATATTGCCCACACCCGTTACTTGCCCCAGGTGAGTTTAAAGGAGCATCACATGCTTGAAACAATCTTATTTATCCACAATTTTGAAAGGGTGCCAAGAATTTTGACCAGACCATTTTTGGAGTTTTGTGTGATATTATGTGCAATTTGCTTTTTTTCCTCCCTTTTTTGTTTTTTTCCAATACGCACAAAGGGAATAAACATGTGTATAGCAAAACATGTGTTACTGCAATACTTTTCTGTAAGAAATACTTGATTTTCTGCCAATAATTTTGGTCATGACTGTATTAAAAAGTAAGGGTCCCCACACTGAACCTTGGGGTACACCACTAATAATCTTAGACCATTCAGAGTATGAATCCTTAAAGAGGAAGTAACGCATGAGCCAGAGTCATCAGTCATGGCACGCACTGGGGAAGAAACGGCACAGAGGTCCGTTTCTTCACAGCGAATGCGCCGATGATGACATTGGCTCATTACAAGTGAAACATCTCCTAAATTGCGCTAGTTTAGGAGATATTTCCACTACCTATAGGTGAAGTCACACAAAAGCGTTTGCACTACTCTCTAAATACAGTCTTTCCAAGCCTGCAGGCTTTACCTTACACATTAGTCGTGTGGGGGGAACTGTGCTTTGGTAAAATCCACATATACCACGTCCACAGCCACCCCTCTGTCCAAGGTTTTGCTTACCTCCTTTTAAAAATAAATCTGATTTATTTAACTTCTGTCTTTCATGAACCTATGCTGTCTCTTGCAAGAACTCATCTATGTGGTCTATTATTAAACTCTCCGGTATTTTCCTGACTATAGAAGTTAAACTAACAGGTCTATAGTTACTTGGTAAAGACTTTAAACTCTTTTTAAATCTAGGCACCACATTGGCCACCACATAAACCGACAAACCCTTTGATCAGGAAAAAGAGTCCATTTAGGGCTGGTTCAAACAGGAATTGCACAGGAATGCGCTGCCTCAAACTGCACATGCATGGCAGTTTGAGGCCATTAATTTTGACTGAGCTGAATCGCACTAGACCGCAGCAAACATAGTGTACACAGTTCTTTAATAAAAGCACAACAAGCAAATCGCATGTTACTTCTGTACCATGCAATCTGGTGCAGACAAATGCACTGCAATTGTGACTTGCATTTGGGGTGTTGTTAACCTAACATTGACACCTGCTGCAGATCGCAACTGCAGTGTGTTTTGAATGCAGTGCAGAGGCTATTCCGCCTCCACCCCCCTCCTCTTCAACTTTTGGCACTTTTTTTTGGGGAGGGGGTGAGATTACCTGGTTTTGACAGGGAATCCGAATGGAAATTCAGCTTCCCTTTCCTGCCTGCAATCTCTTGGGACACGTCACAGGATTCACTCAGCACAGCGCGGCTCGTGAATACGCAGTGGGAAGCTGGCCGTGAAGCTGCAAAGAGTCATAGTCAGTTTTTCGCACTAAACATGCTGGCACTGGGGACCCATAGACCTCCAAAGAACCAGATCGGGTGAGGACAGCGCTGGATCCTTGGACAGGTAAGTGTCAGCAGCTACAGTATTTTTTAGCAAGTGACTTTCTTTTTGCAAACAGGCTTTGTGACAGAATGCTTGGCACCCCACTTGGGTGCTCCCTTCAAACAGTTCCTCCTGTCCCCCAAATCCTTCCAGCAAACCAAAAGCTAATACCAGCCATTTAACCCCAAGCATTATACACAGACAAGGTGTTGAGGTAAAATCCAAAGGAGTGACCATTTATTGAACAGAACTACAGGTTTTAATACACTTTAAAAGTAGGTCAGTAACCACATGAACAATAAAACCAAATATTTACCCAAAACATAACACACTGGTTAGATACAGTAATGAGGTAGAGTTGTCATGAGACTAATCCCATCATGTAGTAACCTCCAAGAGTTAGCCAAATTAGCCAAGAGACAGAAACAATAGGTGACTCAATTAACTCAATTAACAGTGGGAATGCATACCTAGAAGGCTTACAATGGGATAGACAAACTTAATAAACATATAACACCTTAATAAACAGACTATAGCAGGAGATTCCCAGCATCAGGTTGTTTAAACTGATTATATTAACATCTACTCTGAGTCTCACACTCTAAAGTAGTCAATACTGGTTTGGGCATAGAGGCCCCAAATATGTGTCTGGGTATATATTAAAAAGAAGTAACAGAAAGTAGAAGAGTGAGAATATGAAAGGGTTAGGGGAGTATTGAGGACCTTGGTCCCAGTTACAACAGATGGGCATTACCTAAATGACCACATAAAAAAAATTAAACTCACAATTATCAATGTATAACTGTAACAATTTCCGGGTAGCTGTAGCAGGCCCATACCTTTCAAAAACGTTCAATAGAGTTGCAAGTTGAATGGGTAATTTCTTCCATGAGACTGATAAGGTCTATTCTTTCAAACCAGTGTCTAATGGTAGGGTTAGGGGCTGTGACGGTATTGGTATGATATCCCCGTCAAAGATTCCCTTCTTCCATAAGAACATCACCCAATATTCCACTAGGAGGAATATTCCTGAGATCGCCCATTAAGCCACACATGAGTCCAGGCTTACTGCTAGAACAAGACAGAGTTTAATGTTATAACACAGAGCTTATATGTAATTTCCAAAACTGTTACAATGACAAATCTCCGCCCCCTCACACTGGGGCTTCCATACAGATGATTAGGCAGACACGACGGAGCCGATTCTGAAAACACATTTTCTTTAGACAATGACATCAGTGACGCTGATTACTAGTTGTACTGAATACATTAACTAGACAGCTCGACCCCGCATATAGTGAGATAATTACCACAATGGAGCAATCAGAATAATTAACACAAGCCACTTAAACACAGATCTCCTTCACACAACACAATAGATCAATTAACCTTTAGAAATAGTGAGGGGACATTAGCACTTCAATAACCTGTTAGCCGAGGACTGAATCACACATGGCAAGCAGGGAGAATTAAACTGAGACATATAGGCAAATGCATCACAGGGGCATATGTCTTTTTTTACTGCAGTGGAATATGGGGCTTAGCTGTGTTGAGAATATGGCAAAGGGCGATGCATCATTTGTAATAGCTCTTGCTGATTGGCCTTTACAATTAAACAGTATAGTCCATTGATCGATTTTCACTTTGGAACCTTGAATCTTTTTAGATCAATTTAAGCACTTCTCTACCAAAATGATTAAATACCTGAACCTTCTCACTGGATATGGCAATACGTTGCTGTCTTTCTGCAACCTCTCCATGGAAAATATGCAATATAGTTAAAAAAATCTCTCTTTGGTACTCCGAAAACTGCTCATGTAGATCTGTTTTCTATTGGTAGTGTAATGTTTGGGGGACCAGCTTGATCGCAGGACACAGGCTTCTTAAATCAAAACTGAGGTTTTTTAAACTTAAATGGCTTAGCAGCAGCAAAAACAAAAGAAATAACAGTCTCACCGACTTGTACAGCTCAGAACTGCTATCGCAGTTAAACAGTCCTTCCAGGTAAGTCCTTCAGTAGCAGGTTTTTAGGCAGGACACTGCCAAGTCCTTTCACAGCTTTTCACAGCTTTTCATAGCTTCCACAGCTTTCCTTGTCCACCATTCACCATGCATTGGACTCTCCTACACTCCTCTCCTCTCACCTGCACTTCCTGTCTGCTTTAAACTACTTCCTTAGACAGGTGCGTTAACCCTTTCCATTCCCTTAAAGGCACCACAGTCCAAACAGAAGGGAAATATAACGTCCTTCCAGGACCCAGCCATGGCGTCCTGTACAGTAGATAAATCCATTCTGACTTGTATGAGAACTTTATAGAATTGGGACGCACACTTGGATGGAGAACCTTGAGAGAACAAAATGATTTCCACTCTGGAAAGAATAGGGTCCTGCAGTTGGTGTCAGTGGAAGGAATAGTGTCCTATCATTGGTGTCAGTAGGAAGAATAGTTCCCCATTGTTGGGAACAGTGGTAGGAATAGTGCCCTATTGTTGGTATCAGTGACAGAAGTTATACTTCATTAATGCTGTAGAAGGAATAGTGCTTTGTATCAGTGGGAGGAATAGTGTCCAAAGGGCCTGATAAAGGCAAGCAATGGGCCACATCTGGCCCCCGGACCACAGTTTGGAGATCGCTGGTCTAAATAACTGTCATCAGTCATCCTTTAAGCTAGTTGGTCCACCGCAGCAAATGGCTTTTAGTTTGAGCATGTTTATGGGAAGTGTGGACTCTCTCAATGAATATGTACCTTAGACCATTTCCATCAATAGGACACCTCCCCAGTGAAACAACCTGGCATAAATTTTGAGAACCATCAAGGTTAGTGAGAGAAAGGAGTTCCCCAATTCCAGCGCAGATCAACCACCAGGTTAGGGATATCCTGGCCTTGGGACACAGGGTCCCATCCAGAGACTGAGGGAGTTTGTTCCATGGAGTCAACACATGAGCTGCAGAGGCCTAGAGTGAAACTGTGCAAACATCACCACTCCAAAAGAGTCCAGTATCCTCAGGCAAAATAAGACTGATGGAAGCTTCCTGGAGTTAAGGTTTTTGACATAAAGACACAAGCCCTGTACACACGGGCCAGAATCTCATCATGAAAAAAACTTTGTTTTTCCTGATGAGATTCTTGGCAAGAATCTCTTGCCGCCCGAGTGTACACACACTCAATTCAAAAGAACCGGCGTTCTTTTGAATGGCAAGAATGCAGTGATGTCATTGCGTACAACGAGCATGTGGTCATCACATTCGATGCCGTCGCCGCCATCTTGCTGCACCCTACACTGCCCTTGGAAGCTACCGCGCATGCATCAAAGTAATTTCGAGAATGCGCGGGTTTCCACAGCAACAGGTAATTATACCGACGCTCGGGTTTCTCTGCCGAGAATCCCGACGAGAAAATAGAGAGCAGGTTCTTCTATTTTTCTCGAGATTCTGGGCAGTTTTCTTGATGAGAAACCTGAAAGCCTCGTACACATGCACCGTATGTGTGTACAAGGCTTCAGGGTAATTTCTTATTTCTGAGAATGTCCAGATATCTGGTAAAGTAGCACATAGAAAAAAAGAACACATGGATTGGTGTAAGCATTACTACAGTAAAGCATGGAGGTGGTAATATCTTGTTATGGGGTTTTTTCCCTGCAGCAGGAACTGGAGCACTTTTCAGGATAGAAGAAAAATTAATGGGGCAAAATTTCATAAAATTCTTGAGGAAAATCTGCTGCCCTCTGGCAGAGAGTTGTCAATGGGAAGAAGGTTTACCTGCCAACATGACAATGACCCAAAGCACACAGCAAAAATGACCACACAGTAGGTGAAGGAGAAAAAGACGAATGTCCTTGCATGGCCTGGTCAGACTTAAACCATATTGAAAATCTGTGGAATGACTTGAAGACTGCAGTCCCCAAACGGTCACCATTAATTTTTTTCTAAACTTGAGCAGTTCTGCAAAGAAAAGTGGGCAAATATTGCAAAGACTAGGGGCCAGATTCAGAAAGATCAGCGGATCTTTCTGCTGGCGTAACGTATGTCATTTACGTTACGCCGCTGCAAGTTTTTCAGGCAAGTGCTTTATTCACAAAGCACTTGCCTGTAAAGTTGCGGCGGCGTAGCGTAAATCACGCGGCGGAATTCATTTCATTTAAATGAAGCGCGTCCCCGCGCCAAACAAACTGCACGTGCGCCGTCCGTAAAATATCCCAGTGTGCATTGCTCCAAATGACGTCGCAAGGACGTCATTGGTTTCGACGTGAACGTAATTGACGTCCACCCCCATTCACGGACGAGTTACGCAAACGACGTAAAATTTTCAAATTGCGACGCGGGAACGATGGCCATACTTAACATTGGATACACCCCGTGAACAAGTCCCTGTTGAGACGAAACGTCGGGAGGAGGCGCTCTGACGTCACCGCGTTTGCACGTGTGAGGACCCGGATATTCTGGGCGCACGCTTCCTACACAGGTCGGCCGGCTGTGTCTTTTATATGCTCGTTTTAATTTTGGATTGATGTAAGTACGCAATCTGCTGTTCTTTTAATAAAACCTTTATACAGTATCACGCTATGTGCTCTCCTTGGTCTCTTCATATGTTTTGGAGCTTTGAATCGGGCTGGTACTGAGTGGGGATACACACCATTGATGCTTCATTTTTGGATGAAGGATTCAACTCGTGTCTGCAGTGGAGAGTGGATATCTATGTTTATGCTGGTTTTTATCTGATATTTGGTAAGAGTCAGTGTTACCCGTGGGTGGAGGTCTCCTGTCTGTACTGAGCACTACGTTGCGGATGTGTCTGGCACCTTGGGATCCACTGCTGTCTGCTGTTTCATCACTACACTTTGGGACTGTGTTCAAGCCTTTGGCCCAGTTATCTCATGTCTTTATTGCACTATGGCTAATCATGATGTATCGATATTGTTATGATTTTTTTGTATACGACCACATAATTCACTGATTAATTTTTTTGATCTTATTGACACCTTGGTGTCTTTTCACATTTTTGTAGCGCGACTCCCTTTTTTTATTTAACATTGGATACGCCACCTAGGGGGGATGTTTATGTTTACGCCAGCATACCTCTTATGGAAACGGCGTATCTTTACTGCGACGGGCAAGCGTACGTTCGTGAATCGGCGTATCTACTCATTTGCATATTCTACGCCAAACTCAATGGAAACGCACCCTAAGCTACGACAGCGCAGGCCGTCGTATCTTAGGCAGGTTTAAGTGTATCTCAGTTTGAGCATACACTTAAACATACGACGGGCTTAGATTCCGAGTTACGCCGGCGTATCTACTGATACGCCGGCGTAACTCTTTGTGAATCTGCCCCTAGATTATCAAAGTCAGTAGAGACATATCCCAACAGACTAAATGCTGTAAGTAAAGTAAAATATTGTTAAATAAAATACTGACATAAAGGGGCAATCCTTTTTCCAACTCAGTGATTCTGTTTTAAAAAAAAATATTTATTTTTTCCTGACATGTGGGTGTCATATACAAGAGATAATGCAGCGCTAATAGTAAGTCCATAAAGAAGTCATCCACGTGATCTTCAAAACGTGACTAAATGTAGAAACATGCGGGTGATGAGCGTGGAATATAGTGAGAGACCTCCACCAATGACAGAAATGGCCGCTCACCTCACAGAGTAGAACCTCTGTTAGATAGGGTCAAATACGCTTTCCCATGAGGGTATGATCCAGGCAAAAGGCTCCAAACAAGGACCAAGCAATCAGACTCACAGATATTTCCAAAGGGGGGTTGTCCAGTCATGTAAAAAGATCTTTCACTTGGATATTATAAGTTGCACTAGTAAATGCAGCTGGAAACAACAAAACTGTGTCTGTCTTCATTTCAGGCTGCAAAGCAACAACATTTGATTATTTTGAAGGGGGTTGATTCTTTTCTATACCCTCTCTATATTACAACAAAGACTCTAAAGTCAGGTTTTAGTCCGTTTTATAAAACCTAGAAGCACCTGCTGAGTGTTTATGTTAGCAGCCTGCCAAGATTCAGTGGAAACTTGGATTACGAGCATAATCCATTCCAAGAGAATGCTTGTAATCCAAAGCACTCACATATCAAAGCGAGTTTCCCCATAGAAGTCAATGGAAACAAAGATAATTTGTTCCGCATTGACTTCTATTGTATGTGTAGCACTACCCCCGGAGGAGCTGCTAGTTTGTTTTGGGTGGCATGTTACCTCTGTGACTCCGCCGTCTAGGGTAGTTGATGAGAGTTGTAGTAATAGAATGTCCACAGCAGGTGTCTTTTTCTTGTGCTTTTATTTACCCAACAGGGTAAAACAGTTGAACAGTTGAACAGATTCAGGTGTAGGTAAAGGAAACAGTCCTGCTTCCAATGACAAACTTTACTTCGCCACTCCAGCCGGAATGGGCACAGCGCACCTGGACAGGCCTCTCTCACAAGCCTGACAGCCAGAATAACACTCGAACTTGGGGTTAGGTCTCTGCCACAGACCCTCCCAATGGTTGCAGAAAATAGTGGTCTGAAGTCCCCTTGACTGGACTTGACATCTGGATCTCCTTCAGATAGTTTAGGTTTTGGGTACCGACTGATAGGCGGCCAACATTCAGCCTCTCAGTGTCCGATTCCTCTGGTCCCCGATGGATTGTCAGGCCACTATTGGAACAACAGCCTCTCTTGGTACTCCTCAGGCAGACTCTCCACTGTACAGCTTCCTCCAACAGGACGGACAGCCCAGGATCTCTGTAGGTGGGACCCAGTCGATTACTGAGTCCCAAGCGGCAGATCAATTTCTCCGGGCCAACGTGGTCCCGAAGCCAGGATCTCTGCGTTGCACACGCACCCCTGGCCCGGAAGGCCATTTCGCCGGGTTGCTGTGGTATGGCTACCCTAAAGGTGGGCGCCACATGAGGAGAAGACCCAGGAAAATGGCGTCTGCCCCATAAATACCCCTCCCCAGCATGCACAGCGAGGAAGACTACTCCTGATAGGCTGCTGGGAAAAAGTATCTAGTCCTTGACTCTACTGCTGCCACCTGCCGACCTGGGGTGGAACTGCACCCCAGGAACAACAGCATGAGCCCACAGCACAGCCAAGCTGGGACAGAAGCTCCAAATTTGAACTAATTAACCATGGTCAGAGTTACTTAACTCTCTGACCCTCTAAATTTCAATAGCACCGGTTCTGAAAAGTAACCAGGTGCTACACATGCAATACTGCATGTGGCCACAGGTGGGGGGCGCCAGAGAGACTCGGAAATACTCGGAGATTGTTCGGATGAAGTCAGAAACCCTCAACGGCTCGGAAACACTCGGGAAAGGAGTATTTCCGAGTGTTTTCAAGTATTTCCAAATGGATCCAAGCGGCTCCAGGTGGCTCCAAGTGTCACCGGCGCCCCCGCACCTCTGGCCAAATGCGGTACTGCACACAGCAGAGGTTTGAATTCTGCTCATTTTGCGAGACAACACTCGCAAACAGAGGTCAATGGAGGTTGGTTTTAAATGTTACTGCCCATTTAGAATATGTAAATACATTAATGTGAATAGTCTGGGTGCAGGTTTACTTTAAATCTCTTGCAGAGAATACAGTATTCAGTTTAGGGTGGACGGTAATTCTAACGAAAGTCTTTCTAATGTGTTCAACAGACAGGCATTGAAGAAACTGCTACAGAATGCAGAAAGCTTGGAGCCAAGGTTTACACATATGTGGTGGATTGCAGCAAACGTGAGGAAATCACTACAGCTGCTGCTAAGGTGAGATTATATTATTATTATTAGATTTTTTTTTTATAAGGCCTCATGCACACTGGATTTTTTTGAAGTTGCCTCTAGGGGCGGCAAGATTTTTTGTTCTCCTGCCTGTAACCTCCTCTGCCTATGTGTCTATGCACACATAGCGTCGGAGTATCTGCTGATACTCCGGCGTACTTTCAAATTTGCAGCGTCGTATCTTTATTTGACATTCACAAAAAAAGATACGACGGCTTTTGGCTAAGATCCGACAGGCGTACGGCTTCGTACGCCTTTGGATCTTAGGTGTAATTTTCCGGCGGCCCCTGGGTGGAGTTTGCGTCATTTTCCAGGGTCGGGTATGCAAATTAGCTGATTACGGCGATCCACGCGTTCGTCGCAATCTCTTACGTCGTCGCTAGTCGTTTTTTCCCGTCGCAAACATAAGCCTGCTTTTTCATGGCTTATATTTAGAACAGCCATGTTAAAGTATGGCCGTCGTTCCCGCATCGAATTTCAAATCGTTTTTTTTTTGCGTAAGACGTCCGGGAATACAAAACGACGTAACGTTGGGGCGCTGTAATTTCGCGCAAAGCACGTCGGGAAATTTTCACACGGAGCATGCGCATGGTACACGCCCCATTTGAATTAGGCGGGCTTGCGCCGGACGGCTTTACGTTACACCGCCGTAAGTTTACACGCAAGTGCTTGGTGAATCAGGCATTTGCGCTGAAAACTTGCGGCGGTGCAACGTAAAGACGATACGTTACGCCGCCGCAGATATCTGTGAATCTGGCCCATAAGCTTTAACTACTTCAGAATTTACCCCCTTAATGACCAGGCCATTTTTTTGCAATTCGGCAGTATTCAGTGGCCAAAATCGATTATTATTCTGGCCAATGAAATTAAAAATGCCCAAGAACTTGGCGTCTGTAAATGCACCTTAAGGCTCGATTCACACCTATGCATGTTGCTTTTGAGCGTTTTTGCAATGCTTTTTGCAGTGTTTGCTGAGGTTTTTACGTGCGTTTTTACCGCGTTTCGCGTTTTGCGTTTTTTTTTTTTTTTTTGCCAGTAATTTTTATTTTTTTACATTTCCTTTAACAACTAGCTATAAACAGGTTAAAAAAAACGCAAAATGCAAATCGCGGCAAAATCACGGCAAAATGCGTTTTGGATGCAGGTCCATTGAATTCTATTGCATGCAAAACGCTGCTTTTTGCAGGAAAAAAAGTCCCCGACCCTTTCCAAAAACGCAGAGGCACAAAAAAGCATTGATGTGAACATGTTCCATAGGAAACCATGTTAAACATTTTTCCTGCATTTCTGCAAAATTAAAAACGCATCAAAAAAAGCATTAGTGTGAATGGAGCCTAAAGGCCCATACACACGATCTGACTTTTTGACAACAAACTTCGAAATAACCAGGTTTTTCAAAAAATCCGACCGTGTGTACGCTCCATCGGACAAACTTTTTCGTTTTTTATTGGACAAAAGTTCGCTCTGCAAACAGAAAAACTTTCTGGCAACAAAAGTCATATGGTGCAAAGTCCTGCCATGTGTACAGAAATCCATTGGACTTAAGTCCAAAGTACAAACACGCATGCTCAGAACCAATGCAAAAGATCAGACAACAATACAGAAGTTGACCAAAGGGTGGCGGTAAAGAGCTGAAAAAAACACGTGATTTTGGTAAAGTTTGCTGAAAAAGTCCTGCCGTGTGTATGCATACCAAGTTCACGGCCAACGCTCTTCAAACAAAAATCCCCGGAAAAGTTTTTTAAAGTCTGATTGTGTGTATGAGGCTTTAGGCATTACAGACAAGCTCAGTAGTACCGTGGTCCTGATCTTTGTGCAGACTGGAAACCAGCTACAGTGATTCTCTGTTCATGGTCCCGGTAGCATGAATTATTTTCTCATAAGCAATTTACATATCCTGCTGTGTAACGTGTGATAATTAAATAAAGGTATCTTGTTTACTTTCTGACTTAGGTAAAACAAGAAGCGGGAGATGTTGACATTCTTATAAATAACGCTGGAATTATTTTCTGTGCTGATGTACTGTCACTAGAAGATCAACAGATCGAGAAGATATTTGAAGTGAACATTCTTGCTCACTTTTGGGTGAGTGTGCACTGATAATGATTTTTTTTTTTTGGCAAGTCAGCCCTAGGCACCCAGAGAACTTTTAGATGACACCTTCCACTGTGAATTATGTGCATGGCAAAATTGCACCAACAGTGGGAGGGGTTTAAAACTTGAGCCTACTCGCTGTGTACATGGTAACATGCCACAGTCATTGTGCCTATGAAATATTCTTTAAAGTGGTTGTAAAGGTTTTTCAGTGTGCAACTTCCCCTTCAGTCCCCCCTCCCCATTATACTTACCTAAGCCCGATCTTGATCCAGCGATGTGCACGAGACCTGAGGCTCTCCCTGGTCTCTCCCTTCTGATTGGCTGGATGCAGTAGCAGGAGCTATTGGCTCCCACTGCTGTCAATCACAGCTAGGGAGGCAGGAGTTGGGGGTGGGGCTGAGCCACGCTTTCTGTGTCTTATGGATGCAGCGAGCCGGCTCGGGAGCGAGCACGCATGAGTGCCCCCACAGCAAGCGGCTTGCTATGGGGGCACTCGGCAAGAGGGAGGGGCCCAGAGCGCCAATGGGGGACCTGAGAAGAGGAGGATCAGGGCTGTAAGTGTAACGTTATTTTTTTTCCTTTACAATCACTTTAATTACTGTGCCACAAGCAAGAATCATTTGTAAAAAATTACACTGTTGTATTACATATCCTTTCCTGCACATAGCAAACCTTTAAGAAAACGTTACCAACACAGTAAGTGAATACTTAGCAACAAGGAATTGTTGTATAATGTAGCATAAAGAGTGCAGGGGTCAGGACTCAGGAGTATATAATATACTTAGAATGCAATAGTCAGGACTCAGGAGTATGTCATATACACACCACCAGTGTACAAAGTACACGCGCACACACATATATATATATATATATATATATATATATATATATATATATATATATATATATATATATTATATATATACACAGTATGGGCCAAATCCTCAGCCAGGCGGCGTAACTTAACTTTCAGCAGTTAAGTTACACTGACTTAAAGTTTCTACCTAAGTGCCTGATCCACAAAGCACTTACGTAAAAATTTCAAGCCGTGTAAGTTAAGTGCCGCCGTCGTAAGCCGGTCCTCCTCTCCGGGGGGCGTTTACAATTTAAATGAGGCGCGCTCCCGCGCCGGCCGTACTGCGCATGCGTGTGACGTAATTTTCCCGACGTGCATCGCGCGAACGTAATTGACGCCGGGCGGCTTTGTGGATTGCGACGGGACACTAAAGTTGCGACGGGTGAAAAAAAAGACGCGCCGGGAAAACAAATAATTTAAAAAAAAAATGACAGCGTCGCTCAGCATGCATTCCTGAGAGGGAGAACTCCATGCCAATTTTCAAAGAAAAAACCGGCATGGGTTCCCCCCCCCCAGGAGCATACCAGGCCCTTAGGTCTGTTATGGGTTGTAAGGAGACCCCCCCTCCGCCGACAAATCGACGTAGGGGGTCCCCCTACAATCCATACCAGACCCGTATCCAAAGCACGCTACCCGGCCGGTCAGGAATGGGAGTGGGGACGAGCGAGCTTCCCCCCCCCTCCTGAGCCGTGCCAGGCCGCATGCCCTCAACATGGGGAGGTTGGGTGCTCTGGGGCAGGGGGGCGCACTGCGGGCCCCCCCACCCCAGAGCACCCTGTCCCCATGTTGATGAGGACAGGACCTCTTCCCGACAACCCTTGCCGTTGGTTGTCGGGGTATGCGGGCGGGGGCTTATCGGAATCTGGGAGTCCCCTTTAATAAGGGGGCCCCCAGATACCGGCCCCCCACCCTAAGTGAATGGATATGGGGTACATCGTACCCCTATCCATTCACCTGTAGGTAAAAAGTAAAAGTTATTAAACACACAACACAAGGGTTTTTAAAATAATTTATTATTCTGCTCCGGATGCCCCCCCTGTCTTCGTTATTAGCTCAATTACCAGGGGGGGCTTCTTCTTCCACTCCCCGGGGGTCTTCTTCCACTCTCCGGGGGTCTTCTCCGCTCTCTATATAGGCATCACCGTCCCATCATGCTCCGGTAGGTACCCACGTGGGTACCTGCCGGAGCATGATGGGACGGTGATGCCTATATAAATGTGATGCAAGGCGCGCTTCCATCATTACAGCGACAACAGGCGACGAGTCAACATCGGAAGAGGGGAGAAGAACAGAAGACCCTGACGTCACAGAAGACCGCGCCGGCTGCCTGTTACTAATTGAGCTAACACACAAACATAGCAGGCAGCCAGCGCTGAAGAAGAAGGCACCGGACATCTGCAGAAGAACCGGGGTTCGCCGAGTCAACAGCGGAAGAGGGGAGAAGATGGAAGAAGCCCCCCGGAGTCCGGAGAAGCCCCCCCCGGAGAGCGGAAGAAGAAACCCCCCCGGAGAGCGGAGAAGACCCCCGGAGAGTGGAAGAAGACCCCCGGAGAGTTGAAGAAGAAGCCCCCCCTGGTAATTGAGCTAATAACGAAGACAGGGGGGGCATCCGGAGCAGAATAATAAATTATTTTAAAAACCCTTGTGTTGTGTGTTTAATAACTTTTACTTTTTGCCTACAGGTGAATGGATAGGGGTACAATGTACCCCATATCCATTCACTTAGGGTGGGGGGCCGGTATCTGGGGGCCCCCTTATTAAAGGGGACTCCCAGATTCCGATAAGCCCCCGCCCGCATACCCCGACAACCAACGGCAAGGGTTGTCGGGAAGAGGTCCTGTCCTCATCAACATGGGGACAGGGTGCTCTGGGGTGGGGGGGCCCGCAGTGCGCCCCCCTGCCCCAGAGCACCCAACCCCCCCATGTTGAGGGCATGCGGCCTGGCACGGCTCAGGAGGGGGGGGACGCTCGCTCGTCCCCACTCCCATTCCTGACCGGCCGGGTAGCGTGCTTTGGATACGGGTCTGGTATGGATTGTAGGGGGACCCCCTACGTCGATTTGTCGGCGGAGGGGGGGTCTCCTTACAACCCATAACAGACCTAAGGGCCTGGTATGCTCCTGGGGGGGAACCCATGCCGGTTTGGATTTTACAAATTGCCGTGGAGTTCTCCCTCGGGAATGCATACCAAATGCCGTCGCTTGAATGGGCCTTTACAAGGTGTGACTAACTTTACACTTTGTAAAAGCAGCCCTAGTTTTACACCAGGCAAACTAACACTTACGGCGAAAAAACTAGGCACAAAAGCTTTGAGGATCGCCCTAAGTGCTAATTTGCATACTAGAAGAGGCATTTCGACTCGAAATGCCCCCAGTGGCGGATGCGGTACTGCATCCGCCACCTTACAGTCCCTTACAGATGTCGGATCTTCTGCCTAACTTAGGAAAACTGCTTCTGAGGATCAGTTCCAAAGTTAGAACCAGAGATACGACGGCTTACGCCGGAGTATCTCTTTTGTGGATATGGCCTTATATTACCAAAAGTATTGGGATGCCTGCCTTTGCACACATGTGAACTTTAATGGCATCCCAGTCATAGTCTGTAGGGTTCAATATTGAGTTGGCCCACCCTTTGTAGCTATAACAGCTTCTACTCTTCTGTAAGGTGACCAGATCTTTAAAATGAAATCCGGGGACATATTTTTTCTTTACTAGTAATGGCGGCAATCAGCGACTCTCTGCCCGTCGCCGCCCGCGTCACAGCCTCTCAAGTCTCACTCTCCGGGCCCCGCCTACTACTGGATGGGGAGCAGAGGAAGATCACTCCACCAGGTAAGGCAAGGAGATAGGCAGATGGCTGGCCAGGATTTGAGCCAAGGCAGAAGAACATGTGAGCGGAGCTGAATGAGCATGCGCCCGAAACTGAAGAAATATTCCCTACGCTCCGACCAGCACATGATCATCAGAAAGGGGCACAGATAATGGGAAAAATACAACCCCCCTTATGATAGTAGGAGCGACGGAGCGGGGGTGTGATATTCTAATTTTTTTATTTTAATTCTGCACTGACTGTCTTTGAAATTGCCCCTGCTCCCTATTAAATCCAATCTGGGGACAAAACCAGGAACAGACTGGGTCCGGGGACAGTGTCCTCAATCAGGGGACTGTCCCCTGAAACTGGGGATGTCTGGTCACCCTACTCTTCTGGGAAGGCTTTTCACAAGGTTCAGGAGTGTGTCTATGAGAATGTTTGACCATTCTTCCGGAAACACATTTGTGAGGTCAGGCACTGATGTTGCATCCAGAAGGCCTGGTTTGTAGTCTCCGCTCTAATGCCGCGTACACACGATCATTTTTCGGCATGAAAAAAAACAACGTTTTTTAAAACGTCATTTAAAATGATCGTGTGTGGGCTTTACATAGTTTTTCAGCTTCTGAAAAACAACAAAAAAAAAATTCGAACATGCTGCATTTTTTCATGTCGTTTTTCCAAAATGTCATTTTTCGTGTTGTAAAAAATGATCGTGTGTGGGCAAAAACGACGTTTTAAACCTGCGCATGCAAGCAAGTTATGAGACGGGAGCGCTCGTTCTGGTAAAACTACCAATGATAATGGAGTAAGCACATTCATCACGCTGTAACAGACAAAAAAGCGTGAATCGTCTTTTACTAACAGGGAATCAGCTAAAGCAGCCCAAAGGCGAAAAGAACTTCCCCTTTAGAGTGCCGTCGTACGTGTTGTACGTCACCGCGCTTTGTTCATCATTTTTCAAAAACGATGGTGTGTGGGCAACATTGTTTTTAATGATGAAGTTGGAAAAACTTTGTTTTTTGGACATGCTGAAAAAAAGGAAAATGTATTATCATACTTACCGTAATTTTCCTTTCCTGATGGACTCCATGGCAGCCTACGTGTGTGTTAATCCCGCCTCCTCTCCAATGTGATAGGACCCCATACCCATAAAAGTTAACTCACCAATAGTCTCAGTGTTCCGTAACTATCCCGACTCCATAATTTCAGGGTGGGAACTCCGTCTGCCATGGAGTCCATCAGGAAAGGAAAATTACGGTAAGTATGATAATAAATTTTCCTTTTTCCTGACTGACTCCATGGCAGCCTACGTGTGGGAAATAACTAGCCAAACACACGGGTGGGTATGCTGAACAGAAATATATTTAATTTGTCCCGTCAGCCGACAAGACTGATAAACCAAAATTTACAGAAGACAGTGCTGCAGGTTCAACACAGTAATGGGACATAAAGGTGTTTATAGAAGACCAAGAGGCCGCTCTACAAATGACGTCTGGCGCCACATGACGGGCTGCTGCCCAGGAAGCTGCCATCCCTCTCGTGGAGTGAGCTGTTACCGCCTGCGGAGGAGCCAAGCCCTTTGCACAATAAGCCTGTTGTATCGTCTGGACGATCCAGGATGCGATTGTTCTTGAAGATGCCTTTTTCCCTTTGTTCTTGCCTGAATGCAGGATGAACAGGTGATCAGAACGTCTGAATGTAGATGTAACTTGAAGATATTCAGTGAGTATCTTGCCCATATCCAGAGGGTGAGTCTCGTCATAATCTGGGTTTTTAAAGGTAGGGAGAACTACTTCCTGATTCTCATGGAAAACCGACGAGACCTTCGGTTTGGAGCCCAGCATAGGTATCAGAACCACTCTGTCTGGAAAAAAGGTGAGAAATGGCTCCTTGTGACCCAGAAAACCGATCTCGGACACTCTCTTGGCCGAGGTGATGGCGACCAGAAAGGCTACTTTGGCTGAAAAGTTCTTCAACGAGGACGGGGAGGGTCCCGACATACTAAGTCCATTCAAAAAGTCAAGTACTAACGGGAGATCCCATTTGGGGAATCTTGGCTTCCTCAGAGGTCTCAGTCTTGAGGCTCCACGAAAAAACTGTTTGATTAGTGGATGGGTTGCCCAAGGAATTCCAGAAAAGGCTGAAAGTGCTGAGATTTGAACTCTTAGTGAGCTTACAGACAGGGGAAGGTCTAGCCCTGATTGAAGAAAGCTTAGGATGTTTTGGATTTCTGGGTTCTTGAAAGAACTGCCCGCGGTTAAAGAAAATTCCACAAACTTAGACCATATTCTACCGTACACTTTATTTGTGCTTACTTTCCTTGAGCTCATAAGGGTAGAGATCACCCGAGAGGCGCAGCCAAGGGATTCTAGCCTTTCCCTTTCAAGAACCAGACCGCTAGTTTCATTTGAGCCGGACAGGGATGGAGGAGCGTCCCCTGGGAGAGAAGGTCTGGTCTGCATGGTATTAGAATTGGGTCCTGAAGACTCAGTTGAACTAGAAGAGGGAACCATGGCCTGTTCGGCCAGTATGGAGCCACCATTGTAATTTCTACTTCATCCGCAAGAAGTCTCTTCAGGAATTTCAGAATTATTGGGATCGGGGGAAAGGCGTACGCCCTCTGAAACCACCACCGATCCGTTAGGGCATCTGTCCCGATTGCCTGGCTGTAGTAACCCCTTGTGTAGAATTTTTTCAATTTGGCATTGTTCGGAGAAGCAAAGAGATCCACTTGGGGATTGACTCCCAGGGACAAGATCCAACGGAAGGACTGATCGTGGAGAGACCATTCGTTGACGTCCACCTGAGTTCGTGACAGGAAATCCGCTTGGGAGTTCTGAATGCCTGGAATGAAAACAGCCGTCAGGTTGACCAGGTTCATTTGGGCCCATTTCATAATGGGCTCTACTTCCTGGAGAAGGGAGGAGCTCCGAGTCCCGCCTTGTCTCTTGACATGTGATACTGCTGTGGTGTTGTCCATCCTTAGTATTACTGACCTTCCTTTCAGCAGTTGTGAAAAGGACTGTAGGGCACACCAGGCCGCTCGAAGCTCCAGGGTGTTCGAGCCTGGATTGTGGAGGCGAGCGTCCCACCTGCCTTGCGCCATGCTTGTGCCGCACAGGGCCCCCCAACCGGAGCCACTGGCATCTGTCGTCACTGTGACCCAAGAAACTGGAGCGATGGAGTGACAATTCAGCAGATTCTTCGGTTGAAGCCACCAGAAGAGGCTGCCCCTCATTGACGTTGAAATGTGGATCCGCTGACTCATGCTCCCTGATTTCCACTGCCTGAGAAAGCCGGATTGGAAGGGACGTAGCCTCCATAGCGCCCATTTCACCATTGGTGTTGTGGATACCATTGTCCCAATGATCTTCAAGCATTGATGAGCTCTTAGATGGCGAGTACTCAAGGCCCGGGAAATCCTCTCCTGAATTACCGGAATCTTCTCTACTGGTAGAGAGATGGTCTTCCTTACCGTGTCGAATTGAGCCCCTAGATAGGTTAGACACTGAGTTGGCTCTAGATGGCTTTTTGCCAGGTTCAGGAGCCACCCGAATTCGGACAAGGTCGAGATGACCTGATCCCTCTGTGCCAAGAGAAGGGTTTTGTCTTGGGACAGGACCAGGAGATCGTCCAGATAATGATACAAACAAATCTTCTTCAGCCTGATGAGAGCTACCAGTGCCAAAAGAACTTTGGTGAAGACCCGTGGGGATGTTGTTAGGCCGAAGGGTAGACATACGAACTGAAGATGTTCCTGGTTGACATAGAACCTGAGGAACTTGTGCAGCTCTGCTGCTACTGGGACGTGGAAATAGGCATCCTTTAGGTCCACAGAAATCATCCAGTCGCCCGGCTGTATTGCTTGTTGGATGGTTGATAAAGTTTCCATTTTGAACTTTTTGTGTGTTATAAATTTGTTCAAGTACGTTAAGTCTATGACTGGACGCCAGGTACCTTCTTCTGTACTAAGAAGAGAGGGGAGTACACCCCAAGAAACTGTTCGTCTTTTGGGACGTGTACCACTGCCCCTTGAATCTTCAGGAGGTGAATGTAGTCTAGAAGGACCTGTCTCTGCTCCAGTGACCCTGGAAGAAGGGTGGAGATGAACTTTGGACAGGGAGGACTGGAAAAGGACCATGTGTGTCCTGAGGTCATGGTCTTGATGACCCAAAAGTCCTTGATTGAGGCCGCCCAGACGTGCCGATAAAGGAGTAGACGAGCTCCAACACGATCCGCTTGGGCGGGCGTTGTCTCAAAAAGATTTCCCCTTGTCACGTCCAGTTGACACTTGAGTAGTTGGAGTAGGTTTGAGGTAGGAGCCTCTACCTCTGCTCCAATTCCTTCTGTAGTTTCCGCCAGGTCTGTAAGCGCGAGCTTCCCTAGCGCGATCCGGGCTGTATCGCCGAAATTGGGGTGTTTTTCTTCCTGTTTGGCGCTTGTCCTGAGGAAGGAAACCAGACTTGCCACCCGTGGCTTTGGAGATGGCATCATCCAGCTTGTTACCAAACAGGGTTGACCCTTCAAAGGGAATCTTGCACCAGTTCTGCTTCGATGATGGGTCAGCAACCCAGGGGCGTAGCCAGAGGGCCCGTTTCGCGGTCACAGAAGAAAGCATAATCCTAGCTAACAGGCGGATTAAGTCAACGGAGGCTTCACCCAGGAATGCGACCGCCAGTTTTAGCTCTGCCGTGGCTGAGTTCTTGGCTAGTTCTTCAGAGACGCCTTTGAGGAAAGAATCAACGTTTTCCGTCCAGGCTTCCATGGCCTTTGATAATGCCGCTAAAGCTAGAGCCGGTTTGCACGCTGTGCCCGCTAGGCCATAAATTCTTCTGAGGTACTGGTCCATTCTTCTGTCCAGGCCATCTTTGAAAGAGACGGAGTCAGCAATAGGTAAAGTGACGTGTTTAGCAAGTCTCGTTACTGCCGCATCTACTAGAGGAACATTCTCCAAATGTTTGACCTCCTCCTGCTTGAAGGGATAGAGCCTTGAGGCTTTGTTAGCCATGGAAGATTTCTTGTCCACCTTGCTCCATTCCTCTTCAAAGATACCCTTCAGTTCAGACAGAAACGGGAACGTAGGGCGTTCTTTTCCCAAGCGCTTAAAATATTTTTTCTGCTTGGCTGGAGAAGCAGGTTGTTCCTCCCATAAGAGAGCCTCCTTAATCGCTTTGACGAGTGGCGTCACCTGCGCGAAGTCAAATTCTAAGCCTTCTTCATCACTCTCTAGGTCACCCTCAGGAAAAGCCGGAGTGGAGGCTTGAGGCTGGGAAGGACCTGGATCCTCTAGGATCTCCAAGTTTGGAGAAACAGACCCGTCAGTGTTGGTCTGAATCTGCGTGTGGGGCATGTTCTCTCTTAGAGTTCGTTGAACCACACGTTCCACCAGAGACTCGATACGATGACCTTCAGTCTCTTTTTCCCTGACCGCATGGGCGTAGCATCGGTCGCACAATGACTTGCCCTCCGGGACACGAGTGTCACATCCCCAGCAGGCTCTGCGATCAGAGCGACTATCATGGCGGTGGGAGCGGTGTCTTGAGGAGGAATGTGAGCTTCTCCTCCGGTGGGAAGAAGTAGATGGAGATCTACGTTTGGATCTCGACTTGGAAGAAGAGTGTTGCGGTCTGGCAAGGTCTGCGACATTCGGCTCTGGATTGGAAGGGCTAGAAAGACATTTAGGGAAAAATTTGTCAACACCCATGGATTGTGACTAGCAACCCCTAGCCCTGATCCCTTTCCTGCACATACCTTGTGCGTGAGGGCTGGCCGCCTGTAGACGGTGACTGGTCCATAATTTTTCTGGACCTGCGTACAGTGGGTGACAATTCGGAACCAACAAGGAACCTATGGTGCCGAATAAAAAGTATAAGAAATAAAAGTGTGCTGTCCCCTTAAGAAGAAATTCTCTGCTCATTACTGCTCTTTTTTTTTTTTAAAACATAAATAAATAAATAAATATAACTATTTAAAAGAGAGTTCATTTAGACAAATCAATTGAATATAATTAAATAAATGCAGATAAAACATAAGTCAAATATCAGAGCATGGTAAAATCAATATTAGCCAGAAGCAAAGAAACCATTCACTGACCTGGCAACCAGAAGGGAGACACCCAGACACTCAGCTGCTCGCCTGAAGGGAAACCCAATGAACACAGGCGAGCAGCTGATTTTAAATCACCCGCCGGTGACGTCACGCGTCCTCCACGAACGCGCCTGCGCAGTGGATCGCGATCCCACTGCGCCTGCGCGGCCTCCGCGGGAACCAACGGACTGCGCATGCGTGACCAAGCCTCGCTCTGAGGGTGGATACAGCGCATGCGCGGGGCACTAGCGATGGGGAATCAGGAAGTCAGAGGCGTGCTGGAACGCAGAAGCGCTCCAGCCGCCATACACACATAGACAGACAACACAGAGGCACAAATAAACGACTGCCATGGAGAAATATGTAGAAAGGGACCTTGCCAGCCGATCCTAGATGTCTTCAGCACACGCCACAGCCACAACCAAGTGTGCTGGGAAGCTCTCCACCCGTGGCTGGGATCCGAGCTGCACCGCTTAAAGTGTGTCCTTTTCCATTCCTTGAAGAAAACGATTTTGATCCATGGAGGAGGAAAAAAAAGGAACACTGAGACTATTGGTGAGTTAACTTTTATGGGTATGGGGTCCTATCACATTGGAGAGGAGGCGGGATTAACCCACACGTAGGCTGCCATGGAGTCAGTCAGGAAATGACCGTGTGTACGCGCCATAATTCATCCCAAAGGTATTCTGTCGGGTTGAAGTCAAGTTAATCAAGCAGGCCCGTCAAGTTCCTCCACCCAACTCGCTCATCCATGTCTTTATAAACCTTGCTTTGTGCACTGGTCCAATCATTTGGGGAGGGTAGATTATGATGTGGCGCTGTTTTTCAGGGGTTGGGCTTGGCCCCTAATGCCACGTACAAACAACCGTTTCTGGGGTTCTAAAAAATGACGTTTTCTTTTTAATGTCATTAGAAACGATCGTGTGTGGGCTTCAGAGCATTTTTCACGATCTAAAAAATGGCCAATTTTTTTTTCGAACATGCTCTATTTTAATTCAATCTTATTTTATTAAAGAAAAGAAAAGCAGAATGACAAATATCGTCTCAAACATTACAAACAGCAAAATCGAATACATCAACAATAGGCATCGTGTATGACAGAACAGAAACATGTCTATGATACATATGAATGAGAGTAAAAGCATAAGTACCACATAGGATAGGACCACCATAAGGCCGTAAGTGCTGCAATCCCTGCATATAAAAAAAAAAAAGGAAGATCTAGTTATTGTAGCTATTAATCATATTTCGGGTAAGTGAGCAGTGCTGCCCCGCATATCGTGCAGTATATGGGAGTGCATATTGATCTGTATGGAAAAAATAACATATGGGATCAGATAGCGAACCAGTAACATTAGGCGGGTCAAGGCCGAACATGCTCTATTTTTTCACGACGTTTTTAACGTTGTCGTTTTTAAGGTTGTAAAACATGCTCAGAAGCAAGTTATGAGACGGGAGCGCTCGTTCTGGTAAAACTACCGTTCGTAATGGAGTAAGCACATTCATCACGCTGTAACAGACAGAAAAGCGCGAATCATCTTTTACCAACACGAAATCAGTTAAATCAGCCCAAAGGGTAGCGCCATCCGAATGGAACTTCCCCTTTATAGTGCCGTCGTACGTGTTGTACGTAACCGCGCTTTGCTAGAGCATTTTTTTCCCACGATTGTGTGTAGGCAAGGCTGTTTTAATGATCAGGTTGAAAAAAAACATCGTTTTTTCTAGACCCTTAAAAAAGTCATTTTTTTAGAACCCGAAAAACGGTTGTGTGTACGCAGCATTAGTTCCAGTGAAGGGAATTCTTAAGGAGTCAGCATACAAGACATTTTGGAAAATTTCATGCTCCCAACTTTGTGGGAACAGTTTGGGGGTGGCCCCTTCCTGTTCCAATATGACTGCGCACCAGTGCATAAAGCAACGTCCATAATGACATGGGTGAGGGAGTCCTGACCTCAACCCCATAGAACACCTTTGGGATGAATTAAAGCATTGACGGCAAACCAGGCCTTCTCATACACACTAGTACCTGACCTCACAAATGCGCTTCTGGAAGAATGGTCCAACATTCCCATAGACACACTCCTAAACATTGTGGACAGCCTTTCCAGAACAGTTGAAGCTGCAAAGGGTGGGCCAACTTAATATTGAACCCTACGGACTAGGACTGGGATGCCATTAAAGTTCATGTGAGTGTAAAGGCAGGTGTCCCAATACTTTTGGCAATATAGTGCATATACACTCACATACACGCACTTTAGGATGCAACAGTGCAAATGCAAAATGTGTAAGCATAAGAGGAACATTAGGAGTGTAAATCTAGAATTCACAGTTTGGTATCCACCGGGGCAAATAGCTGCCCTAAGGTGAGAAGGTGCCTCTTTGAGCTAGATATATGTATTTTTCTAATCACCAATGTGGAGTGATAGAGAGATTACACAGTGTATGCAAGTGCTAAAATGTTATGGCTTCCCCTGTGTCTGTGATATCTCCTGATTAAGAATTGGCTTCTGTGAGGATGTAGGTAGCTTGACATGGTCTAGTGGAGTGGGACACTTTTGTAATGATAGATTCAATAAACACAGGTGCTGGGGAGAATCTACAGGGCACTGATGGCCCTGTAGATTCTAGCGCTAATGATGACAGGGTTAGCTCGTGGGGAACCAGGGAGCTGTTTCTGTCTGTTAGGTTAAAAAAGGCCATAGACAGACCGAAAATTCGGGCCGATTTAACAGGAACCGGGCAAACTTCAACTAATGTATGGGCAGGCTAGTTGTACTGAAGTTGATCTATGAATTGACTTCAGCATAACCAGCTTATCAGATTTTTCTCATTCGATTACTGCTGGCCGCTATAGCTGCAAGCAGTGATCACTGTGTTAATGGGGGAATTGATCAATGTTCTCTCCTTCAATACGTAGTGAAAACAATTACATAATCCTATGGCGTGCCTAATTCTATTCAGACACAGGAGCCAGCTAGACAGTCAACAGTCCTCACCTCTATAAATCAGTCTCTGTTCTTCTTCACTGGCAGCAGCTGTCTACTATTGTGCCAGCCAAATGGAACCTCAAAACCAGGGCTGTATCATGGACTGCTAAATACATTTATGGATTTTTAAAAATGGGGAATGTATACATTCTATACATTAAGGTGAAAAACCTTCTGTAGTCAGTGGCGGCTGGTGCTCAACTTTTTTTTTGGGAGGCGCAAACAAACAAAAAAAAAAACATAAATTTCCGCCACTGTGCCCCTCAATTGCTGCCACTGTGCCCATCAAACGCAGCCACTGTGCCCATCAAACGCAGCCACTGTGGCATAAATTTTTCGCCACTGTGCTATAAATTTGTCGCCACTGTGCCATAAAATTGTCGCCACTGTGCCATGCCATCAAACGCAGCCACTGTGCCATGCCATCAAACTCAACCACTGTGCCAAGCCATAAAACGCAACCACTGTGCCCATCAATTGTCACCACTATGCCATGCCAAACGCAGCCACTGTGCCATGCCATTGTCGCCACTGTGCCCATCAATTGTCGCCACTGTGCCATGCCATTGTCGCCACTGTGCCATGCCATTGTCGCCACTGTGCCATGCCAAGCGCAGCCACTGTGCCATCAATTGTCGCCACTATGCCATGCCATTGTTGCCACTGTGCCCATCAATTGTCGCCACTGTGCCATGCCATTGTCACCACTGTGCCATGCCATTGTCACCACTGTGCCATGCCATTGTTGCCACTGTGCCCTGCCATTGTCACCACTGTGCCCTGCCATTGTAGCCACTGTGCCCTGCCATTGTCGCCACTGTGCCCATCAATTGTCGCCACTGTGCCATGCCAAACACAGCCACTGTGCCCATCAATTGTCGCCACTGTGCCATGCCATTGTCCCCACTGTGCCCATCAATTGCCGCCAGTGTGCCCCTATAATGCCGCCAGATTGACCCCCCCCCCCCCCACCTGGCACTTACCTTTCTCGGTCAGCCATCCTCGTATCTTCCTCCACGTCCACGAACCCTCAAAGTAGTCCCGCCCTCGATGTCGCTTCAGCCAATCAGGTTATCGGTAACCAGAAGCGGTGAACCTGATTGGCTGAGACATCTGTCAGTGTTAACCAGGGAACACACACCCCCTGTGTCCCCTGGTTAACTATCTGGAAGCTGATTACAGCCCTCAGGCTGTAATCGGAAAGCCTATCAGAGCCGCTGGCTCTGAAAGACACTTCCAAAGCCTACCAGCTGCCGTTATTTAGATGGCCGGCGCTCACCAGGGAGCCGGCCATCTGAATAGTGGGCGGCAGCAACAATACATAGATTCATGCAATGCATGAATCTATGTATTGTTTTTCAGTGGCGGTGCAGGAGCGAGAGGGGGCAGCGCTCCTGCGCCCTCTATGGACGCACCGCCACTGTCTGTAGTGGTGCAGTCCCCCATTTTACTTACCTGAACGCTGTCATCCTCTGGCCAGGAACGAACACACCAGCTCTAGCTGGTGTCTTGTGTCCTGACTGGTTAGATTATTAGCAGCGCGGCCATTGGCTACCACTGCTGTCAATCAAATCCAATGTTAAGGTGTCGGGGGGCAAGGCCGAGTCCTGTATTCTGTGTAAATGGACACAGATGCAGGACTCGGAAGTGCACCCGCACGGTCCACCTTAGGTGAGCTTTCTCCAACGTGGACACGCGATGCGGGGAGGAGCCACCAGCTCCACTAAGGGGCCCAAGAAGAGGAGGAACAGGGCCACTCTGTGCATAACGAACTGCACAGTGATATGTTTGTTTTTAAACAAAAAAAAACAAGGCTTTAGATACACAAGAAAACATGCATTTTTTTTGTATAGTGAATAAAATGTTTTTTAACCACTTAAGGACCGCCTCCTGCACATATACGTCTGCAGAATGGCACGGCTGGGCACATGTATGTACAGGTACGTCCTGTACTAGTACCCAGCCGTGGGTCGTGGGCGCGTGCCCGCGGCGCACTCCCGCGACCCGGTCCGAAGCTCCGTGACCGGGACCGCAGGGCCAGCGGACCCGATCGCCACTGGAGACCCGCGATCGGCCCCCGGAGCTGAAGAACGGGGAGAGCGGTGTGTAAACACGGCTTCCCCGTTCTTCACTGTGGCGGCTGAATCAATCGTGTCATCCATTTTATAGGGGGACACAATAGATTACGTCACACCTACAACCACACCCCCCCCTACAGTTGTAAACACACTTCAGGGAACACATAACCCCATCAGCGCCACCTTGTGGTTAACTCCCAAACTGCAACTGTCATTTTTTACAATAAACAATGCATTTTAAATGCATTTTTTGCTGTGAAAATTACAATGGTTCCAAAAATGGGTCAAAATTGTCCGAAGTGTCCGCCATAATGTCGCAGTCACGAAAAAAAATCGCTGTTCGCCGCCAATAGTAGTAAAAAAAAAAAATATTAATAAAAATGCAATAAAACTATCCCCTATTTTGTAAACGCTATACATTTTGCGCAAACCAACCGATAAACGCTTATTGCGATTTTTTTTTACCAAAAATAGGTAGAAGAATACGTATCGGCCTAAACTGAGTAAAAAAATTTTTTTTTATATATATATTTTTGGGGGATATTTATTATAGCAACAAGTAAAAAATATCGAATTTTTTTTTCAAAATTGTCGCTCTATTTTTGTTTATAGCGCAAAAAATAAAAACCACAGAGGTGATCAAATACCACCAAAAGAAAGCTCTATTTGTGGGAAAAAAAGGACGCCAATTTTGTTTGGGAGCCACGTCGCACGATCGCGCAATTGTCAGTTAAAGCGACGCAGTGCCGAATCGCAAAAAGGGGCAATGTCCTTTAGCTGCATTTTGGTCCGGGTCTTAAAGTGGAGGTTCACCCGATTTTGTCACTTTGTCCGATTCACTAGTCCCCCCGATGTACATAACGATTTGGCTATTCAAAAAAATTCTAAAAATCTCCATACCTTCTTTATGGCTGCTCGTCCAGGCACTTCCTGGTTCTAGGGATGCGGGACTGGGCGTGTCGCCACCAGCGTTACAAGAAAGTATTTAAAAAAAAAACAGTTTTCCCGCGGAACTGCCGGTATAAGTGGTTAAATACATTTTTTGTACTAATGTAATTTTAATTTATTACCACAGACTACAAGGGCCTTCTTGCCAGCAATGATGAAGAAAAATCATGGTCACATCGTTACTATTGCTTCATCCGCAGGATTTGTTGGAGTGCCGTATATGGTAGACTACTGGTATGATTTTGGAATGTATTTTAATATGCATGGGTAGTTTTTTAATTTAATTTCTCCAGAGCTCAACTTTAACCATGACAAACAGAGCAGTGACTCTCCCCAGTGGGAAAAAGCTGACAGTGGTTTAAACCATTCTTTACTCTATCCAAAACTACAAAACATGTTTTGGCTTTAGATATTCTTGAGGCTGCGTTAACATACAGTATCTCACAAAAGTGAGTACACCCCTCACATTTTTGTTAATATTTTATTATATCTTTTCATGTGACAACACTGAAGAAATGACACTTTTCTACAATGTAAAGTAGTGAGTGTACAGCTTGTATAACATTTGAACTTATTTGGTTCAGATGGTGTCAAGCATGTCTAGCGGCAACCAGGTGAGGAGTATAAAGACAAGTGTGTCTTGCCTACAGACAAGGATGGTGGTGGGAGTATCATCGTCTGGGACTGCATGAGTGCTGCTGGCACTGGGGAGTTACAGTTCATTGAGGGAACCATGAATGCCAACATGTACTGTGACATACTGAAGCAGAACATGATCCCCTCCTTTCAGAGACTGGGCCGCAGGGCAGTATTCCAACATAACGACCCCACAAACCACTGCCTTGCTAAAGAAGCTGAGGGTTAAGGTGATGGACTGGCCAAGTATGTCTCCAGACCTAAACCCTATTGAGCATCTGTGGGACATCCTCGGAAGGTGGAGGAGTGCAAGGTCTCTCTCTAACATCCACCAGCTCCGTGATGTTGCCATGGAAGAGTGGAAGAGGACTCCTGTGGCAACCTTTGAAGCTCCGTCCTCAAGAGGGTTAAGGCAGTGCTGGAAAATAATGGTGGCCACACAAAATATTGACACTTTGGGCCCAATTTGGAAATTGTCGCTTAGAGGTGTACTCACTTTTGTTGCCAGCTGTTAAAACATTAATGGCTGTGTGTTGAGTTATTTTGTGGGGACAGCAAATTTACACTTTAGTAACCTATCCATTTTCGATATGCGACCAGCGTGTAAAAAACAAACAAAAAAAAAAAACAGATGGTCTGTCGTTCCAATTTTTGGATGGTGTGTACAGGCCATTAGCATAAGGTGAGCAGATAGAGGTGGTGGAGTGTGTAGCACGTGGTGTTATCATTATTGAAGATTAAGAAGATTGAATTATTGAAGATGGGCACATATGCAAGTTGGGACTGTCCCATCACATGGGACTTTTTTTTTCTTTCATGTTTACAAATATGGGTTTATAAATGCGGTGCGCTATCATTAGAGATTTAATTGTAGACTCTATAACTTTCACACAAAGTAAATAAATAATATTTACTAAATAATATAGACTGTTTTGGGTTATTTTTTACCAAAGAAATGTAGCAGAATAAATGTTTTCATTTTATATGGCAAGAAAATACGAACTCAGTGCTGATTAAAGAGGAAATTTGGCCTTCTGAAGGTTCCCTCCATCCACTTTGCATATTATTTTATATATACTGTTATTCTGTACTTGCCAAATATCCTGCAGAAATCTCTCTCCGCTAAGTCTGGCTGCATCAATTCTAACTGTAGGCAGCTGAAGCTGCTGCCTGTTCACTTCCTGTATTTACACAGACACACAGCTCCAGCTCTGCAGCTCTCACTGGCCCTCTTATGACTCATCCACCATCCCTTCCTGGCAAACTCACACGAGAGTGAAAGAGAGCTGTGATTGATGTCATAAGCCTAGGCTTTTTTTCCCCCCGACAAGAAACAGGAAGTGGGCTGAATAAGTTATTTACTGGCAGAAAAAAAATGTTTTACTATCCAAAGTTAAAACAACAAGGGCAGACGATGTAATAGATGGAAAGATGAAAAAATGACTGAAGTGCCACTTAAAATACCACCAAAAGAAAGCTCTTTCATTTGAAAGCTTCTCATTTGAGTACAGTTGCATTATTGAGTTATTGGCAGTGTGGAAACACAGAAAACTGAAAATTGGTCTGGGCAGGAAGGGGGTGAAAGTAACCGGTAATGAAGCTGTTAAGGTGGTTCCAATATCAACCCCCCCCCGCCCCCCCCCCCCCCCTAAACACTTACCTGGCTCCTCATTTGATCCAGCGCTGTGCTCGTCATCACTTTGCGAAGAATACCCAATCACATGCAAGGAAAACAAAAAACAGCATTTTTGCTTGCATATGATTGGATGATGGCAATCAGCAGAGCTTCAACTTATTCACTAAACTTTGATGAAAATTGCTTTACAGAAGTTAACAGTCTATTTGCGTTTATTAAACCAACCCTGATATGTTCAGAGTATGAACGAGTATTGTAATGTAATGAAGTTTGCTAAAACTTTTTTATCAACTATGTGGAGTTACAGCATAACTAAGTTCTACGTTTTGTTTTTTGTTTTTGTATGAACTTTTGCCTTACAGCTCTACTAAGTTTGCAGCCCTTGGATACCACAAGTCTCTGACAGCTGAACTTGCAGCACTGCAGATGACAGGAATCAAAACATCATGTCTGTGCCCTGTATTTGTTGACACTGGCTTTGTAAAAAATTCAAGCACAAGGTAAATAGCTGAGAGATCTAAAATGCTGAATATGTTCCTATGACCTAAAGAATATTCATGCAGAATATACAGTCATGGTTGAAATTGTTTGCACCCCAAAAATTTTCCAGAAAATCAAGTATTTCTCACAGAAAAGTATTGCAGTAACCAGGGGAGGGCTGGCAGGGGGGGGCAGGGTGGAAATCTCCCCCCGGGCTGGTGACACTATGCACAGCCACCGGCCGCCACTACCAAATACTGGCCCAGATTCAAGAAGCACTTGCGCGGGAACAAGTGTGATTTGCGCCGCGCAAGTACTGATTTGCTCCTATGCAAATTTGCGGCTGATTCTGTAAACCAGTTAAGCCTGAAATGCGGCCATTTTCCCGCGCACGCAGCCTAGCTGTTCCTGCGCAATTTTCGCGCAATTTTGCGCGGGGTGTAAGTTGCGCCTTCATGGAATTCCCTCAGCGAATATGCAAATTAGGTACTGCTGATGATTCAGAAACATGCGCGTGTGATGCACATCTTGCGCTGGAAGCGCGCAAGCTTTTTTCCCTGGGCAAACTTGCTCCTGTTAAAAGCAGGGGCAAGTTAGCAAAAGATGGCCAAATGTCATCTGAAGGAGCGCGCAACTTCAGCAGCACCTAGACAGACGATCTGAACAAGCAGAGCACCCACATTTTCGGGACCTCACATCTGTGCACCAACATGCCAGGGGCAGCTATGGTTCTTGATATTCTATTGACTGAGCCGACTCGTAGGAGGGCACGGGAGAGGATTTACAGAGGGCGCTACAACCTTTTTCAGATGACTGATACTGAGGTGTATCGCATGTTTCGCTTTAGCCCCTCCCATGATGCACAGCAGATATGAAAGAAAAATAATACTTACATCTTCACTTCTACCCACAAATATGTTCACTTGTACCTCCTCCCATGATGCACAGCAGATATGAAAGAAAAATAATACTTACATCTTCACTTCTACCCACAAATATGTTCACTTCTACCCCCTCCCATGATGCACAGCAGATATGAAAGAAAAATAACTTACCAGTCCCCAAGTTCCCAACAGTGGAGTCGTACCCTTCAAGTCCCTCCACCTGCTCCTGCACGAACGTTTGTGCAATAAGATGCTCCTCCTGATTGAGCCGGATCATACATCGCGGCCTACCTCCCGTGCCACCGGTATGCTTCCTGATAAGAGCCAGTTTTTCACGGACCCTGCGCCTCATATCATTTAATTTCTTCTGGATGTCATCCCAGGTACGCACTTCATTACCCAGGGCATTGATGTCCAGGGCAATGGCTTCATATATAGCCCTCCTTTGGGCAATGGTGGTGTTTGCCCGCTGGGCACCATATAGGACTTCCTTATGCTGCTGGAGTGCAGCAATCAGGATGTCCATCTCTGCAGCCACAAAGTTGGCCTTCCTTTTTTTGGTCCCTTTGGGAGGTGCCATGTCTTGCAAAAGGGCTGAATTTCCTTGCTCAGGGGGGGTAGGAAAAAGCAGGATGAAATTCAGCAAAGAACCTGTGCAAGTCTGCTCCTATTTATTTGCTCAGTGCAAGCAGCTGAGCAGGATTTGCCCTGAAATTATGCTAGGCGCAGTTTGACGCATGCGCAGACGGCAGCGCTCTAACTGCGCATGCGCGCGCCCGGCGCAAACCTCTGCTGAGCCGAAAATTCCTCATTTACATAGGGGCACACCCACTTTGACTTGCACGGCCTTGCGCCCTCAGCTTTGCCTTAAACAGGAGCAAATTAAATGAACAAACGATTCCTGAATCAGGTGGCAATTTGGCAAAATTGCTCCAGCGCAGAGAAATTCAGCTGAGCGGCTCAGGTGTAAGTAATGGGCAAATCTACCTGAATCTGGGCCACTGTTTTTGCAGAGCAGGAATATGCCTGCTGGAGCTCTGTTAACACAGGTCACGGCCGCTGCTCACCTCCCACTGTGTAGCCAAGCCTGTGTCAGCTCCGAGGTAGATCGCTGCAGAGCTGAGCTATGTCTCGTCTCACACATAGCTCAGCCTTAGCGCACACCAGCGCTGTCATCCCCTTCTCTTTCTGCACAGACACGAGGAGAGATAGAGCTTATCTGCTCCTCCTCCTTCTGAGTCTGTCCTGCCCACACTCCCCGGGCATGTGTAGGCACTGGACAGGAAGTTTGAACCCAAAAAAGCATCAGACAGCCTGCCTGCGCCTCAGCCTCCATCCTGGTAAGCTCTCTAGTCTCTCCTGCCTCCCAGTGTATAAAAAGGGGTGCTCTGTGGACTTTGTTAAAGGGGAGGGGGGCAGGCTTTGGTGAGCAGAGACCCTCTTTACACAATAGTCCACAGCATGCACCCTTAAATCAAGTTTCCCAGAACACCCCTTACATCTGATGTATATGGGCTCTTTGCGGACTCTGATGTAAGGGGAGGCCTCTGTGCAGACTCTGATGTAAGGGGAGGCCTCTGTGCGGACTCTGATGTAAGGGGAGGCCTCTGTGCAGACTCTGATGTAAGGGGAAGCCTCTGTGCGGACACTGATGTAAGGGGAGGCCTCTGTGCGGACTCTGATGTAAGGGAGGGCCTCTGTGCGGACTCTGATGTAAGGAAGGCCTCTGTGCGGACTCTGGTGTAAGGGGAGGCCTCTGTGCGGACTCTGGTGTAAGGGGAGGCCTCTGTGCGGACTCTGATGTAAGGGGGGCCTCTGTGCGGACTCTGATGTAAGGGGAGGCCTCTGTGCGGACTCTGATGTAAGGGATGCCTCTGTGCAGACTCTGGTGTAAGGGGAGGCCTCTGTGCGGACTCTGATGTAAGGGTAAACCTCTGTGTGGACTCTGATGTAAGGGAGGCATCTGTGCGGACTCTGATGTAAGGGGAGGCCTCTGTGCGGACTCTGATGTAAGGGGAGGCCTCTGTGCAGACTCTGATGTAAGGGGAGGCCTCTGTGCAGACTCTGATGTAAGGGGAGGCCCCTGTGCGGACTCTGATTAAGGGGAGGCCCCTGTGCGGACTCTGATGTAAGGGCAGGCCTCTGTGCGGACTCTTGTGATCATGAAAAATCTTAGACTGTTTTCCTCGATCCATCACTTTTCCACACTCTATGGGCCACTTGACTGGACTTGCCCCCCAGGCCTAAGGCTGCCAGCCCTCCCCTGGCAGTAACACATGTTTTGCTATACACATGTTTATTCCCTTTGTGTGTATTGGAACAAAACAGAAAAAGGGAGGAAAAAGGGCAAATTGGGCATAATGTCACACAAAACTCCAAAAATGGGCTGGTCAAAATTCTTGACACCCTTTCAAAATTGTGGATAAATAAGATTGTTTCAAGCATGTGATGCTCCTTTAAACTCACCTGTGGCAAGTAATGGGTGTGGGCAATATAAAAATCACACCTGAAAGCAGATAAAAAGGAGAGAAGTTCACTTAGTCTTTGCATTGTGTGTCTGTGTGTGCCACACTAAGCATGGACAACAGAAAGAAGAAAACTGTCTGAGGACTTGAGAACCAAAATTGTGGAAAAATATCAACAATCTCAAGGTTACAAGTCCATCTCCAGAGATCTAGATTTGCCTTTGTCCACAGTGCGCAACATTATCAAGAAGTTTGCAACCCATGGCACTGTAGCTAATCTCTCTGGGTGTGGACGGAAAAAAAAAAATTATGAAAGGTTGCAACGCAGGATAGTTCGAATGGTGGATAAGCAGCCCCAAACAAGTTACAAAGAAATTCAAGCTGTCCGGCAGGCTCAGGGAGCATCAGTGCCAGTGCGAATTATCCGTCGACATTTAAATGAAATGAAACGCTATGGCAGGAGACCCAGGAGGACCTCACTTCTGACACAGAGACATAAAAAAGCAAGACTACAGTTTGCCAAAATGTACTTGAGTAAGTCAAAATCCTTCTGGGAAAACGTCTTGTGGACAGATGAGACCAGGATAGAGCTTTTTGGTAAAGCAAATCATTCTACTGTTTAGCAAAAACGGAATGAGGCCTACAAAGAAAATAACACAGTGAAATATGGTGGAGGTTCAATGATGTTTTGGGGTTGTTTTGCTGCCTCTGGCACTGGGTACCTTGAATGTGTGCAAGGCATGATGAAATCTGAGGATTACCAAAGGATTTTGGGTCGCACTGTAGAGCCCAGTGTCAGAAAGCTGGGTTTGCATCCGAGATCTTGGGTCTTCCAGCAGGACAATGACCCCAAACATATGTCAAAAAGCATCCAGAAATGGATGGCAACAAAGCGCTGGAAAGTTCTAAAGTGGCCAGCAATGATTCCAGATCTAAATCCCATTGAACACCTGTGGAGAGATCTTAAAATTGCTGTTGGGAAAAGGCGCCCTTCCAATGAGAGAGACCTGGAGCAGTATGCAAAGGAAGAATGGTCCAAAATTCCAGGTGAGAGGTGTAAGAAGCCCGACGCCGTGCATAAGTTGTACGTCTGGCCTAAAGTTACCCCTCATAAAGCAGGGGTAAGTCAGCAGACATGCACAGGTCAGCTGGAGATCAGCTTCAGCAGCACCGTTAGGGACGAGCTGAGCATCCACACTTGCAGGACAACAATCTGTATTCCAACATGCCAGGGGCATCCATGGTCATAGCTATACTACTGGCTTCACAGGCGCGTAGGAGGAGGGCACGGGAGCCGATATACCGACCGCGCCTAAACGTCTTTGGCATGGGGGTTTCGGAGGTGTATCGCATCTTCAGATTCAGCCCTGATGCCATCCTGGAATTAACCACAACCCTGAAAGATGATATCACCAGCCAGACACACCGCTCCCATGCAGTGGAGCCACTGGTCAAGGTACTGGTAACACTCCATTTCCTTGCCAGTGGCTCGTTCCAGCGTACAAGTGGAGTTGTGGCTGGGATGGCACAATCCTCCATTAGCAGATGTGTGCACCAGGTTGTCCCCGCAATCCTCAGACGCATGGCCCACCACATTGTCAGACCCACCCAGGAGCATCTGCGGCAGAAGGCAATGCGTGATTTCTACAGTATTGCAAGATTCCCACGTACCGTGGGGGCCATTGATTGCACACATGTGGCACTACGCCCCCCCCCCCCGTGACACAGAGCACATATACCGCAATCGTAAGCATTGGCATTCCATCAACGTACAGGTGATAGCCGATGCCCAATGCCTCATATGGCACGTCCGTGCCAAACACCCAGGGTCCAGCCACGACAGCTACATATACCGTCAAAGCCCCATCCCAACAGAATTTGAACAGAACATGTACGGGAACAGCTGGCTGGTTGGTGAGTGACATGGGTGTCAGGCATGTCTGTCCGACCCCATGATGCAGACATCACAAGGGGCACATGCACGACTAACATCCTCCTGTCTTTTCCCTTCCAGGTGACTCTGCATATGCACTTGGGCCCCATCTCATGACTCCATTCCAGAATCCTGAAACCACAGTAGAGAGAAGATACAATGATGCACACACACGTACCCGTGCAGTGGTGGAACGCACCTTTGGCCTCCTGAAGTCCTGTTTCCGATGCCTGGATAAGTCGGGGGGTGCCCTGTTGTATTCCCCAAACTTTGTGTGCCAGATCATCGGTGCATGTTGCATGCTGCACAACTTCGCCGTGAGAAAGGGCCTGGAGATTGACATACGTAATGACCTGACCCCCGAACCAGACATTCCCCCCCTAACCGAGGGTACCCCGTCTGCTGAGGGAAGAGCAGTCAGGAGATGCCTCACAGTAGTCATCTTTGCACGTTAAACACACACATTCATCATGGCACAAGGAGAATGCACGCATGCACACCACTGTGCTCCCTAGCACACACACCCCACATCCTCATCACATTGGATTAGCCCAAGTCCACAATGCAGGACCCGTCAAGGCTCCAATTATGTTGCTGTCCATTCATACCACATTCACACGGTCCTGGGGATCACTTCTCCCTGGTCCTGGGGATCACTTCTCCCCGACGACCGAGGGTGACACCCCTTTTCCGGCAGGAATGTCACCCCCACATTCAAACACCAGTCACACTGTAGCCTGCACTACTGACCGTGTGCTTGGGCTAGAAAACATAAAAAACTCATAACCTGAGTATAAAAAAAAAACACCAAAAAAATCATCAACGGCGCTTATGTGCCCCACGCCTGCCACGGCCCCGGCTCCTCATGGGAGACTCATGGGGGGGGAAATCAGGAGGAGGAGGAGCATCCCCTGGTCTCTCCACGGCTGGCGGCCTGCCCTCCAACGCCAGGGCGATGCGGGTGAGGACCGCATTTGTGTCGGCCTGCAGCAGCTTGGACTGCCTCCCCTCCGCCTGGATGGCTGCAGTGTTGTTCCTGACAGCCTCAGCCAGGTTGTGGACCTCAGGCCTGCTGTGGTGGCCTGCAGATCCCCCAGGCAGGTGACAACAGCAGCCGTATTTGCGCCAACGTCCTGGACAGCTTCTGTGATAGTGGCAAAGGAGGCCATGCTGTCTGCCATGTGCTCCACATGCATGGCAACCTCACCCAGATGGCGGGTCTGGCGGGCCTGGTCCCTCCTGAGGTGTTCCGGGAGAACATCAGACACCCCCCCTAGTCTTCCTGGACACCTTCCTGTGGCCAGAAAAGCCTTATGGCTGTGGAGAAGGGGAGACCCTTGAGGGGGAAGGCCTGTTGGGGGAGGACCGGGAGGGGCTACCCCTGATGGAGGGCTGACTGGTCCCAGCCAAAGGGGGAGACTCCTCCAAATTGAGCCTGACCTCATCCCCACTGGTCACCTCCTCCTCAACCACCTCCTGAGGAGAGGTGTGGCCACTCCCTTCCACTGATGACTCCTGGCTTGCCAGGGGGTCTGACTCGGACTGATGTCACTGGCCACCGGCAGCAGATGGCCCAGCACCCTCCTGCACATCTGTGGATGACACAAAACATTCACATGTTGGAGGATCCACACACTTGTCACATGTTCCCTTCCACCCCCACACATGCTACACACCAGATAGGAGATAAAACACACTTACCTGTCCTCAAGGCCTCCTCAATGGAGTCAAAGCCCTCAACTCCCTCCACTTGATGCCTGTGGAGGCACTGGGCAACCACCTGCTCCTCAGGAGTCAACGTCAAGGTAGCTGCTGGTCCCCCTCCAGTGCCCCTGGCATGAGCCCTCATCCTCGCCATCTTACCTTTGACCAGGCGACGCAAATCATTTTTTTTTTTTTTTAATGTCATTTGGGGTCCTGACCTCATATCCCAAGGCATTCACATCAGCCGCAATCTGCGACAGGATCTCCGTCCTCCTGGCCTTGGTGGTGTTGGCACTCTCTGCACCATGGAGGAAGACATCAAACTGGGACATGGCCCTGATAATCACCTCCTTCTCCTGGCGAGAATAGTTCAACTTCCTCTTCTTCTCAGCAGCTGGAGCAGACATGGCTCAAAAAAAAAAACAGCAGCAAAGAAACCAGCAAAGGTACCTTGCTTCAGGGGGGGAAACAAGCAGATGTACTTTTGCACTCGACGGGCACATGTCTGGGCGTATTTATGCCCTGGGCGTATCTCACTGATTACGCCGGGCCTAGTCAGCGTCACTGTGCATGCGCCGTTCGTTCGGCCCTTCATTTGCATGGGGTCACGGTTCATTTCAATGGAACACGCCCACTTCCTTCCTACTTTGAATTACGCTGGCTTACGCCTAGGATTTTACGTCGCGCCCACGCTACGTTGGGCGCAAATACTCTGAGGATACGGTACTTGCCTCTCTAAGTTGAGCCGGCGTAGGGGAAATGAAATGCGCTACGCCAGCCTATATATGCGCCGATGTACGCGGATCTGCCCCTAGGTTTTTACCCTCGTTGCATGAGGCTCTGTCATTTAGGTGTAGGTGGAAGGTACGGGTGCATTGTCCAGCTCCACTGCCAGCAGCAAACTCTATGAGAGGCTGACAGCTGATGCAACTGGATGGTGCACCTAGCTGTACTTCTGTTGCAGTATGTGCCCAAAGATGATGACCTAGAATGCAGACTGCTTTCTTTCTGGGCATTCTTTCCTAGGCACCTTCCGCATTAAACAATAGTAAAAAAGCTGACAGTTCATCAAACCATACCACCCAGACCTCTTAAAGGGGTTGTTAAGGTAAAAAAAAAAATCCCTAAATAGCTTCCTTTACCTTAGTGCAGTCCTCCACTTACCTCATCCTTCGATTTTTCTTTTAAATGTCCTTATTTCTTCTCAGAAATCCTCAGTTCCTGTTATTCGGTCTGTAACTCCACACAGTAATGCAAGGCTTTCTCCCTGGTGTGGAGAAAGCCTCTTGAGGGGGAGGGGGTGAGCAGGAGGGTCAGGACACTCTCTACTTTGCAGATAGAGAAAAGAAGCTGTGTGTTAGTGGGCGTCCTGACACTCCTGCTCGTCCCCTCCCCCCTCAAGAGGCTTTCTCCACACCAGGGAGAAAGCCTTGCATTACTGTGTGTAGTTACAGACAGAAGAACAGGAAGTGAGGATTTCTCCGAAGAAATAAGGACATTTAAAAGCAAAATCGAAGGATGAGGTAAGTGAAGGAGGACTGCACGTAGGTAAAGGAAGCTATTTAGGGAAAACATTTTTTACCTTCACAACCTCTTTAAGAAATCCTTATATGAGTGCATAGAGATACCATATAAGTCCCACAGCAAGAATAAAGCAAACATAACTGTAGATCCAGGTGAAAATGTACTGAAGTCACATAACAGCAAGCAAAATACACCAATTTTTGATGGCGTGTCAGCCCTCTTTATCAAGGTTTCATGCAGACACATGCATGTCACTTTGATAACGAGGATCGTCGTACCCTCAAAACGCGGGTGTATTTTGCTTGCTAATATGGGACTTTTGTACATTTTTTGTACATTTTTGAAGGACTTTTTTTGTACATTTTTGAAGGATATTTCTTGTAAATTTTTGAAAGACATTTTTTGTACGTTTTTGAAGGAGAATGACCTTTACATTCCTCTAAACACAGATGTTCTTTAGGTATACTAGGTGCTCACAATTGATTATGTTCATATTTCAGATTTATTCCCGTACTGGCACCAGAGGATGTTGCAAAGAAGTTAGTGAATGGCATTCTTATTAACAAGAAATTGATTTGTATTCCACCCTCCGTGGTTCTAACTTCTGTCCTAGAAGTGTAAGTAATATATTTTACTTTACTTAGTTTTAGTAAGAGTGTTTTCAGCGCTCTAAATACCATTATTTTGTTATACACCTGACACATACATAATCAAATACCTTGATTGTTTACTTCAGAAATTACTTATTTTTTTTAAATGTATCTAAACCCAACAAAAATATACTGTAGCGGATTCGAGATCCCTTTAAAGCCCTTTCACACTGACAGCGTGGTGGCTTTGCGGTAAAGTGCTGCTAGTTTCCGTGGGGCTTTACTGTCTTTTTTGGTCGCTAGCGTGCACCTTTAACCCCAGAATAAAGGGTTAAAAGCACCCGCAAAGTGCCACTGCCGAGGCGCTTCGGTGACGCTGTCCTTTTGATTTCAATGGGTAGGGGTGCTTTAGGAGTGGTGTATACACCACTCCTAAAGCGGCTCAAAGAAGCTGCTTGCAGGATTTTTTTTAACGTACTGCCAGCGCAGCGCCCCAGTGTGAAAGCACTCAGGCTTTCACACTGGGAATGCAAATGAGGCGCTTTACAGGCACTATTTTTATCGCTAAAGTGCCTGGAGAACGCCTCCAGTGTGAAAGGGGTCTTACTTTCACCTGGTAATAATATACTATGATGACAGTGCTCACTAACTGTGCTGTATCTATAGAGGAATAACATTATCATCCTGGGACAGGAAATTTATGAGGACCATAGAATTTTTCCTCCTTCCTCCCAGTCAACATAACAGGGGGTGGGGGCCCGTAGTTCTGAGAGAACACAAGTAATCTTGATAACAGTGTTAAAATTTTAGTGCAGCATTGTAAATCGCATGACCTCCCTGTAGTTGTATAAATTGCAAGCTGACTTTATTGTAACCAAACACTGCTAAACAGCTGGAATACAGGGCAGTTGATGAGTTACTACACCGATGCACTTCAACTAATAGGGACGGACATTTATCAAGTGTAGCCATATGCATTGACATGAATCGTTTTAAGCCAATAGAGTAGCTATACAGAACACCCTCTCCTAAAGGAACATGCTTGAGCATGCAGGTTTCTGTAAAAATTATATTTGAACTAAATGGCAGCAATTAAGTCAATCCACACAGATCCAATCACTCTATTATGAGCCAAAAGCAACTATTGAAGACAAGGCCCCACAGATGTGCAAATGCATCACATAAACATTACTATAATACCTGCAAAGTTGGTAAGGTTGTATAAAACACTGTTCAACCTAAGGTGTACGTTTAATAAACCGTGATAAGCGGAGATCATGATGATCACGGCTGATCACTGCTTATCACAGAGCATTGCCGGTTTAATAAACTGTGATAAGGAGCAGAGAACACATTCTTCACTTCACATCACATCACATCACATCACATGGATGTTTTGTCACAAACGGCCAGTTTAATAAACCGTGATATGAAGATTTCACAGCTCTTCACCTGAAATATCTCCCTTCCAGATTCACCAGCTCAGAGGTGGAGAATCTGGGAGAGAAGCTGGTGTGATAAGAGGAAGAAGGCTTATTTCTTCCTAATTTCAACACCAGTGGGTTAAAAATGAATATTAACAACAATATACGTGTGTGTGTGTGTATGTGTGTGTTTATATATGTGTATATATATATATATACACACACACATACAGTATCTATATAACATGTGTGTGTGTATATATATATATATATATATATATACACACACACATACATACATACATACATATACACACACACACACATATATACCGTATTTATCGGCGTATACGCGCACTTTTTCCCCCTCAAAATCAGGGCAAAATTGTGTGCGCGATATACGCCGATACTTGCTTCCCGCACTGTGTTTGAACTTTGCCGCCGATCCCTGCTTCCCGCGCTGTGTTTGAACGCTGCCGCAGACATATACCGAGCGCAGTATACTCGAGTACAGTCGGCCAGGCTCGGCTCCCTTCTAGGTTATGCGAGAGGAGCCGAGCGTGCCCGAGTGTACTGCGCTGGGTATATGTCGGCGGCGGCGGCGTTCAAACACAGCGCAGGAAGCAGGGATCGGCTCAGAGACAGCGCAGGAGCAGCGGGGAGGACACCACGAAGGTCGCAGAAGGACGCCAGACCGGACAAGGCCGCCGATGGACGCCAGGCAAGACACCAAAACTGTAAGTAATAAAAAATAAATAAAATTTAGGAATTTCACGTCCAGAGTAGGGGTGCGCGCTATACGCGGGTGCGCACAATAGGCTGATAAATACGGTATATATATATGTGTATATATATATATATATATATATATATATATATATATATATATATATATACATACACACACATACATATACATACAGTATTTTTATATATATATATGTAATTTTATATATATATATATATATATATATATATATATATATATATATATATATATATATATATATATATATATATATATATATGTTATCACATGTCTGAAAACATTAATTACATGTTCTTTTAAACGTTAGTTTCACTGTTTGAATTCGGCTGCACCATAATCTCACAATATCTCACGAGATTACAGGCAGTCCACCCAGTTTTACACAGATCTCGGCTGTTTTCAGAGAACAAACTTCACCTCTGTTCACCATCTGAGAACTGAAGTTCTCAGTTTATTAAACCGGCTGCAGAGGAGATAATTCTCCTCATGAGAACTGGCGTGAACTGCTGTGAACTGAACGGAGAAAAAACTTCACAGTTTATTAAACGGACACCTAAATGTGAGGGTGTGGGTGTGTGTTTATGTCACTACCATTTTCAGTATGCCTGTACATTGAGTTTGCTAAGAAATGCATCTACAAGTTTTTTGAATTTATCTACACTTCCCCACTGACACCACCAACAGTGAAGGGGAGTTGCACATCCTCACCATTCTAACAGTAAAGAACCCCTTATGCAGTTTAAGATGGAATCCCTTCTCCTCAAGCTTCATTGTGTGGCTGTGTGTCTTCTTTAGAGACCTTGGATTATAAAGTTTTCTCACAATGATACAGTATATAGAGGTCCTCCATTCCCTTTTTTTAGCTTTGTTACCCTTCTCTAAACTCACTAAACTCTACAGATGAAGGATATCCTTCCTGAGGATTGGTGGCCAAAACTGAACAGCATACTCCAGATGTAGCTGAACCAGAGTTTTGTAAAATTATAGAATTATAATTTTCTCTGTTGAGTAAATACCCTCCCTCTGTGATCCACAAGAACCCCCAGGTCTTTTTTCATCCTCGACTGCCCCAGAGAATCTCCCCCTAGCATGTAACTTGCATTAATATTTTTAGTTATAGCTTCCAAGTGCATTACTTCAGTACAATTTTAATAATAAGCTTCTACTATATAGCTGTCCATCCTTTTCCTTATAAAGTTGTTATATCCTGTTGTAAAATGTTTGCCCTGCTTAGATTTGTATCACCAGCAAACACTGAGATTGAACTATTTATTCCAACCTCTATATCATTTATGACCAAGTTAAACAGAATTGGTCCCAGGACAGAGCCCTGGGGCACAACACTCACAACTTTAGACTATTCAGAAAATATGCCATTAAACCTTGCCGTTCGGACACGCTCCTGCGACCAGTTTTCTATCATGATTTGTATGGCATTAAAACCCCACATACAAAAATAATAAAGGCAAAAAAAGCACATAGACCTAGGATAACCTAATAGTGGACCAGAGTAACGTAAGGACATATCCTGAGAAGAAAATGTATGTATCTTAGGTTCAGGACTTACTGAGATAAGAAGATAAATTCAACTTATAAAAAGACATGAAAGTTTGTCTCCTTGCTCAAGCCTTCAGTGGTCATTGTACTTAACTTGTAGATCTAAAGCAGTTCTGCATCAAAGTCACCACATCTTGGGGACCATTGTAAATGGTAAATACCCTTTACTTTTTAACCTTGGGACTTGAACAATGAAATTCTTCAAAATTCTCTGTCAATTGTTGCTTTTTATTAGCAATATCACAAATGTGTTCTCCTATTCAATAAATAAATGAGTGAACATCAAATGATCAGGACCAATACCACAGGTGTTATCTTCTCAGTGTCCATTCCTGAGTTGCCTGGGATTCAAAGTGATTGTAAATGCTTTAAAAAAAAAAAAAAAAACATAACAAACCGGTTTATACTTATCTGCTCTGTACAATGGAAATGCATTAAGGTAAAAAATGTTTAGGCTTTAAATCCACCTTAGGCCCTAAGTGCCCAGTCATCAGCTCATTTAGCCCCCCGGGTATAAACTGTTTAATACAGTTGATCACTATAGCAAAATATTAGGGCTGGGGAAATTAAAGATTAATTCCTCGATTAAAGTGACCGACAGTCAATATACTAGATACGTTTTATAATTAAAGTTAAACTAACTTTCTACGTTTTTGTAAAAGTTTAATAAGAAAAAATTACTTGCGTCAGTGCTACAGTTTGAATTTAAAACGTATTTGTGTGAACTGTGAAGTTAAGTCATGGATTGTGGAAACTAACTAGTGTCGGGTCATTGTATATAGTGTATACCACATTTACCACTGACTAATGCAGAGTTGCAATGCAAGGAGATCAGCTAAAAGTAGTTGAATCTGTATGTGCATTATAATTAATCAAAATTAGTCGATTAATCGATTTAAAAAAAAAATCGATTAATCGAACATGAAAATTTTAATCAGTAACAGCCCTACACAATATGTAAATATATTTTTTCATTCTTCCTTCTTACAGAATGTTACCAGAACGGGCTTTGAAAGCTTTAAGTGCCTTCAACGGCATAAAATTTGATGCCAAAGTACGACGCGTTGACAAGGATAAATAGAATGACATCTACAGCTTTTTCCCATATACTCATATTATCAGGTGTATGTATTATGTGTATGTAATAAATGCGAAGCTGAAATACAAAGTGCATCAATGTCGATCAGGTTCTGTTTACTAAAGTGAGATCACCTAAAGATTAAGGGACATATTGATACAAAAGCACATTTAGGGTACATTTGTCAGCTTAAATTTCTCTAAATTTGGTGGTTGTTTACCCTGCTGGAGGCAAATACTAGCGAAGGCAAATTACGGTAAGTTTTTTTTAAGTTTAAAATTTGATTGGCATTATGTGAGTGAAAATGTAGTCCATGGGGAGGGGTGTTGAATCAGGAATTCCCATTATTAGGCTCAAGGATGTCTTTCTATTTGTTGCCTGCAGCTCTGTAAATTACACAATAGGGCACATAGTGGCCAAAGGGAATGCTTCAGAAAACATTTCTGGTGTTGTCCAAATGATTCTTTCGACTTTAAGTCTGTATAGGAGTATGTCAAATTAGTTTGGGGAAATAGACAAATGTACTGTAATTCTAATTCTTTCTCACTCTATTAAAATTGTCTTTTACCGCTTCTGTCCCAATTGAAGATGCTCTCTCATTAACTGCCCTGATTATAGCATGGGAAGAAAGGGAGAAATTCCCTAATGGGGCACATATACACAGATAAGATGCCTGTCTGCCACAAGTGCAGAATTGCAATTGTCAGTTTTTTAGAAACTTCAATGGATCCTGTGCTGAAACAGACTGGTTTGCCTCACTCTAACGCTCCGTACACACGATCGAAATTTCCGATGGAAAAAGTCAGACAGAATTTTTTCATCGGATATTTTCCGACTGTGTGTATGCCCGTCTGACTTTTTCCGTCGGAAATTGCGACAGACTTAGAAAGAGAACATGTTCTCTTTTTTCACAAAAAAATTCTATTGGGAAATTCCGTTCGTCTGTATGGAATTCCGACAGAGAAAAAAAACATGCATGCTCAGAAACAATTCGACGCATGCTCAGAAGAATTGAACTTCATTATTCTAGGCTCGTTTAAGTGTTGTACGTCACTGCGTTTTCGACTGTCGACTGTTGACCATCGGAATTTGGTGTGTCCGTGTGTATGCAAGACAGCTTGAGCGGAAATCCGTCGGAAAAACCTGTCGGAGTTTATTCCGACGGGAAATCCGATTGTATGTATGGGGCATAACACAGTGGTCATCAACCCTGTCCTCAGGGCCCAATAACAGGCCAGATTTTATATATTACCTTAGGGAGATGCAGACTAGAATACTGCAATCACTGAGCTGCAAATGATATCACCTGTGATGTTTTTCATTTATCTTGCAAACCTGGCCTGTTAGTGGGCCCTGAGGACAGGGTTGATGACCACTGCATTAACAGAAGAAGAGCTAAAAAATGCTTCCAGAAGTATTCAAGATCAGGAAAGAGACAGGGAAATGTGTTGCATCCTGCAATGGGTTTAAATAACCCCGGAGAGGTTGCTGAGAATATACCCAGGTATCCCTTTTTGTTCAAAGACTGCCAAGCCCATACACCAGATCCATGCACACTGACAACACAGGTTCAGTCCAAGGGATATCTTTTAGTAGATTTATTACAGCAATCAGAAGGAGAGAGGGATAGGGTGCAGGATACTAAAAAAAAGCGCAACAGATATATGCGCACAATCTCTTTTTTTACAAATCCTTTTAGTAGCAGCCCTTTCTGGGAGTAGAGGGGGATAACCAGCTATTCTGATACTCTATATGAGCAGTCCCATTCCTTTTAGCAACGTGTGGTATTAATCCCCAAAGTACATGTACACCTGGAATCCTAGGCAAAAATGTCAAGGACAGCTGTCAAGCACCCAGCTTCCATGTGAGTACAGCAGAGCCAAACACTAAATTTGACTTGACTAAGAAAGGGTGCTATACTTTCCATGCAAGCCGTACAAGTCATGACTCTGGAAGACAGTCCACATTAAAACTAAAGAGAGTAAAAGGACTCCCACAAGAAAACATACCGCACAAATCCAAAAATAAATACGCACACACTTTTAATGAAGTGTTCATGTATCAGTCTTAATTTTACTGTGGCGTTGCTATTTTATAATGAGTAATTGACTTTTCTTTTTACAATTAGAATGCCTGCCATTTTGTCAGCATTTTGCACGCACGAAGAACAAGTAATCTTTCAATGGAAAGCTGGCCCCTACTCTGCAGCTTCAGGGAGGAATCCATATGTGCTTTCCAAACCTATACTCTGAATATTAGAGACGTACAGTACTCATAATTCACACAACTATTTACATTGATACTGTATTTTAAAACTGTAATAGTTTTTTTTTCTATGATTTTGTTTAACATTTTAATTATTGGGGAACATTACTTTTATTGCTGTATTAAGTTGTCATATTGCTATTTCTGTCATTATACCAATAAAAGTTGTACTTTTAGTTTCTGAAAATTTCTGACACACTGATGAATATTGTGGCTAACATCTCTTAGCAAATATGCTACCTCATTTATGGTATATTTACAAATGCATTTGAAATCATCATGCACAGAATTCCTGTGTATGTGCCATCATTTATAGATTATCCAATTATCCTTCCTATTCTGTCTGTTCAAAAGGTGACATGTTCGAAACAAGGCTAACATGATAAGAATCAATTTGTAAGTGAATAAAAAGAAAATATTTTAGTGCTTACTATACACAATATAGTGAGAAATATGTTTTCTCTTTTTTTTCTGAGCTATTGGCAGCAAACTGTTATTGGTCACTTAAAGTGGTTGTAAACATCTGACATGAAATATGAGCAAAGCATATCCCTCTATTTTGTGTGCTTGTCTCAATCCAGAGAACTAAGTGTCATTTCTGACAAAAAAAATGTGACATGAAAAGGAATTGCCACACACAGCCTGTGATTGACAGTCTCTGCTCTGTTCCTGTGTGCTGTGTGGAGGGGGTGTGTATCTTCCCTCCAGCCAGCTCTCAGCTCTCCTGACTGAACTCTCTAGAGTGTAATTTTAGTTTCCCACCCACATGCTGCAATCCCATGTAAGCATTTTTGCCAATGTAAGACTAGGTAGGTTTTATCATGAAATTAAAATTAGAGTGTGCTTTTTCAAAGCCACAAGTCCACTGATTTACTGCACAGTATGTACTCTATTTTTCCAAGCTTTTTTGATTATACACCATTTCAGAGAATTCAGAGCAGACAGATTTCATGTATAGCACACACTGCCTGAAAACAAATGCATGCGAGATACACCATGAGGGTGGAGAGCAATAAAGAGTGTACAACAGCCTCTATGCTTAGGTCTTATTAAATGGGATTTTAAAAGGTATGGCATAGATTTACTTATTACAGTCATGTCGTACTTTATGCAGGGGCCAATGCTAATTTAACAATGAAAGTGTACAGTGATTATTTGCACATAATAAAAACAAACACTATGCAAGTGCAAAAGTAATAATTTATTATAGAGAGAAGTACAGATAAAATAAACCACAAAAAAATGTTGAGTACATTTTTTATATTTAACAAATAGTGGCCTGGCAGCACTAGGGTCATCGGTTCGTATCCCAACCACGGCACAACCTGCCTGGAGTTTGCATGTTTGCTTTGCGCCTGTATGGGTTTCCTCCGGGTACTCTGGTTTCTTCCCACACTCCAAAGACATGCTGATAGGTTAATTGGCTCATGTCTAAATTGGCTACACCTGTTAAAGGGGTGGTTCCCCTAAAAATAAACTTTTAACATTGCATTTCCCACATTAATGCCAATTAGAATCGGCTGGTTTTATTAAAAAAAAACGTCCGTAAGTACCGTTTTGCTATAGGCGTTCTCACCGCCACTTCCGGGTACGATGGTGGGGATGGGCATTCCTAATTGATGGACAGGCATCCGACCGACGCATACATCACGTCACGAGATGTCGAAAGAAGCCGAACGTCGGTGCGCATGCGCCGTATAGAGCCGCACCGACGTTCGGCTTTTTTCGGCATCTCGGCATGCTGCTCATTTATTATTTAGTCACAGACTTAGGGCAGTAAGGTAATTTAGCTATGTTGCTTAACTACTACATAGAAAACTTAGCTTACCAGACTGGCTGTGCTTTCTATCAGAGCTGAGTATATCTTAACAATGGATAGACAGTGTAACGGTCACCACCGTTTACGATATTCCATTCCATCGCCCCACGACAGCTTATCCGACAGTCCGACAAGCATCAGACACGACCAATTTAATTTCCCAGAATAAACGAGACATACGCTCTGTTCTCTGGTTTCAAAATGAATGAATGAATCTTTAATGGTACACTCTCAGCTTTTTATGCAGTTACAGGCATGTTACAGGGACAATGAAACTCTCCACCCCCAAAACATCACACAATGGAGCTTCATACACATTCTTTTAGATAATGACATTCAGAGGAGTTAATTATCCCCCAGACGTTCTGTCTCCAGGCTGACATAATTAACATGACCTAATTACTACAGTTGACAAGTACATTCCACACACAAAACAGTATTAGCATCACACAATGGAATGTCTAGGAGCAGACCCAATTAACACCTCAAAGCTAGACATCTGACCTTTACAGACTTAATTAGTACAATGGACACAGAATGTAATCACAGCAAGATACTTTAACATCCCTGTAACAAGACCCTTGCTCGCTCGCTTCCGCTCCCCTGACACTCCTCTGCTACTATTGAGTCAGCTTGCAGATCGCAACGTCTGATGGTTCGGTCATCCAAGGCTCCAGGATCCGAACTACAGCTATGTGCCGTTCAGAATACATTAGAACAAACACCAGGCAGGCTGTATGTAAGTTCAAACAGGAAGACTTTTATTGGAAGCACACAACACACTTTTATACAGAATATGGAACATCCCGCCCCCAACAACCGCTTTCCTATTGGTCAATTGTAAAGTACATGTAGTTCTCCTTCAGGTCCTCTTACCAATGCAAATGAGGACTTGAAAATGGGTTCAGCAGGGATTGGTCTGATAGCTTGAGTAGAAGGACTGCTATGTGTAATGAGACAGAAGCCCCAGGGGGCAATCAATGTACACAATATCCAGACACAGAACAATGGAGCCGTCTGGAGCCTTAAGACAGGGCAGAAGACCCCCCACTGTGTAACAGATTTCAAGGAGGAACACTTCTGCATTCCAAGGTCCATGACAATACTTCCCCTGGGAAACAGTCCAACAGCCACAGTGGGACCCCGAACGGGTCAACTCCAGGATGTTGGAAAAGTAGTCTTAAGGTTCCAGGTCTGTCTGCCGGGATAACCCATCCGCATTCCCATTTTGAGGCCCTTTCCGATATTGTATGGTGAAATTGTACGGTTGCAAAGCCAGGCTCCACCGTAGTAATCGCCCGTTCTCTCCCGCCACCTGGTTAAGCCATATCAAGGGATTGTGGTCCGTCATGACGGTAAAAGAGCGTCCATACACGTAGGGCAATTTCTTTAAAGCCCAGACTAAGGCCAAACACTCTGTTTCCACGGCAGCATATCCAACTTCACGGAGTAACAACTTGCAGCTGAGATACGCCACCGGGTGCTCTTTCACTTCATCACCAACTTGGCTTAGTACAGCTCCCAGTCCGAACATGGAGGCATCTGTATGAACGACAAAGCGTTTGTTAGGATCGGGTGTCGCCAGTATGGGAGCTTGTGTTAGGGTGGTTTTTAACTGATGAAATGCTGTCTTGCACTCCGGGGACCACAGGACCTGTTTAGGGAGAGTCTTTTTGGTCAGGTCCGTTAGGGGTTTGACTATGTCACTATAGTGGGGACAAACTTCCTGTAGTACCCTGCTGTCCCTAAAAATGCAAGTACCTGGGTCTTGGTTCCCGTCCACTCGGGGCATAGGGTAGGCATCTGTCACAGTACAGTCATTCAGATTATCTCCGGCAGCAGCTTGGACAGGATCCCCTTCGAAAAGTTTGCCGCACTCTTCCTGAAGATCTCGATGGTTGGGCTCATTCTGGAAGCAATGATGATCTGGATGGATGATTAGTCTCTCGATACCTCGTGGATTGGGTAGAGCAATATCGTTGCAGATGACCGGTTCGGTTACAGGTATAGCACTTAGGTCCGGTAGGAGGGTTGGGTCGGGCTGGTGGTCTAGAGGCGGACCACTGAGGTACTGAAGTTGGCTTAGAGGCTGGTAAACTGGGCCGAGATAGTGGATAGCGCTCGTTTTCGCCTGACCTTCGAGAGTCCAGATATACATCGGCCAAAGTAGCCGCTTGCTGTACCATCCGTGGTTGCTTATCTCGCACCCAATCCTGTACTACCGGAGGGGTGTGGTTAAAGAACTGTTCTAATAGTACTAGCTGGGTGATGTCCTCTATGGTATGAGCGTGGCTTCCCTGGAACCAGCTCTTAAGGTTCCGCTGCAGACGATGTGCCCACTCCACGTATGTTGTGTTGGTTTGTTTCTGGGATTCTCGAAACTTAATCCGGCTGGCTTCGGGTGTCATGGCAAATCGGGCTAGCAAAGCTTCTTTTACCCGGTCGAAGTCTTTAGCGTCCTCGTCCTCCAGGGCCCGATATGCATCCGCCGCTCTGCCAGTTAAATTACTCGCCAGTAAGATTACCCAATCTTGGGACAGTACTTCATGTATCTGGCATAGTCTCTCAAAGTCCTGCAGGAATGATTCAATTTGGCAGAACTACGCATATGCAGGGCGCTACTGTGTCTCAGCGTTATTCCAAAAGTTCTTTAGTGTGGGCCTTTTTTGAGACGAGTGCATCAGATCGCACCGCTGCTATTTGTAACATATGTCTCAAGCGTATCTCGCGTGGCCAAAACATCACCCGTGTGGGCACCACATGCTTGACCAGACATATGTCGACCTGCCATGCAGTTCGTTGGCAAGCATACCTCAAAGACCCACACCAAAGAACAAAGCGGACCTCCCCTTGCCCCTCATCAGCTGGGATCTCCAACCCACTATACCCTCAGTCCTCTCTGAAGCCTGCACTGATAGGACTGAAGGTGTAGAATTAGGTGTGTCACAGCCTAGTACATGCGGGCAATCTACTATGGGTACACCGATGGCAGATTGTACCAGGCAAATTTCCCTGCCCCAGCTGCTGCAGCGCCGAAAGAAGTTCTCTCCCAACCACCCACATGCCCAGTGGTTGAATGCTAGCTTAGCTAAATTGATAGCACTTCAACTGCTGCCTTTTCAGTTGGTAGATTCTGCCCCCTTCCGTGAGTTTGTGGAATGTGCGGTACCTCAGTGGCAAGTTCCCAAACGCCACTTTTTCTCACGGAAGGCGATTCCGGCTCTCTACCGCCATGTGGAAGGTAATGTCCATGCCTCGCTGGACAGGGCCGTCAGTGGTAAGGTGCATATTACCGCTGACTCATGGTCCAGCAGGCATGGACAGGGACATTACCTATCTTTCACGGCGCATTGGGTGACTCTGCTGGCAGCTGGGAAGGATGCAGGACAGGGTACAGTAGTTTTGGAGGTTGTTCCGCCACCACACCTCCAAAATGCTACTACTGGTTTTGACACACTTCTCTCCTCCACCCCCTCCTCTTCTTCTTCCTCTGTGGCCTCTTCCTGTGCTGATGTGTCCTCGGAACCAGCGGTGCTCCGTAGGTGTTCAAGGGGCTACGCAGGTACGCAGGCAAAGAGATGCCATGCGGTGCTTGAGCTGGTGTGCTTGGGGGACAGGAGCCACACTGGGCCAGAGGTTCTGTCAGCTCTGCAGAGGCAGGCTCAGAGGTGGTTGACGCCACGCCAGCTTAAGCCAGGATTGGTGGTTTGCGACAAAGGCACCAACCTCCTCTTTGCCCTGCGACAGGGACAACTGACCCATGTGCCCTGTTTTGCTCATGTCCTTAATTTGGTGGTGAAGCGGTTCTTGGGCAGGTACCCGGGCTTACAGGATGTCCTGAAGCAGGCCAGCAAAGTCTGTGTGCATTTCCGACGGTCATATAATGCCAGTGCTCGGCTGGCAGACCTCCAAAGGGAATACAACCTGCCCAAGAACCTAATCTGTGACATGCCCACCAGGTGGAACTCTACGTTGGCCATGCTGCAGCGGCTGCACACGCAGCAGAGGGCCATCAATGAGTATCTGTGCCAATATGGCAGCAGAACTGGGTCAGGGGAGCTTGTTTCTTTTCCCCACGCCAGTGGGCCATGATCAGGGATGCATGCACTGTCCTGTCACCATTTGAGGAGGCCACAAGGATGGTGAGCAGTGACAGCGCATGCATCAGTGAGACTGTCCCTCTTATTCACATGTTGGTAGCACACGCTGCGTGAAATAATGGACAGGGCCCTTGAGGCAGAACAGAGGGAGGAAGAGGAGGACTTCCTTACCTCTCAAGGCCCCCTTTATCCAGACAGTGTTTCTGCTTGCCCACCTATCACACAGGAAGAGGAGGAGGAGGATTGTTTCAGCATGAAGGTGGAGCCTAGCACTCAGCATCAGCAGCAGTCTTCAAGGGATCAATTACAGTCCCAAGAAACCCATGGACTTGTATGTGGCTGGGATGAGGTGGCTGCGGATCCTGTGCCTCAGTGACCCAGAGGACTCCGCACCGAATGCCTCAGCAAACCTACATTGCATGGCTTCCCTGATCCTGCAAAGCCTGCGGAAGGATCCTCGTATTCGTGCTATCAATAAGAGGGATCATTACTGGCTGGCAACTCTCCTTGATCCACGTTACAAGAATAAGGGTACGAACCTTATCTTGCCGGCGCAGAGGGAGCAGAAGATGAAACATTTTTGGGAGGCCTTGCAGAAAGGTCTGTGCAACGCGTTCCCAGAGACTGGGGGGTTACAAAATCCAGGTCCTGGACAACGTGTTTCTGAGGCTTCGGTCAGTCACAGAAGGAGCGGTGAAGAAGGTGGCCGTCTGACCGAGGCGTTCAGACAATTTTTTAGTCCGCAGCCCCAAGGTATGATCGGTTCCAGCAACCATCGCCAGCGTCTGTTTTACATGGTGCGGGAATACCTAGGGGCAAGATCAGACTTGGACACCTTTCCCACCGAAAATCCTCTGGCTTACTGGGGCTTCTTGAGGATGGATCACTGGCCAGAGCTTGCACAGTATGCAATTGAGCTACTGGCTTGTCTTGCATCCAGCGTTCTTTCAGAACACACATTCAGTGCTGCTGGAGGCTTTTTAACCGATCACAGGGTGCGCCTCTCCACTGACTCGGTCGATTGACTGATCTTCAAAAAAATCATTCAGGCTTGGATCACCACCAGCTACCAAGCACCTGATGCTGATGTAACTGAGTAATTTTTTTTGAAATGTCAGATCCATTCAAGACTGCCTATGCTGATGCTGAGCGACTATCCTGTTATGCTGAGTGACTATCCTTTTCCTCCTCAATGATCATGCTGATAGCTTGTAAGAACATTTTTGGTTCTGTGCACAGCCACCAGTGGCTAAGGCCCAATTTGTCTGCCCTGTTTAACAGGGGTGTATAATTAAAATTTTTGATGCAATACTTTGCAGCGGGCTCATTTCTGCGCTCCAACTAGAGTATCTGTGAGGGGTTGCAGTGTTGTGGCACAGGCACCACCATCACCACCAACAAAGGCCCAATTTTTCTGCCCCTGTTCAACAGAGGCATGTAATTACAATTCTTGATCTTTTATTTCACAGCAGGGCCCATTCCTGTGCCCACCAAGAGTAACTGTGAGGGCTTACAGAGTTGTGGCACCAGCGCCAGCACCAAAGGCCCAATTTTTCTACCACTGTTCAACAATGGCATGTAATTACAATTCTTGATATAATAGTTCACACAGCAGGGCGTTCCAGCGCTCACCAAGACTAACTGTGAGGGCTTACAGTGTTGTGGCAACACCAACACCTAGGGCCCAAATTTCTGCAGTATATGCAGAAGTATATACGGCAGGCCCCTACTTTCAAACATCCAACTTACAAACAACTCCTACTTGCAAACGGAAGGAGACAACAGGAAGTGAGAGGAAATCTACCCCATGGAAGGGAAATTCTCTTCTATAGGAGGTGTCTCCTGTCCACTGATGCTTTATCACCAATCCTTGTTTCACTAAAAAACCCAAATTTTCAAAACATCATTTGTCATTGGGACAGAAAGTGAATTGCAATCTTCTAAACAGATGCACACAGACAGCAAAACAAATGTTTACAAGGGTGATAACTCTTCTCTATGTTTTCATAAAAGCTTAAAAATAGATTTTTATGGCTGGAGCTACACTTTAAAAAAGTACCAGTTCAAAATTACAAACAGATTCTACTTAACAACAAACCTACAGTGCCTGTCTTGTTTGCACCACCTGTATAATGCTTTTCAAAGTATATAGGGCCAAAGGGGCTTGTAACGACCTGGGGGGAGTGGGGGGAAACCCATGCTATTTTTGTCAATGATTTTCATCCATATTGCAGGGACCAGACATTTACATTAAAACCGCAAGCAGTTTTAAATGACTTTTTTCTTATAGCAATCTCATTTTGTGCAGGGACAGTTCTAAACACATGCCACCTCACAGGCATACTATAGACACCCAGCAGGTACGATATTTAAAGGAATTTTTCATTTTTTTTTCACTTTAAGCATCATTAAAATCACTGCTCCAGAAAAAACGACCATTTTCAAAACTTTTTTTCCCATTGATACATGTTCCCTGGGGGCAAGACCCATGTTCTCAAACCCGTTTTCACTTTTGAATTCGAATGTTCGAGTCCCATTGACGTCATGGGGGGTTCTAAATGTTTGCGCGAACGTTCGGTCCGTTTGAAGGTTCTGGTGCGAACCGAACTGGGGGGTGTTCGGCTCATCCCTATTGTTCTGCAATCCTTCTAGATAGCCAGGGACAATATAACTGAAAAGTGTGCAGAACAGGCAGAGAGCACAGAGAGTTATCAGCTAACAAAGTTGTTGGCAAAATCATTGTTAGGGTTTATATACCTTGTAAGGTAAGCATTGGTATAACTTGAATAATGTGCTTTCTAAAATTACACTATTGCTTTACTCTAATTATTCCCATGAGACTAGTTTCCACCATTGATAAATGGATGGGCCTCAATCAGAAATATGTATTTTTCTAAATGTAGACTGACTTCTTCTGTAATTGTAGTTGATCAGATTGATAATATAGCATGCTACTTGATAACCAGTGTGTAGCAGTTTCCTTGCTAACCAGCACAATTTAGAACACCTTCTCTACAAGAACAGTAATAAATGGCAAACTCTAGGCCGGCCATACACGGTGCAAATTTCCCAGTTGCAAGAAAGAAATTCACATGGATAGTGCTGACAGGGGAATCCCTACTGCTGAGCTATTGTCTGCTCCCAGCGGAGGGACAGGGGCGGGCGAGGAAAGCCATTCTTGCCGGGAGAAGACAGTCATAATCTTGTGATAATCGTAAGAGAATCTGGCAGGCTCGATTTACCCAAGTTGATAGATCAATCAACTTGGTACATTCAGCCTGCCCATTAACGGTTCGAATCTCAGCCAGTTCCTGCCAAACCAGCTGAGTTTGAAACCATATATGGCCGAGCTTAGAGGGAAACATTGTGATATAGAGAAAAATTCAGCGCTGGAATAATAAACAAAAACAAAAACAAAAATTGCAAGCCAGCACTAAGGATCAATTCAAATCAAAAGTCCCAAAGTCATAAAGTGTAAAAAATAGTGCAGCGCAAATACAATAATAATAAAATAATTAATTATCAAAGAAAGTCCATAAAGTGCACAAGTGAAAAAATCCAAATGGTGCTCCAATGTAAAGTGACTGAGTGCAGTAAATCAGAGAATCTGTGATCCACAGGTAAAGAATCCTCCACCAATGTAAATAGATAGATGGCCTCTCACCTCAGCCATTCGACCATGGCTAGGTCACATAGCATATTATACCTCCCAGGTATAGGCAAAACACCTTGAATCCCAATAGGCAGACAGCTACCAGCAACACAGCTTAGCCAATTTCCAGATCAGCAGGAGGGTATATGTAAATGAGAGAGGAGACAGACTAGTGCTCTCTGTATGGTAAACTAAGTATTTATTAAAAACAACAGGTAACAAACTCACAATTAGTGGCACTCAAAGCCGAGTGTGAAGCATGAATACATGTATCAGAGCTCCAGGCTTCCGAATCCACGATCTGTTCACAGGGCAGCGTGTGAGGCGGCGAGCGCGGGTGACGTCACGTGACTCCTCCCCCTTCGTACGTTACGTCCCAGTGGGCGGGACTTCATCAGCATAGGGTGGAGAGATCAACGTGTGCGCCCCGCAGTATGTTATATAGTGTGCCGTTGCCTCAGCAACCTAGCACAACAAATAAAGACCTGCCAACAGCGCCATCTTGTGTCTATAAACTAGAAGACGGCCAGTCATACTTAGCATATTGCCAAGCAGACCGAAAAAGCCTCTATGTTCAACATAGAGTAAATAAAAAGGCAGATACAATATTCTTTAAACAAAATCATTAAATCAATAAATTTAGAATTAAGTGACGTCAACCACGGTCGCCTTCTCACTAACAAATAGATATTATGAATGACACCATAGACATTCATTTAATGCTTAACATAGCAAATTTTGCCATATCAAGTAGTACAGAACAAATTACCAATACTTGATAATGCTACAATCGGTCAATACCAACATATTAATAATATACAGTATATAGATAAAAATTAAAATTCATATAAAATTCATATATAATCTATATAAAATCATATATAAAAAAGATTTTCTTATATATAAAAAAAATCATATACAATTCATATAAAATTCCCCAATACACAAAACAAATAATCAGAGTACAAAAAATTACTAAAAATTACTAGCGATTGGAAATAAAACAATTGAGATCAAACTCACGTTGAGGCCGGCCGGGGAGGAAACTTTAGTTTCGTATATCCAGAATGATTCTCGGCGGCTAAGTTGCCGGATATAGTGTCCCCCTCTCCAATGCTTAGCAACTTTTTCGATGCCCCAAAATTTGAGACCTTTGGGGTCCCTATTGTGGCATTCTCTAAAGTGCTTCGATACACTGTGGTTTCGAATACCACGCCGTATATTGCTTACATGTTCTCCCACCCTCACGTGTAACTCACGTGAGGTGCGCCCAACATATTGCAATCCGCATTGGCATTCGAGCATATAGACCACACCTACAGTCGAGCACGTGATCAAATCTTTAATAGGGTATTCTGTCCCAGTGACTCTAGAAACAAAGGACTTGCGCTTTTTGATATTAAATTTAGCATGTTTGCAAGTTGCACATCTGCCGCACGCATAAAAGCCTGACAAAAAGTTAAAACGTTTTGGCCGAGGGATAACTGGCGGGTCTATCACTCCTGGGGCCAGGCGGTCCCTGAGACAGGGGGCCTTCTTGTACACAAATTTTGGACGCTCAGGAAGAACAGGGCCAAGGACCATATCTCCTTTTAGCACAGGCCAATGTTTGGCCACTATTTTCTCAAACTTTTTGTGTTGTATGTTGTAATCTAATAACATTTTGTAATTAGCTACCTCTGAATTCACATCAGGGGGTCTATCTTTTATGATCAAACTCCTGTCAGTATTCCTGACTTTTTCTATTTCCTCCTTGATCACAGGCATAGAGTAGCCTTTGGCCACAAATCTAGCGGCTAATTCCTGAGATTGTACTATGAAGTCAGATTCTAGTGTGCAATTCCTACGCAGCCTTACAAACTGGCCACGAGGAATATTACACAGCCACAGTCGATGGTGGCAGCTAGTTAGAGGGATATACCCATTTCTGTCTACAGTATTGAAATGATTTCTGGTGACTAATCTGGGCCCAGATTTGAATATTTCAAGATCCAGGAAGGTCACCTGTTCACAAGAGACCGTCCACGTTAAGACAATCCCCTGATCATTGGAGTTGAGTCTACTCATAAACAACTCAAATGAGGGCAGGTCCCCCTCCCAAATCATCACCAAATCATCTATATACAAAAATAGTTGCTCTCCAAGCAAAATCTCAAACCATTCAAAAGAAAACATACATGCTCTGGTTTCAAATCAGTAGCTTCCAGAGCCCATGCAACTGATGCCAAAGCAGCATCATGACCAATTATGGTATACAAAGATCCCACATCTGCGGTCACCAGTATAGTGTTATCTGTACATGGAATAGAATTCAAAATTTGAATAATTTGCTTGGTATCCCGCAAATAAGCGGGAACTTTACAAACTAGTGGTTGCAAGAAAACGTCCAAGTACTGCCCCAGCCGGGATGTAACGGAATCAATTCCATTTACTATTGGACGACCTGGGGGTCTTTCCGCATCTTTGTGTAATTTAGGCAAAAAATAAATTATCGGGGTCCGACAGTGATAAAGATCTAAATATGCAGCCTCCTTTTTGTTAAGGACACCTGATTCCTTGCCCTCTTCTATTAACAAATGGAGTTTTTTTTAAACTTAACCATAGGATCACCCCGCAAAAGGAGGTAGGTACTGTGGTCACCCAGCAGCCTACACATCTCCTCATAATAGTAGGTCTTGCTGAGGACCACTAGGCCCCCCCCCCTTATCAGCCGGGCGAATCAAAATATCATTGCGTTTCTCCAGAGAGACAATGCCTCGCTGGATACACTGCGAATCCCTCACTTTATTAATCCGAAGATTATCAAGGTCTTTGCAAAACAAATTGCGAAAAACTTCCAAATGTTTGGTATCGGTGTATTGGGGGTTAAAAACAGACTTATTCCTTAGTTTAGAATGATTAGAAATGACACTAGGGAGGCTTCTCTCAATCGGGTTAAAAAGGAAATATTTCTTTAAATTTAAATTCCTTACATATTTCTGGACATTCACATAAGTCTCAAACTTATTTAAATTGCGTATAGGCGCAAATTTCAGACCTTTGTCAAGTACCCGCATCTCATCCCCAGTGAGAGTGACCCTACTGATGTTGAAGATCCCGGCACCGATCACGCCCTTGGTCTTTTGGATTCGTCTCCCCCTCTGACTCCTCTTGATTTTTTCTTTTGGACCTGGGTTGTCCCACAAACGGGGGGGCCTGGGCCAAAGGAGGAGGGTAGGGGGGAGGGAGGGTTCCCTCCATTCGCCGGTCCAAGCCGGTGGAAAGGGCGGAGGTCCCCTCCAGGGGGTCCTCCCCTGTCCTAAAAAATGTTGTTGATTAGTGGGGGGTGGGGGTCCCTCCCAATAGTTCTGTAAGGGAGGGTAGTAGTTGTACGTAGGTAAAGGAGGCGGTACCCCTGGTGCCGCAGGAATGGATGTATTTTCATACTTAGAGAAGCGAGAGGTTACCCTCACAGATGTATTCTCTAAAACCACCAATATCTCCGACTCAGGGGATTTGATTGTTTCTTTTAAGAAATTAGGACACCTATTTGAAAAGAAAATCAAGACCTGGTGGGACATTGTTACGTTTGAACAGTATCTGGTGACTCAGATCATCCCCAGACGATTGAGGTGGGACGTACCGCCTAATGATGGTCTGGTGGATGATGAGTCTAACATAGAGTGGTTTAAATTTTTCACAGCCAAAGGTTTTGAGTTAATTAGACTTCTTTTGTCCCGCAAGCAGCGGAAAAAGTTATGGCTAGATGGTCAGATAAAAATCATCTCTGATGCCATTGAGCAACACAAAGATACTCCCGATTTTTTACGTCTCTCTGAGGAACTTAAACTAGGAAACCCTAGAGAAAAAACGGAAAAAATTTCTAAGAGACGTGGAAGACTTTGGATTATCTAATGTCTATAAATGGCAGGCTTTGAATTCTTTGTCCTCGACACAGGTGCAGCCTCTGCCTATGGATACCATAGAGCCACCATCTACCCCAGCAGCACAGGAGGCTCAAGGTTTTTGGGCTGTTAACACTACCCGTGATAGAACCCCCACTGGATTGGCTACACCAACGGGGAGAGGAACTGGTCATGTGAGGGGAAGGGGTAAGAATAAGAATGGTAGAGGTAGGGGAGGCCACCCCACTGGGAGGCCTGCTTATGCCTCTTCATCCCAAGAAACTCCACCTTGGAGAACTGAGTCCAAGAAAGGGAGAGGTCAAAAGAGAGGGGGCAGTAACCGCCCACCAGGGGCACCGCCTCCTTTACCTACGTACAACTACTACGCTCCCTTACAGAACTATTGGGAGGGACCCCCACCCCCCACTAATCAACAACATTTTTTAGGACAGGGGAGGACCCCCTGGAGGGGACCTCCGCCCTTTCCACCGGCTTGGACCGGCGAATGGAGGGAAGCCTCCCTCCCCCCCTACCCTCCTCCTTTGGCCCAGGCCCCCCCGTTTGTGGGACATCCCAGGTCCAAAAGAAAAAATCAAGAGGAGTCAGAGGGGGGAGACGAATCCAAAAGACCAAGGGCGTGATCGGTGCCGGGATCTTCAACCTCAGTGGGGTCACTCTCACTGGGGATGAGATGCGGGTACTTGACAAAGGTCTGAAATTTGCGCCTATACGCAATTTAAATAAGTTTGAGACTTATGTGAATGTCCAGAAATATGTAAGGAATTTAAATTTAAAGAAATATTTCCTTTCTAACCCGATTGAGAGAAGCCTCCCTAGTGTTATTTCTAATCATTCTAAACTAAGGAATAAGTCTGTTTTTAACCCCCAATACACCGATACCAAACATTTGGAAGTTTTTCGCAATTTGTTTTGCAAAGACCTTGATAATCTTCGGATTAATAAAGTGAGGGATTCGCAGTGTATCCAGCGAGGCATTGTCTCTCTGGAGAAACGCAATGATATTATGATTCGCCCGGCTGATAAGGGGGGGGGGCCTAGTGGTTCTCAGCAAGACCTACTATTATGAGGAGATGTGTAGGCTGCTGGGTGACCACAGTACCTACCTCCTTTTGCGGGGTGATCCTATGGTTAAGTTTAAAAAAAAACTCCATTTGTTAATAGAAGAGGGCAAGGAATCAGGTGTCCTTAACAAAAAGGAGGCTGCATATTTAGATCTTTATCACTGTCGGACCCCGATAATTTATTTTTTGCCTAAATTACACAAAGATGCGGAAAGACCCCCAGGTCGTCCAATAGTAAATGGAATTGATTCCGTTACATCCCGGCTGGGGCAGTACTTGGACGTTTTCTTGCAACCACTAGTTTGTAAAGTTCCCGCTTATTTGCGGGATACCAAGCAAATTATTCAAATTTTGAATTCTATTCCATGTACAGATAACACTATACTGGTGACCGCAGATGTGGGATCTTTGTATACCATAATTGGTCATGATGCTGCTTTGGCATCAGTTGCATGGGCTCTGGAAGCTACTGATTTGAAACCAGAGCATGTATGTTTTCTTTTGAATGGTTTGAGATTTTGCTTGGAGAGCAACTATTTTTAGTTCAACAAGGAGTTTTTTCTCCAGCGGTGCGGTGTTGCGATGGGAGCCCGTTTCGCTCCCAGTGTGGCCAATTTGTTTATGGCCCGCTGGGAGCGAGACGTGGTCTTCCAGGACACGCCACCACAATTACTTTGCTACCGCAGGTATATAGATGATTTGGTGATGATTTGGGAGGGGGACCTGCCCTCATTGGAGTTGTTTATGAGTAGACTCAACTCCAATGATCAGGGGATTGTCTTAACGTGGACGGTCTCTTGTGAACAGGTGACCTTCCTGGATCTTGAAATATTCAAATCTGGGCCCAGATTAGTCACCAGAAATCATTTCAAAACTGTAGACAGAAATGGGTATATCCCTCTAACTAGCTGCCACCATCGACTGTGGCTGTGTAATATTCCTCGTGGCCAGTTTGTAAGGCTGCGTAGGAATTGCACACTAGAATCTGACTTCATAGTACAATCTCAGGAATTAGCCGCTAGATTTGTGGCCACAGGCTACTCTATGCCTGTGATCAAGGAGGAAATAGAAAAAGTCAGGAATACTGACAGGAGTTTGATCATAAAAGATAGACCCCCTGATGTGAATTCAGAGGTAGCTAATTACAAAATGTTATTAGATTACAACATACAACACAAAAAGTTTGAGAAAATAGTGGCTAAACATTGGCCTGTGCTAAAAGGAGATATGGTCCTTGGCCCTGTTCTTCCTGAGCGTCCAAAATGTGTGTACAAGAAGGCCCCCTGTCTCAGGGACCGCCTGGCCCCAGGAGTGATAGACCCGCCAGTTATCCCTCGGCCAAAACTTTTTAACTTTTTGTCAGGCTTTTATGCGTGCGGCAGATGTGCAACTTGCAAACATGCTAAATTTAATATCAAAAAGCGCAAGTCCTTTGTTTCTAGTGTCACTGGGACAGAATACCCTATTAAAGATTTGATCACGTGCTCGACTGTAGGTGTGGTCTATATGCTCGAATGCCAATGCGGATTGCAATATGTTGGGCGCACCTCACGTGAGTTACACGTGAGGGTGATAGAACATGTAAGCAATATACGGCGTGGTATTCGAAACCACAGTGTATCGAAGCACTTTAGAGAATGCCACAATAGGGACCCCAAAGGTCTCAAATTTTGGGGCATCGAAAAAGTTGCTAAGCATTGGAGAGGGGGACACTATATCCGGCAACTTAGCCGCCGGGAATCATTCTGGATATACGAAACTAAAGTTTCCTCCCCGGCCGGCCTCAACGTTGAGTTTGATCTCAATTGTTTTATTTCCAATCGCTAGTAATTTTTAGTAATTTTTTGTACTCTGATTATTTGTTTTGTGTATTGGGGAATTTTATATGAATTGTATATGAATTTTTTTATATATATGAAAATCTTTTTTATATATGATTTTATATAGATTATATATGAATTTTATATGAATTTTAATTTTTATCTATATACTGTATATTATTAATATGTTGGTATTGACGGATTGTAGCATTATCAAGTATTGGTAATTTGTTCTGTACTACTTGATATGGCAAAATTTGCTATGTTAAGCATTAAATGAATGTCTATGGTGTCATTCATAATATCTATTTGTTAGTGAGAAGGCGACCGTGGTTGACGTCACTTAATTCTAAATTTATTGATTTAATGATTTTGTTTAAAGAATATTGTATCTGCCTTTTTATTTACTCTATGTTGAACATAGAGGCTTTTTCGGTCTGCTTGGCAATATGCTAAGTATGACTGGCCGTCTTCTAGTTTATAGACACAAGATGGCGCTGTTGGCAGGTCTTTATTTGTTGTGCTAGGTTGCTGAGGCAACGGCACACTATATAACATACTGCGGGACGCACACGTTGATCTCTCCACCCTATGCTGATGAAGTCCCGCCCACTGGGACGTAACGTATGAAGGGGGAGGAGTCACGTGACATCACCCGCGCTCGCCGCCTCACACGCTGCCCTGTGAACGGATCGTGGATTCGGAAGCCTGGAGCTCTGATACATGTATTCATGCTTCACACTCGGCTTTGAGTGCCACTAATTGTGAGTTTGTTACCTGTTGTTTTTAATAAATACTTAGTTTACCATACAGAGAGCACTAGTCTGTCTCCTCTCTCATTTACATATACCCTCCTGCTGATCTGGAAATTGGCTAAGCTGTGTTGCTGGTAGCTGTCTGCCTATTGGGATTCAAGGTGTTTTGCCTATACCTGGGAGGTATAATATGCTATGTGACCTAGCCATGGTCGAATGGCTGAGGTGAGAGGCCATCTATCTATTTACATTGGTGGAGGATTCTTTACCTGTGGATCACAGATTCTCTGATTTACTGCACTCAGTCACTTTACATTGGAGCACCATTTGGATTTTTTCACTTGTGCACTTTATGGACTTTCTTTGATATTTAATTATTTTATTATTATTGTATTTGCGCTGCACTATTTTTTACACTTTATAACTTTGGGACTTTTGATTTGAATTGATCCTTAGTGCTGGCTTGCAATTTTTGTTTTTGTTTTTGTTTATTATTCCAGCGCTAAATTTTTCTCTATATCACAGTATCTCTTATAATTCATTTATATTCACGCCGCAGGAATGGATGTATTTTCATACTTAGAGAAGCGAGAGGTTACCCTCACAGATGTATTCTCTAAAACCACCAATATCTCCGACTCAGGGGATTTGATTGTTTCTTTTAAGAAATTAGGACACCTATTTGAAAAGAAAATCAAGACCTGGTGGGACATTGTTACGTTTGAACAGTATCTGGTGACTCAGATCATCCCCAGACGATTGAGGTGGGACGTACCGCCTAATGATGGTCTGGTGGATGATGAGTCTAACATAGAGTGGTTTAAATTTTTCACAGCCAAAGGTTTTGAGTTAATTAGACTTCTTTTGTCCCGCAAGCAGCGGAAAAAGTTATGGCTAGATGGTCAGATAAAAATCATCTCTGATGCCATTGAGCAACACAAAGATACTCCCGATTTTTTACGTCTCTCTGAGGAACTTAAACTTAAACTTGTCAAATGGGACAAGGAAACCCTAGAGAAAAAACTTAAAAAATTTCTAAGAGACGTGGAAGACTTTGGATTATCTAATGTCTATAAATGGCAGGCTTTGAATTCTTTGTCCTCGACACAGGTGCAGCCTCTGCCTATGGATACCATAGAGCCACCATCTACCCCAGCAGCACAGGAGGCTCAAGGTTTTTGGGCTGTTAACACTACCCGTGATAGAACCCCCACTGGATTGGCTACACCAACGGGGAGAGGAACTGGTCATGTGAGGGGAAGGGGTAAGAATAAGAATGGTAGAGGTAGGGGAGGCCACCCCACTGGGAGGCCTGCTTATGCCTCTTCATCCCAAGAAACTCCACCTTGGAGAACTGAGTCCAAGAAAGGGAGAGGTCAAAAGAGAGGGGGCAGTAACCGCCCACCAGGGGCACCGCCTCCTTTACCTACGTACAACTACTACGCTCCCTTACAGAACTATTGGGAGGGACCCCCACCCCCCACTAATCAACAACATTTTTTAGGACAGGGGAGGACCCCCTGGAGGGGACCTCCGCCCTTTCCACCGGCTTGGACCGGCGAATGGAGGGAACCCTCGCTCCCCCCCTACCCTCCTCCTTTGGCCCAGGCCCCCCTGTTTGTGGGACAACCCAGGTCCAAAAGAAAAAATCAAGAGGAGTCAGAGGGGGAGACGAATCCAAAAGACCAAGGGCGTGATCGGTGCCGGGATCTTCAACCTCAGTGGGGTCACTCTCACTGGGGATGAGATGCGGGTACTTGACAAAGGTCTGAAATTTGCGCCTATACGCAATTTAAATAAGTTTGAGACTTATGTGAATGTCCAGAAATATGTAAGGAATTTAAATTTAAAGAAATATTTCCTTTCTAACCCGATTGAGAGAAGCCTCCCTAGTGTTATTTCTAATCATTCTAAACTAAGGAATAAGTCTGTTTTTAACCCCCAATACACCGATACCAAACATTTGGAAGTTTTTCGCAATTTGGTATGCAAAGACCTTGATAATCTTCGGATTAATAAAGTGAGGGATTCGCAGTGTATCCAGCGAGGCATTGTCTCTCTGGAGAAACGCAATGATATTGTGATTCACCCGGCTGATAAGGGGGGGGGCCTAGTGGTCCTCAGCAAGACCTACTATTATGAGGAGATGTGTAGGCTGCTGGGTGACCACAGTACCTACCTCCTTTTGCGGGGTGATCCTATGGTTAAGTTTAAAAATAAACTCCATTTGTTAATAGAGAGGGCAAGGAATCAGGTGTCCTTAACAAAAAGGAGGCTGCATATTTAGATCCTTATCACTGTCGGACCCCGATAATTTATTTTTTGCCTAAATTACACAAAGATGCGGAAAGACCCCCAGGTCGTCCAATAGTAAATGGAATTGATTCCGTTACATCCCGGCTGGGGCAGTACTTGGACGTTTTCTTGCAACCACTAGTTTGTAAAGTTCCTGCTTATTTGCGGGATACCAAGCAAATTATTCAAATTTTGAATTCTATTCCATGTACAGATAACACTATACTGGTGACCGCAGATGTGGGATCTTTGTATACCATAATTGGTCATGATGCTGCTTTGGCATCAGTTGCATGGGCTCTGGAAGCTACTGATTTGAAACCAGAGCATGTATGTTTTCTTTTGAATGGTTTGAGATTTTGCTAGGAGAGCAACTATTTTTGGTTCAACAAGGAGTTTTTTCTCCAGCGGTGCGGTGTTGCGATGGGAGCCCGTTTCGCTCCCAGTGTGGCCAATTTGTTTATGGCCCGCTGGGAGCGAGACGTGGTCTTCCAGGACACGCCACCACAATTACTTTGCTACCGCAGGTATATAGATGATTTGGTGATGATTTGGGAGGGGGACCTGCCCTCATTGGAGTTGTTTATGAGTAGACTCAACTCCAATGATCAGGGGATTGTCTTAACGTGGACGGTCTCTTGTGAACAGGTGACCTTCCTGGATCTTGAAATATTCAAATCTGGGCCCAGATTAGTCACCAGAAATCATTTCAATACTGTAGACAGAAATGGGTATATCCCTCTAACTAGCTGCCACCATCGACTGTGGCTGTGTAATATTCCTCGTGGCCAGTTTGTAAGGCTGCGTAGGAATTGCACACTAGAATCTGACTTCATAGTACAATCTCAGGAATTAGCCGCTAGATTTGTGGCCAAAGGCTACTCTATGCCTGTGATCAAGGAGGAAATAGAAAAAGTCAGGAATACTGACAGGAGTTTGATCATAAAAGATAGACCCCCTGATGTGAATTCAGAGGTAGCTAATTACAAAATGTTATTAGATTACAACATACAACACAAAAAGTTTGAGAAAATAGTGGCCAAACATTGGCCTGTGCTAAAAGGAGATATGGTCCTTGGCCCTGTTCTTCCTGAGCGTCCAAAATTTGTGTACAAGAAGGCCCCCTGTCTCAGGGACCGCCTGGCCCCAGGAGTGATAGACCCGCCAGTTATCCCTCGGCCAAAACTTTTTAACTTTTTGTCAGGCTTTTATGCGTGCGGCAGATGTGCAACTTGCAAACATGCTAAATTTAATATCAAAAAGCGCAAGTCCTTTGTTTCTAGTGTCACTGGGACAGAATACCCTATTAAAGATTTGATCACGTGCTCGACTGTAGGTGTGGTCTATATGCTTGAATGCCAATGCGGATTGCAATATGTTGGGCGCACCTCACGTGAGTTACACGTGAGGGTGGGAGAACATGTAAGCAATATACGGCGTGGTATTCGAAACCACAGTGTATCGAAGCACTTTAGAGAATGCCACAATAGGGACCCCAAAGGTCTCAAATTTTGGGGCATCGAAAAAGTTGCTAAGCATTGGAGAGGGGGACACTATATCCGGCAACTTAGCCGCCGAGAATCATTCTGGATATACGAAACTAAAGTTTCCTCCCCGGCCGGCCTCAACGTTGAGTTTGATCTCAATTGTTTTATTTCCAATCGCTAGTAATTTTTAGTAATTTTTTGTACTCTGATTATTTGTTTTGTGTATTGGGGAATTTTATATGAATTGTATATGAATTTTTTTATATATAAGAAAATCTTTTTTATATATGATTTTATATAGATTATATATGAATTTTATATGAATTTTAATTTTTATCTATATACTGTATATTATTAATATGTTGGTATTGACGGATTGTAGCATTATCAAGTATTGGTAATTTGTTCTGTACTACTTGATATGGCAAAATTTGCTATGTTAAGCATTAAATGAATGTCTATGGTGTCATTCATAATATCTATTTGTTAGTGAGAAGGCGACCGTGGTTGACGTCACTTAATTCTAAATTTATTGATTTAATGATTTTGTTTAAAGAATATTGTATCTGCCTTTTTATTTACTCTATGTTGAACATAGAGGCTTTTTCGGTCTGCTTGGCAATATGCTAAGTATGACTGGCCGTCTTCTAGTTTATAGACACAAGATGGCGCTGTTGGCAGGTCTTTATTTGTTGTGCTAGGTTGCTGAGGCAACGGCACACTATATAACATACTGCGGGACGCACACGTTGATCTCTCCACCCTATGCTGATGAAGTCCCGCCCACTGGGACGTAACGTACGAAGGGGGAGGAGTCACGTGACGTCACCCGCGCTCGCCGCCTCACACGCTGCCCTGTGAACGGATCGTGGATTCGGAAGCCTGGAGCTCTGATACATGTATTCATGCTTCACACTCGGCTTTGAGTGCCACTAATTGTGAGTTTGTTACCTGTTGTTTTTAATAAATACTTAGTTTACCATACAGAGAGCACTAGTCTGTCTCCTCTCTCATTTACATATACCCTCCTGCTGATCTGGAAATTGGCTAAGCTGTGTTGCTGGTAGCTGTCTGCCTATTGGGATTCAAGGTGTTTTGCCTATACCTGGGAGCAGTGGCGGCTGGTGCTCTATTTTTTTGGGGGGGCGCAAACAAAACCCCAGTCAACCCCCCCCCCCCCCCGCCACTCGCAGACAATGGGACCTGCAGACAGACAGAGAGACAGATAGATAGATAGATAGACAGACAGATAATAAAACAGATAGATAGATAGATAGATAGATAGATAGATAGATAGATAATTAGGCAGATAGCTATAGATAGATAGATAGATAGATAGATAGATAGATAGATAGAGGGAGGGGGGGGGAGCGAGAGATAGAGCTATATATAATTAGATAGATAATTCGATAGACAGACAGACAGATAGATAGATAGAGAGACATAGCTAGATAGAGCTATAGATAAATAGATAATTAAACAGATAGATAGATGGAGGGAGGGGGAGAGAGATAGAGCTATAGATAATTAGATAGATAGATAGATAATTAGACATACAGATAGATAATTAGATAGATAGATAGATAGATAGATAGATAATTAGACAGACATATAGATATAGATAATTAGATAGATCGATAGATAGATCGATAGATAGATAGATAATCAGACAGACAGATATAGATAGATAATTAGATAGAGAGCGATAGATAGATAGATAGATAGACAGACAGACAATTAAACAGATAGAGAGAGACAGAGAAAGAGAGAGAGAGAGGGAGAGCGATAGATAGATAGATAGATAGATAGATAGATAGATAGATAGATAGATAGATAGATAGATAGATAGATAGATAGAGCGAGCTGTAGATAGATAAAGAGATAGAGCTGTAGATAGATAATTAAACAGACAGATATATAGATATAGATAGATAATTAGATGGATATAGATAGATAGATAGATAGATAGATAGATAGATAGATAGATAGATAATCAGACAGACAGCTAGCTATAGATAATTAGATAGACAGACAAATAGATAGATAGATAGATAGATAGATAGATAGATAGATAGATAGATAGATAGATAGATAGATAGATATATAGAGACATAGAGATATAGAGCTATAGATAGATAGATAGATAGATAGATAGATAGATAGATAGATAGATAGATAGATAGATAGATAGAGACATAGAGCTATAGATAGATAGATAGATAGATAGATAGATAGATAGATAGATAGATAGATAGATAGATAGATAGATAGATAGATAGATAATTAAACAGACAGACAGATAGATATAGATAGATAATTAGATAGATAAATAGATAATTAGGCAGATAGCTATAGATAGATAGATAGATAGATAGATAGATAGATAGATAGATAGATAGATAGATAAACAGACAGATAGATATAGATAGACAGACAGATAATTAGATAGATAAATAGATAGATAATTAGACAGAGGTAGCTAATAGATAGATAGATAGATAGATAGATAGATAGATAGATAGATAGATAGATAGATAGATAGATATAGATCTATAGAGAGAGAGAGATAGATCTATAGAGAGAGAGAGAGAGAGATAGATCTATAGAGAGAGAGAGATAGATAGAGCTATAGATAGATAGATAGAGACATAGATAGATAGAGACATAGAGCTATAGATAGAGAGATAGATAGATAGATAGATGGATAGATAGAGCTATAGAGAGATAGATAGATAGATAGATAGATAGATAGATAGATAGATAGATAGATAGATAGATAGATAGATAGATAGATAGATAGAGAGAGAGATAGATAGATAGATAGAGCTATAGATAGAGAGATAGATAGATCTATAGATAGAGAGATAGATAGATAGATAGATAGATGGATAGATAGAGCTATAGAGAGATAGATAGATAGATAGATAGATAGATAGATAGATAGATAGATAGATAGATAGATAGATAGAGAGATAGAGAGATAGAGAGATAGAGAGATAATTAAACAGATAGACAGACAGACAGACAGAGAGAGAGAGAGAGAGAGAGAGAGAGAGAGAGAGGGGGGACAGGCAGGACAGTCAGATAGATTAGATAGGCAGACAGAGATAAGAGATTTGTAAAGCACAGCTGCAGGACGCAGGCACTCTAAGCCCTCACACACATACAGGAGATGTGAAGCACGGCACCCTCCCCCTCCCTCCTGTCCTCTCTCAGTCCGATCACAGTACAGGCTGAGCATACAGCATAAGGTGCTGGAGATGGATGGGGTGGACAGGGACACTGGACAGGACAGACAATGAGACAAATAAAGTGTTTTTAATAAAGTTTCTTACCTTAGAGTCCTCCTGGAGTCAAAACCGAAAGTAACACTGCCCTGGGGAAAGCACCGCCCATTTCCTTCTGCAGTGAGGAAGCAGCAGGACCCAATTAGAGAGGAGAGTGGAGACACTGGAGAGTGATTGGCTCATGGCGCACAGCACATAGCCACAGAGCTTAAAAAAAAACTGCAAATGAAGCGTCTTGCCTGCTGCATTGGCATGACGCTTCAATGATGCTATAGCAGTGCTCTGAGTCTTTGACCGGCGCTCACCCTGAACATGCACCGTCTTAACCACTTGACCACTGGGCACGAAAACCCCCTTAATCACCAGACCAATTTTCAGCTTTCGGTGCTCTCACAATTTGAATGACAATTACTCAGTCATACAACATTGTACCCATCTGAAATTTTTGTCCTTTTTTTCCCACAAATAGAGCTTTCTTTTGGTGGTATTTGATCACCTCTGCGGTTTTTATTTTTTGCGCTATAAAAGAAAAAAGACTGAAAATTCTGTAAAAAAAAAAAAAAAAATCTAGTTTCTGTCATATTAGCAGGTTATTTCTCACACACAGCATATGCATACTACAAATTACACCCCAAAACACATTCTGCTATTCCTCCCGAGTATAGCGATACCACATGTTTGCGACTTTTACACAGCGTGGCCACATAGAGAGGCCCAACATGCAGGGAGCACCATCAGGCGTTCTGGAGCACCCAGGCCAATTCTGACATTTCTCTCCTACATGTAAAAATCATCATTTATTTGCTAAAAAAATTACATAGAAACCCAAAACATTATATATGCTTTTTTTTCAAAGACCCTAGAGAATACAATGGCGGTTGTTGCAACTTTTTATCTTGCACGGTATTTTCGCAGCAATTTTTTGAACGCGTGTTTTTAAAAAAAAAACAGTTTTGTGCTTAAAAAAAAAAAAAAACAGTAAAGTTAGCCCAATGTTTTTGCATAATATGAAAGATGAAGTTACGCCGAGTAAATAGATACCCAACATGTCACCCTTCAAAATTGCACACGCTCGTGAAATTGCGCCAAACGTTGCTACTTAAAAATCCCCATAGGCGACGTATTGCAAGGTATTGGAGTATTGAGGGTATTGCGGAGTATTGGGGGGGTATTGCAGAGTATGGGGGGGTATTGCAGAGTATGGGGGGGGGTATTGCAGAGTATGGGGGGGGGTATTGCAGAGTATGGGGGGGGGGGTATTGCAGAGTATGGGGGGGGGGGTATTGCAGAGTATGGGGGGGGGTATTGCAGAGTATGGGGGGGGGTATTGCAGAGTATGGGGGGGGGTATTGCAGAGTATGGGTGGGTATTGCAGAGTATGGGTGGGTGGGTATTGCAGAGTATGGGTGGGTGGGTATTGCAGAGTAAAATAAAAAAAATGATGAGTGCAATACTCTGCAATACCCCACCCCATACTCTGCAATACCCCACCCCATACTCTGCAATACCCCACCCCATACTCTGCAATACCCCACCCCCCCAGGGTGGGTATTGCAGAGTATGGGGTGGGGTATTGCAGAGTATGGGGTGGGGTATTGCAGAGTATGGGGTGGGGTATTGCAGAGTATTGCACTCATCATTCTTTTTTTTTTACTGCAGAGTATTGCGCAGGGATGGCTGGATCTGTGACTGCAATTGTCACAGATCCAGCCCACAGTGCGGCGGCTGCTGCTGCCGCCCGATCCCCCCCCCCTCCCTCTCCTCTCACACTGTACCGAACGGTACAGAGAGGAGAGGGAGGAACCGGCGTCATTACATGACGCCGGTTTGTTTACAAGTGATCGCGCCGTCATTGGACGGCGCGATCACGTGGTAAGGAGCCGCTTCCATTGGCTCCTTACCGCGAGTGCTGTTGCTGCGGGTCCCGTAAACCCGGCGAGCACCGGCGATCGCGTGTGCGCGCCCGCTCGGGCGCGCACAACGCAGTCTCTGGGAGGACGTACATTGACGCCCTCCTAGAGTACAGGAACCGCTCTGTAGCCGTATTTTGGCTATAGGGCGGTTACCAACTGGTTAAAGGACCTTTTTTTTTCTTAAAGGGCCCAAAAAAAAAATTTTTTTTTTTTTTTTTTTTTTTACTGGCTTTGGGGAGAGGGGGGGCGGCGCCCATGCGCCCCCTATGGACGGGCCGCCACTGCCTGGGAGGTATAATATGCTATGTGACCTAGCCATGGTCGAATGGCTGAGGTGAGAGGCCATCTATCTATTTACATTGGTGCAGGATTCTTTACCTGTGGATCACAGATTCTCTGATTTACTGCACTCAGTCACTTTACATTGGAGCACCATTTGGATTTTTTCACTTGTGCACTTTATGGACTTTCTTTGATATTTAATTATTTTATTATTATTGTATTTGCGCTGCACTATTTTTTACACTTTATGACTAGAGGGAAACATTGACAAAGAAGGCAAATGAGTTTCATAATTATAGTAAAACATGAACAGTCAGGCAAATATTGAAAAAAAAAACTAACCCATCTTAATATATTAGTTAAAAAAAAAAATTGTAATTCAGTCAGCATTTTATCAAGTGTTTAATAAAGTCAACCTAACACTGAGGCCCCATACACACAAGAGAATTTATCCGCGGATACGGTCCAGCGGACCGTTTCCACGGATAAATCCTCTCAAAGATTTCCGCAGATTTCTATGCGATGGAGTGTACTCACCATCGCATTGAAATCCGCGCGGAAATCCTCTGGCGATGACGTGTCGCGCCGTCGCCGCGATTATGACGCGGCGACGGGCGCGACGCTGTCATATAAGGAATTCCACGCATGCGTCAAATCATTATGACGCGTGCGGGGAATCCCTTTGGACGGATGGATCCGGTGAGTCTGTACAGACGACCGGATCCATCCGTTGGGATGGACTTCAGCAGATGGATTTGTTGAGCATGTCAGCAAATATTCATCTGCTGGAAATCCATCCCAGGGGAGATTTATCCGCGGATAAAGATCCGCTGGCGTGTACACACCATAGGATCTATCCGCTGAAACCCATTTGCTGGGATTTATCTGCGGATGGATTCTATGGTGTGTATGGGGCCTGAGAGACATATTCATAAACCAATTAACATGACTTTCACCAAACATTTACTGGTGGTGAATCAATTAATGTAATTTAAAACACATGCACTTGGATACACTTTGGTGGAAGTCAGATTCACTGCTGTAAAAATATGCCCCCTACGTATGTGTACAAGCAGGGGAGCACAAGAATCATCATATCAATGTGCTACTGCTTTTTTACTGTCCATTCACAGGCCTGGGAAGGATGGGTGGCTAAAGAAGCACATGGTCAGCAGCCATTTTCTCCTGCAGTCAGCCCTCAGATGTGTAATTGTGATTATTATGATTTCAGCAGGGAAGGTTGTTGGTTTGTATACACAGAGGAAGTGTGCCATTATAAGGGCTTATTCACACCAGTGTGCTGCAGTAATGGGTATTTCTACAATGCATGTTATGTGCATTTGTATACTGCAGTGGCAATCATTGTAATGGCACCCCAACTCACCTTTTGTGAACTGTGGTACTACTTTTTTTTGCACTGCTCTGCGATACAAAAACACTAAAGGTATTGATTTTAGGTCTCTTGTAGTGCATTAGACAGCCTTTTCAAATGAATAGATTGCCTAATGACCGCAGACCTACCTAACAGAATGCAGCACAATTAATGGGCAATATAAATAGCACTAACAGGCATAAATGGGCGAAGAGTAGGATAGAGCAAACATTTGTAGGGTATATAACAGGGGTCCGGAGATTTGGGCTTCACCCAGGTGTTCAAGTTAAAAAAAAATGATTAATAATAAACCTTTTTTAAAGGGGATTACCCTTTATCTAAAAATCAGGGAATTACGTTGTCAAACAGTGAAAAGCAACAGACTGGGACAATCACTGATTACATTTTTTTTAAAGCACCAAAACCTTTTCGGCTTTCTTTATCTCAACCATGCCACTTTACTTCACAGCTTGAAAACAGTGGCTTTGTGCTTTTTCACACGTGTCTATGATCCATGGGGGTCTGAATGGGTAACCTAGCAGTTTACCACTGCTTAATGCATAAATAGCTTTATCAAATGTTCATAGGAAGTGGAAAACAGCGCCTCTATTGTCTCCCTGGCCACAGTTCATAGGTCAAAAAATAAATCACTCCTGAAATTAAAATCCAATTATCACTGAAGCTGGCCAATGTACTTGCAAATTCTAAAGCTGACCAGAGATGATTTTTTTTTTTTCTCATTCAGCCAGCAAGCTGAAAAAGAAAAGAAAGATAGGGATTCCTCCATCCACACAAATGAGATGCAGGGAGAAATCACCCCTACCAGGACATTGTAATCTGACAGTGGACAGTCCCACCATTCCCATTCGACAGAAGTCGTTCTTCCGTCGAACAGGAACGACTACACATGGACCAAAAGTTGGCCTTGCTGAACTGACCAAATTGTTATCAATTTATTATCAGCCATAGAGTGAGAGTGGATGAACATGCTTTAACTCAAACTCTAATCCTGTGCTATGACAGGCCCATCAGGTATAAAGGAACACTAAAGGAAAATAAGTTATTAACTTTGTAAGCGAATGTTCACTTTGCAAAGGACTTTTGCCTTAGCTTAGCAAATGAGGTGAAGCTCTGATGACTTTCATGATACAGTCATGTGCAAGCAAAACATTTTTTTTTTAAATGCATATGATTAGGTATTCTTTTTAAAATATGTTTTCACAACACTCATTATACACAATGTAAAAATCTACTTGCTAACTAAAAAATCTGGGCCAGATTCAGGTACATCTGCGGCGGCGGCGTAACGTATCGCATTTACGTTACGCCGCCGCAAGTTTTACGGGCAAATGCTTGTTTCACAAAGCACTTGCCTGTAAAGTTGCGGCGGCGTAGCGTAAATCCCTTCGGCGCAAGCCCGCCTAATTCAAATGATCCGGGTAGGGGGCGTGGATTATTCAAATGCTCCATTTTGAAATTTCCCGCCGTGCTTTGCGCGACGTCATTTTTTGAACGTAGACGTGAGTTACGTCCTTTCCTATTCACGGACGACTTACGCAAAAAAAATTCGACGCGGGAGCGACGGCCATACTTTAACATGGCAGGTCTATCTATACGCCACAAAATACCAGCTTTAACTATACGCCGGGAAAAGCCGACCAGCGACGACGTAAGAGAATGCGACGGCCGCGCGTACCATCGTGGATCGCCGGAAAAAGCGAATTAGCATACCTGACGCGGAAAACGACGCAAACTCCACCCAGCGGGCGCCCAAGTATTGCACCTACGATCCGAAGGCGTACGAAGCCGTACGCCTGTCGGATCGAAGCCAGAAGCCGTCGTATCTTGGTTTGAGGATTCAAACTAAAGATACGACGCAGCAAATTTGAAAGTACGCCGGTGTATCAGTAGATACGCCGGCGTACTTCTTCTGTGAATCCGGCCCATTGTTTTCATTAAAAAAATCCACCCCCGTTGTCTGCTGCCAGTGCCATGCTGTTCTCTTAAGGGGAAGGTTTATGCCATTTTATATATGTACCCTACAAAAAAGACACTGAAAGTCAAACAAGCTAGTATCATCAAAGCTAGCACGTTTAGGGGCAGAAAACTTGGGACACCAATCCATTACTGTACAAAGAGGGATCAATTAGACTGGGGCCAAATATAACCAAGTACCTACAGATTTGCCTCGTCTGGTTTGAATCTTGTCCTGTTTGGTTCACTTAACTCTAGCTATATACACAATAAAGATAAAATGGGTAAACTTATTTTATTTTAGTCAAAAGGCAATGCAGCCATATAGGTGGCTAAGAAAGGTAAGAAAAGAATTCAAAAGAACTATTATAAAATATTATCAATATATATGTTGTCAGTATGAACGGTATAATATATGTTAATTCAATGATCATGCACGCATTTATATATGTTTCATGTTTGAAAGGTCAATCAATAAACAAGATTTTTATTTCAGATCAGCAATCGTCTTCTCACCTACAACAAAAATGAAAACCGTAAACTATTACAAAATTATTGGCAGTAAGATGTTCACATTGAAAGAAAAAATGTGTTAACTAAGATATGATATGTATGCTTTTATACTACTAATAAAATTTAGAAACACCGTCGAAAAATCCCAGGTGACTGTTAAAAAATAACTGGACAAAATGCAATATAATGCATCATCATTGCAAAGCATTTCCTTCTTTACTGTAAATGTATTAAAATTGCAATTACAAATGGCATTATATTATAAAGAATCTTAGGACCTTTAAAAATTCCCTAGCTTGCAATAGAAAAACTAAAATAAAAATCTACAGTTCTTATCTTGGATTACAGATTGTCTTTGTTATTGAGAATAGGTTAAGGGGGGTGGTCTGAGTAGTTTAGCAAAAGACAATTTGAAGGGCTGATACAACTCAAACCACAAAAAAAATGTCCATTGTCCCGAAACAGGACATAGTAGCTGAGTGCATTTCTGACAGATATTTTTCCTAACTTGCAGGGTCTTTAAAGAGATAAAACTATTCTGTATTTTGCTTTTACATGTACAGTGTAAACTCGGATTACGAGCATAATCTGTTCCAGGAGAATTCTCGTAATCCAAAGTACTCGCATATCAAAGCAAGTTTCCCCATTGAAGTCAATGGAAATGAAAATAATTTGTTCCAGAGGCGGGGGGGCGCCGGGGAGCCTTGGAACGGGCCAAAAAGGCCCTAGGACACTTTGACTGACCTTGGCAAACCTTGGAAAGACTTCCTACCTGAGATTTGCCGAGGTCAGCTGTCCTCTGGCCTTTCTGTGCATTTCCGAACGGCGCAGATCGGGTGAGATCGACGACGTTCAGCTCTGCTCCGCTCCGGCACCCTTCACCTCAGGCCAAAAGTGGTAACCGAATCACATTTTGTTAAAATTCAGTGCTCTTATTGCGAACCGCTCGTTAACCACGTTGCTCGCAATCCGAGGTTCCACTGTACAGTACTTTAATTCCAGAAAATGTATATAACCCTTATTATTTTATGATAGCAATTCTAACTTACAACATTTTTGAAAAAGCGGCTATAAACATTTTCTAAAATACATAAACACAAAATGACAAAAGCAAGTGTAGCTTTTTTCAACTAGACAACAACTAGGGCCTTCTTCAGTGGAAATTTATAACCAATAGAAGACTGCAAAGATGAAGCAAGAGTAGGGTTTCCAACTCATTCTTTTAAAACCAAACACATATTAATTACACAGTTTTTGTGGCTGATTAAGGTGGTAATTAAACGCACTTGGTGCCTTATCTGCAATCAATTAGCCACAGAATCTGTGTAATTATCTGTGTTCGGGTTTAAAGAGATGAGGAGGCAACCCTTAGCAAGAGGGTCATGTGTGGCCCACAAAACGCTAACATGTGTGGTCCACTAAACGTTTGACATACCTGCCTTTTAGGTTGCTATCACCCATCCCTCGTTCACACCATCTGTGTTGAACTGCATTGATCTTCACAGATCAACTCAGGTTTAACACTACTGTACATAGAAAATAATAGTTTTTTTTATGTGTCCTGTTCACACTGCAATGCTACAGTGAGGAGCAGTGCAAAATTGTTATAAGCTGCATTTTTACACAGTGCAAGTCAGTGCACCATGTCATCACAGAACAGTGTCATTTTTTGAAACTGCAATAAAGTAAAAAGCAAAACAAAAAATCAAAAGTAAAAAAGTAAATAGTGTGATGCACTGTAACAGCGCATTGCACAAACCATGACATGACAGACAGCATTTTAATATACAGGCTGGTGTGAACAAAGTCTAATTTTACACTCATGGCTCTTGTAGCATTTTTTGTGAGTAGCTACACAAATATATACAAACAATACGTAGAAAAAAACGTACTACTTATGGAGTCTTCATAACCTCTGGAGTAACCTAAGAAAGTAAGTATAGAAATTATTTAGAATTGTTTAAATGCTATTTTATTTTTTTAATATAAAATTTTTTAATTGTTAGTCTATATTTTCTATGGGCCAGATCCACATACATTTAGTTCGGCGCAGCGTATCAGAGATACGCTACGCCGCCGTACCTTACCTGGCGCATTTTCGAATCCTCAGCGATTTCACGCCGTAAGTTACTGCGGCGTAGTGTATTTCTGGCGGTGGATTTCAAATTGGGCGGGTTGGGGGCGGGTTTCGTTTAAATGAAGCGCGTCCCCGCGTCAAATGAAATGTGCATGCGTCGTCCAGAAATTTCCCACCATGCTTTGCGCGAAATGACGTCGCAACGACATCATTTTTTGAACTTAGACGTGAGTTACGTCCATCCCTATTCACCAGCTTTAACTATACGCCGGAAAAAGCCGACTACAGACGACGTTAGAAAATGCGACGGCCGCGCGTACGTTCGTGGATCGTCGTAAATCGGTGATTTGCATACCCGACGCGGAAAACGCCACCCAGCGGACGCCGAAGTATTACATCTTAGATCTGAAGGCATACGAAGACGTACACCTGTCGGATCTAACCCAGAAGCCGTCGTATCTTGTTTTGAGGATTCAAAACAACGATACAACGCGGGAAATTTGAAAGTACGCTGGCGTATCAGTAGATACGCCGGCGTACTTCGTCTGTGGATCTGGCCCTATATGTTTATCTTGAATGAATCAGTCTCAGATCCATCTTACCTTATTCTCCTGGTAGTCTGGCACAGTAGTAGGATCTTGATCAAAGACCAAAGGATCTACTGGGCTTTTTGTTGCAAGCTGAAGTCCTCCTGAAGGCCTAATCACGTCACCATTAATTTGAGGCACAAAACATCCAAAAGTCTAAAAGTCAAGATAAGCAATAGTATATATTTTTTTGAGAGGCATGATACACTACTAATTATAAGAACCATATATTTTTTATAAAATTCAATTATCTTCCTGACATACTGTATAGGACATGTATAGCTGTCCTAAAATTGTAAAAGTTACAGGTAGTAATCATGCCTCAGGATCACTAGGAACTGGCATGTGTATTTGTGCTAAGTAATCCTATAAGCACTTTATATTAAACAGTGCTCACAGGTATAAGAGGGTAGATTGTTTCAAAGACAATACGTACTGGTTAGGCTCCATATAAAAAGTAGACGGTTACAAAGACAATACGTACTGTGAGGCTCCATCTAAGAGGGTAGATGGTTACATAGACGTTAGGTAATGTGAGGCTCCACTAACAGCCAAAACTGATATAAACACACATGTTTTGCTCTACCCAGTATTTGTTTTAATGGATAATTACTATACTATGCTTAATACTTTGAGTATAGGCTAAAGAGAAGATGAACCTTCTGAGCAGTCGCGGCAAAAACGGGCGTTTTAAACGCCGGTTTTTGCGTTTGAAAACTTGTGTTTAGATGAGTTTGCATTTGCGTCTCGTGTGCATGGGGCCTAATACTCCATACTAACTAATACTAACTAATAGTTGCATTCCATAAAAAAAACGTTTGACAATATCTCTGCACTTATTAGTGTCTTCATAAACACTTGCTGTATATACTACTGTTCACAATAGCATTTTCAGGCTTAAGCATTTGTGCGTTACATTACGGTGTTTCTTTTTAGCTTTTTATATAGCTTTCATAACTATTTCTATGTAACATATCATCTTTTATTAAAGCGGTTGTAAACCGCATAAACTTTTTTTTTTTTTTTCAAACCTGCAAGGCAAAAGGCATAATCGGCTAGTATGCACTGCATACTAGCCGATTATGAAATACTTACCTCGGAACGAGGTGAACACCACTTACCTGGTCCACGCGGAGCAGGATGTCATTTTGCTCCGGCGTGTCTTCCGGGTATCGCCGCTCCAGCGCTGTGATTGGCTGGAGCGGCGATGACGCGTGCGCGCGGGAGATTCAAAATCGGCAGGGTCCGGCGGATGCCGGTCCTTTCGCCGTGGATTCCCTTCTGCGCATGCGCCGCCCGCATTGCGAGGGGAATATCTCCTAAACCGTACAGGTTTAGGAGATATTCTTTATACCTACAGGTAAGCCTTGTTATAGGCTTACCTGTAGGTAAAAGTGAAAAAGTGGGTTTACAACCACTTTAAGTTTTAGAGTAGGAAAGGGTTGGAGGCCCTGTTAGGCTTTAATCCCTGTCTGTACCCCCACTGGAGACATTTCACCTCTCTGTTTGTCCTGATGACCATTATAACGGGGATACAGAGTTCTAGGATGTCCAAAATCCTTGACTGCATATGCTATTTTCTGGAAAAGGTGAACTGTTAGCATTACAAATGATAATCATCTGGCAATTATATGACCTCTTCAATGGTGGGTTGGTTCCCAAACTGCTTTGGTAGAGCTGGTACAGGTGGTTGTGCTGGATACAAGGAGAAGACTGGCATCTATAAAAGTAAAAAAAAAACTTATGATCAAACTTGAACCTACTTTTTGCCTTGCTTAATAAGTAAAGGATAGTGCACTTAAACTGCCATGTTTTTGTACAATTTTTACTTATTTTTTAAAAGGAAACTATAATGGTTTTGAATCAATTCCATTGTTACGTTTTTTTTAACTGATATCTGTTTTCATGTTTTTTTTTTAAATTACATTTTTAAAAAAAAAATCTTTAATCCATGGTACAACAATGAGACAGGAGATGGGTTTTCTGAGTAGAGAGCAAAACAAACGGTTGCTTTCAGACTTCCTCTCTGATTGAAACTCTTCACAGCCCCTTGAAAAGAGAAGGAATATAGAAGGAGGAGGAGTCTCTCTGAGTTATTTAACTATCTGTGTAAGTTTCAAGTTTCTTAGTAAAGAACAGGTTTTCAAAAGTGGTTAAAAAAGGAGCATAGAGATCCTCTTTTTGGTTTATGTACATACAAACTTATTGCATCTGGTGGAGCTATGTAATCATGTGACACTCTTTTCTGCAGCATTTGCTGGTGAGTTCAGACACCACCAGTGAGTGGGTTCTTGATGCCTTTGGCCTACAGGAATGGGCTGAATGATGGCAATGAACTGTGGAGGAGGACTCATAAAGGGCAACCCTGAAACATGAAGAGGGTAAATATTTCTTGGAAAACTTTTCTTTTTTTCATGTACTTGAGAAGGAAGTGGCTAAAAAGCACCTAAACTGTACAATCAGCAGCCAGTCAGAACATTATAGTCTCCTAGGCAATACCTGTCCTTGTTTTTGGGGCATTCCATAGGACACCACATATGACATCACCTACAAATACAAAAGGACAATCCTAAAAATATGTGTACGTTACACATTGTTTTGAATTACTGCAACAAACCCTGAAGCATAAAACAAAAACATAAACGTAAAATGGAATTTGGTATCTGAGATGAAAATGTAAGCAATTAACATATAAAGTACATTTTTTTAAGTTGTTTAAATGTTAGGGCTCATCCATACCACACAGAATGTCGTAATGTTGCGCATAATGGTGTGAGCTGGTGTGTGTTGTGAATGCAGTGGCGTGCAGTGACGTCATCACGTTCAGGAGGAAGGGCTCCGTTCATGTGTTCGCCGGCCAGCAACAATTTTTAGATGCTCGTGTATTCTTTTAAAAAATGTGAGTAATTTTCTATTGCTTGTTTTAATAAAAGTCCTTTGCGGAATTACACTATATCTGCTCTTTCTATGCATGATCGTGCGGTGGTGTTCTGTTACATTTGCTGGAGCCAAGGTGTAGATTCTGATCCAGGGAGTGAGATCTCTCCCCAAAGGCCGTGGCTGGGTTATAGCCGACTGCTATATACTACAGCCCATCTGGTAAGCTGCTTGACTTAATTGGTGGTGGGCTCTCACTGAAGAGTGAAGTGTGCTGTGGAATCACGCGGGTGATCGAAATATTCCATGTATAGCAAACTTAAAGGGGTGGTTCACCCTAAAAACTACTTTTTCTTATTACACTGGCCCCCCACATTACAATACGATTAAGGCTATTATTATTTTTTTGATACCTTTGTACAGCATATTCACCCGTGGCATCCGGGTTGCGAGTCCCGCGGGAGTGGGCGTTCCTAACATGTCTGTGATTGACGTTTTGCCCAAAAACGAGCTCCCCCCCGTCGCGTAAGCCGCGTCACGATTGGCGAAAGGAGCCGAACGGCGATGCGCATGCGCAGTATAGACTTTCTTTCATCAACACAGGTCCTGTAGAGGACCAATATCATATTTGTGGACTATTTGATCACACTGAGTCCGGGTGCTATGGCGCAGCTCTAAACCCCCCCTTTTTCTCCCTACATCTCTTTAGTGCATCTGCACAAGAGCTGCTGCCTCCCTGTTTTTATCTGTGTCTAGGTGATATGTTATTCGATTGCCATTGACAACCATTTTGTGACAAGCGCAATTTTTTCTGTTATTGTTGTAAATGCATGCTGCCTTGTGCTTCACTGTGATGCGTTGCAGTGGTCGCAGTGGCCTTATACACAGTGGCCCGGATTCAGAGAGCAATTGCGCCTGCGTAACCATAGTTACGCAGCGCAATTGCTTGCTTGCGCCGGCGTTACGAATGCTCCTGATTCAGGAACATCGTTACGCCGACTGCAGCCTAAAATCTGCGTGGCATAAGGCTCTTATGCCACGCAGATTTTAGGCTGCATTCTTGCGATGACCGCTAGGGGGCGCTCCCATTGTGCTCAGTGTATAGTATGCAAATTGCATACTAACACCGATTCACAATGTTGCGCGAGCCCTGCGTACGCAAGTTACGGAGTTTCCGTACGGCGTCTTTAGCATAAGGCTGCCCCTTCTAATAGTAGGGGCAGCCAATGCTAAAGTATACCCACCGTTCCCGCGTCGTGAAATTTGAATTTCACGTCGTTTGCGTAAGTGATTCGTGAATGGCGCTGGACGCCATTCACCTTCACATTTGCCGCAATGCACGTCGGGAAAGTTTCCCGACGGCGCATGCGCTTTAGGATCGGCGCGGGAACGCGCCTAATTTAAATGATTCCCGCCCCCTGCGGGATCATTTAAATTGCGCGCGCTTACGCCGGGCAATTTTGCCGGCGCGCCCTCGCAATTTACGGAGCTACTGCTCCGTGAATCGAGGGCAGCGCGCAAATTTGCGGGGGCGCAGGGCAAAATCGTTGCCCTGTGCCTCCGTAATTTATGCGCAATTCTTACTGAATCTGGGCCAGTGTGCTTATTTTAGGTTTGTGACTACAAACATAAAATTGTAATATCCTGTATATACAATATTAAAGCATGTAGAATTTTCAGAAGAAAGCCAACAATGTCAGCCCTCATACTTATCTTATGACAAATTGACTTTAACCATTCAATAATATAGCATTTTATGTTTGATCAGGTATGATGATTAAGTAAAATACCATTTTGAATATTACCCCAGTTATATACTATATATTCTATAATGTATAAAACTGTACTTACTTGGTTTGGTTTCTGCTGATTTTGTAATGTTGGGTCTAGTAGTTGGGATTGTGTCCCTACATTTGGGATAACCACCTGATTTGGCAGTTGTGCCGCAAAGCCAGTACGTGTACCAAAAGGAATCAGGGGTAAGCCTGCAATTTTTTGCTGTAACTGTGGCTGGTATATCCCAGGTAACAGAACATTCATAGCGCCTCCCTGTACAAAATAGATAATGCCATGTTATAATTGATTCTATATTGTGTATGATTTTGGGAGAACTCAAGCTATTTTATTAACACCTTGCTTTCCTGTGTGATTATAAACTTTTAATATTTGCTTTTCAATGGATATTGGCTAAAACAGTGTGGCCCAAGTTACATTTACCCAACCTATCAACAGCTTGACCACCTGTGGATAGGATTTTCATTGAAGTGAATGTAGTTTGGGCTGTTTGTGTGATAAGATAGAGGACCAAACAGAGTTTGAACAGCTGCTTTGAGGAGCAGATTAATTGGAAACATTATTTTTGATTTTCTTAAGCCTAGTACACACAAGCCGAATGTTGGGCAGACATTCGGCTGTGTGTACAGCAGCCAGTCCAACAGAAGCCGTATGTTCTGCCAGCTTCTGTCAAAGAAAAAGGTCTGCCGATCAGCGTTTTTAGCAACTGGCTAAGAGCACTGACCGGGGGGTTGTCGCCCTGTTAGAACACTATAGCAAAGCAGGGGAGATTGCTGTACTCACATTGCATAGTTAGTACAGCGGCTCCTCCTGAGTGTTTTTTTCATTTTATTGTACACTTTTCCATTAGATTTACCAAAACCATATAATATGAGGTCAAACTTAAACACTTGGGGGCAGATCCACATAGAAATAGATTGGCGCAGCGTATCAGAGATACGCTACGCCGCCGTACCTTACCTGGCGTTATTTTGAATCCTCAACGATTTCATGCCATAAGTTACGGCGGCGTAGTGTATCTCTGGCGGCGGAATTCAAATCGGCGATTAGGGGGCGTGTTTCATTTAAATGAAGCGCGTCCCCGCGCCAAATGAACCGCGCATGCTCCGTTTCTAAATTTCCCGCCGTGCATTGCACTAAATGACGTCGCAACAACGTAATTTTTTTAACTTAGACGTGAATTACGTCCATCCCGGTTCACGGACGACTTACGCAAAAATAAAATAATTCAAATTTCGACGCGGGAACGACGGCCATACTTAACATGGCAAGTCTAACTATACGTCGCAAAATAGCAGCTTTAACTATACGCCGGAAAAAGCCGACTAGAGACGACGTAAGAGAATGCGACGGCCGCGCGTATGTTCGTGGATCGGCGGACGCCGAAGTATTGCATCTTATATCCGAAGGCGTACGAGGACGTACACCTGTCGGATCTAACCCAGATGCTGTCGTATCTTGGTTTGAGGATTCAAACTAAAGATACGACGCGGGTAATTTGAAAGTACGCCGGCGTATCAGTAGATATGCCGGCGTACTCTGTCTGTGGATCTGCCCCTGGAAATTTGTATGTAATCAGGCAGGCCCTTGCACTACATAGTTGACGGTAAATCTAAAGGAAATTTAATAAGAAAATTGTATAATGTATGGTCAGCTTTACTCTATTAGAAAAATGCTGAGTGTGGGCAGGGGAACATGCATTTACTGTATATTTTAAGATAGCTTCCGCATCCAAAATTAAAGACCTCCGTTCTCTTGCTAAGCAGATTGTTTTTCCATTACATTAGATATAAATAACAGAGATTAATCAGTTATAATAGCACCCAACAACTATCAGTTCTATTTAGCTACAGCCTTTGCTGCCTGAATCAAATATCTATATAAAACCTAAAACATAACTAAGCCCAACAACAAAATTGTAATACATTGTGACTTACAGTAAGACCCCTTTTACACTGAGGCGTTTTTCAGGCGCTTTAGCATTAAAAAATCGCCTTTAACGCGCCTGAAAGAAGCTGCATCTGCAATCCCAATGTGAAAGCCTGAGTGCTTTCATACTAAAGCGCCTGAAAAACGCTCCAGCGTGAAAGGGGTCTTAGCGTTAAAAAAAGCGTCTGTAAAACGCCTGAAAGAAGCCTCATCTGCAATCCCAATGTGAAAGCCCGAGTGCTTTCACACTGAGGTGCTGCGCTGGCAGGGCGTCAAAAAAAGTCCTGCAAGCAGCTTCTTTGCAGCGCTTTAGGAGCGTTGAATACACCGCTCCTAAAGCACCCCTTCCCATTGAGGCTCTTTTTTTTTAATGCCAAAAGGCCAGTGTGAAACGGGTCTTAGAGGAGCTTTACCAGCGTTTTTCGGGCGCTGGCAGTTTGAAAGGACTCTGAAAGCACTCAGGCTTTCACATTGGGATTGCAGATGCTTTACAGGCACTTTTTTTAATGCCAAAGTGCCTGAAAAATGCCTGAAAAACGCCCCAGTGTGAAAGGGGTCTAATTGAATGTGGTGGCTGCAAACGTTTTTCTTCCTTTATATTTACTCAGTGGTGCCGACAGTAACATACCGTATTTATCGGTGTATAATACGCACAGGGGTATAACACGCACCTTCATTTTAAGATGGAAGTTTTAGGAAAAAATCTTACATTTTAAATAACTTTGAAGCAAAATAAGGGTCAGTGCCCATCAATGCAGCCTTATCAGTGCATGCCCATCTGCAGCCGCACCAGTGGCCATCTGCAGCCTGATCAGTGCCCATCTGCAACCTCACCATTGCCCATCTGCAGCCTGATCAGTGCCCATCTGCAGCCTGATCAGTGCCCACCTGCAGCCTCACCATCTGCAACCTCACCATTGCCCATCTGCAGCCTGATCAGTGCCCATCTGCAGCCTGATCAGTGCCCACCTGCAGCCTCACCATCTGCAACCTCACCATTGCCCATCTGCAGCCTGATCAGTGCCCATCTGCAGCCTGATCAGTGCCCATCTGCAGCCTCACCATTGCCCATCTGTAGCCTGATCAGTGCCCATCTGCAACCTCACCATTGCCCATCTGCAGCCTGATCAGTGCCCATCTGCAGCCTCATCATTGCTCATCAATGCAGCTTGATCAGTGCCCATCTGCAGCCTCACCATTGCCCATCAATGCAGCTTGATCAGTGCCCATCTGCAGCCCGATCAGTGCCCATCTACAGCCCAATCAGTGCCCATCTGCAGCCTCACCATTGCCCCTCTGCAGCATAAATTGCACACATTATTTGCACCGCTTTTTTTAGGGAGAAAAAGTGCATGATATAAATAAATACGGTAATTCCGGTCCTAGGGTGACAACACTTACTGCACTGTATCTATGGATAAGAAACATTGTTACCATGGGAGTGTTAAAGAGCAACAGAACCCCTTACCCTCTCCACTTTTCCATAAGATAGGTAGAGGTGCATTGTTGTCCACAGAAAAAGCCGAGAACAATTCTAATGGATAACAGTGCAGCAGAGGCACAGAGCAAAGGTAGTCATTGCTGACAAGTCAACAAGTTTGATAAACAAATATAACAAAACACTTCCAATGAAATATTTAACAAACCAAAGGGACCCATTTCAAAGTTCATTGTTAGAGTTTATATTTACAAACCATGCCCAACCATGGCACTACCTGCCATCTCCCTGTGTCTCTGTAGGTTTCCTCAGACAGTCCAAAGACATACTGGTAGGTTAATTGGCCCTAGTATATATATGAATGTGAGATCGGGACCTTAGATTGTTAGCTCCTTGAGAGTTGGGACTGATGTGAATTTATATATATATATATATATATATATATATATATATATATATATATATATACAGTATATGGCCCAGATTCACGTAGGGAGCACGTATTTGTGTGCGGGCGTAACGTATCCTATTTAAGCTACGCCTCCGCAACTTTGACAGGCAAGTGCAGTATTCACAAAGCAAAGTTGGCGTAAGCCCGCCTAATTCAAATCTGTAAGATGTGGGCGTGTTGTATGCAATATCATCGTGACCCCACGTAAATTACGCTTTTTACAAAAACGGCGCATGCGCCGTCCGTGAAAGTATCCCAGTGCGCATGCTCCAAATTAACCCGCAAAAAGCCAATGCTTTTGACGTGAACGTAAATTACGCCCAGCCCTATTCGCGAACGACTTAGGCAAACAACGTAATATTTGACGCTGGCCCGACGTCCATACTTAACATTGGCTGCGCCTCATATAGCAGGGGTAACTTTACGCCGGAAAAAGCCTTACGTAAACGGCGTATCTGTACTGCGACAGCCAGGCGTACGTTCGTGAATATGATTTACATATTTCTAGGCGTAAATCAGCATACACGCCCCTAGCGGCCAGCGTAAATATGCAGTTAAGATAGTACGGCGTAGGAGACTTACGCGTGGTCGTATCTTAGCAACATTTAAGCGTATCTCAGTTTGAGTATACGCTTAAAGTTGCGACGGCGCGAATTCGGACTTACGACCCTATATGTGTAAAGTGCTGCATAAATTAATGGCGCAGGTACTTGTAATAATAATTGATGGCACAGGTCTCCCAGGTGTCTTGTAGCAATATAATGATGACTACATTCTTACTTATTCACAGTTTACAAAAAGTTAAAGGGGTGGTTCACCCTAAAAACGACTTTTTTTTATTACACTGCCCCCCCACGTCGCGTAAGCCGTGTCACGATTGGCGAAAGGAGCCGAACGGCGATGAGCATGCGCAGTATAGCGCCGACTCGCCGTTCGGCTCCTTTCGCCAACCGTGACGCGGCTTACGCGACGGGGGGAGCTCGTTTTTGGTCAAACGTCAATCACAGACATGTTAGGAACGCCCACTCCCGCGTGACTCGCAAGCCGGATGCCAGGGGTGAATATGCTGTACAAAGGTATGTACAGCATAAAAAAAAAATTAATACCCTTAATCGTATTGTAATGTGGGGGGGCAGCGTAATAAAAAAAAGTCGTTTTTAGGGTGAACCACCCCTTTAAATATTATATATATATATATATATTGTGTCTTAAAACTTATTCTGAAAATGTTTATAATGTGAGTTCAATGAATTGTCTAGAGACATTTTATTATTAATATCCTTGATAAAAAGGGTCTTATGCCGCGTACACACGATCATTTTTCGTCATGAAAAAAACGTTGTTTTTCAAAAACGTCATTTAAAATGATCGTGTGTGGGCTTCACATAATTTTTCAGGTTCTGAAAAACGACAAAAATTTTTTTTTGAACATGCTGCATTTTTTAACGTCGTTTTAAACTATGTCGTTTTTCGGGTTGTAAAAAATGATCGTGTGTGGGCTAAAACGACGTAAAAACCCCGCGCATGCTCAGAAACAAGTTATGAGACGGGAGCGCTCGTTCTGGTAAAACTTTCATAATGGAGTAAGCACATTCATCACGCTGTAACAGACAGAAAAGCGTCTTTTACTAACACGGAATCAGCTCAAAGCAGCCCAAAGGCGAATAGAACTTCCCCTTTATAGTCCAGTCGTACGTGTTGTACGTCACCGCGCTTTGCTAGATCATTTTTTAAAAACGATGGTGTGTAGGCAACATCGTTTTAATGATGAAGTTGGGAAAACTTCGTTTTTTCGACATGCTGAAAAACAACGTTTTTTTTCATGCTGAAAAATAATCGTGTGTACGCGGCATTAAAGTTTCCTTTAACTTAATGTTTTTTAGGCAGAAGCAAAAAGGTCCCCATCAAACATATACATTTGTAAAAAAAGGAAGAGGGTTGTCATTCCTAAAACAATATAAGGAGTTTTGTTTCCCTTGGCTTGTATTACCTGAGGAATGTTTGGATTAACTACTCCCAGCAGAACCTAGTAAGAAAAAGTAAGAAAAAGTAAACAAGTTTTCCATATGTAAAATTAAATCAAGGGTATAACGTTTCATACCTCATTGCTGTTACTGCCAAGCAGGAGATGTTGTGCAACTAGCTAAATAATAAAAATAAATAAAAAATTAATATATATATATATATATATATATATATATATATATATATATATATATATATATATATATAGAGAGAGAGAGAGAGAGAGAGAGAGAGAGAGAGAGAGAGACTACAAAATACATATATACTTACTGGAAGAGCAAGTGATGGTCCAAAAATGTGAGCAAGTATGGCAAATACCTTCATTTTTAAGTTCAGCTTAAAAATAGAAAATATCATTAAGTTCATATACAAAACTACATTCCCCATCTACTGGAGCTGCTGCTTCAACTCAGAATTCTGAAATTAGTCTATCAGGTGTACATGCAGATGTCCATGACATTTCAATTTATTAATTTATGTAAATAGCACGGCTTCACAACTGGATTCCATATTTGTTTATTTTACAATATGGAGAATGTATGGTGTATGTGATGCCAATATTTGGTTTTGTAGCTAGCTATCTGATTTTGTAGTTGGCCAAATATTCTAGAGGGAGTATATTACCAATGGAGTCTCGGAGCTCTGGAAATACCCAGCATTATATTTCGTTTGCAGACCACACATCTAAACAGAGATTTATTTTATAGGTGGCGTTAGTCTTTGATAATTTTTCATGTAATACTTTTTTCAGTTTTATCCAAGATATTTATTATATTACAAACAGATTACATTCCAGTTAACCTGTACTGTTCTGATAATCATGGATATGAAAAGATTAGTGACGGTCCATAATGCAGGTCACACCCCCCCATCCATGCGTCCAGCCCCCTTATCTACATGCAGGGTGTCAGGCGCATGAATTCCAATGGCGTTTTTTGGAAGCACGTGCTTAGAGCCAGAGGCTAATGTCTTCCTCATTCTCCTCCCGGCCAATCAGGAAGCCCCTATTGGCCACTGTCCATCTCCCGCAAAATATTTAGCACCAGCCGCCACAAAAAAGAGTAAAACAACAGCAGGGTCAACAAGGATAATGATAGTCTATCAGCACAAAACTGTGCCTTTTTTTGTATTCAATCCTAATCTAAAAAAAAATTTTTTTTTTAACTTTATATAGAGCCGGAAGGGTGGAAGAGCGGAATGACATCAGTGAGAGGAAGGTGGAGTCCATATAGATAGAACTCCAAGGGGTGGAAGTACAAGGGAAATTACTAGTGGGGGTATGTTACAGGCCCCGTATCCTGAGGGAAGAGGTTGATTTGGATCTCCTTTCACAAGTAATAACGGCAGCAAGACAGGAAAATGGCATCATAATTGGGGACTTCAACTATCCCAACATTAACTGGGCGGAAGAGACAGCCCACTCGTTAAAGGCCCGCTATTTCTTAAATGTTCTACAGGACAGCTTCATGTCCCAATTGGTGGATTCCCTGACTAGGCGTAACACATTGCTTGAACTTTGAATTAAAAATGATAAAGATTTGATTACAGACATGGAAATATGCGACAACTTGGGAACTAGCGACCACAAGATTGTTACATTCTGCATAAATCATAAGAAAGGGAGGCACGAGGGAAGTACTAGAACACTAAAAATCAAAAGAGAAAACTTTTCTAAACTGCGCTCAATGCTGAAGGATATTAAGTGGGACCAACTCCTTGAAACATTGAACACAGAGGAAAAATGGGATGCTTTAGGAACATATTAAATAAATGTATCACAAGTGCATTCCAATAGGTAATAAATGTAGAAGAACAAAGGTTAAACCTGGGTGGCTGAACCAAAAAATAAAATGTCTTATGAAGGACAAAACAAATACCTTTAAAAAGTATAAAGTGGAGGGGTCAGCATTCAAACAAGGTGAGGTGTAAGAACACAATCACAGCGGCTAAAAAAGACTATGAGAGACACATAGTGGAGGAGAGTAAAAAAAATCCCAAGATTTTTTTTAAATATATTAATAGTAAAAAAGCAAGGACGAAACACATTGTTAGTAACACGTCACAGGATCTACCCTTGTGGCTAGAAGAGGCTGGAATCTGGAAAGGATTAAAGAACCTTAACATAAATAAAATCACTGGGACTGGATGGCTTACACCCAAAAGTCCAAAACATAACTCAGTCAGGTTATAGCCAGACCACTATTCCTAATCTTCATGGACAGCTTACTGACAGAATTGGTACCAGCTGATTGGCTGATTACCAATATTCAAAAAAGAGCACAGATCGGTTCCTGGGAACTATAGGCCTGTCAGGCTAACGTCGGTAATTTGCAAACTATGTGAGGGGGTGATAAGGGACCATATCCAAGAATTTTCTGATTAAAATAGTATAATTCGTAGTAATCAGCATGGGTTTACAAAAGGTCGATCTTGCCAAACCAACCTATTAACATTCTACGAGGAAGTGAGCTGCCATCTGGACAAAGGTAGGTCGGTGGATGCGGTGTATCTGGATTTTGCAAAAGCATTTGATACAGTCCCCCACAAACGCTTAATATACAAGCTGAGGTCTGTAGACATGGACCATAGGGTATGTACATAGATAGAAAACTGGCTACAGGGGCATGTTCAAAGGGTTGTGATAAATAATGTATACTCAGAATGGTATAGAGCAGGGATCTCCAAACTACGGCCCTCCAGTAATTGCGGAACTACACTTCCCATTAGGCATTGTAAAACTCTGACATTCACAGACACAACTAGGCAAGATGGGAATTGAAGTTTCTGAACAACTGGTGGGCCGTAGTTTGGAGACCCCTGATCTAAAGTGGTTAGTGGTGTACCCCGGGGCTCTGTCTTGAGACCAATTCTGTTTAATTTATTTATTAATAATATAGAGGTTGGGATAAATAGCTAGATCTCAGTGTTTGCTGACGACACAAAAATATGCCGGGAAATAACAACACAGCAGAATATAGAAACTTCACAAGAGGACCTGAATAAATTAATGGAGTGGGCTACTACATGGCAAATTACGTTTTATACTAGTAAAGGTAAGGTAATGCACTTGGAGGGTAAAAACATAAACATACATTACTCTTTAGGGGGAGAAGCTCTAGGGGCTTCCAGGATGGAGAAGAATCTAGGGGTCCTAGTAGAAGACAGACTAAGCAATAGCATGCAGTGTCAAGCTGCAGTTTCCAAAGCCAGCAGAATATTAGCATGCATTAAAAAGGGAATTTACTCCAGGGATAAAACAATTATTCTGCCACTATATAAAACTCGGGTTCGGCCGCATCTGGAGTATTCCGTCCAGTTCTGGTCACCAATCCTCAGAAGGGATGTGCTGGAGCTGGAGAAAGTCTGAAGAAGGGCAACTAAATCCATATTGGAACTGGAGGACCTCAATAATGAAGAATGACTAAAGTCACTACATTTATTCTCCCTGGAGAAGAGACTCTTGAGAGGTGATATGATTGCTATGTACAAATATCTCAATGGGGATCCCAGCATAAGTAGGAAATGTTTTAGTCCCAGGGAGTGTAAGAGGACAGAGGGCCACGCTGGATTTTTCACTGTCAGGGCGGTAAGGATGTGGAACTCTCTTCCACAATCAGTGGTGCCAGCAGGAAGTATGGAAAGTTTTAAAAGACTCTTGAATGGGCATCTAAAGGTAAACAATTTAAGGGGATATGGGAAATGACTTTTCTACACACACCTACACCGGTTAAGATGGATGGACTGTTGTCTTTATTCAACCTTACCAACTATGTTACTATGTTACTATGCCACTGATTTTAGTTGCTTTGTCAACACCTGCAGCAGATTCAGGTAGTTCTTAGTAGTGCCACTTTTACAAAGTAGTGCTATTACTGCACTAAATTCAAAAATGATTACCTTCAGTGTATATATATATATATATATATATATATATATATATATATTTATTTATTTATTAGGATTAGATCTGTTGGGGGAACAAGTGTCTGTGACTTCCAATCAGGCTCTGCCCACTCAGCTTTAAAAATACTGAGGGCCAGATTCATGTAGATTTGCGGCGGCTTATCGTATCCTGTTTACGTTACGCCGTCACAAGTTTCCAGTCTAAGTGCTAGATTCACAAAGCACATGCGTGTAAACTTTTGGCGGCGTAGCGTAAAGCCGTCCGGCGCAAGCCCGCCTAATTCAAATGGGGCGTGTACCATTTAAATTAGGCGCGTTCCCGTGCCGAACGTTCTGCACATGCTCCGTTTGGAAATTTCCCGCCGTGATTTGCGCGAAATTACGGCGCTCCGAAGTGTTTTTTGAACGGCGACGTGCGTAACGTACTTTCGCATTCCCGGACGTCTTACGCAAAAAATTTTTTTTTTAAATTCGACGCGGGAACGACGGCCATACTTTAACATGGATGGTGTAATTTTACACCATCTTAATAGCACACTTAACTTTACGACGGGAAAAACCGACGTAAGAGAATGCGACGAACGCGCGTACCTTCATGGATCGCCGTAAACAGCTAATTTGCATACCCGACGCTGGAAAACGACGCAAACTCCACCCAGCGGCCGCCGGAGAATTACACCTACGATCCGAAAGCGTACAAAGCCTGTCGGATCTATGCCAAAAGCCGTCGTATCTTGGTTTGATAATTCCAAATCAAGATACGATGCGGCAAATTTGAAAATACGCCAGCGTATCAGTAGATACGCGGGCGTATTTCTGCTGTGAATCTGGCCCTTAGTTGTTGTGCTATGTGTGGACAGGTTGCCCAGCTGCACTGAGGACCAAGTGTCCGTATGGACATTTGGTATGCAGAGGCACATCGGAATTCCAAAGAGTGTCTTAGACACTCATTATAAATTCCCCTAATTTTCTTGCACTGTTTTTTTTTCTTTCATTAAAATAGTATTTAAAAATTGCTAGCAGAATCTCTAAATATCTTTCCAGAGATTAAAGAATCTTTGTCTCTAGAAGGGCTAATATATTTTCTATTCCGTACATTTTTTCCTGGACAGGCAGCAAGTGTCAGATAAAGTCTACTATTGCTACAGCAGATGCTGTGAACAGTGTGTGTTTCAGATAAAATAGTCGGTGGCAGATACTTTTGCATGTGTAAAGTATTAACTGCACCATCCCAGTCTGCTTCTGCTTAGATTGTTGGCCTCCGAGCTGGAAAATCTTTTGGTAGGGTGAAGCTGTGAGTGCAATTGACAAAATGCAATATATGGCATTTTGCTTTTGGGTTTGACACTGCTCTAAGGATTACGTCTACTTTAAGATTAGTTTACAAATGTAAAAACATACAAGCCAAAAGAAGATGCAGAACCTTACCTTGCATCCAAATGTATGGCAGGGGTGTGCCGTGTCCTGCAGTGATCCTGGTGACAGAGAAAATACTCTACATTATTTAGATTTGATAGACCCCGCTTCTTTTAAACCTCAGCACCAGACTCCAGTGGACCAATGACAGCACAAAGAGTATGACTCATTGGATTTTAGGGTATAATTAGATTAACTATCTGTTCTGTTATCATTAAGTTGTTTTGTGAAAGTAACAATTACTAAAGTAATTTAACATTACTTATGTAATGCAAATATGTGACTTTATTGATTACCGATGCACAAAAGCAAGATCTACAACAGAGAGTTTAGTAAAGCATAGCATTACAAAAGTATCTTAGGCTGTCAATCAGCAAATTTACTTCATATTCATTGATAAATGATTTGTAATTTATTTTGAATCAATCTAGTGATTTTTACATCTCTGCGCCTTTCCCATCCAGCCTGTTGATTGGACATTAAGTCAGCATCATCACCTTTGTCTAGTAAACAATTGACCTAGGAAACAGTAACAGTAGTCAGTAGAACAATGATTGTGAAAGTAGTAGAAGTATGCTTAGCACAGGACACAAGTAACATAAATAATAGTGTTTGTGCCTAGGAATCTGTGACTCTGGGGTAATCCAGGTCAGGAAAATTCAACTAGTTTTTTTTGGGAAAGACTGCACCACAAAGAGCTTTGGAAAAGTGGAAATCAGACCACCTCACTTGGGTATGGTTGTAGAGTAGCTTTTTGTATAGTTCTAGATGGCAGCTGATGCCTGATGCCATATGGAGCTGCACTGTCCAGCTGCTGTACAGTTTGTGTGGCTATTGTCTCCTAAAGTGGTCATTAAAAAATAAAGTCAGCAGCTACAAATACTGTAGCTGCTGATTTTTAATAAACAGATACGTACCAACCTAATGCCGCCTACACACGATCGGTTCGTCTGATGAAAACGGTCTGATGGACCGTTTCATTCAGACGAACCGATCGTGTGTGGGCCCCATCGTTTTGTTTCCCATCGGTGAAAAAACGTAGAACCTGTTTGAAAATTATCTGATGGTTAAAAGACCGATCGAAAAAAATGATCGTCTGTGGCGAAATCCATCGGTTAAAAATCAACGCATGCTCAGAATCAAGCATTCTCGGAAGCATTGAACTTCATTTTTCTCAGCACGTCGTTGTGTTTTACGTCACCGCATTCTGACACGATTGTTTTTTTAACTGATGGTGTGTAGGCACGACTAATGAAAGTCAGCTTCATCGGATATCTGATGAAAAAATCCATCAGACCGTTCTCATCGGATGAACCGATCGTGTGTACAGGGCATTAAGGTCCAGTACTGTCTTCATCCGGGCTGGTAGTTAGCTGGTCTTTGGATCCCCTGCGCTTCCATCTTTGTTATGTAAAACCTGTTGTAGCTATCTGCTGTTTCACAGCCAGCTCCCCGCTGCACTTTCAGACTGGTCCCGCAGTCTCCTGGGACATGTAATGTGCAGGCCAAACTTGGCGAGGAATGTGGGAGTGAGATGGGGGACTTGTCATAAAAAGGTACCCGCTCCCAGAAAATAAAAACTGGCAATTATTTTTCGGGGGAAGAGATGAGCAACACTTTAAGTGAAGAGCTGCTTTAATATATGCTAATGTTTATTATGAGATAAAACTGCCTCTTCTTTTCTCTTATTTGCAACCTAAAAAAACTGCTTACATACTGTCTAATGACTGTGCCAATTGTTTCTCAGATAATGCACCTTAAAGCGGATGTGCCACTAAAACAATATATTAAAAGCTAGCAGCTACAAATACTGCAGCTGCTGACTTTTAATATAAGGACACTTACCTGTCCTGGAGTCCAGCGGTGATCGCAGCAGAGGATGAGCCGATCGCTCGTCACCCTGCTGCTCCCCCCTCCATCCACGGTGAGGGAACCAGGAAGTGAAGCGCTGCGGCTTCACTGCCCGGTTCCCTACGGCGCATGCGCGAGTCGCGCTGCGCCCGCCGATTGGCTCACACGCTGTGTGCTGGGAGCCGAGTGTTCCCAGCACACAACGGGCGACAGACGGGATGTGACGGAATGCCCGTCTTTCGCCCGTAGCGTGTGGCCGGAAGTGGGTGCAAATACCTGTCTTTAGACAGGTGTCTGCACCCCCCTCCCCCCTGAAAGGTGTTAAATGTGACACCGGAGGGGGGGAGGGTTCCGATCAGCGGGACTCCACTTTAGGGTGGAGGACCGCTTTAATTTGTATTGCAAGATAAATTCTGCCTTGTTTTTTTTGCTATTTAACGTCTATTCAAGTCACATGCTCACATACAGTCCCAATGGTAGCCAAACAAACAGCTGGAGCTTGAATTCTTTGGAATTAGTTGGGGATACATGGATGAAGGGGAAAGTGGAGTTGTGATTCTGAAATGTTTTCATGCTTTAATATTGTATTACATTTATTAGCAGTTTGGTATTGCAAATCAAGAAGCTCACAACAAATTGTACTAATAAACCGTTGTGCCCCTGGCCAATGTCTGCAAAGTTGAGAGCTTTAAAGGGTTGTAAAGGTACAATTTTTTTTCCTAAATAGCTTCCTTTACCTTAGTGCAGTCCTCCTTCACTTACCTCATCCTTCCATTTTGCTTTTAAATGTCCTTATTTCTTCTGAGAAATGCTCACTTCCTGTTGTTCTGTCTGTAACTCCACACAGTAATGCAAGGCTTTCTCCCTGGTGTGGAGTGTCATGCTCGCCCCCTCCCTTGGAGAGTCAGGATGCCCAGTAACTCACAGCTCCTTTCTATATCTGCAACGTAGAGAGTGTCCTGACTCTCCTGTAGTCCAAGCGAGGGGGCGAGCACGACACTCCACACCAGGGAGAAAGCCTCGCATTACGGTGTGGAGTTACAGACAGAAGAACAGGAAGTGAGGATTTCTCAAAAGAAATAAGGACATTTAAAAGCAGAATTGAAGGATGAGGTAAGTGAAGGAGGACTGCACTAAGGTAAAGGAAGCTATTTAGGAAAAAAAATTGTACCTTTACAACCCCTTTAACTTTATATTTCAGCTTTCATATTTGTTGTGGCTTCTACTTCCATCATTCAATTCAGGTCTATTACCTATTATTAATAACAAATCAGGTGTCACAGCCAAAACGACCTTAAAAAAAACATATTTTTACATAGTAACAAATCAAATTAAGGTGCCCACCTCCCCAATCCTTTTTTTTTGACAGCCTCTTGTCCTTGCAAATGGCCAGAATGTATTATTAATATTTTACTTCCATAGATTTCAATGGGGTAAAATTTTAAGTTTGGATTTTCGGAAAACCAGGAAGATTTGCTTATCCCTAGTGAGGCTCATACACCAGCATTTATAGCCAACATGGGCAACTCACCTTAATCCAATCATTGTTGTGCCAAGGTGTGAGCTGACTGCCCGGAACATCACAGGAGCTGTGAAAGTTTGTGAAATCACCCTGATCTAATTTACTAGCCTTTGATGTCTGGGAGATGTGTTAATTGTTTGTGTTACATAGCTGAAGGTGTTCATTGTTGTCAAATTCACAGGTTAAAGCTATTAAAACAGCATTATAGGTAGGTGTCAAGTAGTGAAGAAGACCCTGTTTAGGTTTGTTAATCTAGTTTGATGTGGATAGTGTCTTTTAAGATTCTTTCCAACTAATTATCCTCTCTGTCTATAATGTTCACATGTACTGTCCTTTAAAAAAAATGATCTTTCCCATGTGAAAAGACTAATGGTTTTCCCTCATATGTTGGGACATTTTTTATACATTTTTGTTGCCTTAATATTTATTCTTCACTACATATGACTAAGATACACGCGGTCGTTCTAAACCGATGAGAATGGACCGAAGTTCAGTTTCATCGGTCCAAACCGACCGTGTGTATGGCCCATTGGTCTGTTGTCCTTCGGTCCAAAATTTTAAAACATGCTTTAAAATCAAACCGATGGACCGCTGACCGATCGGTCCAAACCGATGGTTAGTACAGAAAAGCATCGGTTGAAAACCCGCGCATGCTCAGAATCAAGTCAACGCATGCTTGGAAGCATTGAACTTCATTTTTTTCAGCACGTCGTTGTGTTTTACGTCACCGCGTTCTGACCCGATCGGTTTTTGGAACGATGGTGTGTACGCACATCAGACCGTCAGGCCACTTCAGCGGTGAACCGATGGAAACTTCCGTCAGACCATTCTCATGGTTTGGATCGACCGTGTGTACGCGCCCTAAGTATACCATGTTACTGTATTTGGGCTTGGACAATGGACTTGCACTTAAAGCATGCCGTTTGCTATGGGAGCAAGTGCTGGCGCGCTTCTGAGCTTGGACAGCATGGCTCGGCTTTTCCCCCTGCTCCCTCCTCTAAGGTTTTAACTGACAGCAACAAGAGCTAGTGGCTCCAGATGGCCTCAGTAAAGCCCATGAATGGAGGAAGAAAATAGAGTGGGGCTGAGGCCAGGAAAGTGCTGGATGGGCAGTGGTGTCAGGTAAGTGTTTAGGGAGTGGGAGGCACAGACATTGGAAGTTTTTTTTCCTTAATGCAAAAAATGCATTAAGATAGAAAAAAAAATACTTTTGCCTTTAGAACCACTTTAAAGCAAAATTGTCTACAGTTTTAAAATACCCCCCTTTTATCCTGGCTATTTACTAAAACACTCCTACAAGGCCTTTTTTTAAATCATATATCAATCTGTTTTATATTGGCCACTTATATTCCCTGCACAGAATTATTCATACAGGATGAAATAAATAGTAGAGAGCACAGAGTTGACCTCAAAGGTATGTTGCTATTCTTTGACTATGCAGTCATTGAATGGATAGGTTCTAAACTAGGGTGGATAATTACCTTAACTTCAGTAGAGAAAATAGAGGTGAGATGCTGCATCTGCATTTTCAATGGTTAGCCCTAGATTGATTTAAAGCGGGTGTTCACCCTAAAATACAACTTTATACCATGCCATTCAGCATACTAGCGTGAGCTACAGTATGCCTTTTTTTTTTTTTTTTGGGCTGTATTCACAGTTTAATCCGTTAGTTTCGTTTCAGACTACCCGCGAGGAGTAGGCGTTCCTATGAAGAGGGGAACATGATTGACGGCCGGCTATGGCGCGTCACGCTTCCCGAAAATAGCCGGAGAAGAACTCGGCTCTTCACGGCGCTATACAGCGCCTGCGCACAGACTAGGAGCTGACTGCGCAGGCGCCGTGAAGAGCCAAGTCCTATTTCGGCTATTTTCGGGAAGCGTGACGCGCCATAACTGGCCGTCAATCATGTGCCCCTCTTCATAGGAACGTCTACTCCCCGCGGGGAGTCTGAAAATTAACTAACGGATTAAACTATGAGTACAGCTAAAAAAAAAATAAAGGCATACTGTAGCTCACGCTAGTATGCTGGATGGCATGGTAGACAAAACATTTTTTTTTTTTTTAGGGTGAACCCCCGCTTTAAGCAAATTACCCTGAATTGTCTCTAAATGTTGCCACTCTCACTCTAAGGCCCCATACACACGAGAGGATTTATCCGCGAATACGTTCCAGCGGAACGTTTCCGCGGATAAATCATCTCGAGGATTTCAGCAGATTTCTCTGCGATGGAGTGTACTCACCATCGCATTGAAATCCTCTGGCGATGACGTGTCGCGCCGTCGCCGCGATTATGACGCGGCGACGTGCGCGACGCTGTCATATAAGGAATTCCACGCATGCGACGAATCATTACGACGCATGCGGGGGATCCCTTCAGACGGATGGATCCGGTGAGTCTATACAGACCAGCGGATCCATCCGTTGGGATGGATTCCAGCAGATGGATTTGCTTGGCATGTCAGCAAATATTCGATCTGCTGGAATCCATCCCAGGGGAGAAATATCCGCGGAAACCGATCCGCTGGAGTGTACACACCATAGGATCTATCCGCTGAAACCCATTCACTGGGATTTTTCAGCGGATGGATTCTATCGTGTGTATGGGGCCTTAAGCCTCGACAAGAAAACTGCTGGCAGAGCTTTCTTGCCGAGTAAACTGTGCATGTGTACAAGGCTTTGAGGTTTCTCATCGAGAAAACTGCCCAGAATCTAGACGAGAAAAATAGAGAGCCTGCTCATACGCCGTCGTATCTCTGTGATCCGCCCGTCCTAACTATGCGGCTGATTCATAGAATCAGTTACGCATAGATAGCCTTAAGATACGACAGGTGTAATTGACTTACACCGTCGGATCTTAGGATGCAATTCTAGGCCGACCGCTAGGTGGTGATTCCATTGCGGTCGGCGTAGAATATGCAAATGACTAGTTACGGCGATCCACGAAGATCCGCATGTTCGTCGCAATCTCGTACGTCGACGCTAGTCGGTTTTTCCCGTCGCAAAGTTACACCTGCTTTAACATGGCTTATTCCTGCGTGGAATTTCGATTTTTTTTTTTTGTGTAAGACGAAACGCTGTAATGCACGTCGCCGTTCCAAAAAAACGTCGGGGCGCCGTAATTTCGCGCAAAGCACGTCGGGAAATTTTAACACGGAGCATGCGCAGAACGTTCGTCGCGGGAACGCGCCTAATTTAAATGGTGCCCGCCCTATTTGAATTAGGCGGGCTTGCGCCGAGCGGATTTACGTTACACCGCCGCAAGTTTACAGGTAAGAGCTTTGTGAATCAGGCACTTACGCTGTAAACCTGCGGCGGTGTAACGTAAATCAGATATGTTACGCCGCGGGGGAGCAACGTAATTGTACCTGAATCTGGCCCAGTGTTTTTGTTACAGGACATGAAGTGAAGGGGAATCTCCCCAGTTGGACACAGATGGAGAAAAAAAACCTGCAGGGGTTACAATGTTCCCTCATTCTATGCAAAAGGAACTAAAACAGTTTTGGATTTTGTTCTACTGTAACTGAGGTTAGATAACATTTTAAGTTCAAACAGGTACATAGGTAGAAAGACTGCACACATCAGTCTTTTAATAACAGTCATAACACATGAATTCTTGTGGATGGTTTTTAATAACATTGGTATGATGTAATAAACACAAAGATTCAACTGTCTGAGACCTGGATAGGAGAATAATTATATAGTCACAGGTCTGAATCAAGCACATATTTATTACAATTAAAACAGATTTAAAAAGAGTATAGTTTGGTTTCTTTATCACATATGCCACCATAATATATATTTTTTCTGTAGTCAATGGATAATAACATTTGCGGTTTTCTTTTTAATGAAATGTCCAATATTCCTACCAATAGATACAATAAATTAAAGTATCACCTGTCATGATCTGGTTAAGGAGCAGTTAAAGGGGTTGTAAAGGTTAATTTTTTATTTTCTAAATAGGTTCCTTTAAGCTAGTGCATTGTTGGTTCATTTACCTTTTCCTTCTATTTCCCTTCTAAGGGCCAGATCCACAAAGAAGTTACGTTGGCGTATCTATTGATACGCCGCGTAACTTCTAGGATGCCCCGTCGTATCTTTGTTTTGTATCCACAAAACAAGATACGACTGAATTGGCGCTAGATCCGACTGACGTACGTCTTCTTAGGTGCATATCTACGCTGGCCGCTAGGTGGTGCTTCCGTAGAGTATGCAAATTAGCTAGATACGCCGATTCTCAGAACGTACGTCCGTCCGGCGCATTTTTTTACGTCGTTTACGTAAGGCTTTTTTCGGCGTAACGTTACCCCTGGGTCTATGAGGCGTACGCAATGTTAAGTTTGGACGTGGGGCCAGCGTCGAATTTTCCGTTGTGTACGTTGTTTGCGTAAAACGTTTGCGAATAGGGCTTTGCGTAAATTACGTTCACGTCGAAAGCATTGACTATTTGCGTTGTGATTTCAAACATGCGCACTGGGATACCCCCACGGACGGCGCATGCGCCGTTCAAAAAAAACGTCATTTACGTGGGGTCAAGTTGAATTAACATAAAACACGCCCACATCTTTGTCATTTGAATTCCGCGCCCTTACGCCGCCACATTTACGCTACGCCGCCGTAACTTTAGACGCAAGTGCTTTGTGAATACAGCACTTGCCTCTAAAAGTAGCGGCGGTATCGTAACTACGATACGCTACGCCTGCTTAAAATTACGCCGATCTATGTGGATCTGGCTCTAAATGTTTTTTTTCTTTGTCTGAATTTCTCACCTGTTCCTCCTCAGTAAGCTGTTTTGGCTGACTAACCCCCGTTTAGAACATGGGGGCAAGCTTACTGAGGAGAAACAGGAAGTGAGTTATTCAGAAGAAAAAAAAATTTTAGAAGGGAAATCGAAGGAAAAGGTAAGTGAACCCACAATGCACTAGCTTAAAGGAACCTATTTAGAAAATAAAAAAGGAACCTTTACAACCCCTTTAACAATCAAGCGACTATGAGGAAATGCAGGTAATTGCACACACAAACCCTAAAATAATCTCTGTGCAATTGACCAGCAAAATAAGGTGTTGGCTGAGTCAGGGAGAACAGAGAAGACTATGGCAGCGTCCGATTTGAATGAGGACATATAAATGTAGTAGTCCAGGTAATTCGATGTCGGATCCAAAACTTGTATAGAGCTGAAGAAAAAAGTTTGCAATGCACAGAGGGGTAGATCCACGTACAGCGGCGCATTATTGCGCCGGGCGTAGCGTATCTAAGATACACTACGCCGCCGTAACTTACCTTTTTTTTTTCGAATCCTCAAAGAATTTGCGTCGTAAGTTACGGCGACGTAGTGTATCTTTGGCGGCGTAATGGCGCGGCATTCAAATCTCTGTGATGGGGGCGGGTTTTATTTTTTGACAATACGTCGTGACCCGACGTAAACAACGTTTTTTTTTAACTGCGCATTCGCCGTCCGTGGGGGTATCCCAGTGCGCAGTGCGCATGCTCGAAATTAACCCGGAACAAGCCGATGCTTCCGACGGTGACGTCATTCTACGCAAATCCCTATTCGCGAACGACTTATGCAAATGACGTAAAAATTTCAAATTTCTACGCGGGAACGACGGCCATACTTAACATTGAGTATGCCTCATAACAGTAGCTTTAACTATACACCGGAAAAAGCCGAACGCAAACGACGTAAAAAAATGCGCCGGCCGGACGTACGTTCGTGGATCGCCGTAACTAGCTAATTTGCATACTCGGCGTGGAATTCGACGGAAACGCCACCTAGCAGCTTGTAACTGTCAGCCTTGCAATGCCTCGTGGGACTTGTGGTTTCTTAACAGCTGGAGGGCCACCAGTTTGAGGCCCCTGCCCTAAGCTAACCTCTTATGAACACAGCCCTTGTTAATGCTTTCCTTATGGTAGACTCATAAACAGGACGAAAGATGCCTTCAGATTCTTTTCTGTCATCTTAGAATTTTTTATGACCTGTTTTGGGCTTTTGGGATTTTGTGGTGTGTTCTTTCACTGATCTTTGAAGGAAGCCCACTCATTGGCCAGGCTGCATTGGAACTGAATTTTTGCTCGTTGACTGATGGAGGTCAAAGTCTTTGAAAATGCTTTCACCGTTTTTATTGGCTCATAAAATTTTCTTTGGAGTTCATAGAATTATTTGAAAATTTTAGATAATTTTATACTTTCTAAAGGCCCATTAACACGATCGAACAAATGTCCAACGGACTTGTTTGATCGGACAATCCGACCGCGCGTATGCTCCATCGGACGCTTGTTTTCGCTTTTTCATTGCACAAATGTTCCGTGTGAATGCTCTCAAACTTTTCGGCAACAAATGTCCGATGGAGGCTAATCCGATCGTGTGTCCAAAATACAAACACGCATGCTCAGAACCAATGCTAAAGATGAGACAACAATAATAGAAGTTGCCCACAGGGTGGCGATAAAGAGCTGAAAAAACACGTGATTTGGCTAAAAAAGTCCTGCCGTGTGTATGCAGAACAAGTTCACGGACACGAATGCCCTTCGAACAAAAATCCACAGAAAAGTTAAATGAAAATGTGAAAGTCCAGTTGAATGTGACTAACTACTGCTTAGATATACAATGACCTGAATAAATAAATACATTCACACACATTCATATTTTTTAAACATTATATAGTAAGAAATATGGTAATTCAAAATATTGTTCTTTCTTTGATTAATGTGTGATTTTTAGATTCATATTGCTGATTGATGGTTTATTTATTTTTTTTCAATAATAACAGGAACATCAAGTTGAATTCTAAAGTTAAAGTGGAGTTCCACCCATAAATATAACATTACATCAGTAGTTTTAAAAAAATGTCATTAGTCCTTTACGAAAAAAAATGTTTTTTTTTAGATGCCTTCAAAGTGTTGTTGCTAGGCAGAATAGTTAATCTTCCCTCTTCCTGCACCTAGGTGCTTAATGCTTCCTAACCTACACCGCACAGACTCCTGGGAATGTAGTGGGTGTAACTTTCCAGGAGTCTGTGCACTCCCCAGTCTCAAAGAATCATGTGACTTGGACAGCACAGGTGCTGAAACCTGATCTGACACTGCTTGTGCAGCACTGAGCATGTACGAGATCTGCAAGGCTGAAATCCAGGAAGTCATACAGTCTGGCTTCATGATGCCCACACTTAAGATGGCCCCAGTCAATTTCTATTTTATAAAGTGTCTAAATGCTGTAACAACCTAACAAAACGGACCTTAGTTTACAGACTAACTTTACTAGAATACATTAAGCTTGTGTATTACAGGGGTATTTATATTTAAAAAGTGAAATTGTGGCCGGAACTCCGCTTTAACCATTTGTTACAATGCTATGTTATTGTGGACATCAAGGTGGAATAGCTTGATACAACATGTAATTTTATTTATGAGGTCATCTATTTGCTCACTCTGCTCTTTCCTCCTGTCAGATTTTTCCTTTTCAGTATGTTTACATGCAACTTTCAATGATTGGACTATAAGACACCAAAATGAAATCCTGCCTAGGAAAACACATATAATGATATAATGAATACAGACTTACGTTAATGTGTGCTTTTTAAATCTGCCTGAAGTTCAGCTTTAACCACCTGCCAACCACTCACAGTAAATATACTGCAAGCAGGCAGCAGGTATAAGCATCAGGGCTTTCTTCCGGGTTCTAGGTACATATGTGCGCACCCCCTTCTTGACCCGTGCTGTGATTGGACACAGCACAAATTGGCAGCAGATTTCAGCCAATGATTTTGGCTGAGATCAGCTGTGTCCAATCACAGACAGTTCTGTGTTTACAAACACACAGAGCTCTGTGTGCATGGGAACAGCAATCTGGCTGTTTCTTCTCCATTAAAAACAGGGAGAAAAACAGTCAGAGAGTAAAGTAAGATGCAGCATATATTACACACATTACACATTGTTGGGCATATAGTTAACCCCTCAAGTGCCCTTATATTTTAACCCCTTCCCAGCCATTAGTACAGTGTCAGTGTCCAGTATTATTACTAATTGCTGTATTAAGCCGCGTACACACGATCAGTCCATCCGATGAGAACGGTCTGATGGACCGCTGTCATCGGTTAACCGATGAAGCTGACTGATGGTCCGTCGCGCCTACACACCATCGGTTAAATAATCGATCGTGTCAGAACGCGGTGACGTAAAACACAACGACGTGCTGAAAAAAATGAAGTTCAATGATTCCAAGCATGCGTCGACTTCATTCTGAGCATGCATGGATTTTTAACCGATGGTTTTGCCTACTAATGATCGGTTTTGACCTATCGGTTAGGAATCCATCGGTTAAATTTAAAGCAAGTTTGCTTTTTTTTAACCGATGGTTAAATAACCTACGGGGCCCACACACGATCGGTTTTGACCGATGAAAACGGTCCATCAGACCGTTGTCCTCTGTTTAACCTATCGTGTGTACGAGGCCTTAGTGTCACTAGTGACCTTAGCTTCAGTTAGTGTCCCTCCAAGATAGTGTCTGTTAGCACCAGATTGCCTGCCACCCTATCACAATCCCACTATATGTCGCTGATCACTATCATACAGTATAACGTCATAGCTGTGTAAATTCCAAGATATATACCAGAGTTTGTAGATGCTTCAACTTTCATACAAACCAATTAATATACAATTGTTGTTGTTTTTTTTTTTAATTGTTTGTTTATAAGATAAAAAAAAATTAAATCCAGTGGTGATCAGATACAACCAAAAGAAAACTCTATTTGTATGAAAAAATAATAAAAAGTTCATTTGCGTAGTGTTGTATGATTGCAATTGCTAGTTAAATAGCACAATGCTGAATAGCAAAAAATGCCCTGGTCATGAAGGGGGCAAAACGTTCCAGAGGTCAAGTGGTTAAAAAAAATTATAATGATTGAACCATTTAGTTGAATATGGCTTCTGAAAATATCAGTTACCTAGCTCTCCGTGGCTTTGATTCTCTCTGAGACGGAACAAAGTCAGAACTCCGTATGTGAAAACCTGTTCCAGGCTATAACTTAGCCTGAAGCAATATGATTAGCATGACAGACAATGAACATTTCAAAAGGTAGAGGTCACCGGTGGCAGCCCACATCTTTTAGCAGTAGTGATTTCTTGGCTTCAATAAAAAAAAAATGTATGTTAACATTAGTAAGCACACAGATATGTCAGTATTAGATTATTAATTGCTATTTTCTAAGATATTCCAGGATTGTGTCAAAGAATCAAGTGGAACTTGTGTCCCTTGTTTGTTGTAGATAATATGTTTCTGTTCCATATCTTGTCAAGGAAGTCACAATCTTAGACTGAGCATGGAATAATAGGCTTTATTCAGAACAAAAGATTTTCATCTATATCACCTATAAAGCAAAAGAAAATGATGTTATGTTATGTTAAGTTAAATATTTTATGTAGAAACTCGAAGAAGTTCCCTATAACAGGTGGTACTCCAGGTCATCACCACAGTGTCTACAATGTGTATTCTCTAACATCATACGCAGGGCTTTTTTTCAGGGGCAACTTGGGGGAACTCAGTTCCACCACCTCTGGCTCAGACCCTTTGGTGCCTGCTCACCACAATCACTTGTAAACACATAAGTCTGGTTTCTGTGTTTACAAGTGACAGCTTTGTAACCCCCTGAACTCTGCACTCTGTATGTTATGCAATTCTGGTATTTAATGCCCCTTTAAGACCCTTCTACTGTTTGTGAAATCTGAACGGGTCGTTGTTGAGTTCCTGCACCTATTTTCTGAGAAAAAAAGCTCTGATCATACGTATGGCCACACATGTATATAGAATAATCGTGCATGTTCTGTCAAAAAAAAAGCAGAGAAGGATACTGCCTGTACAACTGTTCCTGCAGCTGCAAGTCCAAAAGAAGATGGGGGTTTGTTATGGAAACATATAATAAATATTTTGAACTTCTAAAGTGTGCTATCCTACTGGTAGGACTATCCAACACTTTGGACTTCAGTTTGGGTTTAAGCATTGGAATAACAATCCTATTATGCAAAAAAAAAAAAAAAAAAAAAAAAGGGTTGTGAATGCCTAGACCAGGAGGCCAAGGTTCTTCATGGGCTGTGATGTTATGTAGTAAGTAAGATTCAGTGTTGTAGCATGGAAACTGTGTTTGTGGATGCTGGTAAAATCATGGGAATCATGGGAAGTAATGTCCTGAATGCAGCCGGTGGGAAGGGGCAGCATTTTGTAGGTTATAGAGACACAAATACAGAGAGTAGGTAAGAGTCAGTAAAATAAAAACAATAGCAACTTACACAGTAGTCTAAAGATATTGGCATAACAAAAAACACACAGCTCCAGGAAAGACAGCAGAGAAAAGCCCAACAGAGATCTGGAGCTTGGCACCAACCAGCTGTCACAGACAAAGCCAGCACTGGTGTACTTGAATCAGCTCACAACCGCAGGAGTGGGAGTGAGTCCACTATCATGGCAAAAACAGGCTTGAGAAAAGGGCAAATTGATGGGAATGAGTTGCCTGATTATTTTCAGTATCCACGTGTGCTCATGTGTAGTCTTGTATAGCGCTTCTGCAGGTGTGAGCTGGTCCTAGTATACCATTATCTTTACAAGCTGAATCTTCTCCCAATATCTGTGATCATGATGCTATGGTTGATGTGCTGTGTGACCCTGGATGAATCACATTCCCTAGCCAATTGTTTCTCTATGCTCCTGGCTACCGATTGCCATGGAGTTTTTTTAAGCTTTTTTTATTTTATTTAAAATTTACAGCCTGTCTCCTTTACACTTAGTGTAGTTTATTGAGGCTGCGGAAAATGGTTCACCTTTTTATTTGTTTTAGCTTATTGTAGGTGCCGTGCAAGAACTTCATGCGGGCAGACCAAGTGGCAATTGGATGCTGGATCCCCCACCTGTTGTAAAGTAGACCTATAGGCCCGGATTCACGTAGCACTTACGCCGACGTGCCCATAAAACTAGATACGCCTGAAATTAGGTTTCATCCAACCGACGTAAGTTTCCTACGCCGTCGTATCGTGGGCGCATATTTACGCTGGCCGCAAGGGGCGCTTCCATTGATTTACGATTTGAATATGCAAATGAGGGAGATACGCAGATTCACGAACGTACTTGCGCCCGGTTCATTAAGATACGCGGTTTACGTAAGGCACAGGTGTCAAACACAAGGCCTGCGGGCCAAATACGGCCCTCCAGGCCATTTCATGTGGCCCTCGCTCCTCTGGTCCTCATCCAGACCCTTACTTTCGGCTTTCAAGCAATGCATCCAGCTTCTTCCCAGCAGCAGCATAAGGAAAGGGGGCACTGTGATGTAAGGGAGAGTAGGGGACTCAACTTCTGATGGTGGGGTGGCTCTTGACATCTAATATATGGAAAGGGGATGTGCTGGACATCTAATCTTACAGATACAACCGGCCCTTTTGAGGGCAATCATAATACTGATGCGGCCCACGATGAAATTGAGTTTGACACCCCTGACGTAAGGCTTACATCCGGCGTATAGTTATTCCCCATCTATGAGGCGCAGCTCATGCAAAGGTATGGACCAGGGAACAGCCGTCGTATTTTACGTTGTTTACGTAGTAGTACGTGAATAGGGATGGGTGTAGGTTACGTTCACGTCGTAGGCAGTGATTCGTCGTATCTTAAGGAGTATTTCCGACGGGATTCTGAGCATGCGCACTGGGTTGCGTCCATGGGACGGCGCATTCGCCGTTCGTTCGGCCCTTCATTTGCATGGGGTCATGCTTCATTTAAATGGATCACGCCCACTTCCACCTACTTTGAATTAGGCCGGCTTATGCCTACGAATTTACGTTATGCAGGTGACAAGAAAGTTCCCATGTTGCAAACAGCCATTGGAAATAATAGTGCCATTTGTACTACTATAAATTATATGAAAAACACCAGAGAAAAATGTAATAATACATTTAAGTGTTTGTTCACCAATGCCAGAAGTCTGCCAAGCAAAGCAGGTGAGTTGGACGCTCTGGCGCATGAGGAGAGCTATGATGTAATCGGTATTGCTGAAACTTGGCTTCAATCGTCACATGACTGGGCTATTAATATTCCTGGCTATGCTCTCTTTCGGAAAGACAGGGTAAAAAGGAAAGGTGGAGGGGTCTGTCTCTATGTGAGAAGTGACCTCAAAGCAAGCGTGAAAGAGAACCTGGTTGATGGAGAGTGTGATGAGGCTGAAGCATTATGGGTGGAACTGCATACAGATGTGTGTAGTTCAAAATTAATCATTGGAGTTTGTTATAAACCACCCAATGTTAATGAGGAGGTGGAGACTCAGCTCCTTGCACAGATGGAAAGGGCTGCAAGGGCTGGGACGGTGATAATAATGGGGGATTTTAACTACCCAGAAATTGACTGGATTAATGGCACTTCTGGGACAGTTAAAGGACAAAAATTTAAAAACCTATTGCAGGACAATTTTATGGTGCAGTTTATTGAGGCCCCAACTAGGAATGATGCTCTGTTGGACCTGATAATCTCAAACCATGCAGAGCTTATTACTAATGTTCAGATAAAGGAACACCTGGGTAGCAGTGATCATAACATGATTTCATTTAATGTTAACTATAAGCCTATAAGCAAGAAATACATACAGGAAATATTAAAACACTACATTTTAAGAGAGCAAATTTTCCAAGGATGAGGGCTGCTCTCCAGGACTTGGACTGGGGGGGACTATTGGCACCAATGAACACAGAACAGAAATGGGAATTCTTCAAAAAGACTGTGTGGAACCTCACTGCAAAGTATGTTCCCATGGGCAATAAGTTTAAAAGGCTAAAAATAAAACCTATGTGGCTCACGGTCAAAGTTAAAAAAGCTATAAACAATAAGAAAGTAGCTTTTAAAAAATATAAAAATGAAGGAACACTAGTGTTGTTTAAATGTTACAAAGAATATAACAGGATATGTAAAAAGGAAATCAAGGATGCAAAAAATCAAAATGAACGACAGATTGCAAAAGATAGTAGGACAAACCCCAAAAAATTATTTTAAATATATTAATAGTAAAAAGGTGAAGTCCGAGCATGTAGGCCCCTTACAAAATAATCTAGAGTGGGTGACTGGGGACAAAGAGAAGGCAAATTTATTAAATGCTTTCTTCAGCTCTGTGTATACAATGGAGCATGGGGGAGCTCATGTCCAAAATGGGGGTGGGAGTGACACAGCCCCAAATCCACAATGGCTCAAAAGTGATATGGTCCAGAAATATTTAGACAGAATAAAGGTGGATAAAGCACCTGGACCAGATGGCATCCACCCACGGATCCTAGGTGAGTTGAGCTCTGTCATTTCAAAGCCACTGTATCTAATATTTAGGGACTCATTAAAGACAGGAATAGTACCACTGGATTGGCGCAGGGCCAATGTGGTGCCCATATTTAAAAAGGGAACAAAGTCTTTACCAAGTAACTATAGACCTGTTAGTCTAACTTCTATAGTTGGGAAGATACTGGAACGTTTAATAAAAGACCACATGGATGAGTTCTTGCTGGAAAAAAACTATCTAAGCAGCAGACAGCATGGATTCATGAAAGACAGAAGTTGTCAGACAAACCTGATTTCCTTTTATGAAGAGGTAAGTAAGACCCTGGACAGAGGTGTGGCTGTGGACGTGATATATTTGGATTTTGCAAAAGCATTCGATACAGTTCCCCACACATGGCTCATGTGTAAGGTAAGGTCTACAGGATTGGATATATCAGTTTGTAAATGGATAGAAAACTGGCTGAAAGACAGAATTCAGAGAGTGGTGGTTAATGATTCTTACTCTGAATGGTCCAATGTTATCAGTGGTGTACCCCAAGGTTCAGTGCTGGGACCCTTACTTTTCAATATATTTATAAATGATATTGGGTCTGAGATCAAAAGTAACATTTCTGTCTTTGCAGATGACACCAAGCTATGCAGTGGAATAACGTCCTTGCAGGATGTCTACCATTTACAAGCCGACCTCAATGCTCTGTCTAATTGGGCGACTAAGTGGCAGATGAGGTTTAATGTAGATAAATGTAAAGTTATGCACTTAGGGACTAAGAATATGCATGCATCATACATGCTAGGGGGAGTACAACTGGGGGGATCTGTAATGGAGAAGGATCTGGGGGTCTTGGTAGATCATAAGCTCAATAATAACATGCAATGCCAAGCTGCGGTTTCCAAAGCGAGCAAAGTCCTTTCTTGTATTAAGAGAGGTATGGACTCCAGAGACAGAGATATAATTTTGCCCCTGTACAAATCATTAGTAAGACCTCATCTGGAATATGCAGTTCAGTTTTGGGCACCAGTTCTCAAAAAGGATATCAGGGAATTGGAGAAAGTGCAGAGAAGGGCAACCAAACTGATAAGAGGCATGGAGGAGCTCAGCTATGAGGAAAGATTAGAGGAACTGAATTTATTCACTCTTGAGAAGAGGAGAATTAGGGGGGATATGATTAACATGTTCAAATATATAAGAGGTCCATACAGTGGACTTGGTGTTGAGTTATTCACTTTACGGTCAACCCTGAGGACAAGAGGGCACTCTTTACGTCTAGAGGAAAAGAGATTTCACCTCCAAATACGGAAAGGTTTTTTCACAGTAAGAGCTGTGAAAATGTGGAACAGACTCCCTCCAGAGGTGGTTCTGGCCAGCTCAGTAGATTGCTTTAAGAAAGGCCTGGATACTTTCCTAAATGTACATAAAATAACTGAGTACTAAGATTTGTAGGTAAAGTTGATCCAGGGTAAATCCGATTGCCTCTCGGGGGATCAGGAAGGAATTTTTTCCCCTGCTGTAGCAAATTGGATCATGCTCTGCTGGGGTTTTTTGCCTTCCTCTGGATCAACTGTGGGTATGGAGTTGGGTGTATGGGATTGTACTGTGTTTTTTATTTTGTTTGTTTATTTTTATTTTTTGTGGTTGAACTAGATGGACTTGTGTCTTTTTTCAGCCTGACTAACTATGTAACTATGTAACGTTGGGAGCAAGTGCTTTGTGAATACTGTGCTTGCCGCTCTGCGCTACGTCGGTGTAGCGTATATTCAATACGCTACGCCGGCATAACTATGCGCCGCTCTCTCTGAATCCAGGCCATATACTGCTTAGCTCTAGGGTAGGTGATAAGCAAGCAACATGATTTATAATGCCCTTACCAGCCTCCAGGTTTGTAATATCAAAGTGATGTTGGACAGAGAACACCTCTATCACTCTCGTCATGGACTTTTGGACATGCACAGGGAATATATGTTTTCCTCCCTCATCATCCCAGCGAGAGAACACCTGATGAGGCAGAGGTGGCAGGACATGTGATCTGCAGCCAGATGTACAGATTCATTTTTCTATTGCTACCAGAGTACTGATGTCTAAGCATCTTCATTACCAGTCTTGATATCCTTCCAGCTATTCACCCATGTCATCCATCCTAACCTGAACTTCACTGTGAATTACAATGTCTGTGAGGATAACAAAAACAACTGTTTCTGTACATTACTCTTTATTGCAATACTGATTTTTCTCTAGTGTCTGTTACAATGGTGACTGTATGACAAAGATCCTAGTGGAGAGGAGCATGTGGATTTACCATGTACCACATAACATCAATAAAACTCATTCTGGGATTTTATAAGACGAGTGGCTCTACTTTTGTTTCTGGTGCTGTAACTGCCAGTGGGTCATGGACAGCTTAGAACCAGCAACCATCGGCTGGCAGAATGGGGATGGAAACTTTGGTGAGGAGTGGTTGAAACTATTGGCAGCTTATAGAGACTATGCTTGTGCTGCCACCAGTGAAAAATTAGCAGGAGGAAAACCGTGGTGGTCAGTCCCTGCTAAGAGAAAAATGAAACTAGGGGCTTGTTGCTCTTTCACATGTTTCATACAGTAGGTAGTATATATACAGGACCACAGCCATCAGCATTTTCCAGGAGCTCTTCCTGTTGGGTCTGAAAGAGTGACCCTCCCCAGGGCGAGAACTGTCCCAGTAGTAATCAGCGCACGTACCTACCAGTAGGACGTTGTGGCTCCTGGGCTCCAGACAGGCAGGGTCTCCATCTCCCAGCCGCAGCACGCCTTGGCTCCAGGACCAACCACCAGCTTCTCCCTGGCCGCCTCTCCCCCTCCACAGGCTTCACCCCCGGGAGGCTCACAAGGTAGGCCCCTGCTACTCCGAGCTATCTACACCTCCCCGGGGCCCGTAAGCGGCCGTCCTTTTCAGGACAAGCCGCGGCGGCGGCCTAATCTTTCACTATCAGGGAAACGGCCTCCCTCCTTCTCATCCCCGATCTCCGGCCCCCAACCACCAATCGGAACCTGAGGTACCCCCCCTCGGCCTCCGCCAGCCAGCCAACCGGATCCTGGCCCTCGCGCCACCTCATGGAACAATTTGCGGCAGCCGCGTTTAGGAAAGACCGCGGCTTCATCCGCGGCCTAGCGGCTCGCCACACCAAACATCCAGCACCCGTCCTCAAAATTTACAGTAAGCCCCCTCATACCCCAGGAGGACCCCCCCCTCACTAGACACCCCTCTGTCTTCTCCCCCCCCCCCCCACTCTAGCTATCCATCCAGCTGCAGGCCATCCAGACCAGGACCCCTGATCAGTGGCCATCTGAACTCTTCCCCCCCCAACCCAATAACCACAAGCGGCTCCTACTGGACATATTCAGGAGAGAGTATATTTCCCCCCCCCCCCCCCCCCATTCACTAGGCCCTAACAACCACAGCTTTTCTCAGATTTTTTTGATACAGGGCTCGTCCGATCGCCTCTGAGGGGTCAGGAAGGAATTTTTTCCCCTATCCACAGCACATTGGCACAGCACGGGTAGGGTTTTTTTGCCTTCCTCTGGATCAAAGAAAAAAATAGGAAGGGAGGATTCAGTGAATCCTCCTGAAAACCCCCCACCCCAAATAGGCATCATTTCCCCACGCCTCTCGGCGACTATGGCCAAGCTGAAATACTCTGCAGAAACCATACAGAGATTACAGCCATTTGCCTCAAGATTATTAGCCGCCACCAAAAAAGCTCTAAGGACTGATCAAATTTTTAGAATCGATCGACGATCGACACGGCAAAATTACATCCACTTACCCCAGCCTACGCGAATATCATGCGCTTTGGTTAACACAAGATCAGCAGTAAGACACCGACTGGAAATCCATGATTTCATCCTACAATGCGACTTAGACTGTCTCTTTATTACAGAAAGCTGGCTCACAGCTGACTGTAACACCATTCTAGGTGAATTGGTGCCAGAAAATTATCGCATTATAACAGAAAACAGAGTGGGGCAAAGAGGAGGAGGCCTGGCAGTGATCCATAAGACTCACCTCGCGATCACTAAACCAGCCCTTCAGTACTCCCTTCCATTCATGGAAACCCTCACTCTACAACTACAAACAAACCCCCAGGAGACCGTTCATATTTTTCTCTGCTATAGACCACCGGGTCCAAAATCACAGTTTCTCTCACCTTGGACAGAATTCATGTCCACTTTCACCCTAAACAGCAAACACCTTTTGCTACTCGGGAATTTCAACCTCTGGGCAAACTCCTCACAGGATCCAGTGGCCGACGCCTGCATTGACCATCTGGAAGGACTAGGTCTGCAGCAACTAGTATGTGGGCCCACACATACAAATTTCCGGTCACGCGCTCGACCTGATTTTCAGACAAGATCTGGAAATAAACATTTTGGAAAATGAACCGTTGCCATGGACAGATCACCATGCAATTAAATTCATAGTTTCCATAATTCCACCATTAATAAAAATACCTAAGCCGGTGATAACACACTGGACTAGATCTCAGAAGAAGCTCCATTCGGAACTCTTCAAATCTACCTTAGGTAATAAAATAAAAATAATCCAAACACCTCAAACAGCCTCAGAAACACTGGACGCCATAAATACAGCCCTATTACAGTCAGCCGACTTAATAGTGCCGAAACGCAAGACCTGCATCCGGGAAAAACAACTCCGGCTGGTTTAACAACCAGCTGTCGTTTCTGAAGCAAGAGCGCAGAAGGGCGGAAGCCGCCTGGAAAAGAAACGCTTCAGAGGAGAACCTTACCATCTATAAGGCAATAACAAGAAAATACCATAAAGAGATCTTCAAAGCCAAAAAATATCACTTTTCCAATGCCATCACCAACGCCATAAACCGCCCCCGCGAACTAATCAAGCTGGTCACTCAGACCATGAATCCAGGATGTCTTGAACCCAACCCCCCAGTTCAGATACCCAAGAATTCTGTAATGAATTATCGGATTTCTTCATCAATTAAATTGAGAGAATCCGGGAAAGCATTCAGCAAAACAATACCCCCCTCAACCCCCCCCTCAATCATTCACACAACACCCATAGAAATCTGCTACAATCAACAAAATTCACTCTGAAACCCATCTCCATTGATGCCGTTAAAAATATCATCGGTACTTTGCGAAACAGCACAGCGCCTAATGATATTATCCCCGCTAAACTGCTGAAGGAATGTGCCGATATCCTGGCACCGCCTATCACGCAGCTTATAAATCAGTCATTCAAGGAAGGCATAGTGCCCTCGCAGCTGAAAGAGGGCACAATCCAACCCATCTTGAAGAAACCCACCCTAGACCCCAAGGACCCAATTCACCGCCGTCCGATAACAGGCCTAACCGCCCTCTCCAAGGTAATGGAAAAAGTAGTGGTACAACAGCTGCAACAGCATCTAGATACCCATAATCTACTTGAGCCATTTCAATCGGGTTTCCGTCCCGGACACGGGACGGAAACAGCATTGCTCAAAATTTGGGATGATGCCCTCGAGGCCGCAGACGAAGGAGAACCCTGTCTCCTGGTTCTGTTGGACCTAAGCGCAGCTTTCGACACGGTAGACCACAAACTATTACTGACTCGGCTAGCTGAAGTAGCCAGAGTCGCAGAAGGTGATTTATCATGGTTCTCCTCCTTTCTAGAAAACCGATCACAAACAGTGAAATTGGGACCTTTCACTTCTGAAAAACGCACGGTATCATGCGGAGTCCCCCAGGGATCCCCTCTGTCACCGGTGCTGTTCAATATATACCTTCACCCTCTCTTTGAAATCATCAGTAGCCAAAAACTACTTTATCACTCATTTGCAGACGACACGCAACTGTATTTTCGCATCCGCAATAAAAAGGATCATCATCCAAATCTAGAGACATTCCTCTCTTTGATAGAAAACTGGATGACTAAGAGTTATCTTAAACTCAACAGTTCCAAAACAGAACTTCTTCTGTTACACGCCAGTCGTAAGAGTCAACTGGCAACAACTTGGACATCCCCACCCATTCTGGGCCAAATCATCACCCCTAGCTCCAAAGTCAAAAGTCTCGGGGTCATTTTCGACACCTACATGACAATGGATGCACAAATAGGGTCAGTAGTCAGCGGATCCCACCATCTGCTGCGCCTACTACGCAGACTTATTCCATTTATTCCTAAAGAAGACGTAGCAGTCGTGGTGGGAACAATTGTGAACTCCAGACTGGACTATGCAAATGCCCTTTACCTCGGACTCCCAAAGTACCAGATCTCTCGCCTGCAAGTCGTACAAAATACGGCCGCCAGACTTGTGACTGGGAAAAAAACGTGGGAATCTATCTCACCCTCGTTGAGATCCCTTCACTGGTTGCCAGTAAAAGACAGAATTGCTTTTAAAGCACTCTGTCTGACACATAAGTGCATCCATGGGAAGGCTCCGCAATATCTATGCGAAAAGATAAAAGCTCACAACCCCAATCGCATTCTGCGATCCACCAACCAAAATCTGCTTCAGATACCCAAAGCCAAATTCAAGTCCAAAGGAGAAAGAAGATTTGCGCTCCAAGGTCCCAGACTATGGAATGCTTTACCAACCAGCATTCGGTTGGAGGAAAACCACCGGACCTTCAGAAGAAAGATCAAAACTCATCTCTTTTGATATCAAGAGAGACAGGAACAACGAGCGCCCAGAGGCGATTTAGTTCGCATGTGCCGCGCTATATAAGTTTTTCATTCATTCATATATATATATATATATACGTTTTGGTTATTTTCCATTATCAGACACAGGTAAACCACCCACAGTTTACAAACTGATAGTAAATTAGTAAATGCAGTAACATAATTTACATCTCTACACTCCTGCAATACTTGCAACTTATTGAAGGCATAAAAAAAAATTATCACAGTGGACATCTATTCCCACATCAGGAGCACTGTGGAAAAAAACACTGGCTCATTTGTTCCACTGGTAATATACAAGCTGTCCATACTTTGTACAATTCAAGGAAGAAATTATAGACACATAAACATTACCATCTTTGATTCCAAAACAGTGACACCATTCCTGAAGGGAAATGTGTTTATCATCATTTGTGTTGCAGCCCTGTAAAAATGCTGTCACGCAATGTTCCATTGGGATCAATGGGGCACGCAGTGCAGAAAGTTCTGATCTTGTAAGTAGCCTGCAATACAATACAGAGCAAGAGACAAGAAGGGTTGACATTAATCTTTTGTATCATCTATATGTTTGAGAAGATGTCTAAAAAGAACAAACAAGCAAGAGTAGATTTGACAATACTAATAGAAGATTATAACAAATATAGTCAAATAAAAATGTTTTGGCCTTCGATTTAAATGTTTGCCCACTTGTAGAATGCCAGTTCAGTGTGTATTAGAGTAAATGAGATTCAGAAGTTGTTATTTACACCATATAATCATTCAAGTTGTATGCCATAAAAGGTATAAAAAGATTCATGCTGTTGAAGTACACAATAGGAAGGGCAGGCACGCAGGAAATTACGTCATCCCGCTACGTACATATCAACCGGAGAGGTACACCTGGAAGCCATGGAGAGTAAGCAGACTAGCGCTGTTGATATACATGCTGTGACAGGGGAGCTGATGTTTTGAACATATTTAAGCGATCAATTCCTGGTACAAGATTGTGCATAATGCAATGTGAGTGGTGACTTTGCTTTATTGAATGTGTTTTAATAAATTTAAGGTTTTACACTATATGAGCTTTTCCTTTTTATGGTAACATTTATCCCTATGTGGAGCATATTGAAAGGCGAGAGAGCAGCAGTGGTCCTTTGACCTCGCCAGCCTTAAAGGGGAACAAGTGCTTCCGCTTATAATAAGAGGGTCAAGGTTGTCCATGGAGCTCTCCCAGATGAAGGTGATGGCATGTGGGTGATTTCTTCACAATAAAGTGTGAATTATTATATGGAGTAATGAAACACGATCTTTATCAGTTTTTTGAACAAATAAGCACGAGACACTTTGGAACTTATTGTTTCCTGAATAGAATTTGGGAATTGTTTTGTTGCACTTTAATTCTAAAAATTATTTATATTGATGTTGCACTTTGATAGATATATAGAGTTATATATGATTTGATTCTGAGTTACACATAATTTTTACACGCAACACGCTGTAATTTATACTGTACTTACATGTTACACAGTTGTTGTGTGGGCACAGCATTGTCCTTGTTTTTATTTTGTTGTGAGGTGCCATGTTGCACTTCCAGTGACCAGTATGAGAGTGTGAGAGCGATAACACTAAATTTAACACACCTGCTCCCCATTCACACCTGAGACCTTGTAACACTAACGAGTCACATGACACTGGGAAAGGAAAATGGCTAATTGGCCCAAATGCCACCAGTTTAGACATTAATGGCTGTGTGTTGAGTTATTTTGAGGGGACAGAAAATTTACACTGTTATACAAGCTGTACACTCACTACTTTACATTGTAGCAAAGTCCACACAGGGACGGATCTGTCAGCGGCGTCCGCCAGCTCAGCGGTAGATCTCTCCGTTGACAGGTCCCTCTTTGCTCACTGAGCGGGGAGGGGCTTGTCGAGCGCTGCTGCTTGTCTATGGAGAGATCAGAAGAAAACGAACAGCATGTCCGTTTTCATCAGATCTCACCCGATCCGATCCGCCAGGATGGATTGGCGACGTATCCCTATCAGTCTGATTTTAGGGGATCGGATTTCAGAAATCACAAATGGGCAAAAATCTGAAAGGTAGTATTATATTGATTTAACATCAGGTATTTTTATGGAATATATGGATGACATTTATCCCTGTGTTATGAAAACATACCTGTCTATAGAATGTTGATCAAGCTGGCTAAATTGCCAGTGAACAGGATACACATACATGTGATAGTTTTTCTGAAAATCCTTCACCAAGAGTTCAATGTTATGATCACCCTCTTGTAGACGCTTCTCATTCTCATAGATTTTATTAACCTATTAAAAAATACCATAACTCTACTTATTTCATCAAAATATGTTTAAGAATTATAGCAGATAAAACAGAACTGCATCAAACTTTCAATAAGTACATTATGTATTTATATTCCCTTCAGCCTGTACAAAAAGGCCATTATGGCGTACCTTGCGCATCTGACATTCAAAGTGTACCGTTTTTAACACCCACTCTCCTCTATATGACAAACATATTTTCAGTACTAATTACACAAAGAATAATAATAATGGGCAGAAAAGAATGAAAGAGTGACAACTGTTTTGTTCCATCACATTTGTATCAGTGAAGTGACCCGATCACATAGATGATTTGAGTAATGTCCCCCTAGATTGGTGGTCAGTAGAGTAGAACCCCATTATTGGTGATCTGTGGGATAAGGACTCTTTACATTCAGTATAATGGTTGCCTTACACTGAAGTCAGTGCAAAAGTGCTCCTTACATTACTGGTCAATATAGTGCCCTCTCACACTGGTGGTCATTGGAGAAAGCCCCCTTATATTGGTCGTCAATGGAGAAGTGCCCTCTTATGATGGTGGTCAGTGGAGAAAGCCCCCTTACACTGGTGGTCAGTGGTGGTGTGATCAGTGTGGAAGTGTCTCCTAAGGATCCATACACACGGTCGAACCGAACCGATGAGAATGAACAGAAGTTCAGTTTCATCGGACCAAACCGACCGTGTGTATAGGCCATCGGTCTGTTTTCCTTCGGTCCAAAATTTTAAAACATGCTTCAAAACCGAACCGATGGACCGCTGCCCGATCGGACCAAACCGATGGTTAGTACAGAGAAGCATCGGTTTAAAACCCGCGCATGCTCAGAATCAAGTCGGCGGATGCTTGGAAGCATTGAACTTCGTTTTTTTCAGCACGTCGTGTGTTTTACGTCACCGCGTTCTGACCCGATCGGATTTTGAACTGATGGTGTGTACACACATCAGGCCGTACGGCCACTTCAGAGGTGAACCGATGAAAACGGTCCGACGGACCATTCTCATCGGTTTTGTCCGACCGCGTGTACGGGGCCTTAAAATCTCCCTACCAGTCATGGAACAACTCAGGGCTTGTTGGTTCCAGGACATCCCTAAACTCGATAGTGATAACTGGGATGATATCTGGGACTATCCTTTCTGACCTCTAGTCTCTCTAAGGCCCCATACACACGACCGGATCTATCCGCTGGGATTGATCCGCGGATCAGTTCCAGCAGACAAATCCGGTCGTCTGTACGGCCTAGCGGATATTTATCCGCGGAGATTCGTCGGGCCGATCGATTTCAAGCGTATATAAATTTCTTAGCATGCTAAGAAATCTATCCGCTTGAATCGTTTCCAGCGGATTGATCCAGTCGTCTGTACAGACTCACCGGATCAATCCGTCCGCTCCCCTCCCTCGCATGCGTCGTAATGATTCGACGCATGCGTGGAAGTACTTACCTTCCAGCGTCGCGCACGTCGCCGCGTCATCGTCGCGGCGACGGCGCGACACGTCACCGCGGATGTATTCCGCGCGGATTTTGATCCGATGGTGTGTACAAGCCATCGGATCAAAATCTGGAGGAGGAATCCAGCGGAGATCCCCTCGTCTGTACGAGGCCTTAGAGACCATCTAATACAGTTTAAAATAACCTATAGTGCCTATTTTACCGCATACAGACTACACAAAATTAAGTCCAGTCTCTCACCGGAATGCTGGAGATGTGGGGGAACTCCGGGAGACTTTACCCACATCTTCTGGACCTGCCCAGCTATAGTGGGATTTTGGGAGGAATTATTGTCATGCATCCGTTTGGTCAGCAACATCCCTTTGCAACTCTCTATGTCGGTATGCCTGTTAGGACTGGTTAAGCAGTTCATCCCCACTGTAGCGGGGCACACTATAGTGAGTTTGTTACTATTTTATGCCAGAAAAGCCATCACACTCCATTGGAAGAAACCAACCCCACTCACAAGCATTTTCTGGAAACAGTTAGTGAATCAGAACCTACCCCTTTATAAAGACACTTACTTTAACAGAGGTTGTCCTAAAAAATACCAGAAAGTATTTAAATGGTTAGCATAGCCATCCACAGCATAAAATAATCCCTTGCTGGTGAGCGGAAGATAGTCCTTCCTGGAATACACCCCATTACACAAGGTCTTCCCGCTGTCTAGAGGCTAGAGGAAAATGACTCTATTTAATTTATGTGTACTTTGTTTCTTACTGGGAGTTTTTCCAGTTATCTGGGTTCATGTGGGAGCAGAAATGAGGATACCTCCACTGAGTGGAAGTACACTGACGTAACCGGTAGCTTAAGATGGTGCAGAAATGATAGCAGATAGTTGGCCCATGCCATTAGAGAACTAATGGCATAACTGACATAATTTTAATTGTGTTTTAATAACAAGCAAAGAAAAATTCAATCCTCTTTTATATAGATAATGAAAGGGAAGTACTTTGGCCTTCTTCCTATGTCACTGATACCTATATAATCTGTCTACTCAACTGCCTTATATGGACACCTTAGCATATTTTGTTTATTGGGAACATCACAAAATACATCTCATGCTTTTGGCAATAGGATAATCTCACCTTGTTTCTCTGCTTCTCGGAGAGAAGGTCTGGATTTTCCAGACACCCTTCATAAAGTTGTATAAGAACATTTTTCAGCCAGTCTCTCATTCTGAAGGGAAAATTAGCAAGTTCATAGTCTGTACATGGTGGGATGTCTATAAAAATGTAGAAATAATTTAGACCAAATAAATAGTTTAGTACATATTGACATGCTTAAACTCAAATAAAATTCATAACATTTGGAGGAGCCTTGTAGAATAACTCTGTCTTATTAAGTTATTTGATTTAGGCTCTTTTTTTGTGCTTTCATCATTTCATATTATTAACGTGATATAATTCATGTTTTCTTAAACAATGTCTGCACTCATGTTTTGTAGACCGAAACCAGCTGAAAAAAAAACAACAACCTGTCATTATCAATAGAGCCTATAATGGTACAGTAACATTCCTTTGGCTTGGCTCTATGTGACAATGAAATGTCATGTTTTTCCCCAACCATGTAAACAGAGTATGTTAAAGCGGTAGTTCACCCCCCCCCCCGACACATTTTACCATCGAGACAGGCATTGTAGCGCGAGCTACAGTATGCCTGTCCCGATTTTTTTAACCCCGGACTCACCTTGTAATCGGAGATCGTATTTTTCGGCTCCCGCGGGGAATGGGCGTGCCTATGGAGAGGGAGGATGATTGACGGCCGGCCCTGGCACGTCACTCTCCCCGAAGACAGCCGGAGTAGGTCTCGGCTCTTCACGGCGCCTGCGCACAGGCTATGCGCACGCGTCGTGAAGACCAAGCCTATTTCGGCTATTTCCGGAGAAGCGTGACGCGCCAGAGCCGGCCGTCAATCATCCTCCGTCTCCATAGGCACGCCCATTCCCCGGTATCTTCAATCTACGAGAACAAGGTGAGTACGGGGGTAAAATATTTGGGACAGGCATACTGTAGCTCGCGCTACAATGCCTGATTTTATGGTAAAATAAAAAAAAAAAATTTTTCGTCGATAGGGTGAACCCCCGCTTTAACAAGTATTGACGCTGTATACACACATGGCTTTCCGAAGAAAACTATTGAAAATAAAACCAAATAATGCTGTATGTGTAACGCCACTGGCGTTATTTACTATAGATCGAGCGCAGCTTTGCCTTCTCCAGGCAGCTGCGCTCCTCTCTCTCACCCTACCGCGTCATTTCCGGTGCGCCGAGGGCTTGCGCTCCACGCTGGAACGCGGAAGTGCGTCCCAGCGTGTTCTCTCGTCTCCCGCGCTCCACGAGCTATTTAAACTCTCAGCAATGGCGGCAGGGTGTTCCGCTATTCTGTTGGACACCCACCGCCACCTGAGAGCCGCTAACAGGACCCCTGGACCTCCACAGCCTGTTCCACGATCACCTCCCTCAGGAACTGAACCCTCTCCTGGCTACAGCCACCTGCGCTCCAGGGACTCTTCAACCCCTCTGCTTGTCTCCTGTAGCAAGCGTTCATCTAACAGCAACCACTGACCTTTTTGGACACTACAACCCAGCCTACAACAGTCAGCTGAGATCAACAGTACCGCAAGTATTTTGTAATGCTCCATTACAGTGTTTCCCTGACCTGGCTGTAATATTCACCTAAAGGACTTTGCTTAATGATTTACCTGTCTATTCTGTTGAAGATATGCTATAATAGATATCTGGCTATCCTGATGTTAATACTGCTCTGTTCACTAATTCTGATAAGTCCCATAGACTGATACCAGTATATATATATACATTGATTCAAATCACAACCTATCTTACACTAAGTATATACTAAGTAGAAACTCTCTAGTATTGTACAAATGCATCCGCAATGCTTATGAATTAATAAGCTCCTATGGTTATGTTGGTTTCTCTAACTGAGGTTGTGATGAATTAAACCCTTAACTCTTTGATCATATAAAAGAGTGACGTAGTGGTTTATACCTGAGAAACCTCCGCAGCTGAGATCCAATTAAATCAAATTAACTCAAGGCAGGATCGTTACATAATAGCGGAACCTTTAACTATTAATGGATCCAGCGGAGCTTGCGAACCACTTAGTTGGACTATCACAAAGAGTGGACACTCTCACCACTACTATGAATGACCTCCGGTTAGAAAATGAGGTCCTCCGTAACCAGAATTTTGCTCAACCTAGGGACCGACCTGAGCCCAAGATCGGAAACTTTTTCAGGTGACAGGAAAAATTTCCGTCAATTTATTAGTTCATGTCGTCTTATGTTTGACCTACGCCCCCGCACTTACTACTCTGACAGAGTCAGAATTTTGACCTTGAAATCATACCTTAAAGGAGAACCTAGAGTTTGGGCTGATGCCTATGTAGAAGAACACGGCGACCTTTTGGGTGCTTTCAACACTTTCATAGATGAGATGTCTCTCCTCTACGAGGACCCTAATAAACAACTTACAGCGGAAAATACCATCAGGAACCTCAAGCAAGGAAAAAGACCTGTAGAAGACTACATCTCAGAATTTAAGTGCTGGTGCCGAGAGACTTTGTGGACCGATATTGCCCTCAGAAACCAATTTCGTCTTGGGCTGTCTGAGTCCATGAAGGATGAACTCGCCCGTGTTGAAATTCCTGCATCTTTAGAGGATCTCATGCACCTTTCTCTCTCTATTGATCGCCGTCTCAGAGAGAGGAAGGCTGAACGTGCCAATTCCTATCAACTTACACCTTTTAGGAGGTCCAGATCCCCCCCAAAGGAGGTACCTATGGAAGTTGGCACAATCAAAGGCCCATTATCCTCAGCTGAGAAACAAAGACGAAGAGCCCAGAACCTCTGTCTCTACTGTTCCGCCCCTGACCATATGGTGTCTACTTGCCCAATCCTAAAGAATAGGTCTGAAGGTAATATCTTTAACATTAGTAAATTCAATGTAGCTGGAACTACACCTAGATCTACCACTAATCACTATAGGGCAAATCGTCAGCCAGCGGGCGTAACGTAATTTTTCCTATTTAAGTTACACCGCCGCAAAATTTCTACCTAAGTGCCCGATCCACAAAGCACTTACCTAGAAATTTTGAGCGGTGTAACTTAAATCCGGCCGGCGCAAGGCGTTCCTCTTCTCCAGGGGGCGATTCCCATTTAAATGAGGCGCGCTCCCGCGCCGGCCATACTGCGCATGCTCGTGACGTCATTTTCCCGACGTGCATAGCGCGAAATTACGTTACGCCGGGCTTTGTGGATCGCGACGGGACAATAAAGTTGCGTCGGGTAAAAAAAAAGATACGGCGCCAAAAAAAAAAATTTTAATTAAGAAAAAATCGCGTCGCTAGCAAGAAAGGTCTGTTTTTACAAGGTGTAAACAGTTTACACCTTGTAAAAGCAGCCCTAATTTTGCGTTTGCAAAATAAAACTTACGGAGAAAAAACGAAGCTGAAAAGCTTTGTGGATCTCCGTAAGTCCTAATTTGCATACCCGAGGCGCCATTTCGACGCGAAATGCCCCCAGCGGCGGATGCGGTACTGCATCCTAAGATTCGGCAGTGTAATTCAATTACACATGTCGGATCTTCGTCCTAACTATGGGAAACTGATTCTGTGGATCAGTTCCATAGTTAGGACCAGGGATACGACGGAGTAACAGCAGTTACTCCGTCGTATCTCTTTTGAGGATTTGGCCCTATATCTTTCTCACTCTTACCTTACAGTGGGACCAAGATAGGACTACCATTGATGCGATGGTCGACACTGGTGCCTGTGGCAACTTTATTGATTTAGGTTTTGTTAATTCAAATAAAATCCCTTGTGTGTTTAAGCAAACTCCCTTGTCTGTCACTTTCATTGACGGTTCTACTTCCTCTTTTGGCCCAGTCCAATCTCAAACTGCACCACTGTTGGTTACTTGTGGTAATGCCCATACTGAGACCCTTGTATTTGACATCATTCCCTCGCCTCTATTCCCAAAAAATTTAGGCTAACCCTGGTTACACCTACATCAACCAACTTTCCAATGGTCCAATAACGCACTTAGTCTAGATTCTACATATTGTAAAGAATCTTGTTACCCCATCTATACCATACTTCTAACAAGTGAGTACTGTGAGGGTCTCCCAACTTATTTACATGACTTCTCTAATGTCTTCAGTAAAACCAATGAGAGATACTCCCACCTCATAGAATATATGATTGTCCTATTGATCTTATTCCAGATAGTCCTATTCCAACCGCTCGAATTTATCCATTATCACAGCCCGAACTGGTTCATCTTAAGGACTACCTTGACGATAACCTAAGAAAGGGTTTCATTAGACCTTCCACTTCCCCAGCTAGTGCAGCCATGTTTTTCGTAAAAAACAAAGACGGTTCACTCAGACCTATAATCGATTATCGATCATTGAACAACATCACGGTAAAAAATCGCTATCCCTTGCCTCTTATTCCAGAACTAATCGAACGTCTCCAGACTTCCAAAATTTTTACAAAACTAGATCTCGGAGGTGCCTACAACTTAATCAGAATTCGTCCAGGTGATGAGTGGAAAACTGCATTCAAGACTCGATATGGACTATTTGAGTATTTGGTAATGCCATTCGGCCTATGTAATGCACCTGCAACTTTCCAACGTTTCATCAACGACATTTTTCGTGACTTATTAGACATTAGACTTATTAGACATTTGTGTTGTAATTTACCTGGACGATATTTTGATTTTTTCTGACACTTTTGAGGAACACACTAAACATGTAAGATGGGTCTTGGGCAGATTTAGAACACATCGCTTATACGTCAAGCTTGAGAAATGTCTCTTCAGTCAGTCAAGTATTTCCTTTCTCGGGTACCAAATTACTCCTGAGGGAATCCAAATGGATCGTTCCAAAGTCGATTGCATTCTCTCCTGGCCAATTCCCCATTCAAGGAAGGCTTTGCAGCGATTCCTTGGATTCTCAAACTATTACCGGAAGTTTATCAAAAATTTCTCAGAGATAGTCAAACCCCTGAATACTTTAACTAGCAAAAAGATACCTTTCAATTGGTCAAATGAAGCGCAAAAGTCTTTCAATTCACTCAAGCTTTCTTATACTACTGCTCCTATTCTCCAACTACCTAATCCCCTATTCCATTTTACTTTAGAAGTGGATGCATCTCACTTTGCCTTGGGTGCCGTACTTTCCCAACGTTCAAGCTTATCTGAACCTCTACACCCAGTGGCCTTCTATTCCAGATCTCTAACATCCGCAGAAAAGAATTACCCTATTGGGGGAAAAGGAACTCCTCGCAATCAAAGATGCCTTAGCCAATTGGAGACATCTACTAGAGGGATCTACATACCTATCACCATCCTCACAGATCACCGTAACCTGCAACATTTGAAGGCCTGTAAAACTTTGTCTGCCCGCCAGGTGAGGTGGAGTTTATTCTTTGACAGATTTGATTTCTATATTTCTTATCGGCCAGGTACACAAAACATAAAGGCTGATTCCCTATCCCGGGTGGATGAAGATCAGACTACTGAAATTCCTCCTCACTCCATCATACCTTCTAACCGCTTCATTGGACTAACCATTTCCTTTAGACAGTTGCTCTCTCAGACTACATCCAAGGATATATCCGATCTGCCTAAAGGAATCTTAAAAAATTCAGATGGACTATACACCTTCAAGAATAAATTATACGTTCCTCCAAAATTACAGCTGTCACTACTCAAACAACTTCATGATTCCCCATTAGCTGGCCACCCTGGAATCACTAAAACGATTCACCTCGTTAAAAGACATTACTGGTGGCCTCAATTGGATAAGATGGTCCATGATTACGTGAACTCTTGTGAGATTTGTGCCAGCAACAAACTTTCAAGAAAACCTCCTTTCGGGCTTTTAGCCTCTATTCCAATACCAAACAGACCGTGGGAGGTTGTTTCAATGTATTTTATAGTTGATTTACCTAGGTCAAATGGTGCAAACACCATCATGGTCACAGTTGATCTACTAACAAAGATGGCACATTTCATTCCTTTAAAAAACTTGCCAACCTCTTTCGAAACAGCAAAAGCTTTCATTACAAATGTCCTAAAACTCCATGGCTTACCATCTCAAATCATTTCGGACCGTGGCTCCCAGTTCATCTCTAAGTTTTGGAAAGCCTTATGTGTTGCTTTAAAGATTGATCATCGCATGTCCACTGCTTACCATCCTCAGACAAATGGACAGACAGAACGAGTCAACCAGACTTTAGAACAATACTTACGTTGTTATTGTACGCACCTACAGGATGACTGGTTCCATTTGCTCCCCCACGCTGAATTTGCATATAATAATGCCACCAGTTCTTCCTCCAAATTCTCACCATTCTATGCCAACTATGGGTTCCATCCAAATAGCTTACCATCTAGCTTTCTCTCAAATAACGTTCCTGCTGTAGAACAATATCTTTCTAAATTAAAGAACTCTCTGGGAATTCTTCGTTCCAACTTAGAAGCTGCCCAGCTACGACAAAAACGGAATTATGATGCTCACAGATCAATACCTCCTTATAAAGTGGGAGATATCTACACCTTAAGATACCCTCGAAAAAACTTGGCCGACAATTCACTGGTCCTTTCCCTATTTCACATGTCATCAATCCTAACGCTGTTAAACTGCTTCTACCGCCTGATTGGAAAATACATCCCTCATTTCATGTTTCACTCATCAAACCATTCATACCAAACCCATTTCCCAACAGAAATTCACGTCCTCCACCTCCGGTTGATGTTATGGGCGAAACTGAATACGAGATTGAGAAGATCCTGGATTCCAGGAAGAGAGGCTCTACTTTCCAATACTTGATACGCTGGAAAGGATATAGTCAACTTGATGACTCCTGGGAAGACTCTTCTCACCTCCATGCTCCCCGCATGATCAGGCAATTTCATCGAAGGTATCCTACTCGTCCTTGTCCTAAAAAGAGCACTGGTGGTGCCCCCTTGAGGAGGGGAGTATGTAACGCCACTGGCGTTATTTACTATAGATCGAGTGCAGCTATGCCTTCTCCAGGCAGCTGCGCTCCTCTCTCTCACCCTACCGCGTCATTTCCAGCGCGCCGAGGGCTTGCGTTCCACGCTGGAACGCGGAAGTGCGTCCCAGCGTGTTCTCTCGTCTTCCGCGCTCCACGGGCTATTTAAACTCTCAGCAATGGCGGCAGGGTGTTCCGCTATTCTGTTGGACACCCGCCGCCACCTGAGAGCCGCTGACAGGACCCCTGGACCTCCACAGCCTGTTCCACGACCACCTCCCTCAGGAACTGAACCCTCTCCTGGCTACAGCCATCTGCGCTCCAGGGACTCTTCAACCCCTCTGCTTGTCTCCTGTAGCAAGCGTTCATCTAACAGCAACCACTGACCTTTTTGGACACTACAACCCAGCCTACAACAGTCAGCTGAGATCAACAGTACCGCAAGTATTTTGTAATGCTCCATTACAGTGTTTCCCTGACCTGGCTGTAATATTCACCTAAAGGACTTTGCTTAATGATTTACCTGTCTATTCTGTTGAAGATATGCTATAATAGATATCTGGCTATCCTGATGTTAATACTGCTCTGTTCACTAATTCTGATAAGTCCCATAGACTGATACCAGTATATATATATACATTGATTCAAATCACAACCTATCTTACACTAAGTATGTACTAAGTAGAAACTCTCTAGTATTGTACAAGTGCATCCGCAATGCTTATGAATTAATAAGCTCCTATGGTTATGTTGGTTTCTCTAACTGAGGTTGTGATGAATTAAACCCTTAACTGTTTGATCATATAAAAGAGTGACGTAGTGGTTTATACCTGAGAAACCTCCGCAGCTGAGATCCAATTAAATCAAATTAACTCAAGGCAGGATCGTTACAGTATGTGACTTTTAAAAACTTTAGCAAGATGCTTGCTATTACTTTTTTTTTAGCCTGTAAAGCATTTTGTGTGCCCCTCTCTGATTTAGTTTTACTTCATTAATGGGACCTAATTTTCCCTGGCTAAGCTAAACTAGCTGCCCTCCCTCTTTACTAACTGCACTCAACATAGCCATTACACTTTGAACAAACGTACAAAAAAGGTCAAAAGAGTGAGCAGAGATCAGCACAAAACTTGTTTACAATAAATATGGCACCAATATACATAAGAAATAGGAAAGAACTTTGTTGGGGATATGGGATTTTAAAGGTGCATTACACTATAAAAAATCACTCAAAATGTATGTAAAAATATGCAAAAGAATTTATTAAATTAACAATATCATAAAACTGATGGATACAGTATGATCATAGTCATAGGTGTACACAAACATCCTACTATAGACAATGAATAGCTGTAATCACATATTTATTTTGATCACGTTCATATTTTTTCTTCATGTTTCGCCATGATGGCTTCTTCAGGAAAGAACATAAGGATTTGTTTAGTAAATATGGAAGATCAATAATAAATCAGCTCTTGGACTGAGTGTAGGAACCTGCTGGAGTTGGCTCAAAGAGGGAGGGTGGTGGAGTTCTGCAATACAGTACGTCCTCACAAACAAAAATGCCCTAGTCATAGCCAGGTCTCCTGTAGGGAGAGATATGCACCACTATCTCAGACCCCGCCCGCAGACCACGACAACCAACGGCCAGGGTTGTCGGGAAGAGGCCCTGTCCTTATCAACATGGGGACAGGGTACTTTGGGGTGGGGCTCGCTCGTCTCCACTCTTTTCCTGACCGGCCGCGCGGCGTGCTTGGATACGGGTCTAGTATGGATTGCGGGGGGACCCCCACGCTGTTTTTTCAGCGTAGGGGGTTCTCCTTACAATCCATACCAGACCTAAGAGCCTGGTATGCTCCTAGGGGGGAACCCATGCCATTTTTGTATTTAAAATTTGGCGTGGAGTTCCCCCTCATGATTCATACCAAACGCTGCAGCTAGAATTGGCGGGAATCCAAGTCGGATCCCCGTCGCTTCTATGACGGCTTTTTCCCATAGCGGTAAGCCGGCTCGGCACTGGCTCCCGCGACGGGGCTCGTAGGTGGTCAATCTCGTGGAGAAAGGGAGCGAGATTGACACAATATCGCGGTCACCTACAGTAAGTGCTATTTTTATGTAATGTAGCATAATGGTTAAGCTCAAAGTGAATGTTTGCAATAGCTTCTTTATTTCTCTTTTACACTACATAGGAAAGCACACAGGGGTAAAAAATCTGTTTTGTAAATTCTTAGCATAACATTTGGATAAAATCAAGTTAGGTTGGCAAGGGTACAAATTAGCACATCAGTGACTTTTTCACAGGTTTGAGATTGCTAACAATCCAAATGACTTTGGGTTCATGACAAATCTAAATATTATCTACAGTAGATAATCCAATGTCATTGTTGGGACTTGAAGATTAAACTGTGGGGGGGAAATGTCTTAATTTATTTTGTTATTTTTTTAGGAAAAAAATCTTATGATGTTACATCGCTTCCAATGTAATGTGAAAGCATCGTGTTTACAATGATCTGCTACATGCACTCCTATGGAGCAATATTGGAAGCTTAGGAGGTGATTGTAGCTCAGTGATGGATGCTGGGTGTCATGCTGCATATACACGACCATTTTCCATGACGAGAAAAATGCAATTTTTTTAATTGCTCGCTAAAAACGGTTGTGTGTAGGCTCCAGAGCATTTTTCTCGACGAGAAAAATGTCCATTAAAAATTTAGAACCTGCTCTATTTTTTCTCGTCGTTTTTCACGTCATCATTTTTCTCGTCGTGAAAAAAACAGCCGTGTGTAGGCTTTAACGTCGGGGAAAAAAACACGCATGCTCAGAAGCAAGTTATGAGAAGGGAAACGTCGTTTTTTCCATGACATGAAAAACGGTTGTGTGTACGCGGCATCACTGACACCTGTTACAGACTTCTCTTGGAGCCACCAGAGCTGCCGATTCCCCTTGCCATTTAAAATGGCTCTAGGGCAAATAGTGCTGTTTTAAAACAGTAGACTCAAGTGATAAACTTAAAGTTCAGCTGGGCTTTAAAATTTGTAAATTATTAGATTTATTAAAAAAGAACAAAAATGTCCTCACATTTGCATGGTCCTTGATAATCCAGATGAAGATGGCCTCCTTCCTTTGTTCCATCTAGTTGACACTTTGTTGCAAAGAGATAACAATCACTGCTGTATGTCTTGTTATCTGTGCCACATACCTGAAAAAATTCCCAAAAAATAAAAGTGATTCACTCATTCATTTTTGTGCTACTTATCCTACTATAATCACAGAGCAGGCAGCCAAGTAGGCTAGCCCAGATTTCACTTTGAATGACAATAGTTCTCACTATGGGATTCAAATGTGGTACTGTATATAAAATATAATTATATCAACATATTCCCTGGGGGGACTTGGGGGCGGGGTTGTGCAAGAAGAGGTGATATGGTGGGGGAATTTATGATAGTAAGGTTGATTGGGGAGTATTTTTGCTAGTAAGGAAATTTATGCTTAGGGGTAAGCATACAGATTTGTGTTGAATATTTGGTGGTGGTAGGGGTTTGCTGATACATGATGCTCATACATCTTGTGTGTGTGTGTGGGGGGGGGCGAAGTCTGGCATGTTTGCCCTGTGCTCTAGATCAGGGTTTGTCAACTCCAGTCCTCAAGGCGCCCCAACAGGTCATGTTTTCAGGTTTTCCCTCAGATGAAATGTCTGTGGTAATTACTAGGGCAGTGAAACTGATCAAATCACCTGTGAAAAATAATGGAAAGCCTGAAAACATGACCTGTTGGGGCGCCTTGAGGACTGGAGTTGAGAAACAATGCACTAGATGACTTTGTCTCAGCACTCCAATCCTCCAAGAGTATTCACCTTGGAATGAAACAAGTCGCACGCACACTTCGTTATAGGGGTATAGGGGTACTCTTACAAATTGATGTACCTGCCTTACAGCATAAAACACAGTGTAGGGACACTTCCATTAAAATACATTATTTAGCCACAATATAGCACACTTAGAAATAGTAATACTAATAGCATATGTACCTGCCTTTCAGCGTAACAGTTTGTCCCCAGGTCAGGGCGTTTGTATACAGTAGATAAATATTTTATCACACTGTGCCACATTTTACAGCCAACATAAATAATTTGAACTGGCTAATATTATCTGCCCACAAGCAAATAAACAAGCACTCAGCAGTAGTAATAAGCCCCAAGCACTAGGTGCTGGATCATACCTGTTAGTACTGCAGGAGTTAAAGTTAGCAAGCTGTCCGTCTGGCAGCTTCACTTCAGACTAGGGTTGCCACCTGTCCTGAATTCACCCGGACAGTTCGGGTTTGGAATCATGCATCCGGGTTTCAGACTGCCTGAAACTCAGACACATTATTCAGACTGGACTGTGCCAAATAAATAAAACCAAACAAATGCTTTGCAAAGTTATATAAAATACGTCTGTTTCACATTCCTTTTGCCTTATTAAAGAAATCTTGGAAGTATGTGTTTTATATTATATACTGCTGAAAGGAGTTTTAATACATTTTTTCAAAAGATGTATTTTTCTGATCTGTATATGAGTTTATTCACTATAAAATCAGTATATATATAGATCCTTTTGTAATCAGGTCTACTTAAAGCATGCAGAAAGGTTTTTCTCCTTACCCGATCATTTAGGTTAGTGGGTTGACAGAGGTCTGGATCTTGGCAAGCACATAATGGGTTTCCATTTCCATCGGTTTTACACATCTTCCCTCTTTTACAGTGAAAGTTGGAACATGAATCTAAAAGAAAATGTTATGTCACTAAAGCCATGACTCACTTATGGCACCTAGTGGTGGCTTTCTAAATTGTCAATATCTGATTGTTTTCAACTTTTTACGCCTTAGGACCAAGCATTTTTTTGTTTATTCAAAGAATAAATATTGGTGTGACTAATACCACCAGGTATGGTTGAAAGGCCATTTCTCACACATCAAATTGCAAGGATATATGGCAATAGAAACAAACACCCATCCATGCTTATTTACATTACTATGCGTTTTGGCCAATTCAGGGGTTAGTTGTAGAATCATAAAGTAAGGGATAATGGAGGGGTGTTTGTTCCCATCCAGAATCAAAGAATCGAGAAGCACAGCTACATTTCAGTTGTGGAAAGTGACAACTAAGTCAGATGCAATGGGTTCTAGGTTGGCCTGGTACACAAGTCTGGTGAGAGCATGTTGGTGGGTGCAGCGTGGTGCAGCGGCAATAACACACACAGGGCCAGATCCACGAAGCAGTTATGCTGGCGTATCTATTGATACGCCGCGTAACTGCTAGTTTTCTCCGGTGTATCTTTGTTTTGTATCCACAAAACAAGATACGCCTGAAGCTGGGCTAGATCCGACTGGCATACATCTTAGTACGCCGTCGGATCTAAGGTTCATATTTACGCTGGCCGCTAGGGGGCGTTTCTGTCGATTTCCGCGTCAAGTATGCAAATTAGCTAGATACGGCGATCCACGAACGTACGTCCGGCCGGCGCATTTTCTTACGCCTTTCCGTAAGGCTTTTTTCGGCGTATAGTTACCCCTGCTATATGAGGCGTATCCTATATTAAGAATGGCCGTCGTTCCCGCGTTGAATTTTGAACATTTTACGTTGTTTGCGTAAGTTGTTCCCGAATAGGGCTTTGCGTAGAATGACGTTCACGTCGTAAGCATTGGCTTGTTGCGGGTTAATTTCGAGCATGCGCACTGGGATACCCCCACGGACAGCGCATGCGCTGTTCAGAAAAAAACGTCAATTACGTCGGGTCAAGTAAAATTAACATAAAACACGTCCACATCTTTAACATTTGAATTCCGCGCCCTTACGCCGGAAGATTTACGCTACGCCGCCATAACTTTAGAGGCAAGTGCTTTGTGAATACAGCACTTGCCTCTCAAATTTGTGACAGCTTAGCGTTAATACGATGTGGATCTGGCCCACAATGTCCAGGTGCAATTAATACAAGGCAAACAGTTCACAACAAACTCAGTGGAAGAAGGCCCAACCAGGAACACTCACAGATACCAACAGCATGTAGCAAAACAGGTATCAGATGAAGTGAGAGCGTCTGTCTGAAGGGGCATAATGTGGCCTGGCCGTTTCATGCCCAAGTGGGAAGATGTCCAAGGAGATTGCGAGCCCTAAGCTTTCCCTTTCCCTGACACATTTCCCTACCACTAACACTGTGCCTGATAGACGGATGACCTGTCTCTTCACTATCCACACACAAATACGCACCAAACGCAGGGGCCAGGGTCTTAAATAGACTCTGCCACACCCAAGGTGGCTGTCAGAGTCACATGGGTGGCCAGCATCCAATTGGATCACTGCCCCCGAGACTCAGGAAACCATAGAGGAAACATGTTCCCCTATGACTTCTTCTCCCTTTGCATCAGTGGAGACTGCAGACTGCACCTGCCTACAAGCAGTCTGGGAACTACAGAGCTGGTAAAAGCTTGGTGGCCTGGATTGGTATCACAAAGTGGACTGCTTTGAAGGGACAAAAAGCACAACAGAACAGCTGACATCCCAACATAACCAACTTGCTTGGAGTCACCCTTGTCAAAGCATTAAATAGTTTGTACATCTGTACTGCAAGCAGGTGGGAGGAGGTGTCTCTGTTGGTTTGATGTTCTGCTTCCTCCCAAGATCTCAAACCTTCCATCACCATTTTGAAGAGGTTCAGAGAGTGGAAGCTTTGTTTTGCTTGTACAGGCTCTTGAGTGAATGGACATGTTTATGGTAGGCTCATCATAACTGTAGCAAGGCATATGGCAAAAATCTTCAAAAGTTAGCAGGTACACATTCAGAATATGTCTCGGGAGAGAATGTTACAGCCCTAGACTTGTGAGAGAGAAGTAGAACACGTTGGTCATTCAGCCACTGTGCCATGCCATCAAACGCAGCCACTGTGCCATCAATTATCGCCACTGTGCCCATCAATTTTCGCCACTGTGCCATGCCATCAATTGTCGCCATTGTGTAATGCCATTGTCGCTAATGTGTCCATCAATTGTCGCCACTGTGCCATGCCAAACGTAGCCACTGTGCCATCAATTGTCGCCACTGTGCCATGCCAAACGCAGCCACTGTGCCATGCTATTGTCACCACTGTGCCCATCAATTATCGCCACTGCGCCATGCCATTGTCGCCACTGTGCCCATCAATTGTCGTCACTGTGCCATGCCAAACGCAGCCACTATGCCATGCCATTGTCGCCACTGTGCCATGCCATTTTCGCCACTGTGCCCATCAATTGTCGCCACTGTGTCATGCCAAACACAGCCACTGTGCCATGCCAAACGCAGCCACTGTGCCATGCCATTGTCGCCACTGTGCCCATCAATTGCCGCCAGTTTTCCCCTAAAATGCCACCAGATTGACCCCCCCGCCTGGCACTGATAGGCACTTCCAAAGCCAACCAGCTGCCGTTATTCAGATGGCCGGCGCTCACCAGGGGGCCGGCCATCTGAATAGTGGGCGGCAGCGACAATACATAGATTCATGCAATGCATGAATCTATGTATTGTATTTCAGTGGAGGTGCAGGAGAGAGAGGGGGCGGCGCTCCTGCGCCCTCTATGGATGCACCGCCACTGGTCTCTCTACTGTCCCAACATCAGACTCAATGTCTAGAGCCACCTCTGCTGTACCAGTAAAATCTTAGCAAATTCTATGAGCATTTTCACTGATCAGCCATAACTTTATGATCACTTACTTAATATTTAGTAGGTTTCCCTTTAGCTGCCAAAACAGCACTTATAAATTGAGGCATGGTCACCACTAGACCTCTAAACGTATACTGTGATATCTGGCACTAAGCCACAGGTAGCAGATCCTTTACGTCCTGTAATTTGCGAGGGGCCACCATGGATTGGACTTTTTTTTCCAGCACATGCCACAGATGCTCGATTGGATTGAGATCTGGAGAACATTGAGGTCAAGTCAACACCTCAAACAAATTTTTGCAGTGCGGTAGTGTGCCAAATCCTGCTAAAAGAGGAAGCTACCATCAGGGCCTGCTCAGTGATCTAGTTCTGATGCTCACTTGCCCATTGTAGGTGCTACTGGCTGTGGAAATGGTCCAGCATGGGTACCCTGACTGGTGTCCAGTCCTATACATAGAAAGCTACAATGCCCATTTTTTCTGCTCTCAACACATCAACTTCAAGCATAACATGTTTACTTGCTGCCTAATACAACAAATATCCCACCAACTTTCAGATACCATTGTAATGAGATAATCAACTTATTCACTTAAGCTGTCAGTGTTCATAAAGTTATGGTTGATCAGTGTATATGGTAATCATCTTGGTGTACTTGTTTTCTTCTCTTCAGGGACACAAAAGCACCCAGTCAAACAGGTGCTTGCTATAGTGTGACCACCTGGAAATTAAAGTGCTGCAAGCATCCACCTTTGCTTCTTATGGTCTCTTTTGTTACCCCTTCTCAAATGGTTAAGTATGATTCAAAGACCCAACGTGATCTACTGTGAGGAGGATCTCTACTTCAGAAGGGCCGTGCCACAGTATTTTACAATGTCCCTATATATCAGTAGTGCAATAGTCATTATGGGCCAGATTCTCGTATATCCTGCGGCGGCGGCGCGTAAGCTATTTACACTACGCCACCACAACTTACAGGAGCAAGTGCCGTATTCCCCAAACACTTGCTCCGTAATTTGCGGCGGCATAGTGTAAATGGCCCGGCGTATGGCCGCGTAATTCAAAGGGGGCGGCTTGTATTCAAATTAAGCGCGCCCCTGCGCCGATTGAACTGCGCATGCGCCGGGCTGAAAAATAGCCCAGTGCGCATGCTCCAGCTCACGACGGAAAACGTCAATGACGCCGACGTGAGAGTCATTGACATAAAGTCGTATTCAAGAACGACTTAGGAAAACAACGTAACCGACGGAAAAAGCCGACGCGGAGCCGACGCCATACTTAACATGGCATACGGCGGACTGGCGTAAGGTTACCCATCATATAGCAGGGGTAACCTTACGCTTACGGAAACTACGTACGCGACGACTACGCGACGCTAATTCGTTCGGGAATCGGCGTATCAGGCTCATTTGCATAGTCAAATGAGAACTGAACGTAAACGCCACCTAGCGGCCAGCGTCGCATTACATCTAAGATCCGACGGTGTAAGTGACTTACACCTGTCGGACCTTGGCCGTATCTATGCGAAAATGATTCTAGGAATCACTCGCATAGATACCCGGGGCCAAAAACAGAGATACGACGGTGTTTCCTGAGTTACACCGTCGTAACTCTTTTGAGAATCTGGCCCTATGTGTCTTTAGAAAAGTGTATGACTTTGGATCACACAATCTGGTACCTCACAATGGTAAATATGGTGCAGAAACTCTTGGTCTGTTCTGCCCACTTATGCAGCATTATTAGATTACTGGCCTAGAAGACTCCTGGTCTGTCCCACCTCCTATGTTCTCAAATATACACTGATGGGCCAGGAGTCAGAAAAGATATGCTCTTTTAGGGGTTTTGAATAATCTTTAGGCCTAAAATCTGCACGAAAAATGTAAAAAGCGACTCTGGCAGTGACTAACTAACTATATGTACCCTTTCACAGTTCATCCCAGCTTGGTTATGTCACTTACCAGGTAGTTTTGTCTTGTTTGTTTCAACAATTTTAATAATTTTCTTCAAAGCAGAATCAATTTCCTGAAAAACATATTAAACCCTTTGAGTTATGCAGGCACAAGGATCAATGACTATGATTGGTAAGTACTTACCAGCTAACCCCAAAAAAATTCTAAACCAGTGAAAAGCATAATAATTCCCTGCTGTGGTGTTGCACAACACAAAAGAGATAAGCTGAATTGGCTAAGATATTAAGTACGATACATCACTCACTAACTACACTGCCCAGTGCCCATTTGAAAGAACGATTCGAGTACACAAATTACCGAACAGACAAAGAAACGGATTTACAAAACACACAAATGAAAATACGAACATACGAATGAAAATACGAATATACGGAATTACGAACAGACAAATGATTTAAAATACGGAATGCAAATCGTTCGTTATAGATGTAATTTTCTTTTTTTTGCTGTTTCGGTATTTCGTATTTTAGTAAGTTTGTGCAATTGTACGTTCCTATTTTTGCTTGTTCGTTATTTTTCTTATTCGTAATTCCGTAATTTTCGTATTTTAGTACTTTTAGCTATTCTGATGTTCGAATTGATCCGAATGTACGAATACTAACAAATTCGTATGAAAATCCATTCGTTACGAACGGAATCACACACCTGCAGTCACACTCAGGAGCATACAGGTAAATCCCTATCATTCAATGGTGCTAATCTAGAGTTATCTCTCGAACAAAGCCGTTATTTTTTTACTTCCTTCCGTGATGATAATGGCCTACCTGCACATGGCTGTGGTTTAAACCAATTTCTGCATTTTCAGGTGAATGAGTAGTAAGAGTTTGATCTGTGATATTTTCCTTTTGCCTAAAGTTGTTGTGGTACTCTGGCACATCACCTCCACTGTCAGCACTCTCCATTGATTGGTGAGTGGTTTCCTCTTCTTCCACTTCTTCTTTCTGTATGAAGTCAATATCATTTAAAAGTGTTGTCATGTTTCTGCCCTTTTTTGCATATAATAAAAAATTATTTTCAATTTTGGCCCTATCATGAGATTCCTTGTTATCATTATCGTCTTTGTTGTTGTTGGGTTCACTTTCTGAGTCTGATAAAATGCCTTTAGTATTTTGTAAAATATGATCCTTGGAAGTTTTATTTGAGAGTTCAGCATTCATGTTTTGGTCATGCAAAGTACTGTTAAGAACATATTTTAAGTCTTCATCCATCTCCTCTGGAATATTTAAGTACTCTTTACTGCTATCCCCATCCAGTTTCACACTCACAATATTTAACTCCATTTCCAAATTTTCATGTAGCTCTGGGTCTTCTGCTGAAGTCAATCCATCTCCACTTTGTTGATCTTCACTGTCATATGTCTGAATGTTATGTTTTTGCTCAGGATCTCCTGAGATCCAAATAACAGCTGTATCTTCATTGCTGTCTTCTTCGTGCTTATCCTCGTTTTCATATCTATTAATATAATCATTTTGTCCTTGTTTGCCATCCTGGTCAGGTAGACTATTGTTTCTACTTTTTTTGTTATCTAAATTCATTAAGTGTTCCTGTGGAAATTCATCTAATTTGAATTTGCTATGTCCAATAATTTGTGTGTTTTGTCTTCTCTCAATTATTCTTACTGGCTCGCTGATCATTTTCTCCCCAGTGTTGTCTGTAGTTTCTTGCTCTTGCATACTTCTGTTTATCTATAGAAATTAATAGTATAATTAAGGTTATATAACTCATTCATTTAACAAATATTGCACTTACAGTGCCATGAAAAAGTATTCATACCCCTTGAAATTTTCTACATTTTGTCATGTTACACCAAAAAAACATAAATGTATTTTATTGGGATTTTATGTGATAGACCAACGGTTTTGAATTTTTTTATAGGTAGAAACATAACATTGAATGATCTGTCAGCATCACATTTGTTAGAGTTGGTTTTGGGATTGAAATTATGAATAACTTGGTAAACCCAGTGTCTGAGAGCTCATTCCTCTGATGGTGAAGGTAAGCAGGATCTCTGCAGCTCCTCCAGAATTACCATGGGCCTCTTGGCTGCTTCTCTAATTAATCTCCTTGCCTGGCCTGTCAGTTTAGGTGGACCGCCATGACTTGGTAGGTTTGCAGTTGTGCCATACATTATTTCCATATACAGATGATGGATTAAACAGTGCTCCGTGAGATGTTCAAAGCTTGGGATATTTTTTTTATAACCTTACCCTGCTTTAAACTTTTCCACAACTTTATCTCTGGCCTGTCTGGTGTGTTTCTTGGCCTTCAATGATGCTGTTTGTTTACTAAGGTTTTCTGAGGGCTTCACAGAACAGCTGTATTTATACTGAGATTAAATTACACACAGGTGGACTCTTTTTACTAATTGGGTGACTTCTAAAGACAATTGGTTTCACTAGATTTTAGTTAGGGGTATTAGAGTATAGGGGGCTGAATACAAACGCACACCACACTTTTCAGACATTTATTTATAAAAAAAAAAAAATGAAAACAATTTATCATTTCCCTTCCACTTCACAATTATGTTCTACTTTGTGTTTGTCTATCACATAAAATCCAAATAAAATACATTTACGTTTTTGGTTGTAACATGACAAAATGTGGAAAATTTCAAGGAGTATGAATACTTTTTCAAGGCACTATAAATGGAACTAAACTCTTAACATATTTTCTAGAATTATTTTCATATTTTTTCCTGCATGTTATATTTTAATATCTATTTCTGTCTAAGACAATTGTGCCTGTAGAGAGTGTCCTGTCATCTTGAAATACAATTTTATTCCAGTAGGACAGTCTCATTTCATATTGTATATGTAGATAAGTGTTGCCAACCTCCCGCAGCATTTTTTACTGACAAAAATTAAAACATTTCTGACAGAGAACAATTTTTACTGACAACCTGAAAATTGGCAGAACTCCTACTAAGAACAGACAATTGATATTTAAACAGTATAAACACAATATGGAAACTCTAACAATACCTATAACAAGTCATTTTTCTGGTTTAGACCCGGTTCACACTGGGGCGACACGACAGGCGGCTCAGCCGCCTGACGTGTCGCGTCCCATTGAATGCAATGGAACCGTTCTAATAGGAGCGACGTAAGTCGCTCCGACTTAGAAAAAAGGTTCCAGTAGTATTTCGGGGGTGGCTCGGGGCGACCTGCATTGACTTCTATACAGAAGTCGTTTTGCGAATCGCCTCTGAAGTCGTCCTCAGGACGACTTGCAGAGTCGCCCCCGAAGTCGTGCCGCCTATGTGTGAACCGACTCTCACACTTAAAATGTCAACACAGCATAACAAATTCTCAGATATTTACAAACAGTTGTAAAAAATCACTGATCCTGATGCAAATGTATCTGTGGTTTTGCACATTGTTACATGGTAAAAGCAATGTTTTTAATGTTTCCCTTTTGAAAACAATGTCAACTTTCATAGTCTGTGCAAGGTGCAAGCAAAAGGTAGGTAGAAACATAACATTGAATGATCTGTCAGCATCAAATTGGTTAGAATTGGTTTTGGTATTATGAATAACTTGGTAAACCAAGTGTTTGAGAGCTCATTCCTCTGATGGTGAAGGTAAGCAGTAACACTAGGCTTCCTTAGAAATGTCCTAGAAGTTCCTCCATAGGGCTTCATGAGGTACATATATACGTTGCGATGTTGCAGGTGAGACTCGGCTATCCACGACTCTCCTTCCTCATTGGCTGAGACAGCAGTTAAACACCATTGGCTCCCATGTCTGAATGGACACAGGGAGCTGTGGCTCGGGTGCCCCCATAGCAAGCTGTTTGCCGTGGGGTCACAACACAGGACAGAGGGGCCAGGAGTGCCAACAAGGGACTAGAGAAGAGGAAGATCTGGGCTGCTTTGTGCAAAACCACTGCACATAGCAGGTAAGTTTGACATGTTTGTTATTTTTAACAAAAAAAATAGATTTTAGTATCGCTCTGGTGTCCTCTGATGTGTCCTTTACGCCTTCCGCCGTGCATCTCCTCTCTCCTCCTCCTAGGTGCTGGGTGTCCAATAGGATCAACTGTTTGGCCAATCGGGAAACGGGTCTCATGATCCGCTTTCTGATTGGTGGGGAGGAGATCTAGTTTGAAAATAGTGAATATTTATTCTCTATCGTCACACAACTGGGTAGGATCGGGGGGGGGGGTGCAGTGCTCTGTTCTCTGAGCCCACCTTTTTTTGAAGCCTATTATATCCATGCTTCAAAAAAAAAACATTGGAATCCATAGTCTGGCACCCTGTATGTAGATCACTGGCACCCTGAACATAGCTGGACAGAGCTGTAGTGGGCAATGCCTAAACAGAGCTGGAAACAAGCAATGTCTGAACAGACCTGGACAGAGCTGTAGTGGGTGATACCTGAACAGAGCTGGAAATGAGCCAGAAGAGAGCTGGACAGAACTCTAACAGTAGGGGAGGGTCAAAACTGCAATCATTTCCCCCCCCCCATCTGTTAATAGGGGTATTCCCTTTACTTCCTGTACTGTAGACTTGTTTTGCCATGTGTCTGAATAGGGGTGACATATCTTCTCTTAGACAGTGGTCATGGGCACAAATTACCATGTTGATAGATTTTCCCTCCATTCCTGTTCTGGCGGCAACTCATAATTTTGAATTTACCCTCAGTAATATTCATAATGACATTGTTTATCCAGAAAATTAGAGAGAGCGAATCTCCCTAACAAGAACACAAACAGCAAAAAAAACTTGACAGTGGTCCAACTCTTCACCACGCTATCAAAAACGAAATGTAGACTTTAATTACACTTTAACCCTCCCCTACCCAAACACTTATCCTAGCCCCCATAATTAACCCTAAAAATGTTACCACCTCCAACACTAAAATCAGTATTTATTGACCTGGCCCTTAATGTTCCATCCTCCCTAACCCTTACATTTACTCAAACCCATAAAGTCAGTCTATAGCACTTAAGCTATTTCATTCAGCCTGCAGGCTGAAATCTACATCTACATCCATGCCAAACAGTGCATGAAGGAATCTCCCACAGTGTCTGTTGTCTGTTGTATATTGACAGACAGAGCCGCGTCACGATTGGCGAAAGGAGCCGAACGGCGAGTCGGCGCTATACTGCGCCTGCGCATCGCCGTTCGGCTCCTTTCGCCAATCGTGACGCGGCTTACGCGACGGGGGGAGCTCGTTTTTTTGTCAAAACGTCAATCACCGCCATGTTATGAACGCCCACTCCCGCGGGACTGGCAACCCGGAGGACACGGGTAAATAGCTGTACCCAGGTATGTACAGCAGCAAAAAAAAAATTATAGGCATAATCGTATTGTAATGTGGGGGGGCAGTGTAATAGGGGAAAGTCGTTTTTAGGGTGAACCACCGCTTTAAGCCTCGAGATCACCATACAGTAAATTTCATATTTATTAAGTACTGCACATAAAGTGGCAAGACTGGGTGAAAAAAAGAACTGTGGGCCAGATCCACAAAAACCTGGCGTAACTTAAAAAATCCCATTTAAGTTACACTGCCTTAAAGTTTCTACCTAAGTGCCCGATCCACAAAGCACTTATCTAGAAATTTCAGGCTGTGTAACTAAAATTCCGCCGGCGCAAGGCGTTCCTATTCAAATGGGGCGAGTCCCATTTAAATGAGGCGCGCTCCCGCGCCGGCCGTACTGCGCATGCGCGAAGTTACGTTATGCCGAGTTTTGAGGATCGCGACGGCTTAAAAAAGTTGCGTCGGGAAAAAAAAAAATGACAGCGGCATGCATTCCTGAGGGAGAACTCCATGCCAATTTTCAAAGAAAAAAACGGCATGGGTTCCCCCCCCAGGAGCATACCAGGCCCTTAGGTCTGGTATGGGTTGTAAGGGGACCCCCCTACGCCGAAAAATCGACGTAGGGGGTCCCCCTACAATCCATACCAGACCCGTATCCAAAGCATGCTACCCGGCCGGTCAGGAAGGGAGTGGGGACGAGCGAGCGCCCCCCCCCCTCCTGAGCCGTGCCAGGCCGCATGCCCTCAACATGGGGGGGTTGGGTGCTCTGGGGCAGGGGGGCGCACTGCGGGCCCCCCCACCTCAGAGCACCCTGTCCCCATGTTGATGAGGACAGGACCTCTTCCCGACAACCCTTGCCATTGGTTGTCGGGGTCTGCGGGCGGGGGCTTATCGGAATCTGGGAGTCCCCTCAAATAAGGGGGCCCCCAGATACCGGCCCCCCACCCTAAGTGAATGGATATGGGGTACATCGTACCCCTATCCATTCACCTGTAGGCAAAAAGTTAAAGTTAGTAAACACACAACACAAGGCTTTTTAAAATAATTTATTATTCTGCTCCGGATGCACCCCCCTGTCTTCTTTATTAGCTCTATTAGCAGGGGGGGCTTCTTCTTCCACTCTCCGGGGGTCTTCTCCGCTCTCCGGGGGAGGGTTTCTTCTTCCGCTCTCCGGGGGGGGCTTCTCCGGACTCCGGGGGGCTTCTTCCATCTTCTCCCCTCTTCCGCTCTTGACTCGGCGAACCCCGGTTCTTCTGCAGATGTCCGGTGCCTTCTTCTTCAGCGCTGGCTGCCTGCTATGTTTGTGTGTTAGCTCGATTTCAAACAGGCAGCCGGCGCGGTCTTCTGTGACGTCAGGGTCTTCTGTTCTTCTCCCCTCTTCCGATGTTGCCTCGTCGCATCTTGTCACTGCAATGATGGAAGCGCGCCTTGCATCCCATTTATATAGGCATCACCGTCCCATCATGCTCCGGTAGGTACCCACGTGCACCCACCACGTGGGTACCTGCCGGAGCATGATGGGACGGTGATGCCTATATAAATGGGATGCAAGGCGCGCTTCCATCATTACAGCGACAACAGGCGACGAGTCAACATCGGAAGAGGGGAGAAGAACAGAAGAGAAGACCCTGACGTCACAGAAGACCGCGCCGGCTGCCTGTTTGAAATCGAGCTAACACACAAACATAGCAGGCAGCCAGCGCTGAAGAAGAAGGCACCGGACATCTGCAGAAGAACCGGGGTTCGCCGAGTCAAGAGCGGAAGAGGGGAGAAGATGGAAGAAGCCCCCCGGAGTCCGGAGAAGCCCCCCCCGGAGAGCGGAAGAAGAAACCCCCCCCCGGAGAGCGGAGAAGACCCCCGGAGAGTGGAAGAAGAAGCCCCCCCTGCTAATAGAGCTAATAAAGAAGACAGGGGGGTGCATCCGGAGCAGAATAATAAATTATTTTAAAAAGCCTTGTGTTGTGTGTTTACTAACTTTAACTTTTTGCCTACAGGTGAATGGATAGGGGTACGATGTACCCCATATCCATTCACTTAGGGTGGGGGGCCGGTATCTGGGGGCCCCCTTATTTGAGGGGACTCCCAGATTCCAATAAGCCCCCGCCCGCAGACCCCGACAACCAATGGCAAGGGTTGTCGGGAAGAGGTCCTGTCCTCATCAACATGGGGACAGGGTGCTCTGAGGTGGGGGGGCCCGCAGTGCGCCCCCCTGCCCCAGAGCACCCAACCCCCCCATGTTGAGGGCATGCGGCCTGGCACGGCTCAGGAGGGGGGGGGCGCTCGCTTGTCCCCACTCCCTTCCTGACCGGCCGGGTAGCGTGCTTTGGATACGGGTCTGGTATGGATTGTAGGGGGACCCCCTACGTCGATTTTTCGGCGTAGGGGGGTCCCCTTACAACCCATACCAGACCTAAGGGCCTGGTATGCTCCTGGGGGGGAACCCATGCCGGTTTTGTCTTTACGAATTGCCGTGGAGTTCTCCCTCGGGAATGCATACCAAATGCCGTCGCTGGAATGGGCTTTTACATGGTGTGACTAGTTTACACTTTGTAACATCAGCCCTAGTTTTACACTTGCAAAATAACACTTACGGCGAAAAAACGAAGCTGGAAAGCTTTGTGGATCGCCTTAAGTGCTAATTTGCATACTAGCAACGGCATTTCGACTCGAAATGCCCCCAGCGGCGGATGCGGTACTGCATCCTAAGATTCGGCAGTGTAATTCAATTACACATGCCTGATCTTCTGCCTAACTTTGGAAAAAGCCTTTTGAGGATCGTTTCCAAAGTTAGACACAGACTGAACAGCAGTTAAGTCTGCGTATCTCTTTTGAGGATCTGGCCCTGTGTGTAACTATACTTTGTTAGGGGTTATTAATAAATCCCTATTATGTAGCATATGACCTCTTATACCAGGATAGCTTGCATTAAAACCATGCATCATTGATTTCCTAATCATAGAAAATATAGATGCTTCACGTGGCATATACTACGTGGCGGATTCTTACTAAAAATATACTGAGAATTCATTTAGGTCAGCTGTACCAAGGCTAAAAAAGATGTTGCTACAATACATTTGTCAGGAGTCTAACATTTTAATACCAGATATGATTAGTTGAAAAATAAGTAAAACTTACCCTTTGCTCATGCCCGACATCATGCTTTACATGGAAAGATGTAGCCTAGAAAATAATTATATATAGAAAATATATATAATTAACAGTTGTACTAGATTTACAAATACTGCATAACTATTACCTACCAGGTATTATGCAGTAAGTATAAAACTGAATGAGTATAATAAAGTTCAGACACGGTACTACCGTCTTACCCACTTAAGGGGTAGATTCAGGTAGGAGCAGGGCTCAAGTCCTGCGGGAATGCGTGGGAACGGAGTTCCTGCACTTTTTTCACAGCAGGAACGCAGTTCCCTTTGCAGGACTAGAGCAGCCGAGCCGCCCGAGCCAATCCTTCACTAAGCGGTGATGCCCAGCTCGAGTCACTGTCAGGGGCAGGCGAACCTTAGTAATCCTTTATGTTACTGGCCGCTTCCTGTATATGGATTCACCGGGTAGTGTGCGGGTATTCTGTCACTTCCTCGATGCCGCAATGTCTCCTGGGAGCTTTTGTCATTGTTCCCAGGAGACATTGCGGAGGTCTTTAAGCAAGTTCTTTCTAAATCCCGCGATGACTCGCGGCAGACCTCCGCAATGTCTCCTGGGAACAATGACAAAAGCTCCCAGGAGACATTGCGGCATCGAGGAAGTTCAGGAAGCGGCCAGTAACAAAGGATTACTAAGGTACAGTGGATCGAAAAAAAAAAAACATGCGGTTTAGTAATTATTCATATGAGCGTATCATTTTTTTTTTTTTGGTGGGGAGTGGATCTTGGGAGGGAGTTCCCACACTTTTTTTACCAGGACTTGACCCCTGGGTAGGAGATAGGACGGCGTATTTCCAGATACGCTGTCGTATCTCTGAGTGTGCAGCGTCGTATCCATGCACCTGATTCATAGAATCAGTTACGCATAGATTTGACTAAGATCCGACCGGCGTAAGTCTCTTACGCCCTTCGTATCTTAGTTACAATTTTAGGCTGGCCGCTAGGTGGCGCTTCCGTATATTTACGTGTCGAATATGCTAATTAGCTAGATACGCCGATTCAGAAACGTACGTTTGCCCGGCGCATTTTTTTACGTCGTTCACGTTAGGCTTTTTCCGGCGTATAGTTACCCATGCTATATGAGGCGTATCCTATGTTAAGTATGGACGTCGTTCCCGCGTCAAATTTTCGTCATTTGCATAAGTCGTCCGTGAATGGGGATGTGCGTAATTTACGTTCACGTCGAAAGCATTGGCTTTTTGCGGGTTAATTCGGAGCATGCGCACTGGGTTACTTTCACAGATGGCGCATGCGCCGTTCGTCAAAAACGTAATTTACGTGGGGTCATGTTTTATTTACATAAAACACGCCCACCTCTTCACAATTTGAATTAGGCGCGGTTACGCCGGCAGATTTACGCTACGCCGCCGTAACTTAGGGCGCAGGTTCTTGGTGAATACAGAACCTGCCTCACTAAGTTACGGCGGCACAAATTTAAGCCATTCTACCTGAATCTACCCCTAAGTGTCTATTCAGAAAGCAGATGCTATGGCCAGCAGCCCGTGCAAATCAATAAAAGGCTGAGAGGTGTCACAGCTTTCAGCTTTCTGCGGCTGTTTGCATGTCACCACATATTTTTCTGCTGGCTTATCACATAGCGTACTTTATGGCTTTACAACTTTTAAAAATTACTTGTGCTGAAAGAAATATAGAAGCTTCCTCTCCTGAATCTGCTGGTTGCCTTCCAGTCATGCTGATGCTCTAACATCAATATTTTTTTAGTCACTGAGCCAGAACAAACAGGCGGCAACTGAAGTCAGAGTTGTAGCAGAACTAAGGTCTTAAAGAGGAACTGCAGTCTGCTCAAATAATTTGTAATAAAAACATCTTTGCCTTTCTGAAGCTCCCCTCCAACCACTTTGCATTTTATTTTATATATACTGTGATTCTGTACTTGCCAAATATGCTGCAGAAATCTCCCTCCACGGAGTCTGGCTGCAACCATTTTAACTGTGGGCAGCTGAATCTGCTGCCTGTTTACTTCCTGGATTTACACAGGCACACCTCCAGCTCTGCAGCTCTCATTGGCCCTCTTATGACTCACGAGAGTGAGAGACGGAGCTGTGCATGATGCTATAAGCCTAGGCTTTTTACCAGACAAGAAAAAGGAAGTGGGCTGTATAAGGTATTTACTGGCAGAAAAAATGTTTTACTATCCAAAGTTAAAACAACAAGGGCAAAAGATTTAATAGATGAAAAATGAAAAAAAAAAAAATAAATACAGAAATTCCACTTTAAGAGCAAAATTTGCAGGGAGGTAGGATTTTATTGCAGAGGGGACATTGTATGTCTTATCTGCAATTAAAAGCTCCTATTCTGTTTGCCAGCTATATTTCTTATTTTTATGTACAACAAGCCTCACATGTGCAGCTCAGTGTACATGCTCAGCATTGGTGCTGGGATGAGTTAATTCCCTGACACATGTGTGGGAGTAATGTAATCCCAGACCAGACACAATAGCTTAACCCATGAATAACATCCAGGTGAAGGTGTAAGGCCGCGTACACGCGGTCGATCCATCCGATGAGATTGGTCCGACGGACCGTTTTCATCGGTTCACCGCTGAAGTGGCCTGATAGTCTGATGTGCCTACACACCATCAGTTCAAAAACCGATCGGGTCAGAAAGTTTAATGCTTCCAAGCATGCGTCGACTTGATTCTGAGCATGCGCAGGTTTTGAACCGATGCTTTGTGTACTAACCATCGGTTTGGACCTATCGGGCAGCGGTCCATCGGTTCGATTTTAAAGCAAGTTTTAACATTTTTGATGGGCCGTACACACGGTCGGTTTGGACCGATGAAACTGGACTTCAGGCCATTTTCATCGGTTTGGACCGACCGTGTGTACGCGGCCTTAGAGGTAGTGACAGAATTATGAGTGTGGTCTTGGACATCCCATGTGGTCTTGGACATCCCATTATTGGTGGGGGCGCTTTGTCGGGTAAGTGTGCCACAATGCATAAATATGCTGTGCATACTTGCACGTTATGGCAAATTCCTTGGGGACCTGCAGTAGACTTTAGTTCTGCTATAGGTCAGAATTCCTAATCTGCCTACCTGTTCTGGAATACTGAAGCCAATAGGCCAGCTTGACAAATAGACAACCAGCATTTTTACAATGTAAAGACAGACACATAACTTTTAGCACAGGTTTCCTCTGAAGTCAAAATTGGAGAAAAAAAAGGCAAGCAAAACAAGCATTTTAAAATACATACTGTATCAGCATACATTTTGCTTTTAAATGTCCTTATTTCTTCTGAGAAATCCTCACTTCCTGTTCTTCTGTCTGTAACTCCACACAGTAATGTGACACTTTCTCCCTGGTGTGGAGAAAGCCTCTTGAGGGGGCGAGCAGGCAAGTCAGGACACTCTCTACTTTGCAGATAGAGAAATGAGCTGTGTGTTAGTGGGTGTCCTGACACTCCTGCTCGCCCCCTCAAGAGGCTTTTGCCAACCTACCAAAAAAGGATGTCAATTTTGTTTGGGAGCCACGTTGCACAACCGCACAATTGTCAGTTAAAACGACGCAGTGTCGAATTGAAAAAAGTGCTCTGGTCTTTGGGCAGCCACATGGTCTGGGGCTGAAGTGGTTAATCATATTTAATGCAAAGATTTCTGTTTTATTCATTCCATTCTAATTCGTGTTCTATTTTATTTATTTTTTTGCTTTTTTTTTTACTGTCTACTGCAAAAAAAACAAAAAGAAAACACTGAAAACTAACTGCAGCCTGCAACTGTGTCCAACTTTGTATATAATTCCTATAGGCACAAAGACAGCATCAGGAGTTTAAATGCAATATGGTGAATCTGTTTAAAAACAGTAGAACATAAAAAATAATGCCAACATTTTTGTGGATAATGTTATCAATAAAAAAAAGACCTGTATAGTTTAACTATTTTTTTGCTTAAAAAAAAAAAAAGAACAAGAATTAATACAGATTAAAAAAAGTAAGATGATAATGCATCACTAACCTAATAAAAGAAAAAGAAAACTTCAACATCACAAAGACAATTTAAAAATATAACTTTCAAAGAGATTTTCAAGAACTAAAATTTCCTGTTTGATTAGATCTTTGACCAGGATGGGAGGGTCCATCATCAAAGCTGCAAACATAAGTGGAAGCTTCATCTACCTGTGGCTTACATAAAGTGTCTGGAGCCCAGTGAAATACAAAGGTTACAGTATAGAAATATTGCTTTTTATAGTCACATAACTGCAAGTGTAACCAATAATTATTAGCTTTCCCAATTATGCTGTTTTTGTTTTCTTTTGCACATCCCATATAAAGGTTGGGTGCACCAGTTTCAAGACAAAAAAAAAGTGAAATAGCAGTATTTACTTGTTTCATGTAGAGGAGTGTTTTACCTTTTCTAAGATTTTAGGGGTCAGATTGTGCCTTTTACTAACGGCGAACAGATTTGTGCATGTACAGTACCTTCTAAAGCACATCATAATAGTAAAATTGCAAATCTTATTGGTTGCTATAAGTATTGCTTTCAATCCTTTTCCTCCAATTTTAATCAATAAAATCTAGTATTTTGAAAGCAAATAAAACATTGTAATGCCTTGTACACACGACCGGTTTTCACGACGAGAAAACTGCCATTGTTTAAATTAGTCGTGAAAACCGGTCATGTGTATGCTCCCTAGCAGTTTTCTTTACGAAAAAACTGCCTGCAAAAAAAAATTGAGACCAGCTGTCTTTTTATTCGTCGTAATTCCTGTCAGTTTTTTTCTTGTCGCGAAAAACGGTCGTGTGTATGCTTTTCCAAAGGGGAAAAAGAACGTGTATGCTCATAATCAAGTATGCAGCACAAAAGCAGCCGAAAGGGTGGCACCATTTGAAAGGAACTTCCCCTTTATAGTCCCGTCGTACGTGTTGTACATCACCGCGCTTTGGTCGGAAGTTTTTTTGCATAAACGTGTGTATGCAAGTCAGGCTGGAGAAGAATCACGTTGCAAAAAACTTCATTTTTTTCTTGCCTAGAAAAATGGTCTTGTGTACGAGGCATTAGAGAAATGAAAGCCAAAACAATACTCACCGATGAGGCAAAATAGATCCCAACAACACATGATACGACAGTGAAAAAATTCATTATTTTTCCTCCTGTTAGGCAAAAATAAACACAAATTACATTTTGCAAATGTGGCATTTTCTTGTATAATTGCAATAGTAAAAGATATTTCAAAAGCAAAAATATTTATATATGCATTGATTTTAGGTAATTGAAGACAAATATTTAACACTGAGCATTATGATTTAAAATCATCAGGCAATAACAATGTTTTTAATTGCATTCTTTAATGGAAATAATTTTTTTTTTCATTAGATGTATATAATATATCTGTTATCAGATCATTTTAAAAGTACCTATTTTATGATAGATATTTAAAAATGTATTTCAAGTGTTAATGTGCCACATATTAGGGAGACTATAGGGAGACTAAAGCAGGAGAATCGCCAACTTATCAATTAACAAGTGAATAGACTTGTCTGATCTGCAAAGAATCACACGATTTAATAATTCAAGCATTTATGAGCTACATGATTTTTTGTATCCTGGGCAAATAATCGCACATGTATTTAGAAGAATTAAAACGTTTACGATCTGCCTTGCTTTTCGAAAAGATTTGCTTACCTACACTGATTATGCCAAAAAAAAAATATGTGCAATATGCAGTAGAGATCTTAAGCCTACTGTACTTTGGGTATAGCATTTATATATATATATATATAACAAATAAAATCATACCTCAGTGAGAACCTACAGTATATCCAGGCTGCTCGAAAGAGCAGTACAAACAATAATGCAGGCAGTCAGGATCTCAAACATTTAGGGTAAGACAAGAAAAACCTTCCAAATCCCTTTCTCTTTATGATTGTTCTGTGACTGGAAGCTGATTGAAGCCCACTGAAGTTGAAATTGTGCTGGCCTGTCATACCCTGTTTGCAGAGCAAATAGCATTGTCACAGACAAATGTTCCTACTAGAAAGATTGATGGCTACATTTCCAGGCAAAATTATTTTAACCTATGAAAGGCTACAAATCAGACCCTGAATTATAAAATCTAAAGTTTTACATGGATAACATATACAGTCACCCTGTCAGATAAAAAAAATAAAAAAAAAGCAGTGAAAATGATAAGTAGGTAGCAGGAGAAGAAGCAGTGTGTAACAGGGTGTTAATCTTACATTGTTTGCCTCTAGTGAACTTTCTGGTGTAGTAGTCACTAGTTTCTATCACTATATATTCCCACACATCCTTAGTTCCCCTATTGGAATCATGTTCAATTCATTTTGTTTTGTTCTGTCTTCTAGTGCAGGGATCTCCAAACTACGGCCTTTAGCTTTTGCGGAACTACATGTCCCATGTGGCATTGTAAAACTCTGCCATTCACATACATGGCTAGGCATCATGGGAATTGTAGTCCCTGAACAACTGGAGGGCCATCGTTTGGAGACCCCTGTTCTAGGAGGAAGGAAGTTAGGCATTGCACCATTATGCTCTCTGTCATGGACTTTGGGTGCCATCTTGGGGGGAGCTTATGTATGATTGAACACTGAGTTCTCCTGAGCTTTGGGAGGCCATCTTTAGAAACAGGGAGGTTTTATATAGCACCCTGCTGGGTCAGTCTGGGAGTACGGCAGTGTGGGAATAGGCTGAGTCAAGGGACAGATTCCTGTGGTAAAGGGACAGTCTATGGCAGTGGTGATCGGTCCATAAGGGGCGCAGGGGTGCCGCCCTCCCCAAAATAGTGTGGGGTACAAGTTGGAGATATAGAGCCAAGAAAACATCCATATGGGCAGACTTTGGAAATTGCTGAAAGGTAATTACTGCAGACCAGAAAAATGTCTGCAACATCTTGGTCAGCTGAAAGTATACCACACAAAAGCAGACTTACTATTTAAACCAGTCCTTCGCACTGTGCGGGGCACTAGACTAGTGGGTGTCTATTAGGTTCATAATTTTTAAAAAGCATGGGATTTGAGGCTCAGGCTCTGATTGGCTTGATGCAGGTTGTCCTTGGGGCACAGAGCACTGTGCTCCAAACCCTCCCGTTTTTGATTTCATCCAATCAATATTTGTCATAGCGTCACTTTCCGTTTATGGCTTCTTGTCCCGTGGAACGCAAGGCATTCTCTGATGAGTATGGCCCGTGAGTGGCTTGTTTGTGCACCCCCAAACATTTTCAACATCAGCCATCAGTGGTCTGAGGACACCTTTGCTTTGTACATGTTGATGGAAAGAAGGAACTTCTCTTCATATCATCAGCATACTGGTCTTGTGTGAGTCTGCGCAAAAGTGGGACAGTGAAGCATCCCTCCCAGCAGGTCACAGTGACTGAACACAAGCAAATCTGCTTGAGGAAGCAAGCATGGGATACCTTCATGCCTACATGATTTCATTTTGTATTACCGGTTCCTTATTCTTGGACCTTGTGTTTTCTATGACCATGCTCTGGCTTGAGCGACCTTAGCCTGGACTTTAACCTTGTATTTCTTGTACTTACTGTACCTCTTTGCTTGATTGTTGCTGTCCTGCAATACATTTGGACTCCCGTTGCCTACTAGGTTCTCGTCATCAGTGCCACAAGTATCCAGCCTACAGTATGTAATATCTACCAAATAACTACCTTTCTTCCAGTGAAGAACATGCCAAGCATACAGGGGAACACTGTAAGGCAGGAAATCTTGTCAAAACTTCCTTTATAAACTTCCATGCATTAAATGTCCAAAACTGGGAGTTCTGATAGAGGCACTTAGGTGCCTTGAACTACTTTTTCGGCACTGATCAAAACAGGCTCAGTGCAAGAACACATAGGGCCAGATTCACAAAAGAGATACGACGGCGTATCTCCTGATACGCCGTCGTATCTCCTGATACGCCGTCGTATCTCTGTTTCTATCTATGCGACTGATTCATAGAATCAGTTACGCATAGATATCCCTAAGATCCGACAGTTGTAATTGTTTTACACTGTCGGATCTTAGGATGCAGTACCGCGGCCGCTGCTGGGGGGAGTTGGCGTCGTAAATCAGCGTCGGGTATGCAAATTAGGAGTTACGGCGATCCACGAAGATTTTTCCTGTCGTTACGGCGTCGCTAGTGTTAGATTTCCGTCGCAAAGATAGGGCTGCTTTAACAAAGTGTAAAGTTACTCCACCATGTTAAAGTATGCCCGTCTTTCCCGCGTCGCTTTCGATTTTTTTTTTAATTTTTTCTTTTTCCCGGTGCAAGTCTTTTTTACCCGTCGCGATTCACAAAACGTTGGCGCGTCGTAATTTCGCACAAAGCACGTCGGGAAATTTGCGACGGGAGCATGCGCAGTACGTCCGGCGCGGGAGCGCGCCTAATTTAAATGGGACTCGCCCCATTCGATTGGGCCCACCTTGCGCCGGACCTGTTTACCATACACAGCCGCAAATTTCCAGGTAAGTGCTTTGTGGATCGGGCACTAACTTGGAAAAATTGCGGCGGTGTAACGAAAACGGGTTAAGTTACGTTGCGCCGCCGGACTGTGAATCTGGCCCATAGAAAGCAATTGTATTTATGTGCCCAGCTCACATCATATACAGGATGTGATGATATGCCATGAAGAAGCAGCCTGCCTGCATTTTTATAAAGGTTATAGCTTAGCTTAGCTCACCTTGCTTCCTTGTCCCTCCAGTGCACCTGTAATGTGTTTCAATTTGAGATAAAGAGGCTGGAAAGCTGTAGAACCACTACAGGGCGGGTGGGAGGGACAGAGAGAGTTAAGTTACTGAAAGAACTACTTCCATTATTCTGCAGCTAAAATTGGGTATGAATTGGTCCACGGTGCCTGCAGCTACAGAGTTCGGTAAGAGATTGTTTAAGAACACATTTACTACACTAAAATAGGCCCTAGTGAAAGGGTAAATTGACTTGAAACAATCAAGAAATGTTTAAAATAATTATACTTTATTTATTTTATTTTTTAATTTTTTTTACAAATGTCTACAACATATACACAATTTTTTAATGACTTTATCATAGGCAAGCAATAATATGTTTTACAACATTTTTTTGTGGGAAAAGTAGCTATCATTTTACAGTGCTTTGTAGTTTATACATATTATTTTATTATGTGCCCCTGTGCTAAGCAAGACACCCATTTTAACAAAAATATACTGCCAATCTTTTTTTCTGAATTTGCAAGCTCCCTGAACTAGGGAAATGTGCCTAGCTGAGTCATGCAAGCTTGTACTGTTTAGGTCAGCAAATATTAAAAACTGAAGAAACTAGGCAGCAAGCATTTTCATAATAAGCCTGTAATGGCAGCTTCCAATTTTATCAGGTAATTCATTGGATGTTATGCTGACCCTCTGGGTTAATTTCTTTCTGAGGCACTGACCTGGAACAAATATGCAGATCAGAATGTAAGAAGTACCTATTTGCTAGAAGGTCGGCAGGACAACAAGGCACTTAATATTTTCAGGTGCGCTCAAAATTAGCAGTCTCAATGTTTCCCTTAAGACAAATTTGCTTGCTTGATTTGAACTCTGCAAGTACACAAATTGCCTAAAGAGGTCACTATTGTAACAGTTTTTCAGCATTTATATCTTGTCACTGGATGTAAACATCACAAATGAAGATGCGCTAATGCAAAATCCATTAATACATATTCTGAAATAAAAAAGACATATATGTGCCATGTTATTATGGGGAGCATTCAGACTTTTACAGTTTCTTTGTAAGATAAAATCTCTTCCAACAGTCTCATAGCTATCCTGTTGCTGCCAAGTTGTCACCTGAAACAGGCTCATTAGTGTGCCATAGACCTTTTACTGCAACAACATTATCGGACTATTTAGGGAACCATGTTCTATTTGTTGTACTGGAAATGTATAGTTTATATATGGTACATGTTTATTAAGATATACAGTATCTCACAAAAGTGAGTAGACCCCTCACATTTTTGTAAATATTTTATTAAATCTTTTCATGTGACAACACTGAAGAAATTACACTTTGCTACAATGTAAAGTAGTGAGTGTACAGCTTGTATAACAGCGTACATTTTTTGTCCCCTCAAAATAACTCAACACACAGTCATTAATGTCTAAACCGCTAGCAACAAAAGTGAGTACACCCCTAAGTGAAAATGTCCAAATTTGCCCCAACGTGTCAATATTTTTTGTGGCCACCATTATTTTACAGCACTGCCTTAAACCTCTTGGACATGGAGTTCACCAGAGCTTCACAAGTTGCCACCAGTGTCCTCTTCCACTGCTTCATGATGACATCGCAGAGCTGGTGGATGTTAGAGACCTTGCGCTCCCCCACCTTCCATTTGAGGATGCCCCACATATGCTCAATAGGGTTTAGGTCTGGAGACATGCCTTGTCAGTCCATCACCTTTACCCTTAGCTTCTTTAGCAAGGCAGTGGTCGCCTTAAAGGTGTGTTTGAGGTCGTTATCATGTTGGAATATTGCCCTGTAGCCCAGTCTTCAAAGGGAGGGAATCATACTCTGCTTCAGTATGTCAAAGTACATGTTGACATTCATGGTTTCCTCAATGAACTGTAGCTCCCCAGTGCCAGCAGCACTCATGCAGCCCCAGACCATGACACTCCCACCACCATGCATGACTGTAGGCAAGACAAACGTTTGACACCATCTGAACCAAATACGTTTATCTTAGTCTCATCAGACCACAGGACATGGTTCCAGTAATCCATGTCTTTATTCTACTTGTCTTCAGCAAACTGTTTGCAGGCTTTCTTGTGCATCATCTTTAGAATAGGTTTCCTTCTGGGATGACAGCCATGCAGACCAATTTGATGCAGTGTGCGGCAGATGTTCTGAGCACTGACAGGCTGACCCCCAGGGCCGCTGATAGAAATCATGGGGCCCCGTACAACCTACCTGACGGGGCCCCTTCAGTCCCGCCCCTGGTCCCTCCTTCAGCCCCAATCCTGGCTCCGCCCCCTGGCCCAGTGACGTGACAGCGGGACATGCCAATGCCATAATGTACTGTAGAGACAGTGCCACCCATGCTGCCAATGCCATAATGTACTGCAGACAGTGCCATCTATGCCATGCCGCCAATGCCATATTGTGCTGCAGACAGTGCCACCTATGCTGCCAATGGCATAATGCCATTGGCAGCATGGGTGGCACTGTCTGCAGCACATTATGGCATTGGCGGCACTGGCGGCACTGTCTGCAGCACATTACAGCATTGGCGGCATGGGTGGCACTGTCTCTGCAGGCAGCACATGAGTTATGGGCCATAATGCATGTGCTACCTGCAGACAGTCCCACCCATGCCGTAATGTGCTGCAGACAGTGCCACTCATGACCCAATGCCATAACGCATGTGCTAAAAAAAACAAGCATAAATCTGCGCTATCTGTGTGAAAAGCTGCCACAAACAATCTAGTGAAACAAGAAAGTGATAAATATACGAAAACAATTAAGTGGCGCTGGAAAATAATGATGTAGAAAATGTTATGACAAACTGAATCTTGTAACAGTGTAAACAAATAAAGAGTCCATATATAATATATCAAAAAGCAGTGGGTTGCTGAAAAGATGCACCGCCAGTAAATAGTCTCCTAAAATGAACAATAGTGGACACCACGGTGAAATGGAAATAGATGAATGTGTGAAGAAATAACCACCACCGGGAGGGGAGGCTTACCAGAAATATTGAACCCTAATAAGCATACGCCTAGAGGGTCAATATAGACTGTATGTGAGTTGGTGGAACCACATCAATCGGATCTGGATATGCGGCGAAAACGATGGCTTGAAAGCATCACTTTAGACCAGAGCAGGGGGAGTGACAGAGTCTTGATGGTAACTCCCAAGAGATCAAACCATATCCAAGGCACATAAAAGAAAACGAAGTCTCATAGTGTAATACCGTAATAATAGTGAAATTTATTAGCGGTTAAAAACACTTACAGTTCTGATGAAAACAAAGGGCATCAATAAAAGGTGGCGCATGGCAGCAGCAGAGTCCCGACGCGTTTCGCAATAGTTTGCATCATCTGGGGTTCATTTTAGGAGACTATTTACTGGCGGTGCATCTTTTCAGCAACCCACTGCTTTTTGATATATTGTATATGGACTCTTTATTTGTTTACACTGTTACACGATTCAGTTTGTCATAACATTTTCTACATCATTATTTTCCAGCGCCACTTAATTGTTTTCATAACGCATGTGCTACCTATGCCACCAATGCAATATTGTGCTGTAGACACTGATATCAATGCCGCCAATGGCCTAATGCCATTGGCAGCATGGGTAGGCACTGTCTCTGCAGGCAGCACATGCATTATGGCATTAGCGTCATGGGTGGCACTGTCTCTGCAGGCAGCACATGCGTTATGGGCAGACAGAGCCACCCATGCCGATGCCAATCATGCCATAATGTATACATGCTGCTGCAGTAGTAGTAGGAGGAGATCTTACCCCCCCCCCCCCAAGCACACACCTGTGTAATGTTTAGCTGTCTGGGCCCAAGGAATCACTTCTTCCCTGATAGGTGCTGCTACATGGAATTGAGGGACAGGTAGATAGGATGCCTCTGCCTCTGCGATATCCTCTGCTGCCTCTGCCATATGCCTTACTGCTACTTCTCACGAGCGGGGAGATACTCAGATACAGCCAGGAAGGAATCCCTCACTCCGTGGCGCCAGGAGGACGGCAGTACACAGATGACGCGCTGGCCGGGACTTGATCTAGCACGGAGAGCGGGCGCGGAAGAGGTATTCTTCCGCTCCCGAAACACACAAAATAGTCCCTTCCCTGCCGCCATCTAACAATACAAAAAGCGACCAAAAAAAAGGAAAATCTAAACGGGGGGGGGGGGATATGGTGGCGTGTGCTGGCAGTGTTAAACGGTTGTGGTGGGTGGGCATTTGAGGGACATGGCTGGAGGATTTTTTTTCTTTTTAATTATTGATCTGATCAGGTTGCCGGGCCCCCCTGCTGGCCGGGCCCGGTACAACAGGGCCAGTTGTACTGGCCTATCAGCGGCCCTGCTGACCCCCACACTCTTTTAACCTCTACAGTAATGCTGGCAGCACTCATACGTATATTTCCCAAAGACAACCTCTGGATACGACTCTGAGCACCTGCACTCAACTTCTTTGACCATGGCGAGGTCTGTTCTGAGTGGAACCTGTTCTGTTAAACTGCTGTATGGTCTTGGCCACCGTGCTGCAGCTCAGTTTCAGGTTTTTGGCAATCTTCTTATAGCCGAGGCCATCTTTATGTAGAGGAACAATTCTTTTTTTCAGATCTTCAGAGATTTCTTTGTCATGAGGTGCCATGTTGAACTTCCATTGACCAGTATGAGAGAGTGAGAGCAATAACACCAAATATAACACACCTGCTCCCCATTCACACCTGAGACCTTGTAATACTAACGAGTCACATGAGACCAGCGAGGGAAAATTACTAATTTGGCCCAATTTGGACATTTTCACTTAGGGGTGTACTTACTTTTGTTTCTAGTGGTTTAGACATTAATGGCTGTGTGTTGAGTTATTTTGACGGTACAGCAAATTTGAACTGTCAGACAAAACCGATGAGAATGGACCGAGGTTCAGTTTCATCGGTGCAAACCAACCGCGTGTATAGCCCATCGGTCTGTTTTCCTTCGGTCCAAAATTTTAAAACATGCTTCAAAACCGAACCGATGGACCGCTGCCCGATCGGTCTAAACCGATGGTTAGTACAGAAAAGCATCGGTTCAAAACCCGCGCATGCTCAGAATCAAGTCGACACATGCTTGGAAGCATTGAACTTCGTTTTATTCAGCACGTCGTGTGTTTGACGTCACCGCGTTCTGACCCGATCGGTTTTTGGAACGATGGTGTGTACGCACATCAGACCATCATAAGGCCACTTCAGCGGTGAATCGATGGAAATGGCCCGTCGGACCATTCTCATCGGTTTGGAACGACTGTGTGTACGCGGCCTCAAACAAGCTGTACACTCACTACTTTACATTACAGCAACGTGTAATTTCTTCAGTGTTGTCACATGAAAAGATATAATAAAATATTTACAAAAATGTGAGGGGTGTACTAATTTTTGTGAGATACTGCCTCTTCTACCTATTTTTGGTAAAAAAATCGCAATAACCGTTTATCGATTGGTTTGCGCAAAATTTATAGCGTTTACAAAATAGGGGATAGTTTTATTGCATTTTTATTAATAAAAGGGGGCGCTGAATGGGGTTATGTGCGACCTCATTTGTGTTTCTAACTGTAGGGGGGTGTGGCTGTAGGTGTGACGTCATTGATTGTGTTTCCCTATTGAAGGGAACACACGATTGATGACGGCGCCACAGTAAAGAACGGGGACCGTTCGCGGGACTCCAGCAGCAATCGGGTCCGCAGGTCCCTCGGCCGCAGTCACGGAGCTTCGGACCGGGTCGCGGGCGCACGCCAGGGGCGCATGGCCCCGACCCACAGCTGGTTACTTAAAGAGGACGTACCTGTACGTGCTTGTGCCCAGCTTTGCCATTCTGCCGACGTAAATGTGCAGGAGGCGGTCCTTAAGTGGTTAACTATGATATTCCACCCATAATCTCCATGTAGAACAATAATTATACCCATATTCCTATCAGAAAAAGGCTAAGAAATGTTCCTACGTATGTTTAACAAAAATATTCCACCCATAATCCCCATGTTGAAAAATAACTATGTGCATGTTATTATCAGAAATAGGTTAAATATGTTCCATGTTAGGTGTAAACATGATATTCCACCCATAATCCCCATAGTGAAAAATAATTATATCCATATTCTTATCAGAAATAGGTTAAATATGTTCCTACGTATGTTTAACTATGATATTCCACTCATAATCCCCATGTAGAAAAATAATTATATGCATATTCTTATTAGAAATAGGTTACACATCACGTTTAAATATGATATTCCACCCATAATCCCCATGTAGAACAAAAATTATATGCATATTCCTATTCTTATCAGAAATAGGTGACATATTTTCCTTCCTATGTTCAACTATGATATTCCACCCATAACCCAAAAATTATACCCATATTCCTATCAGAAATAGGTTAAATATGTTCCTATGTATGTTAAACTTTGATATTCCACCCATAATTCCATTGTAGAAAAATAATTATTTCCATATTCTTATCAGAAATAGGTTACATATGTTCCTAGGTATGTTTAACTATAATATTACACCCATAATCCCCATATAGAAAAATAATTATGTGGATATTCTTATCAGAAATAGGTTAAATATGTTCTGTGTTAGGTGTAAACATGATATTCCACCCATAATCCTCATGTAGAAAAATAATTATATGCATTTTTTCATCAGAAATAGGTTACACATGTTCCAATGTATGTTTTACTCAGGCCCCATACACACGATAGAATTTATCCGCGAATACGGTCCAGCGGACCGTTTCCGTGGATAAATCCTCTCGTGGATTTCGGCGGATTTTCATGCGATGGTGTGTACACACCATCGCATTGAAATCCGCGCCGAAATCCTCTTGCGATGACGTGTCGCGCCGTCGCCGCGATTAGGACGCAGCGACGTGCGCGACGCTGTCATATAAGGAATTCCACGCATGCGTCAAATCATTACGACGCATGCGGGGGATCCCTTCGGACGGATGGATTCGGTGAGTCTGTACAGACCAGCGGATCCATCCGTTGGGATGGATTCCAGCAGATGGATTTGTTGTGCATGTCAGCGAATATCCGATCTGCTGGAATCCATCCCAGGGGAGATATATCCGCGGATAAAGATCCGCTGGCGTGTACACACCATAGGATCTATCCGCTGAAACCCATTTGCTGGGATTTATCTGCGGATGGATTCTATGGTGTGTATGGGGCCTCAGAGATTCCACTCATAATCCCCTCATAGAACAATAAGTATACTAATTTTCCTATCAGAAATAGGTTAAATGTGTTCCTAAATATGTTTAACTATGATATTACACCCATGTAGGGTGCACTACTGTTCCTACCCTAGAAGCACTTACCACTTTTTGAACTGTGTTCTGATAAACCACTTTGGAACTCTTATCATTCATTCATTTATTATCTATTTATGTGGTTTTGGACTTCATCCATTATTAGCGCTGTTTTTCCAATTTGACCCAGCGTTGGACTATTTGTTTGATACATTTTATGTTTATTTTGTAGATGAGTTTTCATTTATTTTAAACAGCTGCTGCATCTTTTATCATATCATATTGTTTGTTATATGATATTTATTTATTTATTATATGATCTTTTCTTTATTCCATCAGTGGAACCTCATCAACAGTTAATTTATTTTCTTTGGAGCCGAGAAGTGCACTTTTGGCCATTTTTTAGTGTGCACCTTCTTTCTATGTTCATGGGTATGTTAAACTATAATATTCAACCTATAATCCCCATGTAGAAAAATAATTATGTGGATATTCTTATCGGAAATAGGTTACATACACTGCAGTGGCGGCCCGTCCATAGGGGGCGCATGGGCGCCGCCCCCCCTCTCCCCAAAGCCAGTAAAAAAAAAAAAAAAAAAAAATGAAAAAAAAAAGGTCCTTTAAGACAGTGCATGTCCAGGGTGGGCGCCGGTCAAAGACTCAGAGCACTGCTATAGCATCATTGAAGCGTCATGCCAATGCAGCAGGCAAGACGCTTCATTTGCAGTTTTTTTTAAGCTCTGTGGCTATGTGCTGTGCGCCACGAGCCAATCACTCTCCAGTGTCTCCACTCTCCTCTCTAATTGGGTGCTGCTGCTTCCTCACTGCAGAAGGAAATGGGCGGTGCTTTCCCCAGGGCAGTGTTACTTTCGCTTTTGACTCCAGGAGGACTCTAAGGTAAGTAACTTATTAAAATACTTTATTTGTCTCATTGTCTGTCCTGTCCAGTGTCCCTGTCCACCCCATCCATGTCCAGCACCTTGTGCTGTATGCTCAGCTGTACTGTGATCGGACTGAGAGAGGACAGGAGGAGGGGGGAGGGTGCCGTGCTTCACATCTCCTGTATGTGTGTGAGGGCTTAGAGTGCCTGCGTCCTGCAGCTGTGCTTTACAAATCTCTTATCTCTGTCTGCCTATCTAATCTATCTGACTGTCCTGCCTGTCCCCTCTCTCTCTCTCTCTCTCTCTCTCTCTCTCTCTCTCTCTCTCTCTATCTATCTATCTATAGCTATATCTCTCTATCTATCTATCTATAGATCTATCTATCTCTCTATCTATAGCTCTATCTATCTATCTATCTATCTATAGCTATATCTCTCTATCTATCTATCTATCTATCTATCTATCTATCTATCTATCTATCTATCTATCTATCTATAGATCTATCTATCTCTCTATCTATAGCTCTATCTATCTATCTATCTCTCTATCTATAGATCTATCTATCTATCTATCTATCTATCTATCTCTCTTTCTATAGATCTATCTATCTCTCTCTATAGCTGTATCTATCTATCTCTCAATCTATAGATCTATCTATCTATCTATCTCTCTATCTATAGCTCTATCTATAGATCTATCTATCTATCTATCTATCTATCTATCTATCTATCTATCTATCTATCTATCTATCTATCTATCTATAGCTCTATCTATAGCTCTATCTATAGCTCTATCTATCTATCTCTCGATCTATAGATCTATCTATCTCTCTCTATCTATCTATCTCTCTATCTATAGCTCTATGTCTCTATCTATCTATGTCTCTATCTATCTATCTATCTCTCTATCTATAGCTCTATCTATCTCTCTCTCTCTCTATAGATCTATCTATCTCTCTCTATCTATCTATCTCTCTATCTATAGCTCTATGTCTCTATCTATCTATCTATCTATCTATCTATCTATCTATCTATCTATTAGCTACCTCTGTCTAATTATCTATCTATTTATCTATCTAATTATCTGTCTGTCTGTCTATCTATATCTATCTGTCTGTTTAATTATCTATCTATCTATCTATCTATCTATCTATCTATCTATAGCTATCTGCCTAATTATCTATTTATCTATCTAATTATCTATCTATATCTATCTGTCTGTCTGTTTAATTATCTATCTATCTATCTATAGCTCTATGTCTCTATCTATCTATCTATCTATCTATCTATCTATCTATCTATCTATCTCTCTTTCTATAGATCTATCTATCTCTCTCTATAGCTGTATCTATCTATCTCTCAATCTATAGATCTATCTATCTATCTATCTCTCTATCTATAGCTCTATCTATAGATCTATCTATCTATCTATCTATCTATCTATCTATCTATCTATCTATCTATCTATCTATCTATCTATCTATCTATAGCTCTATCTATAGCTCTATCTATAGCTCTATCTATCTATCTCTCGATCTATAGATCTATCTATCTCTCTCTATCTATCTATCTCTCTATCTATAGCTCTATGTCTCTATCTATCTATGTCTCTATCTATCTATCTATCTCTCTATCTATAGCTCTATCTATCTCTCTCTCTCTCTATAGATCTATCTATCTCTCTCTATCTATCTATCTCTCTATCTATAGCTCTATGTCTCTATCTATCTATCTATCTATCTATCTATCTATCTATCTATCTATCTATCTATCTATTAGCTACCTCTGTCTAATTATCTATCTATTTATCTATCTAATTATCTGTCTGTCTGTCTATCTATATCTATCTGTCTGTTTAATTATCTATCTATCTATCTATCTATCTATCTATCTATCTATCTATCTATCTATCTATCTATCTATCTATCTATCTATCTATCTATCTATCTATAGATCTATCTATCTCTCTATCTATAGCTCTATCTATCTATCTATCTCTCTATCTATAGATCTATCTATCTATCTATCTATCTATCTATCTCTCTTTCTATAGATCTATCTATCTCTCTCTATAGCTGTATCTATCTATCTCTCAATCTATAGATCTATCTATCTATCTATCTCTCTATCTATAGCTCTATCTATAGATCTATCTATCTATCTATCTATCTATCTATCTATCTATCTATCTATCTATCTATCTATAGCTCTATCTATAGCTCTATCTATAGCTCTATCTATCTATCTCTCGATCTATAGATCTATCTATCTCTCTCTATCTATCTATCTCTCTATCTATAGCTCTATGTCTCTATCTATCTATGTCTCTATCTATCTATCTATCTCTCTATCTATAGCTCTATCTATCTCTCTCTCTCTCTATAGATCTATCTATCTCTCTCTATCTATCTATCTCTCTATCTATAGCTCTATGTCTCTATCTATCTATCTATCTATCTATCTATCTATCTATCTATCTATCTATCTATCTATCTATTAGCTACCTCTGTCTAATTATCTATCTATTTATCTATCTAATTATCTGTCTGTCTGTCTATCTATATCTATCTGTCTGTTTAATTATCTATCTATCTATCTATCTATCTATCTATCTATCTATCTATCTATCTATAGCTATCTGCCTAATTATCTATTTATCTATCTAATTATCTATCTATATCTATCTGTCTGTCTGTTTAATTATCTATCTATCTATCTATAGCTCTATGTCTCTATCTATCTATCTATCTATCTATCTATCTATCTATCTATCTATCTATCTATCTATCTATAGCTCTATATCTCTATGTCTCTATCTATCTATCTATCTATCTATCTATCTATCTATCTATCTATCTATTTGTCTGTCTATCTAATTATCTTTAGCTACCTGTCTGTCTGATTATCTATCTATATCCATCTAATTATCTATCTATATCTATATATCTGTCTGTTTAATTATCTATCTACAGCTCTATCTCTTTATCTATCTACAGCTCTATCTATCTATCTATCGATCTATCGATCTATCTAATTATCTATATCTATATGTCTGTCTAATTATCTATCTATCTATCTATCTATCTATCTAATTATCTATCTATATGTCTAATTATCTATCTATCTATCTATCTATCTAATTATCTATAGCTCTATCTCTCTCCCCCTCCCTCCATCTATCTATCTGTTTAATTATCTATTTATCTATAGCTCTATCTAGCTATGTCTCTCTATCTATCTATCTGTCTGTCTGTCTATCTGTCTATCTAATTATCTATCTAATTATATATAGCTCTATCTCTCGCTCCCTCCCCCTCCCTCTATCTATCTATCTATCTATAGCTATCTGCCTAATTATCTATTTATCTATCTAATTATCTATCTATATCTATCTATCTATCTATCTATCTATCTATCTATCTATCTATCTATTTGTTTTATTATCTGTCTGTCTATCTATCTATCTGTCTCTCTGTCTGTCTGCAGGTCCCATTGTCTGCGAGTGGCGGGGGGGGGGGGGTGACTGGGGTTTTGTTTGCGCCCCCCCAAAAAAATAGAGCACCAGCCGCCACTGATACACTGTATCTTCCTAGGTATGTTTAACTATAATATTTCACCCATAATCCCCATATAGAAAAATAATTATGTGGATACTCTTATCAGAAATAGGTTAAATATGCTCTGTGTTAGGTGTAAACATGATATTCCACCCATAATCCCCATGTATAAAAATAATTATATGCATATTCTTATCAGAAATAGGCGTCAGCAAGCGACTTCCGTTTCCGGGGGAAACGGAAGTGGCTAGAGCATGGCGGGGTGAGGACACGATGAGGAGAGTCTAGCCGAGTAACGGGAGCACCCGCTCAGGAGAACGACCGGATGGAACCCCCCCCCGCTGTAAACTGAGAGAGCGGCGAGTTGCGGCTTGCGGCAGCTGATGTCGCGGCGTGGAAGGAACGCTGGGAAGAGCACGGGGGGAGCGCAGAGACCTAGCCACTCATATATCACCCGATATATGACGGTGAATAGGAGCGAGGCACAGAGGGAAGAGAGCGGGCTCACCGGAGGACTGAGGAGACTGTTATGTACTGGAACGTACCTTGTAGCCAGAGCCTAGTGTGCAGGAAGAGGCCTCTCTTACAGCCCCGGCTCTGGAGCTGCTGGAGTTGGGACAGCAAGCTCGGGAGCAAGGCTAGGTAGGAGTGCCTGGTGATGATAGCAGCTCGGCACGGTTGGTGGTCCTTCGGGACGGTGGTTGCAGGAGACAGCGTCTCTGGAGCTGGCACAGGCACTGGATAGCAGGAGCTGGTGAAGCAAACCGGGTAAGCAGATAATCAGGTGGGTTAAGCAAGCGTAGTCAGATTCAGGCACAGGGTCTGGTAACGGTGGGCAGGAGAGCAGAGCGGAGTCAGAGCAAGCCAGGGGTCGGAGTGGAGAGGGTCGGATGGTCAGACAGAGCCGGGTCGGTTTGAGGTAACAGGTTACAACAGGTCACAGATTTCACTGATACAACGCTGCAGATCAGACAGCAAAGTGTCACTGCAGCTGCTAGCTTTTTAAAGGCTGAGTGGCGCCAATCGCGCATTAACGAGCACGCCATCGTGCACGTGCGCGTGTAGTAGGCGCATGCACGCGCACATTTGGCACGCAGATGCGCGCATTTGGCACATATCCATGTGCATGTGAGGCGCACCTGCGCACATGAATAGGTGACTGGTTTTGATTCCGACCATTAGTATGTGTGCGCATGCGTGCACGCCGGAGCCTATTGGCAGGTCCCTGACAGAGACATTCGTTAATAGAGAGCTACTCTTTAGCTGCTGCAGCCACGCTGAACTCATCCATAAGTTCAAATACGGCAGGAGGAAAACAAAGACAATCCGGAGGAACGGGGCAGACTCCAGGATCTGTGCTGGTGGAAACGCCATCAGCAGTGGAAGCCCAGGAGCTGAAAGGAGGACCTATACAAGTCCCGGAAGGGGGGCGGTCATCACCAGCTACAGAGAGGGAGACTGAAGGTGCCACACAATCTCCCACAAAGGTACTGTCAATTTTTTCTACAATGTTAAATGTGTTGGAGGTGCCTAGGGGATCCCCCAAAGCTTTATTGGAGAAATCAGCTACACTGGCTATGACCACGGAGACAAAAAGTAAAGCCCAGGGGGGAGAAATGCTCAGAGCCGGTAATGCCTTGGCGGAGACAGTGGAGGATATACGGGAGCTGTCACAGAACGCATGGGTCTCACAGGGGGGCGAACAGGAGATGTCCCCAGATATTAGGCAACTCAGTAGGCTTATCCAGGCCCTCCCAACCAAAGAGGACATTCATAAAATGCTAATGTGTATAACAGGCACACTGAGAGAAGAGATTGAGGACGTTCGTACAAAAGTAGCAGTGGGCGAACAAAAAATATGTATCTTAGAGAAACAGCAGGGGACTGTAGATACTAGGCTTACAGACCTGGAGGAGAAACTGGAGAAACAACAACAGCATATAGTCAGTCTGCAGCTATACGCGGAGGAAGCTGATAATAGGAGTAGAAGAAACAATCTACGCATCAAGGGAATACCGGAAAAGTATGAGGGACAGGCACTAAGGGAAGCTACTATGGCTATCTTGAACAAGGTCCTAAAAAATAGTCCTGATACATCATTAGAACTGGATAGAGTTCACAGGGTCCCTACAGTACGGAATCCAGACCAGACCAACCCCCGAGACGTTGTATGTAGGATACACTTCTACAGAATAAAGGAGGAGATATTAAGAGCGGCATGGAGAGAGAAAGTACTGACGTGGGAGGGAGCAGATATACAGATATTCCCTGACCTGTGCTGGCAAACAAAAACTCGACGACGCCTGTTAAAACCTTTATTAGACCATATACGTAGCAAGAAAGCTACATACCGTTGGGGGTTCCCATTAGCTGTAAATGTTAAAAAGGAAGGAGGGAGCTTTAATTTGAGAGAACCCTCTCAGCTTCCAGCGTTTTTTGAGTTTCTGGGTTCCGAACCAATAGAGGTCCCTAATTGGTTGGTATTACCAGCAGTGCTCGAGAGAGGCCATAAATGAACGGTAGCAGAGACGGATGGATGGATGGAGACCAGAGCCAGGTCTAAGTGGCATTTCTTTTTCCACACATACACTACATGATATTGCATAAAACCCCAAATCGGGGGCCAGAGGAAATAATAAAGAAATAATAAAGAGGGAGGAAGTAAGAACGCACAGAAATCTAAGGACACAGGAAGATAAAGGAGACAATAGGGAGGAGAAGGGACGAGATCTTTTTTCCTATCCTTCCCTCCTCCTTCTTTTTTTTGTTTTTGTTTTTTTGTTTGGGAGATGTAACTCCCCTTGGGGTTGCAATTATTATTCACTGTCGTACTTTTCTCCCCTTCTTCCTTTTTTTTTTCCCCGAAGGAGGGCACGTTAAGTCTACTGAAGTACTGAAGTCTCTTGTTAAGAGAGCCATGTGAAGGAGGAGACTGCCCATGCTTTGGAGACCCCCAATCTCCCTGACTTTTTTTTTTTTTGGAACCCCGCTAACTGGAAGGATTGAAAGGACTTCTTCTCCTCCTTCTCCCTCCTTTCTTTTTTTTTCTTCTTTGCTTTTTTATTGAGGGGGGAGGTGGGAGTGGGGTGGGTTTTATGTATTAATTTTTTTTTTGATGGGGTATAAATGATGGGTTCTTGGGGGGTTACGTTTTTTTTTTTTGGGGGGGGGGGGGTTATCGTGGGTTTTGGGGAGGGGTTTATTACTAATGGGTGGATGGGTGTATGGGTTATCTCAGGTTATCTCTGGAAGCGAGGTACATTTAATACACAACACCAATATAATGGTTTCACAAAATTTTCACATAAAAGTATAATAGGAAAAAAAAAAAGAGAAAACACTTAGAATAAAACACAACACAGACACAGATAGTTGATTAATTGATTATAGTTAAGGTATAAGACGAGATATGACACAATAGAAGGCTCAAATAGGTATACTAGGTATAGGTATATAAGGTATAGGGGAAGAGGGAGGCCCCCCTCCCCTTTGGGGGGGAGGCCCCTAGGTTTGGGGCACTGGAGGGGTTTTAAAAATGTTTATTTTTTTTAAGGGGGTGGGGAAGGGGGGGAAGGGAGGTTTAGGATCTTTGGGAATGGGGAAGGAACAGGAAGGAAGATACCGGTTAGGACTAGGTCTAGGGGGAGGCAAGTAGGGGAAAAGACAATTAACATGGAGATAAAAGAACAATGGAATAACAAGAGTAATGAAAGAGGGGGAACTGAAACGTAATTAATAAATCAAAATCATGTAGGAGGGGATGTTTGCATGGGGAAGGGAATAGAGACATGGGGGGATAAGAGGAGGAAGTTATGGCTATTTGGGCCAGAGGCCCTGCGTTCTATTGCTTTTTTCTTGGATCTTTGATAGATATCTGTGTTAGACTCTTTGTCTATACCACTGAGGGTATTAGTACTTTGCATCTCTGCTGTATTTGACTGTATGACTGTATACTGTATATTACTGATATTATACTGGTTTCTTGGGATCTAGATGGATGAGGGGGAGAGGGGGGGATAGTTCAAAATTGAATATTAAGAGGGTGTACCCGGAATGATACTAAGGCGTGACCCTCCGCGGTGCTCTTACACTTACTCTCACAAGAGCGTCTCTCCTCTGACAGGAGGGAAGTCGGAGACGCTTAAGGGTTTTTTTTTTGGTTGTCTTTGTTTTTCTTTTTGGTTGTTTTTGTTTTTTGTTTTTTCGTGCATTGTTGCGTGCTCTCTTCCTCCAGCAATGAGACACCACAAGGATTGGTGAGGGACATTGCGAATGAACGTAAGACTACTCTGAGACTCGGACAGAGGACTTGGATTCGAGAGACAGGGGGGTGGGTTTTTTTTTTTTTTTCTTCTTCTTCTCCTCGGTGTTGTGCCTTTCTCCCTCACTCTCCTCCTCCCCACTGCTCGTCCTAGCCGACTGAGACAACAGCAAATCAGGAGGAATCCTTGGGACAAAAGAGGTGTGGGGAGCTGTGGGGAGCGAGAGCTAAGATGGATAGAATAAATATTACCACTTATAATGTAAAGGGGCTAAATATTCCACAAAAGAGAACTAAAATAGTAATGGAATTAGGCAGACTCAAATCTCAAATTGTGTTTATGCAAGAAACACATTTCAGAAAAGACAAAATTCCAAAGTTAAAGAGTCAAAAAATCCCGGTAGTGTATCATGGTGCCTCTCAGATGTCAAAAGCAAACGGTGTTGCAATTTTGATAGCCAAGGCGATACTATGGAAGGAAGAGAAGGTAGTAGCAGACGATGAAGGTCGATTTCTTTTGGTGAAGGGGACGATAAACGAGCAAAAGATCACCCTAGTCAACATATACCTCCCAAACGAGGATCCAGTATCCGCGTTGGAGAAGTATTCAAAATTGATAAGTCAGTATAAAGAGGGAGCTCTGATCATGGGAGGGGATTTAAATTTGGTTCTGGAGCCTAGTCTGGACTCTTCTAAAGGATCTTATCATATATCGAATATAAAACTGTGAAGAGTAAGGAAGATCCTTCAAGAGCTACAACTAATAGATAGTTGGAGGTCCTTACATGTCCATGAGAGAGACTATAGCTTTTACTCGGCAAAACACAAAACGTACACAAGAATTGACCATATATTTTTAGATCAAAATATATTGTTAAATTTAAGGGACGCATCAATTCACAATATCGGACCATGCACCAGTAAACTGCTCCATCGAATGGGGGATAGCAGGTCCAAGAGAATGGAATTGGAAGATTAACGAAACATTAATTAGGGACCCAGAGTATGAAAGTAAGATAGCTCAGGAAATAGAATTTTTTTTTTCAATAAATGACTCAGATGAAACATCGCATCTATGTAGATGGGAAGCGCATAAGTGCTACTTGAGAGGAATCCTCATTTCATTAGGAGCCCATCGGAAAACGCTCTCTTAACGCGAGGCTGGACAACCTGTTGGGGGAGATAAGAATATTAGAAAACCAGCATAAGAAATCACAAAGAGCAGACATCGAAGAGAGGTTAATTAGCCTGCGAGACAAATTAAATTTGTTATTAATGGATAAGGCGAAAGCAAAATTAAGCCGATGTCGAAGGGCATATTATGAATATGGGAATAAGCCTAGTAGGATGCTGGCAAACGCGTTAAGAGAGACAAGAGCAAAGAACCATATTCAAAAAATAAAAATTCAAGGGGACACTCTAGTAAACTCATCTCAGTTAATAGCTAAAGCTTTTAGAGAATACTATAGTAGTCTATACCAATTGGAGAAACAACCAGTAACAAAAAAAAATCAGAGTAGAGAGGATCAGATTAAGGAATATATAATGGCCTCAGGAATGCCCAGGATACCAGAAGAAAGCGTTGGGAACATTGGGCCAGATCCTCAGCCAGCGGTGCAAATTTAGTTTGTCCTAACTTATCTCATTTAAGTTACGTTGCCCTAAGTTGGTGTCGTAAGTGCCGTATCCACAGCGCATTTGCGTCTAAATTTGCGCCAGCGTAACTTAAATTCAGAGGCGTAAGGCGGGGTTTTTGCAAGTGGGAAGGAAGTGGGCGTGCTTCATTGTAATGAGCCGTGACCCCATGCAAATGAGGCGCCGGCCGTACTGCGCATGCGCGCACGAATCGGGACCTCACTGGGCATGTGCAGAACTGGTCTCGGCGCAATCAGTGAGATAGGTAAAAGGCCAAGTGTACTTAGTTTGAGGATCGCCCTGTGTGTAAAAAGCACCACACACACACACTTCCCTTGCAAAAGTATATCCCATTGTTCCCCTTCCATGAGCAATTTGCTTCTGCTCTGTTTGTTTGTGTGTTGGTAAGTTGTGTTTATGAGAAAAGTGTTTGAGGAGTTGGAGAGTCTAGTTGTTGTTTGTTTTTGCGAAGTGTCTTTATTTAATTTGTTTGTTAGTGTTTTTGCTGATTGTTTTTTGGTGTTTGTTTTTTGTTTATTTGTTGGTGCGTGTTTGTTTTTGAATTACTATTAGCTGTGTCCTTGTGTGTTTAGTTTTTTTTTAGTTTTTTGTGGTGTATATTTTTGTCTGGTTTTTGGGTGTGTATTGTAGATTGTTTTTCGGGTGTGTTTGTTGTTGCTGGGTGGTGTATGTGATGCCCCCCAAACGCAGGAAGCTTAATTTCACCCTGGGAGAGAAGCAAATTCTTGCTCGTGAAATATGGGCGATTTCTGCATGGCCCTGAGAGCCAGAACACCACCCCGGCCAGGAGGAGGCAGCTTATTAAAAAAATCACTGACCAGATCAATGCGGCGGGGGGGGGGGGGGGAGACCAGGACCCCCGCTGGCATACAGAAAAAAATAAATGATCTGAGGAGCGTCGTCCGGAATAAGATGGCAAGGATCGACGCCCATACCAGGGGCACTGGAGGAGGGGGACCCTGCCCAGTCAGACTGACGGAGGAGGAATGGGCAGTGGCCCAGTGTTTCCACCCACAGCAGGTGGTGGGCCTGCCTGGCTATACGTCAGATGTTCCTAGGAGGACAGGTAGGTTTTTTTGTTTATTCTCTGTTGATTAGCATGTGTGGGTGGGGGAAGGGAAGATGTGCCAAGTGTGTGGTTCCTCAAACATGTGATTGTTTTGTGTCCTCCACAGATGGCCAGGAGGTTGCACGCCAGGAGGTTGCAGGCCAGGAGGTTGCAGGCCAGGAGGTTGCAGGCCAGGAGGTTGCAGGCCCATCGGGCCAGGCTGCAGCACCACCCCCAAGACAGGCTGATGATGAGTCCCAAGAAGGGCAGGATTCCCCAGGGGAGGGGATTGGCCAAACCTCCACTCATGAGGAGGTTGAGGGGGAGGAGGTTGAGGGGGAGGAGGATGAGTGGGAGGAGGATGATGAGGGGGAGGAGGACGAAAATATGCAGATTGGCCAGGAAGTCCTCCTGGCCACTGATATGATGACCTTTGAGTCTTCCCCTGAGGCTACCCCTGAGGCTGGCACCAATCAGGCCACCATCAGGGGTAGCCCCTCCCACTTCTCCCCCAACAGGCCTCCAGTCACCAGGGTCACTCTCTCCCCTCCTCCAGGCCCGCAAGACTCAGCGGCAGCCAGGGGGCCAACCCAGGAGACCGTGGCTGTGGGCGAGCGTGTGTCGGCCAGTGTGGTGAAGGACAATGCCGGCAGACCCGCACTCTTGGGAAAATACTGGAAAAAATTACGCAGATGGAGCACAGCCAGGGTGAAATGATGGAGGCACTTGGTGATGTGGCCACCAACTCAACGGCGGTCATTACATGTTTGAACGACATACAGACCGCCACAACACGCGTGGCCCATGAGCTGAGTGCCCTGACCCAGGCTGTGCAGGACAATACAAGGTCTGGCCAGGCCAATGCGGCTGCCCTCACTGCCTGTCTCACTCGCATTGCAGGGGCCATGGAGGGCAGGCCAGCAGGGGCGGCTCCTCCTTCCCCAGCTCACCCCCCCCAGGAGGCTCCTCCTTCCCCAGCTCACCCCCCCCAATGGACATCCTCCGCGACGGCGTGGCCGTGGCCGTGCCCCTGCCCGTGGCCGTGGCCGTGCCCCTGCCCGTGCCCCTGCCCGTGCCCCTGCCCAGCCAAGGCGTAGCAATCGCCGCCGCTAATTAATTTGCTGGGATACTTTTGTTTTTTTGTTTATGCATTTTTTTTTTTTTATTATTTAATTTGGTCTTCTGTACTTATGATTTGATTTATGTGTGTGAATGATGTGTGAATGTGGGGGGGTGGCATTCCTGAGAAATTAAGGGTGTCACCCTCAGTTTTGGTGGAGTAGGGATCCCCAGGACCAGGGAGAAGTGCAATCCCAGGTTCCTGAATGGTGTATGAATGCACAGTGACATAATTGGAGCCGTGGCGTGGCGTTACTGCTCCCAAGTCCCAAAGGGGGGGGGGACTTGGATCTAATCCAATTCGATGTGCATGTGATGTGTCTGTGCTAGGAACCACAGTGGTGTGCATTCATGCATTATCATTGTGACTTTATTGATGCGCATTTACAGGGAAAAGATACATTCTTATTGTGACATTAATCATGTACGTTTACTGGGAAAAAATGCCTTCTGCAAGGCGTCTCCTGGCTGCTGTGCCCTCAGCAGACCGGGTAGAGTTGGTTGGGGGGGTATTGCCTGGGTCAGGGGTCAGGTCATCACATAAGTCAATATGCAGTCCCCTTCTGAGGGCAAAGTTGTGGAGTATACAACATGCCCCAATTATTTGGCACACAAAGTCAGGGGAATACAGCAGTGTACCCCCAGACTTATCCAGGCATCTGAAGCGGGACTTCATAAGCCCAAATGTACGTTCAACCACTCCCCGGGTACGTATGTGCGCCTGGTTGTAGCGTTGCTCTCCTGGGGTTTGGGGGTTCCTGAATGGGGTCATCATGTGAGGTCCCAAGGCATATCCTGAGTCACCTGTAAGGGAAAAGACAGGAGGATATTAGTCATGCATGTGCCCCTTGTGATGTCAGCATCATGGGGGGGACATACCTGACACACATGTCACTCACCAATCAGCCAGCTGTCTCCATACATGTTCTGGTCCAAATCTCTGGAGATCTGGGTCTGCCGGTAAATATAACTATCATGGCAGGATCCCGGAAATTTAGCACAGACGTGCCAGATGAGGCCATGGGCATCTACGATCACTTGCACATTTATGGAATGCCAGCCTTTACGATTCCGGAACATGTGCTCAGTATCATGGGGTGGTTGTAGTGCCACATGGGTACAATCAATGGCCCCGATGGTGCGTGGAAATCTGGCAATGTGATAGAAGTCTGTCATGGTCTTTAAACGCTGATCCTCCTGGGTGGGTTTTTGAAACTGATTTCCCATGCGCCGCAGGATTGCAGGGACCACTTGGTGCACACACCTGCTGATGGAGGATTGTGCCATCCCAGCCACGCCTCCACTTGTGAGTTGGAATGAGCCAGTGGCAAGAAAATGCAAAGTTGCCAGTACTTTGGTGAGTGTCTGCAGTGCATGGGAGCGTTGTGTTGGGCTGGTAAGATCATCCTGAAGTATTGTTGTTAATTCCAGGATGGCCTCACGGGTAAATCTGTAGTTGCGGAATACTTCAGAAGCAGGCATGCCAAACAAATCTTGGCGTGGGCGGTATACCCTCTCCTGTGCCCTCCTCCTCCTCCTCTGTGCCCTCCTCCTTCTTTGTGCCTCTATAGACACTAATGCAGCTAGGATCATTGATGGTCCTGGCATTTTGGCAGAGAGATTTTAGTCCTGAAAGTGTGTGTGTGCTGAGCTCTTCAGCAATGGTGTTGCTTCAGCAGACATTCAGACGGCATGTGTAAAATTAGGGCTGCTTTTATAAAGTGTAAATTCCCACCGGGAAACTAACAGGTGCGCACAGGGCGTAATCTACGGCGCACACACTTAATTCTGTGGATCGCCCTATCTCCCTCATTTGCATCTTTGCCTATCAAATAAAGCGGCGTGCCTAGCGTAATTTGCGCCCGAGAATGCGCCGGTGTAATTATTTTAGGTAGGACGGAAAAGCCGGAATTTCAGGCGCTTCTCGTTTTGAGGATCGGGCGCAAAGATACACGCCGTGTAAAATTAGAAAAATCGAGTTAAGTCGGCGTATCTCTTTTGTGGATCTGGCCCATAGAGAAGCCGATAACATCGGAGGAGTTTCTAGAAGCAATCAAAACAATGAAATCAGGTAAATCCCCTGGCCCAGATGGATACACTTTATTATATTATAAAACCTTTTATGAAAAATTGACACCAAAATTTCTTGCAGCCTTTAACTCATTAAGAGAAGGTAAGCCGATGTTAAGGGAGACACTAGGGGCGCATATAGCAGTGATTCCGAAAGAGGGAAAGGACCCTACGTTATGTACTAGTTATCGACCAATATCCCTGTTGAATGTAGATCTAAAAATCTTCTCGAAAATACTTGCTAACAGGTTAATAACATATATCCCATCCTTAATACACCCAGACCAGGTAGGGTTTACACCCGGCAGAGAGGGGAGGGAAAATACACAAAGAGTATTAAGCACTATTTATTTATCCCAACTCCATCAAAATCCGCTAGTACTAGTATCAACTGATGCGGAGAAAGCTTTTGATAGGGTTGACTGGGGATTCCTGAGAACCACATTACAACATATAGGATTAGGAAAAGGGATGCAAAATTGGATCTCAAGCCTATATTCTTGCCCGACAGCAAGGGTGAAGATAAACAAGGTGATGTCTGAACCATTCTCAATATGGAATGGGACAAGGCAAGGATGCCCACTTTCCCCGATTATCTTCACTCTTACCCTTGAACCATTTCTGAGAACGATATGGGCAAATGCGGATATCAGAGGTATACGGGTAAAAGGGGACGAATATAAGGTGGCCGCATTTGCAGATGACCTATTATTCTCGATAACGTCCCCCGAGCTATCCCTCCCATTACTATTGAAGGAGATAAGGGAATACGGAGATCTGTCTAACTTCAAGGTGAATTATAATAAATCGGAGGTGATGGGGGTGGAGGTGAATGGATTGATGCAGCAGCAATTGGCGGCAAATTTTCCCTTTAAATGGACAGGTTCCCATATATGTTATCTTGGCACGAAGATCCCAAAAAATTTGAATAAGACTTTCGAACTGAATTTCGTTCCTTTAATAAAACAGATTAAAGTAGACTTTCAACGATGGCATAAGGAGACCTTTACATGGTTTGGAAGAATTAACATCATAAAAATGAATGTGATGCCAAGACTGCTGTATCTATTCCAGACCCTGCCTATAAAGATCCCCATGGGATACATGAGAGATCTTAGATCGAGATTTACCAAGTTTATTTGGGCAGGTAAACCGGCGAGAATAAGGAGAGATATTCTTACATTGCCGAAAGAGAGAGGAGGGATGGGATTCCCAGACCCTGTCAGGTACCACGATGCCTCTCATATGGCAAGGGTAGTAGAGTGGTGTGCTCACCAGAAGGAGAAACCGTGGATTCATATGGAACAAAAAAACACAAATATCCCCTTGGAGGGAATGGCGTCGATTGCAGAAATAGATATCCCACCAAGGGTGAAGAAACACCCCACAGTAGGAGCGACGATAAGAGCGATAAAAAGGATTTTTAGGAAAACTAAGATCTCAGAACATCTAAGCCCAATGTTGCCGATTCTTGGGAATCCGAGGTTTGAGATAGGTCTAACAGATTTATATTTTAATAACCTAAGACGAATGGGAATGAGCAGACTAGTACATTATGAGAGCGACAATCAAATGAGGACTAGTGGAGAAATTGAAGGGGTAGTAGGGAGGGAACTGGACCCAATAAGATGATTGCAATTGAAAGCTGCTATTCGAGCAATGAAACCACAAGGGGGTATGATTAGAAGAATTTGAGGAAGTGTGCTTAAAGGGAAAACCAGTGAAACATGGCTTGTCCTGTATGTACAGCTTGCTAGTAGAATCAGAAGCTCCACAAATTTTTTTATTTATTCAAGCCTGGGAAAGAGAGCTAGGGATGACATTCTCAGAGACTCAGAAGAATAAAATCTACCGGTTTACACACAAGGCCTCGCTAGCCAGCAGATATCAGGAAGGGGGATATACAATTTTAAGTAGATGGTACAGGACTCCAGTAGCACTTAAAAAGATATTCCCAGAAGTATCAGATCAATGCTGGCGTTGCGGAGAGGTGGAGGGCACCATGGTGCACATATTTTGGGAATGCCCGAAACTGAAAGATTTCTGGAAAATGGTGGCGGATACAATAAGGCCGGGTACACACGGACAAACATGTATGGTGAAAGCGGTCCGTCGGACCGTTTTCACCATACATGTCTGCCAGAGGGCTTCTGTACGATGGTTGTACACACCATCGTACAGAAGTCCGCGCGTAAACAATACGCGGGGCGTGTCCGCGGTGTCGCCGCGTCGATGACGCGGTGTCGCCGCGACAATGACGCGGCGACGTGGGCGGCCCGCCTTTAAAATGCTTCCACGCATGCGTCAAAGTCATTCGACGCATGCGAGGGACGGCGGGCGCCTGGACATGTACGGTAGGTCTGTACTGACGACCGTACATGTCCGAGCGGGCAGAATTCCAGCGGGCTGTTTTAAAACAAGTCCAGGAATATTTGTCTGCTGGGAAAAGGCCCGGCGGGCAAATGTTTGCTGGAATTCGGCCCGCTCGCGCCCACACACGACCAAACATGTCTGCTGAAACTGGCCTGCGGGCCAGTTTCAGCAGACATGTTTGCTCGTGAGTATGGGGCCTAAGAGAAATTACAGAGGTGGATCTGGGGGATGGTCCAGCGGTATATTTGCTGAATGATCTCCCAGTCTCCTTGGTAAAATTAAAAAAATCTCTAATTAGACACTTGCTGGCCGCGGCAAAGGCGTGTATTCCAATTCTTTGGAAGAGCACGGATATGCCGACAAGAAGGCAGTGGCTGGGCAGAGTAACAGAAATCCAGCAAATGGAAAATTTGACCATGGGAATGAGAGAACAGGAGGAGAAATACAGACAGGTGTGGGCCCCATTTATTGCATATAGAGATCAAAACCCCTGAGGAGGAGGGGGGGGGGGTGGACATCCGAGGAGAACTTTAAAAGAGCAAGAAAAAAAAATGAAAAATGGAAAATAAAGAATAAAAAAAAAAATAGGTTACATATGTTCCAAAGTATGTTTTACTAAGAGATTCCACTCATAATCCCCTCATAGAACAATAATTATACTAATTTTCCTATCAGAAATAGGTTAAATGTGTTCCTAAATATGTTTAACTATGATATTACACTCATAGTCCCCATGTAGAAAAAAATATATACCCATATTCTTATCAGAAATAGGCTACATATGTTCCTAGGTATGTTTAACTATAATATTCCACCTATAATCCCCATGTAGAAAAATAATTATGTGGATATTCTTATCAGAAATAAGTTACATACACTGTATCTTCCTAGGTATGTTTAACTATAATATTCCACCCACAATCCCCATGTAGAAAAATAATTATACCCATATTCCTATCAGAAATAGGTTAAATATGTTCCTACGTATGTTTAACAAAATTATTCCACCCATAATTCCCATGTAGAAAAATAACTATGTACATTTTCTTATCAGAAATAGGACACATATGTTCCGTGTTAGGTGTAAACATGATATTCCACCCATAATCCCCATAGTGAAAAATAATTATACCCATGTTCCTATCAGAAATAGGTTAACCACTTCCGTACTGCACATAGTCATATGACGTCCACAGAGGGGATCTCCCATCCCGGGTGGACGTCATATGACGTCCTGAACTTTGTGCTGTGATATCTAAATGATGCCTGCAGCTAGAAGCATCATTCAGATATCATTGTTTGCCGGCGGTAATCATGCACACCATAAGAACGATCATAGCGGCGGTTCCGCCGCTTGATAGTTCTTATAGGCGGCGGGAGGGGACATAAAAAATAAATAAATAAGTAAAATAAAAAAATAAATAATAAAACTTTTTTTTAAAACGCCCCTGTCCCCGGTAGCTCATGCTCAGAAGCAAACGCACACGTAAGTCCCACCCACATATGTAAACGCCGTTCAAACCACACATGTGAGGTATCGCCGTGTGCGTTAGAGTATGTGGAACAATTCTATCACTAGACCTACTCTATAACTGTAAACTGGTAACCTGTAACATTTTTCAAAGCATTGTCTATGGAGATTTTTAAGTAACAAAGTTTGTCGCCATTCCATGAGTGTGCACAATTTTAAAGCATGACATCTATTTACTCGGTACCCATTTACCTATTACCTATATATCTATTTACTTGGCATAACATAATCGTTCATATTTACAAAAAATTGGGCTAACTTGACTTTTTTGTTGTTTTTTTATTCGTGAAACCATAATTTTTTTAAAAAAAAGGCGTTTGAAAAATTATTGCGCAAATACTGTGCAAGATAAAAAGCTGCAATGACCATCATTTTATTCCCTAGGGTGTCTGCTAAAAAAACATATATAATGTTTGGGGGTTCTGAGTAATTTTCTAGCAAAAGAATGATGATTTGTACATGTAGGAGAGAAGTGCCAGAATAGGCCCGGTATGGAGGTGGGTATAAAAGCCCTGTATTGAAGGGGTTAAATATGTTCCTACCTATGTTTAACAAAATTATTTCACCCATAATCTCCATGTAGAAAAATAACTATGTGCATTTTCTTATCAGAAATAGGTTAAATATGTTCCGTTAGGTATAAACATGATATTTCACCCATAATTCCCATAGTGAAAAAAAATGATACCCATATTCTTATCAGAAATAGGTTAAATACGTTCCTATGTATGTTTAGCTATGATATTCCACCCATAATCCCCATGTTGAAAAACAATTATATGCATATTCTTATTAGAAATAGGTTACACATGTTCCTATGTATGTATATCTATGATATTCCATCCATAATCTCCTTGTAGAACAATAATTATATGCATATTCCTATTAGAAAATGTTTACATATGTTTCTAGGTATGTTTAACTATAATATTCCACCCATAATCCCCATGTAGAAAAATAATTATACCCCCATTCCTATCAGAAATAGGTGAAATATGTTCCTACCTATGTTTAACTATGACATTCCACCCAAAATCCCCATGTAGAAAAATAATTATATTCATATTGGGCCTGATTCTCAAAAGAGATACGCAGACTTAACTGCTGTTCAGCCTGCGTATCCCTGTGCCTAACTTTGGAAACGATTCTCAAAAGGCTTTTTCCAAAGTTAGGCAGAAAATCTGACATGTGTAAGACACTTACACGGTCAGATTTTAGGATGCAGTACCGCATCCGCCACTGGGGGCATTTCTCATTGAAATGCAGCTTTGCGTATGCAAATGAGGACTTAAGCAGATTTTCAAAGCATTTCAGCACTGTGATTTCTGCGTAAGTTCCGAATTTGCCTGCGCAAAACTAGGGCTGGTTTTATAATGTGGAAAGTTAGTCACACATTGTAAAAGCCCATTCCAGCGACGGCATTTGGTATGCATTCCTGAGGGAGAACTCCACGGCAATTTTTAAATTCAAAACCGCCATGGGTTCCCCCCCAGGATCATACCAGGCCCTTAGGTCTGGTATGGGTTGTAAGGAGACCCCCCTCCGCCGAAAATTCGACGTAGGGGGTCCCCCTACAATCCATACCAGACCCGTATCCAAAGCACGCTACCCGGCCGGTCAGGAATGGGAGTGGGGACGAGCGAGCGTCCCCCCCCCTCCTGAGCCGTGCCAGGCCGCATGCCCTCAACATGGGGGGGTTGGGTGTTCTGGGGCAGGGGGGCGCACTGCGGGCCCCCCCACCCCAGAGCACCCTGTCCCCATGTCGATGAGGACAGGACCTCTTCCCGACAACCCTTGCCATTGGTTGTCGGGGTCTGCGGGCGGGGGCTTATCGGAATCTGGGAGTCCCCTTTAATAAGGGGGCCCCCAGATACCGCCCCCCCCCTAAGTGAATGGATATGGGGTACATCGTACCCCTATCCATTCACCTGGAGGCAAAAAGTAAAAGTTAGTAAACACACAACACAAGGCTTTTTAAAATAATTTATTATTCTGCTCCGGATGCCCCCCCTGTCTTCGTTATTAGCTCAATTACCAGGGGGGGCTTCTTCTTCCACTCTCCGGGGGTCTTCTCCGCTCTCCGGGGGGGTTTCTTCTTCCGCTCTCCGGGGGGGGCTTCTCCGGACTCCGGGGGGCTTCTTCCATCTTCTCCCCTCTTCCGCTGTTGACTCGGCGAACCCCGGTTCTTCTGCAGCTCTCCGGTGCCTTCTTCTTCAGCGCTGGCTGCCTGCTATGTTTGTGTGTTAGCTCAATTAGTAACAGGCAGCCGGCGCGGTCTTCTGTGACGTCAGGGTCTTCTGTTCTTCTCCCCTCTTCCGATGTTGACTCGTCGCCTGTTGTCGCTGTAATGATGGAAGCGCGCCTTGCATCACATTTATATAGGCATCACCGTCCCATCATGCTCCGGTAGGTACCCACGTGGTGGGTGCCTACCCACGTGCACCCACCACGTGGGTACCTGCCGGAGCATGATGGGACGGTGATGCCTATATAAATGTGATGCAAGGCGCGCTTCCATCATTACAGCGACAACAGGCGACGAGTCAACATCGGAAGAGGGGAGAAGAACAGAAGACCCTGACGTCACAGAAGACCGCGCCGGCTGCCTGTTACTAATTGAGCTAACACACAAACATAGCAGGCAGCCAGCGCTGAAGAAGAAGGCACCGGAGAGCTGCAGAAGAACCGGGGTTCGCCGAGTCAACAGCGGAAGAGGGGAGAAGATGGAAGAAGCCCCCCGGAGTCCGGAGAAGCCCCCCCCGGAGAGCGGAAGAAGAAACCCCCCCCCGGAGAGCGGAGAAGACCCCCGGAGAGTGGAAGAAGAAGCCCCCCCTGGTAATTGAGCTAATAACGAAGACAGGGGGGGCATCCGGAGCAGAATAATAAATTATTTTAAAAAGCCTTGTGTTGTGTGTTTACTAACTTTTACTTTTTGCCTCCAGGTGAATGGATAGGGGTACGATGTACCCCATATCCATTCACTTAGGGTGGGGGGCCGGTATCTGGGGGCCCCCTTATTTGAGGGGACTCCCAGATTCCGATAAGCCCCCGCCCGCAGACCCCGACAACCAACGGCAAGGGTTGTCGGGAAGAGGTCCTGTCCTCATCAACATGGGGACAGGGTGCTCTGGGGTGGGGGGGCCCGCAGTGCATGCGGCCTGGCACGGGCATGCGGCCTGGCACGGCTCAGGAGGGGGGGGGCGCTCGCTCGTCCCCACTCCCTTCCTGACCGGCCGGGTAGCGTGCTTTGGATACGGGTCTGGTATGGATTGTAGGGGGACCCCCTACGTCGATTTTTCGGCGTAGGGGGGTCTCCTTACAACCCATACCAGACCTAAGGGCCTGGTATGCTCCTGGGGGGGGGGGGAACCCATGCCGGTTTTTTCTTTGAAAATTGGCATGGAGTTCTCCCTCTCAGGAATGCATGCTGAGCGACGCTGTCATTTTTTTTTATAATTATTTGTTTTCCCGGCGCGTATATTTTTTTTCACCCGTCGCAACTTTAGTGTCCCGTCGCAATTCTCAAAGCCGCCCGGCGTTAATTACGTTCGCGCGCTGCACGTCGGGAAAATGACGTCACACGCATGCGCAGTACGGCCGGCGCGGGGGCGCCTCATTTAAATTTTAAACGCCCCCCGGAGAGGAGGACCGCCTTGCGACGGCGGCACTTAAGTTACACGGCCTGAAATTTCTAGGTAAGTGCTTTGAAGATCGGGCACTTAGGTAGAGATTTTAAGTCAGTGTAACTTAACTGCTGAAAGTTAAGTTAGGCAGCTTTTGTAACTTAACTGCTGAAAGTTAAGTTAGGCAGCTTTTTTGGGAATCAGGCCCTTATGTTCCTAGGTATGTTTAACTATAATATTCCATCCATAATCCCCATATAGAAATATAATTATGTGGATAGTCTAATCAGAAATAGGTTAAATATGTTCCTTTTTAGGTGTAAACATGATATTCCACCCATAATTCCCATGTTGAAAAATAATTATATGCATATTTTTATTAGAATTAGGTTACATATGTTCCTAGGTATGTTTAACTATGATATTCTACCCCTAATCCCCAAGCATAAAAATAAGTATACCCATATTATTATCAAAAATAGGTTAAATATGTTCAGTTTTAAGTGTAAACATGATGGGCCAGATCCACAAAAACCTGGCGTAACTTAAAAAATCCCATTTAAGTTACACTGCCTTAAAATTTCTACCTAAGTGCCCGATCCACAAAGCACTTATCTAGAAATTTCAGGCCGTGTAACTAAAATTCCGCCGGCGCAAGGCGTTCCTATTCAAATGGGGCGAGTCCCATTTAAATGAGGCGCGCTCCCGCGCCGGCCGTACTGCGCATGCGCGAAGTTACGTTACGCCGAGTTTTGAGGATCGCGCCGGCTTAAAAAAGTTGCGTCGGGAAAAAAAAAAAAAAAATGACAGCGTCGCTCGGCATGCATTCCTGAGGGAGAACTCCATGCCAATTTTCAAAGAAAAAACCGGCATGGGTTCACCCCCCAGGAGCATACCAGGCCCTTAGGTCTGGTATGGGTTGTAAGGAGACCCCCCTACGCCGAAAAATCGACGTAGGGGGTCCCCCTACAATCCATACCAGACCCGTATCCAAAGCACGCTACCCGGCCGGTCAGGAAAGGAGTGGGGACGAGCGAGCGTCCCCCCCCCTCCTGAGCCGTGCCAGGCCGCATGCCCTCAACATGGGGGGGTTGGGTGCTCTGGGGCAGGGGGGCGCACTGCGGGCCCCCCCACCTCAGAGCACCCTGTCCCCATGTTGATGAGGACAGGACCTCTTCCCGACAACCCTTGCCGTTGGTTGTCGGGGTCTGCGGGCGGGGGCTTATAGGAATCTGGGAGTCCCCTCAAATAAGGGGGCCCCCAGATACCGGCCCCCCACCCTAAGTGAATGGATATGGGGTACATCGTACCCCTATCCATTCACCTGTAGGCAAAAAGTTAAAGTTAGTAAACACACAACACAAGGGTTTTTAAAATAATTTATTATTCTGCTCCGGAGGCCCCCCCTGTCTTCTTTATTAGCTCTATTACCAGGGGGGCTTCTTCTTCCACTCTCCGGGGGTCTTCTTCCACTCTCCGGGGGGGGCTTCTTCTTCCGCTCTCCGGGGGGGGGCTTCTCCGCTCTCCGGGGGTCTTCTTCTATCTTCTCCCCTCTTCCGCTGTTGACTCGGCGAACCCCGGTTCTTCTCCAGCTGTCCGGTGCCTTCTTCTTCAGCGTTGGCTGCCTGCTATCTTTGTGTGTTAGCTCAATTTCTAACAGGCAGCCGGCGCGGTCTTCTGTGACGTCAGGGTCTTCTCTTCTGTTCTTCTCCTCTCTTCCGATGTTGCCTCGTCGCCTCTTGTCGCTGTAATGATGGAAGCGCGCCTTGCATCCCATTTATATAGGCATCACCGTCCCATCATGCTCCGGTAGGTACCCACGTGGTGGGTGCACGTGGGTAGGCACCCACCACGTGGGTACCCGGAGAGCGGAAGAAGAAACTCCCCCCGGAGAGTGGAAGAAGACCCCCGGAGAGTGGAAGAAGAAGCCCCCCCTGGTAATAGAGCTAATAAAGAAGACAGGGGGGGCCTCCGGAGCAGAATAATAAATTATTTTAAAAACCCTTGTGTTGTGTGTTTACTAACTTTAACTTTTTGCCTACAGGTGAATGGATAGGGGTACGATGTACCCCATATCCATTCACTTAGGGTGGGGGGCCGGTATCTGGGGGCCCCCTTATTTGAGGGGACTCCCAGATTCCTATAAGCCCCCGCCCGCAGACCCCGACAACCAACGGCAAGGGTTGTCGGGAAGAGGTCCTGTCCTCATCAACATGGGGACAGGGTGCTCTGAGGTGGGGGGGGCCCGCAGTGCGCCCCCCTGCCCCAGAGCACCCAACCCCCCCATGTTGAGGGCATGCGGCCTGGCACGGCTCAGGAGGGGGGGGGGCGCTCGCTCGTCCCCACTCCTTTCCTGACCGGCCGGGTAGCGTGCTTTGGATACGGGTCTGGTATGGATTGTAGGGGGACCCCCTACGTCGATTTTTCGGCGTAGGGGGGTCTCCTTTCAACCCATACCAGACCTAAGGGCCTGGTATGCTCCTGGGGGGGAACCCATGCCGGTTTTGTTTTTACAAATTGCCGTGGAGTTCTCCCTCGGGAATGCATACCAAATGCCGTCGCTGGAATGGGCTTTTACATGGTGTGACTAGTTTACACTTTGTAACACCAGCCCTAGTTTTACACTTGCAAACTAAAACTTACGGCGAAAAAACGAAGCTGGAAAGCTTTGTGGATCGCCTTAAGTGCTAATTTGCATACTAGAAACGGCATTTCGACTCGAAATGCCCCCAGCGGCGGATGCGGTACTGCATCCTAAGATTCGGCAGTGTAATTCAATTACACATGCCGGATCTTCTGCCTAACTTTGGAAAACTGCTTCTGTGGATCAGTTCCAAAGTTAGGACAAGGGATACGATGGAGTAACAGCAGTTACTCCGCCGTATCTCTTTTGAGGATCTGGCCCGATATTCCACCCATATTCCCCATGTAGAACAATAATTATATGCATATTCTTATTAGAAATTGGTTACATATGTTCCAATGTTTGTTTAACTATGATATTCCACCCATAATCACAATGTAGAAAAATAATTATATGCATATTCTTATTAGAAATAGGTTACATAGGTTCCTAGGTATGTTTAACTATGATATTCCACCCATAATCCCCATGTAGAACAATAATTACATGCATATTGTTATTAGAAATTGTTTACGTTTGTTCCTAGGTACGTTTAATTATGATATTTCACCCATAATCACAACGTAGAAAAATAATTATACTAGGGCTGTTACTGATCAAATGACAACAGAAAAAGCAGAATGTCCCCAGTGTATCCATTACAGGGGGACTTATTAGGTCCCCTAAAAGAATGAGCAGCCCCTCAGCCTCCACTGATCTGTTCTCATCTCCTCTTGCAGGCCCCCATCAAGAGGAGATGAGAAAATAAACATGGTATTTGTAACAACTTTAGACGAACAGCAATAACTTTTCTTGGCATGGAAATTGATAGCAAGGAAGTGGCTAACACTAAATCCACCAACCTGTGCAGAATGAGAGGACGAGGTTAATAACACAATACAAAAGAAAACATTTGAGGAAAACAAAAAGGGGAAATGCCAAGATGTTTAAAAAAATATGGGAATGCTGGACTCGAAGATAACGGTAGGGTGTGATGTACGAATAAATATAAAATTAAGGCTCATAGGGCCTTCTCCCTCTTAGATTCCAGGAATGTTCTCTCTCTCTTTTTTTTTTCTAAGTATAGAATGATTCAGTGGATAAATAAAAATAGGATAGTATCTTGATAGACAGGGAATTGGATTTGTATAAATAAATTGTGTATGTTAAATGTTGGGGTGGAGGGTTAAGTGTGGATTTGGAAGGTGATTTCTGAATAAAAATTATTGATTGAAAAAGAAAAACAATGAAATTCCTTCCATAATCCCCATGTAGAAAAATAATTATATGCATATTCTTATCTGAAATAGGTTTAAAAAATTTCAGTTTTAGGTGTAAACATGATATTCCACCCATAATCCCCAATGGAAAACAATATTTCTACCCATATTCCCATCAAAAACAATTGTAATGTTTCCATTACTTATGTATAATTTACTATGATCTTGTTGTACAGCTGCATATATATCAGCAAGTGAACAATTAAACATTAGCAACTGATCTTGCAACATTGTATCATGCACTGCAGGAAAGGATAACATGTTTTGAGAAAGAACAGACATTACCATATATGTGTGTATAAAGAGCACTGACATCTAGTGAGAGTTCTGAGTATTGCAGCCAATAATCCAATCATTCCATCATCCCAATATGCAGTTTAGCATATTGGGATGAGCATTAAAGCCCGCAATGTCTCCTGATGTCTCCGCTGGTGGCCACGTCTGGCTTCACCCATCTTCCTTGGGGGGGCCATGGACTCCGGCTCTGTGACTGGCCGGAGTTGAGTGACATCACTCCCGCACATGCGCGCAGGAGCTGATGGTCACGGAACAGGCTCTTTAGAAACAACATGCGCCGATGATGTTGGCACAAGCGTATATGGTAAATATCTCCTAAACCATTTTCAGTACCTACAGGTAAGCCTTATAATAGGCTTACCTGTAGGTAAAAGTGGTGTGTAAGGGTTTACAACCACTTTAACAGTAATGTAGCATGCCAGTCACTATTTGCATTTTGTAATGTAATGTTAAATGCTAATGCATATTTTTATAATTAGTGTTTTGCAGTTTTAACAAATTCTCAGTAAAGATTACAACTGTTAGCCCTTCCTCCCGTGTCTTTATTTGGAAGCTGCTAGCTGTCTGCCAAGCCTTGTACTTCAAGCAAATAGTGAGGGCAGAACAATGTTGATGACATTATTTAAAAAAATAACCTTTTCCATTTTCAATACATAATTTTCATCACTTTTTTTTAGACCCAGTGACATCACTGTGTGCTTCTCTATGCAGACCACGGATGGTGGGAGGGACCAGCATGGTGCTTTTCATAGTTTTCTGAAAATATTACAGCAGCTCTCATAGCATATCAAAAAACAGTATTTCATTTATTTTCCATGTACTGACTTTTTTTTGCAGGAAAGTGTCAAGCTATTGTACTGTGGCTAAAACAAGTGGCAACACAACCTGACAATAAAAGAAAAAAGAAATGAGATAAAATACAGTCACATGACCACACAACTTCCATTTAGTCAAGGAAAAAACAAGGAAAGGAACACGAATTGTGCAACATTTTGTATTATGAGCAAAAAAAACGCAATTCAGTTTTGTGGGCTGGTTCACGCTAGACATTGCACAGGAACACACTGTGGGTTCCTGTGCAATTCACATGTGGTTCAATGCGGTGTCATTTGAGCCCATTAATTTTGAATGGGCTTAAATGGCAATCCACCGAACCAAAAGTAGTGAATGCATTACTATTGGAAACGCACTGCCACCGGATCACATGGTAATTCTTTACTTTTGACATCTGGATATGTTTAGCCTTGAATATGAATTTACATTAAACACATGCATCTTTTTTCAGTAAAATGCATAGAATAAATATTTAGAAAAACAGCAAATAGTTGTTTTTTTATTGCTTAATCCACTGTCTCAAAAATAATTTTCCTCATTATTTGTGATGAGATTTAACGTATTGCAATTCAATCAGAAGGCTATATGTAAAAACGTTTTCCAATTATATAAAGTCAGATGTGGATGTTTGCTTTTGAGGTCACATTGGCATATCCTGCATCTCACAGCCGTAAGAAAAATAACCATTCAGCAGCTAGCTGCATAAAAGGTTATTTTTACTTTCAGACTGAGGGTGGCCTACTGGCCTATGTTTATACTTGTACTAGACAGACTTGCTGGGTATATTTTTGGATTAGGATTTGGTCTATTCTTGGATACAATAATCATTCTGCAACTCCTTTGCTCTACATTATTTTTATTTATTAGATGGGCAAAAATTTAGATCTCTGATTATCTGTAAAAAAAAAAAAATATAACACAAAGTACAGCCAAGATTTAAGTGGTCGATTTCCCAGAGCTAAGTGAATGTGTTAATGTTTTCCTTTGCAAAGAATAGCAAATCACGTGCAAGGAAAAAAATAAAATAAACAGAATTTTTACTTGCACATGAATGGATGATGGAAGTCAGCAGAGCTTGACCTCATTCATTAAGCTCTGGGGAAAGTTCCCTTGCAAAGTGAACAGTCTATTTTATTTTTAATAAATCAACCCATTGAGTAAAATATGTAGCTGATATTTACATTGTAATGTTTATCACTTTAGATTGCAGACAATACTGCCTTAAAGCAGTATTAAACCCGAAACCAAACATTTATTCAATTGCAGCTTACCAATCATTAGATGTGGTGGCTGCATCAGTCTTGTTTTCTTTTCTTTTATTTCCCTCTGTTTCCACCTGGTGATCTGGCCAGTAATAAACTGTGCATTATTGAGACAGAATTGTGGAGGAATGAAAACAGGAGGTACAGAAGGGTAGTGTTTAATGTATTATCAGATTTAGATACACTAACAAATGAAGGCAAACCCCAGCTCACACTTTATAACCATTTCCAGAAAACATTTTTCCTGACAGACTCCATGGCAGCCTACGTGTGGGTTAATCCTGACCCCTCACACCTCATAGGACCCTTTTCCCATAAATCTTTGTTCCGGGCAAGAGGCCGTCTTACTTTTTTGTCCTCCTCCTAGGACCAAGATGAAGTCTTAGGCCCCGTGCACACGACCGAGCTTCTCGGCAGAATTCAGCCAGAAACTCGATCGGAGCTATATTCTGCCGAGAAATCCGGCCGTGTGTACACTTTCGGCCGAGGAAGCCGACGAGTTCCTCGTCGAGCCAAATAGAGAACATGTTCTCTATTTCCTCATTGTTCAATGAGGAAAGTTGGCTCGCCGAGATCCTCGGCGGCTTCACACAGAACTCGACGAGCAAAACGATGAGTTTTGCCCGTCGAGTTCCTCGGACGTGTGTATGGGGCCTTACCTTTTATGAAGTTTTCCGCAATCCAGGCCTGGCGGTGTGCACGGCGATACTGTGGTTTCCTAAATGAAGATCCTCTCTAAAGTCAAGCAATTCTAGCTATTAGCAGGTAGACATGGGCGATAATATGCGTTGCCACGAAGAGCTTACTAACCTGGCCAATGGCAGGCAAGCAGCAATATGGCCAACCTCTTTCTTTCCCTCTCAATTCTGTTGGTTTGGAACGAGCAGTGCACATTAGTTGTGGCCATATGCACTGCCCTATGCAAACTACAAATCCCATAGTTTATAATCAATAGTAAGTATTACATCTCAGGAGCAAGCAAGAGATGGGTTGCTGCATCCCTACCTATAGTGGGACCATGGAAAACAAGTGTAGCCACCCTTCAACACAGGGGTGGGCAGTTTACTCTCCTAAAGTGCCAAATGAAAAACTGGAACTGGAGGACTGAACTTAATGTTGCTCTAAAATCTTTGTCTTTTTTTTTACCTGATTGCATTACCTTTAATGGCTTTAACCACTTAACCCCCGGACCATATTGCTGGTCAAAGACCAGAGCACTTTTTGCGACTCGGCACTGCATCACTTTAACTGACAATTGCGCTGTCGTGCGACGTAGCTCCCAAACAGAATTGGCGTCCTTTTTTCCCCACAAATAGAGCTTTCTTTTGGTGGTATTTGATCACCTCTGCGGTTTTTAGTTTTTGCGCTATAAACAAAAATAGAGCGACAATTTTGAAATATTTCTTACTTTTTCCTATAATAACTATCCCCCCAAAAATATATATAAAAACTTTTTTTTCCTCAGTTTAGGCCGAAACGTATTCTTCTACATATTTTTCATTAAAAAAATCACAATATTATTTTATTGATTAGTTTGCGCAAAAGTTATAGCGTTTACAAAATAGGGGGTAGTTTTATGGCATTTTTATTAATATTTTTTTTTACTAGTAATGGCGGCGATCAGCGATTTTTATCGGTACTGCGACATTATGGCGGACACTTCGGACACATTTTTGGGACCATTGGCATTTTTATAGCGATCAGTGCTATAAAAATGCATTGGATTACTATAAAAATGCCACTGGCAGGGAAGGGGTTAACACTAGGGGGCGGGGAAGGGGTTAAGTATGTTCCCTGGGTGTGTTCTAACTGTAGGGGGGGTGGACTGACATGGGGAAATGACTGATCGCTGTTCATACATTGTATGAACAGACGGTCAGGCATTTCTCCCTCGCTCTGTAACGAGCGATCACGGGTGCCCGGCGGTGATCGCACCTGCCGGGCACGCGCATCGGGATCAGGGACGAGCGCCCCTAGTGGGCGCTTCACGAGGTGGCGTAGAGCTACGTGCTCTCGCGCAGGGGAGCCGACCTGCCGCTGTATAACTGCGGCGGCTGGTCGGCAAGTAGTTAATGCTTCCTGTTCTGCTTCAGCAAACTAAGCACCGAACATGTGATCTCTATAACTGATCCAGTTGTGGTGAGAAAGCTTAACTTACAGTCTAGTAGCTTGGAAGGCAGTGACTCGATCCAAATGACATAATCCGGGTCACAGAAAGCTTTAACCCAAAAACTTGTCAAGGTCATAACAGATGAACATGACATAGGTCAAAAATCATAGTGTATCGGGGGCATTGCTAACCACCGAGTAAGATGGACATCTGACTCCACAGTTCCAGCCCCAATCAGCCTATATTCACGAACCGCAGCTATCCTGACCCCTCTGACCGACCATCCGGATCACCAGCACAAAGGATTACCCCCTCAGAATGTTTAACTCGACACGCAAGAGGAAAGAATTCCGTCAGCGCAAGAAACTGACAGAATTATTTATACTGCTGAAAATCTAAGATGGTAACTGCGACCCTGAGCTTGGCATTGCTGCAGCCTACATGGATCTCCCTGATGCAGATGGCACAGAAATATGATTGCAGAATGCATCCCTGGATGCCTCTCCTTCCTCCCTGTCATCATCTGCCAGCAGCAGCCCAGCTAAAGCGCGGATGAGACTGGATGCAGCCTACACAGACCCTGAGGTGAGCCCTATATCTGAACTAAGTTCAAGCCATCCATCCCCTATAGCAGCCTTCCCCACATCAAATCAGCCTGTGCTGGACGCTACTATGAAGGAGATGCTCATCTCACTTCAGAGCTCCCTCCATAGTGACATATCCTCCATGTTTACTAAGTGCATTACATGGGGCAGAGAGTATGCAATATTGAATCCCAAACAAGTGACATGACTGAAACTAAACGATCTTGTGGATGCACATGATCACACACATGAAGAACAGTGGATGAGGGCCAAAATAGTGGACCTCAAGGACAGGTCACGCCGCAATAATGTAAAGATCAGGGGGGTACCCGAAATGGTCATGTCACAAGATCTGAATGGATACGCCAGAAAATTAATCTCCACTCTATTACCAAATCTCTCTCCCATTTAAACCATTGTGGACCGTATCCACCGCCTGCCTAAACCCTTGTACCTCCCTGTGATGTTTTAATGAAAGTGCACTTTTTTCAAGCCAAAGACCAACTACTATTCAAAGCAAGACACCTGGGATGCCTCCCGGCCCCATACACCAATCTCCAACTGTATGCGGATATCTCACAACATACCCACCAGCTAAGGAAACAATTGAACACCATTACTAAGCCGCTCAACAATCACAAGATTCCCTACCAATGGGGTTTCCCCACCAAAATTATGGTCACTAAAAATGAGTCAAACACAGCATCTCCACAGCAGAAGAGGGCCTCAAACTTCCTTTCCTCTCCCCTACCACCTATTTGTTAACCATAAGTTCATAGCAAACGTACTAGTTTTGGGCTAAATACCTATACATTTTGCACAAACCAATCAGTAATCGCTTATTTTTTTTACCAAAAATATGGGGATGAATTCGTATCGGTCTAAAATGAGGAAAAAAATATGTTTTTTTATATTTTTTTGGGGGATATTTATTATAGCAAAAAGTAAAAAATATAGAATTTTTTTCAAAATTGACACTCTATTTTTGTTTATAGCGCAAAAAAAAACCGCAGAGGTGATCAAATACCACCAAAAGAAAGCTCTATTTATGGGGAAAAAAGGACACCAATTTTGTTTGCGAGCCACATCGCACGACCGCGCAATTGTCAGTTTAAGGCGACGCAGTGCCAAATCGCAAAAAGTGGCCTGGTCTTTAAGCTGCATAATGGTCCGGGGCTTAAGTGGTTAAGGTGTGATGTTATGTCCACTAGGAAAGCGATATTATCCATTGTGCCCTCATCTTGTAAAAACAGTGAAAACGGTCTTGCTTTCTGACTTTTGAGTTGCACTAAGAAAGCCGATAGTTCTGATCGAATGGACCAAAAGCATTCCAATACATTGCCTTTACTCAGCCATCTAACATTGTTGTGAAGTAAAAGGTCATTTGCATTTGCCTCAACTTCTACGATGTTGATTTGACGAGGTTACCCTGAGGAAGTTGATGAGTTTCATCATTGTGTCCATGATTTCTGCAAACCGGTCTGATAGAATGGCACACAGGACAGTCTGGTGAATGATGCAGTGGTAAGAAATAAGGTCAGGTTTGTCCTCTTTCAGTCGTGCCACGGATCCTCTCTCCTTTCCTACCATGGCAGGGGCACCATCTGTGATAACTGAGATCACTTTTTTCAGATCTATCTTCCTCTTTTTCAAAATCTCCTTAATGGCCTCATATATGTCTTGTCCTCTTGTGTGCGTCTCTAGTGGTGTTACACTTAACAGGTCCTCACAGAGTTCTTTTGTTTCTTTGTGAAAAAATCTTACATACACCAAAAGCTGGGCAATATCAGTTATATCTGTTGATTCATCAATGGCTAAAAAAATACATGCTGCACTCTGAATAGCTGCATCAAGTTGCCCCAATACATCCTCTGTTAATATTTCAGTCTTTTTTGTTGCTGTTGACGCTGACAAGGGGACCTGGTTGGTTTTTCCATTCAGCAACAGCATTCAAACACTCCTTTACAAATGTACACAGTAAATGGTCTTTTGTGTTGCCCCAAAATCCATGCTACTTTAAGTGAACATTAATTTGCATGTTGCTGGGCTGTAAATGAATGTGAGAGGACTTTGGTGAATCTGTCATACTGGGCTTTGAGTTCCGTTATTTTACGTGCCCTCACCTCGGAATGCTGTGGATATGTTTGCGCAAACAAACTGTGTTTTGTTTCATAGTGACACTTCACATTGCTACTTTTTATTAATGCCACGGTTTCGCAACAAATGAGACAAACTGGTTTTAAACTTCCCATGGAAAGAATGAACACATATTGGACTGTCCATTGATCTTTGAAGATTCGGTTTTCAGCATCTACCTTCCTTTTCTTGCCACAAGCCATGCTCTCTGGTGCTTTTGCTACGGTTTCCTCCCCACACTTTGGTAATACTCTGTAAATGTCCCCATTAGTGTTCCCCATTACATCAGTTGCCCACTTACATCAGGTTTCTGCAATGGAAGGCCCCCTTACAGCTGGTTACAGTGTGCCCCCTTATATCATTTGACCCATTATATAAGGTTCCCCCATCAGTGCCCCCTTACATAGCGTGTCCTCGTCAAAGTGCCCCTTACATTAGGTGTCACCATAAGTGACATCAGGTGTCCCCACCACATCAGGTGTGCCCATCAGAGAGCATTTTAAATTAGGTTTGTTCATCAGAGTGCTCCTTTAAATCAGGTGTCCCCATGACAGTGCTTCTTTACATCAGGTGTCCCCATCACAGCACTCCTTTAAAGCAGATGTCCCCATCACATTGCCCCTTTACATCAGGCGTTCAAATCACAGAGCTCCTTTACATCAGGTGTCCCCATCACAGCTCTTCTTTACATCAGGTGTCCCCATCACAGCATTTCTTTAAATCAGGTGTCCCCATCACAGTGCTCCTTTAAATCAGGTGTCCCCCTCACAGTGCCCTCTTACATCAGGTGTCCCTATCACAGCACTCCTTTAAATCAGGTGTCCCCATCACAGTGCCCTCTTACATCAGGTGTCCCTATCACAGTGCTCCTTTAAATCAGGTGTCCCCATCACAGTGCCCCTTTACATCAGGTGTCCAAATCACAGTGCTCCTTTACATCTGGTGTCCCTATCACAGCGCTCCCATACATCAGGTGTCCCCCATCACAGCGCTCCTTTACATCAGGTGTCGCCATCACAGAGCTCCTTTAAATCAGGTGTCCCCATCACAGTGCCCCTTTACATCAGGTTTTCAAATCACAGCACTCCTTTACATCAGGTGTCCCCATCACAGCGCTCCTTTACATCAGGTCTCCCCATCACAGCGCCCCTTTACATCAGGTATCCCCATCACAGCACTCCTTTAACTCAGGTGTCCCCATCACAGCACTCCTTTAAATCAGGTGTCCCCATCACAGTGCCCCTTTACATCAGGTGTCCCCATCACAGAGCCCCTTTACATCAGGTGTCCCCATCACAGTGCCCCTTTACATCAGGTGTCCCCATCACAGAGCCCCTTTACATCAGGTGTCCCCATCACAGTGCCCCTTTAAATCAGGGGTCCCCATCACAGCGCTAATTTACATCAGGTGTCCCCATCACAGTGCTCCTTTACATCACGGGTCCCCATCACAGCGCTCATTTACATCAGGTGTCCCCATCACATTACATCAGGTGTCCCCATCACAGAGCCCCTTTACATCAGGTGTCCCCATCACAGTGCTCCTTTACATCACGGGTCCCCATCACAGCGCTCATTTACATCAGGTGTCCCCATCACAGTGCCCCTTTACATCAGGTTTCCCGATCACAGTGCCCCTTTACATCAGGTGTCCCCATCACAGCGCTCCTTTAAATCAGGGGTCCCCATCACAGTGCTAATTTACATCAGGTGTTCCCATCACAGTGCCCCTGTACATCAGGGGTCCCCATCACAGCGCTCATTTACATCAGGTGTCCCCATCACAGTGCTCTTTTACATCAGGTGTCTCCATCACAGTGCCCATTTACATCAGGCATTCTTGTCAGAGTGCCTCCTTACATCAGATGTCCCCATCAGAGTCCCCCTTAACATAAAATGTGCCCATCAGGGTTCCCCTTAACATAAAATAAGGGTCACGCTGATGGGCACATTTTATGTTAAGGGGCACCCTGATAGATACATTTTATATTAAGGGGCACTCTCATGGGCACAACAAAATGTGGCCCTTAACATAAAATTTGCCCATCAGAGTGCCCCTTAACATAAAATATGTCCAACAGCGTGCCCCTTAACATAAAATGTGCCTATCAGCGTGGCTCTTAACATAAAATAAGGGTCACGCTGATGGGCACATTTTATGTTAAGGGAAACTGATGGGCATATTTTATGTTAAGAATGGTGAAGGTGTCCAATATTGCAAGTATTTACACCTAAGTCCTACCACATCCCTAAAAAATAGACTAACTGTATAACAAAGAAAAAGCCGCGCCCCGCTAACAGTCCATAAATATACACAGTCTATGAGGGTGTATTGCGTTCGTATTGAAAGGATTTTCACAAGTACATCCGGATCTTTCCTAACTATGATGGCTCCTCCAATCCGCAACCCAAAAATATCACACTCGAAATGACCCGGAGTATATGACAAAGAGAGCCGCTTACCGGAAGGCAAGCGGTTAGGGCAGATGGCTGTAACCCAGCCTAGGCCTTTTGTCCCTGAGGTTTGTACCAGGAAGTCATCCGTCCTCTGAAAATGTTGTCCTCAGCTCCACCGTGTTTATATGAAAATAAAACAGAGAGCGCATATAGCGTAATACTGGGACAAATCCTAATAATAGTGTCTAAGGTCCACACCACCTAGTGACAGCTATCCATAAGTGTGCATACGTGTCCCATCACCAATAACAGTGGCCGCTTACCAGAAGGTGAATAGGTTAAGGCGTTTGGCTATGACCCAGCCCAGGCCTTTCTCCTCATAGTAGGGGGTCCTTCCTCCCCTCTGCGTGATTCCCTGGAATTGGTTAATTGCATGCAGTCCACACCACCCCGTGAGTCTTAACCATAGGTGACCCTCCACCAGCCTGAGTGGCTGCTTACCAGAAGAGAGCAAATGACAGGCAGTTGGCTTTAACCCAGCCTAGGTCCTTGGCTCCTTGCAGTGTGAAGTCCTCCGTCCCCTAAGTACTAGGTTTCCAACTCCCCCGTTTAGAATGAATAAATGAAGAGAAAAACGCACATAGCGTAACTCTGAGATAGTAACTTTAATTTAAAAAGATAAAAGGTACTCACAATCGAGCGATAAAATATTCTGACAAAGTTGCCGGCCGGCATAACATGGAGCCCTACTCCTTGCGTGGTGACGTCACTGAGTGATCCTCCCAGACGCGTTTCGTCACTATAGGACGTTGTCAAATGGGGGTAGGGTCACGCAGTAATCACCTTCTATAAATAGGCCAGCCGCCTATTGTGAACGGCTGGTAATGAGTGCAGGTCCGCCATCTTTATTGTGGTAAACCCTGCCCTCACAGAAAAACACGCAAAATCAGTGAGGTCCCTCAAAGATGGCATTGATCTTGAATCTCAATTGTAACCTATGTGCTCCCGCCTTCATAGCGGGACAGCACTATATAACGAATGGACCAATGACTAAGAGGGGGATTTTGCGGCGAGAAACCACAGGGAGAGAGATATGTCTGGCACTGACATTCTCTACCAATAGTCCGCGCGCGCTCATCATCCCCATCTAGTGTCCATTTTGGACATAAAAGGAAAGAAAAAAATGAAAGAAAGAAATTGTCTTTCCTCCTTAGACCTAAACAGAAGTTTGACAGCCCCAGATGTTTAAACGGACCCCATTTACCCCCTTACGGTGTTATTGGAGGCCCGTGTTTTGTAGGTCTAGTTATCTGGAAAAATAAAAAATAAAAATAAAATAAAATATATTACAAAAATACTATAATACAAAAAGCACCCTAATATAGATCTATTCAATTAAGTTAGAAGAAATATATTACACTCACTCCTGTGACTTATTACCATCATATTAAAAAAGATTTATGGGAAAATTCTTAGTGAAAAAAACTTCTCATTATGAAGGTATATAATAATTAAATCCCTCACTCCTGTGACTTATTAGTGTAATTATAAAATCATAATAAGAAAATCTGTGAAAAAAAATTATTTTTTGAAAAAACTTTTTTTGTGAAAAAAAACTCTCATTATAAGGCCATACAAAAATTTTTTTGTTAATCCCTCAATATCAATTAATATGTAAACATTAAAGGGTCACTAAAGGAAATTTTTTTTTTTGCTAAAATGACTGTTTACAGGGCATAGAGACATAATAGTTAACTGATTCCTTTTAAAAATGATTAAAAATAGATAAAAAAAACAATCATATAATGTGCCTGCAGTGTAGTTTCGTTTTTGCTGTTGTTTCCTGGTTCTCTGATGTACAGAGAGCCACTAGAGGGCAGTCAGCCAATAGAGAGCAGTGATACTTTGTCTAAAACTCCTCAGCACCAATCCAGTTTAGTTTTACTCACACCTCCTTGATTAGTGACCACCGTGAGAAATCTCCCAGTACTGTGGTCATCAGGAAACAGGCAACCAGGAAGTGTCCAGAACAGAGAGGATTTACAGCAACATGAATGCAAAAACGAACAATGAGGACATGAAACCAGGACTGCAGCAAGGTAAAGGAAGCTATTTAGCTAAAAAAAAAAATTCCTTTAGTGACCCTTTAATTTACGTGAAAAGAAGGGGGAGAACCCTTTCTTGAAAATTTTTTTTTTATTTTAGTGACTAGACGTATATATGTCCAATAATTATTTATCCCCAACAAAAATTAAAACAACCTAAAGTGTAAATCCCTCTATAAAAGGATGCAAATCCAGATATAGTTGCAGGGCTTTTTCTAAGGCCCTAGAAAGTGCCAAAACACACTAGAAAAATGTTTTAACACCTACCCTCATACAGCCGATCACATTAGGCTTACATCAGGCATTGTTGATAAAGGCATTAACATCTGTTTCTATGTTCAGGCCAAAAGGTGTATAGGTTTTGAGCCGAAATATCCATCCCATTTCCATCTGTGAGATTTCACGTACCAGGTTTCCTCCTCTCCAATGGGATTGGTATTTATCGATCCCTAAAAACAGGGTGTTGGAGGGATCTTTACTATGTTTGAGTCTATAGTGATTTGAAACGGAATGGTGCCTAAACCCCGACAATATTTTTGTAATATGCTCATTGACACGTATTTGAAATGCCCGCTTAGTGCGGCCCACGTATTGGAGACCGCAGGGGCATTGAACCAGATAGACCACACCTACAGATGCACATGTCACACACGGTTTGATCTTAAACTCCTTCCCCGTTGCCGTGGAGGTAAAGGATCTAACACATCTCTCCCTATTGGAATTTAACATACAGACACGGCACCGGCCACATCTATAGTACCCCTTTAGTTGTTCAAACATGAACCCTGAACCCCTCGAAGGGGGGTCAATAACATTAGTAGAGATTTTATTCCTTAGGGACGGGACCCCCCGAAAAATCACCCTAGGTTTAGGGGGTAAGATTTCTTTAAGTTGAGGGTCATTCATGGCAATATGCCAATGCTTATTGACGAGGTGCTTAATAGCCCTATGCTGAATAGAATAGGAGGTGATAAAAGGGACCCCCTCAGGGAAGGTGTCCCCCCTTTCCACCTCCCTATCACACAGCAGATCCTTTCTATCTAGTGAGGCAACCTGATGGAGAACTGTCTGTAGAGATTTAGGACAGTACCCCTTCTCCAAAAATCTCTCAGTCAGGATCTTGGCCTGGACATGGAACTCACCCAGGTCAGAGCAATTTCGCCTCACCCTAAGATATTGGCTTTTGGGAACTCCCTTCAGCCACGGTTCATGATGACAGCTGTCTATAGGTATGAAGGCATTCCTGTCAGTACTCTTAAAGTAAGTTGAAGTAACCAGTTTGCCTTCCTTCACTTGAATGTTTAGATCAAGGTAGTGAACCATGGTCTGGCTGGCTTCAAACTTCAAACGTATGCCCCTGTCATTGGCATTAAGCTTCCCGATAAATTCAATCAGGTCACCCTGTTCACCGGCCCATAGGAGGAGGATGTCATCAATATACCTCGCCCAGATAACAATCTGGGGGACCTCCTCGAGGTGGATGACATCCTCCTCCCATTTGGCCATAAACAGGTTTGCCAAACTCGGAGCATATTTGGCTCCCATCGCCACCCCTGTGTTCTGTTTAAAGAAACGGTCCTCAAACCAAAAATAGTTTGAATCCGCCGCGAACTTCAGCAGGGAAATAATGAAGTCTACCTGCTTAGATTGTAGGCCAGAATCCCTATCCAGGTACATTTTGACTGCCTCAAAGCCCAGGGCGTGAGGTATAATCGTATACAATGATGTTACGTCTATGGTTGCCATCCAGAGATTGGGGGTAACAGGTAGGTCAGATATAATATTCATAATGTGCTTAGAATCCTTCACATATGAGGGAATTTTCTTGACCAAGGGTTGTAAATAAAAATCCACATATCTGCCCACCCGGGACGTGATGGAATCAATCCCACTTACTATGGGGCGTCCCGGGGGGCAGACAGGGTCCTTGTGCAGCTTGGGGAGATAGTACATAGTCGGAGTACGAGGGGCCCGGGGTATAAGGAAGAGTTTCTCTTTAGCTGATAATATACCCTCAAAAACACCCCTCTCTACTAATTTCTCCAACTCTCTTTTATAGCGGTTTTTGGGGTCACTGGGTAGAATGGAGTAGGTATTAACGTCATCCACTATGTTGTGCATCTCTCGTAGGTAATCTACCCTATCGAGGACCACAATCCCCCCCCCTTTATCAGCGGGCCTAATAACCAGGTCCTTGTTCGTACAGAGGGAATCTAATCCCTCTTGTAGACTTTTGTTTAATCTCGCCTTTTTGGTCTCAATGAGCTCCAAATCTCTAATCATAACATCCCTGAAAATCTTCAGGGATGGTGCCAATCCTCCAGGAGGGTTGAAAAGAGAAGCGTTCCTCAGGCCAGAATGTACATAGTTATTAATGGGTGGTTGATTGGAAACTGAAATCCCTTTCATACACCGTTTGATGTTGATTTTTCTAATGAACCTATGGATGTCCATATACGTGCTGAATTTGTTTAAACCTTGAGGGGGAGCGTACTTTAACCCTTTGTCCAATATTAACTTCTCAGAGTCACTCAAGACCTTGGAACTCAGGTTAAAGATACCCTGCCCGGTTACATTTTGGGACGCTTTGTTTGCTCTGTGGCGCCTCCCCCCTCTATTCCCTCTCCTCTTTCTCCCAACCTTTTGGTACCCTGCCCTGGTCTGCGAAAACCCCAATTGGGGCGATCATTGGGTCCAAGGGGAGGGGCCCCCAAAGGGGGTGGAGGGGGTGGTGCAAACCAATCCCCTCTAATGGGGGCAAAAAGTTGGGATGGTTCAGAGGCAAAATATCCATCTGGACCAGCTTTGTCCCTAAGGGGAAAAAAAGAATTCGATGTAGGGACATTAAAATCCCAACCCGAACCAGAGTCAGGATACATATATGATGGTGATGGATAATCATCTTCTCCTACTGGTCTGTGGCCACCAGTAGCCCCAGGGGTGGTATTACCACCATTTGGAACACCCGAGCCCCATCCCCTCCCTCGAGGTCCTTGGGGGTATATATTATAACCTTGATTGTAATATTGGTTTCCCAAATTAGGAGGGGGCCCATAACCTCGAGATTGATTTGTCTGGCCAATAGTAGGTCTGGGTGGTCCCATAGGGCGTGCCTGGTCCCTAGAGAGGGGTGGTGGGGGTCCTCTATGGGCACCCCGACCCCTTCTAGGGGAAGGTCTAGATTGCTGCCCCCCTATTTTATAGGTGGGATTGCGATTCTGGGTCATTGGCACCTGAGAGTTGCCTACATTACCCCCTCCTTGTCCAGACACTTCCATCTCGGTGCTACTTAATTTATTAAGTTCCTCCAACATTTTTTTCTGCCAATTAAAGACTAAATTACTTTGGTAATCCTCTAAGTCCCTATTATATTTCTTTTTCTTCTTATTCCTTTGATCGCGATCTTCTTTCTCAAGAAGATTCAGAAGATTAAGCGATTTCTCTTTATATTCTTGTCCCTCTTTAAAAGGGTCAAGTTTAGTCCTTATGGTTTTGATCTCATCATCAAGTCTGACCAATTTAGCCGTCTTCCTATCAGTGAGAAACTCCAGGAATGAAATACCTGCCTGATTAAAATACTTGAACCAAGCGTCAAGGTCGGTGTCCCCTTTTTGAGGGGGAACCTCCCATCGTAGGCTCCTTGGAACCATCCCCAATTTAATGTAGGATTCCAGGTAGGCAATATCCCACTTAGTGTGATTCTCTGAGATAAAAAGGTTTTTGAGCCGAGTGAATAAACCCCCCAGATCACCTTCATCCTCCTTATAGGATTCAAAAACACCTTCGGTGTTTAGCAATTGTTTAGCTCTAAACTCAAAGATGTCCATATTGATCCCCCTTATAGATTAAACTATAAATAAATGAACAGCAGCGGTGATACTATCAGAAAGAACAAAATAAACAAAAAAAACGCGCTAGAAGACACCCCACCCCTAACCCTGGGCAGCAGCTGGCGTGTGAATCACAAAAGGAAATATAACAAAGAAAAAGCCGCGCCCTGCTAACAGTCCATAAATATACACAGTCTATGAGGGTGTATTGCGTTCGTATTGAAAGGATTTTCACAAGTACATCCGGATCTTTCCTAACTATGATGGCTCCTCCAATCCGCAACCCAAAAATATCACACTCGAAATGACCCGGAGTATATGACAAAGAGAGCCGCTTACCGGAAGGCAAGCGGTTAGGGCAGATGGCTGTAACCCAGCCTAGGCCTTTTGTCCCTGAGGTTTGTACCAGGAAGTCATCCGTCCTCTGAAAATGTTGTCCTCAGCTCCACCGTGTTTATATGAAAATAAAACAGAGAGCGCATATAGCGTAATACTGGGACAAATCCTAATAATAGTGTCTAAGGTCCACACCACCTAGTGACAGCTATCCATAAGTGTGCATACGTGTCCCATCACCAATAACAGTGGCCGCTTACCAGAAGGTGAATAGGTTAAGGCGTTTGGCTATGACCCAGCCCAGGCCTTTCTCCTCATAGTAGGGGGTCCTTCCTCCCCTCTGCGTGATTCCCTGGAATTGGTTAATTGCATGCAGTCCACACCACCCCGTGAGTCTTAACCATAGGTGACCCTCCACCAGCCTGAGTGGCTGCTTACCAGAAGAGAGCAAATGACAGGCAGTTGGCTTTAACCCAGCCTAGGTCCTTGGCTCCTTGCAGTGTGAAGTCCTCCGTCCCCTAAGTACTAGGTTTCCAACTCCCCCGTTTAGAATGAATAAATGAAGAGAAAAACGCACATAGCGTAACTCTGAGATAGTAACTTTAATTTAAAAAGATAAAAGGTACTCACAATCGAGCGATAAAATATTCTGACAAAGTTGCCGGCCGGCATAACATGGAGCCCTACTCCTTGCGTGGTGACGTCACTGAGTGATCCTCCCAGACGCGTTTCGTCACTATAGGACGTTGTCAAATGAGGGTAGGGTCACGCAGTAATCACCTTCTATAAATAGGCCAGCCGCCTATTGTGAACGGCTGGTAATGAGTGCAGGTCCGCCATCTTTATTGTGGTAAACCCTGCCCTCACAGAAAAACACGCAAAATCAGTGAGGTCCCTCAAAGATGGCATTGATCTTGAATCTCAATTGTAACCTATGTGCTCCCGCCTTCATAGCGGGACAGCACTATATAACGAATGGACCAATGACTAAGAGGGGGATTTTTCGGCGAGAAACCACAGGGAGAGAGATATGTCTGGCACCTGACATTCTCTACCAATAGTCCGCGCGCGCTCATCATCCCCATCTAGTGTCCACTAAGAATTTTCCCATAAATCTTTTTTAATATGATGGTAATAAGTCACAGGAGTGAGTGTAATATATTTCTTCTAACTTAATTGAATAGAATAGATCTATAATTGAATTGAATAGATCTATATTAGGGTGCTTTTTGTATTATAGTATTTTTGTAATATATTTTATTTTATTTTTATTTTTTATCCAGATAACTAGACCTACAAAACACGGGCCTCCAATAACACCGTAAGGGGGTAAATGGGGTCCGTTTAAACATCTGGGGCTGTCAAACTTCTGTTTAGGTCTAAGGAGGAAAGAAAATGTCTTTCTTTCATTTTTTTCTTTCCTTTTATGTCCAAAATGGACACTAGATGGGGATGATGAGCGCGCGCGGACTATTGGTAGAGAATGTCAGGTGCCAGACATATCTCTCTCCCTGTGGTTTCTCGCCGCAAAATCCCCCTCTTAGTCATTGGTCCATTCGTTATATAGTGCTGTCCCGCTATGAAGGCGGGAGCACATAGGTTACAATTGAGATTCAAGATCAATGCCATCTTTGAGGGACCTCACTGATTTTGCGTGTTTTTCTGTGAGGGCAGGGTTTACCACAATAAAGATGGCGGACCTGCACTCATTACCAGCCGTTCACAATAGGCGGCTGGCCTATTTATAGAAGGTGATTACTGCGTGACCCTACCCCCATTTGACAACGTCCTATAGTGACGAAACGCGTCTGGGAGGATCACTCAGTGACGTCACCACGCAAGGAGTAGGGCTCCATGTTATGCCGGCCGGCAACTTTGTCAGAATATTTTATCGCTCGATTGTGAGTACCTTTTATCTTTTTAAATTAAAGTTACTATCTCAGAGTTACGCTATGTGCGTTTTTCTCTTCATTTATTCATTCTAAACGGGGGAGTTGGAAACCTAGTACTTAGGGGACGGAGGACTTCACACTGCAAGGAGCCAAGGACCTAGGCTGGGTTAAAGCCAACTGCCTGTCATTTGCTCTCTTCTGGTAAGCAGCCACTCAGGCTGGTGGAGGGTCACCTATGGTTAAGACTCACGGGGTGGTGTGGACTGCATGCAATTAACCAATTCCAGGGAATCACGCAGAGGGGAGGAAGGACCCCCTACTACGAGGAGAAAGGCCTGGGCTGGGTCATAGCCAAACGCCTTAACCTATTCACCTTCTGGTAAGCGGCCACTGTTATTGGTGATGGGACACGTATGCACACTTATGGATAGCTGTCACTAGGTGGTGTGGACCTTAGACACTATTATTAGGATTTGTCCCAGTATTACGCTATATGCGCTCTCTGTTTTATTTTCATATAAACACGGTGGAGCTGAGGACAACATTTTCAGAGGACGGATGACTTCCTGGTACAAACCTCAGGGACAAAAGGCCTAGGCTGGGTTACAGCCATCTGCCCTAACCGCTTGCCTTCCGGTAAGCGGCTCTCTTTGTCATATACTCCGGGTCATTTCGAGTGTGATATTTTTGGGTTGCGGATTGGAGGAGCCATCATAGTTAGGAAAGATCCGGATGTACTTGTGAAAATCCTTTCAATACGAACGCAATACACCCTCATAGACTGTGTATATTTATGGACTGTTAGCGGGGCGCGGCTTTTTCTTTGTTATATTTCCTTTTGTGATTCACACGCCAGCTGCTGCCCAGGGTTAGGGGTGGGGTGTCTTCTAGCGCGTTTTTTTTGTTTATTTTGTTCTTTCTGATAGTATCACCGCTGCTGTTCATTTATTTATAGTTTAATCTATAAGGGGGATCAATATGGACATCTTTGAGTTTAGAGCTAAACAATTGCTAAACACCGAAGGTGTTTTTGAATCCTATAAGGAGGATGAAGGTGATCTGGGGGGTTTATTCACTCGGCTCAAAAACCTTTTTATCTCAGAGAATCACACTAAGTGGGATATTGCCTACCTGGAATCCTACATTAAATTGGGGATGGTTCCAAGGAGCCTACGATGGGAGGTTCCCCCTCAAAAAGGGGACACCGACCTTGACGCTTGGTTCAAGTATTTTAATCAGGCAGGTATTTCATTCCTGGAGTTTCTCACTGATAGGAAGACGGCTAAATTGGTCAGACTTGATGATGAGATCAAAACCATAAGGACTAAACTTGACCCTTTTAAAGAGGGACAAGAATATAAAGAGAAATCGCTTAATCTTCTGAATCTTCTTGAGAAAGAAGATCGCGATCAAAGGAATAAGAAGAAAAAGAAATATAATAGGGACTTAGAGGATTACCAAAGTAATTTAGTCTTTAATTGGCAGAAAAAAATGTTGGAGGAACTTAATAAATTAAGTAGCACCGAGATGGAAGTGTCTGGACAAGGAGGGGGTAATGTAGGCAACTCTCAGGTGCCAATGACCCAGAATCGCAATCCCACCTATAAAATAGGGGGGCAGCAATCTAGACCTTCCCCTAGAAGGGGTCGGGGTGCCCATAGAGGACCCCCCACCACCCCTCTCTAGGGACCAGGCACGCCCTATGGGACCACCCAGACCTACTATTGGCCAGACAAATCAATCTCAAGGTTATGGGCCCCCTCCTAATTTGGGAAACCAATATTACAATCAAGGTTATAATATATACCCCCAAGGACCTCGAGGGAGGGGATGGGGCTCGGGTGTTCCAAATGGTGGTAATACCACCCCTGGGGCTACTGGTGGCCACAGACCAGTAGGAGAAGATGATTATCCATCACCATCATATATGTATCCTGACTCTGGTTCGGGTTGGGATTTTAATGTCCCTACATCGAATTCTTTTTTTCCCCTTAGGGACAAAGCTGGTCCAGATGGATATTTTGCCTCTGAACCATCCCAACTTTTTGCCCCCATTAGAGGGGATTGGTTTGCACCACCCCTCCACCCCCTTTGGGGGCCCCTCCCCTTGGACCCAATGATCGCCCCAATTGGGGTTTTCGCAGACCAGGGCAGGGTACCAAAAGGTTGGGAGAAAGAGGAGAGGGAATAGAGGGGGGAGGCGCCACAGAGCAAACAAAGCGTCCCAAAATGTAACCGGGCAGGGTATCTTTAACCTGAGTTCCAAGGTCTTGAGTGACTCTGAGAAGTTAATATTGGACAAAGGGTTAAAGTACGCTCCCCCTCAAGGTTTAAACAAATTCAGCACGTATATGGACATCCATAGGTTCATTAGAAAAATCAACATCAAACGGTATATGAAAGGGATTTCAGTTTCCAATCAACCACCCATTAATAACTATGTACATTCTGGCCTGAGGAACGCTTCTCTTTTCAACCCTCCTGGAGGATTGGCACCATCCCTGAAGATTTTCAGGGATGTTATGATTAGAGATTTGGAGCTCATTGAGACCAAAAAGGCGAGATTAAACAAAAGTCTACAAGAGGGATTAGATTCCCTCTGTACGAACAAGGACCTGGTTATTAGGCCCGCTGATAAAGGGGGGGGATTGTGGTCCTCGATAGGGTAGATTACCTACGAGAGATGCACAACATAGTGGATGACGTTAATACCTACTCCATTCTACCCAGTGACCCCAAAAACCGCTATAAAAGAGAGTTGGAGAAATTAGTAGAGAGGGGTGTTTTTGAGGGTATATTATCAGCTAAAGAGAAACTCTTCCTTATACCCCGGGCCCCTCGTACTCCGACTATGTACTATCTCCCCAAGCTGCACAAGGACCCTGTCTGCCCCCCGGGATGCCCCATAGTAAGTGGGATTGATTCCATCACGTCCCGGGTGGGCAGATATGTGGATTTTTATTTACAACCCTTGGTCAAGAAAATTCCCTCATATGTGAAGGATTCTAAGCACATTATGAATATTATATCTGACCTACCTGTTACCCCCAATCTCTGGATGGCAACCATAGACGTAACATCATTGTATACGATTATACCTCACGCCCTGGGCTTTGAGGCAGTCAAAATGTACCTGGATAGGGATTCTGGCCTACAATCTAAGCAGGTAGACTTCATTATGTCCCTGCTGAAGTTCGCGGCGGATTCAAACTATTTTTGGTTTGAGGACCGTTTCTTTAAACAGAACACAGGGGTGGCGATGGGAGCCAAATATGCTCCGAGTTTGGCAAACCTGTTTATGGCCAAATGGGAGGAGGATGTCATCCACCTCGAGGAGGTCCCCCAGATTGTTATCTGGGCGAGGTATATTGATGACATCCTCCTCCTATGGGCCGATGAACAGGGTGACCTGATTGAATTTATCGGGAAGCTTAATGCCAATGACAGGGGCATACGTTTGAAGTTTGAAGCCAGCCAGACCATGGTTCACTACCTTGATCTAAACATTCAAGTGAAGGAAGGCAAACTGGTTACTTCAACTTACTTTAAGAGTACTGACAGGAATGCCTTCATACCTATAGACAGCTGTCATCATGAACCGTGGCTGAAGGGAGTTCCCAAAAGCCAATATCTTAGGGTGAGGCGAAATTGCTCTGACCTGGGTGAGTTCCATGTCCAGGCCAAGATCCTGACTGAGAGATTTTTGGAGAAGGGGTACTGTCCTAAATCTCTACAGACAGTTCTCCATCAGGTTGCCTCACTAGATAGAAAGGATCTGCTGTGTGATAGGGAGGTGGAAAGGGGGGACACCTTCCCTGAGGGGGTCCCTTTTATCACCTCCTATTCTATTCAGCATAGGGCTATTAAGCACCTCGTCAATAAGCATTGGCATATTGCCATGAATGACCCTCAACTTAAAGAAATCTTACCCCCTAAACCTAGGGTGATTTTTCGGGGGGTCCCGTCCCTAAGGAATAAAATCTCTACTAATGTTATTGACCCCCCTTCGAGGGGTTCAGGGTTCATGTTTGAACAACTAAAGGGGTACTATAGATGTGGCCGGTGCCGTGTCTGTATGTTAAATTCCAATAGGGAGAGATGTGTTAGATCCTTTACCTCCACGGCAACGGGGAAGGAGTTTAAGATCAAACCGTGTGTGACATGTGCATCTGTAGGTGTGGTCTATCTGGTTCAATGCCCCTGCGGTCTCCAATACGTGGGCCGCACTAAGCGGGCATTTCAAATACGTGTCAATGAGCATATTACGAAAATATTGTCGGGGTTTAGGCACCATTCCGTTTCAAATCACTATAGACTCAAACATAGTAAAGATCCCTCCAACACCCTGTTTTTAGGGATCGATAAATACCAATCCCATTGGAGAGGAGGAAACCTGGTACGTGAAATCTCACAGATGGAAATGGGATGGATATTTCGGCTCAAAACCTATACACCTTTTGGCCTGAACATAGAAACAGATGTTAATGCCTTTATCAACAATGCCTGATGTAAGCCTAATGTGATCGGCTGTATGAGGGTAGGTGTTAAAAAATGTTTCTAGTGTGTTTTGGCACTTTCTAGGGCCTTAGAAAAAGCCCTGCAACTATATCTGGATTTGCATCCTTTTATAGAGGGATTTACACTTTAGGTTGTTTTAATTTTTGTTGGGGATAAATAATTATTGGACATATATACGTCTAGTCACTAAAATAAAAAAAAAAATTTCAAGAAAGGGTTCTCCCCCTTCTTTTCACGTAAATTAATGTTTACATATTAATTGATATTGAGGGATTAACAAAATTTTTTTTGTATGGCCTCATAATGAGAGGTTTTTTTCACAAAAAAAGTTTTTTCAAAAAATAAATTTTTTTCACAGATTTTCTTATTATGATTTTATAATTACACTAATAAGTCACAGGAGTGAGGGATTTAATTATTATATACCTTCATAATGAGAAGTTTTTTTCACTAAGAATTTTCCCATAAATCTTTTTTAATATGATGGTAATAAGTCACAGGAGTGAGTGTAATATATTTCTTCTAACTTAATTGAATAGATCTATATTAGGGTGCTTTTTGTATTATAGTATTTTTGTAATATATTTTATTTTATTTTTATTTTTTATTTTTCCAGATAACTAGACCTACAAAACACGGGCCTCCAATAACACCGTAAGGGGGTAAATGGGGTCCGTTTAAACATCTGGGGCTGTCAAACTTCTGTTTAGGTCTAAGGAGGAAAGAAAATGTCTTTCTTTCATTTTTTTCTTTCCTTTTATGTCCAAAATGGACACTAGATGGGGATGATGAGCGCGCGCGGACTATTGGTAGAGAATGTCAGGTGCCAGACATATCTCTCTCCCTGTGGTTTCTCGCCGCAAAATCCCCCTCTTAGTCATTGGTCCATTCGTTATATAGTGCTGTCCCGCTATGAAGGCGGGAGCACATAGGTTACAATTGAGATTCAAGATCAATGCCATCTTTGAGGGACCTCACTGATTTTGCGTGTTTTTCTGTGAGGGCAGGGTTTACCACAATAAAGATGGCGGACCTGCACTCATTACCAGCCGTTCACAATAGGCGGCTGGCCTATTTATAGAAGGTGATTACTGCGTGACCCTACCCCCATTTGACAACGTCCTATAGTGACGAAACGCGTCTGGGAGGATCACTCAGTGACGTCACCACGCAAGGAGTAGGGCTCCATGTTATGCCGGCCGGCAACTTTGTCAGAATATTTTATCGCTCGATTGTGAGTACCTTTTATCTTTTTAAATTAAAGTTACTATCTCAGAGTTACGCTATGTGCGTTTTTCTCTTCATTTATTCATTCTAAACGGGGGAGTTGGAAACCTAGTACTTAGGGGACGGAGGACTTAACACTGCAAGGAGCCAAGGACCTAGGCTGGGTTAAAGCCAACTGCCTGTCATTTGCTCTCTTCTGGTAAGCAGCCACTCAGGCTGGTGGAGGGTCACCTATGGTTAAGACTCACGGGGTGGTGTGGACTGCATGCAATTAACCAATTCCAGGGAATCACGCAGAGGGGAGGAAGGACCCCCTACTACGAGGAGAAAGGCCTGGGCTGGGTCATAGCCAAACGCCTTAACCTATTCACCTTCTGGTAAGCGGCCACTGTTATTGGTGATGGGACACGTATGCACACTTATGGATAGCTGTCACTAGGTGGTGTGGACCTTAGACACTATTATTAGGATTTGTCCCAGTATTACGCTATATGCGCTCTCTGTTTTATTTTCATATAAACACGGTGGAGCTGAGGACAACATTTTCAGAGGACGGATGACTTCCTGGTACAAACCTCAGGGACAAAAGGCCTAGGCTGGGTTACAGCCATCTGCCCTAACCGCTTGCCTTCCGGTAAGCGGCTCTCTTTGTCATATACTCCGGGTCATTTCGAGTGTGATATTTTTGGGTTGCGGATTGGAGGAGCCATCATAGTTAGGAAAGATCCGGATGTACTTGTGAAAATCCTTTCAATACGAACGCAATACACCCTCATAGACTGTGTATATTTATGGACTGTTAGCGGGGCGCGGCTTTTTCTTTGTTATATTTCCTTTTGTGATTCACACGCCAGCTGCTGCCCAGGGTTAGGGGTGGGGTGTCTTCTATCGCGTTTTTTTTGTTTATTTTATTAAGACTAACTGTATACACTTCGAGGAGTGTGTTTCCTCAGTGGGACTTTAAATTGGGAGGACTAGGTTGATTCAGTGATGAGACAAGTCACAAAGTATTCAAAAAATATAAATTGGTTTTATTGACAAAAAAGTATATATATATATGAATAGAGAATTTTTCTTTTTCGTAATAAAGGCTACACTACACATTGGAACGCATCCAAGAGATCAAAGGACTGAACAAGAGGGGACACCACAAAGTGGGAGGCAAACAATTATTATGTTGAGAACACTGACAACACATAAACAGACAAAAAAGATAATGCAGAGCCCAGTTCTGTCTATAGGGTGAAGACAGATAACCCCCAGTGATTAGTGATCACTAATTAACATGTGGCCCACATACCTTGAGTGAAAGGAGGGCACAACGGAAATACCGAAGGAGCAGAAGCTGCGATAAGGAGATCCAGGACCCGGGAACCACGAGCAGCAGGGGGGCGGGGCGCGCACGCATGGGCGTAGGAACCGGAGGGGACGGGGGGGACGCATCCCCCCCAGGAAATAATGCGGGGGGGACAGGTATGGTAAAATCCCCCCCGGGTTAGGAGGACTTGGAGCCAGGGCCGGTACATTGAAGGCAGGGGCGGAGAAGGAGAGTGACCTGGGCGCTACCATTTTGTATAGGAGGGGGCGCAGTTCTGACACACAGGCAGCCAAGGTACACTTGTGTCTGTGTGTCATAGACTAGTCAGCGCGGGCGGCGGCAGCGGCAGTGGTGGCAGTGCACTGTACAAATTGTGTGCCTCCTGCAACTGGGACCGTCCCCTCCTGGCTTTTCTGTTTGTTTACTCCCCCTATGGAGTAAGTAAGTTGGTCCATTCCATCAGCGTGAGCCGTGTGACGTCACGGCCGGGGGCGCAGGGAGCTGTGTCGGCGCTGCTGAGCTTGTAACTGCAAGGACTAGACACGAGGAGCCAGAAGGAGCCTGCCTGCCTACAGTCACAGTGCCTAGGAACCAGCAGTGTGCTACTGCAAAGAAGAAGACTACTGAGTCTGTACTAAAAAGTAAGCAGAACAGAACATGTGAGAGAAAATAATTATGGCTGTATTGGGGGGGGTGGGGGGAAATTGTGGCTGACTGAGGTGACCAGCACAAAAAAATGTTTTTGAGCCATGCTTGCCTAGTTGCCTTCTCTGATTAGCGAGAAAAAAAAAACATCAATTGCAGCCTCACTATGCCACCAAACGCAGCCACTGTGCCATCACATGCAGCCACTATGCCAACACACGCAGCCACTGTGCCATCAATTGTCGCCACTGTGCCCATCACACGCAGGGACTGTGCCCATCACACACAGCCACTCTGGCCATCACACGCAGCCACTGTTCCCATTACACGCAGCCACTGTGCCCATCACACGCAGCCACTGTTCCCATTACACGCAGCCACTGTGCCCATCACACGCAGCCACTGTTCCCATTACACGCAGCCACTGTGCCCATCACATGCAGCCACTATGCCACCAAACGCAGCCACTGTGCCATCACATGCAGCCACTGTGCCAACACACGCAGCCACTGTGCCATCAATTGTCGCCACTGTGCCCATCACACGCAGCCACTGTGCCCATCACACGCAGCCACTGTGCCCATCACACGCAGCCACTGTGCCCATCACACGCAGCCACTGTGCCATCACATGCAGCCACTGTGCCATCAAACACAGCCACTGTGCCATCAAACACAGCCACTGTGCCATCAATTGTCGCCACTGTGCCCATAAAACGCAGCCACTGTGCCCATCAAACGCAGCCAAATTGCTGTCCCCCCCAGATTTGTAAGGGTTCCTACACCCATGCGCGCACGTGACGTCACGTCCCTACTCGCGGCCCGTGAGTGCGAGACCTGCTGTGAGGAGCAGGGGGCGAGCGCATGTTTGCAGTGTCACTGGTTGCTGGGGAAACCCGCAGTCCCAGCAAACCAACGCTTGCTGATAATACTGGCGGTCTGGCAGCAGCGCCACTCGGTCCGGACTTTGACCGCGGGCCGCCATTTAGTGACGGCTGTTCTAAACCAACAACTTGATCCAAAGGCAGATAAGAAGGACTGGTGCATGTTTCAGTCTTCCCTTCTGAATATAGAGTCATGGATTGTCTTCTGTCCCATTTTACAGCCACAAGTAATGACTTTGCAGGTTCTACAGTATGCCAATGTTTCCCCGTATCCAATTTGCATAGCAGGAGATTGTGTCTGGCTCTCTATGAAGCTGGTTCACACATCTCCAGAGCGGCTCCGGTGCAAATTGCACAGGAGTCAGTGGTGTATTTAGGTTTTGTGCTGCCCTAGGCCTGACTAAACTCATGCACCCCTAATTTAAATATGACCCACCCCTTCTTGTCAAGGTCACGGCCTTTTAAGTTTAAGACCTGTCCTGTCATCTGTAAACCACACCCCTTCCTTTTTAGGATCCACCGTTTCGTCTTAGAGCTCCACCTCTTCCTCTCTCTACATTAAAAGTGGGTACCAAGTGTAGACTCATCACTGTCCTTTTAATGCAGCCTCATCAGTACCCATCAATGCAGCCTCACCGGTGCCCTTCAGTGCAGCCTCAACGGTGCCCATCAGCGCAGCCTCACCGGTGCCCATCAGCACAGCCTCACTGGTGCCCATCAATGCAACCTCACTGGTGCCAATCAACGCAGCCTCACCGGTGCCCATTAGTACAGCCTCACCGGTGCTCATTATAGCAGCCTCACTGGTGCTCATCAATGCAGCCTCACCAGTGACCATCAATGCAGTCTCACCAGTGCCCATCAACGCAGCCTCACCAGTGCCGATCAACGCAGCCTCACCAGTGCCGATCAACGCAGCCTCACCAGTACCCATCAATGCAGCCTTACCAGTGCCCATCATCGCAGCCTCACATCGAGCCTAGCAGTGTGCCTGCATAGATGCAAATAGCTTGGCTCAGGATTAAGCACACATGAGTGCCCCCATAGGAAGCAGCTTCCTAAACTATGAAGAGCTAGGAGCACCAGCAGGGGACCCCAGGAGAGGAGAATTGGGGCTGCTCTGTGCATAACTATTGCTTCTACAAACTTCTAATCTAAGGCTGGCCATACACAGTGGGTTGAATGAAAAAAAAAAATGAACAGATTCCCCAATCGACAAAAATGAGGAACATGGAGAAATCTTCCTTTATTCTGTATTCAACAGAAGCCGATTAAATATACAGCTTGTTGGTGAAGGGAAGGCCACACACTCAAATTTTGAACAACTTAAAGATAAACTCCAGGCAAAAAAAGGGTTTCCCTGGCAGTGGGGCTGTGCCCACACTGCCAGGGTTATTTGCACATTTTTGTCTAGGGGGGAGATGAGGGGAAATATACTTACCTGATTCTCCCTGCTCAAGACTGGTCCCTAGAGCTCCTGCACTTCTGGGTTCCCTTACCTGGAATGGCAGTGACTGCACCCGACAGTCGATCTAAAGATCGTCTGGGGTGCGACATCGCGGACTCCCTGGACAGGTAAGTGTCCATATAATAAAAGTCAGCTGCTGCAGTAATTGTAGCTGTTGACGTTTTATTTTTTTCCCCCAAAGCGGAACACTGCTTAAATGTCACTTTAAGGAAACCCCAGGGTGTTTAAAGACACATTTGGAGAACATTTTAATGAGGTTGTACATTTTACTCAAGAGAGAGAAAAATAAGTATTGTTTACTTTGTAAGCCTCCAATTAAACATGTATATATACAAAATAACATCACATTTTGTATCTTTAAAGCTCTACTTCCTTTGTTCCATAACTCAACCATTACTCTTGCCAACATTAAACACCTATTACTGTTTTTGGTATTCTCAATTACACAATCCCATGGAAAAGGCTGCAATTATCAACCTGCACATACATGCAAATCATCAACTGAAAACCACAAATAAAAGCTTGTTGCCTATTACTTAACATAAAAACATTAATCTACAGCAACTATACGGTTATGTTATTTTCAGTTTTCTCAGAATTATGATCTGCCATTATATGTATAATATCTATACACACATAACTGTCTACATTGACTCCCTGGATAATTGGTAGTTGCGCTCTGTGGTTACAATCTTACAAAACAAGCAGGAATATATGCAGAAATAACTTTTCCGATGAAAGCTCCTACGTGGAGGAGTGATTCAATTCACACATACACCAAATAAGGACTTCCTTCCATTTTTTTTTTTTGGTCCCCTGCCCTGCATAGAAAAATGACAGATTCACTAAAACACAGGGGGTACTACAGAGGGATTTGTGCCATACCTTTGTGTGCACCCCAAGCAGCTGAAATATTCAGATTTTTCACACAGTACATGTTCTCTGCTTATTAATGATTTTGCTTATTCATATGCTAATACCAGTCTAGTGGTACATAATTATATTTCAAGCAGCTCTGACATAATGATTCTATTGTATAGCAGACTGTGCTTAAATCCCACCTTATGTATGTTCATTGATGCTCAACCCTCTACAATTCAGCCTAATACATTAAAGTGGAGGTTCACCCGAAAAGTTAATTTTTAACATTAGATTGATGCTCATTTTGTCAAGGGGAATCGGGTCGTTTTTTTTAAATCGAAGCAGTACTTACCGTTTTAGAGAGCGATCTTCTCCGCCGCTTCCGGGTATGGGCTGCGGGACTGGGCATTCCTATTTGATTGACAGGCTTCCGACGGTCGCATACATCGCGTCACGATTTTCCGAAAGTAGTGGAACGTCGGTGCGCAGGCGCCGTATAGAGCCGCACCGACGTTCGGCTTCTTTCGGCTACTCGTGACGCGATGTATGCGACCGTCGGAAGCTTGTCAATCAAATAGGAACGCCCAGTCCCGAAGACCATACCCGGAAGCGGCGGAGAAGATCGCTCTCTAAAACGGTAAGTACTGCTTCGATTTTAAAAAAACTACCCGATTCCCCTTGACAAAATGAGCATCAATCTAATGTGAACTCCCGCTTTAAGTTCCTTTACCACTAGACATTCTTGTGTCTATTTCCTGCCATTCATTTGCTATGAAGTCAAGCATATCCTTGCAACAATTATTTAACCAGTTGCCGACTAGCCCCTGCAGTTTTACGGTGGCAGGTCGGCTCGGCTGCGCAAAATCCCGTAATATTACGTGATTTTGCATTTCAGCCACTAAGGGCGCGCGCCTCCTGGTCTGTCAGGGGGAGAAATGACTGATCGCATGTTCATACAATGCATGAACAGTGATCTGTCATTTCCCCTAGTCAGTCCCACCCCCCCTTCAGTTAGAACACACCTAGGGTACATAATTAACCCCTTCCTCGCCCCCTAGTGTTAACCCCTTCCCTGCCAGTGAAAATGTTACAGTAATCAATGCATTTTTATAGCACTGATCGCTATAAAAATGCCAATGGTCCCAAAAATTTTTCAAAAGTGTCCGAAGTGTCCGCCATAAGGTCGCAGTACCGATAAAAATCACAGATCGCCTCCATTACTAGTAAAAACATTTTTTTTATAAAAAATGCCATAAAACTATCCCCTATTTTGTAGACGCTATAACCTTTGCGCAAACCAATCAATTAACGCTTATTGTGATTTTTTTTACGAAGAATATGTAGAAGAATACGTATCGGCCTAAACTGAGGAAAAAAAATGTGTTTTTTATATATATTTTTGGGGGATACTTATTACAGCAAAAAGTAAAAAATATTTTTTTTTTTTCAAAATTTCGCTCTATTTTTGTTTTTAGCGCAAAAAATTAAAACCGCAGAGGTGATCAAATACCACCAAAAGAAAGCTCTATTTGTGGGAAAAAAAAGGACACCAATTTTGTTTGGGAGCCACGTCGCACGACCGTCAATTGTCAGTTAAAGCGACGCAGTGCAAAAAGTGGCCCAGTCATTGACCAGCAAAATGGTCCTGGGCTGAAGTGGTTAATTGTGTTGTCTTATATTGCACTAGGTGTGTCAGAGGGACTGAGAGAGTTATTTAGGTCGAGGTGCAGAACACAGAACAGGCATTCTTGATAAAAGCAAGAATTGGTCTTGCTTTAAAAAAAAAAAATATTTGATGCTCCTGTCAAACTATTGCAGGAAATTGGGCTTTGGGTATTGGTGGTACCTTCACACTGTAACCCTATAGAGGTACTCTGGATTAAAGCAAGAATTTACCTTGCTGTAAAAAAAAAATTATTTAATGCACCGCTCAAACAGTTGCGGGAAAAATTGGTCTTTAGGTGTTGGTGGTGCTTTCACCCCGTAACCTTTTAGAGGTACTCTTGATGAAATGCAAAAATTGGCCTTGGTTGTAAAAAATGAAAATTTGATGCCCCTGTCAAACAGTTGTGAAAAAATGGACTTTGGGTATTGGTCGTGCTGCCTTCACACCATAATCCTACAGAGGTACTCTTGATAAAAGCAAAAATTGGCCTTGCCGTAAAAAAAATATATATGATGCCCCTGTCAAGCAGTTGCGAAAAAAATGGTCTTTGGGTGTTGGTGGTGCCTTTACCCCGTAACCTTCTAGAGATACTCTTGATGAAAGCAAGAATTGGCCTGGCTGTAAAAAATGTAAATGTGATGCACCTGTCAAACAGGTGTGGAAAACTTGGTCCTTGGGTGTTAATTGTGCCCATGAAACCTATGCCAAAAAATTACTGAAAGGTAAAATCAACGCCCACAAAGCTAGGCAGCCTAGACCAGTGATGGCGAACCTTGGCACTCCAGATGTTTTGGAACTACATTTCCCATGATGCTCATGCACTCTGCAGTGTAGCTGAGCATCATGGGAAATGTAGTTCAAAAACATCTGGGGTGCCAAGGTTAGCCATCACTGGCCTAGACAGTCTTGCTGAGATTACGGCTCCCAATAACACTTATTCAGCGACATCGGCATCAGGGGCTTGACAGCTGCTGCTAATCCAGGGCTCATTCATTTTGACAAATGTCAGCAGGTCAATGGAGTTTGTGGACAGACATGCTATTTTATCTGTCACAAAACCTTCAGCAGCACTGAATGCCCATTTGGAAAGCACGTTGGATGCAGGGCAACCCATCAGATCAATTTCATACTGGACAAATTGTGGGCTGCGAGCCAGGCCTTCCCGGCCAGCATTAGTGCCTGACCTCACAAATACGCTTCTGGAGGAATGGTCAAACATTCCCATAGACACACTCATAAACCTTTTGGACAGCTTTCCCAGAAAAGTTGGAGCTGTTATAGCTACAAATTGGGGGCCAACTCAATATCGAACCCTACGGACTAAGACTGGGATGCCATTAAAGTTCATGTGCGTGAAAAGGCAGGCATCCCAATACTTTTGCCAATATAGTGTATGTATTTCTTTGCTTCTATGCCTCCAAAACTGCCAGAATCCTCCTCCTCCTCCCTCTCCTCTTGTGTGTTCTGTCGTGTCCCAAGAATGGTGTCTGCGTAAAGTGTGCCCTAAGAGAAAAAAAGTCCTCCTCTTCCTCCTGCTTCTCTGCCATAAGTGCCTTGTCCATAATGACACACAGTGTAGACTCCAGCAGGAATACAAGATGGATTGTGTTACTGATGCATGCATTGTCACAGCTCACTATCCTTGTCGCCTCTTCAAATCGTGACAGTACAGTGAATGCATCCTTTATCAGCAGCCATTGGCTTGGGGGAAAAAAAAAAAGCTACCCTGAGCATGTCCGTGTGCCATACTTACACGTGTACTCTGCTGCATGTGCAGCCACTGCAGCATTTCCAAAGTTGAGTTACACCTGGTGGACATGTCACCAATTAGGTGGTTTACTGGCAGGTGGAATTCCTGCTGAATTTCTGCCAACCCAAAACTGGCTGTGTATGATCGCCTGAAATGGCAACGGACTCTTCTGGCCTGCTTTAGAAGATCTTGCAAACCTAGGTACCCTTGCAAATAAACGCTGCACCACCAAATTGAGGACATGTGCCAGACATGGCATATGTGCCAGGAATGGCATATGTGTCAACTTTCCCTGCCAAATGGCGGGCAGAAGGTTAGTGCCATTATCGCACACCACCATTCCTGGAACAAGCTTGCATGGCATGAACCCCCTGGGGGCCTACCCCTCCAGAGCTGAAAGAACCTCTGCTCCGGTGGGACTCCTGTCCCCTAGACAGACCAGCTGAAGAACTGCATGGCATCTTTTAGTCTGACTCTTTGAATGGCCCCTTGAACACTTAGTGGGTACTGGTGGGTCATAAAACAATCCAGCAGAGGAGGGCACAGAGGAGGAGCAGGTGGAGCTGACAGATCTTGCATCATCACCACCAGCTGTATGAAGACATGGCAGCAAAACAAGCTCCAGCACTGATCCCTGTCCTACATCTTTCCTAGTTGGAAGCAGAGTTACCCAGTGTGCTGTGAATGAAATATATCATCCACGATCATGCTTGCTGGACTACATGTCAGCAGTATTGGGGATCTTGCGGCTGACTGCCTTGTCCAATAATGACAAAACATTGGTTTCCACGTGATGGTACAGAGCTGGAATGGCCTTACATGCAAAGAAATAGCATCTGGGAACCTGCCTTTGTGGTACAGCACATTCTGCAAATACATAGAAGGGGGTAGAATCAACCAGACAGAAAGGCAGGAGTTGTAAAGCTAGCAATTGGGACAAGCTGGAATTTAGACGTTGGGTATGTGGGTGGCAGGGAGTGTATTTTTTTTGCTGCAGCAGCTGGGGCAGAGAAATTTGCCTGATATACTCTACAGCTGATGGTGTGCTGCTGGCAGACATGCTGCAAGGACCTGTGACACCCTTTGCTGTATCATCATCCCTATAAAAGCAGGCTGCTGAGAGGTCATGAGATATAGCAGGGGTAGACATGAAAGATGAAGAGTTGGGAGGAGAAGAATTGTGTCCCTTGTGTGTGGCTTTCAGGTGCTCTTGCCAATGGGCTGATTGGTGGCAGGTTAAATTCCTAGTCAAGCATGTGGTACTCCAAATGGCTGGCATTTTTGTCACTATTGATTTGCTTGCGGCAGAGATTGTAAACTGCAATAGTGAGATCGGCTGCACATGTGCTAAAAAAGGCCCACACAGCTGAGCTGTGGGAAGTGGGCCGGGAGATAAAAGCTCCACAATCTGATGGAATAGGGTGGCTGCTCTCTACTCCTCCATGATAGCTGCCTCTGGTGTACATCTTGCCTTGTTTGGGTTGTTTCACCTCCTCTGTTTTATCTGACGCACAAGTCGCGTTAGTGACCTCATCATCATCATCCACTCCATCCTCATCATCACTGGAGCCAACTTGGCAATACACTGTGGCTGGGGGAAGATGACTGCCAAATTGTTGTTTATCAGTGTTCTGCCCTCTTTGTTGGCTCATGTTACTCCCTCCCTCTACCTCAGAACCAACATCAGAATCAAGTAACATCAGTGAACCCTCTAGAAGCATGTGGCTGATGCTGTGTTCAAATAATTCACCTGACTCCTCCATGCCTGATGCTATGGCAGGAGTATCTGTGTACAAGGAGGCAGAAAAACCTGCTCTGGCAGCTCTGGTGGACTGCGCACTAGTGTCATCTTGGGTCATAGAGGATGAGGAGTATGAGGATAGTTTAGTAAGCCAGTCCACAACCTCCCCTGCATGCTGTGACTGGATAGCATGGGCAACATCACTAAACAGTAGACATGTGCACACTGAAATATTTCATTTCGGAATTTCGTTTTCGTCCGAAAAATACATTTATTTAGTTACATCCGAAATTCGTTCTTATTTATTTTGTTTTTTGTTAGAAATTGCATTAGTCCGAAAATCCGAATAAATTAAGGTTGAATCTGTCATTGAAGGCTTATGGTGTCTGTCGAATGTTCAAGGAAGATTCGACGGAGCAGCAAAACTGTACGACGCTGCAATCGTACATTTCTGGTCGAATGTTCTGCCTACAAGCTAGCTATAGTAGAATTCTAATGTTGTATGACTAGTAATAGTTATATTTATTGATTATTATTACTAGTCAACCAACATTAGAATTTTTCTATAGCCTATGGGTGCATTTGACCGGAAATGTACGATTGCAGCGTCATACAGTTTAGCTGCTCCGTCGAATCTTCTTAGAACTTTCGACAGACACCATAAGCCTTCAATGACAGATTCAACGTTTGTATGTTTTTCAATGCTTTGTCGAATCTTCGTCGTTCATGTTGAATTGTCAAGTTAGTTCTAGCTATTTTACTGCTCCTCCTCTTTGGTTACAATCAGCCAATAACATTCATCATCATCATTATTTTTATTTTACTTCCCCCACCCAATTCCAGCAGCGATCTTTTCTCTCTATAATGTCAAATCTTTTCTCTCTATAATGTCAAATCTTTTCTCTCTATAATGTCAAATCTTTTCTCTCTATAATGTCAAATCTTTTCTCTCTATGTCAAATCTTTTCGCTCTATGTTGAATCTTTTCTTTCTATGTAGAATAATCTTGGACTAATAGAGTTAAGGTTAGGCACATTCGACCACAGGTTCGATAGACACAGATTGTTATTGTGTTATTAGGTATGAATGAGTAGGAATGGTGGCGCTGCCTAAGTATATGCCTGTATCTGTGTGGGCCTATTGTTGGTCCACCCAGAGCAGAGTCAACTGTGGAGTAGCCCAATATTCTCCGTTGGACTAAATGGATAATGCGCTGATAATAGTTCCAAGACTACACAGTAACTAAAGAGCAACCACTCTGAGGCTGTCAGTTACACTTAGAGTGCTCTATGGGTAAGTCCTGACGTTAGACGCCTATAGAGATGTTAAGGTGGTAAGTTACTAGACAGTAAGATGCCTTAAGTGCCAGGGAACACCTGAGTTTGAACAAGAGGTGCTGTCTCTATGTAATAACAATACCAGGTATGGAGTTCCTAAATGTAAGCGTGTGCTTGCATGGGGAACATAAATATGGGACGGATATCATGTATATATATCGCTGGAAGATGTGTCAGGTTGTAAGTAGATATATGCCAAAAACCAACAATAATATGTACATCACATTAAGTATCAGCAAGATGTGTGAAAATTGTACAAATCCCAGTGTCATCAATCCAACCTGTGATCAGGTCGGGCAATTATACTCAATATTGTCCGTGACCCTAGAATGTAGGGGAAAAAATTGATGGTGTATAGCAGCCTATAGGTGTCACATATATAGTCCATACATGTCCATAAATCATTAAGCATAGAAATACAGAAATCCTGGTAGTGCAATTGGAGTCCGATAGCAGAGTATAGATGTGGTAAAGGGGTGCTCCTACGACACACTGCGCCGTGATCCCGGTGCTCCCCTCAGGATTCCCCACTCACCAGATAGAAGTCCCCTCTTGGGGTGGCGTGCATATAATGTGGGGTCCTGTGTCCGTAACTCCGCTCCTGTCCTTCCTCCAAAAAGAGATGTTAGGCTCCCGATATTCCCAAGGTTCTGCTTCCTTGTTTCCTCAAAACAAAAATCCAAGAGCTCCAATGGTGTGATAAAGTATGAGACCACGTGGTATAACAAAAATAGTGGTATTTATTGGTTGATAAAAATAAATGAATTATGTATTTATAACCTGCTGTAAAGCTGACTGATGCAGCAATGTAGTAGTACCGATACCCACGCTACTCCAATAATGGAGTGTGCGGATGAGGGTAAGAAAATCAAATTTAAAAGTCCATAGTGAATGGCAAATATAAAAACCAAAAAATAAATAAAATCAAAAAACAAGTAGTCAAAAAATCCGTGGTCTACAGCGGGCAGCAGTACAGGCTTCAAGTAAGCGGTGTATGTCGGTACTAGCCTGTCTGCAAGCCCAACATGTGCTGCCTGGGTGTTTGGCGTGCGCTCCAACCAAACCACCAGCCGTAACCCGGAAGTTCCGTGACCCGGAAGTGACGTAACGTAACACGTGACGTAGCGTAGCCTGACGTACGTTTCGAAATCTGGTTCGTCTTCTGAGGCTTGTCGTTGTAACGTCAGTTCTTGGTATTTATGGGAGTGGCCGGGCCGCATCATACCACCCACCCACTTTGGGCTTAACCAATGATCATACCCCATTAGCTCACAACAGCCAACAGTCGGGCAGGAATGATCGGGGACAGGTAAACCCTGGGGGTTAATATATATATATCCGCGGCTCGGCATATCCCATTTAAATACTCACAAAGGAAACTGTACAGAGTATGATAAATCTATGCCATATAAATTAACAAGGTGCAACTAGTGACATCTAGTATATGGAGAGAAGTTACTATCGAGATGTTTGTAAGGCTATTGGGACAATTCCAGCCTATGGGGGTGTTGTTGTATGCATACAGCATATACAAAAGACGTCTATAAAAGGGTAAGTGAAGCAATGCCTAAGGGCCAGGATAAATATACTCCAATCCCTAGTCTGGAGATAGATAATATCCATGAATGTGTGACGGAGATCCCGTGCAATAACAATAGTGGAAAGTAGAAATATACTAGGGGCGCACAACAGTGCACTCGTAGTGTAAATTTACAGTGGATAAGTGAATAAATGGACATATAGAAGCGTCCTATATAATGATATCCTGGACTCGATACATTATATGTCCTAGTGATAATAGTACACGTGATTATGAGTCATAAAGGTAGTGCTAGGTGCAGTAGTGTGCTGTTTCTAAGTCCTCAGCTATAAGGGGGATTTATCCTATGTTAATAGGACCAACATATCACACATACGGACACGAAGCACATAGTGTTCAAATATTGGGTGTTGGTAACACGCCTAAATAACAGAAGTAGCAAGTGAATAACTCTATGTGAGAGCTAGTGATAATAGGATAAACCCTACTATGTGTAAATAAAAGTGAAGCCTATTAAGGCGTGAACCTAGATATTAGACTGGGGGTCCCAGCAATAATATCTATAAAAGGTCTGCAGATAGTGAATAAAAATCATAATAGGTGGATGATCATTAAACTGAATAAGCAATGTAAAGGATTACTATATACGTAGTAAATGTGAGTGTCCCCACGGACCAGCAAGGAGAAAGGGGGGGGGGGGGGGGAAATTAGGGGTTAGCTAAAAAGCAATTAAGATCTATGTCGACATTGAGGCCATGTGGCACCAATGTCCCCAGTCGATAGATCCAGCTCGTTTCGTTTTGCGAAACGGCTATTTCTTTGTTCCCTCCCCTCCAATTGTCTTTGATACTGTCTATGCCATAGAATATGAGGTCTGATGGGTCCTTCTGATGGAACTCCTCAAAGTGCCGGTACAGGTGGTGTTTAGAGGATCCTTTCCTAATGAGGTTAATGTGCTCTCTTATCCTAATTCGTAATTCCCTGGTGGTTCTGCCTATGTACTGCATATGGCAAGGGCACTCGATAGCATACGTAACATGGGTGGTGTTACATGTGATAAGATTTCGTATCTTGTACACTTTCTGGTCGTTCCTTGATCTAAATTCAATTTTTCTCCGGGGTTGGGGTTTGCTAACTTTACATGCCAGGCACCTCTGACATTTGAAAAACCCTTTAAGATCTGGGCATATTTCAACTTGTTTTGGAGGGTTGATAACATTGTGTACCAAATGGTGTCTCAGGGTAGGGGCCTTCCTGTAGATAAATGAGGGCTTGTTGGGAAGGATTTTGGTTAGTATACAGTCTTCCTTCAGGATAGGCCAGTATTTTTTAAGGATGTTTTCAAACTCCTTGTACTGGGAATTGAAGCCTGTAATGAAAGGGCAGTTGTTCCGGCTTTGGTCTGTTATTGTTTTCTGCTTAAGAAGGTCTTTACGGTCTTTCTGTGAGACTTCAGTTTGCAATTTTTCCAGGCTTTCAGAGTTATACCCCTTCTCTTTAAATCTACCCACAACGTTTTGGGCTTGCCTTGCATAGTCCTCGTTTGAGTCACAGTTCCTTCTGAGCCTAAGCAGTTGTCCTTTAGGAATATTGGCCTTCCATTTTGGATGGTGGCAGCTGTTAATAGGAATGTATCCATTCCTGTCGGTCTCTTTGAAAAATGTTCTGGTATGTAATACTGTGCCACTCTTATAGATTTCTAGGTCTAGGTATTCGATTTTCTCGGTACTAAACTTCCCAGTAAACTTAAGATGAAACCTATTGTTGTTAAGATTGCCTAGAAATTCTTGTAAGGCCTCAACTGTTCCGTCCCAGAGGATGAGGAGGTCATCGATATAACGACGGTACATCATGATTTCTTGATGGTTCCCGTTATAGATGTATTCATCCTCCCATACGTTCATCATGAGGTTCGCAACGCTGGGGGCATATCGTGCCCCCATTGCCACCCCCTTAGTTTGGACGTAATACTCGTTAGCATACCAAAAGTGGTTACACTCCATCGCAAGTTTCAGCCCTTCCAGTATATACTGTATCTGTTCTTGTCTGTATGTGGTCTTTTCATACAGAGCTGTGGCCACCCCCATAATGCCATCTTCCTGCTCAATACTAGTGTACAGGGAGCTAACATCTATGGTGACTAGCACCAGATTGTCCACTCCCTCTACCTCTCTCAGTTCTTGTATCAGTTGGAGGCTATCTCTAAGGTACGATTTTCCTTGTTTGACCAACGGTTGCAGGAAGGTGTCTAGGTACTCTCCTAGTCGTGAAAAGATAGAGTTAATACCACTGATAATCGGCCTCCCAGGTGGTTTTGTCATGTTTTTGTGGACTTTTGGGGTATAATATATAACCGGCGTCTTTGTAGAGTTGGAGATGAGATATTCTGCCTCTTTTCCGCTGAGTATTCCTATATCTTTTCCCTTTCCAACATATTTTTCAAGCTTCCTTTGGTATTTGTGTTTGGGGTTACCATTTAGTTTTAGGTACGTATTGGGTACTGAGAGAAGGTTCTGCATTTCTTCCTCGTAATCACTAAGGCTTAGAATGACTAGGCCCCCCCCCTTGTCCGCCGGGCGGATGACCACTTCGTGCTTGTTCCCGATATCTTTAATTGTTTTCCAAGTGCTTTTGCTCTTCCTGTTAATCTTTCTCTCCAGTTTTCTGAGATCATTTTCCACCATTTTTTTAAAAGCGATCACACATTGATTCCCTGGATTAGTAGGGTTAAAAATGGAATTATTTTTTAGACCCGTATGTTTGTACCGTGAGTCATTTATCACGTTTTCCTCTTTGTTGTTGGCAAAGAATTTCTTTAAATTGATTTTCCTTAGAAATTTCTGAAAATCAATATAGACCTCAAATTGGTCCAGGGGCTTGTCAGGGGCATATTTTAGCCCAAGGTCTAAGATTTTAATTTCCTCTGTGGTAAGGGTAACCCCGCTTAGGTTGAAGATTCCCCTACCTAATGATGTCTTGGCCTTTTGTTTCTTCCCTCCCCTACACCCTCTGGACCGCTTTCTCTTTGTGGATGTCTCTGTGGTAATCCTCCTGGTTGTGTCATCTGTCTGTTGTCCCATGTTGGATCCCGTTGGTCCATTCGTGGTTCTCGATGGTCGTCCTCTCTTTGGGATTTCAGAAATTTCTAAGGAAAATCAATTTAAAGAAATTCTTTGCCAACAACAAAGAGGAAAACGTGATAAATGACTCACGGTACAAACATACGGGTCTAAAAAATAATTCCATTTTTAACCCTACTAATCCAGGGAATCAATGTGTGATCGCTTTTAAAAAAATGGTGGAAAATGATCTCAGAAAACTGGAGAGAAAGATTAACAGGAAGAGCAAAAGCACTTGGAAAACAATTAAAGATATCGGGAACAAGCACGAAGTGGTCATCCGCCCGGCGGACAAGGGGGGGGGCCTAGTCATTCTAAGCCTTAGTGATTACGAGGAAGAAATGCAGAACCTTCTCTCAGTACCCAATACGTACCTAAAACTAAATGGTAACCCCAAACACAAATACCAAAGGAAGCTTGAAAAATATGTTGGAAAGGGAAAAGATATAGGAATACTCAGCGGAAAAGAGGCAGAATATCTCATCTCCAACTCTACAAAGACGCCGGTTATATATTATACCCCAAAAGTCCACAAAAACATGACAAAACCACCTGGGAGGCCGATTATCAGTGGTATTAACTCTATCTTTTCACGACTAGGAGAGTACCTAGACACCTTCCTGCAACCGTTGGTCAAACAAGGAAAATCGTACCTTAGAGATAGCCTCCAACTGATACAAGAACTGAGAGAGGTAGAGGGAGTGGACAATCTGGTGCTAGTCACCATAGATGTTAGCTCCCTGTACACTAGTATTGAGCAGGAAGATGGCATTATGGGGGTGGCCACAGCTCTGTATGAAAAGACCACATACAGACAAGAACAGATACAGTATATACTGGAAGGGCTGAAACTTGCGATGGAGTGTAACCACTTTTGGTATGCTAACGAGTATTACGTCCAAACTAAGGGGGTGGCAATGGGGGCACGATATGCCCCCAGCGTTGCGAACCTCATGATGAACGTATGGGAGGATGAATACATCTATAACGGGAACCATCAAGAAATCATGATGTACCGTCGTTATATCGATGACCTCCTCATCCTCTGGGACGGAACAGTTGAGGCCTTACAAGAATTTCTAGGCAATCTTAACAACAATAGGTTTCATCTTAAGTTTACTGGGAAGTTTAGTACCGAGAAAATCGAATACCTAGACCTAGAAATCTATAAGAGTGGCACAGTATTACATACCAGAACATTTTTCAAAGAGACCGACAGGAATGGATACATTCCTATTAACAGCTGCCACCATCCAAAATGGAAGGCCAATATTCCTAAAGGACAACTGCTTAGGCTCAGAAGGAACTGTGACTCAAACGAGGACTATGCAAGGCAAGCCCAAAACGTTGTGGGTAGATTTAAAGAGAAGGGGTATAACTCTGAAAGCCTGGAAAAATTGCAAACTGAAGTCTCACAGAAAGACCGTAAAGACCTTCTTAAGCAGAAAACAATAACAGACCAAAGCCGGAACAACTGCCCTTTCATTACAGGCTTCAATTCCCAGTACAAGGAGTTTGAAAACATCCTTAAAAAATACTGGCCTATCCTGAAGGAAGACTGTATACTAACCAAAATCCTTCCCAACAAGCCCTCATTTATCTACAGGAAGGCCCCTACCCTGAGACACCATTTGGTACACAATGTTATCAACCCTCCAAAACAAGTTGAAATATGCCCAGATCTTAAAGGGTTTTTCAAATGTCAGAGGTGCCTGGCATGTAAAGTTAGCAAACCCCAACCCCGGAGAAAAATTGAATTTAGATCAAGGAACGACCAGAAAGTGTACAAGATACGAAATCTTATCACATGTAACACCACCCATGTTACGTATGCTATCGAGTGCCCTTGCCATATGCAGTACATAGGCAGAACCACCAGGGAATTACGAATTAGGATAAGAGAGCACATTAACCTCATTAGGAAAGGATCCTCTAAACACCACCTGTACCGGCACTTTGAGGAGTTCCATCAGAAGGACCCATCAGGCCTCATATTCTATGGCATAGACAGTATCAAAGACAATTGGAGGGGAGGGAACAAAGAAATAGCCGTTTCGCAAAACGAAACGAGCTGGATCTATCGACTGGGGACATTGGTGCCACATGGCCTCAATGTCGACATAGATCTTAATTGCTTTTTAGCTAACCCCTAATTTCCCCCCCCCCCCCCCTTTCTCCTTGCTGGTCCGTGGGGACACTCACATTTACTACGTATATAGTAATCCTTTACATTGCTTATTCAGTTTAATGATCATCCACCTATTATGATTTTTATTCACTATCTGCAGACCTTTTATAGATATTATTGCTGGGACCCCCAGTCTAATATCTAGGTTCACGCCTTAATAGGCTTCACTTTTATTTACACATAGTAGGGTTTATCCTATTATCACTAGCTCTCACATAGAGTTATTCACTTGCTACTTCTGTTATTTAGGCGTGTTACCAACACCCAATATTTGAACACTATGTGCTTCGTGTCCGTATGTGTGATATGTTGGTCCTATTAACATAGGATAAATCCCCCTTATAGCTGAGGACTTAGAAACAGCACACTACTGCACCTAGCACTACCTTTATGACTCATAATCACGTGTACTATTATCACTAGGACATATAATGTATCGAGTCCAGGATATCATTATATAGGACGCTTCTATATGTCCATTTATTCACTTATCCACTGTAAATTTACACTACGAGTGCACTGTTGTGCGCCCCTAGTATATTTCTACTTTCCACTATTGTTATTGCACGGGATCTCCGTCACACATTCATGGATATTATCTATCTCCAGACTAGGGATTGGAGTATATTTATCCTGGCCCTTAGGCATTGCTTCACTTACCCTTTTATAGACGTCTTTTGTATATGCTGTATGCATACAACAACACCCCCATAGGCTGGAATTGTCCCAATAGCCTTACAAACATCTCGATAGTAACTTCTCTCCATATACTAGATGTCACTAGTTGCACCTTGTTAATTTATATGGCATAGATTTATCATACTCTGTACAGTTTCCTTTGTGAGTATTTAAATGGGATATGCCGAGCCGCGGATATATATATATTAACCCCCAGGGTTTACCTGTCCCCGATCATTCCTGCCCGACTGTTGGCTGTTGTGAGCTAATGGGGTATGATCATTGGTTAAGCCCAAAGTGGGTGGGTGGTATGATGCGGCCCGGCCACTCCCATAAATACCAAGAACTGACGTTACAACGACAAGCCTCAGAAGACGAACCAGATTTCGAAACGTACGTCAGGCTACGCTACGTCACGTGTTACGTTACGTCACTTCCGGGTCACGGAACTTCCGGGTTACGGCTGGTGGTTTGGTTGGAGCGCACGCCAAACACCCAGGCAGCACATGTTGGGCTTGCAGACAGGCTAGTACCGACATACACCGCTTACTTGAAGCCTGTACTGCTGCCCGCTGTAGACCACGGATTTTTTGACTACTTGTTTTTTGATTTTATTTATTTTTTGGTTTTTATATTTGCCATTCACTATGGACTTTTAAATTTGATTTTCTTACCCTCATCCGCACACTCCATTATTGGAGTAGCGTGGGTATCGGTACTACTACATTGCTGCATCAGTCAGCTTTACAGCAGGTTATAAATACATAATTCATTTATTTTTATCAACCAATAAATACCACTATTTTTGTTATACCACGTGGTCTCATACTTTATCACACCATTGGAGCTCTTGGATTTTTGTTTTGAGGAAACAAGGAAGCAGAACCTTGGGAATATCGGGAGCCTAACATCTCTTTTTGGAGGAAGGACAGGAGCGGAGTTACGGACACAGGACCCCACATTATATGCACGCCACCCCAAGAGGGGACTTCTATCTGGTGAGTGGGGAATCCTGAGGGGAGCACCGGGATCACGGCGCAGTGTGTCGTAGGAGCACCCCTTTACCACATCTATACTCTGCTATCGGACTCCAATTGCACTACCAGGATTTCTGTATTTCTATGCTTAATGATTTATGGACATGTATGGACTATATATGTGACACCTATAGGCTGCTATACACCATCAATTTTTTCCCCTACATTCTAGGGTCACGGACAATATTGAGTATAATTGCCCGACCTGATCACAGGTTGGATTGATGACACTGGGATTTGTACAATTTTCACACATCTTGCTGATACTTAATGTGATGTACATATTATTGTTGGTTTTTGGCATATATCCACTTACAACCTGACACATCTTCCAGCGATATATATACATGATATCCGTCCCATATTTATGTTCCCCATGCAAGCACACGCTTACATTTAGGAACTCCATACCTGGTATTGTTATTACATAGAGACAGCACCTCTTGTTCAAACTCAGGTGTTCCCTGGCACTTAAGGCATCTTACTGTCTAGTAACTTACCACCTTAACATCTCTATAGGCGTCTAACGTCAGGACTTACCCATAGAGCACTCTAAGTGTAACTGACAGCCTCAGAGTGGTTGCTCTTTAGTTACTGTGTAGTCTTGGAACTATTATCAGCGCATTATCCATTTAGTCCAACGGAGAATATTGGGCTACTCCACAGTTGACTCTGCTCTGGGTGGACCAACAATAGGCCCACACAGATACAGGCATATACTTAGGCAGCGCCACCATTCCTACTCATTCATACCTATTTATCCTGTCCCCGAGGGGACAGTCATTTTAGGAAGGCAGCAGCCTCAGACCTTTGATATCCTAGCGCAGGTTTCTTTATATCTGTTATTGTGTTATTGTCAGCGTCATGTCGAATCTCCTATCTATATCGAACTGTTGTCGCAACAAAAACGAAAATAAAGCATTTGTTTATGTCGGATCTTTCGGTTTTCGGATTCTGCGCTTTCGCTTGTTAAAACGATAACGAAAATACCTGAAATTCTGACAAAAATACATTTGGATGAAAACGAATGCACATGTCTACTAAACAGAGACAAATGTGCCCTGCCTGAGAACAGACCATGTTCACCTTTGCCTGTGGACACAGACGATGCTGGCCCCTCATAGTGGCATGGGAACGTCTGCCTCTCCTTGCTGGCCTCTCAGACATTATGGGGGGGGGGGTATTGCACAAATTAAATAGAAACTGGGAAATGTGTGATTGGATGCACTTTTTTGAATGAAAAGTGGTGTTTGGTGCACTTTAATTTGAGGACTGACGCTGACAGAAATGTAAAAACTATAAATAAAAAAAGCGGGGGGGGGGGGGGGACGACACCAGCATCACAGTTAGAAAAATTGCGGCTGACAGTTGAAAAGAAGGGGGCAAACAGGGGCCAAAAAAATGAATAAAAAAAAAAAACATGCAGCAACCAAAAAAAGGGTATATGTTATGTAATGCTGTGTTAAACACTACACTACACTAACACTACGCTGACTCTACACTATACCGCAGTGTTAATCAAATCTAGTTCTCAAGGCGCACCAATAGGTCATGTTTTTAGGATGAAATGGCTGTGGTAATTACTAGGGTTGTCCGATACCGATACTAGTATCGGTATCGGGACTGATACTAGTATCGGTATCGGGACCAATACTGAGCAATTGTGCGAGTACTTGTACTCGCGGAAATGCTCCCGATGATTCCCCCGATACTTTTTTTCCCCCTGAGAGCGGGTGGAGAGGGGGCGGAGAGCGGGTGGAGAGGGGGCTGAGAGCGGAACAGAGCAGTCCTCGGGTATGGAGGAGAGGAGAGCTGCTGCCGCTGCCGCCTAGATCCCAAAGAGAAAGCCAAGCCAATCCCCCCCGCCGCTGCCTTTTAGTTGATTAGCGCTTGGGGAACATAACAGATTTCATTTGAATAGCTGTGTGTTCCCTGCCGCGCCTCGTCATATATAGCCCCTCCCCCTTGTCCGGGCACTTTGATAGACAGATCACCCGTCCCAGGATTGGGGGGGGGGGGCTTGGCTTTCTCTTTGGGGACACAAGGCTGCATTTAGGCAAAAGGCTGCATTTAGGGACATGGCTGCATTTAGGGACAGGGCTGCATTTAGGGACATGGCTGCATTTAGGGACAAGGCTGCATTTGGGGACACAAGGCTGCATTTATGGACATGGCTGAATTTAGGGACATAGGTGCATTTAGGGACAAGGCTGCATTTAAGGACATGGCTGCATTTAGGGACAAGGCTGCATTTGGGGACACAAGGCTGCATTTGGGGACATGGCTGCATTTAGGGACAAGGCTGCATTTAGGGACGTGGCTGCATTTAGGGACGTGGCTGCATTTAGGGACAAGGCTGCATTTGGGGACACAAGGCTGCATTTGGGGACACAAGGCTGCATTTAGGGACATGGCTGCATTTAGGGACAAGGCTGCAGTTATACCAACATTACACTAACACTCTACTCTGAGTCACAAAAAGTGCACACACTAACTCGCTAGTTGCAAACTGAGCCCTACTTGATCTATCTCCACTCCAAGACAATGTAAAAGCTTCCTATGGGAAGTTACCTTTTATAGTGTGGGGTGGGAATATGAGCACTGAGCCGTGATTGGAGAAAGTCATCATCACTATGTCCAATCAGGGCTCTGACAGTGCTCTGTGCCCTAATTGGCAAAGCCTTGTACCTGATCAGGGATCAGATGCAAGGCTTCATTCAATTAGGGCCCTAGAATGCACTGTGAAGCACGCAGTGCACTGTGGGGCACTTGGCCTGATAGGGTGAACAGGCGATGTTCGGGCTGAACTTTTGCTCAGCTCGAACCGTTTAGGAAAAAATACATGTTGCTGTATTGCTTCAAAAGTATAAGCTGTAAATTAACTTAAAGGTATTTGTATATTACCTAATGTCCATCTAAGACTACGCTGCCCACAATGCAACACTGCTGTGATAATTCACCAAATGGAAAGTGTGTACAAATAGGGAGAGCATGCTGTGCGTGTTAGACTGGGCATGAATTGACTACCCATGGGTAACACCACTAAAGGCCTGTACACACATTCAAAAAAGTACGAAAAATAACACTTTCGGAGTGATTGTACAATGATCTGATGGTTAGTATACAGCTTTTGAGAGCCAAATTATCTGATGGGACCAGAATGAAAATTTTCCTTGTGCTATTGCTGTAGTTTTTATTTTTATTATTATAGTAAAAGTGGTTGTTATAGTATTTATATTTATATAGTTATAGTAATATATAATTTTAAAAATGTGAAAGGAAAATTTACCAAGAGAAATTTCATAGTTTTCGCTACTGACCCCTCTGAAAATTCTCAATTGCCTGCCAGCCTACGGCTTCAGCAGAGTCAATGACGTGAACCAAGCATGCAGTAAGTAAATATAGAACTCCTAATCTGTGTATTTGCTGCAGGTTAGTGACTGAAAGTAATGAATCCAGCAACCAGAAACAGAGCAACATAGACAAGAAAACCATACTTTCTCAAAAGAAAACATCAGCAATGGCGCCCTGCATGTTTTTCATAGACAAGTTTTCTATAAATTTTGTTTATGTATGGTTTTGTATTAACCATGCTTCTTTATACACATCTATATTTTATGTAAAACAGGATAGTGATTTATTATCCTGAGTTGACCTGTGCTATGCATTGAGCAGGAAATAGCTGTGACGTGTGTTTTGTGTGTGACAGAACTTATGCGTGGGTCTGCAGTGTTTTCTCTAACATACGGAATGTGGACAGTCAGACAGAAGCAATCCTCCAAATAAAGCTCAGACTGGTCATCTAATTAAGTGGAAGCTAGAACAGTTATTTGAAAACCACAAGTTTGAAAGCGGATGTTCACCTCTTAAACTGGTGGAAGTGTGGGTGTAATAGTGGAGACACCTTGTGGCGTCACACAAGGCTTCCTTATAGATGATTGGATGAAATGTTTGCTGTATACTGTTTAAATTCACTACTTTCAGAATAGGATGTATTCACAATAGCAAGAAAAAATATCCAGATCACACAGCAGACTGTGGAGCAACAAGTATTGGGATAAATGGCCCAGGTAATCATTTATGTTAAATATATTTGCCTAACAATCAGGTTTTTCTCAATAGATACATGTTATAGAAAACTTTTATACAAATCTTAATAGAAATAGAGATTTAACAATGCATTTTATATTTTATGACAATACACTTAATTAATCATAACTGTGGCTATTACTTATTACAAATGTTGCTTCCTTTTGCTTTTATAGCTTTTTGGAGTTATATGTTTTTGTCCACTGAAGATGTTAAAATGATGCTCTTTGTCACATAGCATTACATTTACAGCTGAGTTTACAGAATGCACTCATGGGGACCTGTAGATACAATTGTGTGTACAGAATGTGCTCATGGGAACCTGTAGATACAGCTGTGTTTACAGAATGTGCTCATGGGGACCTGTCGTAATACAGCTGTGTACAGAATACACACATCGGAACCTGTGGATACAGCTGTATGTACAGAATGTGTTCATGGGAACCTGTAGATACAGCTCTGTGTACAGAATGTACTCATGGGAACCTGTAGATACAGCTCTGTGTGCAGAATGTACTCATGGGAACCTGTAGATACAGCTCTGTGTACAGAATGTGCTCACGGGACCTGTAGGATACAGCTGTGTGTACAGAATGCACTCATCAGAACCTGTAGATAAAGGCTGTGTGTACAGAATGTGCTCACGGAGACCTGTAGATACAGCTGTGTGTGCAGAATGTGCTCATGATGACCTGTAGGATACAGCTGTGTGTACAGAATGTGCTCATGGGGACCTGTAGATACAGCTGTGTGTACAGAATGCGCTCATCAGGACCTGTAGATACAGTTGTGTATACAGAATGTGCTCATGGGGACCTATGGAATACAGCTGTATGTACAGAATGCAGTCATCAGGACCTGTAGATACAGCTGTTTGTACATAATGTGCTCATGGGGACCTGTAGATATAGTTGTGTGTACAGAATACACTCACTGGGACTTACCAATACAGCTATGTATGCATAATGCACATATGGGGACTTGTAGGCAGAACTGTGTATACAGAAGGCATTCATGGTGACCTGTAGATACATCAATACATTTGTGTGTACATAATGTGCTCATTGGAACCTGTGGCTACAGCTGTGTTTACAGAATGTCCTGATGGGGACCTATAGGTACAGATATGTATGCAGAATGCACTCAAGTGAAACTGTAGATGCAGCTGCGTGTACTGAATGCACTTAAGTGAAACTGTGGATACAGCTACAGAATGCTCTCAATATACAAAGATCTAATACTCTTTAGTGATTGTGTTGCATTGGAGCACTATTTAAATACTTTTCATTTGAGGTAACTTACAATATTATATGCAAGAAAAAAGGTTATATACAATAGTTCCAAAGCTGATCATGTCACTGTTTGATTGAATGCTTGTCACATGGCGGCTCTATGGGCAACCGAATATACACAGTTTTGTGTCCTTTTACATCAGGCTACCTCTGATCTGTCATGTTTAGGTCTGGAAAACCAAACAAGGGCCTGGATGGACTTGGAGGTAGGCAGATGTAAGTGAACACAATTCAGTTTACTTCCGCCTGCTCATAAACCTGCATGAAGCTTCTGATCAAGTCCTACTGAAAAACTGACAGATGGACCCAATTGGAAAACCATATGTGAAAAAGACCTTAATCACATTAAAGTGATTGTAAAGGCTATTTTTAGGGACTAAAATAAACAAAGACATTATGCTTAACTTCTCTATGCATTTTCGAAAGCGTTCCCTTAACTTCTCTTCTGGACTCCACCAACAGCATTGAATTGGGGGGAGAACAAGTAGTGGGGAGCTTTTAACCTTAATGCAGAGAATCCGTTAAGTTAAAAACACTTATGCCCTGTACACATGACCGGTTCGTCTGAAGAAAGCTGTCCGATGGACGAATGTGTGGGCCCCATTTTTTTTTTTATATATAGACAGGAACTGTCTGAAAGAGGCTGCAGGAGATCAGCAGCAATGAGATGTAAAATGGAATGAAAAAAGGGTATAGCATATGAAAAAAAAAGACTATGAAACACACTGCTTTAACAAACTTAGAAGCCTTTCATTCGTATTTTGCATCGGCCATACCACTACTTAAAAAAAATGATCGCACATTTACAAAGCACAGCAATATACTTTATAGATGTGCTTAGCACTCAGTTTTGGAACTCTGAAGTCAATGGAGTGCCATTAAATAATTGGAGAGTGTAAGAAAAGACCAGGAGAAGAGAATGCACATAAGGCCTTTCAAAGCCTCATGACTGACTCCTCTCTCTACTGCATTCATTTCAAAAGGAAAATATCTGTCTAATGCATCTATATGACTTTTCTTTTTTTTCTTTTTTTTAAAGTGTATTTTGTGCGTGTACTCGAGAGAGGAGCCGGACTGCAGGAGTTGGGAGTAGGCAGGCCTCCCCCAGAGGCAATCTGCCACCTTTCTCCATGCCCCGGGTGGCAATGGCAGGTGTGTGAGGGGGTCCTCCCACACGCTTTGAAGCCCAACGGGGCAGAGGGACTCCCTATAAGGGAGTGAGAGGATTTAGCCGGCTCAACCAGCCCCGTTAGTCCTTTGCCTCTCTTTTTAGAGACCGCGTGGTCAAAGTGCATGCATGTTAACACAATTTCGAGTGCGTGTAAGTGTGGTGTTTTTTTGTGGGAGGGGGTGGGCGTACTAAGCGCAGGCTTACCTCGCATAGCACACCCACCAGGAGCCGGGCTGAGACCACCAAACTCAATTCACATGTAGCCGAGACCGGGATCCGAACCCCTAGCTGCAGAGGTGAATGGCTTGTCAGCGCAGTGCCAATCGCGTTGAGCCACCGCAGCTCCTATATGACTTTTCTTAGTGTTAAACTGCTGTTTAAATCTTTGCCTTTCTTCTTAGATGATTATTATGTTTTCAGTAACAAAACGACTCGTGACAGTGGTTGCTGCCGTTGTCTCGATTAAATATAGTAAACATAAACAGCACTAAGAAAAGAATGCAGCCTAAACCACAAATTACAGCACGCAAACAATTAGCTGGCTGCAACAAAGAGAGAGAAAAAAATAAAAGCCAATTTCTCAGAACACTTAACAACTAGGTTCTTATTTTAAAAGCACGTTACATGCTAAGTGGTGATGGAAACCTCCATGCTTTCAAAGAAAACGTGTAATTTTTAAAGTCACACGCAGTTAAAATAGTACTGGTATTAAGAACATTGTGTGATGAATCCAAATACAGTATACCGCTGGTAAACTTCTACTTTGTTGCACTATGGTGGCATACCGCATTATACTTACCCACATGCATTACAGATAAAGCCAAAGTTTCCTCATTCATATCATTTAAATTTATCATGATATATGAAATTCATGATGTAAAGGTTTTCCTTTTCTTATAGAGGGAAAATTTAATAAATTTGTATGCACTCCCTTCAAAAATATATTTTATTTTATTATAAAAATGCCCGTCCAAAACTCTTGTAGGTCATGCTGGTGATATTGTCTTGTTTTATAAAATATAATAAAGTATACCGCTAGACAAAACATTTTTTAAGTTTTGTATAGACTTTAGGAAGAGCTATAACTGTCAGGTTTTTCCTGATGTCTATGTTCACTGGGGAGATTCAACCTCTGGTCTAGTGACCTTTGTATCCATCCACCTTATATGGCCGAGGTCATTGACCAAATGTTAGCCATCCATCCCTGCCCTTTGTTTACATTCAGTGGGAGGGGGTATGAGTCATGGTTGTTAGGATGCTGGCAGATGCTGACACCCTAACAACCAAGGGGTCTGAGGAAGCTGCCATATTTAATAGAGGTAGTAGTACAACGGATACAAAATATGATTTTTCCATGCAGCTGGATGTTTGGGGTTCAGTTAATGGCCGAATGCCCCATTTAGTTCAACCATTCAACTAATTCTAAACAGGCACAATTCAGACCAAACATGGATTTGGCCATAATTTAAAGCTTATCCCTATTGGTGTTCATCTTTAGATGGACCATTTTAAATTGATGGTCATTGCAGAAGGGCCCCCTTACACTGGTTGTCAAGAGAAGAAAATCCCTATTACAATGGTGGTCAGGGGGAAGAATACATCTTACGATGGTGGTCACTGACAATAAAAATCCCTTACATTAGTGGCCAGTGAAAATAATGCTCTGTACATTGATGCTCAGTGGTAAAAATGTCTCTCTTACAGATGGCTAAAATTATCATTAGTCTCAGTGTTTCCTTATCTGAAGCCTCGTACACAAGACGAGAAACTCGACGGGCGAAACACATCGTTTTGCTCGTCGAGTTCCTTGTTAGGATGTTGAGGATCTCGGCGAGCCAAATTTCCCCATTCCCGTCGAGGAAAAAGAAGACATGCTCTCTTTTTGGCTCGACGAGATCCTCGACAGTTTCCTCGTCGAAAAGTGTACACACGACCGGTTTCCTCGGCGGAAAAAAGTCGTGTGTACGAGGCCTAAGGGCAAAAATTGCTCAAGAAACTCCTTGCAAACTCTAGAGAAATGGCTAAAAAAGGTTGGACAAACCCTTCCCAGCTCTATCAGCTCCACCAAAAAAAATTAAAACAAACTTTTAGCCTAGAGTTACACGTTTATCTCAGATTGAATGTTCTCTATGTTTGATTGCTAGCCACAGCAATGCATGCAATTAACCACTTGAGATCCGCGCTATAGACGAAATACGTCCGCAGCGCGGCTCTCAAGTGCCAAGTGGCCGTTTAAAAACGGCCTTAATGTGCATTACCCGCGCGCGCCACTGGGTGGCGCGCGGCGGGTAAAAACTGTCCCGACGCATCGCCGAAGACCCGATGCGTGTACCTGGCGGCCGCGATGTCTGCCGGGTACACGCGATCGTCGGTGACACGGTAGGTGACAGCAGGAACGTGGAGCTCTGTGTGTAAACACAGAGCTCCACGTGCTGTCAGAGGAGAGGAGACCGATCTGTGTCTCTTGTACATAGAGACACAGCATCGGTCCCCTCCCCCAGTCACCCCCCTCCCCCCACACAGTTATAACACACCCAGGCTACACAGTTAACCCCTTCCTCACCCCCTAGTGTTAACCCCTTCACTGCCAGTCACATTTATACAGTAATTAGTGCATTTTTATAGCACTGATCGCCGTATAAATGTGAATGGCGCCAAATTTGTGTCAAAAGTGTCCGATACGTCCGCCGCAATATCCCAGTCCCAATAAAAATCGCAGATCGCCGCCATTACTAGTAAAAAAAAAAAATAATAAAAAAAATCATAATTCTGTTCCCCATTTTGTAGGCGCTATAACTTTTGCGCAAACCAGTCGCTTATTGTGATTTTTTTTTTTTTTTTACAAAAATACATCGAAAAATACGTATCGGCCTTAACTGAGAAAAAAAATAGTTTTTTTAAAAAAAATTGGGATATTTATTATAGCAACAAGTTAAAAAAAAATATATTTTTTTTAAATTGTTGCTCTTTTTTTGTTTATAGCGCAAAAAATAAAAACCGCAGAGGTGATCAAATACCACCAAAAGAAAGCTCTATTTGTGGGGAAAAAAGGACGCCAATTTTGTTTGGGAGCCACGTCGCACGACCGCGCAATTGTCAGTTAAAGCGACGCAGTGCCGGACGCTGAGATTTCGCCTGGGAACGAAGGGGGTTTATGTGCCCAGTAAGCAAGTGGTTAAAGAATTACACAGCCGGCTGTTCCTATTTACACCAGTTTAGCAGATGATAGCAAAACAGCATTCTGAGTAGGGTGTTACAAAAAACTGGTGCGTTCTTGCTTGTTGGAGAACAGGTTGGGCAGTTTTGTACCCCAAGCCTGTGCACCTCACATTAGTCATATGGGGTAGATTTACTAAATCTGGAGCACTCAGAATCTGGTATGGTAGCTAATCAGCTTCTAACTTCAGCTTGTTCAAAAAAGTTTTGTCAATAAAACCTGGAAGTTGATTTGTTTCTCTGCAGAGCTGCACTAGATTTTGCACTCTCCAGCTTTAGTAAATAACCCCTACCATCTCCTCCTTTGGTCAAATAGTAAAGAAAATTACTCTAGTTGTCCAAATTTGGCAGTGTGTGGTTATTGTGCAACTGCTTCTCACTTTTTGTAAGCAATGTTGTTTTCAAAACCAAAAGCATTGCAAATTGGAATTAAAGCCATGAGTATGCATAGCCACCTATGTAAAACATCAAAGTCAATGGCTGGGTCCACAGGCTGGATCTTCTCATTTGTACTAGTAATTAAAATAAAACATATTTAAATTCTAAAATAATGCAAAAAAAAAAATACACATGCTATCACAACATAAGCTGAAAAGTTGTATTTCATTTCCTTTCAGGCACGTCACATATCAATGAAGAAAACCATTGTATGTATTTGCTTCATTAGCCTGGTCCTGGGCTACCCAGTAAGTTGAATTTATAAATACAATGTATATAATTATATCTGTAATCTTTCTGCACAAATTATATTTAACCCAAATATTTCTGTACAGGTTCCTGACTCTCATTCTGACAGCTCACAACATGTTGCGGTAAGTTGCCATTTACAGGACTACAGAATTCTCTATAGGGATCTATTTATGGTTATGAAATAAATTAGCTTTTTCTTTATTTCCAAGCTCTTATCCCTTGCTGGTGCCAGTGGCAGTTTGAATTTACCTATCACTTTTGACTGCTGATTTCCTTAACATGCTAGCCTTAATTGACAATAACGATTATGTGTGGGATTATGTGCTGGACAGTATTCAGACACTGCCCTGCCCTTGGCACGCCTAAATGATGAAGCTTTTTGTATGAGTGCCACCCTTTGGGGTTTGTTTACTAAAGCTGAAGAGTGCAAAATATGGTGCATCTCTGCATAGCACCTATCAGCTTCCAGTTGTTTTTGTCAAAGTCTAAAGTGGTTGTAAAGGCACAAGGCTTTTACCTTCATGCATTCCTCATGCCCCCCCCCCCCATACTTACCTGAGCCCCCTCCCGACCCAGCAATGTCCAGGAGAGCCTTGCCTCTCTGGGGATTCGCACTCCTGACTGGCTTTTGGCAGCAGTGGGAGCCATCGGCTCCTGCTGCTGTCAATCACAGCCAGTGAGTCAATCTGGAGACCGAATGGACACACCGAGACTTAGGTCAGGCGCCCCCATAGCAAGCTGTTTGCTGTGGGGGAACTCAGCAGGAGGGAGGGGTCATGAGTGTTGACGTGGGACCTGAGAAGACGCGGATCCGAGCAAGTAAGTATGAAATGTTTGTTTTTTAAATAAAAAAGCCAAACCTTAATATCACTTTAATTGAATAAGCTGAAGTTAGAAGGTGATTGGCTATCAAGCACAGCTGCACAAGACTTTTCACTCCAGTTTTGGTAACCCTTTTGTGTCAAGTGGTTACATATAGCTGTATGTTATGGTCGTTTAGATGCCTATCTAATAGTTTTTTTAAATTATCTATGCTCCCTGCTGAAACCACTGCTTGTGAAAGAGAATTCCACATTCTTACTGCTCTTACCATAAAGAACCCTCTACGCAGAGGGTAGTGCCTAACCTTTGCACACACTACAAGCTTCACCCTTTTTTTGTGTAGTGTACAGAAGAAAATGGTGTGCGATAGCTAGAAAATTAGTATTATGGGACAAATATACAAATAGTACAATCTTTACATTTGTTGTACTTTAACAAACTTAGCCATAACTTAAAGGGGTTGTAAAGGATCATTTTTTATTTTCTAAATAGGTTCCTTTAAGCTAGTGCATTGTTGGTTCACTTACCTTTTCCTTCGATTTCCCTTCTAAATGTTTTTTTTTCTTTGTCTGAATTTCTCACTTTCTGTTCCTCCTCAGTAAGCTTGCCCCCGTCATCCGAGCCGTTCTGGCTGGGGGTTAGTCAGCGTGCTCCCCCCCTCCCTTGGGACTACATCCCTGCGGGGAGATGCTGTGAATACGCAGGGGGAACAACCCCCTAATCCATGCGTCTGGCCCCTAATCTACATGCAGGGCACCGGACGCATGGATTTCAATGTTTTTGTTTTTGGAAGCACATGATTAGAGTATGAGGCTGTAATAGGCTTAAAAAAAGGGTGGGCCTGGGGCGCAGAGTACTAAATTTGCCCCTATCCATTAGGCTATTAAGATGATTATTCTCTTTTGTCTGGGTCTCCCAGCACTGGAGTCATTGGCAAAGAAGACATCTGGGGAAGTATTAATTGTACATCTTATTTAAAAGCATGTAGGGTTAATATTCAATTATCACATACTATTTTCTAATTTATACAGGATAACAGTAGATCTTCAGAATCCAGCTTAAGGAGCTCAGAACAGCAGGTAGGTAACAATTTAAGATTTTTAAATACTTACATATAACAGTACACAATAAAGAATATTTAATTTTCACATGACCGGAACCAATAATGTTTAAGGAGGTGGTATTATGTACATCATCATAATAAAGTGGACATTTATAATTTATTGACATACAGTTTTAAGAATCAAGACATCTTCATTCTGCTACACATTCATGAACACTTAAATTGTAACTCCACTTTTGTTGAGAAAAAAAACTGTGATCTATATACATTGCAAGGGTTATAACAACCTTTGTTGCAGAGTCCTACCTTTTGTTATTATGAAGAAATCACTGTTTGTTCTTCTGTGCCTCTGTAAAAATGGGTCTAATAGGAGTGGAGGGCACACACGGGGTGGTGGGACGACAGACCCAGGATCGGCGACGACCCCAGACCTGTGACGTCTGTCCCTTAAGTACCCCTCCCCAACATGCACAGCGGGACGATCAACCCCCACTAATTGGCTGCCGAGGAAAAATACTCAAATCACCTTGACCTAGCTGCTGCCACCCTAGGCCTGGAGTAACAACTACACCCCAGGCAAACAATAGTGGTCAGTCACAGCACAGCCATGGCTGGAACAGAAGCCAAATTTGCCCAAAATCATACACGTCTGAGTCAACTAACTCTCAGGCCCCGTACACACGACCAGTTTCCTTGGCAGAATTCAGCTTCCGACCGAGTTTCTGGCTGAATTCTGCCGAGAAACCCGGCCGTGTGTACACTTTCGGCCGAGGAAGCCGACGAGGAGCTCGGCGAGGAAATAGAGAACATGTTCTCTATTTCCTCGTTGTTCAATGGGAGCTCTCGTCCCGCCGAGCTCCTCGGCGGCTTCAGGGCTGAACTGGCCGAGGAACTCGATGTGTTTGGCACGTCGAGTTCCTCGGCCGTGTGTACGAGGCTTCAGACTTTCCCCTAAATTTAAAATAGTGCCAGCACAACAGAAGCAGGCCGCTACATTTATTTGCAATTTTTTTCCCCCACGAAAGTGGAGTTACCCTTTAACCGAAGTATGAGCTTGTTAGGGACTAGGAAACACATTACTTTGCTAATCTGGGTGAGGGAACACTAGCGGTTTGCACGCATTCCTGCGACCGTATAAGTGTGAGCCTAGCCTAAGGTAGTTAATTGCTGGTGGCACCCCTCTTATGAGGCCACTCTGTATGCAGGAATTGTTTATATACAATTGGCTATCTGCATATTCATAAAACTTCTTAAAAACAAAAGCAAATTTTGAGTGGTTACACAGAAATGATCTTGCCTAGTTAAAGGATTAATGTACTTTCATAGAAAGTCAGGTTATCCTTTTCTCCCTGCCCCCTGATTTAAATTAATCCCCCTGCCATGCCCTGCCCTGCCCTAGAGGCATATTTCACTAGATTAGACAACTACTGCCCATAGAGATATTAAGAAACCCATGCTGAACTTTTTTTTTTTTTCTGTACAAAATGTGACTACTATATATAACTTTAAAGTATATGTTTAAAAATCTCAATTTGCCTTGCCTTGCCTGAGCAGTGGAACCATAAAGACATCTCTGGGAAAGGTCTCCCAAGCAGTTCCTGTAACAAGAGATGACTCTATAGAAGTCTCTAGGAGTCTACTGCGTAGGTGTGGCAAGGAAAAAAATATGTCATTGTGGACCTCATCCATGTAGATTCTAGCCGTTGTGTCCTTCAATTTTAGAGTAGTGAGTTTCAAGAGGGGTGCCCAGAAAAGAACACCCCCTCCCAAAGCACATTTGATTGGGTTAGTTGCCACGTCCTCCCCTGTGCACTAGTAAAATTGTGTATGTAGGGTAAAAAAAATTATAATTAGAAAAATACTACCTAGTCTTTCATTTTTGTATCTAAACTGAACATACATATTGCACATTGCAATATGAATTTAAAATATGTATTTATATCTCTGCTATTTACCAACAACTACAGTATGTGATATGGGACTTCAGTTATACAACAAATTATATTTATATCTAATCAAGTAGGCTGTCACACTACATAGCTGTTGGTGAATCTGAAGGAAATTGTAAAATCTGATTGTAACATGTGGCAAGCTTCAGTGCTATGAATGAATATCCCAAGATATTTTTACATGGGCGGTGCTATAATTCAGCACATTATTTTGGATGATTGGGTCATTTCTTTTCTTTTGAGCAGTGAAAATAAGCAGAGGCTTAGTTAGGAATATTTTAAAATTAATACAAATAAATCTTGCCTTGCCAGTGCCACCATATCATTTCCTTCTCTATAGTAGGTACCTGTTATCACAGATGTGAGATCACCAGGAATTAAGTTTGTTGTCATATTGTTTTTCAAAATGTTATACACGGAAATCTGGGTTAAAATAATCATGCTTTTGCATATGGGAGAAAGATGCACTTTGTATTGATGTCATGTATGTATTTCAAGCTGATGAATATTTTGCTTACAGCTATTCTTTTTTTATATTTTAATAAATCATTTAGTATGACTCAAGTGAGGAAACAGCTGTTGATCAACAAACAGATGAAATTAGTGGTGGACTACATGAAGGCACTGTAGACCAAGATTATATTTCAGCTCCTATTGACAGCATTGACATTGAGGAGCAGCTGACAGGCATCAGTGACGGAGGTAACCAAGAAGACGTTAAACCTACTCATTCTGGTGAATTACAGAGCAGCCAGGAAGACGATAAGGAGAAAGAATCCACTGACTATGTTGATGGAGGAGATGCTGATGATGAGGATGATGAATCTAGCAGCCTTGAAGACACACTAGACACTATCACAACTGTAAGTCTATGCTTTTGTGAGCCATATTTTAAAGCAAGTACTCAAATGCCCCACCCCCCCCCTATTTTTTTCCCACTTACCTGTAGTGCTGTAGTTCACTGCAAAGCACAAACTCACCCACACAATCAATCCAGCATTGTCCTACTACAATCTGCTGTTCTGGCATGACACAGCAGGACCCACGCCCCCACCTTGGTCCTCTTCATCTGGTTGCTTCTTTGGGTGCAGGCAGCCAGCTCTGGTGATGCACCAGACCTGCCCTCCAGACCGCCCCCCTGTCTGCTCTGTGTGCTGATCATGCAACCTCCTGGGAGATGTCATATAAATATCACAGAAGACTGCAGGACCAGGTAACACTTCATTCTGGCATATAGTGGTGAAAAGGCAACTAAAATAGACATTTAAAAAAGGGAAAAAATTGAATAGAAAAAAGAGGGGGGTAAAAGCAAAACTAACTCTCTTTGGGGTGTTAAGGTCTGCTCTAAGAATTATCTGAAGAGCTTACTAAAGAATTCAAACAACAAATTGTACTGAAAGAGTGTTCCTCATCATATACTTTGTTTCCAAATCTTCTGTAGAAAAAAAAACAATGCAACCTGTTCACAGTGTAAGAATAATGGGCCAGATTCACGTAGAATCGCGGCGGCGTAACGTATCGTAGATTCACAAAGCACTTGCGATGAAAACTACGCCCGCGGCCTCCGGCACAAGGTGGGCCAATTCAAATGGGCGTGTGCCATTTAAATTAGGCGCGCTCCCGCGCCAGGCCTACTGCGCATGCTCCGTTTCGCAATTCCCGTCGTGCTTTGCGTGCCGTGACATCATTCTTTCGAACGGCGACGCGCGTAGCGTACTTCCGTATTCCCGGACGTGTTACGCAAACGACGATACATTTTTAATTTCGACACGGGAACGACGCCCATACTTTAGACAGCAATATAATTGCTCACTAAAGTTAGGGCACCCAAAACGACGACTAAATTTGCGACGGGAAACTAGACTAGCGGCGACGTAGCGAACGCAAAAATCCGTTGTGGATCGCCGTAACTCCTAATTTGCATACCCGATGCTGGTTTACGACGCAAACTCCCCCCAGCGGCGGCCGCGGTACTACATCCTAAGATCCGACCGTGTAAAACAATTACACCTGTCGGATCTTATGGATATCTATGCGTAACTGATTCTATGAATCAGTCGCATAGATAGAAACAGAGATACGACGGCGTATCAGCAGATACGCCGTCGTATCCCCTTTGTGAATCTGGCCCAATGTGCTTTTCTACAATGTTCAAATGCGGGTAATACTGATTCTTCCTCAAAGTTTACTAAACTACTTATAAAAGTTTTGTAAATTTGTTTTGTGATGGAATATGACATTGTTCTTTTATTGTACAGGATGTTTCAGAGGACAACAAACCTTCAAGTGAGGGGAGTCAGTTAGAACATGACCTCAGTAAAGCAGGTGAACCTGGGGACAACACTGATTTTGAAAATAAATATAAGGATGATGAAGATGAAGTCAATGACAGCGATGATGATGAAGATCCTGAAATAGATACTGATGATGGTAAAGATGCCGAGGATGATGATTATGAAGATAATGTAAACATCAAAATAGGGAATAGCAAAGAGACCAATGAAGACTGCGGTAATGACAATGATGAAAGCAATAAGGATGAACAACTTCAAAATAACTTTATCAGCCAAGAGTATAGCTATGAATCCAAAGCAGACAACATGCAAAGTGATGATTCAAATGCATTCCTAAGCTCGAACAGTGACCTCAATATTAAAAAGGATGTTACCAGTACCTCCTTAGAAAAAAGCAAAGAAGTTACAAGGAATGTGAAGAAAGGAAAGCAGAAGACGTCTAAAAATTCCAAAGGTTTGAAAGGCAAGGACAGGAAAATTAAAAGTCTGGGTGATTCTGACATGCACAACAGCAAATTTGGTGAGGAAAAGCAGGTGTCAGCAAAACATGGGGGCTTAGACAACAGAGATTCTAAAAAAACAGGTGGCTTGGATACAGGGTTCCATAGTGAACACGAACACGCAAACATACATGATAGCCACTCAAATGAAGATATTGATTTAAAAGAAGAACTTAACTCACCAGAAGATCATGACTCACCACAGGACCCTGACTCACCAGAGGACCCTGACTCACCAGAAGACCCTGACTCGCCAGAAGACCCTGACTCGCCAGAAGACCCTGACTCGCCAGAAGACTCTGACTCACCAGAAGACATTGAATCACCAGAGGACACTCACTCAAAAGAGGATGTCAACTCACTAAAGGACACTCACTTAGCAGCAGATACACACTCACCAGAAGACACTAACTCATCAGAGAATACTCACTCATCAGAGAAAACCAACTCACCAGAGGACACTCACTCAAAGGAAGATGTGCATTTAAAAGTAGGTGATAAACAGTCAAAGGCAGGCACTAGTTTGTCAGAAGAACAATCTAGTCCCTCAAATGAGGATGTCACCCAGTCCAAAGAATCAAAAGAAGATGTTACTAAGTCAGTAGAAGATATCACTGATTTGGAAGATAATTTTAGTAAATCAAAAGAAATGATCAGTGCGCTTAGCCATAGTGAGTCCAAAGAAACACTACTAATGAAAACAGATAATAAACAAGCAATAGAAAAGGGAAGCAAAAGTAAATCAGAGGAAGATGATACTCATGACGAATCAACAGAAGCTAAAAGTGAATCAAGGGAAGATACAAAGAGCAAAGAAGACTCTGACGATGTGTCAGAAAATGACAGTAAATTGGATGACTCTGATACCACATTAGAGCAAGTGGGAAGCAGTGAATCAAAAGAGGCCAGCAATTCCAATAAATCTTTTGAACTAAGGTCCATGGTGCTAGGAAATAATACATTGTCTGACAGTAAATCTTCCAGCAAATCAGCAGAACATACCAGTAGTTCCAAAGAGGAAACCGAAGAGGACCATGAGTCAGACTCTTCAGACCAGGATAGCAAAGACACCACAACATCTGACAGTGATGACAGCCAAGAAAGTCAATCCAAAGAAAGTAATGATGAGTCAATTGAAGTAAGACATAGAAGTGAATCTAGTGAGTCAGAGGAAGATATCAGTAAAGCATCAATAAGTTCTGAAATTGATAGCAGGAGGTTAATGTTTGATTTTTACAACAGAAAAGCCATTGGTAATGATAATGACTGTCAGGATGGTTATTAGCATAAAGAAGAATTAAAACTCACAGTTACTGACAATTCATTTAAACAGTTGTCTACTTCCACTAGAAGACATAAACTGTCCACTGATGTGAATGTAGCGGTTGTCTTCAAGTATTGGACAATCGAGTATTAAAATAGGGTGAAGGCACTGGTTATAAAATACATCACAATTTAAGTAAAGCCATCAGTCATCCCTATGAAAGGATGAATTAAAATCAACATAAATCAGTTCAATTTTTTTTAGAACTATACCTCAAATTGTTTTCCTAAAACCTACAACACACTGGAGAGTTTTGAAATATTGGCCAAATGCTACCTAGTTTTAACTTTTTGATTGGATCGGAGATATGATAATATTACAAAAAAGCTGTCTGCATTGTTTTTAGGTATTTAGAAATAAATTCATCCCCATTACCACAAACACCTCTTTAAAGCGCTGCGCAAACTGTTGGCGCTATATAAATCCTGTATAATAATAATAGACCCTTTTTTAGGCATCATTTTAAAGGCAGAGCAATTGGCAATCAGCAAGTACATGGTGCTAACGAAAAGGGTTGTATTTTGCAATTAGAAACTTATGAATGCATACAAGTATCTGTCAATCCATTCCAGTTGGCTGACAATGGACCTCCTTTATCAAAGTATTTGCATGTGGAATTGTCTCAGACAACATATAATGTCCACAGTAACCAATTAGATTCTTCTAACATTCCAGAATACTGCACTGAGAGAATACAACTGAGTATATTTTGATTGCTGAGGGAAATTTCCTTCTGTAGAGACATTGGTAAATAAGATCCATTTTTTTTTCTCTGCTGTCAGTCAGGTTTATTGTACAAAAGATGAACCCAGCTAATTTAATCACATTTGCAGGGTGTGCAAAAACGGTTATACAAAGATTATAAAAATGTTGTAATGTGTAGTGCAACTTATTCTAGGTCTCTTTTTTTCCACAAAGAGTTTCCTAAACAGACATGTAATTGTGCATACATGTAAATGTATGGGTAGGTATATTTGTGTGTTTATATACGGTATGTTTGCAAGCTTTGAAGCATGCTTATGTACAATTTTTTTTTTAAGTTTAGTAGTACAGTACACACAGCACAGTACACACAGATGTGCTAAACTTGCTGTACTTTGGGGAACTACTCAAGAAAATGTAGCTTATGACGTGGCATATCTGGGGCACCACTCACAAGAATTAACAACACCAATCTTCAATCATGAGAATCTGTACATTTACAGAATAAAGGCAAAACATTACATAATACTTTTCAATAAGTTCTAGTATTGTAAATAAATATTGAAAAGTGCAGTTATTCAGACAGATCTTAAATACTTATCTAGACATTCTAAAAAAGGGGGATGATGTATATTTTTAATTCAAGAGATTTAACATGTTCCCAAATTCAACCAAGAAATTATAATGTGTATCCAAAAGCTTTTTTTAGGTGTTAGATATAGTTGAAAAGGGTTATAAACCCTGAAAGGTTTTAATTGCTGTTTCTGTCCTTGTTGGGTTGGTTTACCCCCTTTGTCCTAGTGACCACTGTCACCAGGACATAATATGATAAGAAATCCAAAATTTTGAATTGTATCTTGGACAGAAATACAGGGGAAGTTGTATTTATTCATTATAGGCATTAATATAGCGGGCACAATTAAAGTGTTACTAAACCCACAACAGTAAAATGATTCTGTATATGCAGTAAAGCATGCTTGTTATACTCACTGTGGAACATAAGGGGTTAATCCTCTGCATTGTGTAAAAAGGCTGTTTGAGCCTATAAACACAGATCCTCCCTTTGTTGCATTGTCTCAAACAAATGCCTGGATAAGACAGAATAACTGGAGTTAGGCTGCACATGCTCAGTATGGTGTGTGTTGCTAGAGCGTTTTTTCTTTTCTTGGGTGAGTGCAAGTGATCAGCACAGGGCCAATCAGCACTTCTAGACAGATGGTCAGGGGTCCTGCATCCTGATAGGGCAGCCAGTGCAGTATAATCAGACACTGATAGAAGTCACACGACTGCTATATACTGCTAATGAGAAAATGTATTTAGCTGTTTATATTTTCTAAAATAATTGTATTTCCATGTTCTATGTACTGTGGGAGATCAGATATAGTGAATGTAGGGTACTGGGTTTAGCAACACTTTAACAAAGCCTTTTTACATACTATACAATTACACCAGTCCCTGCCTTCAAGAAGCTTACAATCTAGGGTCCCTATCTCACATGCATAGAAACTAAATCCAGTTTGGAAAGGAGAAAATGAACCTGCTAGCATGCCTTTGGAGTGTGGCAGGAAACCCATGCAAGCTCAATGCAGATCGTGTCCTGAGCAGAATATGAACCAAGGACCTAAGTCTTCCCATGGGTTATTAGTTATCTCAGAGGTGACTTTCTTGTTTTGGAGACTTTCTGATATGTAGTAATGAAACATCCAAAATGGGACACACATGACAAAAAAAAAAAAACTTTCCCACTTCATCCCAAATTAAAAACATAAGTTTCTGTTTCAGATGTACTTAATGCTTTCCAGCCTTAGAAAATGATAGGATCTCAACTTTAAGGGGTTGAGCTGCACAACTGTGATATTTCTATGGCCCCGTACACACGACCGAGTTTCTCGGCAGAATTCAGCCAGAAACTCGGTTCAGAGCTGAATTCTGCCGAGAAACCAGGCCGTGTGTACACTTTCGGCCGAGGAAGCCGACGAGGACCTCGGCGAGGAAATAGAGAACATGTTCTCTATTTCCTCGTTGTTCTATGGGAGAACTCGGCCCGCCGAGCTCCTCGGCGGCTCCAGGACTGAACACGCCGAGGAACTCGATGTGTTTGGCACGTCGAGTTCCTCGGCCGTGTGTACGGGGCCTATGACTATCACATTGCAAGACAAAACATGGAGTGCAAGCAATCAAGTATTCAACACCTAAAGGAGAAACATGGAACATGTGCAGGAAAGACTGAGTTAAGGTGGTCAAAAAGAGAGAGTTAAGGTGGTCAAAAGTAGCATAATGGGCTGTGTGGAAAATTCGAAGTTACAACTCCCAGGCTGGTTTACCTGGTGACAATAGTGATAGAATTAGGCCTCGTACACACGGCCGAGGAACTCGACGTGCCAAACACATCGAGTTCCTCGGCCAGTTCAGCACTGAAGTCGCCGAGGAGCTCGGCGGGACGAGAGCTCCCATAGAACAACGAGGAAATAGAGAACATGTTCTCTATTTCCTCGCCGAGCTCCTCGTCGGCTTCCTCGGCCGAAAGTGTACACACGGCCGGGTTTCTCGGCAGAATTCAGCCAGAAACTCGGTCGGAAGCTGAATTCTGCCGAGGAAACTGGTCGTGTGTACGGGGCCTTAGAAGTTACAGTTGTACCATAAAAAGTTTGGGGACAACAATGGGTATGAAGTCCACCAGATGAAATGCCACAAACAAAATAAGATCAAAATAAAAGACAAGCTTAGGTGAATGGATCAGAATGCAGAGTCTGATAAAAAAAAAAGCGTGACATCATAAGCATTACATATGTTTTCTGTTCACAGTTCACTAAATCAATTTATTTATTTTTTTACAATTAAAATAGGCTTTTTTTTTACCCATACTGCCTATATAATTCCATGCTTTATTAAATTTGCTATCGATGATTCGCACAGTAGTAGGTGGTAAGAGCTTAGTGTTGCCATACTTAATTTTGCAGTCTTTGTAATATTAGTTTCCTTTATGGATCTCTGTTAAAGGTTAGCTTATAGATAAAGCATATCCAAATATGAAAAACAAACATGTAATATATTACACCTTACCAATCCTTAGATGTAGTGGCTGAACTTTATATTTTCAACAAGTACTGCAAACACAGGTTGAACTTGCCAGAAATGCAGTTGCCTGTTCAGTTTATGCGAGATGGAAGGACAAAAACAATGTTATCTGTCTTGTGTAAACTACCAGTCCTTTCTAGTACAACGTTGTAGTGACGATGACAAAAAGCAGATATGAAGTTCAGTCTGTGTGAAAACTATGGCTTCCTCCATAAATACAGTGAAGCTGTAAAATGACAGGAAATGTGTTATTTGTAGGATCTCCAGGTTAAAAAAAAGGGGGAATGGCTGTGGAATTGAAAACCATTACAGCTAAAATAATTCAAAGACAGGTAAGCGTAAATATATGACATTTTTGTTTTGGGGTTTGGATACACTTCATAAAGGAACTGCAGTCTGCTCACATAATTTGTAATAAAAACATCCCTGCCATTTTAAAGCTTTCCTCCAACCACTTTGCAATTTTATATATACTGTGATTCTGTACTTGCCAAATATGCTGCAGAAATCTCCCTCCACTAAGTCTGGCTGCAGCCATTTTAACTGTGGGCAGCTGAAGCTGTTGCCTGTTAACTTCCTGGATTTACACAGACACACACACACACATATATACAGACACACAAACACACACATATATATATATATATATATATATATATATATATATATACAATATATATATATACAGTATATATATATATATATATACTGACACACACTCTTGTACACACACATACATATACAGACAGACAGACACACACACCTCTGCTTGCCTGAACATTTCTCCCCTCTCAATGAATACACATGGATCTCTGCAGTCTCTCCCTATCTCTGCTCTCATCCAGCCCCCTCCAGCTCTTTAGCTCCCCTGAAAAATTATCCCTCCTCTGCTCTCCTGTCCCCCCTCCCCTTCTGGCAAAATCTCATGAGAGTGAGAGAGAGAGAGAGAGAGAGAGAGATTGAGAGCTGTGCATGATGTCATAAGCCTAGGCAAATTACCAGTCAAGAAAGAGGAAGTGGGCTGTATAAGGTATTTACTAGCAAAAAAAAAAAATGTTTTACTATACAAAGTTAAAACAACAACAAGGGAAGAAGATTTAATATATGGAAAGATGAAAAAATGACTGAAGGCCCGCTTTAAGGGAACCTGCACCTACCTTAGTAACATAAAGAGTATTTTAAAGTAAAGGAGATTATTAATAAATGATGTTACTAATTTAGAAAGTAAATAATTACAGATGTTTGTATAGTATCTGACCTAACTGAATTTTGTATATCTGATGCCACTGTCCTTTTGTAAAAAAAATATTTAAATAAAGAAAAATGAATAAAGCTAAGTAACTTAATGTATTAGTAAATTATACTTTGTTAAAATATCATAGTTATATATAATTTTCTGGTTGCTATTTTTATTTTTTTACACTTTGTTATTGTTTGTGTATAGAAGTTGTCATAGCCATTCATTCATTGTGTATGTTCACGGAAGCAGTATAACACAACATAAACTGATATTTATGTAGAAAATAATCCTGAACGGACATTTGCTCATAAAACAATTACATTTCTGATTTTTTTTAATGAAAAACAGGTATTTAATAATGTAAAATGGATTGGAAAATTCATCATCCATGAGTGATCTTACTCTTATATTAATAATAAAGAAATTGATTATATTTTATTTTCGTGTGTGATTATTCAAATGCTGACTTATATTAAACTTATTCTGGAGAACGAGTCACTAAAAATGTTTATTTTAATGAAAATAAACAGATTTACTTAGCTTGCATAAACTAACATAGTTCAGCGTGCAGCTACAGTATATATGAACTATGGGCCAGATTCACAAATGAGATACGACGGCGTATCTCCTGATACGCCGTCGTATCTCTGTGTTAGGGCCGTCCTAACTATGCGACTGATTCATAGAATCAGTTACGCATAGCTAGCCCTAAGATCCGACAGGTGTAATTGAATTACACTGTCGGATCTTAAGGATGCAATTCTAGGCTGGCCGCAAGGTGGCGAGGCCATTGCGGTCGGCGTAGAATATGCAAATGAATACTTACGGCGATCCCCGAACATCCGAGCTGCCCGTCGATCTAACTTTACGTAGTTTCCGTCGAGTTACGTCGCGTAAAATTAGGGCTACCTCCTAGGTGTCCTAAGCCATGTTAAGTATGGCCGTCGTTCCCGCGTGGAAACTTAAAAAACAACGCTGTTTGCGTAAGTCGTCCGTGAATAGCGCTGGACGCCGTTAACGTCTAAGCAAATGACGTCGGTGCAACGTCATTTAGCGCAATGCACGTTGGGTAATTTACCCGACGGAGCATGCACAGTACGTTCGGCGTGGGAACGCGCCTAATTTAAATGGTGCCAGCCCCATTTGAATTGGGCGGGCTTGTGCCGAGCGCATTTACGATACACCGCCGCAAGTTTACAGGTAAGAGTTCTGAGAATCAGGCACTTACGCTGTAAACCTGTGGCGGTGTAACGTAAATCACATACGTTACGCTGCCCAGGAGCAACGTAATTCTATGTGAATCTGGCCCTATGTTCTGAATTCTATGCAAATACTGACTTTGTGCAAGTCTTTTTTCGCATAGGCGCCTCAACAAGAGTGACATGCAGTAAGACAGCTGCTCATTTGTGTTCGCTTTTCTGAAGCGCCAAAACTTCTCTCTCATCTTGGCAGGGAAAGGCAATGCAAACATTCTGAAATGCACACATTTTTCTCCTCATTCTACTATGTATTTCCTACATGACAGCCATCTGGCTCTTTTATCTATCTCTTTCTGTTGAGTGTTGTTGTCCTCATGGAATTCTTGTTAGATATCTTGGGCACCAGAGAAGTTCTGTCACACCAACCATACATATTTTAAGGGGAAAGGGCTTACATACAGTATGAACTAACTGTCTCAATGAATCGTCATAGTTAGGCAGATTAGGAATGAGATTTAAAGTATGAATGCAAAATTCTTTAGCTACAGAGCATTTCTGGGAAATCTATGCCACTCTTACAGTATCCAGAACCCCTTGATATTTAGCTACAAATATTATTCACAATAACTCTTAAAAATATATTTTTTTTTCAGAGGATGGATATTTTGCCAGTGAGTGCACACTGATTCTGAGAGGCCCCCAAATAAAATATTTGTTTTTCCAGTGAATGGGCTGAGCTGAGCAGTCTCTGTGTCTAATAAAAACTGTACACAAATTTTTAATTCATCCTGCCCCAGGGGTCATTTTCAAACAATTATGGGCCCAGCGCAACATATTTGGGGCTGTTTCAAGGGACCAAATTATTGTTGATTAACCCCTAAAGTGTGCACTAACATCCACTCCACCAAAAAGCTAAATCTAACACTAGTGTAACCCCCTAAACTAAGCACTAACAATAACCCTACAGCTGGTGCCATTTTCCCCCTCCCCAGGCCATTTTGGTAGCTCTACATGGAACCAACAAGATTGTGCAGCTAGGTTGCCAGTTGAAATGATATTAAAGTCTTGTTTTTAAAATAACAAACATGTTATACTTCCCTATTAATGTGCAGTGGTTTTGCACAGAACAGCCCAGATTCTCCTATCCTCATGTTCCTTGCAGGCATTCCCAGGCAACTTGCTATGGAGGTACCCGAGCAGGCTCACTCTCCAGCCGCTGCTCTGTGTGTCCATTCAGACACTGAGTCGCGGCACAGCCCCATCCTCTCTCTCCTCATTGGTTTGGTGACTTTGATTGACATCAGCAGGAGCCAATGATGCCCACTGCTGTCTCAGCCAATGAGGAGGGAGAGGCCCCAGACAGCCAAGGCTCTAATGCACATCGAAGAAGGAAGATTAGGCTCAGGTAAGTATTAGGGGGCTGAGGGAGGCTGCTGCACACAGAAGTTTTTTTTATCTAAATGCATTGAAATGCATTAAGGTGAAAAACCTTCTGCCTTTACAACCACTTTAAGTGGTAGCTATTAGGAAGCACTAATAGGAGCAGTCCCCAGGGCATACTGGGGGAAGGAAAAGACCAACAGGTGATTGTCAGGTGCTGGTTAGCAGAGAAAAAAAGGGGATAGAATCACTCACATAAAAGTGTGGACAGCAGGGACGACCTTCCTTTCATACAATCCCACCCATTCACCCTAATCATGGACTATTTGCCTTGTAGGTCTGATTCATTATGTTGTGAGAGTTTTTCTGTGAATCGGTGCATTTTGCAAAAGGGGGCACATCTTGGCCTGAGGCCAGGAAGGTTGTAAGCTGCAAGATGGGACCCAAGCCAGCCAGGATCTGGGTATAGGGACTCTGAAACTTGTGTATATGAGCCTCAGGGGAGATTGAGAGGGCTTAACTGAGAGCGTCTTCAGTTATTATTAGGTGGCACGTGGGTTCCACCATTTTGTCATAAAGTAGTTGTATGTCATTACTTGGAGTACAGTTAGTGGTTTCATGAACATAGTGGGCCCTCTAGACCTTGCTCATCACTTGTCCATTATTTATTAGTGAAAATACAGACCATCTAAATACACGGCTAAATTTGGCAATTAGGGAACTATAAAATATGTGATCTATGGGGAATCAGGTGCACTTTTCTTTAGGACAATGTTTATTGGTTTACAGCTCACTTTTTGCTGGACTTTTAATCAGAATGCCTGCAGGCATGTTGAGTTTTATTCTGCCCCAGCCAAGAATGTTAGTGTTATTTTGTTTGCTCATTCTTCTTTGGCAGGCTTTCTTGACTCCGACCCACTGGTATTTAACTATATAAAATGGACATGGTTCCAACTCAGGGGGAATAAGTGAGTAGGTGCGCAAGTTGCTGTCATGTCGGCGTTACCAGGGCCTGTCTACACAGCCTTCTGCCGATTCTGGATAAAGAACCTCTACAGAGTACGGAACCACTGAGAGCTACAAAATGCCCAAAGACATCAATGCTGGAATTCTGACATAATGGTGTAGCACTACCCCCGCAGGCCAGGATGCTGGCAGCTGGTTTCCCTACTCCTGCACAACCAGGCAGCGCACATTCTCCACTTGCATCCAAGCACAAGAAGTCAGTCCCCTGTCTTTGTTTTGATGTATTATTAGGGTTACAGCTTGGATGGGGTGAAGGAATTTATGGGATGCCCAACTTGAATCAGGAAAAAACAAAAGGGGACAGCTTCCTTCCTCTGTACAAAAAAAAATCTTGAACTGCTTTCTTTCCTTTCCTCATACAGTCTTTAGTAGATTAATAACAAAAGTCCATTACAGACTAGGAGCTCTCAGCACCTCTTGGAAATAACACAAAAATTGAGGCAACTGCATGCAGGAGTACATCCTACTGCTCCCAGCTACACAGGGAACTGCTCCCAGCTACACCGCTTGCAGGCACTACAAACCCTCCTGACTGCTATGAAAATCTCACAGGGCAAGGACAGAAGGGTTAAGCAGAACGCTGTCTTTTAGAAAGCTTTCTACACCTGGCAGTCTCTCCTTTTGAAAATCCCTGGGTATGCTGATGTACTCACTATGTCCTCCTTGCTCCCACTACTGCAAGATTACAAATCAAACTGCTCTGCTGAATGGATCCTTCTGAGCTAGCCCGAGCCTAGCCTGCGCCTGGGGTCTACTGTAGACCTAGGAGACCCCTCCTAGGCCACCAACAGCCTCCTCAGCACTCCATCTTCCATTCGACTTCCCTGTTAGCATTATTCATCCATATTTAAGGGCTATTTAAGGGCTGTTCTAGCATACGGCCAGGACAGTTTTCCTGAGAATTGGCCAAGTTCTCCTAAGTATGCAGATCTCCTGACCTCCACCCATTAAATTCTAGAAGTTTCTCCCAACTTCCAGAACCAGGGGAAGGCACCAGAGACCTGCCTCTGTGAGTCATCTAGCCTGACCTGCAGAAAACCCTGACCCAGATTCAGACTCATTTTACCATGGGTCATAAATGTGTCTGCACTATTCTAGTAGCACACTAGAGGGTGCTACAAAGGACTTTATCCCATGCAGGTATGCTGGGGCAGCCACAAGCCTGAGTAAGGGATTTGTTTAGGGAAGAGTTGTTGCCTTTGTTCTAGTGTTATGCCACATTTGTTGAGTAAAGCTTTTAAAAAGTTGCATGGTCTAAAGTTACTCAAGAGGTGTACAACTCAGTTAAACACATTGGGTTATGAAGATAGCAGTACAAGAGTACAGAAAACAGCAAGTGGTTACCAAGGGTAACGAAAGTTTCACATGCAGTCTGTCATAATTGTGTGCATGTGACAGGTGGGATAGCCTCTTGTTGGCACTCTCTCTGTGAGCTGATCAGCACTGCAGAGGTTCCCAGCCTATGCACAGGTACAGAAGAGGAAGAGTTAAGTGATTACATGCATGGAGGCTGTGCCAGGTGCAGGACGGGACCCCATTCTGTTACTGAGAGTGAGGTAGCGGAGAAACGCTGAACATGGAGAGGACATCAGTTCCAGCTATCCCACCTAAATGCATCAGTGAATGTGGTGATTTATATTAACATCAAGTGGGTTAACTAGAGTTCAGCTGTCTGTTCAAGTAAAAGTACCCCATGTGATAGGCAGTTACACTTTCCAACGTGGCTAGCACAGACCAGAAGAGCCAGGGTAGGCCTCCTATGTGACCCACACTTGCCGCCCAACGAGGAGGAATCATGGAGGAATTACCATCCGCCTGCCCCCCCTACCCTACATGCCAGAAAGAATGAACCACATAAAAAAGATAATACATTCCCATTCAATCCAGAGTTATCCCCTTCCTCCCTTTCTGCCAATAGATCTCCTCAGTCTGGTGGCCAGGATCATCCAGCACTCCTCTGAGCCCAACTGTCATGACTTTGTCACAATCTGTTACTGGTCAGTAAAAAGAGCAGCCCATTAATGAGCTCATCTCTCTATCACTTTGCTCTCTCCTTCTGCCTTCTGCACCTTTGTCAGCACATGAACTGATTGGTCTCTTGTATTGCTTCTTTTTCTTACCCTTGAATCCTGATGTACAGGAACTGAAAGAGGCTGATATCAGGTCAAATTCAGGTACTTTTAATGTTTGCATTAAAAAATTTTTTTTTTTTTAATGATGTATTAATAAAAATAGCGCTGCATAAATTTGCACTTTTAAATATATCTTAAGTTTTAATTTGAATTGTTATTCATTTTGCCAGCAAAAAGTAGCCTGAGGCCTCGTACACACGACCAAGTTTCTCGGCAAAAACCAGCAAGAAACTTGCTGGGATTTTTTTTTTGCCGAGGAAACCGGTCGTGTGTACATTTTTCGACGAGGAAACTGTCGAGGATCCCGTCGAGCCAAAAGGAGAGCATGTCTTTCTTTTCCTCGACGGGAATGGAGAAACTTGCCTTGTCAAGTTCCTCGACAGCCTAACAAGGAACTCGACGAGGAAAACAATGTGTTTCGCCTGTCGAGTTCCTCGGTCGTGTGTACGAGGCTTGACAAGGTGTTAATCTGGTAAATATACAAAATCACTTTATTATAGGCTAGAGTGTTCTGGAAGGCAGCCTAGTGAGTAATAGTATACCTAGAAGCAAACAATTAGAATGATTAGTACATAAAATGTGGCGCTCTTGCTGGATTAAATTAATGATTATAACAGTCTTATTGGACTGGCAGCTACAGTCTACTCATTGAGTCTTTGAAAGGCTGCCTAGTGAGTAATGGTATACCTGGAAGAAAACAATTGGTATGATTAGTACACACAATATGGCTCTTTTGCTGGATTATAACAGTGATTACAGCAGTGACATTGGATTGGCTGCATTTCTGTATTTATGGAGTTTAAATGTTCAGCTCATCTGTCACAATTTAGTCCACTATCAGTATCAACAGACGACATCCAAATCTTTTTGGGTATATGGTTGGGTATGTATATTTTCTCTTACTTAATACATTTTATTTGTGTGTTATAAATGTTGTTGTCGTTACATTTCATCTTAAGCATTGCAAGTTGCACATCTTTTTATATAATATAATAGTAATATATAATTCACAGAAAGGCAGTAAGTTTAGGTGAACTGAATTGACAGCTGTAAAAAAATTAAAGTTAAAGATTAGAACTGTTTTTTAACCAAATATTCAAATCATTGGTGGTAGGACAGCTGTCATCTGGTGGAAAGACCACTGTCAGAGTAGAAATACACTCAGGCCTCGTACACACGACCAGTTTCCTCGGCAGAATTCAGCTTCCGACCGAGTTTCTGGCTGAATTCTGCCGAGAAACCCGGCCGTGTGTACACTTTCGGCCGAGGAAGCCGACGAGGAGCTCGGCGAGGAGATAGAGAACATGTTCTCTATTTCCTCGTTGTTCTATGGGAGCTCTCGTCCCGCCGAGCTCCTCGGCGGCTTCAGTGCTGAACTGGCCGAGGAACTCGATGTGTTTGGCACGTCGAGTTCCTCGGCCGTGTGTACGAGGCTTCAGTGTTTCTGCCATGCAGTTAATATATGACATCAATGACACCTAAACAGGATTGGATGAGGTCTAATATGCATTCCAGACTTATTAGAAATCACGATAATTATTAAAATGAATAGGATGTGGTTTGCAAACGTGCTTGTGAAAACATATAGAAACCTTTAAGGTAGTGATGCAATGGACCCGAAACTAGTATTATGTCTATAGCCCCAGTTACCCTTTAGACAAAGGTATTCAATCGAATTTTATGGCTCATTGCTGGGCTATAATGAGAAGTTAAGAAAAAATGTAGCCAAACATGAGCAAAAACTGCGACAGAGCTGGAATTTTGAGGGAAGCTTTTTTTGCCAGGATATCTTCATTTTTTTTTCTATAGTCAGCATGATTCATTTTTTCCCCACGTGCCATAATACATATTTGCAGTCAGTCAGCTATTTTGTGCCATGACACTAATGCCCTGTACACACGATCGGTTCATTCGATGAAAACTGTCTGATGGCTTTTTTCATCAGATATCCGATGAAGCTGACTTTCATCAGTGGTGCCTACACACCATCGGTTAAAAAAACGATAGTTTCAGAACGCGGTGACGTAAAACACAACCACGTGCTGAGAAAAATTAAGTTCAATGCTTCTAAGCATGCGTCGACTTGATTCTGAACATGCATGGATTTTTAAACGATGGACGTGCCCACAGACGATCGTTTTTTTCTATTAGTTAGTTAACCATCAGATAATTTTAAAACAAGTTCCTAGATTTTTAACCGATGGATAAATAACCGATGGGGCCCACACACGACCGGTTAGTCTGATGAAAACGGTCCATCAGATCATTTTCATCAGACAAACCGATCGTGTGTACGCGGCATAGGATAGAAGTATAGCAAAAATGTAGCAGCTCTTATTGTAAGGTGAATAGAGGCAACTGTATAAGGATGAATAAATCTACTCTTCTCTTAAACATATTGATGCATTTTCCAATAGCTGTTTACACCTCTATTTTGCATTTATCAGATTTATTTAATTGTGTATGCTTATATTATTAAAAAATAAATATAGCAAGCAGAATAATATGCTGCAAAATGAGAGGCTCCTGGTTTGTGTGTAGGTGTGGGTGCAGCAATAGCAAAAATCAAACAAAAAAAACTTATCTGTTGATCCTGCCAGCAGAACTCCTATTTTTCACACTTCCTTTAATGGGATGACAACACTATTCAACCCAGTGTGAACTTACTCAGCATTGTGGTCACCTTGTGTATAGTGATGTTTTAAATGGAATTAAAGTAGAAGTTTTGCTTTTCCTCCTCCTTTTCCCTTCCTCTACTACTTTTATGCCCTTTACCACGATCATGCTTTAGCCCGACCAAACTCACATCGGAATTCCAAAGGAATTCCATCGGAGGAAAGGAGCACATGTTCTCTATGTAAACTCCAACGAAATTCCTCGGAATATCCGATGGAAAAACTCAGATGGGCATACACACGGTCGGAATTTCCGCAATCGGAAATTACGATCGTGTGTACGAGGCATTAGATGTTTTTTCTTGAAACGGCTACCTTTTTCTCACCCCGTGTGATGTGTCCCAGGAGGCTACTCACGCACGCTCAGTAGAAATCTGACTGTGAAATGCCAGGAAGTCACAACCGGCTTCCCACATCTCTGAATGAAATAGGGTATTCCTTGCAAAGTAAAGGTTATTTTGTTTTACCTCATTTACTAAGCTTAGTGAAAATTCACATCATAAGGTGCTCCGATCATCATCCCCTCCATATCCTTTTACTTCAATACATTTTTATTAGACTTTTATTGTACTTCCACATAGAAACTGAGAAGTTTTAATGAACAAACGGTAGAAAGAAAGATTAATTTGATTAGCAGTTATAGTAGCAGCAGTTGTTCTTCTATGTATTAATTTTCTTTATTTTTTTGTATCCTACAGATCCCTACCTGAATCATGGGGCACCTTGTTCTTTTTGGTTTTATGTTAGGTTTAACCCTTGCATCCCCAGTAAGTAGAAATGATGACTATTAGCAATGGGAATCAGACTTTTTTGGTTCCTTCTACTTCCAAGTTGGTAGCATCACCCATGCAAAAAACTGTTGACTGATTAGACACATGTAATTCAATATGTAGTATCCAATCTTAAATGTACAGCTGCTGCTTTAAAAAGTATCACCAATAATTTTGTAAATGCTGATAAATGTGTAGCAGCTCTATCACCTTACAAAGTGCAATCATTTATTAAATCTAATCTAATAATCACATCAAGTTAAATCTAATTAAAACAATTTGCATGTATATAATGTGCAATCAAATAGGTGCAAACATTAAAAATGATATCATATTACAAGCCATATATATATATATATATATATATATATGTGTACAAATAAAACTTTTGAAAAATATAATACTCAATAATATATCATAAAAAACATCCAGGGTTTAAATATCATATAGATTCAAAGTGTCCAGTGATGTAAACAGTGTCCAAAACTTCCAATTCACAAATGCAAGCAAATCCTCACTCACAAGACTAATCCCGCTCCAAAGTGCAAAAACACTTCTCTACCGTGCATGCTAATAACTCACTAGAGGCATTGACCATATAGGTCTTTTCTCGCTCAAACTCTCCACAAGCTCAGTTCTTAGGATCTCCTCCCTTATCACCCTCCATAGCAACAGGAAGGGGATTCAAATTGACGACCCTAGTGCTGCTGGGCAGAATTGCTAACCTCTTAGCCACTGGGCTGACCAATCCTGTAAAGCTCCAAGAAGGATTCATAAAATTACCAGGTTGCAGGACAGATATGCAAGGTCTTCCTAGAATGGGAGCAGTTCTTTCACATAAAGAATACCATTATCATTCATGTAATGGGGATTTCCAGAAGTAGAGCCCAGAGAAACCACCTGGAGGAGAGCTCAAAAACAGTTGGGAAAGGGTAAAATTATTAACAAAAAGTAATGCCAATCCCTTTGCACACTAGCATTCTTTTTTTGCCCTTGCATAGGATTAGACTACTATCCCTGGCTAGTCTGTCCTATCCATATGCGTGCGCAAGGGGTGTGCCTGGGCACACCCTAATACTGGTGTTAGCAACCTGTCAATGGTGGGCAGGTGCCAGGTAAACCACAATCCTTCCTTGCTGACCCTCAGAACCTGGACAGAAGGGGTGGTGGGGGTGGAATTTAGTGGAACCGATCTGTATTTTCCTCCTGCTGAAAGTAGGCTTCTTCTCCTCTCCCTTTTGTCAACATTCAGCTGCCACAGGAGGAAAATATAGGGGATTGGTACCAATATATGCCACCACGCCACCCCCTCCATTCCCTGTTCCTCTTCCTTCTGTTGCACAGGTCCCCCCGTCCTCCCATTGTTTCAGGATGGAGAGCGGGGAAGAGGCAGGTAAATATGTCAAACTCATATGTTTTGGAGCTTTGGTGTGCACACCCTAATGCAATATCAGTCCAGTCCAGTGAAAATACTAGGTTGAACTGCTTATTTGTAAACTGTTTTACCAGCCATTTGATTTGCAATTTTGTTCAGTATGTCTTGTAATTACACATATCTGCCACATTGCAAAGCTATGCTTTAACTACTTTAATGAATTCAGTTAAAAATTTGTTGTATCCATAATGTTCATAAATTCCACTTACTGCTAAAATACTACAAGATGTTTGCATGGCAATGTACATACAACCTATTTGAAAAGTTGTAATTAAGTTGCACTGTTTGTTTTTATTTACAGGCAGTCCTTACCTGCATAGGCAATTTTTTGGTAAAGGTGAAGTTCACCTTTACCAAGAAAATGCCTATGCAGGTAAAGCGACATGGAGACATTTTGGTGCTTTGACATCCCACTAATTTATCATTAATCTTACAACAATGCATGAACCCCCGAGTCTCTTACCAGCCCACCCCTTACCCACTTAAATGACCCATTTATATTTGCCTTACTAGTGTCACACTACTCTGTTGCTCTGTAAGGCCTCGTACACACGACCGAGTTTCTCGGCAAAAAACAGCAAGAAACTTGCTGGGAGATATTTTTTTGCCGAGGAAACCAGTCGTGTGTACATTTTCGTCGAGGAAACTGTCGAGAAACTCGACGAGCCAAAAAGAGAGCATGTTCTCTATTTCCTTGACGGGAATGGAGAAAATTGGCTTGTCGAGTTCCTCGACAGCCTAACAAGGAACTCGATGAGCATAACGATGTGTTTCGCCCATCGAGTTCCTCGGTCGTGTGTACGAGGCTTCAGAGTGATCACAAATGCTTTATTCTTCCATGATACCTATTCCTAGCATCTGATGCCCAAACATAGGCGGCCAATCAACTGGTCAGAACATTGTGATATAAAGGAAGGGGTTAACATCATCAAGCCTGTGTAAGGTTCAGCACCAACCAGAACAAAGATGCCAAAAGATTTGACACTCAGAGGAATGGATTGGCAGGGATGCACTTAAAAAATTAGTATAAGGGGTCACTGGTTGATCTACTTTGACCTGAATTGGCAAAATAACAGAGTCCCTTTGTCTGTAGACTGAATTTATAAGGAGAAATATCCCCTGGGGTACACACACCACTTGTTGGGAAATGCTTTGCTAAGCTAAAATGTCAATTATTTTCTGAATATGTAAACAAAATCTTTTTTGATTTTTCGAAGACCATAAGACCTCAGGAGCCTGAGAGAGACCAGAAGATAATGAATTTGACTATGGACCCTGGATACATGGAAACATATGAAAATAATTACACAAAACATAGCAAAGTAAAAGCAGGACAAGAAAAAAAACAGCCACAACATGCAGAGAAAGTAAGAATAGACAATAGAAGAGAATCGTCCACCAACGATATTACTGATAACCAAGACAAAACTATCGAAACAATGTTTAATAAAACAAAAGGGGTTGCAGCTGAAATTATAAGTGCCAACCTAAAAAGTCTAAAGCATTTTCATAAAAGAAGTGCTGAATTCTCCAGTGATCAGTATTCGAGTGAACCAAATGACTCCACCACATTTCCTTACCCAGGTGACTCCTCACAGGATACAAGTGAAAATCATGACAGTGCCAGTTTAAATGACCCTAACAATACAGGTTCAAGTGAATGTAGTAATGCTGCGGGATCTTCAGAATCCAGCAATCCTACTGGGTCAAAGAAATCAGATATACTCAGTAGTTCCGAGGAGTTCACCTACAATTATGATTCCCAGGAAACGACTCATGCTGGATCAGATGAGTTAAATGGATCATCTGTTTTAAATGGTATACCAATCCAATCAGATTCAAGTGAACCTGATATGCAGTATAGTATTTTCACAACACCAGATGATGTTTCTGAGAACTCTAATGAATCCGGAGATACCAGCAAGAAAGCTGATGCTGGGCTTTCAAGTGAGTCTCAAAGTGTCAGTAGGTCTAGTGAATCAAATGACCAAAATGATTCGAGTAAATCCAGTAGTTCAAGTGATTCCAGCACTTCCAGTGAATCCTCAGAGCCCATGACTGCCACTACTACAGACAAACTTATCTAAAAAGTGGAATACACAGATAATAAAGATTACCATATGGTGTCACTTTCAACTGTTTATGTTTAAAAGACATGTGTTTGAACTATCATGTCATGATAAAACATGCTTTGCCACAAATCCAAAAGTGTATGTCAAGCTCAGTGGGGATGGATTTGAACTCCTGTTATTTCTTTACCATATGTTGGGGTTCATTAGAGAGATTTGCCTTTACTTCCTGTCTTGCTGATAATGCTTTCACCAGACAGTGAGGAAAAATCTGCAACAGAGAAAAATTAAAATCTGACTAGACATTCGCTACTTGTTTTTTGTATGTTTCTGCATGGGTTGCTGTTGGCAAGTTTCTCTACCAAAACATTGGGTAAATCTCTCTAAAGCAGGTTAAACAAAAAAAAAGATCTCACAGATTCCTGCAACCACACAAGGGATGTGGATGCAGGGATATTCCCTGTTGTGCTGTTGTATTCTGACAGTAGGGACCCACGCCCTGTTAGAATACTGTTCAGCGCTGCAGCGGCTGATTGAATGCAGGTTTTCCAGCATGGCAGTTCAACACAAGTCAATCTAATAATCAGCTTCTGTTGAATGGATGGGGTTACACATAGAATTTCCTACTGAACTGGCCGAATTTCGTTACATGTATGCACAGGTTAAAGGGGTTGCAAAAGTTCGTGTTTTTTGCATCCTATGCATTAAGGTGAAAAAACACCTGCCAATCACGGGCCCCCCAGCCCCCCTTTTACTTACCTGAGACAGTTCACCTGTTTCGCGTGTCCCCGGCGTCCTCTTCTTCGCAGAGTCTCAGCATTGGTTGGATAGATTGATAGCAGCACAGCCAGTGGCTCCCGCTGCTGTCATTCAAATCCAATGACACGTGGGCGGGGCCGATTCATACACTCGGCGGCTATGTACGCCAAGTGTATGACACGGAAGCATGCTGGCAAGATAACCCCCTCAGGAGAGAGCTTCCCAGAGGGGGTTATCTATTGGGGGGAGGAGCCACGGGACCCCAGAACAGGAGAATCGAGGCCACTCTGTGCATAATAATGTTTGTTATTTTAAAAAAAATTAACCTTTACAACCACTTTAATTTAGCCCTAGATAGTTATAAATACTTGAACTTCACAGGGGTTCTAACCCTTCCTCGCTCTAGCCAAAACTCTAAAAGAAAAGCTTTACACTTTAACAGCATTATATTCTCTTAAAAGAATGGCAGTATCGTAGTTTTTTTTTTTCACATTATGTATTGTGAATTTGGCCTCTAAAGTATAACTAAAAGGCTCCTGCATAGCAGTCTAAAAAAATACCAAATCCAGTTACTATGTGACGCACAAACCTTTAACAATAAACAAAAAAATGATTTTACAATTGCTGACTTTCACAAATCCTACTTCATTTGTGTCTTACACACTTCCCTTCCAGACACTGCAGCTTCCAATGGGAGGGCTTCAGCAACAGAGGCAGTGCAGTCCATCCAGAATGTAGTGAACAGGACTAGGTGTGATTGACTATCTGCAAGTATGTAAATCAGCAGTGACATTGCTACAAATCACACCGTTGTGCCAGCAGACACAGCCTACATGACAGTGGCAACTTTAAATTCAGAAGCAATGCTGCCATACCATCACAGAAAGCTGTCAGGATTTACAGGTATTTGTAGGACTTTGCAGGGGGACAAAGAGAAAAATGTAAGTGCAGATGCTATGATAATTAAGTGCTTCAATATTTTTTAGTAGGAGGCCATAGTTCTACATTAATACAAACATTTCTATCAATATGCACTTTGCTAGACATGAACTAACACTTTTATGGAATAGTAGCTGTAGCTTTGATAACATTACATTATAACTAAAAGAGTAGTACTACCAACCAACATATGCTAATTATGTTATGATAAATATTAGCAGTCAGTTTTGTGATTTAATTGAATATAATGTAAGGGCTGAAGTACGGAAACGTGCAGTTATTGCATCTTTCAATAAAACAAAATAAAATGTTGCATTGTGTTTTTTAGCTAAAAACCTACAGTATGTGCTTATTTTTTGTGTCCCTCGAAAGACGCACACTCAGCAATACTCTAAGTTGATACATTATATATATATATATATATATATATATATATATATATATATATATATATATATTTGTTTGCTAAGCATCGTGTTTTTACATACAATTGCCATTTTTTTAATAAAATACTTATTTTTCAACTTTTGTCAATTTTTTTAAAACTGAAAGAAGCGTTTAAAAAAAATTGTGTTTGGTTTTGGTAACAAAGCAAATGCAATAGTGCCCTGTGTCATAACCAAGGCCCTATGGTCATATGTTTAAAACTTTAATTCAACCATACTTTACACCAAATGTAACGTCTTGTACACACGACCGGTTTTCCTGCCAGGAAAACTGCGGGGGGATCTTTTGGCCAGGAAAACGGGGCGTGTGTATGCTTCCTTCAGGAAAACTGACGGGAATCCTGGCGGGAAAATAGAGAACCTGTTCTCTATTTTCCCACCGGGATTCCCGGCGGTTTTAAACCCGGCAGTTTTTCTATGGGTGAAATACTGCGGGGGAGCATACACACAGCCGGGATTTCCCGGCCAAAGCTCTCCCCGCAGTTTTCCCGACGGGAAACCCGGCCGAGTGTGTACACGGGGAAACTTACCGAGCAGGTTCTCGAGTTTCCTCTTGGGATTCCCGGCGGACTGTATACTGCCGGGAATCCCGGTCGTGTGATGTTAAAGTGGTTGGAAACCGTTTTCTACCACTTTTACCTACAGGTAAGCCTATAATAAGGCTTACCTGTAGGTACTGTGAATATCTCCTAAACTTGCACCGTTTAGGAGATATTCACTATATCCGCAAGTGCCCATGACATGTGCTCACTCGTGCTATCTTTAGTAGATGTGCCGCGACCGGCGGCACCCAGGCACATGCGTGGGAGTGATGTCATCACAGCTCTGGCCAATCACAGCGCCGGAAACCGCAAACCCGGAAAAAACTCTGGGAAACATGTCTCCAGTCACAGTGGTGTACAGGGACCGCTGCAACAGCTTCAATCTAAGGTAAGTATTTCATAATGAGCTAGTATGCAATAAATACTAGCTCATTATGCCTTTGTCTTGCAGTTTTTTTTTTGAGAGTTTACAACTACTTTATATTCAGATACTAATTGGCTCTTAAAGAGCTACTGAACTGTGGGAGTTGTGCCAAAAATGGCAAGAAGATGGCAGAGGATTAGTCACCTATAGTGTTGGGCGAATGGCTCGGACAAAACAAAAGTTTGTTCTAGACACCGCCTATTCGCCCATGCGACGAATACCCGAATTTGTGGGGCGCTCAGCGGGATGTACGCTCGCTGAGTGCCCCACAATGCATTGTGCACTTTACAGTGCATTCTAGGACCCTACTTGTATGAAGCCTTGCACCTAACCACTGGTCAGGTGCAAAGCTTTGCCAATTAGGGCACCAGAGCACTGTCAGAGCCCTGATTGGACAAAGTGTAACTAATGTAAATTTAGCAGTACCCCCGTAGGAGCTGCTGAGAATCATTTTGGTTCCTGCCGCTACCCTACTTTTCACAGTTTCAGAACTAAGCGTCCACATTGAAGAAGAGACGTATGCACCAATCACTTAGTCTTGTTTTCAATGCTTTTAATAAATGCAAACTTGCAGTAGTAGAGGGGTGGAGGGTTAGGGGAAGTTCAGATACCTTATTGCAGATCACTGAGGAACTTTAGGATCCATAAGACAGATACCACTTTCTATCAGTGGATTTCTTGCACACCCGGATAGGCCTCTCTGACTGACCTAGCAGCAGGTATGATGCACGAACAAAGTCTCTGCCACAGACTTAGAAATATATCGAAACTGCTGGATAATCCTCTGCCATCGGATTGTGTGACCAGTAGTAGGTAGATTGAAGCACAGCTACACAGTACCAGAGCCTTTAAGCCATCCGGCAGTACTGTGAGGGTAAATTGGTTTAGGCGCGTCCTCCAAATGAGTCATCAGGCTCTTCTTGAAAATTCAGCCTTCCGCTTGGTTCTCTCCAAGAAAAGTCCTCCCCTGGATGTTCCTAGTTGCTTGGCTTCTTCCCGCAGGCAAGACAGCACAGGACCACCTCTGGACTAGTAGGCCTCTCAGTCAGACTTCTGGGCCTACATATATTACCACATCCTTGAGCCAGCAGGACCCGAGGCAGAAGAGAAAGATTGTCACATACTTTAGGCCAGGAGGGCCATGAGGTCAGAGAGAGCGAATAACATGGCTTCTGTCACTTAAATATCCTCTCCCGGAATGCCCAGCTACAAAGAAGCTCCTGATTGGGCTGTTTTCTGGGAAAGAATGGCCAATACACTTAGCTTGCTGTATTTCTTACATTGGCCTGTGATGACAACAACACCTACTGGCAACAGTGAGAAATGCACACAACACAGCTAAACTGGAACAGATAATTTAGCTTTGAAATATAATTTCTGAACTATTTACAATTCAGAACAACACTAAATTTACATTGTAGCGTCTATTCATTAGGAGCAGGGCGCTACATTAATGTGAAAGTTTTTCAGCGCTGCTAATGCTATCATTTCATTGTAGCATTTGTGTGAGGTCATAAAGTACAGCCTTTTCTCCAGTAAGTAGGCAAGTACAGTAGAACCATTAACAAATCTTCCTATAAATCTCATGAAACTAGAAGTCAGAGGAAGCAGTGCATTAAATAATAGCAATCTTCAAATATATAGCACGGGAGTGTGTAGGAACAGGGGGTCCTTTGAAATGTTTCAGAATTCAAGACAAAAGGTAAATCTTCCAGGGCACTATTTGGGCACAATGACCAATTCTAAATGTTCCCTTTTAGCCTATTTTAAAAAGAACCTGAACTGTAAAAGCTGCACCCAACATAGGAAGCAGAGGACAAATGGCTAGTTACCAGAATTGCCCTCTGCAGCTGATCTTTTCCCCAATACTGGCTGTATTGTTCTGCACTGTATCTCTGTGTGGAGATTGTAATTTAGGTAGAGGAACATGGTTTTGCTTCTGCCTGTTAGGACCCGTACACACGACCAAACATGTATGCTGAAACTGGTCCGCGGGCCTGTTTCAGCATACATGTTTGGTCGTGTGTAGGCGCGAGCGGGCCGAATTCCAGCAAACATTTGCCCGCCGGGCCTTTTCCCAGTGGGCAAATATTCCTGGACGTATTTTAAAACCGTCCGCTGGAATCCTGCCCGCTCGGACATGTACGGTCGTCAGTACAGACCTACCGTACATGTCCGATCGCCCGCCGTCCCTCGCATGCGTCGAATGACTTCGACGCATGCGTGGAAGCCTTTAAAAGGCAGGCCCGCCCACGTCGCCGCGTCATCGTCGCGGCGACGACGCGGACACGCCCCGAGTAGTGTTTACGCGCGGACTTCTGTACGATGGTTAGTACAACCATCGTACAGAAGCCCTCTGGCAGGCATGTACGGTGAAAACGGTCCGACGAACCGGTTTCACCGTACATGTTTGCTTGTGAGTACCCGGCCTTAGAGATGTTCCCTTGTGGGGTGGGGAATTGACCAGGAAGCAGCAGGAGAAGTGGAGATAATGAGGCAACAGCGCCTTGCATTAGAGGTCTTCTGGTCTTCTCTACAGCAAGCCTTCAGGAGCAACAATTTTTTTTTAAAATTGCCAAATTCCTAATTAATAACATGCATGGGGAATGCCCCTAACCTGCCTGTGCAGTGTAGCATCTGACGATGTATACAACCTACCACAGCAAAACTGACAATAACAACGAAAATAATGTTGTTTAACCACTGCAAGGTTTTACCCCCTTCCTGACCAAAGCACTTTTTACAATTTGGCACTGCGTTGTTTTAACTGGTAACTGCGCAGTCAACAATGCTGTACCCAAACAAAATTTGCGTCCTTTTTTTTACCACAAAAAGAGCTTTCTCACCTCTGTGGTCTTTATTTTTTGCGCTATAAACAAAAAAGAGCAACAATTTGGAAATTTTGAAAAGACAATAATTTAAACTTTTTGCTATAATAAATATCCCCAAAAATGTTTTAAAAAAAAAATTCTTCAACTCTGCCAGCTCTTAAAGGAAACCCTGTACCTCGTTCAGGCGAGCCATTTTGCCCCCAAAAATAGACATGAGCCTACTAGTTAAATTACTAGTTAATGACAGTTTTGTACACAAAGTGGCTGGGGATTCCCTTCATCCATACCAGACACATATCCTTGATGAGGGTCTGATATAGATGTTAATGGGGGACCACACACCAAAGAAAAGGCAGCTGGGTTCCCTGTAAAAATACATACCACTCCCTTATATAGATGTTAATGGGGGACCACACACCAAAGAAAAGGCAGCTGGGTTCCCTGTAAAAATACACACCACTCCCCCTTTTTTTTTAAAGCATGTGGTCCCCCCAAAATGTATACTAGACTATTATCCAACCAGGCAAAAACAGGATGGATAAGAGCGTGCAGCCCCCTTCTGAACCATGGCTTCAACATGGGGGGGTGGGAGGTACCTTTTTGTACCCAAGTTGATGAGGAAAAGGACCTCTTCCTCATAACCTAGCCAGGTGCAGGGGGCTTATTAGAATATTGAAGCCACCCTTAAAGCCAGTAAGATCATAGATAAATGATTTTATCAAAGGCAGCCTGCATATTTATCTGACAGGTATCCTTTAAAGAAAGCATAAAATGCAATGAAAAGCATCTTTTGCTACTATTTATGAATATTAAAGCCTGGATGGCTAGCACAATGTCTTCCTTTTTTCTATACACGTTTAAAAGAAATTATAAGAAAATAAAGAAACAAATAAGTGTTAGTTGTGAAAAAGTGCTTCCTTAAAATAGTTCTGGGGGGAATGTTAGATGAAAGGCTTTTCAGTGCACTCTGCTATACTCTGCAACATCATTATATGTTGGCATGAGTGACCAAACCCTTCCAGTAAACTTAGACCTTCAATTATAGTCGGCGAAACAAACATGTTGGCATTGCAGGGACATTTTTTGTAAACTGTGTGGCCATAGTAAGTGTTGACATTACAGGTTCTTATGGTGAGAATACGCTTAGTGATGTCACCCCTGTGGTCTGATTGGCTGGATAAGAACAAGGAGGGAGTTTATATTGCAACATTTTTCACAAATTGAGCAGACTAAATCTGTGCTCTTCACTCTAAACTTGAGAACTCATTGAAAAAAGGTAAGAAGAGCCTTAATTCTGTTACACTGTGCTTTTTCGCTTTTCTATCTCCTTCCATTTGGTGTTTTATTGGGCTTTGGTCAATAAAAGTTATGTTTGGCCTCAGAATATAAAATTCAGATTGGAAAAGATATTGCAAGGACTGTGGAGATGAGTTTCTTAAGCAGTGATTTTAATTTTGGCTCAGAGAAACTGTGCTTGTCTCAAACAACCTGACTCAGGCCCCTTACACACGACCGAGGAACTCGACGTGCCAAACACATCAAGTTCCTCGTCGAGTTCAGTGTGGAAGCCGCCGAGGAAATCGGCGGGCCGACTTTTGCCATTGAACAACGAGGAAATAGAGAACATGTTCTCTATTTCCTCGCCGAGGTCCTCGTCGGCTTCCTCGGCCGAAAGTGTACACACGGCCGGGTTTCTCGGCAGAATTCAGCTCTGAACCGAGTTTCTGGCTAAATTCTGCCGAGAAACTCGGTCGTGTGTACGGGGCCTGAGATTGAATAACTGAAGTAATACAGGCCACACAACTAAATCAAAACTCCTTTCTTGGTAAAGCAGCTCTGAAAGGTACCTATGCACAATTCATTTAGGTGGAGGTTTACACATGATTTAACCCATCAAATATTTATTTTTTACTAGACTATAACCGTAAGCGCTTGCTTTCTTTGGACTCAGCATGTAGAACAACACGTAATCTGCTAACTCAGTTAATTTGATTTGTCTCCCTGTCCAATTTGGTGCTTTAAGTTAAGATAATCTGGTTTACCATCACACTATTTATCATACAGGGCCTTATTTAATTAAGGGTTCTTATTGTTATTTCTTAAGTACTGTAACCCAGTGCAACCAATCAGAATGATGAATCACTGAAGAAGATAGACCAATAAAAAGTAGATTCTGTTGGGTTCTTGTTAATGTAAGGACTTATAATTAGCACATAGGATTAAGAATGTTGTATTGAATAAGGCTGTTCATATTGGAAAGCAAGTTCTAACATGAATCTCAGTTGTTCATGTATGGGGTACCCTTACACAGTCTATGGCGTCTAAAACTACAGTAAACTCTTTAGTTGGAAGTGCATGATGGGCTTGTAGTTTTTCAACAGTCAGCCAAGTCACCAGTCTTCTAAGCCCAATTGCATTTTGTGGAAAAGGATATGCAGCTTATGGTTCTCACAACAATCTTAGAAAAAGCATGGTCCAATGTAATCAGATATGAAGTTCAGGTTTACCATTCTTACAAAAGGCATTGAGAGTGCTTAAAGGTTATATGGGTATCAGTGAAATCAGTGGGCTTACATTTGATAAACAGGACTCATCAAATTAAAATACATTTAAAAAAAATTGCACTTAGATTGTTTAATATTGTTTGAACTGAATTCACTTAAAGAGATATTTTACTTTCACCTATGTTTTTTTAAATATCCAATCAGGTTTAGAGTAATTTAAACAAAATATATGTTTTTTTCTGATTGGGCATTTGAAGTGTATGCACTTCAAATTATATACTTTGGTGAACGGCTGTGACAAACTTAAACTTGCAGGGAAAAAAGCAAGCAAGACTTCATTTTTGACATGTGGACTAATGCAGATATAGTTCTGATCTAGAATGGTATATTTAATAGGCCCAAATTATTAAGGCCATAAGCTTGCTGACATTAGGCCATAAGGCCAACATTGTTGTTTGATACAGCAGGCATAGCTTACTTATACTTTGCTAAAACTAATTATAAGGTGAAAACAGTGGGTCATTTTAATTTTTTTTTTTTTTTGGATAGAGTCAGGAAAGTATTCAACACCTCTCAGGTTTTTATTGCTGTCTCTGTCCCCACTATGGAGAATCACTCTCTCAATTTGTCCTGGTCAACATTGGCAGCAGGGCTGAAAGTTTTAAAAAAACGTTCTTTTTTTTTTTACACCAGAACAGGAATAAAAGGTAAATCTCCAATTAAGACACTTATTCTGGCGACAACTGTTCCAGAGGGACTTTCATTCACTTTGAAGAAATTTCTTCTCACTTCCTGTTGTATTTACAGGACAGGAAGTGAAAGGAAATCCCCCCAATGTAACAAAGCTAGCAACAAAAAAAGAAGAGGGTTTTACCTATTCTATACTCCATCCAAAATAAAAATGTTTATTGAATACTGAAATTAATATCATTAGTACTACGGTAAAACCTTGGTTTGTGAGCATAATTTGTTCCAAAAACATGCTTGTAATCCAAAGCACTTGTATACCAAAGCATTTTTTTTACAGGGTATAAAAGAGAGGCACCTCTAAGTGTAGCAGAAAGTTGCTAAATGCTGTACCTTCATTAAATGTAACCATATTGCTACACTTAGGGGCTCCTCTCTTCTTTCTTATACTGAGTTGTGACATGACTCTACTCTTATATCAAGACATTGCTTGTATATCAAGGCAAAATGTATTAAAAAATTGATTGTCTTGCAAAACGCTCTCAAACCAAGTTACTCTTAAACCAAGGTTTTACTGTATTTTTTAATGAAAATTAACTGTATATTTGTTGTTCAATGTTGAAGAATATATTCTTCAGTTAAAATATTGACAATTTTGATTTTGATCAGATACATAAAATCAGATTTTATTACATTTTTACAACTTTTGTTTCCATCCATCACATTTTAAAACCAAAACATATCAAACTAACATTCCAGGTTCTACAGATATTTCACTGAAGTAATAACGTTATATCATTTGGTGCCCACGTCACATTTTGCCTAACTATATTACAGCTTGATATATGTTTAACAAATTATATTTACTGTTTTGCCATACCAATGCTTTTATAAAATTTCTATTTACCTTTAAACAATGACATTTTTATTTTATTTTTTCTTTGTTGTCAATTGGTCACTTGAAGCCCATCCCAAAGATCTTCAACTGTTGTTTGTGTATTTTTATCAAAAATACTCCTTAAATTGTATCATTTTATTGACAATCTATAAAATATATTTTTCAAACAATCCCAAATATTTGATTGTGTGCTTAAAAACTGTACTGTAAGTTTGGTTTACCAGGTATACAATGGACATGACATTGGCAGAATAAAAATAGTTGTAAACCCTTAATTTTTTGAATGGGCCCCCACAACTTCCTTGTATGCCCCAAAAGCTTAAAAAAATCACAGTTTTTATCTCATTTTTTGTATTATTTCTCCCCATCATGGGACTGCAATCCCCCTGCACTGGCAAACACAGGGTGGCCAGTGGGTGCATGCATTCTCTTCTAGCGCTGTCATTCATGACGTGCATGCATTACAAGAAGGGGAAATGGAAGGCAGAACTGAGTGGGGAAGAGTGGAGCTTGCTGGCCAGGGAGAACAGGGAACCCTTGTTCATAAGAAAGCATGTGACATGCATGCATCACAAAAAAAGGGGAAATGAGAGGCAGGGCTAAATGGGGAAGAGCAGAGTTGATTGGCTGGGTTTAACAGGGACATAGAACTGTCAGTGAGCAGCCAAATTCAGCTGTGCAAATCATTCATTGTTGAGAGAGAAGGGCTCCTGAATTAATTTTCTAATAAGCTATTTATAAAAATTAAAAAGTTGATAATACAAAAGTGGATAATACAAAAGTTGATGTCAGAAATCATAGAAATCTAAGGGAGACTATCATTTTTGCCTGGACTGCCACATTAACCCTAGGATATAAATACATTGTATAGCCAAATATGATCTATTGTGAAAAATTTTTACACAGTAATTAACAAATTATGGTTTGTAATTCAAGTGTTTTAAATATATTTAGTATTCAACTTTGTATATTGCATCAGCTATGAACACTCTCCCCAAACACAAATAGCAGAGGTGACATCTTGGAAAATATGTTTCTAAATCATTTACACTGAACCAGAAAAGGAAAACAAGCATTCTGTGTGATTATTATATCTAAACACTTCTAAAACAGGCATACATGAATTAATTTATTAAACTGGAGAGTGCAGAATCTGGTGCAGCTCTGCATTGAAACCAATAAGCTTCCAGGCTGTTTGCCAAAGCTTAGTTGAACAAGCTGAAGTTAGAAGCTAATTGGCTACCATGCACAATTGCATCAGATTTTCGCATTCTCCAGTTTTAGTAAATCAATCCCATTGTGTTAAAATTATTATATTTTATGTTTATTGTTTTTTTAATTATTATTATTATATACCAATGTATATCATAATTAAACACACCAGTGTAGGTTCTGATCCACCTGTTGCTTTCAGAATCAAGCCTAAGCTCCAACTAGTTAACTCTTAACTGTTTGTACCTAAAGCGAAGGGTTGTGTAATATTTCAGCTATAGGTGGAACCTGGTAAGCCAAGCCAGTCCCTAGCTTTGTATATGTTTTAGACACTTAATCAGTGAGATATATGTCCTATTTTTTGCACTTTCAACTTGGGAGATTTGGGTGTCTGTGCCTACCCTTTGTTCAAGCTCCTTCAGCTGCTTTCTCCATATAAAATACATTTTTAAAAATCCACAAGAACAGAAAGAGTTGGAACCCCCGGCCTCATAACCCATGCTCATACATCTCACATATAGCATACCAAAGAGAAGAAATAGTCAGGGGATTTAGTTCTCCACAATTTACCAAAAACTGAAACATGAGTTTTGAGTGGATTGATCTTTTAACATGTTAAACTTATCCCTTTAAAGTAAAAAAAAAAATAAGACCCTGTCATTACTTTAAGCATTTTCAGCTAAGCTGGCTGTTAAAGAGTAGGGTAAGTACATACATGGCAGTCTATGTTGGTCACATTGCTGATCTTTAACTGTTGCAAGTATCTGACATCTCCGGGTGTGTCAAATAACCTGTTCCTCCACTGGACTGCACTGTGGTTTCTTCTACTGGCTCCTATGTTCTGTCCTTAAGTGACATCTCCCTGTTGCACTTAGTCACTAGGAGCTAAGCCTAACATTACCTCCTCATCTATTTTGCATAAACACCTCATCCTCATCGTTTGCATGCAGGTCCAAAACCAATACCTCATTGGCCCTCTACAGCCAGAACAAACTGACCCACATTTTCCTTTTTCAAACAGCTTAATTTAGTTTATTTTAAACAGAACGAGTTTAGCTGAGCTTGGTTGGTCCGTGTTTTAAATATGAACCATGGCCATAATAGTAAGAACTGTCCATATGCACATACTCCTCAAACAGTATATCAAAATTGCATGAAAGCTTTTTCCATCTAAGGCCTCGTACACACAGACTTTTTCCATCGGAAATTCCGACCGTGTGTATGCCCATCGGAGAAATTCCATTGAATAATGTTGATGAATTCCATCGGAGATTACATAGAGAACATGTTCTCTTTTCCTCCGATGGAATTCCGTCGGAATTCCGATTTGAATTTGGTCGGACAAAGGTCCGATTGTGTGTACAGGGCACCACAGGTATAAAATAATGAAGTTTCTGTGTCAGTGCAACATAGGGGTAAGAATGTGTCACACAATTCTAGCAGATACATATAGTTCGAAGACACACAATTTGAAAGCTATACTGTAATGACACCATTACTATCACAACAATACCAAAAAAGTTGTCTCCAAAAAGGATACATCTGTTACAAAGGTAATTCTACGAATATAAAATCAAAGAATGATATAAGTTTAATTAGAAGTGTGCTGTGTGATTATGCCCATGTATAGTCCAATAAGCATACAGATGACACAGGAAGATGCACGCTTCCTGTAAATAGACTAGAGTTGTCATCCTACTTGCTGTGTCAGGAGTGTGTTTGGAAATCCACTTATAAATGTAACCCCATATTATATGCTCTCATTCTAGCATTTCTACTATTCCCTAGACATTTGTATACCTATAATGTGTTAAAGAAAAACAAAAATTAATGATATACATTTTATACATTTTCAGCAGGAAAATGAAGACAGCCCTTATATTCATTGTTCTTTGGAGTTTGAGCAGTGCATTTTATGTAAGTATGACATAAAATGTTATATTTGTAACATTTCACAATTTATTATTTTTTTGTACTTTCTCAGTTATTATTTTTAAATATCATAATCCGGCCTAAAAACTTTAGCAGTTTTAATCTATGTGTCTTGGCAACCATTGTCACTGGAATGTAAAGTGAGGAAAAATACAAAACTTTGAGTTGTTACCAGAACAGGAATAAACTGGAAAAATTCCCATGTTGGACGCCTGTTTCAGTGAAAACTGTGTAAGGCCCCATACACACGTCCGAGGAACTCGACGGGCAAAACTCATCGTTTTGCTCGTCGAGTTCTGTGTGAAGCCGCCAAGGATCTCGGCGAGCCAACTTTCCTCATTGAACAACGAGGAAATAGAGAACATGTTCTCTATTTGGCTTGACGAGGAACTCGTTGGCTTCCTCGGCCGAAAGTGTACACACGCCGGGTTTCTCGGCAGAATTCAGCTCCGATCGAGTTTCTGGCTGAATTCTGCCGAGAAACTCGGTCGTGTGTACGGGGCCTAAGAGGATTTGTCTCATTTTGGAGAGATTTCTTGGCAATTCCTGTTGTGTCTAAAGGACAACAAGTAATGAGAAACTTCTTAGGCCGCGTACACACGGTCGGTCCAAACCGATGAAAACGGCCTGAAGGCCAGTTTCATCGGTCCAAACCGACCGTGTGTACGGCCGAATCGGTCTGTTGTCCTTCGGACAAAAATTAGAGAACTTTCTTTAAAATCGAACCGATGGACGGCTGACCATCGGTCAAAACGGATGGTTAGTACACAAAAGCATTGGTTCAAAACCCGCGCATGCTCAGAATCAAGTCGACGCATGCTTGGAAGCATTGAACTTCGTTTTGTTCAGCACGTCGTGTGTTTTACGTCACCGCGTTCTGACCCGATCGGTTTTTGAACTGATGGTGTGTACGCACATCAGACCATCGGTCTGCTTCAGCGGTGAACCGATGAAAACGGTCCGTCGGACCATTCTCATCGGATGGATCGACCGTGTGTACGTGGCCTAAGTGTTACACAGGACAAAAAAAAAAAAGAAACAAGCCTGACATGGGTTTGAATTCTTATCCATTCTACCCAAAACAATTCAATAAAGTTTTGCCATTATTTATACATAAAAAACTCAAAATATGATATAAATCTATATAACTCAATCAAATAATAATAATTGGCACTTGACATTACAGTACTTTTACAACCCAACTATGGATAAATATTATAATTTCTATGTTGACCAAATTATTATTATTATTTTTACAAAATGTTGTGTTGTGTATTGTGTATCTGTATTGCTCCTTTTTAAAGTGTTCCACTATTATATTTTTATTTTGTGTTTAAAATTATTTTTAAAGTGCCTAATTTAGTCATAACATACTTATCAGATCATAAATAGAAACTCTTAAAATGTTGTGATTTTTCTTTATTCAATTTAGTTATAACAAGTTGTATATAAAATGTATAGCCAATGTTCAGATCCCTATATTATTTCTCATACTGTATATTTTTGTTTTATACTGTGTGTGTATACTGTATATATATAAATATTTTATCTCTCCATTATCCAGCATTGAGACATACTTATATAAATGAAATCATTGCTGTGGTCTTTTTACAAACCATATAGAAATTCATATATATTTTTTTCTATATACTTCAGGTAGCCAACATATTAAAGTGGTTGTAAAGGCATTGTTTTTATTACATCAATAAACATGATATATTTACCTGCTCTGTGCAATGGTACTGCACAGAGCAGCCCTAATCCTCTTCTGGGGTTCCCGCTGGTGCTGTCTGCTTTTCCTATTCTCTGAATGCCCCGAGTAAGCTGCTTGCTATGAAGGCTCTCAATGGACACACACAGCATGGCTCAGCAACGACTCCCCCAGCTCCATCCTTCACAGGATATGATTGACAGCAGAAGCAGCCAATGGCTGCTTCTGTATCCTATGAATACAGGAAGAGAGAGCAGCACTACTGCAGATGGGTATAGTGCTGGATCAAAGGATTAGCCAGGTAAGTAATTAAGAAAGGGGCTTAAGGGAGCTAAACCTGGAAGTTTTTTTTACCTTGAGGCTCCGTTCACACCTAATGCTGATGCGGCTCCCAGCAGGGGTCCAGTGCGTCCTGTTTCACAGTTTCAGGACCGATGTCAGCCTGAATTTGGACCAAAAGATGCACAGGGCTCCTGTGCAAATTCGCACTGGAGCCGCATCAGAGATATGTGAACCGGCTCCATAGAGAGCCATTCACATTCTCCTGCTATTGCATATTGGATGCAGGGATCCCGCATTTAATTCGCAATAGTGTGAACCCGCCCTAATGCAGAGAATGTATTAAAGTAGAAAACCTTATGTCTTTAGAACCACTTTAATCTCTAGTTGGATTAATCTAAAGCCATCAATACGTATTCGCTTATTTAAGAAGAAACTCTGCGCCAACCCTAAAAACCTTTAACGAAACCCTCTCTAAAGCTGCTGAGATCATCTTTTCCCTTGGATAATTAAATTATAACATCCAAAAATAACTAGTGCTAATTAACAGTTAAATCCAAAGACAAATGTGGATTAACAATTTGGTAAAGACAAATGGTGATCAAACATGTGACAGATACCAATCAGAAACAATGACATAAAGTCCACACAGCATATAGGAGAAAAAATTCCACCCACAACGAAATTCCACTGTGAATGATCATGTAGAGGTACTCCAATGTAAGCTTCATCAAAGTACAGTACACTTTGAGAACAGATTTCAATGACCTCCTTTTACTAAGTAAGTCTAAATATGCTCTTAATAGATAAACCTCCATATGTACTGTCCCAATTCTGATGTTCAGTTACACTTTACAATCAAATACAAAGCATGAGAAAAAAAGTCCATAGTGTTTAAATATGATAAAAACTGTGCTTGTAAAAAGCTGCCGAGGAGTCCCAGCAGAGCAGCCTGGATTGCCTGGTAGTTTCTGATGCAACACATGCCTACCCAATCAATGCATTTCACCCAATGGACTTTCTCCTAAAGAAGTCCATTGCACTTGGTACAGTGCATGCAAATGGGAGTGTTTTTATTTTCTTTATTAAAAGAAGATTTATACTACTGGATTTTTTGTTTTGTATTTGGTGTTTGAGTGTACAACGGAACTTGACATAATGGAATTAGGACAGTACATGTAGAGCTGTATCTATATGAAGCATTTTTAGATCTGCTAAGCAATAAGTAATGTAAATCTGGTGAGGGAGCTGTGTTTCAGGCACTTGCACTGAGGTGTACTGCACTTTGAAGAAGAAGGACCGAGCACGCAACACAATCATTCACAGTAGAAATAAATTTTAGAGTGTTTTTTTTTTTTTACATGTAAGTAGTATGGAGCTTACATTATAGTATCTGACATATGTCACGTTTTATCACTATTTACAAAAGTGTTAATAATTCACATTTGTCTTTGGAAGTCTAACTGTTAATTAGAGCTGTTTTTTTTTAGGGAAGTTATTACATTTATATTTGCTTCTACCCATGCCGAGCTTCTGAAAGCTGAATTTTGATTAGTATAAACAGCTCCTTCTGTAAAGCTTCTGTGTAGGAAAGTAACTGATGGGATGATGAAGCTCTCTAAAATCAACAAATATATATTTTTCCTGGATCGTTGTCCAAAGGCATTTAATCATAAGTTTGTTTAAAAAATAGCTACAATTCATACCTTCAATTATTGAATATTCTACAGAACTGGGCAGAACTAGCAATGAAAGAAATACGGAAAAGGCAGTGTTGAGTCAAGTGAAGAAAAACTAGTAACTAGTAATAATATTTTAAAATTTATGAACAGGGCAGCCTAAACTATATATAAAACCATGTATTTTTTCCATTATAAATTCTGTTATTTAGATTTATGCTAGCCAAGTTAAGAGATTTTTTTTCTGAGTGGTTTATAGAAATTGGTTTGCAATTTTTGTTCAAATCTAACAGTTTATTCACATTGAATGATCCATTAAATTATCATATTGAAATATGTTGCATAGTTACATAGTTAGTCAGGTTGAAAAAAGACACAAGTCCATCCAGTTCAACCATAAAAAATAAAAAAAATGAAATAAAAAATATTGTAAAATCCCATATACCCAATTATTTACCCACAGTTGATCTAGAGCAGTGGTTCTCAACCTGGGGGTCGGGACCCCCTCGGGGGTCAAATGATGATTTGCCAGGGGTCACCAAATCCTGGGCTGTTCCTGGCTCTCCCAGCATTTTTGTGGCCGCCCAGCAGGGCTGTCCGTGGAGCCCGCAGCCCACTCGGCCCCTTCGCAGCCATCCATTCAGTTCACGGCATGGTTGGGGGGTGGAGACTAGAGGTCAGCTGACTGGTGAGGAATGTGAAGTGGGAGGGGCTGGAGGAGACCCTATCTCCCGAATTCCACATAGGTGTCACTGCTACAAGACACCAGAAAGTCGGAGACACAGTGAAGCTGGAGATACAGTAAGTAACACTATCTGTGATTAGAGTTGCCATTAAAAGGCCCCACTACAGTTCTCAGATCAGCAGATGACCTTGATCAAGAGCACCTAAGTTGGCTGATCAGAACTCCCCCCAAGCATTTCCACTAATCCCAACTCCCCGCCAGCACTGCCACTCATTACACAAAGGAGTAAGAGAAGGAAACAAATAGAGAATACATGGAAGGTAAAATAAAAAGGGGAGAAACAAAGAAAAAGGGGGAGAAAGAACAAGAAAGACGGTGAGAGAAAGGGATGAGGGGGGGGGGGGAAAGAAATTAGGATAGAGAGAGATAAAGGGGAAAGAAAGGAGAACAAAGAGAGAGTGGTAGATCCTAAAATGTACCATAAGGGGGGTCAATACTGTATGAGTGTAATGGACTTGTCTTGCCTTGGGTGCTGACAACCTACGCTACGAAAATAATTTTACTGTTAGGGGTCCCCACAACTTGGGAAATGTTATCAAGGGGTCACGGCACTAGAAGGTTGAGAACCACTGATCTAGAGGAAGGCAAAAAACCCCAGCAGAGTATGATCCAATTTGCTACAGCAGGGGAAAAAATGCCTTCCTGACCCCCGAGAGGCAATCAGATTTACCCTGGATCAACTTTACCTATAAATGTTAGTACTCAGTTATATTATGTACATTTAGGAAAGTATCCAGACTTTTTTTTAAAGCAATCTACTGAGCTGGCCAGAACCACCTCTGGAGGGAGTCTATTCCACATTTTCCCAGCTCTTACTGTGAAGAAACCTTTCCGTATTTGGAGATTAAATCTTTTTTCCTCTAGACGTAAGGAGAGCCCCCTTGTCTTTTGTGTTGACCGTAAAGTGAATAACTCAACACCAAGTTCTCTATATGGACCCCTTATATATTTTACATGTTGATCATATCCCCCCCTTTTTCTCCTCTTCTCAAGAGTGAATAAATTCAGTTCCTCTAATATTTCCTCATAGCTGAGCTCCTCCATGCCTCTTATCAGTTTGGTTGCCCTTCTCTGCACTTTCTCCAGTTCCCCGATATCCTTTTTGAGAACTGGTGCCCAAAACTGCATATTCCAGATGAGGTCTTATGTGTGGTCACAATAAAGATTAATATATGTTAAAACTATAGCCAATAACTACTTGATAGAGAACAAAGGACTGAAAATGTTGCTTCTCTTTTTTCTAAAGGCCTTACAGGTAAATGTGAGTTGAAATACAAGTTTTTCCTGCAAAAAATTAAGTATTGTTTCAACAAAAAACATCTAATTTCAAAAGAGAGAATATACCTACTTGTCCAACAAGGTTCACCTCTTACTTGTTGCTATTGATTAATACACTTACTGTTCTATCAATCATATTACTAAATAAACCCAAAAATATAATGTTGGCTGTTGGGGGTGGGGGTAACCGTAAAGCTGGCCATACATGGCTCCGTTGTTTTTTTTTTTTTTTATTCAGTCAGCAGGTGAACAGGAAAAAATGAACCGATTCCCCACACATTTGAGGTGGATGCAGGAATCCTTCCTGCTGTGTCATTGTATTCTGACAGAAGGACTTCCCCAGCCACTTGAATACTTTTTAACATTTTCACTTTTCAAAATTTTCCAACAAGCCCGTTCATTAAAAGTCAACCGTTAGATCAACTTGCGATGAACAGGAATGGCCGTAGATGGATCGAAATTCAGCCAGGTTTTGCTGACCAATGGTATTGTAAAAAACAGATGGAAAATAATTGTATAGTTGCTTGTTTCCTATAGATACCACTCTCCCCTTTCCTCATATTTTTTATTTAAAACATTTTTTTTATAAAGGGCAAACAAAAATAAATTATTATAACAAAATCAGATCAATCTTTTACCAAATATTTTCTTTGTTTTTACTTTTACTTAAAAATTTTCATATCTACCATATAAAAAATACACTGATTATCTTTTTTTTTTCAAGATAAATAATTTTCGGAAGTGGAAAGGAGATGATTCAGATGAAAAAGGGGTAAGTAACGTACTCTAGTGGTAGCTGGAAGCAGTTTCTTCAGGCTGTGTGCACTTGTAGGCATGCTGCAGGTTGCCGTATGTCAGACATATGGCTCTCTACAACACAGATACAGCATCCAGTTTACTTTTCGGTACAGGCTGCAGGGATTTGGAGAAAAAGGATCTGTACAGAAACTGCAGTCATCATTTAACCCTTTAACATAAACCAGTTTAGTAAAACCCTGTCCTGTTTTCACCTGCATTGCTGGTGTTTTAACCTATTCATTTTGAAAAAACATATGAAAATGCGTGCATTGCAGCTTACATGTGTTGTGAAGGGGCCCTAAATATTGTAAGCTTCAAATGAATTGCTAAGTAGAAGTTCAGCCCCTAACAGTATAAAGAGATGAATAACCTGTATTTTTTTTTGGCGCTTTAAACATATTGCCAGTTGTATATAAATGTAATTTCCGAATAAATAAAAACACATCTCAAAAAAAATCTACAAAAAGTACTTGGCTGGTAAGTATATTCTGAGTTATTTTAACTCATGTGGAAAATATGCTGTAAATGTGTGTATGTGTGGGATCACTGTTTGTGTGTTTTGGCAGCATGCAACTACAATTACATAATTATAGAGGAGCACCATACACACCTCCTGTACTTTGGAAGAAGGATAAAAATGAATAACAGTCATTAGAATGAAAATGCTGCCCAGTAAAAACGTGATGGTGCTTATTTTACTGACATGTGCTATTCATTTTCAAAGTTTGGTTGTTGGATATGAATGAGACCTTTCCTTGAACTTGTGCTATAGATGGATCTGTCGCCAGGCCACCACTTTGGCTATTATATAACTTGTGTATGATGAAATGTGGTCAGATAAATGCTCCTTTTTCTCCACTGTCCACATGTCCTTGGTGTCTTTATAGCTATCTCATGGTTAGGCTAAAATAAAAATAAAAACTTTTTTAAATAGATATAAAAGGTATTAAATTAATTTAAAACAATAAAATCTGTGGTCTTTTAAATATGCCTGCCTCCAGAGGAAAATCACTGAAAGTCTGTATTAGCTTTTGCAGTGGAAATGCACACGCAGTAGAAGATATACCGGCCATTGCAGTCTCTGTCCCTCTGCATAAACTAAAGCTGGGTATACACGTACCAAAAGAAGCCAGTCTAACACCAGGTTCTTAAAGGTCCTAAAAGCTTTTACTCAACTACATTGTTCATTGGAATCTTCATTTACTTCTTAAAGCAGACCATCAACCGAAACATCCCAAACAAAGTAAAGTCACCTTTCAAAAGGTTTAGAAATTACAAAATTAAATATATAATTACCTTGCAGGTTCTTCTTTCCTTCCATTTTTTATCTCTTTTTTCATCTTGTCTCCTTGTGTCCATTTTCTAGAAAGGGCAGATGATTTTGTCTGCTTTAATTTTCGAGAGATGTAAACCCACTCCAATGGTGCGCAGCAAGATCCTGCACCTGGAAGCAGACGCTGTTGTATTTCTATTATGAGTAGGAAGCATCCATGAAAGAGTTAAATGAGATGTATTTTTATAAAAAAAAAATAAGAATCATACTTACCTCGGTCCGATGCTGCATTTGTCCCCCGGTGCTTCTAACACTGACAGCCAAGCGATCGAACAACGCCAATTGCTCAGTTCTCACAGCTCCCTGGACAGAGAGCAGGTGACTGTCAGTTAGCAGCTCTCTGCTCTGCTCTACCTCCCCCCATGCTCACTGGAGTGCTGGGCTGTGGAGGGGGCGAGAGCATCTGGCTCAGCCAGTCTAGGCTTGGGTATGGATATCAATTTCATTGTTGCAATCTTGCCCGAGCCTGGACCAGTTCTGTGACATCAGTTGACAGCAGGCTTCAGCTCGCTGTCTTCTGAAAAAGGGTCATAGGCATGCGGAATTAACTGAGGTCCTGTGATCCACAGGAGAAGTACATCCTAACAAGCTTTAGCTGTACTTCTCCTTTAACAAATTCTTCTGGGAATGTGTGCATAGCTCTATAGCTTTCTCTGTGCCCATGTGACACTAGGGGGTTGATTTACTAGAGGAAAACAGACTGTGCACTTTGCAAAGCGTAGTTGCACACTGTAAGAGCAATTGTGCCAAATCTTAGTAAATAAGCAGAAGCTCTATCATCCAATCAGGTGAAAAGGAAAAATGCTGTTTTTATTTTTCGTGCATGTGATTCTTTGCAAATTGAAGCTTTACCTCGTTTACTAAGCTCCAGAGCAACTGCACTTGCAGATTGTAACTGCATTTTGCAAAACGTCATGTTACAGTTAATAAATCCACCCCTAAATATCAACTAAGGAAAAAAAAAAATTCCAAGATCTCAGTGTATAAACAAAATTTGCCTGGAAGGCACTGGTGACATAACATTCCCAGGGGTCAGCTGTGTCGTTGGCTACCCTAGAAAGACCAGGAGGTGAAATTAAATCTGCAGCTCAGTTTCAGAGTCTTGGCAATCTTCTTATAGCCTAGGCCATCTTTATGTAGAGCAACAATTCTTTTTTTTTTAGATCCTCAGAGAGTTCTTTGCCATGAGTATGAGAGAATGGGAGCGATGACACAAATTTAACACACCTGCTTCCCATTCACACCTGAGACCTCGTTACACTAATGAGTCACATGACACCAGGGAGGGAAAATTACTAATAAGGCGAAATTTGGACATTTTCATTTTCTCTGCGTTGAGTTATTTTGAGGGGACAGCAAATTTACACTGTTTGGTTGGTCAGAATATATATACAAGAAAAGAATTTTTTCTAAAAAGTAGATTTGTTTATTTAGATATAAAATATCATAATGTGTAGAAAAATACAGAAGAAAGAGTATTGCCGTTTCCAGCACAAAAAACCATCTAACAGGCTAATCTAGGCAAGCCTATCCATGAACATTGACAGGAATATATACATAAATTATAACAAAATATCAACAATAAAATTGAACACTTCCAAAAGTATTTGGAATAAGGTGCATGAATGTAATTAGTGGTCCTGTCACGTTGTGGAAATGCAGGCAGAGAAATGTCTGCGGTGGTTTGGCTTGCTGCGTAGGTGGACTCGACCGGTTTCGCGCTTTAGCAGCGCTTCCTCACGGAGTCAGCAATGTAGTTTTAACTATAGAACAACATTAAACAATAACACACAAAAAAAGAAAAAGTAAGAACAGTATATCAATTTGGATAATAGCGCTAGTGAAGCAATAAAATAAATAGATATACATATAAATATATATACGGGCAAATGAAAGTAGGAAAGAAAAAGGAGGATAAGGAAGATTGAGAGGAAGGGGGGGGGGGAGGGGAAGGGGAAAAAGGGGGAGGGAAGGTAGAAAGTGAGGGGAGAATGAGGGAAAAAAGAGGGGGGGAGGGGGGGAGAAGAAGGAGGACATGGGGGGGTGAAAACAGGGAAGGAAAGGGAGCATAAAGTCCTGATAGGTGAACGCAACCCCAGAGCATTTCCTCAATGATACAGTGGGAGCGAGGATAGGTATGTATATATATAGAATATAGAGTAATTATGGGAAGGAGAGGATACTAGAATAAAAATAGCTGGTATAGGTACTTACAGATAGTGTTGGTTGGTAGGGGGATCAATATATAAATTTTCTGTCAATAAAATAAGATAAGAAATAGACTGTGTCCGGGCTGCTGGACGTTGTAAAAAGTGTAGGGAAATGACCCGCATAAACTAAATAATAACAGTCTGAAAGGTAAAAAATAGAAGATAGTGCAATGAATAGAATATCGAGCTGGTATTGGATAATAACAAAAATAATAAAGGGGGACATCCTACCTTCAATGAAGGAGGACAGGGCTTGAGGAGAAGGGAGAAGGCAGAGAGCGATCACTACCCTCTAACAATCCTCAATACATGTAACATTTCCTGGTAGTAGAAATGAGAAACCAGAGCTGGATGCCGGCTGGTAGCCAAGGATTAAGGCAATGATAAGCCTAGTATGATAAAGAGAAATATGTAACCTATTAGTTACAAAAAGCAGCCTCGAGGTAAAAGAAAGGGGGGGGTGATAGGAAGGGGCATACCTGGTTCAGTATGTGCGATGGCACTCTCCTCCATGAGTCTCCCGAGAGACTGCAGCAATTCTGGCTTGTGTACGGGGGTTTATATAGGGACTCGCTCAGTGCGGAGAGGACGTAGTGCACGAAGGTGCGTGTGACGTCATCCGCAGCAGCCGCGCATCTCCTCATCATGTGTGCGCGCCGCAGATACAAACAACGCGGCGCCACACATGAGAGGCATCGCTCCAGGATGGAGAGCTCCATCTAGTGGTGCGAATACAGATCTATGTATAGTGATCTGTGATGCGCGGTCAGCCACTGCATCGAAGTAAGGGGAGAAAAATATCTCAAAGGGTAGAGTGAACCGTGGCAGGACTAAAAGGGATAGATAGATAATGAAACAAATAAAAAACTGACATAGTGTGAGAAGAGCAGGGGAAAAGAACATGGATAATTGCCCGTGTATATATAATGCTAAGTACTGGTTGCGATATAAATGATTATTAAGAGGTGACGCATAGAATTCATTAATAGTTGGAAATTCCCTGAATAGATAGAATGATAAGGAAGGGGAAAGAGAAAAAAGGGGGGGAGGGGGAAGGGAAAAGACAAAAAAGGGGGAAGAAAAGAAGGAGCAGAGAAGGGGGCTCCAGAGAACAAAAAAGCAGAAATAATAAAATTTATTAGGCCACAAAAACAGTCATATCCCAATGATAGCATGCCAACGGGGTTACACAAAATTCTGCACAGTGGTCTCAATATGCATATGATTAAACGCGACACATGAGCCATACATAGATGTACATATATTAATATATTTATACATATATAAATAGATGGAGCTTGTGGAGACATTTGGTATTACATATCATCCCATAAAGATTTATATTGAAAAAATAATGATTAAGGTATATATCTCTGGGAGTTAACCCCGAAGTGTCCATAGCTAGTATATAAAATTGCAAAAACATTTAGTATTACATATAAAGATTTAAATTAACAAAATAGTAGTTAAAATATATATCTCTGGGAATTTGCCCCGAAGTGTCCATTGCTAATCTATAAGATTAGGTGGTATTTGTGATGTCAAAAAATAAAAGACTGAAATGCCAATTTTAGGATAGAAAATTAAGTAAGGAAATTTATAAAAAAGGTTTGTACGATTGTGCCTCGTTGAGGCCGGGGGCATAGAGGGCGTTGAGGCGTTCTATCCACAGGGTTTCTCTTTGCAATACCAATTTGTCCCAGTTACCTCCTCGATCATTTTTAGGGATCACAGCGAGAGCAATAAAGGAAACTACCTTATTGCTGAAGCTGTGATATAAGTCTAGGTGTCGACTCACAGACGTCACCATTTTTCCTTGGTCGGAATAATAAACGTGATCACGAATCCTGGCTTTGAATTTTCTGATGGTTTTACCCACATAGAAGGCCTGACACTGACATGTCATCAAATAGATAACTCCCTCTGTATTGCAATCAGCATGGAAGTTGGGTTTAAATGTTTCCCCATTGGGCAAGATAAAACTGGTGCCTTCAGTGATCCATGAGCAAAATGAGCAGTGTCCACACCGTGTAATGCCATTAATAGATGTTCCCCTATTCCGGTTTGATATATAGTGGCTTGATGTGAGTTCATCACGCAGTGATCTGGATCTCCTAAAGGTTACATCAGGCTTGGGGCCTATGTATTTTTTTAGGATGGGGTCACTGGTGAGTAAGGTCCAATTTTTCATTAAAATGGTACGCAATTCTTTGTGGTGACCAGAGAACTGCGTGATAAATCTCACTGGTTGGGGGGAGGGATTCTCTTTAATTTTGTATAGTAGGCTTGAACGGGTTCTACGAAAGGCCTTATTGAAGGCCTTGCGTAAAAGAGTTCTACTGTAGCCACGATCAAGCAAACGTTTTTTTAAAAGGTTTGCCTGTTCCAAAAAATCAGTGGTTAAAGTGCAGTTTCTGCGTAGGCGCAGGTATTGTGCATAAGGTATGCTTTGAATAAGGTTTGATGGGTGTGCACTATCAGCGTGCAGTAGGGTATTGCCAGCTGTTTCTTTTCTATAAAGGGTTGATGTTAAACGACCCTGTGAGTCTTTCAAGATTTTTAGGTCCAAAAAAGCTACTTTATCCTGTGCACTGGAATATGTAAATTTGAGATTGTAACTGTTAGTGTTTAAAGCCTCAACAAAGTCATGCAATAGAGATATTGATCCTGTCCAGATTATAAATATATCGTCAATATATCTTAGCCAATTGGCCACAAATTTGGTATAGATGGATAGGTTTTCATCAGAAAAAATGAAACGTTCCCACCCCCCCAGGTACAGGTTCGCGTAAGCCGGGGCACAGCAGGTGCCCATAGCTACGCCCTGTACCTGGAGGTAGTGGGACTCTTTAAAAACAAAAAAGTTCCGAGTAAGGATAAACCGTAGGAGGTCAATGACAAAGTCATTGAGCTTCCAAGAATGATGGTCTTGTTCATTGAGGAAGGTATGTGCTGTCGAGATGCCCTGCTCGTGAGGAATACTGGAGTAGAGAGCCTCCACATCCAGAGTCACGAGCAAGGCATCCCGAGGCACAACCATATCCTCAATTTGTTTCAGAAGGTCTAGGGTGTCTCTTGTATATGACGGTAGTGCTAGTACATGTGGCATGAGGATAGAGTCCACATATCGGCTGGCATTTTCTGTCAGTGATCCGATACCGGACACAATCGGTCTTCCCGGTGGGTTTGTGGGGTTTTTGTGGATTTTAGGGAGCGCGTATATAGTAGGTGTTTTGGGATGGCGTGTATTTAAGTAATCATAGAGGTCTTGATTAATTAGACCGTTATGGTGGGCCGATGCCAGAATGACTAGAAACTCATCTTTGAATTGAGCAATCTTGTTTATATGTATCCAATTATACCAATCTCTATTTTGGAGTATCTTAAAAACCATTTTTTCGTAGTTCTGTTTAGTCAGTAAGACTATATTTCCACCCTTGTCTGAGGCCTTGATCTCAAGGTCAGGGTGGGATTGTAATAACTTAATGGCCAATCGTTGTTTTTTAGAGATATTGTGGTTTAGAGGGTTTATCTCAAGATTCTTCAAGTCATTGATGGTAGATGTAAGAAAAGCCCATATATTGGGATTGCTAGTGAGATCAGGGAAGCGTTGGGATTTGGGTTTAAATTTGTTTATTACCGGGGCAGTGGGAATGATGACGGGACTGGAGTCGGGGGAGTTAGGTTCACTCTCCTCCAAAAGTAACATTAAGTCTCGTAAAGCTCTAAAATCCTCCATGGAAAAGTTTTTTACTTTTTCAGAAATTTCTCTTTCCTCATTGCTGCGGAGACGATCACCATCGAATAGGAATTTAAAAGTTAGGTTTCTTGTGAATAGATATAAATCTTTTATAGTCTCATATTTGTTGAGACTCATGGACGGACAGAAGCTAAGGCCTAGGCGTAAAACCCCAAGCTGCTCGCTAGAGAAGGTATAGGGGGTAAGGTTGATAATATCTAGATTGGAGTTTGATGTTACGTTTGGGATGGCATGGTTGGAGGAATCTGAAAATTTGAGACCTGGGAGACAACATGTGGATCCAGAGTACCTTGTCGGGTACATAATTGCAATTGTGCTGCTGTTGGTTGTATATCAAGGGAAATATTTCTCCTGGGAACCCCAGTTTGTATATCCATGTTGGTGTTACCAGCAGTTGTTCCTGGAGGAGGGAGGTGAGACACATTTGGGGATTGCAACGTTTGTATAGCTATAAGTGCGGTGGCACCTGTATAATTAGTTTGTGTTCTATTACCACCACCACTGGAAGAAGTGTTTGTTTGAGGGGGGTGTACAAAAGGAGTGTCCCTGATAGGGGGGCGCTGTTTAGCTTTAGGTGTAAAAGACCCACCACCAAAGTCCCTCTTACGTGAACCGGATGTGGACGGTGTCGCTGCCGAATGGTTCCGTCGTGCTGGCGGCTGTAAAGAAAGCATAGAAGAGGAGTCAGACTCAGTATCATCTTCAGTAGTGTAGTAATTACTATCATGATTTTTAGAGGTTCGATAATTGGATCTAGAATTCTTATTTGCAGTGGGAGATTGCCAACGATAGGCAAAGCCCTCTGCAAATGCTGTTCTATCCTTAGATAATTTAATTTGTTTTTTGTGAATAATGTCCTTAGTGATTCTAGTAATGAAATCTTTTATCTCTAGACAACGCTTATCGTATTGGGCATGGATTTTGATTGTTTCACTATTTGATTGCAAAATAAGAATATCCTGATCTAGAGAGGCTAGCTCTGCTTGATATTGTACAATTAGTAGTTTCATCAATTGTGTACTACAGGAAGAGAGAGTTTGTTCCCACATAAGTTTAAATTCGACAGTGACATTTTGGAAAGATGGAAATACCTGTACTCGAAGGCCTAGAGGACTAATGTTGTCTTTGACATATTTTCCCAGAAATTCTATATGCCAATGAAGATTGGATTTCTTTTTTAACAATCTTTTCATTTTGGCCATATATTGGTTGATAGTAATTTCCTGCTCGTTGTCAGTGTTGCAATTCGTTTGTATCTCAGACATATATCCCGTCCAACCAGTGCCCGCAAAGTCCATGGTCGCAGGAAAAAAGACAGAGGGATAAACTAAAATGGAAAATGGAAGAAAAAAGAAAAAAAGAGGAGGTAGAGAAAGTGAGAAAGGCGAAAGGAGAGAAAAAAGGAGAAAGGGTAGAAACTGAAAAAACAAGGAAAACAACAATTTAAATGAAAGGGATTAAATATTAAAAAATAGTACAAACACTAACAGCCCCCTTAGTACAAGAGAGGTGGACTGAAGTTTTGCCCGGGTGCTACCACCCAAATAATTATTTGAAAAGAAAAGAGGTAACAATATCCTCACATGTAGTGTGCATGTGGATATTATAAAGTAAAAAGAGGGTGCCGCGTCCTAGTATAAATGATAAAGGAGGGAACTAGGGGCTAGTTTTTGGACTTTTTAGGCACGATTTGGTTGGTCAGAATATATATACAAGAAAAGAATTTTTTCTAAAAAGTAGATTTGTTTATTTAGATATAAAATATCATAATGTGTAGAAAAATACAGAAGAAAGAGTATTGCCGTTTCCAGCACAAAAAACCATCTAACAGGCTAATCTAGGCAAGCCTATCCATGAACATTGACAGGAATATATACATAAATTATAACAAAATATCAACAATAAAATTGAACACTTCCAAAAGTATTTGGAATAAGGTGCATGAATGTAATTAGTGGTCCTGTCACGTTGTGGAAATGCAGGCAGAGAAATGTCTGCGGTGGTTTGGCTTGCTGCGTAGGTGGACTCGACCGGTTTCGCGCTTTAGCAGCGCTTCCTCACGGAGTCAGCAATGTAGTTTTAACTATAGAACAACATTAAACAATAACACACAAAAAAAGAAAAAGTAAGAACAGTATATCAATTTGGATAATAGCGCTAGTGAAGCAATAAAATAAATAGATATACATATAAATATATATACGGGCAAATGAAAGTAGGAAAGAAAAAGGAGGATAAGGAAGATTGAGAGAAAGGGGGGGGGGGGAGGGGAAGGGGAAAAAGGGGGAGGGAAGGTAGAAAGTGAGGGGAGAATGAGGGAAAAAAGAGGGGGGGGGGGGGGGAGAAGAAGGAGGACATGGGGGGGTGAAAACAGGGAAGGAAAGGGAGCATAAAGTCCTGATAGGTGAACGCAACCCCAGAGCATTTCCTCAATGATACAGTGGGAGCGAGGATAGGTATGTATATATATAGAATATAGAGTAATTATGGGAAGGAGAGGATACTAGAATAAAAATAGCTGGTATAGGTACTTACAGATAGTGTTGGTTGGTAGGGGGATCAATATATAAATTTTCTGTCAATAAAATAAGATAAGAAATAGACTGTGTCCGGGCTGCTGGACGTTGTAAAAAGTGTAGGGAAATGACCCGCATAAACTAAATAATAACAGTCTGAAAGGTAAAAAATAGAAGATAGTGCAATGAATAGAATATCGAGCTGGTATTGGATAATAACAAAAATAATAAAGGGGGACATCCTACCTTCAATGAAGGAGGACAGGGCTTGAGGAGAAGGGAGAAGGCAGAGAGCGATCACTACCCTCTAACAATCCTCAATACATGTAACATTTCCTGGTAGTAGAAATGAGAAACCAGAGCTGGATGCCGGCTGGTAGCCAAGGATTTGGAACAGGCAAACCTTTTAAAAAAACGTTTGCTTGATCGTGGCTACAGTAGAACTCTTTTACGCAAGGCCTTCAATAAGGCCTTTCGTAGAACCCGTTCAAGCCTACTATACAAAATTAAAGAGAATCCCTCCCCCCAACCAGTGAGATTTATCACGCAGTTCTCTGGTCACCACAAAGAATTGCGTACCATTTTAATGAAAAATTGGACCTTACTCACCAGTGACCCCATCCTAAAAAAATACATAGGCCCCAAGCCTGATGTAACCTTTAGGAGATCCAGATCACTGCGTGATGAACTCACATCAAGCCACTATATATCAAACCGGAATAGGGGAACATCTATTAATGGCATTACACGGTGTGGACACTGCTCATTTTGCTCATGGATCACTGAAGGCACCAGTTTTATCTTGCCCAATGGGGAAACATTTAAACCCAACTTCCATGCTGATTGCAATACAGAGGGAGTTATCTATTTGATGACATGTCAGTGTCAGGCCTTCTATGTGGGTAAAACCATCAGAAAATTCAAAGCCAGGATTCGTGATCACGTTTATTATTCCGACCAAGGAAAAATGGTGACGTCTGTGAGTCGACACCTAGACTTATATCACAGCTTCAGCAATAAGGTAGTTTCCTTTATTGCTCTCGCTGTGATCCCTAAAAATGATCGAGGAGGTAACTGGGACAAATTGGTATTGCAAAGAGAAACCCTGTGGATAGAACGCCTCAACGCCCTCTATGCCCCCGGCCTCAACGAGGCACAATCGTACAAACCTTTTTTATAAATTTCCTTACTTAATTTTCTATCCTAAAATTGGCATTTCAGTCTTTTATTTTTTGACATCACAAATACCACCTAATCTTATAGATTAGCAATGGACACTTCGGGGCAAATTCCCAGAGATATATATTTTAACTACTATTTTGTTAATTTAAATCTTTATATGTAATACTAAATGTTTTTGCAATTTTATATACTAGCTATGGACACTTCGGGGTTAACTCCCAGAGATATATACCTTAATCATTATTTTTTCAATATAAATCTTTATGGGATGATATGTAATACCAAATGTCTCCACAAGCTCCATCTATTTATATATGTATAAATATATTAATATATGTACATCTATGTATGGCTCATGTGTCGCGTTTAATCATATGCATATTGAGACCACTGTGCAGAATTTTGTGTAACCCCGTTGGCATGCTATCATTGGGATATGACTGTTTTTGTGGCCTAATAAATTTTATTATTTCTGCTTTTTTGTTCTCTGGAGCCCCCTTCTCTGCTCCTTCTTTTCTTCCCCCTTTTTTGTCTTTTCCCTTCCCCCTCCCCCCCTTTTTTCTCTTTCCCCTTCCTTATCATTCTATCTATTCAGGGAATTTCCAACTATTAATGAATTCTATGCGTCACCTCTTAATAATCATTTATATCGCAACCAGTACTTAGCATTATATATACACGGGCAATTATCCATGTTCTTTTCCCCTGCTCTTCTCACACTATGTCAGTTTTTTATTTGTTTCATTATCTATCTATCCCTTTTAGTCCTGCCACGGTTCACTCTACCCTTTGAGATATTTTTCTCCCCTTACTTCGATGCAGTGGCTGACCGCGCATCACAGATCACTATACATAGATCTGTATTCGCACCACTAGATGGAGCTCTCCATCCTGGAGCGATGCCTCTCATGTGTGGCGCCGCGTTGTTTGTATCTGCGGCGCGCACACATGATGAGGAGATGCGCGGCTGCTGCGGATGACGTCACACGCACCTTCGTGCACTACGTCCTCTCCGCACTGAGCGAGTCCCTATATAAACCCCCGTACACAAGCCAGAATTGCTGCAGTCTCTCGGGAGACTCATGGAGGAGAGTGCCATCGCACATACTGAACCAGGTATGCCCCTTCCTATCACCCCCCCTTTCTTTTACCTCTAGGCTGCTTTTTGTAACTAATAGGTTACATATTTCTCTTTATCATACTAGGCTTATCATTGCCTTAATCCTTGGCTACCAGCCGGCATCCAGCTCTGGTTTCTCATTTCTACTACCAGGAAATGTTACATGTATTGAGGATTGTTAGAGGGTAGTGATCGCTCTCTGCCTTCTCCCTTCTCCTCAAGCCCTGTCCTCCTTCATTGAAGGTAGGATGTCCCCCTTTATTATTTTTGTTATTATCCAATACCAGCTCGATATTCTATTCATTGCACTATCTTCTATTTTTTACCTTTCAGACTGTTATTATTTAGTTTATGCGGGTCATTTCCCTACACTTTTTACAACGTCCAGCAGCCCGGACACAGTCTATTTCTTATCTTATTTTATTGACAGAAAATTTATATATTGATCCCCCTACCAACCAACACTATCTGTAAGTACCTATACCAGCTATTTTTATTCTAGTATCCTCTCCTTCCCATAATTACTCTATATTCTATATATATACATACCTATCCTCGCTCCCACTGTATCATTGAGGAAATGCTCTGGGGTTGCGTTCACCTATCAGGACTTTATGCTCCCTTTCCTTCCCTGTTTTCACCCCCCCATGTCCTCCTTCTTCTCCCCCCTCCCCCCCTCTTTTTTCCCTCATTCTCCCCTCACTTTCTACCTTCCCTCCCCCTTTTTCCCCTTCCCCCCCCCCCCCCCCCCCTTTCTCTCAATCTTCCTTATCCTCCTTTTTCTTTCCTACTTTCATTTGCCCGTATATATATTTATATGTATATCTATTTATTTTATTGCTTCACTAGCGCTATTATCCAAATTGATATACTGTTCTTACTTTTTCTTTTTTTGTGTGTTATTGTTTAATGTTGTTCTATAGTTAAAACTACATTGCTGACTCCGTGAGGAAGCGCTGCTAAAGCGCGAAACCGGTCGAGTCCACCTACGCAGCAAGCCAAACCACCGCAGACATTTCTCTGCCTGCATTTCCACAACGTGACAGGACCACTAATTACATTCATGCACCTTATTCCAAATACTTTTGGAAGTGTTCAATTTTATTGTTGATATTTTGTTATAATTTATGTATATATTCCTGTCAATGTTCATGGATAGGCTTGCCTAGATTAGCCTGTTAGATGGTTTTTTGTGCTGGAAACGGCAATACTCTTTCTTCTGTATTTTTCTACACATTATGATATTTTATATCTAAATAAACAAATCTACTTTTTAGAAAAAATTCTTTTCTTGTATATATATTCTGACCAACCAAATCGTGCCTAAAAAGTCCAAAAACTAGCCCCTAGTTCCCTCCTTTATCATTTATACTAGGACGCGGCACCCTCTTTTTACTTTATAATATCCACATGCACACTACATGTGAGGATATTGTTACCTCTTTTCTTTTCAAATTTACACTGTTATACAAGCTGTACATGTATTACATGACTGGATAATACAGCATACATACTGTACTTACAAGTGACAGTACTACACATGTCCATTAAGCTCAACCAAAAAAAGGCTCCTTAGAAGTCTAAACCCTCAGTTGATCAAGAAGACACATAAAAAGAAAAAACTGAACTCCAAAGAAAAACAGATATCTTCTTGGATTAGGATTATACAATGTTTCTTCTTATAAATATTATTCAAACATCATAAAAAAACGGAAGAAGCTGTTTTTTAGGAAGAATAGACTATGGCACATTTTTACAGCACTTACAGTCAACAACACAGATGTTCTAACCCTTCTCTATTATATTGTCCATGTATTGCATTATATTATATTTTGTTTACATCAACAAATGTGTTCTTGTTTTTACTCTTATTTTTCTTCCCCACTTCTAGGCATCGAGGAATAGATATGGCTATTTTTTCAGACGCGTACATGTCCAGGCACCTCCTAAATACATAACTTATGCCAGAGTAAGTAACTGTACAGTATATTTGAATAGATACAGATATATTTATTATAGGTTCTTATATAGAGTTGACAATTTAGACAGGGCTTTACACAAATATATTGTACATTCATATCAGTCCCTGCCGTCAAGGAGCTAACAATCTATGGTCCTTTCATACATACAAATAGTAGAGCCAATTAACCATTAATCAGTGTGGCTTTGAAGTGTAGGAGGAAACCAGAGTACCTGAAGGAAACCCATGCAGGTGCAGGGAGAACATGCAAACTTAAGGCAGGTAGCGCTGGGGTTGGGATTTGAACTGACAACCCCAGTGCTGCTGGGCAGAAGTGCTAAAAACGTAGCCACTGTGCTGCCCCAGATTCGTTGATATAGTATTAAAAGTTTTCAAAACTATTTGAGTGTTAAATGGTTGATTGAAATATGAAATTTCATCTAAAGCCCTGTACACACGATCGGTCCATCCGATGAAAACGGTCTGATGGACTGTTTTCATCGGTTAACCGATGAAGCTGACTGATGGTCAGTCGTGCCTACACACCATCGGTTAAAAAAACGATCGTGTCAGAACGCGGTGACGTAAAACACAACGACGTGCTGAAAATAACGAAGTTCAATGCTTCCAAGCATGCGTCGACTTGATTCTGAGCATGCGTGGATTTTTAACCAATGGACATGCCTACAAATAATCATTTTTTTTCTATCGGTTAGGTATCCATCGGTTAAATTTAAAACAAGATTGCTTTTTTTTAACCTATGGATAAATAACCGATGGGGCCCACACACGATCGGTTTGGTCCGATGAAAACGGTCCATCAGACCGTTCTCATCGGTTTGACCGATCGTGTGTACGCGGCATAAGTGTTTTCTTCCATTGCATCAAATGCCTTTTAAGGAAAACTGTACCCAAAAACGTATCACTAAAAAGCATGTATATTGTATTGTGTGCACCTGACATGTCCGCTAATATTATTTTAAAATACCTCCCCCTACAGGGATGGAGGCATGTGGTAGTTCTATCATATGCCTCATGTAAAGTCCCAACCCTACCCCCCCCCTTTTTTTAAATACATTTTAGATTATCCAATTTTTTCATAGTTTGCACCAATAGAATGTTTTATTTAAACTTTTTTTAGCATATGTTATAGTTTGTTACAGTTTTATGAGGAAGTTTAAATGTATGGTTAAAATGCTACTGATATAATAAATCCTAGGACAATCAGTATACAAACAGTATAAAAAATAAGTAGTTGAATTCCAACTGACACATACAAGTTGTGAGAGAGATATACTAGGCTTTTTATAGGCTACACTAGTGATGGGATAGTACTTTTTCGGGAAAAATAGCATATTCCTAAACAGAATGAAAAATATAATAACCATATTCACATGGAGAACTGCATTTTGTGTTTTGAATTTAGAATAAGCCATGCACTGCAAATATTCATGATAAGCATGACCAAGTCAGCATGAATTAAGTATATAATCACCTGTTATAATGGCCTGTTGACATTTCAAGATAAATATAGAGGTTTGCTTTACTACTTTTAGGAGCTGTTTCCTGTTTGCGGAACAGAGTGTGCCAAATGCACCTTTTTTACTCTAAAGAAAAATTATAATTTTACTGTAAATTCTCACTTCTGTTCTAGCAAATGTGTCATGCATATTAAACTTGGTAACCCACAATGGATTTATTAATATTTTTTGATATCATAGAAAACATAAACATACCATATAATTTCAGCTATATCTGTGTGTACTTGGAAGGGTGAGATTTGTAATTTTTTAATAATTCTAATTTGTTGCAAATACAAATATATCCATTATCAAAAACAGTTGTTACAGTACCCAAACCAAGCTCAGGGGCAACACCAAATTATTCTGCCTTTGGGTCACATTGATCTCTGAGATGTTTTCTACTGTTTTAACACCTAAAAGGCTTGCTGTGACTCCGCCCTTTTCACTTCAGTATAATTCTTGCTGCACTACAGCAAGTATACACCCAGTCCAGCTGGCCTTGCAGCTTAAAGGGGTGGGAGGGTTCGGGAGGCCAGAAAACATGTCCTTCAAACTCCTGTTTTTAATGTATTTGAGTACATTCAGTTGACCCATACATGGTTCGAAACTCTGAGGCCCCGTACACACGTCCGAGGAACTCGACGGGCAAAACTCATCGTTTTGCTCGTCGAGTTCTGTGTGAAGCCGCCGAGCATCTCGGCGAGCCAACTTTCCTCATTGAACAACGAGGAAATAGAGAACATGTTCTCTATTTGGCTCGACGAGGAACTCGTCGGCTTCCTCGGTCGAAAGTGTACACACGGCCGGGTTTCTCGGCAGAATTCAGCTCCGATCGAGTTTCTGGCTGAATTCTGCCGAGAAACTCAGTCGTGTGTACGGGGCCTGAGATTCAAACCATCTATGATCAGTTTAACAAATCTTTTTGTTATCCTGATAGAGCCTTTGTTATATGACAGTTGTTTGACTGTTATTAGCACTGAACACAGGAGACAGAATTGCTTTATAACCTCATACTCAGCCTGACATATTTGTTCATAAAAGGAGGAACTTTATTGTCAAAAATACCTTATTTACAGCGCTGCTGGGTGCTCACGTGACCTTCTGGAGATTTTCTCTTCTCCTCCTGGCTGATGTCAGCGGCCCTGCCCTCGGCAGTGCTTGGAGCGGGACTGACATCAGCAGGCATCTCGGCCCTTTCCTCTGCAGTGCTTGGAGAGGGAGGAATAAAATGTCGTCAGCAGACATCTCGGCCTTCCCTTGGTAGTGCTCGGAGCGGGAAAGAAGAGCTCCGGCGTATCACGTTAACACCCAGCAGCGCTTTAAATAAGGTATTTTCGACAATAAAATTAAAAAGGGAGACTCACTCCACATTATATAATATTTTTAAGAAATTAATTACATATTTTTGGAATAAAAGATGTCATAATGATGATTCCTGAACTGACAGGGGTAGAGGGGGAGAGAAGACAGAGGATATAGATAAGACTTCCCCCGAAAATAAGCCCTAGTGTGTTTTTTGTAGCAGAAATTAATATAAGACCCAGTCTTATTTTGGGGGAAACACAGTAATCTCAGAGAGCAAAATCCACAGATCAAAAGACTGCATTATTTTAGCAACTAAAAGTGGGAATTTAATTTATTAGAGATGATTTTTTGCAGCCAGCTAGATGTCAATGAACATTTGTGCTAAAATGTCCTAATTGTTTATTTTTTTCATTATGTAGGCTGGAGGTTCTTCAGAAGAAGAAGATAGCTCTGATGAGGTACTCAAAAGATTGAGAACATCATTTTATTTATTTTTTAAATGTAGTTCCCAGATATAAATTACCATGTGTAATCATATATCCTGATTTTAAATCATGTGGTTTCTTGACTCATTATATTGCTTTATTCTCCAATGATTACTTCTTCAAAACCACAATGGAGGATAACCTCAGATTTAACAGACAACAATACAACATCATATGTATACAGATTCCAGATAATATTAATGGTAGATCATAAAACATCAAATATCATTTCCACTACAATTCACCTCTGATACATTACCTTGCAAAATATGTCAATTATTTTAGTTAAGTCTTAAGCCCCATACACACTATCAGTTTTCCTGATGGTTTTCTCTTCAGGTTTACCAAAACCATCTAATATGAGGTCAAACCTTAAGCATTTCAATTTCAATGCAATCAGGCAGGTCCTTTTACTACATGGTTTTGGTAAACCTGAAGAGAAAACCAGCAGGAAAACTGATAGTGTGTATGGGGCTTTATAGTGTATCTACAGACAGGTGATACAGGTAATGGTTAAAACCTGTCTTGTTTGGGTTGTGTTCGATATAAGCAAAGAGAAATCACACAAATATTTACAAGTATAACATTTATTAAAGATAATGACAGATACAGATAAAGATAAAGAAAATATGACAAGAATACTTAATTAATGCTGTTTCACCATTGAGCCCCTCTGGACATGCAGCATGGCCAAGTGATCAGATCAGACGCTTACAATATTTGCAAGCTCTTGTGCGAGTCTAACCCTACAAGTTTTAACCAAGGTATATAGGTCTCGTATTTAGGAAATGGTCAAGCCCACCTTCAGAGAAAAATGATCTTCTAAGGAAAATGGCAAATTCCTGAAAGAGAGGGGGGGGCTTGTCAATATAGGCAGTTCACATTCCAATAATATGAGTCATCAAAGTTAACCAGAAAAACAAGGATATTAGACATTTGTGAGGTCAACCTTAAAGGGGTTGTAAAGGTAATTTATTTTTTGCCTAAATAGCTTCCTTTACCTTAGTACAGTCCTGCTTCACTTACCTCATCCTTCGATTTTGCTTTTAAATGTCCTTATTTCTTCGGAGAAATCCTCACTTCCTGTTCTTCTGTCTGTAACTACACACAGTAATGCAAGGCTTTCTCCCTGGTGTGGAGAAAGCCTCTTGAGGGGGGAGGGGACGAGCAGGAGTGTCAGGATGCCCACTAACACACAGCTCCTTTCTATATCTGCAAAGTAGAGAGTGTCCTGACTTGCCTGCTCGCCCCCACCCCCCTCAAGAGGCTTTCTCCACACCAGGGAGAAAGCCTTGCATTACTGTGTGGAGTTACAGACAGAAGAACAGGAAATTAGGATTTTTCAGAAGAAATAAAGACATTTAAAAGCAAAATCGAAGGATGAGGTAAGTGAAGGAGGATTGCACTAAGGTAAAGGAAGCTATTTAGGGGAATTTTTTCTTTACCTTTACAACCCCTTTAATAAGTAGACATGTGCGGTTCGTTTCAAATTAATATTCAGACAAATTTTTCGTTATTCTGAGATTCAGATTTTACAGTATAAACAAAGTTTACCGAATGCTCGAAATAACTAAATAAAATTTGTCAGAATTTTGGAAATTCAAATCAAATAGAATTTTACGTTGAATTCCAATTGGATTCGAACTGTAAACATATTTCTGAAATCAAAGACTGTGTGTATTATTAGTGTACCATTTCGAAATAAAGCTGTTTTTGTTAAGAGTCAAAGGTGATTTAACCACTAGCCGACCGCGCACCGTCATTATACGGCGGCAGGTCGGCTCTCCTGGGCGAGAGCCCGTAGCTATACGTCCTATCGTATAGCCGCCACTAGGGGGCGCGTGCGCGCCGCCGGAGGCGCGCGCGCGCTCCCCGCTCGCCCCCGACTCCCGTGCGTGTGCCCGGCGGGCGCGATCGCCGCCGGGCACACGCGATCGCTCGATACAGAGCGGGGACCAGGAGCTGTGTGTGTAAACACACAGCACTCTGTCATGTCAGCGGGGGAAATGCTGATTTTCTGTTCATACAATGTATGAACAGAAGATCAGTGTTTCCCCTAGTGAGGCCACCCCCCCCCCACAGTAAGAACACACAAGGGACATACTTAACCCCTTCCCCGCCCCCTAGTGTTAACCCCTTCACTGCCAGTGGCATTTTTATAGTAATCTAATGCATTTTTATAGCACTGATCGCTATAAAAATGCCAATGGCCCCAAAAATTTGTCAAAAGTGTCCGAAGTGTCCGCCATAATGTCGCAGTAACGAAAAAAAATCGCTGATCACCGCCATTACTAGTAAAAAAAATATATTAATAAAAATGCCATAAAAATACCCCCTATTTTGTAAACGCTATAACTTTTGCGCAAACCAATCAATAAACGCTTATTGCGATTTTTTTTACGAAAAATATGTAGAAGAATACGTATCGGCCTTAACTAAGGAAAAAAAAAAAATTTTATATATTTTTGGGGGATATTTATTACAGCAAAATGTAAAAAATATTATTTTTTTTCAAAATTGTCGCTCTATTTTTGTTTATGGCGCAAAAAATAAAAACCGCAGAGGTGATCAAATACCACCAAAAGAAAGCTCTATTTGTGGGAAAAAAAGGACGCCAATTTTGTTTGGGAGCCACGTCGCACGACCGCGCAATTGTCAGTTAAAGCGTCGCAGTCCCGAATCGCAAAAAGTGCTCTGGTCTTTGACCAGCAATATGGTCCGGGGGGTAAGTAGTTAAAGAGCCATTGCAATCATTTGATGAAGATTTTTCTTTTGTTTGTTCACTTTGCCGCATTTGAATTGAAAAAAAATATAACATTTTTGTTTCAACCAAATAAAAATGTTTTGTTTTGAACATTTTGAATCTAAAAAAATTGTCAAATTCTAAGAAAATTTGAAAAATTCTAAATATGAATTCAGAATACGAATCCCGAATATGAATTGAACAAATCAACTGAATTTAACAAAACAAAATAACTAGATTAACAATTCGAAACTAAATGAAACACATTTTTTTGTCATGCACATGCCTAATAATAATGAATATGAAATATGTAATGTCGCTCTCTCCACCTTGTCCAGTCAGAGGACACTTTGCATTCATTCTGAAACCACAAAGCCTTCTCTGAATGACGCCATTGCTTAGGGGCAGAAGGGTAGCTACTCAGAATGGAACCTGAAAGCAAGTGAAGATCACTGGAGTAGCGGTGTCTACTTCAGTAATTTTCAGCTTCCAGGGGTATCAGGCATGTATGGTGTCTGCAAAGTTACATTGGTGCAAGCTGGAGCAAATAATATCTACACCTGGAATTTGACTTTAAAGTTGTGGTTTTTGAAATATTATTTGTAATTTATGTGATTTAGTATTTATGATTGTACTGTTTAGTACATTATACAAATGAGGACTAATTAGATTGTATGTGTACAGCAAGAGGATTCAGTGGACGCTGGTAAAAATGGAAAGAATGCTGCATCAGAAGAAGCAGGAGGAGAGGGGAAAGGAGCGGAGGAGGAAGAGGCAGATTCTGAAGGTGGCGAGGAAGAAAATGGAGGAACTTCTGCTCCAGAGGTGAGAATGTACTAACATGAAAACTAACAAATCATCAATGAAAATTAACCTAAGCAGAGCAGATTACAATATGTTTCCCACCTCTTTATATGTTCTACCCATGCAAAGGTTCAATGACAAATATCAAAGTTCATTTATATATATATATATATATATATATATATATATATATATATATATATATATATATATATATCTGGTTTAGCTTTAATATTGCCACTTGCTGCAGATTGCAACATCGAACATCATGCCTTTTGAGCACTGTGCGGGAAACATGCAAAGAAACTGGGTTTTCCACACCACGTTCTGGTGTTAACTGCCCCTTAAAAATAAATATAAAAGAGTACAGCTTGATAATCTTATGAATGTGGACTAATGCTTTAAAATGCTTCTTTCTATGCATCATATGCAACTTATATACGTATGCTGAAGCCGCCATATTTTTTTTGGCAAATATCTTTTTATTGTTTTATACATAACACAAAAAAGAACAAGTAACAAAATGCCTCGCAGCGCAGGGTGGGATTTACCAATAGAAAAGTCATCCAAACCCCCCCCCCCAATCCAGGTTTACCACCCTACAGACAACTCCATCTTAACGTAAAAGTAACAATATCAAATTATACAGGGAAATACAGTAATTATTGCAGTTCTTGAGGCAATACGGAAATTAATCACATCTTCATGTATCTGTTAGTAATCAGGCCTGAATCAAATCCCACTGTTGAGACAAGAATTCCAGAGCAAGGTGTACTCATCTCATATTCTCCACCCCCAACCAGCCTCTGCCTGAGCATTAATACTCTGGTAATCTTTAGGCGACAGAAACAGCACTGTCTAACCAGATCTTCCAGACTTTGTCAAACCTCTTAGGGCAGCCCTTACTCAAGTATGTAGTTTTATAGACCGGAATCACTTTATTCACAGACTTTTTACAGTAAGTCATGGGTTTTCCAATAGAGGATCAGCACTTTGCAAGCATTATATAGTAGCAGGCTGAGCAAAGTGCGCTGAGCCCTAGGAGGCACCAGACCCTCCACTAGGCTAAGTAAGCAGGCCGCCACTGTCATAGGCACAGAGGTAATCTCCGTAATACAGTGCACAATGGCAGATGAATACTCCTGAACCACCAGGCAATGCCAAAAGACATGACCAAAGGTGACCAGAGAATGTGAGCAGTGCCAACACTCTGCTGAGGTACCCAGGTAAAGTTTAGATAACTTGTTGGAGTATAATATATCCTATGTAGGAATGTAAAGGGAATTAATTGGTCCCTTGCTGATAGTAAGTGAGTGAAATGGAAGCCCCACATATCATCCCAGTCTTCTCCTCCTTAATCCAGAACCTCCTCAACTCAGTGCTCCCTACACCTGGTTACCAAGGGGGTATTCTTCAAACTTGAGAACCTAATTTCCATTCTGGTGGAGCTAAGTTGGGAGATAAATATGTGTTGCAATTGGAGGTAGAAAAAGAGATAGGGGTTAGGTAGGTTAGGCAGGCAAGTTTTAATATTTTTTAATTGGCAGCTGTTATTAAAAAATATCTGGTGCCTTGTTCAGAAACTTCCTGCTTTAGGGTGACAACATTGTGTTTTTGAGGCCTCGTACACATGACCGAGGAACTCGTCGTAACTGAAACATCGTTTTCCTCGACGAGATCCTTGTCAGGCTTGTCGAGAATCTTGACAAGCTTTCTTTGCGTACACACTGTCAAGACCAAATCTCGTCGTTCTCAAACGGGGTGACGTTCAACACGTACGACGGCACTATGAAGGGGAAGTTCGATTCCACTGGCACAACCCTTGGGGCTGCTTTTGCTAATCTCATGTTACTGCGTGTTAAAGTGGTTGTAAACCCCACTTTTTGACTTTTACCTACAGGTAAGCCTATAATAAGGCTTACCTGTAGGTATAAAGAATATCTCCTAAATCTGTACGGTTTAGGAGATATTCCCCCCGCAATGCACCGCTGATTGCAGCGGCGCATGCGCAGCGGGGATCCTCGGCTAAAGGACCGGCAGCCGCCGGACCTTGCCGAATTGAAGTCTCCCATGCGCATGCACGGGAGTGACGTCATCGCCGCTCCAGCCAATCACAGCGCTGGAGCGGCGATACCTGGAAGACACGCCGAAACAGGATGACATCTCGCTCGGCGTGGACCAGGTAAGTTCTCTTCACCTCGTTTTAAGGTAAGTATTTCATAATGAGCTAGTATGCAGTGCATACTAGCTCATTATGGCTCTTTCCTTTACAGGTGTAAAAAAATTAAAACATTTACAGGGTATACAACCGCTTTAAGTAAAACTTTGGTAAGAGACGATTTGCGCTTTTCAGTCTATTAAAGCGTGACAAATGTGCTATCTCCATTACGAACGCTACTTTTACCGAAGGAGCGCTCCCGTCTCATACATTATTCTGAGCATGTGCGGGTTTCTAAGCATACACACGAACGTGTTTCTCATCGTAAACCAGCCTGACGAGAAACACGACAAGGAAATTGAGACTCCCAGCGAGGAAAAAGAGAACTTGTTCTCTTTTTTTCTCTTCGAGTTCCACGGCAGTTTTCTCGACGAAAAACACACACACGACCGTTTTCCTCGGCAAAAAAGCTCTGCCACCAAGTTTCTTGATGGATTCTGTCGAGGAAAACGGTCGTGTGTACGAGGCCTCAGTCCTAGTTGTTCTCATACTTTGTCTCCCATTCTCCCAAACAGAGTGGCCTTGCTCAAACACATTGCACTGTAGTCACTAAAATGAAACTCTGTGCAGAAGTTGCAGGAGTGAGCATAGACATACTGGGGTTTATTTACTAAAAGGAGGACAAGGAAAAAGTGGGGTGGTCTGAGGAGGAGAGGGGAGCTGTGGGGTGGTCTGAGAAGTAAAGGGGAGGTGTGGGGTGGTCTGAGGAGGAGAGGTGAGGTGTGAGGTGGTCTGAGGAGAAAGGGAAGGTGTGGGGTGGTCTAAAGAGGAGAGGGGAGGTGTGGGGTGGTCTGAGGAGAAAAAGGGAGGTATGGGGTGGTCTGAGGAGGAGAGGGGAGCTGTGGGGTGGTCTGAGGAGAAAAAGGAGGTATGGGGTGGTCTGAGGAGGAGAGGGGAGGCGTGGGGTGGTCTCAGGAGAAAAGAGAGGTGTAAGGTGGTCTGAGGAGGAGAGGGGAGTTGTGGGGTGGTCTTAGGAGGAGACATAAGGTGTGCATGGGGGGGGGGGTCTTTGGAAGAGTGGGAGGTATGGGGTAATCTGAGAAGGAGAAGAGAAGTGTGGGGGGTCTGATGAGAGGTGTGGGGGGGGACTGAGGAGGAGAAGGGAGGTGTGGGGTGGTCTGAGGATGAGAAGGGAGGTGTGGCTGGCTTGAGGAGAGGAGTATGTGTGGGGGGGGTTGAGGAAAAGAGGGAAGGTCTAAGACATATTTGTCTCCCCCTTTCCCTTTTGTACTCAAAGTTAACACACTGTCAACTTTTTCTTCCCCTCTCCAGTCATATGACACGTCACATGACAAGGGAATAGGAAGAGCATTGTGCCCTCTGCTGGAGGGAGAGAAAAAAAGACGAAATTCTCTTCTAAGGAGAAGCTGACAGCTCTCCTTGTGACAGGAGTAAATCACTTCTGTCAGTGAGGAGAGGCACAAGCAGCTTAGTCACCAACATGCCCCTGCCTTAAAACGCACCCTGGCAGGTTCCCACTTTGCCCCCCCCCCCTCATTTCTGGCCCTGCCTAATTTCCGCCACACACGCACAGACTTCCCAGCCCAGACTACAATCCTACAGCCGAGCCACAGGTGGCAGGTGCCTCACTGTTGTCTGCAAATCCTGGAAGCTGACAGAGGTGGCAGAAGAGCAGCAATAAAGCTGCCCTTGGTCACATGAGTCAATCCTGGAACGTGGCCTTTGTATTTACAATATATGAGGAGGGAGAGCCCAGTCAGGAGTATAAAGTGGGGAGGGAGCCACACACAAGCAGCGATGGCTGGTGAAGTGGGGGATTCAGTTTACAAGTCTCATACAAACGCTCTGCTCCTGCAGCCTTGGGCCCCCACAGTGGTGGAACTCCAGGCCCAGTCACAAGTGCAACCTTTGCGAACCCTTGTAGTTCCACTACTGCTAAAACTGGAGAGTGTAAAATCTAGTGCAGCTCTGCATAGAGATCAATCAGCTTCCAGGTTTTATTGTCAAAGTTTAACCACTTCAATACCAAGAACTTTTACCCCCTTTCTGCCCTGGACAATTTTCAGCATTCACTGCTGTCCCACATTGAATGACAACTGCGTGGTCATTCAACACTGTATTGAAACAACATTTTTATAATTTTGTTCACACAACTAGAGCTTTCTTTTGGTGGTATTTAATCACCACTGTGTTTTTTTATTTTTTGACAAATAAACGAAAAAAGACTGAAAATTGGGGGGGGGGGAGTTTTTCTTAATTTAAGTTATACAGTTTTGCAAATAAATAATTGTTTTTCATAAATGTAGTCAAAAATGTATTCTGCTACATTTCTTTGGTGAAAATAACTCAAATCGGTGTATATTATTTAGTCTGTAGGAAAGTTATAGAGTCAACAAACTATGGTATACATCAGAAAATGTATCAATCCTGATGTACCGACAGCCTGATGTCATTTAGTGAGGCCCTAAAATGCCAGGTTAGGAAAAATTCTCCCCAAATTATCCCTTTTTGGAAAGAGGACAGTCCAAGGTATTTAGTAAGAGGCATGGAAGATTTTTTGAAGTTGTAATTTTTTGTCCAAATTAAGAAATACATTATTTTTTTTTAAATCAATTGAATTTTTACATACTGTCATCAGTGCAGTGCAGCGTCTTCATATAACTGGTGTGGCGGAGATCAGGGACACTGACTGGTGACAGTACAAATATATATATATATATATATATATATATATATATATATATATATATATATATATATATATATATATATATATATATATATATAAATAAATAATTCAAAAAAATATATATTTAATTTTTTCCTTTTTTTGACAACTTTTTTTTTTTAAAGCACTGTGATCAGATGTTACCATAGTAACTCTAGGGAAGTGATCAGGAGTTTTTTTTTTGCACATTATGTTTGCTTATAGCAGTGAATTACATTGCCATAAGCATTTTACTGGATGAAACAGATTCATTCAGTTTGATTTGTTGTGATTAGCTGTGATTGACGTCCACTAAGAATGGTAAAGCCACCGCCTGGCTGCCATTCCACTATAGGCCAGGCAGGAAGGTGTTAATTGAACAAGCTGAAGTTAGAAGCTGATTGGCTACCATGCACAGCTGCACCAAATTTTGCACTCTCCAGTTTTAGTAAGTCAACCCCAAAGTGGCTGCAAAGAAGCTGCAGGAAATCAGCAATGCTGATATTATGCTGATATTATATTATAGATAGTCAAATCAGCATTTTATTTTTAACTTCTTTTTCTAAAAATACAGCCAGGCCCTTTAGGAGGATCTGAATGCTGAGAGGCGGGCTTCCTTATCATCTGACTATCACAGCGGTTACATATTCGGAAGCTTCCAATCAAAAACAATGATCATGAGCGGTCTGTGACAACCTAGTTACTCTGCTGGGACACAGGATAGAAAAGCCAATCCTAGTGGACACGTACAGTATATGTGTCAGCTCGGCATTAAGGTCCACTTGGCCATCTCATTTATGCATACAGGCAGCAGTTGTTTTTGAAAAAAGGTGAAATAGCAAACAAAATGTCATTCAGCTACGGTTTCCATCTACTGCCTGTTTGGCTTACAGAGTAGTACAGAGCTCTCTCTAGTGTTCAATCTACAAATCTTTATAGAGCTGCTATAAGCAGCAATTTCAGAACTGCTCAGCACTAACAGATGTTTCAGAACAGAAAAAATGCTTCTTTATAACAAAACGTATTTTCTTTTTTTATTAATTCCTAGATAACCCCTTGTTAACCCTAACAAGCCATAATGAACTCCTTCTATTCCTGCCCTCCTTAGCTTTTAGCTAATTTTAAATTAAATGAAAAGAAAGTGTTGTAGCAGAAGCATTAAGAAAAAAACACATCCACAAAATATTTTAATAAATGCTTAATTTGTGAAAAACATTTTACCACCTTTTGTTGCAGAAACAAAAATGTTGTCCCATTAAAATGGAATGGAACGATATGCAGAAATCAGTATACATCTTTATATATAATAACACTTATTGTTTTAAATTGAGTATGTGTCCAACTGGAAAAGATAATTCTCTATTTTTTAATACTTTTTGTTTTTAAAATATAGAGAAAGTTAAATAACCCTTGAAATTCAATACCAGCAAAAGACTGCCACGTTTCCTGAAAGAACTACATATGCTTCACGTTACAGGTCCATAGCTGAAATTCTAAAATGGCTTTAAAGCTTAAAGCTGAAGAAAAGCCTAACAATATCTATTCTTAAAAATGTACTCAGATCACACCTGTGGGTTGGACCCAGCAGGTCTTTCCAGTACAGGCTGTCTGCAGAAAACTACAGGACCAGTCACCCTGCACAGAGAAAGAGAGCAATAGTGACTGGTCTTTTTATAGGAAACTCCTGAACAGAGGCAAAGTGAAAGAGTTGTTTCATGCTTACACAACATTATTATTATTTGTATTCATATTATTGCAGTGCTTTACAGCATTAAGACAGACAGTACAGTTACAATACAATTCAGTACAGGGGGAATTGGAGGGCCCATGTTCATTAGAGCTTACACTATAAAAGGGAGGGTCAAGTGAAAAAAAAAGTATTAACTGTGGGGGTGGGCTTATGGAGAAGATAAACGTACAGTTGTTAGGTGCAGTCAGGGTAGTTTTCTCTGAAGATATGGATTTTCAGTTGGACTGAGTAGGAGATAGTCAAACTGGGGTAGGAATTTCCAGAGGATGGGAGAGGCTTGGGGGAGGTCCTGGGGTGAGTATGGAAGGAGGTAACAAATGAGCTGGAGAGCAGGAGTCTTGGAAGGAACAAAGAAAAAGGTTTGGTTGGTATTTTGGGACTAGGTAAGTGAAGTAGCTGATGGCAGAAATGGGGATGAGCAAGGGAGGAAGTGTAGTTTGAGAATAGGAGAGATGCAAGAACAGAACTTTGAGGGTCCGTGATGGAAAAAAAAGACGAAAGGAGGAGATAGAGTTGTAAGTGTCACTGGAGGTTTGGTGGGATAGGTAGAATGTTAACTAACAAAGAGTACAGTCATGAAGACCAAATGAGTGGAGTTTTTTCAGGAGATAAGGTAGTCAGCCTTATCAAAAGCAGAAAAGAGGTCCAGGAGTAGGAGTACAGAATAGTGACCATTGGTGTTAGAGGTTAGTAAATCATTGTGAATTTTAGGAGAACAAATTCTGTTGAGTGTTGAGGAAAAAATCAAGACTGAAGGGAATCAAGATGGTTATTCTCAGTGAGATGGTAGCTCAGTCAGTTGTAGACCAGGCATTCAAACAGCTTGGAGGAACAGGGAAGCTGTACTTAGGTTGTTACGATTGGTGGGATCCAGTAAGGGCTTTTTAAGTATGGGGGTGACTAGTGCATATTTTAGAGAGTTGGGAAAGATGCCAAAAGGGTGTGAGAGATTCAAAATGTGAGTTAGAGCATGTAGGATGAAGCCGGAGGGTGACTTTAGTATTTGTGAATAAACAGGGTCCAGGTAGGCTAACAAACAAAAGTGTAGCAACCTTATCTATAGTAATGGAGTTGAATGAGGTAAGTATTGGGTGTACCTGTGGACATGTAGTGTTAAGTGGGGGAGATTTCTGTACAGTGGAGATCTCATCGCAAATTATATCAATCTATTTTAGATCAATCTAAGTGATTGGCAATCTCCTGGGCAGTGAGTGAGTTAGTAGGTGGAGGCAGTGGAGGAAGAAGTAGAGTGTCAAAGGTGGAGAAGAGCTGACAGAAACTAGATGAGAGGGTGTTAATGAGAATGATAAAATAAGTCTGATTTTCAAAGTGGAGGCAGGGATTGTATATTAGTTGAAGTCTTTCTGAGACTTATGCCACGTACACACGATCGGCTTTTGCCCAACCAAAAGCACATCAGAATTCCGACGGAATTCCATCGGAGTAAAATAGAACATGTTCTATATTTAAACTCGGAATTCCGATGGAATTTCTCCAATGGGGCATTCATACGGTCGTACTTTCCTATGGAAAAAGTCCGTCTGACTTTTTCCATCAGAAATTCTGATCGTGTGTACGCGGCATTAGTCTTACGCCACAGATGCTCAAGTGCGTGGCTAGTTTTGAGACTTCTGGGGTCATTTGTTTGTAGGGTTCATAGCCTGGTTTTGTGTGTAGTGAGGGGGGCAGATATGTCTAGGGAGGATGAGCTGTTGTAGACAGAAGTGGCTAGCTTGGGACAGGACAAGGGTGAGATTTTGTCATAGAGGTGGTCAGTAGCAGAATAGAGAAGGGAAGGGTCTGGAAGAAATGCAAAAAGGGCACTAAGATTTAAGTAAATAATTCACCTGCCTCTTGTATTTAAACAATATTTATTAAAGCCCAGATCTCAGCTTTATCTGGTTAAAATGGTGATAAGAATATAGAAGAGCAAGCACGTACAATTGTGAAAGTAATAGGAAATTACCCTAATGTAAATACAGTTCATTGAACATGTAGTACAGTTTCCCTCTAACACTCCAAACTGTAAAATGTACAGTGCACTAATTACTAGAGTATTTTAACTGTACTATATAGAAGAGCTTTCAGTTCATCTCACTTACACACCTTACCATGTGATTAGGTTGAAGAAAGCACTGCAAGCATGAATGAGACAGGCACTGAACAGACGAGTTCTGCGAGCGAGAGCAGCACAGACGTGCAGCCTACACAAGTCGGCACCATAGAGCCTGCCACTACACAACTTGAGGAGAATGCTGGTGTGCCCACTGAGCTTCCTAGGAGCAGTGACTATGAACACGTAGGCACTGAAGAAGGAAGCAATGGAGGTGTTGCAAGCACCACTGCTCCATATGATCCAGAGTATAATGAGTACCAATATGAAAATGGTTACTATGACCATGAAAATGAAGTTGACCCTAGGAGAGTGAGAGGTGATAATTATGTTAGATACGAGGATGAGTATGATCCTTATGCACACCAGTATTAACATTATCAATAAAGAAAAAAATCTGAAAGGTTGCGCATATATTTTAATGTATTATGTTACTCTGTACTACTTTTTATTTAAATTGGTATAGGATTAAAGCTTTTGTCAGAGATTCAAAAGTGAAAATATGCACATCCTCTACACACTCCTCTAATCTAAGTTAACTCAGGTATTCACAAAATTTAAAGGAGTTTTCCACTTTTTAGAGTTTGCCCCTGGATTTATGGTGCCTAAAGTAACAGAGGGACTTGTTCACAACCTCCATGATATTCCTGCTAATGATTTCTATGGTACGACTGACCAAATTTGCTCATACCATTGTACTAGTGTAATTTTAATAATATAGAATGTCTGCCATGCCAAGTTTGGATTATAGCAGATATCAGACACAAGATGGCGTTCTTAATGCAAACCAAGGCAGTTCATTTCTAAAAAGTGGAAAGGTCTTTTAACAAATACTGCAAGTTATTATAGCACTGAAAGAACATGCTGAAATTTGTGTAATTTCTTAAGAGAAATATGGAGGCTTTTTATTGCAGATGTCATCCTGAAACTGCAATCTCTATAGCTTCATTCTGACCTTTTGGTTTAAATGCTTTCTCATTGACTGAAGTAAGCATATCGGGGAAATCAGGGTAAAGTCAGATGTACTTAAAGCAGAACTATTTCAATCAACATTAACTATTTTTAATCCTTATGCTCCTAACATTAGTAAAAAGAGAGAAAGTTATATTATATTTACTTGTTTTCATTTTTTTTTTTTACATTTCTTGGCTTCTGGCCTTGGCCAAAATTATGTCATACATCCCAGGAGTCTTCTTGGTCTTTTTTTTTTCTTTCTGGAGGGAGGAGTTTTTTTTTCAGCTAAGCACCCTCTCCTGCCTGAGCTAAGGGTAGATGGATTCCAGTAAGTAAATGCTACATGAATCATCTGCCCTTACTCAAGATGGTTGCCGCTACCAGGGATGTTTTTCAAAGTGATTTTCCAACAAAATAAAACATGGAGGCATGGATGGATGAGTGAGTTTGCTTTGCATATTAAAACGGAATTAATAGTGTTTTCAGTTTGTGATGCTCAGATTAAGTTTAGTTCTGCTTTAAATACATAATTGTTTTAGGTTAGTGACTCAATGTATTGAAGCCAAAGGGTCAGCATAACTGTGAGGCAAAAGCATTTGCAAAATGAAAAGGAAACAATGATAGTCATCATGTTCTTCTCTCCATTTGACAACAACAGATTTAGACATTTTGCCCAGGATGATCCAAAGCAGCAGACATAACAATGTCTTGTATGGCCCATGATATCAATACTTTTGAAAATGAATATTTTCAGCATGGGTACTCAGTATGCGCTTTAAATATTTCTCTTACACTGTCTTACAATTACAGTATATACTTATCCGAGGTGCTTTTTTAATGTATCAATATTTATGAAAAAAATCTGGCACTGACATTTCACACAGTTTACAGCTCAATATTGGCATTTTCAGCATCTGTAATGAAAGAAATATCCTCTAAGATAGCTCTGAAATAAGGCAAATCAACTTTTTTATACATGGAAATATAACTTTGTCTGACATGTGAAGTAGCAATTGCATAGTTTTCAGTTCTCTACAAATAACTATATAAACTGCTTTATGTTCTTTGTCACAAAACGTGTTAAAATGTAAAATAAAAAACAAAATGTTTGCTATATTCTAAGAGTCTTGTCCATCAATCTATACAGACTAATTTGTTGCAGGATAAATATGTATTGGGTTGTGTTTGTTACAGGGGATTTATAAAAAAAAAACTTGAACATTTGTTGTTAGATTTTGAACTCTCAGGCCTCGTACACACGACCGAGTTTCTCGGCAAAAACCAGCAAGAAACTTGCTGGGATTTTTTTTTTGCAGAGGAAACCGGTCGTGTGTACATTTTTCGACGAGGAAACTGTCGAGAATCCCGTCGAGCCAAAAAGAGAGCATGTCTTCTTTTTCCTCGACAGGAATGGAGAAACTTGCCTTGTCGAGTTCCTCGACAGCCTAACAAGGAACTCGACGAGGAAAACGATGTGTTTTGCCCGTCGAGTTCCTCGGTCGTGTGTACGAGGCTTCATAGGTCATGGAAGACTCCCTAATTCCCACAGCCTTCTAGCAAACAACAGATGAACAAAGGGGGAGTCCTTCTAAAGTTCAGTGCAGGGGTGTCAACAGAAGAAAAATTGTCCAAGAATCCAAGAGAGAATCACGCCACTTGGGTGCCACAAGCCTACCAGAAATATGTGACCGCTAATGAATAGTGGTCAACACACATTTTTCATTTATAATGTAATCCTCCAGACCTTTCCGCCATATACTCCAAACATCAGTCATACAGCCTTAGGATGTATCTCCTAGACATCTGTTTATAAAAACAGGGCAGCGGTTCCCAGCCAGGCTAATTGGTCTCTTCGAACATCAGGCATGGAAATGGAACAAAAACGCTATCCATAGTGAATTCCCATTTGTACAATAAAACTTTTATTAAAAGTATTGCACTTACAAATATCCAGCAGATATGAAGCATTTACAATGCACTGGAGGAAAGCTCTGATCGGGCAGTTTTAAAAATGGCCATGAATATATCGCGCCTGCATGGTGCAGCGTATGTCCTAGCTCCGCCCTAAGCATTTTATCATTTATGATGTCATCATGGGGCTATGGAAGTACGGCTCCACAACACTGTTTAAATAGGGCAACCCACAGAGAGGATCCGAAGATCATAAGACAACTCATGTAAACTAGGTGGACCCTGTACGCAGCCATAATGTGTTATCACCATTATCACCATTATAGCACCATTTAGTGCCCAAAAAACAAACAGCCATATACATATACAGTATATATACATATATAGCTGGATTCACAAAGACTTACGCCGACGTATCTTTATATACGCCGTGTAAGTCCATGGATGCGCCGTCATATCTATGCGCCTTAATCTTGTAATAAGATACGCCTGAATTTTGGCTTCCTATGACCGACGTAAGTCTCCTACGCCGTCGTATCTTGGGTGCATATTTACGCTGGCCGCTGGGGGCGCTTCCATTGATTTACACGTTGAATATGTAAATGAGCGAGATACGCCAATTCACGAACGTACTTGCGCCCGTTGCAGTAAGCTACACCGTTTACGTAAGGCGTACGTCTGGCGTAAAGACAAAACACCTCTATAGGTATGGACGATGGAACAGCCGTCGGATTTTACGTTGTTTACGTAAGTCGTACGTGAATGGGGCTGGGGGTAGGTTACGTTCACGTCGTTGCCATTGAGTTGTCGTATTTTAGGGCGTAAATTCGACGTGATTCTGAGCATGCGCGCGCATGCGCCATTTGTTCGGGAATTCATTTACATGGGCTCACGGCTAATTTTAATACAACACGCCCACTACCTTCCTAATTTGAATTAGGTGGGCTTACGCCGGCCCATTTACGCTACGCCGCCGTAACTTAGGGAGCAAGGGGGTAATCCACAAAGAAGCGGCGCAACGTAATTTTTCCTATTTAAGTTACACCGCCGCAAAATTTCTACCTAAGTGCCCGATCCACAAAGCACTTACCTAGAAATTTTGAGCGGTGTAACTTAAATCCGTCTGGCGCAAGGCGTTCCTCTTCTCCAGGGGGCGATTCCCATTTAAATGAGGCGCGCTCCCGCACCGGCCGTACTGCGCATGCTCGTGACGTCATTTTCCCGATGTGCATAGCGCAAAATTACGTTACGCCGGGCTTTGTGGATCGCGACGGGACAATAAAGTTGCGTCGGGTAAAAAAAAAGATACGGCGCCAAAAAACGGTCTGTTTTTACAAGGTGTAAACAGTTTACACCTTGTAAAAGCAGCCCTAATTTTGCGTTTGCAAAATAAAACTTACGGAGAAAAAACGAAGCTGAAAAGCTTCGTGGATCTCCGTAAGTCCTAATTTGCATACCCGAGGTGGCATTTCGACGCGAAATGCCCCCAGCGGCGGATGCGGTACTGCATCCTAAGATCCGACAGTGTAATTCAATTACACATGTCGGATCTTCGTCCTAACTATGGGAAACTGATTCTGTGGATCAGTTCCATAGTTAGGACCAGGGATACGACGGAGTAACAGCAGTTACTCCGTCGTATCTCTTTTGAGGATTTGGCCCCAAGTGCTTTGTGAATACTGGTCTTGCCTCTCTATGTTACGTCGGCGTAGCGCATATGAGCTGCGCTACGCCCGCTCAAACATACGCCGCTGTCTGTGAATCTGGCTCATACAGTATATATATATATTAAATAATAAGTTAAAATGTCCATGCGCAATATACTTGTGGCCATTTTGGAGACTGGCGATCAGAGCTTTCCTCTAGTACACTGAAAATGCTTCATATTTGCTGGATATTTGTAAGCGTTATTGTACAAATGGGACTTCACTATTATTCGCGTTTTTGTTCCATTTCCATGTCTGATAATTGCAATAAATATAGAACCTAAATAGGTTCCTGCACCTGCGCAAATGAATAAGCTTGGCTGGGAACAGCTGCCCTGTTTAGTCAAGCATCTTAAGGCTGTGTGACTGATGTTTGGAGTATATGGATCTGGAGGATTGTATTATCAATCACAAACGTGTGTTGACCACTATTCATTAGCAGTCACATATTTCCATATTTCACATATTTCCAGGAGCTCCATCATAAGGCTGTATGACTTATGTTTGGAGTATATAGCGGAAGGGTCTGGAGGATTGCATTATAAATGGAAAACGTGTGTTGACCACTATTCATTAGCAGTCACATAGCCTCCTGCTTTTTACACCCGAATGGTGCGATCCTTCTTGGATTCTTGGAAAAAAGGTCTTCTGTTGACCCCCCTGCACTTAACTTTAGAAGGACTCCTCCTTTTTTACTGTGAACCATTTCCATTCTCTATTTAATACTTCATTTTAAACTGTTCCTTGAACTTTGCCATTTACTTTGGTTTTAAGTTTTTATGTAGTATAATTTAACCACTTATATGTATATAATATTTTGGGTTTATTGCACATAATTTGGTGTTTTTGTATGAAGCGTCGTACACACGACCGAGTTACTCGTCGGGCGAAAACACATAGTTTTCCTTGTCGAGTTCCTTGTTAGGCTTGTCAAGGAACTCGACAAGCTAGCTTTGCGTACACACTGTCAAGAAAAAATCTCCTCATTCTCAAACGCTGTGACATACAACACATACAACGGCAGGGGAAGTTCGATTCCACTGGCACAACTCTTGGGGCTGGTTTTGCTAATCTCATGTGTTTGCGTGTTAAGTAAAAGTTTGTTAAGAGACGATTTGCACTTTTCAGTCTGTTACAGCTTGAAAAATGTGTTATCTCCATTACAAATGCTACTTTTACTCCCGTCTCATACTTTATTCTGAGCAAGCGCGGGTTTCTTAGCATACACACGCTCGAGTTTCTCATCGGAAACCAGCCCGACCAGGAACTCGATGAGACAATTTGAGACTCCCGTCGAGGAAATAGAGAACGTGCTCTCTTTTTGGCTCGTCGAGTTTCTCGACAGTTTCCTCGACGAAAATGTACACACGACCGGTTTCCTCGGCAAAAAAATATCTCCCAGCAAGTTTCTTGATGGATTCTGCTGAGGAAACCTGTCGTGTGTACGAGGCCTGAGGTTCATTTTTACACATGCCCATCTTCGGAATCAATTTTTATTTTCACTGTGATACAATTTGCAACGCTGCACACTTTTGTTATTCCACACTGATATACTTTATAACTAAATATTGTGCTAGCAGTTTTTTTTAAGATCACATCGGCCATAGCGCAAAAAATTCACTTTCTTTCTATAGGTACGGCACAATTTCAGTTTTTGTCGTCCCTTTCCTCCTCCCCTTTCTCTCTGAACCCCCTAGTTACCTGGAAAAAAAATACTATATACATTACATACCTCAAATCATGCAGTCTATGGTCTGGTCACTTGACATCATGGGTCCTCTTTCTCTAGCAGTGGGGAGTTCCTAAATGCTGCAGAAAAGAGTGCTATTGTTCTCTGCAGAATTCTCTTGTGATTTCAGGGTGACTTAATGACATGCTCCAGAGTTTAGGTCCTTGACACCCTGTGCTGTCAGGAAACGAGTTAAATGAAGCTGAGTGTCATTCAACCCAGGAGAGAACCAGCACTGGATAGCAGAAAGGCAAGTTTGCAGGTGACAGTAAAAGAGAGAAATGCAGAGAGAGGCCTTTTTTTATGGACCTGGAAAACAATATTTGTATACAGGTACACCGACAGGGGGTTACCACCGGTCCTCTTGTAGAGGGCCCGACACAGGAGGGCCAGGACAGGAAGGGGGTAATTACAGAACAATGCCCTGTGCGGTTCTCTGCATCAGATGAAAAATTGTTTCTCCATCTCTCTCTCCGGCTTTCAACTGCTGTGTGTACTGTGTGTACTGTGTATACTGTCTGTACGATAGCTCATGTACAAATCGCGCCGACATTTATATATAAACAGGGTCAGCATTCGTATGCAAATCATTCACTATTTATATGTCAATCGCTATGGAATTTGTATGTAAATTAGGTCGGTTTTTGAAACTTGCTGGGATTCATAAGCAAGTCACGTCCCCTTCTTTGCATGCTTCCCACCTTCTGGCTGCTGCAGGGAGATGAAGAGCAAGGGAGGGGGTGGGTAAATATGTCATTTACCGGCCCCTTCCTTTTCTTAATGGCCACAGTAGGTGATCTGTACCAATCACTCATGTGTCTATTCATAACTAAAGCAACGCAAACTGTGTGTTACAATGCTTCAGTTTATGAAGAAACAGGAGCCTCTGTCTGTCTTAGTACAGCTGTTGCATCCCCATAGCGTAACATAGGCTGCCTGCACACAGCAATAGTCACATAAAAAAAATTATAATAATAAACATTTACACTGTACAGGAACTCTAGACCTCATTTACACAGAGAGTAAGTAAGTAATGTTTTGTTGGTTTCTGCTAATAGTCACTTGTATTTTTACTGAAAATATGATTTTGATATTTTCTGGGTTGCCCTCTCAGAAAAGCTGTACATGGCCCCATGAATTCTAGAAGCATTCCCATTCGTATAATATGTACCAATCCGAAATTAGGCGATAAAAAGTTTGATAACCCCCCCAAAAAAAATGCTGCTCCTGTCGCTTTAATGTGCAATTAGCAGCATGGTGCTTTTGCTTTTTAAATTATCACTCTGTATCTCCTACACTACCCATTTGATAATGCCAGGTCCTGACTTCCCCCCTGAGTGCAGACTCCGATTATCATATCCTCTGAGCCGAGAGAGCGTTGTCAGCGCGTATGCATCATCTGCAGCTCTCCTGTCCTCCTCTGTGCCCGTATTCATCTCCCCCTCCCTCTTCCTGTCAACACAAAGTCATGAGCTAGAAAAAGGATCTCCTACACTCCCGCCTCACACGCCCCTCTCCTCTCCTCCCCTCTTCCCCTCCCCCCCCCACTCCGTACACACTTCACTGATGACTGTCAATTACCAGTAACTCCACTCCACCCACAAAATTTGTTTTACAGGAATCAAATTATTGTTTTTACAAAACAGATATCATTTGTGCACTATCTGCAATGTTTCTGGTGCATTTAAACATTTTGATTTATTGTTTTGTTTTTAATAATTCATTTTTGTCCCAGTCATGTGACCAGCGTGGACCCAATAGGCCCTGCACGGCCACAGGGTGGAAGATCACAAATTCCTCTTCTGACATATCTTGCACACGTCAGAAGGAATCTGTGTCTCTCCTACTCTGCTCCCTCGGCTCAGGACAAGTGGTGATGTAGGACACATGATGGAGCAAAAAAAGGCACAAAAATGTATTTACACAAAAAAAAAAAAAAAAGCTGCACTACTTAGGAAACCATGTAATTTTTCCCTGATTAATTGGGGGAAATTGGGTCAACAACCACTTTAAGCCCTAGGTTTGAAAACATTCTTTCTAATTGTCAACTGATTCTGGAAAGTAACAGGTTTTTTTTAACTCCCCCCCAGGACACAACACAGAATAGCGGAGATAGATTGTCCTACCAAGCCAAATCTGAGTTCAAATAATTCCCAAAATATTTTCAAATTAATCTAATGTCTGACATTTTTCTGCATACCTAACAGTTAAAGTAATTAAAAGCTAAGAAAAATTCCCATTGCAAGTTGTGGATTCTGTACTCAGATTAAAATCTGTTGTGTTTGTATAGGCAACAGCATAAAGTGGAACTTCATTGCATCTGAGCAATACAGAAACGCTATTAAATTCATTTTTAATATTCAAAGCAAACACTCCCCTAGCATTTCTGGCCATGGCGATCTTGAGTAAGGGCAGATGATTTATGTAGCATTTAGCTCAGGCATGCTGGCAGGAGGGTGTGATTAGCTGAGAAAACTCCTCCTCCCCTCCTGAACTATACTGGCATGTATGACATAATTTGCCTATGCAAAGAACCAGGAAGTAACTTATAGGTAGATTCAGAAAGAGTTAGGCCGGCTTATCTACAGATAAGCCGACCTAACTGAATCTGCACCGACCTATGTTTAAGTGTATTCTCTAACAGAGATACACTTAAACATATCTAAGATACGACGGCTTGCGCCGTCCTATCTTAGATTGCAATGTTTCTGATGGCCGCTAGATGGCGCTTCCATTGCGGCCGGCGTAGATTATGTAAATGAGGGGATACGCCGATTCACGAACGAACACCAGGCCGACGCAGTACCTTTACGCCGTTTACGTAAGAGATAGGCCGCATAAAGTTAGTGCTAGGCTCTAGTGGAATAGTAATGTTAAGTATGGCCGCCGTTCTCGCCGCGAAATTCGAAATTTTTATGTCGTTTGCGTAAGTCGTCCGCGAATCGGGATTTACGTCGTTTACGTCCACGTCTAAATCAATAGGCACGTACGGCGTACTTATCCGCAATGCGAACTGGGAAATGTAGGCGCCCGGCGCATGCGCAGTAGCAAAAAACGTCAAAAAACGCGAGGTCAAGCCTCATTTCCATACAACACGCGCCCCTCCAACCAATTTGAATTAGGCGCCCTTACGCCCGCCCGCTTTAGGCTACGCCGCCGTATATTAGCAGGTAAGTAGATTGAGAATCACTACTAGCCTAGCTAATTTACGGCGGTGTAGCCTAAACAGGCTAGGCTACGCCGCCCTAAAGATAATCCCTTGTACCTGAATCTACCTATAAGTGTAATTAAAAAAAAAGTTAAAAACATGTAAATATGATATACTTTCCCATCTATTTATAGATATAGATCTATAGATTTATTTGTAAGCAGCATATGGATAAAAAATGATCAATCTTGATTGAGAGGGAGAAGTTTAGCTTTAATTTTGTTTGTGTCATTTTGTATGAACCCACTTTTATAAATCAGAAGGTTGTACCTCAAAGCAGGTATCATGCTATCCTACTTAAAATAAATAGAAAATATAAAAAAAATATGTATTAATAGATTTATTAAAACAGCAGCTTTACTAAGATAAAAAATATTCTGGCCCTTCATAGCTATCGCCAAACGTAATGCTTGGATAACTGGGAAATACATCAAAGTATGTTTTTTAATGATTTTTACTAGCAAACTCCCTTATTGTATTTTTCTGCAAAGTTTCAATAAACACAATCTATTAAAAAAAGCGAAAACTTAAGCAAGAAAACATTTTTGGGGTACAACGTTGAACGAACGCACAATTGTCAATTAAAGCGACGCAGTGCAGAATCACAAAAAATGCTCTGGTCATTGAGCAGCCAATCCTTCCCTGCATTTTGCTTTTCCAGGATCTATGCTTTTTCCATGTTGTATACATTTATAAGGACAATAACAGCGGCTTATTGCATTTCATGAATTTTACAATGTTGCTTCCCTATAAACAACTTTGTAAATTATGTTAACAAATATTGAAATGCAAGATATTCTAATTTGCTAGCAAACTAGTCCATCCAAAACTGTTTAGTGGATAGTGAAAAGTTCCACTACCTAACAGTATTGTATATTTTTTGGAAATTCAAGTGAATGGATCTGGGTCTGCACAAGGACCATGGTCAGCTTAAGGGGGTCCTCACCTTCCTGCTGATTTGTTTTAATTATATTATGGCTAATGCAGCAGGATAAGTGGGGACTCCCAAGATGGACATGAACGGCGAAGACTTCATGATGAGCAGGAACAGAGCTAGGAACTAAGGCAGACAGGTTTTGCCACCACCAGTATCTTCAAGGCTAGCTGGGTATTGAGCCTACGAGACCTATAAATTAAGTATTACATTTGGGTGCATGAAATTGGCAAGATACTAATTGAAAAAAATAGTTATGGACATAGTTCTTCTTTACACAGTCTGATAACAGATAATGTATATAAAAAAATGCTTTTAATTTGAGATCTACTATGGTAAATATATGTACAATGCGTAGCCATGGGGTGATTGAAATTCTGTAAGTATAATTAGTTCATCTTATTTGTATTTTTCAACATCATTAGGTTGAAGACAGCACTGCAAGTCAGAATGAGACAGATACTGAGCAGCCAAGCACAGTCAGCCAGAGCAGCACTGAAATTCAGCCAACACAAGCTGCCACCATTGCTTCTACCACTGAGGCACCTTATAATAATGGTGGAACCAATGAAATCTTAGGTAATGAGGAGGGAAGCAATGGGGGTGCTGAAAATGCTGCTGCTCCATATTATCCTGATAACAGGTACAATGAGCATTATAACCCTCATGACCCTTATGGAAATGATAAAGGTGACTATTACAGAAGATATGAAGAATACTACAGACAACAACTCTATGCTCACCACTATCAATACTATCAATAACAATACCACTAGACCAAGAGAAAAACAAGAAATGTTAAAGGTTAAGCCATAATTTATAGATTATTTAACATTCACTCTGGATATTACAATCCTGAGAATGCCAATGGAATTACAATAATCCATTCCTGAATTCCCAGGAACTACATTTTAAGTATCTATATAAGAAAAGGTTCCATAACTGCCCTATACTACCCTATACATTTATTGAACCAGCTCAGGTATTTTACTACTCCTTCACAACAAAACCTAATGAAGGAACCTGTAATTAGTTCAAATAAATCTCCCATTTTTTTCACTTAAGTTCTTGTAAGTTACTTTTAAAAATTCTATCTTTACTTTTTCTTACCTAGGCTTTTGAAGTGTACATTGTGTCCAGTAGAAGATGTTGAAATGTTCATTGGGAACTATAGAAACAGAAAAACAACGTTATTCACTATTGTAGATAACTGGCTAAAGTAATGTATGGTAACACATAACATAAAAACATTTCCCACTGGGCATACATTATAATTTTTTCTTGTTCAGTATGTTCATTGGAACCTTAAAACTTCAAGATACAGAGGCACATAAACAGCATGGTCATTTGGCTGGTTACAATAAAAATCACATTTGGTATAATAACGATTAATGAACGCACACATCAGGTATTGATCAATGCAAAAGGAAAATATTACTACAGTTTGCTGCCTTATGAGGAACTTACAGTATTTTTTAAAGGTCGGAAAAAAACTTTACTTTTTTGAGGTTGTCTTTTTCAATTTTCCCTGAAAAAAGGCCAATGCTACATCCTCTATTTACCATTTTGCTGCTTTATGTTAATATATTGTCTTTAAAAACATTTGTTTTATTTCTGAAATGTTTAGTGTTTCTGAGTCAAGCTTCACAGGGCAAAATGTATTATTTACAAAGGAAGGATGACAAAGATGCAACTTTCTCAGGATAGCATAATTGTGTTTTTTAATGTTTTGGGGCAGTTTTTGACTTTTTTTTAATATGTTAAATAATGCTCTTTTTTTTTTTTTTTTGCTGCTGCACTTTCTCTGCTCTTTACATAATTTCTTGTTTTACTTTTACTCTACATTTATATATTAGTAGAAAAGCCTACAGAAGCAAATGACAAATAAATAGTAAATTCGGGCAAGTGCCAGTTTTCACAATTGTTTATACATATTTAACTTTTTTGTTGCAAATGTTGAAAACCATCACAATTTTAAAAGGATATATGTTAGTATTGCATAGGCAGACTTCATATAGTGCATTTATAGAATGGGCATACATACCACTGAAAGTGAAAAATTGAATGTGAAAAGTCCACATTTGCTGCAAGGATTTTAGTCAAAATCATTGCAGACTTTTACCTCTTCCTGCCCTGTGAATGCCGGCTATCTTCTAAATGGGAGGGTCTAAACAAGGGCAAATGGTATAGAGCAGTTATACTGTTATACTGTTTGTTTAGGAGAATTGGAAAAATGGGAAGGTTTGTTTGCTACAATTACACGATTAGTTGCAGTGTTGTTATGGGCATGCTCAGAAGAACAAGAACTGCTGTGTTTATGAAAGTGACAGATTACAGCATATAAACGATCTTTACCCAGAGTTAGATTTTCAATTACAAAATGGTATATTATCTATTTATCTTGCATCATATTTTATGTAATTAATTTGGCGGAGATATTCTACCAGCAATACTTTTGGGCCTACAATGAATCAATTTTTTTAAACTAAAATTACAATTGATGTAAGCAGGTTTCTACTAAAAGAGCCTAAATTGACAGCCTTGAATTCTTTGCAGCCAGTTTGAATTTTTAATGTTTAATTATTGTTGCTTTTCAAAAAATGGTATTCAAATATAGAATAAACTATCTGCTGTATACTTAAGTGTCTGGTGTTTTCATCAATACTTTTATGGATTTATTAAAAGAGAACTATGACCTTTGGAAAAAAAAAATGTTTTTACTTACCTAAGTGGATGCAGCATGGATCCATCACTTCATCTTTCCCCCCATTGCCTCTGCACTGATCGGTCAATCACTGCTGATTGCTCAGTTCTCCCCTCCGCTTTGAGCAGAGAGCCCTGACTGTCAGTCACCGTCTCTCTGCTCTGCCCCTCCAGTGTTCACTGGAGAGTTGGGTTGTGGAGGGGGTAGCTCTTAGTGGATCACTGAAAGGCTGAGCAAGATGCTGATCCAGGCTTCTGGATGGATCTTAACCATATGGTCCAGATCTTTTCATAGCCTTAGGCCTCGTACACATGACCGAGGAACTTGTCGTAAATGAAACATTGTTTTCCTCGACGAGTTCCTTGTTAGGCTTGTCGAGAATCTTGACAAGCTTTCTTTGCGTACACACTGTCAAGACCAAATCTCGTCATTCTCAAACGCGGTGACAGTCAACACGTACGACGGCAGGGGAAGTTCGATTGCACTGGCACAACCCATGTTACTGCGTGTTATGTAAAAGTTTGGTAAGAGACGATTTGCACTTTTCAGTCTGTTATAGCGTGACAAATGTGCTATCTCTATTACAAACGCTACTTTTACCGAAGGTGCGCTCCTGTCTCATACTTTATTCCGAGCATGCGCGGGTTTATAAGCATACACACAAACGTGTTCCTCTTGTCGAAACCCAGCCCGACGAGGAACACGACAAGGAAATTGAGACTCCTGTCGAGGAAAAAGAGAACTTGTTCTCTTTTTTTCTCGTCGAGTTCCTCGACAGTTTTCTCGATGAAAAACATACACACGACCGTTTTCCTCGGCAAAAAAGCTCTGCCACCAAGTTTCTCGATTGATTCTGTCGAGGAAAAAAAAGGGTCGTGTGTACGAGGCCTAAGCCCACTGTCAGCTGAAAACAGGTCACAGGAATGCAGAACAAACTGCACTCCTGTGATCCCCAGGAGGAGTATAGCCAAAATAACTTTAGCTATACTTTTCCTTTAAACTACTTCATTCACTTTTTTAGTCCAACTTAAACTGACAATAGCATTCAGATTCCTAAATACTGCACAAGTCAAGAGTTATTGTCATTACTCCATCCCACTATGCTTTGGAGCAATAGATACAAACACAGTTTCTTCCAATTATAACACATTAAAGGTACAAAAATGTGCTCAGTTGTTAAAATTCTGCTTTTATTATAAAACAATTGAAACAAATGTAATTTGCACTTAGAACCATACAATTTACATGTATATTACAATATAAATACAAAACACAATTTCCAAGTGTTTTACAGTAATTTTTAATATATTCCCCTTCATCCGACAGTGAGGCCGCGTACACACGGCCCATCAGACTTTGGTCCTTCAGACCAAAGTTTTAGAGCTTTAAAATCGAACCGATGGACGGCTGACCATCGGTCAAAACCGATGGTTAGTACACAAAAGCATCAGTTCATAACCCGCGCATGCTCAGAATCAAGTCGACGCATGCTTGGAAGCATTGAACCTCGTTTTTTTCAGCACGTCGTGTGTTTTACGTCACCGCGTTCTGACCCGATCGGTTTTTGAACTGATGGTGTGTACGCACATCAGACCATCAGTCTGCTTCAGCGGTGAACCGATGAAAACGGTCCGCGGCCTGAGGCTCCCAAATGGATATTTGGCTCCACTCGGGGGGGGGAGTAATACAATGATTATGATGTATTTTGTGGGTATCCATTCCCACTTTTTTCAGGTTCTGTGAAACTATAAGATAAAGTCAGAATTCATTTTAACTATAGGAATAGATAATTGTTCTATTACATAGGAATATTCTCAAAGTTAGTATATGGTGGAGCCAATCTTTTGCATTCTACAGATCCAGATTACCTATTACCTACCAAGTCTGTTCTATGTGTAGAGGCCTGCTGATAACTTATTGGGAGGTCATATTATATCACAGTCAAGGTATGCTTTTAGTCTCCTTTCCTATTCTTGTTATTCCAAAATGTCTTCCACATTGATACATAAGGAAAAAAAAGAAACAAAAAACAAGGGAGTTTGGGGGGGGGGGGGGGGTTCCAAGGCTGCGATGTATTGTTACCTCACATGGTTCCTGTGTGAGTACAACTTGCTTTAGTGTAGTCTGAGTGGATAACACATTGGTTAGGCCATATTGGGTTAATGATGTCACACAGCTTCTAGGTTTTTTGTTAATATTTATCTGGGAGCTATCAGTTGCAACTTGAAGTCCACCACATTCCTTCAATCATGTTGAAGAGGTCTCTTCTGTACAACCCGTTGGTTGCGGGAGTCTACTGGTGGTGGGCTTAACAGAATCTGAAAATAAAAATAAGGGGGGTTCCCATGTACCATCCCACATGAAAATAAATAAGAGGTACCCATTACTTATTACCCTTGGTTATGTATTAAAAAAAAAAAATGTAAAGTAAATATAGACATCACACACCTTTGACAAGTTCACATTGAGAATATATGGACTGGCATGGTTAAAGAGGGGGGCAAATGCTCACTGCCCCCCTTTCCTGGCAAAGCCTACCTCCCAGCTCTCCTACCCGCCTTCATCCAAAGCAGACTCAGACTGACACCACCAATGCAGGGGCATTTATTTCCCAACTGAAACTGATACAGCATCATTTTTCCTCTTACCAACACCACTGACACAGGGAAATTTTTCCTTCAAGTGACACCACTGATGTAGGTACATTTTTTTCTTCCAGTGACACCAACAATGAAGGGACATTATTTCTTTCTGGCGACATCACCTCAACAGGGACAGTTTTCCTTTTGCTAATACCGCTGACACAGGGATATTTTTCCTCCTGGTGACAATACCTACGCAGGAATATGTTTCCTTCCAGTGGCACCACCTATGCAGGGACATTTTTATTTTTCCACTGTTAGCCCCATATTTGTGCACTATTTTTCAATTTGCTGTAGTGTATAATGAATATTGGCATTATTTCAGCACATGCCACAAACATTCATATATTTCAGTGCTATTATTCCTATCCCATCATCCACCGAGTAAGTGGATACAGTGTGCCATCTTCAAACTTAGGATTGAAGAGAACGGGACACATTCTGCAAAGCAAGGGGTCCAAGTTAGGATTGAAATCTCCCAAAAAAGTGAACGATCAGGGAACAGGGAGGTTTGTGCTCAATTGCCTAGATTCAGGTACGTTGCCACAACTTTGCGTCGGCGTAGCTTAAGGCATTTAGGCTACACCGCCGTAAGTTAGCGAGGCAAGTACATGATTCACAATGTACTTGCCTGCGAAGTTACGGCAACGTAGCCTAAAGCGAGCCTAATTCAGCGCGCCTAATTCAAATCTGTGTAAGGGGGCGTGTTTTATGTTAATGGGGCTTGACCTTACGTTTTTGACGTTTTTTTTCACTGCGCATGCGCCGGGCGCCTACATTTCCCAGTGTGCATTGCGGCTAAGTACACCGCACAGGCCTATTGATTTTGACGTGGACGTAAACGACGTAAATCCCGATTCACGGACGATTTGCGCAAACGGCGTAAAAATTTCGAATTTCGACGCGGGAACGGCGCCAAAACTTAACATTACTATTCCAACTATGGCCTAGCTCTAACTTTAGGCGGCCTATCTCTAACGTAAACGGCGTAAAAGTACTGCGTCGGCTGGGCGTACGTTCGTGAATCGGCGTATCTACTAATTTACATATTCTACGCCGACCGCAATGGAAGCGCCACTTAGCGGCCATACGAAATATTGCAACCTAAGATAGGACGGCGCAAGCCATCGTATCTTAGATATGTTTAAGTGTATCTCTGATTGAGAATACACTTAAACATAAGTCGGCGTAGATTCTGAGTTAGGTCGGCTTATCTACTGATAAGCCGGCCTAACTCTTACTGAATCTACCTAAATATCTTTAAACAGATTCCGGTCATTTGGGAGATTGTAAAGTGCTACAAGAATAATAGATTTGGTATGTATCTTGCAATATCGTTTTTCTGTTAACCAAAATAGACACACCTCGGGAGTTTGAGGAATACATGGAGTAAATGTCTCTTCTAATCCATGGTCTTTTAAAGGTTACGATTTTTTGCCTATAAAGTGGGTTTCCTATAACCAGATTATCTTGGTAACCCCAAAAAATGGTGCTAAAAAAAAACATCAATTGCAGCCACTGTGCCCATCAATTGCCACCGCTGTAAAAATATATAAATCTTGCAAGTTACTCTAGAGCAGCCTGAGACTGCAATCAGTGTCAGGTGTAAAGTAACCTGAGGTTACAACCTAGCGTCAGGTGTGGTATAACAATTCCTGTGAAACAAAGTGCAAATTCACAGCTGCTAAGCATTGATCACAATCCCATAATCTGTGAAAACATATATACAAAAAACTAAAAAATGCAGCGCTGTGTGACCTTACAAATGCAAAGATAGTGCCATAAACAATGACAATCAATATTGCTGAACAATGTAACTATGGAAATAAAAAAAATAATAATAATTTTGTGTAACAGGCAAGCTCACAGTGAAAGAAATGTAGTATTATTTCTTAATATCAAGTGTCCAAAAAATGATTTTCTTTCCCCGAATTTTCATCAATCCACAGACAAAAGTGCAAATTGGAGTATTATATGTATTACTGTCCAAAAAGTGACTCTAGTGATGATATGCCTGATCAGAAGAGGTTGACTTCCCACACGTGATCCCCCACCCCTGTGCGAATGCACTCACCTCCAACAGTGTGACCGCACACTTAAGTTTGGTCCACATAAGCAGTTGAACCACTCCTGGGCTCTGAGTGAAACTGGATCAGCAGGATCCCACAGGAAAAAATCCAAAGAAGTCACCCTCAATTTTAAAACAAGAAAGAGGGTGTATAGTGCATTATCGCTAGTTTAAAAATGTATTTAGAAAACATAACATCAGGGTACTCACGCATTTTAGGTGCTTCCAGCACACCAAACTATGAAAGCATTAAGCATAGGATTCCTCTACAAACGACTTCCAAACTTGTATGTGTCAAGTTCCCCCTGAGGAAGATACGTGATTGGGCCTGGGTCGTCACATGTAGGGGAGGGGCCAGGATGGTGGAGGAGCTCGGATACATGCTTGTTTGTAACTGGACACGGGAAACCCCTGTTGCGTCAGAGAGGGGCGGGGTCACCCGTCCATGTCACTGGGTAACCCTGCAGAGTTTCCCTATTGCATCAGATGGGGCGGGGTCAGCTGTGCATGTGACAGGTGGCCCCGCCCTCCCTCAGCTATTTAAGAGCAGTCACGGCGGGTGTAGTTTCATTCGACGGGAACCACCCATGGAGGTGGATCGTGTCAGCGTTTTTTTTATACCATTCTGAGGGGAGACCATCCAACCCTGGGGTCTTATTTGCAGGGAAGGAGAGTATGGCAGCAACCAACTCCTCAACTGTCAGGGGTTTATCTAAAAGAAGTCACTAGGAAGGTTAGAAAAAGTCAGGGAGGAAAATAAACTGTGAAAGTGGCCTAAGAGGGAGGTATTGAATCCTCATATAGATGACAATAAAAGGATGCAAAGGTTTGGTTAAGGTCAGAAGCAACCATCTCATCAGGTAACTAGACAATGCATTTCCTGAGGAAAATGCGAGTGGGAATGCTGAATAGCTGAATTGCTGAGCCTGCACAAAAGCCATTCACCATAACCACTACAGTATCTTTAGGACATACAAGCAGTGTTCCTTCAGTACTTATAAAGCCTAATATCACACAGCTCCTTTCTCTATCTGCAATATAGAGAGTGTCCTGACTTGCCTGGTCGCCCCTCCCCCCTCAAGAGGCTTTCTCCACATGAGGTGGGGGAGGAGGACTGCACTGAGGTAAGGAAAGCTATTTAGGGAATCAAAATACCATTAGAAACGCTTTCATCCACACACAAAATCAGTTATCGAAGCCTTCAAACAAAACGTAATAAATCCACAACCGTACATGCGATCGATACAGCGACTTCACCGTTTGAATGACACGGCCCTTGTGAACGCATCGATATGAAATTTATGTTGATAAACTTAAAATTGTGGCCATGCCAGCGATTTAGAAAAGAGCGTCTTTGTGTGTTTTGCAGGAACATTTTTAAAATTTTTAACATGAGAGTCAATGAGAGTTATTTTGGCCTTCTTGTCCTTTAGAAGCTCCTGGAACTAAAAGTCAAATGCCTATCGCAAAACTGATCACATTGCCTGAAACCAGACAAACATACCTACGTTTTGATATATAAATTGTGTATGACAAGTAGATCTTGTGGGCGTGAGAGCAATTTGTTCCCCCTTTTTTAAAGATAATTTTTTTTGTGGATGATCTGTGCTGTAATGGTCACATGACACACTCTAAACCTGCTCCATAGAAACACATTATAACCGATAAAATTTTCTGAAAAAATAACTAAACGTAAATTGCGTTTTCACAAAAACCGTAAAAGATATCAATCTAAAAAGTCATTTTCGGATAGCTGAATATTTTGTGACCGCTTTAAAGTTTGTTTGGTGTCGGTAAGTGAAAGTATGAAGGAGAAGAAGCATTTGGCAGCGCGTGTGATTTGAAGCGGGAAAAAGGATGTTCTCATTGACTTCAATGTTAAAAAAAAGTGTCTAAAAGCTTAATATTTTAAAAAGTATAAATAGTACAAAAAACTTGAAGAAGTCCCATCGTTAGCTGGACGAGATGAACATTTTAAAAGTTGAATGGTCTCAATAGCTGAAAGTATGCAGAAGTTACGCAGAGCCAAAAAACGTACGGAATAAAATTAAAATTAAAATTAAAATTAAGAATAATAAATTTACGGATATCAATACTGGGAATGCTTATTAAAGCATTCCCACTAATTACATTTCAGGAATCAAGTCTGTACGAGCAAGATAAGAAAGTAGTTTACCATTTTTTCCACTATGTTTATGCAGTCAAGCTGACATGTTCTGTTGTCGTTTACTGGTCAAGTCAACCATGTGGAGTTGTAATGCTCTATGTGCATCAGCTAAAGTACCACAGGATTTTACAGAAGGGTTAGCAGTGTGTCAAGACCGAACAGCATCTAAAGAGGCTTCAATTGCTGCTCGCACGGCTCTACCTGCAGTCTTATAATGTTTGTGATGCTTGAGCGTTTCAAAAACTGTGGTCCTTTTGAATTTGGAATTTAGTCAACGCACATTTCATGAAAAGATGGTCAGTGTGGACATATATTAAGTTTTACTGGACATAGGACAGGATGGATGGCCAGCCAAGGCCTTACAGAAGTATCTTCAGCTCCGGGTACATCTGCAGCAGTGAATGGAAGACATAGGGGTACAGAAACATACATACATCATGCACACAGAAATAAAACTATATACAGAAAAAATTGAAGCTAGCAAACAGAGGTAGCAACACCCCTGCCCAACTCCTAAATGCAAGAGTGGGCTTAATCCCTAAATGTAAGTCATGTATGGGGAACATGACCACGTTCAACATAAATGAATAGGTAACTAAAAATGTCAACAGTTTAACAATTAAAGGATAACATTTGTACCCTTTGGCAGCTCCAGCCAGCTAAAACAAAATAAAAAAAAAAAAAAAAGGAGGAGGATCATCACAGGCTCGCCTCAGGAGAGACAATGGTCACCCAAGAACTTTAAAAGAATAATAATTTTTTACTGGAATTTACTCATTAACCACTTTCCGACTGGCTTGCGCCGATATGCATCGTCAAAGTGTCACGCTCCCACGAATCGCCATATGGGTACGCCTTTCGCTTTAAGACCCATAGCAGGCACGCGTATGCACGCTGCATGGCGGGAGACTCAAGCATGATCGCCGCCAGCCACCTGCGATCGTGGGAACGAGAGCAGGAATAGGGATTTGTGTGTGTAAACACACAAATCCCTGTTCTGACAGGGGAGGAGATACAGATCGTCTGTTCCTACTAAGGAACAACGAACTGTCTCCTTCTTTAGTCAGTCCCATCCCCTCACAGTTAGAAACACACCTAGGGAACACACTTAACCCCTTGATCGCCCCCTAGTGTTAACCCCTTCCCTGCCAGTGACATTTACACAGTATTCAGTGCATTTTTAAAGCACTGATTGCTGTATAAACATCAATGGTCCCAAAAATGTGTCAAAAATGTCCGATCTTCCGCTAAAAATGTGCAGATCACCACCATTACTAGTAAAAAAAATCATAATAAAAATGCCATAAATCTGTTCCATAGTTTGTAGACGCTACAACTTTTGCACAAACCAATCAATATATGATTATTGTGATTTTGTTTACCAAAAATATGTAGAAGAATATATATGGGCTTAAACTGATGAGGAAATTTGGTTTTAAAAAACATTTTTGGGTATATTTATTATAGCAAAAAGTAAATAAAATATATTTTTTTCAAAATTGACGCTCTTTATGTTTATATTGCAAAAAATAAAAACCGCAGAGGTGATCAAATACCACCAAATAAACGCTCTATTTGTGGGAAAAAAAGGACATCAATTTTATTTGGGTACAGCATCGCAATTGTCAGTTATCGTGCCGTATCGCAAAAAAATTACCTAGTCACTTTTTATAATATATATAAATTATATGGACTGTTTCACCTGTGTTTAGAGTATTTAATTTATATCATGAATTACTTACATTGATTATTAATTTGAATGTTTTACACAATGGCACTTTAACTTATGTAAGTATATCCCATTATAATGTACTCATTTTAAGGTATAGCATTGCACATATAGCGTTGCAGTTTCATATCGCGAAAAAATGGCCAGGTCGTGAAGGGGTGTAAACCTTCCAGGGCTAAAGTGGTTAAAGTTGTCAGTCCGACCGTGTTTATGCCCCATCGGATTATTTCCATCGGAGATTCCGAGGAAGTCCATCGGAGTTTAGATCGAGAACATGTTCTCTTTTACTCCGATGGAATTCCGTGATTTTGATCGGACAAAGGTCCAACCGCGTGTACGGGGCTTAACAGTATGCGCTAAAAAGAGGGGTTTAGTTAGCACACATTTGCAAATACATGCGTAAGCTGCAGAGCCACTTCACGGCACCCTCTATTACCTGCAGTCCTAACTCTTTTAAATTTATGAGATTCTCCAACAGTAAAAGCACATTCATTTTAATGGATAGATAGAGGGCAGGTGGGCCTGGAAGTAGCCCAGTCCTCCTAAGGCCCCGTACACACAAACGAATATGTCTGCTGAAACTGGTCCGCGGACCAGTTTCAGCAGACATGTTCGGTCGTGTGTACGGCCGATCGGACAGGATTCCAGCGTACATTTGCCCGCCAGACCGTTTTCGAGCGGGCAAATGTTTCTAAACTTGCTTAGAAACATGCCCGCTGGAATCCTGTCCGTCGGACATGTTCGGTCGTCTGTACAGACTTACCGTACATGTCCGAGCGGCCGCCATCCCTCGCATGCGTCGAATGACTTTGACGCATGCGTGGAAGCATTGACCTTTCAGCGTGGCGCACGTCGCCGCGTCATTGACGGGAACACGTCACCGTGCTGTCTGTCCACGCGGATTGTCTCTCATTTCTGTATGATGGTGTGTACAGCCATCATACAGAAATCTCCGGGCGGGCATGTCCGCTGAAAACGGTCCGGCGGACCATTTTCATCGTACATGTTTGCCCGTGTGTACGAGGCATTAGAGGCACAGGGGCAACCAACACATAGCACAAGTTATCTATCAGGACTTCATTTTCTGACTAAAGTTCCACTTTAAGTCATGATGTCAGGAAAAAGTCAGACATTTATATTGAAAAGGGGTTAGCACTGTGTAAAACTTAGCCATAAGTTCCGGGAAAGTCATACACCAGTAACATAGTAAAAACAAATCAAATACGGAAACCTTTTTGGCTCATGAAGGTAATGGCTGGCATTCTGTGGTGTCAACTCTTAGGTAGGACCTTTACTTTTGAAAACGTAAAATTGAGTACAGAATTACTTTAAACAAAACTGAAAGTACACGAAACAAATAGATGTACAGCTCTGCTGAAATTTTTTTTTTTTTATTGAGGAATTGTACTGCTGTTTGTAACATTACACACATATTACACAACCTTTTCTGAAAACTGAAAATTTCCCACTTCTGATCACATCATGTTTAACACCAGACTCTGTTTGGAATGTGCAGGAAATGATCTGTATAGCTGGCAATTAATTTCAAAAGAGAATGCAACAGATTCCAAGAACCTTAATTAATGAAGTATGATGTGGAAATGGGAACAAAGCACAAATCTGATTCGTCCACCAGCATAGTTTAATTCGACCCTAATGGAAGGGAAGATTATTTCTTGGGTTTTCCAGTGTCCTATGGTTTTCTCAAGTAAACCACAAGTATCTTTCTATGTATGACTGTGGTTAGGATCACTTGTATTTCTCAGCACATCATCTTTTGCGGTTTCTCCAAAATAATTACGTGCTGGAAAAACTGGAACATTTGTTATTAACAGAAAGTTTTATAGTCTAAAAATATTCCAATCACTTTCTTCATGCTGGATGTAGTATAGTCTGTGTCACAGCACAGTATTTTTGGTTTTCTAATTGTCTCTGCCACAGAATTATTTGAGTTTAAAATAATCCAGTCACAGCATCCCGGAATTGGTGACACCGACATCTCAAGCACAAAAATCTGATTGGTTGTTCCTAAGTTTATATTTATGAAATAAGAGACAGTTAGTCCCCAAATTCTTCAGTGGATGAAAAGAAAATACAAGTCAGGTAAAGGCACTTTTTTTTATATTTACCCACTGCTCCCCTTGATTACCAAATTATATTATTTGTTTAATTCTATTAACTTTTTTGCTAACTTTATTAGTAAAATGTTGATTGTCTGAGTATGTATGCACAACAGATAGACCTTAATAGAAGTGTATTATCTTTTCATTTTATTTAATTTTATATAAACATGTAAAAGCTTGATGTAAATAATTTACTAATTAGTTTTCATAATAAAATCTTGTCGTTTATAGTTTATAATAAATGCATAAATGATCCATATTCGCTTATTATATGCTCAGACCTTCCGCCTGCTTTGCACGCTTCACAGTGGCTGTGCTTTACTGCTTCTTCTCCTAACGTAAGCATGAGTCAGCCGACTCATTGAAATCAAGCCACCCCTTATGTAGCTGATATCTTATCATAATAGTTGTCAATGAGGATAAAGCAGTAGTATTTAATCTGCTTCTAGTGGCATATCTACACCTCTTTGTATTTATTGTAATAGCAAGAATATAAAAGAGCAGGTGTATATAAAAAAATATATAAATTAAATCGGGCAAATTCTGACACTTCTCTCCTACATGTAAAAATCATAATTTTTGCTAGAAAATTACTCAGAAACCTCAAACATTATATATGTTTTTTTAGCAGAGACCCTAGGGTTGCATTAACAAAAAAAAAAACAGTTAAGTTAGCCAATTTGTTTTAAATAATGTGAAAGATGATGTTATGCTGAGTAAAAAGATACCTAACATGTCACACGTTAAAATTGCGCACACTTGTGGAATGGCGCCAAACTTCGGTACAAAATCCCTATAGGCGGCGCTTTAAAATGTTTTACAGGTCACCTGTTTAGAGTTACAGAGGAGGTCTTGCACTAGGATTATTGCTCTCGTTTTAACGTTCGCAGCAAAACAACACATGGTTTGAATGCCGTTTACATATGCAGGTGCGACTTACATATGCTTTCACTTCTGCGAGCAAGCACGCGGAGATGGGAGCGCTTTAAATCTTTTTTTATTATTATTGTTAGTTTTACTCTTTTTTTTGATGCTTTCCTTTTACATATTTTTTTTATCACTTTTATTTCTGTTACAAGGAATGTAAATATCCCTTGTAATACAAATATGGCATGACGGGTCCTCTTTACAGTGAGATATGGGGTCTATAAGTCCCCAGATCTCACCTCTAGGCTGGGAAGCCTGAAATAAAAAATAAACAAATGAAAGATCTCAGCTTCATAGTCGAGGCTCTCTGTGCTATAACATCGCGCCTGGCCTCTGAACGATCATAGAGACTTCGGGGACCATCTGGCCCACCGGAAGACTCTATTGTCAACATCCGACGCCCGTCATTTCCTTCTCCAGTTCACCAATCGCACTGGTCATCACAAAGTAAGTTTACAAACTTAAAGATTGTTTAGAATAATAGGCTATAAATAATTCAAATACAATGTGGAAATTAACAGCTTGCCGTAGCTATACATCAGCTCTCGCGCAGGCCACTAGGGGCGCGCGCGCACCACCAGAGGCGCGCATGCCCCCCCGTTCTCCCCTGACTCCCGTGCGCGTGACCGGCGGGCGCGATCGCCACCGGACACGCGATCGCTCGTTACAGAGCGGGGACTGGGAGCTGTGTGTGTAAATAGCTCCCGATCCTGTCAGGGAGAGAAATGCTGATCTTCTGTTCATACAACGTATGAACAGAAGATCAGTCATTTCCCCTAGTGAGGCCACCCCTCCTACAGTTAGAACACACCCAGGGAACATACTTAACCCCTTCCCCGCCCCCTAGTGTTAACCCCTTCGCTGCCAGTGGCATTTTTTATAGTAATCCAATGCATTTTTATAGCACTGATCGCTATAAAAATGCCAATGGTCCCAAAAATGTGTCAAAAGTGTCCGAAGTGTCCGCCATAATGTCGCAGTACCGAAAAAAAATCACTGATCGCCGCCATTATTAGTAAAAAAAATATTAATAAAAATGCCATAAAAATACCCCCTATTTTGTAAACTCTATAACTTTTGCGCAAGCCAATCAATAAACGCTTATTGCGATTTTTTTTACGAAAAATATGTAGAAGAATACGTATCGGCCTAAACTGAGGAAAAAAAATGTTTTTATTTTTTTGGGGGGATATTTATTATAGCAAAAAGTAAAAAATATTCATTTTTTTCAAAATTGTCGCTCTATTTTTGTTTATAGCGCAAAAACTAAAAACTGCAGAGATCAAATACCAATCAAAAGAAAGCTCTATTTGTGGGGAAAAAATTACGCCAATTTTGTTTGGGAGCCACGTCGCACGACCGCGCAATTGTCAGTTAAATCGACGCAGTGCCGAATCGCAAAAAGTGCTCTGGTCTTTGACCAGCAATATGGTCCGGGGGTTAAGTGGTTAATGTATGTAAAAAAATATCAGAAGGTATCCAAAGGATAAAAACTGATCCTAGCGCTCTATGGACGTGGTGGAATATGTGTAATAATCAATAGTTTTGCAGACAAGCAGCTGTTATAATAGGGTAAGAAATGAAAAGCAATGTGTCTCTGAATAGAAGCACTAACAGCGCTGAGGTGACTAATTAAATCTGTAATTAACCTTCTGCTAAATTACTGAGTGAGGATGAATGCAATGTGTATGACCACAAAATGAAATAGGTTTAAAATAAAATCATATAAACCAAAAGGAATAAAATGCATAAAGTCCATTCACAGAAAAAATTGTAAAAAGTCTCTCAAACCGATGTATTTCATAAAATCCTTGAAACTTCCAATTGTAAAAAAATCTTCATACCGGGTCTCCCTTAGGAGTTCTACTCACCAGATGCCTATGGTGTGTTCAGCATTAAGAACTCCTTGCTCATACTGGGATTCCTTTCAATGGATTGCCTTAAAAATCTCCTCAATCTTCCAAAGATATCTCCTTCCTCCTGTTGTCACCGTATCTCAGTAGGTTTGGTATAGGTCATAAATGAGGGAGTGTTTCATGTAAGGCAAGTGAAAAGACATATAGTATAATACTGTTTTTTATTGAGAACCATGCCCCATAAAAATATATATATGCTTACAAATGTTGAAGATAAAATACAGCACATCAAACGTAGTGAACTGCAGCTCTCGTCCGCTCTAGGTGCACAGTCAGCTCAGCTCCAGCTGACAGGCTCCCAGTTCAGTGTGAACGCTGTGTGCAGTGGAAGAAGCACGTCGTGTAGCCACGCCCTTGGTTAATGTATGTTTTAGAATTTTGACAATAAATATGCTTTAACACCCATACATTATGTTATTATTATAGGCATTTATAAAGCACCATCAATTTACAGAGTGCTTTACATCCTTTCCCACCTTCAAGGTGCTTACACTATAAGGTACCTAAAGCTGGCCATAGACAATTTGTTTTTGTTTTCCTTCAGCCAGTCAGCTGAAAAAAGAAATGAATGAACAGATTCCTTCTTCTACCCCAGATAGCAAGCAATTATTTTGCAAGTTTGTAAATTACTTGCTATGCTATTGCTAGACTTGCCAGGCTTCAAAAGTTTGTTGTACAATTGCAGCAAGTCCACATTGCATGACTCCAGTTCAACTTTCTTTGCAAACGTTCTGCAAGTCTTCTGCAAGTTCTGGTTCAGTTATGTTGTGCAATAGTCATCCCACCACAGGGGTTACTGAGGCTAAATTTTCATGTTGTAGGCTTGCATAGCTTTAGCTGTAGATTCACTACTGCAACTTTGCTCTTGCTATAGACTTGCCACGCAAATTTGCTACAAATTGGAAAAGTGTCAACTAGAATTGTGCTTCAACTTGCCAGTAAAAATGTGCAACAAGTTAACAGACTTGCAATTCAACACTGCCACAAATTTGTGGCAAGTTATTGTTGCTACCTGGGACACTGTATACCAACAGCAGGACTCAAGTCCCACCGTCAGAATTCACTGATCAGTGGCTGCAACTGCTTGGCAGCAGCCGCTGATTAACATTAGGGATGAGCTTTATGTTCGGGTCGAACTTGAGTTCGACTCGAACATGGGCTGTTCGCCCATTCGCCGAATAGCGAACAATTTGGGGTGTTGGCGGCAAGTTCGAAAGCCGGGGAACACCCTTTAAAAGTCTATGGGAGAAATCAAAAGTGCTAATTTTAAAGATTAATATGCAAGTTATTGTCATAAAAAGTGTCTGGGGACCTGGGTCCTGCCCCAGGGGACATGTATCAATCCAAAAAATAAGTTTTAAAAACTTCAGTTTTTCAGGAGCAGTGATTTTAATAATGCTTAAAGTGAAACAATAAAAGTGAAATATCCCTTTAAATTTCGTACCTGGATGTCTATAGTATACATGTAAAGTAACGCATTGATATATGTCCCCTGGGGCAGGACCCAGGTCCCCAAACACTTTTTATGAAATAACTTGCATATTAGCCTTTAAAATTAGCATTAAAATTAGCAAACCAGATACAACCAAATTTAAATTTTTCATGTTCGTGTCCCATAGACTTTAATGGTGTTCGCGTGTTCGAACACTTTTTTTGGCTGTTCACATGTTCTGCTGCAAACCGAACCTGGGGGTGTTCGGCTCATCCCTAATTAACACTAGACGCACATGTCAGTCTAATGATTGCTGAACAAGCTGAATTTGTATCAATCTATGGCCACCTCAATTCATGTGCATACATGCCCACCAGGGTACATCAACCTCTCTTTGGAGTGTGGGACGAAATAAGTGTACCCAGAAGAAACCCACAGAAGAACAGAACAGGGGGATTATACAAACTCCATACAGATAGCATGCTGGCTAGGATGCAAACCGGGGGGACCCCAGTTCTGCAAGACAGAAGTGCCAACCACTAAGCCACTGTGTTATCCTTATACTTGTATAAGGTTTACAGTATACAACCCCTGGCAAAAAGTATGGAATCGCCACTCTTGGAAAATGTTCATTCAATTGTTTAATTGTGTAGAAAAATCTAATCACAGATATGCCTGGGGAACTCACTCCAGCATTTACAGGATGACTGGGTTACCCTTTTGGCTATGAATGCTGGGGTGTGTTCTTGACCCTTGGTAGAACTGAAGAAGGAACTAAAAGAACTATACATAAAGCTGTAAGTACTGCTTAGCAAATCCATAGTATTTTTAAAATGATGTGGTATTTACTGAAGGCTGATACCAAAGTTGATTTCTAAGACACTGCAAATCCAAAAAGTAATTGAGTTACATTTTCAATTGGGAATAATGGCTTTTTTGAAATCTTCATATAGCCAAAACATGTTAAGTAAGTGCATTCTCAATTTACTGTCATACAATATCAAGTTAATCTGCACAAGTTTGTTTTCTTACAATAAAAATGTATGATGTAAGTTTTTACATATGATACAGTGGGGGTTATTTACTAAAGGCAAACTTAAAATTGCACTGAAAGTGCACTTGGAAGTGCAGTCACTGTAGATCCGAGGGGGACATGCAAGGAAAATAAAAAACAGCATTTTATCTTACACATGATTGGATAAAAAAATCAACAGAGCTTCCCCGTATTTCAGATCTACCCCTTAGATTTACAGTGACTGCACTTCCAAGTGCACTTTCAGTGCAATTTCAAGTGCACTTTGCACTTGTAGTTTGCACTTGTAGTAAATAACCCCCAATATCTTTACTTAAGTAATTTGCTAATATGATGTATTACATGCAAAATTGCTGTAAGTTATATAAAGTAGGTATACAATAGTTGGATTTTCTTCTGTACTAAATAGGATATCTAACGTTAGCCACTACTAACAAAAAAATATATATATTTTGGCTACATATTAGGTCCATAAACCACTTGAGTACTAGCCTGTAAGGTCGGCCATAGACAGATTGAAATTGAACCAGCCAAGTTTCGATCCATCTATGAGCAGGCAGGTTGTACTGAAGATGATCCATCAATCGACTTCAGTACAACCAGCCTGTCGGGTTTTTCGTGCAATCACTGTCATCGGCTATAGCTGCTGTCAGTGATCATTGTTTTCAGAGGGAGGGGAAACCTCCCACTGCCAGAATACAATGGCACAATGAGGGATTTCCCCAACAACACTCACTCTGTTGATGGGGGGAATTGAGCGATTTTGTTTTCCTTCAACCTGTCTATGGCTTGCATTGTACCCCTTCATTACCAGGTTATTTTTCTGTTTTCACCTATGTGATGTTTGATTGACATTTACTTGCTTATACAATACTGAACCCAAATGAATTGTATAATATTTTAATATCTTAATATTTAATATTTTTGAGACAGACAGAGCTTTCTTTTGGAGGCATTTAATCAACAACCTTTTTTTAACTAAAAAAAGCAAGGAACTGCCAAGATGAAAACATATTACTGAATGGAATGAAATTATAATTGTATAGGCACCAAACACGAATTCCTTGTATGCCTTCCTTAGGAGGTGTAAAATGTCTGATCATCTTTCTGTCCCTCATAATAGAGGTGTATATATAAGAATAATGGTAACTGCGCTGTGGGAAAGGGGAGGGGGGAGAGGTGGTGGGTCATACGTGGAAAGAGAAAGGGGTACGTGGAGTGGAAAAAAGCAATACAATGGGGGGAAAAAAAACAACTAGGATACTGCTAAATCTAGCAGTAAAAAACTCAGTGCATGTAAACTGATACATAAAAAAAAAACAAATAAGTAACAATGGTAAACACAATCACACAATCACACACGTGTTGAAAGTCACAAACAGGAAAATATATCATATCCCAGAAAAAAACACAGCGTAAAATGATCCAACAATCAGTGTCTGAATGAAACACCTCCACCAAAGATGCAGCATGCTGTATAAAATCTTCAGTGAAGACCACCTCTATGTGCACTAGCAGCTCACCTCACTGCTGTTTGAACCAAACAGCCAAAATACTGCAGATCTGGTTGCATATGGAAACTGGCAGACAAAGATATGTATCATGAAAAGACACAAACACAAGTGCTTATAGCATGACACTGTGAGGGAACCCCAATAATGGATAGGAGTAGGTCTCAAGATGATGCACTCACTTGAAAAATATAAAAGCGGCGTCAATCCACTAGCACCAAACTCGTATCCCCCTCAGAGTGTCAGCCTGGTGTGGACTAAAGATTCGCTCTTGACCCCAGATAGCAACCGATCAATACTCAAAGTGGCAATGACATTGAGAAAGAAAGGGAACCAATAGCGTAACTCCGTAAAATGAAACAATTTAATGGTAAAGTAAAAAACTCAAATAAGTAGATAAAAGCAAATGTGCACATCCATGAGCGTCGGAATGTTTGGTGTCTTAGCACGTTATTGGTTTAACATATGAAAATAAAATAACCATATTTTATTTTTATTGACCATCAAAGCAGTAAAATTTTAACGAAACCAACATTTTTAATTGCTCAGTGTTCAGAACTCACACAGCATTACCTCATTTTAACATGGAAATATAACGTCACCCCTAGAAATCTGGGGTGACTTAACCACGTAATAGTGCTCGCGACTGGGGAGAGAGGGAGCTCTTCAGCCAGTGCTCCTTGCAGGGAAAGTGGAAATTCCCAGCCCGGCAGTCCCCTATAAAGGCTTCCCATATTCCAGCACGTTCCACAGCATCCCAGTGGCTGGCTGTTGTTCCCGGATTTAAAGCAGCATTAGCCTCTTAATACCTGCTATTTAAACAAGGATTAACCATTATTATTAACGAATGGAGTGGCCACAATCCCAAGTAAGTGGGTTCATATTGTGCCCCCTCTTTCATGAGATTGTAGGCCACACCCATTCACACCATCACTTACTCCAGATACAACCAAATAAAACATACTCAACCAAAAGTCTGACAAATAATAACCACTGTACTTTATTGGTTTAACATATGAATATAAACTAACCATAATATATTTTTATTGACCATTAAAACAGCATAACTTTAATGAAACCAACATTTTTAACTGTTCAGTTTTTAGAACTCAAGCAGCATTACCTTATTTTAACATGGAAATGTAACGCCTCACAAGCCGGGCTGGAACATCATGTACAGTCCCACCCCACTTCCATGGCCTGTTCAATCCCATACTGCAATCCTAAATTGAAAATATTGAGACCTACATCTGAGAGGTGGACTCCATCTTGCCTGTACAACCCTTGAATACCACCTTCCAGATCTACGTGTCAGGCCCTGTACACACGATCAGTCAAAACTGATGAAAACAGACTGAAGGTCCGTTTCATCGGTTGACCGATGAAGCTGACTGATGGTCTGATATGCGCACACACCATCAGTTCAAAAACAGATCGAGTGCAACGTGGTGACGTAAAACACAACGACGTGCAGAGAAAAATGAAGTTCAATGCTTCCAAACATGCGTCGACTTGTTTCTGAGCATGCGCGGGTTTGGAACCGATGCTTTTGCGTACTAACCATCGGTTTTAACCGAACAGTTAGGCGTCCATCGGTCAAATTTTAAAGCAAGTTCTATTTTTTTTGACCGAAGGATAACTGACCGATGGCGCCCACACACGGTCGGATTGGACCGATAAAACGGACCTTCAGTCCGTTTTCACCTTTTTTTCACTGATCGTGTGTACAGTATGATAGCCAAACAATTCTAGGCATGAACTTTTCCATAGCTCTATTTATCAGTTTTCTCATTTTTCCATTACCTTCCTCTGCAAAGAGGACAGCCAGGAAAGACAAGGGATAATTTCCAAAAACACTATAATCGTACCTGGAGAAGTAAGTCCAATAATAAAATGAGAATTTTTTTCACTGATGTGCAAAAACGTGTGTGATGTTTCTTCAAACAGCCTCCATATCCATAGTGCTCCCACCACCACATGCAATGCTCGCTCACCTCCTTTACCTAACTCTACTAGGGGTCAAACACGCCTTGCACTTTGTGCAAACACTCCCTCCAGGGAATCCTTAGTAATCTTTGATTATTCAAGGAACAGGAAACAATCTATGAGGCCTCGTACACACGACAGAGTTTCTCGGCAGAATTCAGCGAGAAACTCGGTCAGAGCCGGATTCTGCCGAGAAACTCTGTCGTGTGTACACTTTCGGCCCGATGGAGCCGCCGAGGAACTCGTCGAGAAAATAGAGAACATGTTCTCTATTTTCTCGTTGTTCTATGGGAGAACTCGGCCCGCCGAGCTCCTCGGCGGCTTCAGGGCTGAACTCGCCGAGGAACTCGATGTGTTTGGCACGTCGAGTTCCTCGGCCATGTGTACGAGGCCTCACTGGTATGGATTCCTTCCACTGTGCTGCTTCAAACCTTAATCCACATTCGCTACTGTGACGATATCGGTATGATATCCCCGTCAAGCATTCCCTCCTCTCCATACAAGAACATCACAGGATCTTCCACACATGAGTCAAGATTGAATGCTGGAACCAAGACTGATTTATTGGCAGCTTGCTGCTGGTTATAAATACAGTTTTACAAGCTAAATCCTTAATCAAGGAACAATGGGAGCTCCACCCCCTTTTCACACACTCTGGAGTTTCTCATACAGAATATAGCCAGACAATTCAGAGCCGACCTGAGACACATTTTCTTTAAATAATGACATCAGGGAAGTTAATTACAAGGTGTACAGAACACATTAGCTGGGCAGCCTGGCACCGCATAATGAAGCAATCAGAATACATAACATGAGTCACCTCTAATCACCTCTAATCACAGTAACAGGATTAACATCCCTTTGAAATAAGGAGCTAGCTGCAGACGGGTCATTAACATGTCAATAGCTTGTAACACATGAATCCATTTTACCTCTAACCCACAATTTAACCAAGCAGGGAATTACACTGACATATCCTTCACAATGGCCCCCCTTTTTCTCCCTGCTACAGCAAACCCGGTTGGACCTTCCCTGGTCCAGTAGGGTTGACGGGTTCACCGGGTCGTCAGATCACACGCCGGTCAGTCCCCAAGTCTTTGTGCGATCTGCAGAGTCACCAGAAGTCAGTGTGAAGACGGCGAATGGGTCTGTGCGCCGCCGTCTAGGTGTCCCGCTATGGGAGGGGCAGGTTATGGCTCTGAAGTGACAATCACAGGAGATTCATAAAAAGGAAAAGTTATATTTGTTGAAATGCTGTAGCACTGGTGCTCAGAGTCCGGGGGGGGGAGGGGACTCAGAGCCCCATAAGGTCAGCCACCCCCTGCTCCCTCCGCAGCCGCCGGTTCTCCTCTTTGAGCTTCTCCAGCTCCATCTCCAGTTCATGGAGCCTGGGGGGGTCAGCCCGCTGTGACCTCAGGTGGTTGTTCTCCTCCTCCATGCGGCTTATGCACTCCTCCAGCTCTATGTACTCACGGATCAGCTCCTGCTTGCTCATGTCCTGCAGGCTTTCCACGTGGTCCTTCATCATCAGGAACTGGGTGGTGGTGTAAGGGGCCACCGGTGGGCCCTTGGCGAACATCTCGGCCCGCATCTGGGGCGCCCGCTGCGATTCCATCTCCTCCAGTCGCTTCTTCTCCTCCCAGGTCCGCTGGTTATATGACTTCCAGGACCTCTTCTTCTTGGAGGGTAGCTGGCGGTGCCTCTTTCTGCCCAGCTCCCTCCAAGGCCCCTCCGGCTCATGGCTGTCGCCCATGACCAGCTGACAATGGTGTTCCCTGTTGTCCGTAATAACAGATTGTACCATGAGGGCTTCGTAAGGGGTGCCCAATGGTTCTTCCTGACCCAGCTCCTGGGGATCCCAAGCCGAGTCTACACAATGGGCTGCTGCTGGTGGGCGGTACCCAGGTTGAGTCCAATTAGACCTGGTGTTGTCATTCAGGGGGCAATTCTGCTTGAAGTGACCCAACTGTTTGCACCGGAAGCAGCGTTGTTCGTTGTCCTCCTGGCGTGGATAGCGAGGGCTCGATGTCATCGGTCTGTTAGGCGGTTGGTATCTAGTGGCTGGTGGGTGTGAGGGCGCCGTTGGTCGTGGAGATTGTACCCGTGGTGTGACCTGGTTTGTCTTGCGAGTATCCACATATTCATCCGCCAACTTTGCGGCCTCTGGTAGAGTCATGGGCCTGCGATCTCTCACCCAATCTTTGACATCCGTCTGGATGTGATTGTAAAATTGCTCCAGGAGCATTAGTTGCAAAATGTCCTCTGCGGTGGTGGCCTGGCTGCTGTTAACCCAGTTAGAGGCCGACAGGGACAACTGGCATGCCCATTCCGCGTAAGAGTCTTCCGTGGTTTTGCGTGAGTCCCTGAACTTCTGTCTGTGGGACTCTGGGGTTACTGCATAACGAGCCAGGAGCACTTCTTTAACCCTGGCGTAGCTATGGATATCCTGATCTGGCACGGTCCGGAAAGCATCAGAAGCTTTGCCTGACAGTTTGCCTGACAATATTGAAACCCACTCTCCTCTAGCTATTCGGTGCAGGTTACATTGTCGCTCAAAATCTGCCAGGTAGTTATCAATTTCACAGTCCTTTTCATCAAAAGCTTTAAAAGCGCTAAACGGAATCTTCCTTGCGTCTGCTGTGCTGTACTCACTGTTTGGAGAATGTGCGGCTGCTTGTTGGACTGCTGCCAGTTTTAACTGTAGTTCTGCGTCTCTTATTTGTTTAGCCTCCTGTAGTTCTGCGTCTCTTATTTGTTTGTCTCTTATTTGTTTAGCCTCCTTCGCTAACAGGTCCATCACTTTCAGCACCACATCCGGCGTTGGGTTCGGGCCGAACCACGCTAGCTTCTCTCTCATTAGCTTGTTGGCTGGTGATTCCTCTTCCTGGATCACTGGTGTCTCCATCTCTTGTACTGCTGGCGTTGCTGCAATCCCGTCCTCCTGGTCTAGCTCCATTAATTCTGCTATGATGACCCGCTTGGTTTTGTTGCTAGCAATCCTTCCACGAACTTCCAGTAGTTCTTTCAGTGTATTTCTTTTAAGCAGGGTGTAGCAGCCTTCCATTCACTGTTCCCAGTGTCTGCTTGGAATCCTGGTGTAAGGGAGAGTAGAAGGGAAAATCCCGCCGCTGCCAACCAATTGTGACGATATCGGTATGATATCCCCGTCAAGCATTCCCTCCTCTCCATACAAGAACATCACAGGATCTTCCACACATGAGTCAAGATTGAATGCTGGAACCAAGACTGATTTATTGGCAGCTTGCTGCTGGTTAAAAAAACAGTTTTACAAGCTAAATCCTTAATCAAGGAACAATGGGAGCTCCACCCCCTTTTCACACACTCTGGAGTTTCTCATACAGAATATAGCCAGACAATTCAGAGCCGACCTGAGACACATTTTCTTTAAATAATGACATCAGGGAAGTTAATTACAAGGTGTACAGAACACATTAGCTGGGCAGCCTGGCACCGCATAATGAAGCAATCAGAATACATAACATGAGTCACCTCTAATCACAGTAACAGGATTAACATCCCTTTGAAATAAGGAGCTAGCTGCAGACGGGTCATTAACATGTCAATAGCTTGTAACACATGAATCCATTTTACCTCTAACCCACAATTTAACCAAGCAGGGAGAATTACACTGACATATCCTTCACAGCTACCCTCAGAAGTTGTCATCCATCTTACAGCAGCACAAACAGGAAGTACCTAAAAGCTCTTTCGATATTGGTCTTCTATCATCTGCAACAAATGTTACCCTCTTGTACCCCTTCAGCGTCTGCCTCACTAAAAAATATGATGTGCATGAAGGACTTCCCCTTAAACGAAAGAAAAAAGAAACGTCAGCCAACATTTTAATCACATGGCTGTATGAAAAACACTGCTGCATAAGTGATGCTACAAATGCTAAAATCGCCCCCTCTCAATGACTTCTGTAACCAACACCCATGGTATCTGCGAAAGACAACCAACGCCTCCAAGCAGCTAAATAACTCATCCAGGTCTTAGGAGCGACCGATCTTTTGATAGCTCTAGACACTATGGCCCAGATTCACAAAGGACTTACGATGGCGTATCTCCAGATACGCCATCTCCAGATACGCCGTCGTAAGTCTGAATGTGAGGCGTCGTATCTCGGCGCCTGATTCAAGGAATCAGATACGCCAGAATTTGTATAAGATACGACTGACGTAGGTCTCTTACGCTGTCGTATCTTAGGTGCATATTTACGCTGGCCGCTAGGTGGCGCTTCCGTTGATTTCTGCGTCGAATATGCAAATGAGCTAGATACGCCGATTCACGAACGTACATTAAAATACGCTGTTTACGTAAGGCGTCCGACTGGCGTAACTTTACCCCTCATAAAGCAGGTGTAAGTCATGTTAGGTATAGACGTCGGAAACGACGGAACAGCGTCGTATTTTACGTCGTTTGCGTAAGTCGTCCGTGAATGGGGATGGACGTAGGTTACGTTCACGTTGAGTAAACATTGAGCCGGCGTAAGTTAGGGAGAAAATTTGACGTGATACTGAGCATGCGCGCGCATGCGCCGTTCGTTAGGTGCGTCATTTACGTGGGGTCACGATTTATTACCATACAACACGCCCCCTACCAGCCTAGTTTGAATTAGGCGGGCTTGCGCCGGCCCATTTACGCTACGCTGCAGTAACTTAGGGCGCAAGTTCTTTGTGAATACGGTACTCGCCTCTCTAAGTTACGGCGGCGTAGCGTATCTAGGATACGCTACGCCCGCACAAATATACGCCCTCCTACGTGAATCTGGGCCTATATTGAGATCAATTCCCACAGATACTCAGGACATCAAATACCTTTCATGTCTGATTCCGGAAGAACCTGGTGAAAACGGTCCATCTGAAATAGAGACAAGGAATCGGCTATGTTATTCAAGCTTCCAGGAGTATATTTAGCTTTGAGCCAAACATTGAAATTAAAACCTTTACTACTGTAGCGCTACCCCCTCAGGAGCCGCTGGATAGATTTGGGATGGCGTGTTACCTTATGTGATGCGTCTAGGGGTATGATGATGATGATGATGAGCAATGACGGAATGTCCAAACAGCAAGGTGTCTTTTTCTGTGCTTTTATTCTTGCCCAACATGGCAAACAATGAACTTGAGGTAGATAGAGAAAGATGGGTGAAGAGGAGAAGTTGCAGACTCAGGCTTGGATAGAACAGAAGCAGTCAAATAACTGCTTCAAATAACACTCTCACTTTCGTCGCCCCTCAGCCGAGGGGGTATAGTGTACCTGGACAGGCCTCTCACACCGACCTGGCAGCCAGGGTATCACTGGGAACATGGAGAAGGAACAAGTCTCTGCCACAGACTTGGCTGAAATGAGGATAGAAGTGAAACCTCTGCCACAGGCCCTCCTCTCTGGAACGTAGATAATAAAGCAAATCCTTCTCAGTAATGTAATTTGCCTGAATCTCCCTCAGGTAGTCTCGCAAATGGTCACCGACTGACAGGTTGCCATACAAACTGTCAATGTCCGGTCACCTTGATCCCCGATGGATTGTCTAGGCCCTATTGGATTGCCTGCCTCCGGGCTCTCCTCAGACACCAAACAGCACAACTCGCTTGGGATCTTCTTCAGAAATTTGGGGACCCAGTAGATGACTGGGGCCCCGCCACAGCTTCAGTTGCTCCAGGCCATCATGGTCCCGGAACCAAGGACATCGCATAGCACGTGCGCCCCAGCCTGGTAGGCCATATCGCCGGGGCCCATGATGTACGCACACCCTGAAGGTGGGTGCCGCACCCGGAACCAGCAGAAGACGAACCCCACAAAATGGCTTCTGCCCTAGAAGTACCCTCCCTCAGCATGCCCCGCGAGGGAGAAACTCCTCTGATTGGCTGCTGGCAAGAGGCGCTTCAGACTGAACTCCACTGCTGCCACCTGTCGCCCAGAGATGGAAAGGTATCTCTGGAACACAGAATGAACTGGCAGTACAGCCCAGCTAGAGTAGAGGCCTAATTTACATAAATTAGCTGGATGAGAGTAAACTAACTGTAACGCCGTCAGCGTTACTCCTTCCACATGGAGCGCAGACTTGTCACTTATGACAGCTGCGCTCCATTCAGATACACGTCCGCGTCACTTCCGGTGCGCGGACGTCTGCGCTCCACGCTGGAACGCGGAAGTGCGTTCCAGCGTGCGGCGCTCAGCTCAGCCACTGCCCGGGCTATTTAAACTCCCGGGAATGGCGGCAGGGTGTTCGGATATTCCTGTTGGACCCTGCCGCCACCTGGGAACCCGGAACAAGCTACAGAGTCCCTGTAGCAGCTCTCTTCACAGCGCACCTGTTCAGAGACCCAAGACATCACTACTTGCTATTGGAGATTCACCACCATTGTTTCACTACAGGCAAGATACCACCACCACCTGTGCGGACTTTCCTGGTACAGACCACCTCCTAATCGCAAGTATATCTAAACCATATTACTGCTGTAAAAAGGTACCATCAACACCTGTGCGGACTTCCTTGGTACAGACTACCTCCTAAACCGCAAGTATATGTAATACCAGCTTATTGTTAATAGTGATTGCTAGTATATGTCTGGACTGTATCTTTGACTCTATACTTGTTACTATATACTAGCACCAGATACAGAGGAGTACTTCATACTATTTATACCAGTGCAGAGAGATACTACAGTTCCAGTAATATCTGCTACCTCTATGTGATGCAAATACCTAATTTAGATTTATGCTTATAGAATCTGGATTGTGTCCATTAAACAAGCTTAAGAGGAATTAAGCTTCTACTTGTATGTTTTACCTCCATTAGAGGATATGATGATATAACCCCAAACTCTTATTGTTCTGTGAGAGTGAAGTGGTGGTTGATTTCTGATAAGCCTCTACAGCTGCGGTCTAAACACTAAGTAGAGTCTTCTCATTTTCAGGGTCATAACATAATATCCGAACCCAAAAAAGATAAAGGATATATTTACATATATCTTTTAAATGGATCCAGCTGACCTTGCAAATCATTTAGTTGCACTCTCTCAAAGAGTTGATAATCTTACTAACAACATGAATGAGTTACGTATGCAGAATGATGCTTTAAGAGATCAAAATTTGGCACAAGCCAGGCAAAGACCTGAACCAAAGGCCTGTTCTCCGGAACCATTTTTTGGAGATAGAAAAAATTACAGACAATTTATTAGTTCATGCCGACTGATGTTTGAACTACAGCCACGTACTTATCATTCTGATAGGATAAAGATCCTTACATTAATTTCTTTTCTTAGAGGTGAGCCCAGGGTATGGGCTGACACCTATGTAGAAGAACACGGAGATCTCCTAGGAGATTTTGACACATTTCTTGATGAAATGTCTTTGTTATACGAAGATCCCAACAAACAGTTAACAGCTGAGAATTCAATCAGGAGTCTTAGACAGGGAAAACGCCCTGTTGAAGATTTTATTTCAGAATTCAAATGTTGGTGCAGAGAAACTCAATGGTCTGATATTTCTCTCAGAAACCAGTTCCGTTTGGGTTTATCTGAAGCTATGAAGGATGAGCTAGCTCGTGTTGACCTACCTACTACTTTGGAAGATCTTATGCACCTCTCAGTCACTATTGATCGTCGCCTTCGCGAAAGAAAGACCGAACGTGCCACTACCTATTCTGTCACTCCCTTCAGGAGATCTAGATCACCTCCCAAAGATTCTCCAATGGATCTTAGTGTTATTAAAGGACCTTTAACCTCTGCAGAGAAACAGCGTCGCAGAGCTAACAATCTTTGCCTATATTGTTCTGCTCCTGACCACATCGTTTCCACCTGCCCTCTTCTCAAGAAGAATTCAGAAGGTAATTTCTCCCACATTAGTAAATTAAATTCACCCAGAACCATATCTAATCATTATATTTTTGTTCCTCTCACCCTACAGTGGGATCAAGGAAAGATTTCCATTGAAGCAATGGTCGACAGCGGGGCATGTGGCAATTTCATTGACTCAAATGTTGTGAAAGCAAATAAAATTCCCAGTGTGTTAAAGCAGATTCCAGTGTCACTCACATTTATTGATGGTTCTAACTCTTCTTTTGGTCCAGTTACATCTCAGACAGTTCCTTTAATAGTTTCTTGTCCCACTGGCCACACAGAGACTCTCAATTTTGATATTATTTCATCTCCAGTTTTCCCTATAGTTTTAGGTCTACCATGGTTGCATCTTCATCAGCCTACTATTCTTTGGCCCACAAGATCTCTTTCTTTACAGTCTACTTACTGTACAGAATTTTGTCATCCTCCATGTATCATCTCCTTCTCAGAGATTAATCCTACTAATTTACCAGATTACTTACAAGATTTTGCTGATGTGTTCAGTAAGACTAACGCGAATAAACTCCCTCCACATAGGATTTACGATTGTCCTATTGACTTAATTCCTGACAGTCCTATCCCTACCGCTCGGATCTACCCCCTTTCACAACCAGAGCTTATACACCTAAAAGATTACTTGGATGAGAACCTTAAAAAAGGATTTATAAGGCCCTCCACTTCTTCTGCCAGTGCAGCTCTATTTTTTGTAAAAAATAAGGATGGATCACTTCGACCGATAATAGATTATCGATCCCTCAATAACATCACAATAAAGAATAGATATCCATTACCACTCATTCCAGAACTTATTGAACGGTTACAAACAGCTAAGATCTACACAAAGCTAGACCTCAGAGGTGCTTATAATCTCATAAGAATCCGCTCTGGAGATGAGTGGAAAACTGCTTTTAAAACTCGATACGGGCTTTTCGAGTATTGTGTAATGCCTTTCGGCTTATGTAATGCCCCAGCAACTTTTCAGTGGTTTATTAACGATATTTTTCATGATCTGCTTGACATTTGTGTTGTTATCTACTTAGATGACATATTAATTTATTCTGATACTCTCGAGGAACATCACAAACATGTGCGTTGGATTCTGGATAGACTCAGAATTCACTCTTTATATGCGAAACTTGAGAAGTGCGTCTTCAGTCAGACTACTATCTCCTTTCTTGGTTATCAAATCACTCCAGATGGAGTTCAGATGGACCATACTAAAGTGGATTGCATTTTGTCTTGGCCTTCTCCCCAGTCCAGAAAGGCCCTTCAGAGATTCCTTGGATTTTCTAATTATTATAGAAAATTCATTACAAATTTCTCATCAATTGTGAGACCACTTACTAGTTTAACCAGTTCTAAGATACCTTTCATTTGGTCCAAGGAAGCACAAAAATCCTTTGAAACACTTAAGCTTAGTTACTCTTCAGCTCCCATTCTCCAACTTCCCAATCCATTGTTTCATTTTACGTTGGAAGTTGATGCTTCACATTTTGCCTTGGGTGCTGTACTTTCCCAACGACCCACATTATCACACCCACTACATCCTGTTGCCTTTTATTCCAGAACTTTATCACCAGCTGAAAAGAATTATCCGATTGGAGAGAAAGAACTGTTAGCAATAAAGGACGCTCTCGCAAACTGGAGACACCTTCTGGAGGGTTCTACACACCCTATCACTATCCTCACTGACCATCGTAATTTACAGCATCTCAAGACTTGTAAAACTCTTTCTGCCCGTCAAGTTAGATGGAGTTTATTTTTTGATCGTTTTGATTTTGTCATCTCATACCTCCCTGGTACTCAAAATATCAAAGCAGATTCTTTATCTCGTATGAATGAGGATCAATCCATGGACATTCCACCACTTTCCATTATTCCTTCCAACCGATTTATTGGAACAACTTTGACATTCGATAAATTGCTCATTCAAACTCTTTCTAAAGATAAATCTCAACTCCCTAAAGGTCTACAACAGCAGTCTAATGGACTATTAACTTTCAACGACAAGATCTATGTTCCACCAAGTTTACAACTCACACTATTAAAACAACTCCATGATGCCCCACTTGCAGGTCATCCTGGTATTAGTAAAACCATTCTTTTACTGAAGAGAAATTATTGGTGGCCCCATATGACAAAAACTGTTCATGACTATGTGAGTTCTTGCCACACTTGTGCAATCAACAAACATTCAAGGAAACCACCCTATGGGTTATTAACTTCCATCCCAATACCTGACAGACCTTGGGATGTTATATCCATGGATTTCATAGTAGATCTTCCTAGATCAAATGGATTTAACACCATCATGGTCACTGTTGACATATTAACCAAGATGGCCCATTTTGTACCTTTGAAAAAGTTACCCACTTCTCAAGAAACAGCAAGGGCTTTTGTATCTAATATTCTTAGATTGCATGGTCTTCCATCCCAAATCATTTCGGATCGTGGGTCACAGTTTATTTCCAAGTTTTGGAGAGCCCTTTGCCAAACATTACAAATAGATCATCGTAGATCTACTGCTTATCATCCCCAAACAAATGGGCAAACGGAACGTGTTAACCAAACACTTGAGCAATATTTGCGCTGTTATTGCACCCATCTTCAAGATGACTGGGTTGACTTACTTCCACATGCAGAGTTTGCATATAACAATGCTTCCAATTCATCTTCTCAGTTTTCACCCTTTTACGCAAATTATGGGTTTCATCCTAATAGTTTACCTTCTACTTTTTCTCCAAATAATGTTCCGGCTGTTGAGAATTTCTTATCAACCATAAAAAACACTTTAAACACTCTCCGTTCTAATCTAAAGGCTGCTCAAATTAGACAAAAGAAACATTACGACTCTCATAGAACAATATCACCTCCATACAAGATTGGAGATTTGGTATGGTTATCCACTCGGAATTTACGACTTAATATTCCATCAAAGAAACTTGGTCGTCAATATACAGGACCTTTCCCAATTTCTCATGTAATAAATAAAAATGCTGTTAGATTACTTCTACCTCCAGATTGGAAGATTCATCCATCTTTCCATGTTTCACTAATTAAGCCTTATAAATCTAACCCCTTTCCAGATAGAGATCCACAACCTCCTCCTCCAATTCAAGTTTTTGGGGAAACTGAATATCAAGTAGAGAAGATTCTTGATTCTAGGAAAAGAGGATCCTCTATTCAATATTTGATTCGTTGGAAAGGCTATTCTCCCACAGATGATTCCTGGGAATGTTCTTCAAATATTCATGCTCCTCGGCTCATTAAGCAGTTTCATCATAAATATCCTGATAAACCATGTCTCACTGGGCGCTCCGGAGGTGCCCCCTTGAGGAGGGGGGTATGTAACGCCGTCAGCGTTACTCCTTCCACATGGAGCGCAGACTTGTCACTTATGACAGCTGCGCTCCATTCAGATACACGTCCGCGTCACTTCCGGTGCGCGGACGTCTGCGCTCCACGCTGGAACGCGGAAGTGCGTTCCAGCGTGCGGCGCTCAGCTCAGCCACTGCCCGGGCTATTTAAACTCCCGGGAATGGCGGCAGGGTGTTCGGATATTCCTGTTGGACCCTGCCGCCACCTGGGAACCCGGAACAAGCTACAGAGTCCCTGTAGCAGCTCTCTTCACAGCGCACCTGTTCAGAGACCCAAGACATCACTACTTGCTATTGGAGATTCACCACCATTGTTTCACTACAGGCAAGATACCACCACCACCTGTGCGGACTTTCCTGGTACAGACCACCTCCTAATCGCAAGTATATCTAAACCATATTACTGCTGTAAAAAGGTACCATCAACACCTGTGCGGACTTCCTTGGTACAGACTACCTCCTAAACCGCAAGTATATGTAATACCAGCTTATTGTTAATAGTGATTGCTAGTATATGTCTGGACTGTATCTTTGACTCTATACTTGTTACTATATACTAGCACCAGATACAGAGGAGTACTTCATACTATTTATACCAGTGCAGAGAGATACTACAGTTCCAGTAATATCTGCTACCTCTATGTGATGCAAATACCTAATTTAGATTTATGCTTATAGAATCTGGATTGTGTCCATTAAACAAGCTTAAGAGGAATTAAGCTTCTACTTGTATGTTTTACCTCCATTAGAGGATATGATGATATAACCCCAAACTCTTATTGTTCTGTGAGAGTGAAGTGGTGGTTGATTTCTGATAAGCCTCTACAGCTGCGGTCTAAACACTAAGTAGAGTCTTCTCATTTTCAGGGTCATAACACTAACTCTCTCATCCCCCTCTAAATTTAAGATAGCACCTGGACTGAAAATACACAGGCGCTACACTACCAACAATGATCTGGACGAGAGGCAGTTTATCGCAAAGGGGACTCCCTTATTGTCCGTCTCTACCAAAATCCTCCTGTTCGCAAACCCGGATACCCAAAGCTCCATATCAACCAAAATAGGGAATAGCTCGAGCAGAACTATGTTCTTGGTTGCCTCCCTAATAACCCAGGCCAGGCTGCACAACACATATGCATTTTCCAAATTGCAGCGAACGCTTTAGAACCTGCCATGTCAGTAAACAATCGAAAATCTGTAGCAAAAATAAAATCTCTTTGAAAAAAGGACTGACCATTATAAATGTCAATGAACCTGGCCCAAACCAACAAATTCTCTTTAAGAGAATTCGTCAATCTGATGTTGGCAAATGGAGACTTCACGTCAGATATAGCAAGGTAAAAGCAACGTGAAAATTGCGGCCCACTGGCATAATCCTGGATGCAAAAGTTAAGACTAAACTGTTCACTGCAGCGCGCTATGAGCGCCTCCGTACGGTTTTTGAATCCTGTGTACTGGAATCAGTCCGCCTGAGCCCCGGACACAGTGCTGAGAAGTCTCCTATTATTACTGTGTAATGGGGTTCCCCCGTGCAGGTGTCTCCCTCCCTGCCTGCACTGCCCGACTCTCTGGCCGAGTCTCTGGTCCTCCTGTTTAAATTGTGCAGTGACACATTGCAAGAGCGACTGTGTGCTGTGAGGGGGAGAGACTGCGTGTCTTTTAGAAGCACTTTCTTGACAATAGGAGAAATAGCACAAGGGGGAGGGAGTTGTGGGATACCGATATGGCAAGCGCGACAGGTACGACATTTTCTGGAGACTCTGGGTGGTGCAGAAAAGTACAAACGGGCACTCACAAAATTTGAGGAGTACTGTGGAGGAAAGGAACCATTAGCCCATATGGTCGCTAAAATGTATACACTGCTGACTGCACCACCAGAAGACTTTAGAATGTCGAGCCTGGTCAAATGGGAGAGAGATTTAGGAGAAACCTTCTCCCCAATACAAAGCCAAAATATTATAAAAATATTATAAATTTAGCACTAAAATCTTCAAGATGTACGAAAATACAAGAATTTAATTATAAAATATTAACAATGTTGCATACATTCTGGGGATGTCCAATAATACGACAATTCTGGGAAACGGTACGGAGAATTACACAGGCATTTACGGAATACCAGATTCCAGATGACCCCTCGTTCTTCCTATTACATCATACTGAAATTTCTCCAGTAGGATATATGGAATCAATGATATGTCATTTGATAAATGCGGCAAAAAGTTGTATCGCAACAAAATGGAAAGACTCCAGGGCACCTCCAATATCTATGTGGCTGAAAAAAGTAAGGAAAATAGGGATAATGGAGAAACTCCTCCCAAGAACAATAGATAAGAAAGAGCAAATTAATGATATGGGCACCCTGGGAATTATTTGTACAATCGGAGGAAGGCAAAAAGTTATTAGGGGAATAAGGATAAAGATTAACAGATGGAAGAAAGAAGGGAAATAGAAGAGAGATTATATTGCGTTCGGGGGGGAGACAGCGGAGGGGGGGGGGTCGATGTATGTTTTCCTTTTTTTTTTTTTTTTTTATAATTATATTTATTATAGTTATATTTTTAATTTTTTTTTTCTCTCCCCGGTCTATGGATATCCATGGCCGGAGGAGGAGATGAGGTGGAGATGGGGGTCTAGAGGTGGGGATAAGAGGGGAGGGAATGGAGGGGTTTAAAATGAGGAAGGAAGCGTGACAGGGATAATGAGGGAATCAGTCCATTATATAGAGAATATATGGATAATTAGGGCGGAGATGGAATACTTGGGGAAGTCGGAAATTTAGTTAAAAGTAGTGAGTATTTTTGTTAATTATACCTCTCTTAGGGGAATGGTCCAAAATTATCAGTGATATAGATATTATAATCTCCTTCGGAAAGTAATTTATGAATAGAAAATAGAGTTGAAGAGAGAGAAGAAATGTAATATCCATATATATGTTGATGTATAGGACTGTGCCTAGTCCTTTTCTTATGTTTTCTGTATCGCTTTCTTGCTCTTTGTTTTTGTTTTTGAAAAGAAACAAAATAAAAAGAAAGATATAGAATAAAAAAAAAAAGAAAAAAAAAAGAAGCACTTTCTTCTTTTCAAGAAATAACCCCAGCAAAGAACATCATCAATCTCATTGTTAAGTGAATCACCCTTAGGAAAAGACAAATGATGAATAATGCGATATGCATTTTGCTCTTTTTTGGGTACCACTCCCAAAGGTGTTATTCCGAAGTTACCAAAAAGAGGGTGTTTTAAAAGGACCTGCAATGTGCCCTTCCTCAATTTCTTTGAATATGTTTTCTTTTTGTAAAATCTCTGTACAATTTATTTTTGATTTACAAAAATCAAAAAATGCATAGACCTACTTAACCACTTGCCGACCGCCTACTGCAGCTGTACTGTGGCAGGTCGGCTCTATTGCTTTTTATAACCTAACCCTGCTTTAAACTTCTCCACAACTTTATCTCTGACCTGTATGGTGTATTCCTTGGCCTTCCTGACGCTGTTTGTTCACTAAGGTTCTCTAACAAACCTCTGAGGGCTTCACATAACAACTGTATTTATACTGAGATTAAATTACACACAGGTGGACTCTATTTACTAATTAGGTGACTTCTGAAGGCAATTGGTTTCACTAGATTTTAGTTAGGGGTATCAGAGTAAAGGGGGCTAAATACAATTGCACGCCACACTTTTCACATATTAATTTGTAAAAAAATTGTTAAACCATTTATCATTTTTCTTCCACTTCACAATTATGTGCCACTTTGTGTTGGTCTATCACATAAGCCATGCAGTTTAGATGGCTGAATTTGCATCGCACAGACATTGCATGTGAATCGGCTTAGCCTCCCGTTCACTTCGGAGCAATTTGAAATTCGATTTGACATGCCAAATTGCATGCCAAATCGCAGCCTATTGCCGGCAATGGCACTGTCCCAATCAGTGCGACGCCAATTTTGCGGTGCTGCACTGTTTTCCAAAAGTAGTTCCTGCACTACTTTTAGCGACTTGGGGGGCGATTTCATGAGACCCACACAGATGTCTTTCAAATTGCCCCCGAACTCGCACTGAAATGCAGGTTTGTAATCGTGGTAGTTCAGCTGAACGCGCATTATTTCAGTGTGAATGTACCATTATTGTCATTATAAATTGAACAAGCTGAAATTAGAAGCTGACCAGATTCTGAGTGCTTGAGTTTTAGTAAATCTTCACCATAGTGTCTGTTAGTACATTTATTTTACAATTTTGTTTTCTGATGTTGAAACGTCTGGTAGACCTCAAGTCACATCAAAGTCAGACCAAAGTAGCGCAGGGACTACTTTGAAGCCGCATACACACCATCACTTTATGTGATGAAAAAAACCGACATTTTCTGTGAAGTAAAAAAGGACGTTTTTGAAACTTCAATTTTGAAAGACGAAGTTGCCTACACACCATCGTTTTTCTCACAATGTTCTAGCAAAGCGAGGTTACGTTCACCACGTTTTTCCATTGAAGCTCGCTTCATAACTAGCTTCTGGGCATGCGCGGGTGTAAAAACGTCGTTTTAAACTACGTTTTTTGCTACACACGGTCAATTTCTGTGAAGTAAAAAACGACGTTTTGAAAAACGACACATAAAATTGAAGCATGCTTCAAATTTTTTTTGTGGTTTTTCAAAAGACATAAAACAACGTTTTCCCCCACACACGGTCATTTTAAGTGACGTTTTTAAAAACGTCGTTTTTTTTCATCACATAAAGTGATGGTGTGTACGCGGCATTAAAGTCTCACAGATATGAATGGTAATCATTGGAAATCATGGAGTACGACTTGTCATGTGACTTTGCAGTCCCAAGTCGCAGGACAAGTCGCACAAGTGTGAAAGGAGCCTTAAGATGAGGATCCGACTTGGATGCGACTTCCATTCAAGTCTTTGTTTTAGGAGGGCATATTACAAATGCACATGTTGAGAAATGTGAATATGCTGTAATAACAATAAGGGCCACTAGATGTCAGCATTTAAAAACATATATCACTGGGAAAGATTCATGTTACGCTAGCATCTGAAATTAGACAGAAGTCGTACCAAAGTAGTGCAGGAACTTTCTCTAAAGTAGGACCAACACAAGTGGGACCAGTTAAGACCGCTCTCATAGGGAAACAGAGATTTGTACATGTCATGCGACTCAAAGTCAGAGTGCATGTCGCACCAGTGAGAAACCAGGCCCTACATTTTTTTTTTAATATACAAAGTCTATTTGCCACTTGTGGGAGCTACTATTCTTGACCTATGTTTGAAGGTGCAAGCTCCAGGATTATAGGGCCAGATCCACAAAGCAGATGCGCCGACTTAACTCGAGATGCGCGGCGTAATTTAAATTTGCGCCGCGCGTATTTTTGCGCCTGATCCTCAAAACGAGTTACGCCTGAAAACCATTTTTTCCCGTCCTACCTAAAAAAATTACACCGGCGCTTCTTCGAGCGCAAAATACGCTAGACACGCCGCTGTTTTGATAGGCAAAGATGCAAATGAGGGTGATAAGGCGATCCACAAAATTAAGTGTGTGCGCCGTAGATTACGCCCTGTGCACTTCTGTTAGTTTCCCGGCGGGAAGTTACACTTTATAAAAGCGCCCTAATTTTACACCTGCCGTGTAAAGGTCAGCTACAGCAACACCATTAAGGAAGAGCTGAGCACACACACTTGCTGGACTACTATCTGTGTGCCAACATGCCAGGGCCATCCATGATCATAACTGCACTAGTGACTTTAGAGGCGCTAAGAAGGAGGAGGGAACGGAGGAGGAAGAGGAGGAGGGCACAGGAGAGGGTCTACCGCAGACGCCTAGATGTCTTTGGCATGACTGCTTCTGAGGTGTATCGCAACTTCAGATTCAACCGTGAAGCCATCCTGGAATTAACCACAATCCTGCAGGATGATCTCACCAGCCCAACACAACGCTCACATGAAGTGCAGCCACTGATCAAGGTAATGGCAACACTGCATTTCCTGGCCACTGGCTCTTTTCAGCGCACAAGTGGACGTGTGGCTGGGATGGCACAATCCTCCATGAGCAGATGTGTGCACCAGGTTGTCCCTGCAATCCTGAGATGCATGGCCAATCAATTCATCAAACCCTCCCAGGAGGTCCAGCGAATGAACACAATGACTGATTTTTTCAAAATTGCAGGATTCCCATGCACCATCGGGGCCATTGATTGCACACATGTGGCACTACAGCCCCCCATGAGACAGAGCACATGTACCAAAATAGGAAGCACTGGCATTCCATCAATGTCCAGGTGATAGTTGATGCCCAATACCTCATATGGCACGTCTGTGTCAAATTCCCAGGATCCAGCCATGACAGCTACATATACCGTCACAGCAACATCTCCAGAGAATTGGAACAGAACGTGTATGGGGACAGCTGGCTGGTTGGTGAGTGACATGGGTGTCAGGTATGACTGTCTCCCCCCCATGATGCAGACATCACGAGGGGCACATGCATGACTAACATCCTCCTGTCTTTTCCCTTCCAGGTGACTCTGCATATGCACTGGGACCCCATATTATGACTCCATACCGGAACCCCCAAACCCCAGGAGAGGAAAGATACAATGCTGCACACATACGCACCCGTGGAGTGGTGGAATGCACATTTGGCCTCCTGAAGTCACGTTTCCGATGCCTGGATAAGTCTGGGGGTACCCTGTTGTATTCCCCAGACTTTGTGTGCCAGATCATCGGTGCATGTTGTATTCTGCACAACTTCGCAGTGAGAAGGGGCCTGGAGATTGACATATGTGATGACCTGACCCCCGAACCAGACAATCCCCCCCCAACCAACTCTATCCGGTCTGCTGAGGGAACAGCAGCCAGGAGACGCCTCGCAGAAGGCATCTTTGCACAGTAAACACACACATTAATTATGTCACAATGAGAATGCATGCATGCACACCCACTGTGGTCCCTAGCACAGACACATCACATGCACATCTAATTGGATTAGATCCAAGAACCCCCCCAATGGTACTTGGGAGCAGTAACGCCCCGCCACGGCTCCAATTATGTCACTGTGCATTCATTCACCATTCATGGACCTGGGATCACTTCTCCCTGGTCCTGGGGATCCCTACTCCACCAAAACTGAGGGTGACACCCCTTATTTAATCAGGAATGCCACCCCCGACATTCACACATCATTCACACACATGAAACAAATCATAAGTACAGTATACAAAACAAAATCATAAAAAGAAAAAAAGAAAAGTACCCTGCAAAATTAACGGTGGAGGCGTGAGCTACGCCTGGGCCGCCCACGGACACGGGCACAGCCACGGCCAACCAGAGGAGCCTCCTGGGGAGGGGTGTGAGCAGGGGAAGGAGGATCATCCTGGGGGGGGGTGTGAGCAGGGGAAGGAGGATCATCCTGGGGGGGTGGGTGAGCACGGGAAGGAGGAGCCTCCCCTGGTGACTGTCCTCCTGCTGGCCTGCCCTCCAAAGCCACTGCTATCCTGGTCAGACAGATTGTGAGGGCAGCCGTATTGGCCTGGCCAGCCCGGGTATTGTCCTGGACAGCCTGGGTCAGGGCAGTCACCTCCTGGGCCACGCCTGTTGTGGCGGTCTGCAGGTCACACAAGCATGTGATGACCAAGGAGTTTGTGGCCCCATCAGTGATTGCCTCCTTAATTGAACCCAGGCTGGCCTCCATCTGGCTCAGAGTCTCTTTGATCTGAGCCAGATTGCGGGTCTGCCGGGCATTGTCCCTCTGCAGATTGGCCGGCAGACGCTCGGCCACCCCCCTGGTCTCCTGGGTCGCCATCCTGCCTGCAACCGTGTCTTGTGGCCTGGGAGGAGGGGAGAGAGAGACCCTTGTGGGTTGAGGCTTGTTGGGGGAGGAGTGGGAGGGGCTACCCCTGATGGTGGCCTGACTGCTGCCAGCCTCAGGAGTAGCCTCAGGGGTAAACAAATCCGAGGCCAAAAGGACTTCCCTGCCAATCTCCATATCTTCAGCCTCCACCCCCTCATCCTCCTCCCCCTCAACCTCCTCATGAGGGGAGGTGTGGCCACTCCCCTCCCCTGGGGACTCCTGCCCTTCTTGGGACTCCTCAGCAGCCTGTTGTCCAGGGGGATGGTGCAGCAGCCTGGCCTGATGGGCCAGCAATCTCCTGGCCATCTGTGGAGGACACAAAACAATCACAGGTTGGAGGATCCACACACTTGGCACATCTTCCCTTCCCCCACCCACACATGCTAATCACCAGATAGAAAAAACAAAAATGTACCTGTCCTCACAGGAACATCTGATTGATAGCCACGCAGGCCCACCACCTGCTGTGGGCCATCTTGTCACGGACCAGGCTCTTAAGATCGTTGATCTTCTTTTGTATGCCACACGGGGGTCATCGTCTCCCCCCCCCCCCGCGGCATTGATCTGATCCATAATTTTTTGGATCATCGCCTTCCTCTGGGCCGGGGAGGTGTTCCGGCTCTCAGGGCCATGTAAATAACGCCCATATTGGACGATGGCCCGAGCAAGTATCTGCTTCTCAATGGTAGAAAAATTATGCTTCCTACGCTTCGGTGCCATCACACCCACCACTCAGCACCAACAAAAAACAAACAATCAAAAATACTCACACAACAAACAAACAAAAATACTCACACAACAAACAAACAAAAATACTCACAGAAGAAACACACACACAAATCAAAACACACAAGCAGACAGCTACTACAAATTCAAAAACAAACACGCAAAAAACAAACAGAAAATACACTCAGAAAAAAAAACAATCAGAAAATACACTTAGGAAAAAAAAACTACAACTACACTCTACTACTCCTCCAAAACTTTTATCTCACACACAACTCACCAACACACACCAACAAACGACAGAGCAGAAGCAACTTGCTCTAGGAAGGGTAACACAGGGATATACTTTTGCAAGGGAAGTGTGTATGTCTGTGGCTATTTATACACAGGGCGATCCTCAAACTAAGTACGCTTGGCCTTTTTCCTATCTCACTGATTGCGCCGAGCAAAGTTCTGCACATGCCCAGTGAGGAGCAGATTCGTGCGCGCATGCGCAGTACGGCCGGCCCTTAATTTGCATGGGGTCACGGCTCATTACAATGAAGCACGCCCACTTCCTTCCCACTTGCAATAACCCCGCCTTACGTCTCAGAATTTAAGTTACACTTGCGCAATTTTGGACGCAAATGCGCTGTGGATACGGCACTTACGACACAAAATTAGGGCGCCGTAACTTAAATGACATAAGTTTTGAGTAACTTAATTTGCGCCGCTGTTTGTGGATCTGGCCCATAATCCTTATCCTACTGACCTAGAACACATTTTTGAGACAGGAGTCCGGGCTTCACTTTCAAGTAAGACTTACTTTATATGGTGTTTCAGTATTTATAGAGCAGGCATCTATTGGTACATGCTTCAGTTTAGATTTAGAACCCACATTCATCCCTACACCTTCTCACAGTATTACTGTCCTTAGGAAAGTTCTGGGGGGGGGCGGAGGGGGCAGAGATCAGCCTTGGAAATTGTCATATTTCTTTAGGACAGGGGTCTCCAAACTGCGGCCCGTGGAGCCAGATGCAGCCCTTGGTTGCCTTTATCCGCCCCCCGGGGCACTATTCATTCCACTGATATGATACACAATTCTGCCCTCTGACACCAAAAATGGGGCATAATTCTGGCCACTGACATCAACAATGGGAAACTATTTCTCTCCCTAATACCAAAGATGGGGCACTGTTTACTCCCACTGATGCCAAAAAAAATATATTCCCACTGGCCACAGTCCGGCCTCTCTAAAGTTTGAAGGACAGTAAACTGGCCCCTTGTTTAGAAAGTTTGGAGACCCCTGCTTTAGGAGAATGTCCAGGTTTTTGGGATACATGCACATTCTGAAGATAATCCAAGGATGCCAACGGGCACTACAACATTGTTAAATCTGTTGGTCAATGCCCAGCACTAGTTACTTTTAAAGCGGAGGTTCACCCTAAAAAACAACTATGTACCATCCAAACCAGCATACTAGCGTCAGCTACAGTATGCCTTTTTTTTTTTTTGCGCTGTACTTACTGTTTAATCCGTCACTTTCGTTTCAGACTCCCGCGGGGAGTAGGCGTTCCTATGAAGAGGGGAACACGATTGACGTCCGGCTATGGCGCATCACGCGTTCCGAAAATAGTCGGAGTAGGACTCGGCTCTTCACGGCGCTATACGGCGCCTGCGCACAGACTAGGAGCTCACTGCCCAGGCGCCGTATATATCCGAGTCCTATTTCGGCTATTTTCGGAACGCGTGACGCGCCATAGCCGGACGTCAATCATGTTCCCCTCTTCATAGGAACGCCTATTTCCCCGCCGGAGTCTGAAACTAAAGTGGACGATTAAACGGTAAGTACAGCGCAAAAAAAAAGGCATACTGTAGCTGACGCTAGTATGCTGGTTTGAATGGTAGATAAAGAAAAACATTTTTTTAGGGTGTTTAAATAGTGAATAGTAAATTCTATGTAAAAACTATACATTCAGACTTTCTTCTACAGTACTGATCTGAAATTTCGGAATAGGGAAGTTCCATTTTACCTGTTAGATTTTCACAATGCTGGCTAAAAATGAATCTTATGTCAAAGCTTTGATGCCAACAAAATACCAGCATATGCAGTAAATGTAAGCTGGGGACAGTTCTGTTGGAATCGGAAGCGATTAACCACTTTAATACAGGGTATTTTCACCCCCTTCCTGCCCAGGCCAATTTTCAGTTTTCAGCGCTGTCGCACTTTGAATGACAATTGTGCAGTCATGCGATGCTGTGCCCAGAGCGACAAGTTTTAAAATAACATAATATTTTTTACTTTTTGTTGTAATAAATATCAAAAAAAAAAAAAAAAAATGTCCTTAGTTTAGGCCGATATGTATTCTTCTACATATCTTTGTGTAGCGCCTGATTACTTCAAAGTACCGTGCTATTTAAATTTAGAGGGAGATCAGAGTGTTAGTTAAACTCTGATCTGGTTAAAATGTTCAAATTGGGTCTCTGTCTCAGTTTGCCTGTGCTGTGGGCTCATTCTGTTGTGCTGGGGTGTTCTTCCCACCCCAGTGCAGTAGATGGCAGCAGTGGAGTCAAGGTTTGGGCGCTCTTCCCCAGCAGCCAATTAGGAGGGTTGAGCCTCGCTGTGCATGCTGGGGGAGGGTATTTATGGGGCAGACGCTATTGGTTCGCTGTCTTCTTCAAGTGCGGCATCCACCTTTAGGTCGTCCGCACCACGGCGCCCCGGCATGGCGGCCTATCTGGCCGAGGCGTGTGTGCCACGTGGTGTTCCTGGGGTCGGGACCATGTTGGTCCGGAGCATTTGAGCAGCGGCGGGGACCCAGTTATCGACTGGGTTCCCACTTTTGAAGATCCCAAGCGGTATAGCTGTTCAGTGGGGAGTAGGTCTGAGGAGCGCCAATGAAAGGCTGGTGTTCCAAAAGGATTTCGGGATCAAGGTAGCCTGACACTGAAGGATTGATCACCTGTCAGTCGGTACCTGGGCGACGTTAAGAAGGAGATCCAGGCGTAATTCTTCCAAGGAGGATTGCCTCCGTATTTGTAATCAAAGAAGGCCTGTGGCAGAGGTGTCCCCCTGAAGTCCAGTCAGGAGGGTCTGTGGCAGAGACTTTTCCTCAAAGGTTCGAGTGATACTCTGGCTGCCAGGTCAGTGAGAGAGGCCTGTCCAGGTACGTTAAGCCCACTCAAGCAGGAGTGGCGCAGAGAAGTGTTACACGTGGGAGCAGGACTGTTTTCCTATTGCTACGCCTGAACTTGCTATTTTCCTTCTTCCTTCAACTCTACTTTCCTCATCACAAGTTTTATTGTTTTTACCCGGCTGAGTAATAAAGAGCACAGCAAAGAGCACCTGTTGCAGACATTCCTTTTCTGCTATATGCACCATTCACCCCTAGGAATTCGGAAAAGCCACAAGGTAAATGTGCCACACAAAACAAACCAGCAGCTCCTCCGGGGGTAGTGCTACATTTGGTTAAAAAAAAAATTGCAATAAGCGTGTATTGATTGGTTTGCGCAAAAGCTATGGCGTTTACAAAATAGGGGATACTTTTATGGCATTTTTATTTTTATATTTTTTTTACTAGTAATGGCAGCGATCTGCCTGACTGTGACATTACAGCGGACAGATCGGACACTTTTGACACTATTTTGGGACCATTCACTTTTATACAGTAATCAGTGCTATAAAAATGCACTGATTACTGTGTAAATGTCACTGGCAGGGAAGGGGTTTACAATAGGGGGAGATCAAGGGGTTAAATGTGTTACCAAGGGATTGATTCTAACTGTAGGGTGAGGGGACTCACAAGGGGAGGAGACCGATCGGTGTTTCTCTGTACTGGGAACACACCATTGGTCTCCTCTCCTCTGACAGGACATGGATCTGTGTGTTTACACACACAGATCCACAGTCCTACTCTGTATTCAGGCAATCGCTGGTGCCCGGCGGACATAGCGGCCGCCGGGCACGAGCATCGGCTCCTGAGTGACACGGCGGGCGTGCGCCCCCTAGATGGCCGGGAAGCCCAGGACGTCATACAACGCCCGCCCAGGATCGGAGATCCATCCTGCGGACATCATTTGACAATGGGCAGGGTATAAAGTGGTTAAGGTATCTATAAGTTTTCTTTTTGTCGAGACCCAAACATCATCCTAAAGCCTATACATGAGGATGCAAAGAGAGAAAATGATATTCATAATGAAATTGGCAACTAAACTACCAATTTGTTTTAGGAGGGCATATTACAAATGTTGAGAAATGCTGTAATAACAATAAGGGCCACTAGATGTCACCATTTTTAAACATATATCACTGGGAAAGATTCACATCACGCTAGCATCAGTTAGAAAGGTGAAGGGTGTTTTAAAAAAAAAGAAAAACTGTTATATAAAAACCATTGTTGGGCTACCACTTAGATGACCTGTAATTATTGTGTCTTGTCCACAGGAACATATAAAATGAAGATTGTTTTTGTCTGGGTCTGCCTCCTAACTAAGGCCAGCGCATTTCCAGTAAGTATGGTTGGTACCCAAATACAAACTGCTGAGTGGATGTAAATGTTTGTGTTAGTCCTGTGGTCTGCTGTTTTGTTTGTTATTTTGTTGCAATACACATATTGAAAAATTTGTTACAGTGTTATTCTAGCAAATGGATATTGTAATATTTTGTATTTCTGAAGTGTAAGTGACCCCTGACTATGATCCCATAAATCTTGAGATCTGATAACTTCCAGTGCTCTCTAACTCTGCTGCACTGCTATCAGTAATTTTTCCTAGTTCTCTATGTGACCTACAAAACACCTTCCCCCTATGTTTTCAGGAGGAGAGGGGGGATATTTTATAGTGCTGCCCTAGGCTGACAATGCTGTTCCTCTGAAGATACAGTATGGTGAGTGAGCGTGGTCACCCTAGGACAAGAAGCATGTAGCTGACAGGGTGTTCCTGATCGCTACCACACCAGTCCCAGTGTCACCAGACCAGTGTAAGCCAGCAACAGTGTCCCTGATTGCTGCCACAGCAGTCCCACTGTGTAACGCTATTAGCGTTAATTTGGGTACTAGGAGCGCAGCTTTACCTACTATGACAGCTGCGCTCCATTCACATAGACATCCGCGTCACTTCCGGTACGCGGACGTCTGCGCTCCACGCTGGAACGCGGAAGTGCGTTCCAGTGTGCGGCGCTCGGCGTGCATGGGAGACCGGGCTATTTAAACCTCCAGCACTGGCGACAGGTTGTTGGAATATTCCTGTTGGACCCTGTCGCCACCTGGAGACCCTCCACCAACTCTCACCAACCTTGAAGTTCACTTGTGGGATACTTGGATCCAGATCTTATTTGCTATACTAGATAGAAGGACCACCAGCTATACACCTGTGCTTATTTTCCCAGTCTGGACTACCTCCTAACCGCAAGTATATAGAGTATATTACTGCATATTGGGATTACCATCTACTCCTGTGCAAACATACCTGGTCCACACTACTTCTTAAACTGCATAAGCATATAGAGCATATTACTGCATATTGGGATTACCATCTACTCCTGTGCAAACAGACCTGGTCCACACTACTTCTTAAACTGCATAAGCATATAGAGCATATTACTGCATATTGGGATTACCATCTACTCCTGTGCAAACAGACCTGGTCCACACTACTTCTTAAACTGCATAAGCATATAGAGCATATTACTGCATATTGGGATTACCATCTTCTCCTGTGCAAACAGACCTGGTCCACACTACTTCTTAAACTGCATAAGCATATAGAGCATATTACTGCATATTGGGATTACCATCTTCTCCTGTGCAAACAGACCTGGTCTACACTACTTCTTAAACTGCATAATTATATAGAGCATATTACTGCACATTGGGATTACCATCTACTCCTATGCAAACTGACCTGGTCCACACTACCTCTTTAATTGCTTGTGTTTAAAGACTATTTTGCCATACAGTTAGTGTTGCTACCCATAGTCTGGACTACCTTCATTTCTCTCTTTCAGAAATACATATTAACTGTTGAGATACTTGCTCTAAATATATTGAGGTTTGCTTCTATATGTTATACCAGGAGTGCTAATTTCCTACATGACTCAAGTCCACTACCTATATATTCAGAAAGCACTTACTAAAGACTTATCCTTGTCATTTCTCTAGACAAAGGTTACTACATAGTTTAACAAGTATTAAACTATTACTACATGTTTTGCTCCAATCAGAGGATATGATGATATAGACCCCATACTCTTATAGTTCAGTGAGAGTGAGCTGGTGGTTAATTCTGATAGGCCTCTACAGCTGGAGTCTAAACTTGAGACAGAGTGTTCTCAGAATCAGGGTCGTAACATAATATTCCAACCTAATTAAAAAAAAAAAAAAAAAAAAAAAAAAAAAAAATTCAAGATGGATCCAGCTGAACTTGCAATTCATTTAGTTACACTCTCCCAAAGAGTGGATAACCTGACTGCTAACATGAATGAATTGCGTGTTCAGAATGATACCTTACGCAATCTCAATCATGCACAAGCTAGAGACAGACCTGAAGCTAAGGTCTGCCCACCAGAACTATTTTCTGGTGAAAGGAAGAATTATAGACAATTCATTAGTTCATGTCGTTTGATGTACGAATTACGTCCGCGCACTTATTACTCTGATAGAATAAAGATCCTCACTTTAATTACCTATCTCAGAGGTGAACCCAGAGTATGGGCTGATACATACATAGAAGAACATGGAGATCTTTTGGGAGCTTTTGATACTTTCATTAATGAGATGTCTCTCTTATATGAAGATCCTAACAAACAGCTAACAGCTGAAAATTCAATCAGAACCCTCAAACAGGGTAAGAGGCCTGTGGAGGACTTTATTTCAGAATTTAAATGCTGGAGCAGGGAGACCCAATGGTCAGAGATTGCTCTTAGAAATCAATTTCGTTTGGGATTATCAGAGGCTATGAAGGATGAGCTTGCTCGCGTTGTGCTCCCTGATACTCTAGAAGACCTCATGCACCTATCAGTGACTATCGATCGCCGTCTGCGTGAGAGAAAGGCGGAACGTGCAAATACATACCCAGTCACTTCCTTCAGGAGATTCAGATCGCCTTCAAAAGAGTCTCCAATGGAACTTGGAACTATAAGAGGACCTTTGACTCCAGCAGAAAAGCAACGCCGTAGAGCCAATAATCTATGTCTTTATTGTTCAGCTCCAGACCACATTGTCTCTACCTGTCCTCTACTTAAGAAAAACTCTGAAGGTAAATTTTCCCACATTAATAAATTAGACTCATCCCTTTCCACATCTAATCGATATATCTTTATCCTTCTTACTCTACAGTGGGATCAAGAAGAGATTTCCATTGAAGCAATGGTCGACAGCGGAGCCTGCGGCAACTTTATAGATTCAAGTATTGTAGAATCAAATAAAATTCCCTGTGTGTTTAAGCAAAATCCAGTGTCACTCACTTTTATTGATGGGTCCAGTTCAACTCATGGTCCTGTTATATCTCACACATCTCCCCTAAAGGTTACATGTGCCACTGGTCATTCTGAGACCCTCAAATTTGATATTATTTCCTCACCTGTCTTTCCCATTGTTCTAGGCCTTCCATGGTTGCTTCTCCATCAGCCTATTTTCTTATGGTCCACCAAATCAATTTCTTTGCAGTCTGATTATTGTAAACAGTTCTGTTATTCCCCATGCATCATCTCTTTCTCTGACGCCATTCCACATGACCTACCTGAATATTTACATGATTTCCTTGATGTATTCAGTAAGACTAATGCAGATAAACTTCCTCCACATAGAATTTACGACTGTCCCATAGACCTCATTCCTGACAGTCCTATTCCTACTGCTCGAATCTACCCCCTCTCTCAACCAGAGCTTGTACATTTAAAAGAGTACCTCGATGAGAATCTAAAAAAGGGGTTTATTAGGAACTCCACCTCTTCAGCAAGTGCAGCTCTCTTTTTTGTAAAAAATAAAGATGGTTCACTCCGACCAATCATTGATTATCGTTCTCTCAATAATATCACTGTAAAAAATAGATACCCATTACCACTCATTCCGGAACTCATTGAGCGTCTACAGAACGCCAAGATCTATACAAAACTGGACCTCAGAGGTGCATATAATCTGATCAGAATCCGTTCGGGTGACGAATGGAAAACTGCCTTCAAAACCCGATATGGCCTTTTTGAGTATTGTGTAATGCCCTTTGGTTTATGTAACGCCCCAGCAACTTTTCAGTGGTTCATTAATGATATTTTTCATGATCTACTTGATATTTGCGTTGTAATTTATTTGGACGACATCTTAATTTATTCTGAGAATCAGGATGAACATCACAAACATGTGCGCTGGGTTCTGGCTAGACTTAGGACACACTCGTTGTATGCAAAACTTGAAAAGTGTGTATTCAATCAAACTACTATTTCCTTCTTGGGTTATCAAATTACTCCTAGTGGAGTTCAGATGGATCGATCTAAGGTAGATTGTATTCTGTCCTGGCCTTCACCGCAAACTAGGAAAGCTCTTCAGAGATTTCTCGGTTTTTCAAATTACTACAGAAAATTCATAAAGAACTTTTCAGCTATTGTGAGACCATTAACCAGCTTAACCAGTTCAAAGATACCTTTTGTTTGGAATGATGATGCACAGAAATCTTTTGACACACTCAAGAATAGTTACATTTCTGCTCCTATTCTTCAATTGCCAAATCCATCATACCATTTTACATTAGAAGTTGATGCTTCGCATTTTGCTCTTGGCGCTGTACTCTCCCAACAACCTACATTATCGGACCCACTACATCCAGTTGCCTTTTTTTTCCAGGACACTCTCCTCAGCGGAAAAAAATTATCCTATTGGTGAGAAAGAATTACTAGCAATAAGAGATGCTCTCTCTAACTGGAGACATTTGCTGGAGGGTTCAACACATACTATCACCATCCTTACTGATCATCGAAATTTACAACACTTAAAATCTTGCAAAACTCTCTCTGCCCGTCAAGTCAGATGGAGTCTATTTTTTGATAGATTCAATTTTGTTATTTCCTACCTTCCTGGTACCCAAAATACTAAAGCAGACTCTTTGTCTCGTATGCATGAAGAACAAACATTGGAGATTCCACCATTTTCAATTATTCCATCCAATAGGATTCTGGGTACTACTATGACCTTCAATAAGTTGCTTATTCAAACCCTCACTAAAGAGAGATCTCATTTACCTATGGGTTTACAACAAGAGTCTAACGGACTATTAACTTTCAACAACAAGATATATGTTCCACCAAAATTGCAACTTATGTTACTAAAACAACTTCATGATGCTCCACTTGCAGGACATCCTGGCATTACTAAGACCCTTCATCTAGTCAAGAGAAATTATTGGTGGCCAAATCTCACAAAGACAGTTCAGGACTATGTTAATTCTTGTCAGACCTGTGCCACCAACAAACATTCTAGAAAACCTCCCTATGGTCTATTAACTTCTATTCCAGTACCAAATAGACCTTGGGACGTTATTTCCATGGATTTCATAGTTGACCTCCCAAGGTCAAATGGAACAAACACCATCATGGTCACCGTTGATGTTTTAACAAAGATGGCCCATTTTGTACCTTTGAAGAGGTTACCAACCTCTCAAGAGACTGCAAAGGCTTTCATATCCAATATTCTTAAACTTCATGGCTTACCATCTCAGATCATTTCAGATAGAGGCTCACAATTTATTTCTAGATTCTGGAAAGCTCTCTGTCAAACGCTACAAATAGATCATCGCATGTCTACCGCCTATCACCCCCAAACTAATGGGCAAACAGAGCGGGTAAATCAAACACTGGAACAATATCTACGTTGTTACTGCACTCATCTCCAAGACGACTGGTTTCATTTACTTCCACATGCAGAATTTGCTTACAACAACGCCTCCAGTTCATCCTCCCAGTTTTCACCTTTTTACGCAAATTATGGTTTTCATCCTAATAATTTACCGTCTACTTTTCCTTCAACTAATGTCCCTGCTGTTCAGAATCTTTTATCAACCATAAAGGATACTCTAGATATTCTCCGTTCTAATCTTGAAGATGCGCAGATTAGACAAAAGAAGTACTACGATTCTCATAGAACAAAACCCCCATCTTATAAGATTGGAGATTTGGTATGGTTATCTACTAGGAATTTACGACTCAAGATTCCTTCTAAGAAACTTGGCCGTCAGTACACGGGACCTTTTTCAATTTCCCACATCATTAACAATAATGCTGTCAGATTAATTCTACCCTCCGATTGGAAGATTCATCCATCCTTCCATGTTTCATTAATTAAACCTTTTAAACCAAACCCTTTTCCAAACAGAGATCCACAACCTCCTCCACCAGTTCAAGTTTTTGGTGAAACTGAATATCAAGTAGAGAAAATTTTGGATTCTAGGAGGAGAGGTTCTTCCATTCAATACTTGATTCGTTGGAAAGGCTATTCTCCCACAGATGATTCCTGGGAATGCTCATCAGATATTCATGCCCCTAGACTTATTAAGCAGTTCCATCACAAATATCCTGATAAACCTTCTCCTATTAGGCGCCCCGGATGGGCCCCCTTGAGGAGGGGAGTATGTAACGCTATTAGCGTTAATTTGGGTACTAGGAGCGCAGCTTTACCTACTATGACAGCTGCGCTCCATTCACATAGACATCCGCGTCACTTCCGGTACGCGGACGTCTGCGCTCCACGCTGGAACGCGGAAGTGCGTTCCAGTGTGCGGCGCTCGGCGTGCATGGGAGACCGGGCTATTTAAACCTCCAGCACTGGCGACAGGTTGTTGGAATATTCCTGTTGGACCCTGTCGCCACCTGGAGACCCTCCACCAACTCTCACCAACCTTGAAGTTCACTTGTGGGATACTTGGATCCAGATCTTATTTGCTATACTAGATAGAAGGACCACCAGCTATACACCTGTGCTTATTTTCCCAGTCTGGACTACCTCCTAACCGCAAGTATATAGAGTATATTACTGCATATTGGGATTACCATCTACTCCTGTGCAAACATACCTGGTCCACACTACTTCTTAAACTGCATAAGCATATAGAGCATATTACTGCATATTGGGATTACCATCTACTCCTGTGCAAACAGACCTGGTCCACACTACTTCTTAAACTGCATAAGCATATAGAGCATATTACTGCATATTGGGATTACCATCTACTCCTGTGCAAACAGACCTGGTCCACACTACTTCTTAAACTGCATAAGCATATAGAGCATATTACTGCATATTGGGATTACCATCTTCTCCTGTGCAAACAGACCTGGTCCACACTACTTCTTAAACTGCATAAGCATATAGAGCATATTACTGCATATTGGGATTACCATCTTCTCCTGTGCAAACAGACCTGGTCTACACTACTTCTTAAACTGCATAATTATATAGAGCATATTACTGCACATTGGGATTACCATCTACTCCTATGCAAACTGACCTGGTCCACACTACCTCTTTAATTGCTTGTGTTTAAAGACTATTTTGCCATACAGTTAGTGTTGCTACCCATAGTCTGGACTACCTTCATTTCTCTCTTTCAGAAATACATATTAACTGTTGAGATACTTGCTCTAAATATATTGAGGTTTGCTTCTATATGTTATACCAGGAGTGCTAATTTCCTACATGACTCAAGTCCACTACCTATATATTCAGAAAGCACTTACTAAAGACTTATCCTTGTCATTTCTCTAGACAAAGGTTACTACATAGTTTAACAAGTATTAAACTATTACTACATGTTTTGCTCCAATCAGAGGATATGATGATATAGACCCCATACTCTTATAGTTCAGTGAGAGTGAGCTGGTGGTTAATTCTGATAGGCCTCTACAGCTGGAGTCTAAACTTGAGACAGAGTGTTCTCAGAATCAGGGTCGTAACACACTGTCACCAGACCAGTGTAAGCCAGTAACAGTGTTTTTGATCACCGCCACCCTAGTCCCAGTGTTGCCAGATCAGTGCAGCCAGCAACAGTGTTCCTGATCACCACTACACCAGTGCCATTGACCCAGACTAGTTACCAGTCCCAGTGTAACCAGACCAGTGTAAGCCAGCAACAGTGATCCTGATTGCTGCCACACCGGTCCCACTGTCACCAGACCAGTGTAAGCCAGTAACAGTGTTCCTGATTGCTGTCACACCAATCCCAGTGTCAACAGACCAGTGTAAGCCAGTAACAGTGTTCCTGATTGCTGCCACACCAGTCCCAGTGTCACCAGACCAGTGTAAGCCAGCAACAGTGTTCCTGATTGCTGCCACACCAGTCCCAGTGTCAACAGACCAGTGTAAGCCAGTAACAGTGTTCCTGATTGTTGCCACACCAGTCCCAGTGTCAACAGACCAGTGTAAGCCAGTAACAGTGTTCCTGATTGCTGCCACACCAGTCTCAGTGTCACCAGACCAGTGTAAGCCAGTAAGAATGTTCCTGGTAACCGCCACACTAGTCCCAGTGTTGCCTGATCAGTGCAGCCAGCAACAGTGTTCCTGATCACCAATACACCAGTGCCATTGACCCAGACTAGTTACCAGTCCCAGTGTCACTAGACCAGTGTAAGCCAGCAACAGTGTTCCTGATTGCTGCCACAGCAGTCCCACTGTCACCAGACCAGTGTAAGCCAGTAACAGTGTTTTTGATCACCGCCACCCTAGTCCCAGTGTTGCCTGATCAGTGCAGCCAGCAACAGTGTTCCTGATCACCAATACACCAGTGCCATTGACCCAGACTAGTTACCAGTCCCAGTGTCACCAGACCAGTGTAAGCCAGCAACAGTGTTCCTAATTGCTGCCACACCAGTCCCACTGTCACCAGACCAGTGTAAGCCAGTAACAGTGTTCCTGATAATTGTCACACCACGGCCTGTGTCACAAGGTAAGCTCTCTGTGTCTGTGAATGCTCTGTCTGCTTGTGCATGTGACAGATCTAATTACTGTGTAGCTTTCACCTGCCTGAGCACTTGCTTAAGAGACCCAAGGCGTGTGGGATATATAGTTTCTTCACAGGAAGTATTAGATCTCAGACTGCAGAGATTATACCATAACTTGTGCTGAGCAATGACAAATGCCTCTTGTTTCACCACAAACAGAAATTGATGACACAGGAATGTAAAGGTTTACTCCACTATAGACCAAAAACTACATGTGCAATGTGCATCTTATATAGGTGAAAAAAAAGTTGCCATTAGGAATATTTACCACATTTTTAAATATGCTATGCTAGTCTTAAATATCTACTCTTCTTTATTAAAGACAGAACCTCCACCAAATACAGAAGAAAAAAAGCCTTGCTGTGTTGGACCACCACGTGTATGTATCTACTTTTTGCACAGCAAATATTGTCTATGCACTATTTTAAACAAATTATATACACAATGAAAATCTTTTGAAACAATTTTTGGAACTAGCATTTAAGATTTATGCCAGTGTAATATATATTGTCCCCTGGAATCCAGTACAATATTACTCGTACCTTGGAGATGATTATAAACTATATTGCCAGATATACTGTATGTACCAGGATGAAGTATGCTGACACTGTCTCGTTCTAACTACTGGTGCCATGGAAATAATTACACTAGTCTTTGTGCTCGGTATACTGTATACTGCCAGCATTGTCAGTGCCTGATACCAATTACTTGGGTTCCAAGCAATTTTGTTGATAGTTCCTGGAATGAATATTGTAAGTTCAAGATGTGATTATTATTTTTTTACAGTTTTTAAATATTAATATGGATTTTTTTTGTATATTTATTTCTAGTTACTTTTTAAGGGCTATGATTCCAAACATGGAATCAATGTATATTTATTTGAATTTCCACCATTGAAGAATGGCTCTAAATCAAATGTAAGTGTATTCATTGTTTTTACTTACTTTTAAACATTTTGTTTATTTTGTGAGACTAGCTGCTGTCATTTTAGGCTAACCTAGGATTGTATTAAAAGGGTTACTGCAGTCAAAAGTAGTAGTTTGTTATAACATACAGTAAAGCTGCCCACACATGTTACAGTCTGACTGTACAATTTCCTTAAAATCTACAACTGTGTAGTAGAATGGACTATCAGGTTACAAATTGATTGGAACATTTAGGGAGGTTGTCATATTACACAGATGTGGAAATTTTAAAGAAGATTGTACAGATCTTGTACAACCAGATTGTAACATATACAGTGAGCTTAAGTCAAATAACTTTCACTTTCTGAAGTTTAGGTTATTGATTTATTGCATAGATGTATTGCTTGCAGCTTGGAACAGTGTAAGTATGCATATCTCATACCTGGCCGATCCCTGTGTAGGTTGCAAATCATTGTAGCAGTCACTGCTACTACAGTGACAGCAGCAGGCTTCTTGGTCCAGTGCAAAGCTGCTGTCCTTCTTTCCTGTGGCTGCCCACAGGAGGTCACTCGTTCTGTGCTGCCACCATTAAGAGCACTTTCACACCAAGGCACAGGGGCGTCAGAGGTAAAGCGCCACTAGTTTTAGCAGCACTTTACGGTCGTTTTAGAGGCATCTTTCAGTCGCTAGCGGGGGGGGGGGGTTTTAACCCCTGCTAGCGGCTGAATAAAGGGTTAAAAGCGCCCGCAAAGTGCCACTACTGTGGCGATTTACTGGTGCTTTGGTGGCACTGCCTCAAAGATGCTGCTTGCAGGCCTTTTTTTAATGTCCCGCAAGTGCACCACTCCAGTGTGAAAGCCCTTGGGCTCTGACACTGGAGTGACAGGAGAGGCGATTTGCAGGTGCTATTTTTAGGTCTATAGTGCCTGTGAAGTAGTGAAAGTAGCCTAAGGGCCCTTTCACACGGGGCGGATCAGTAATGATCCGCCTCCGTGTGTCCGTAAGCTCAGCGGGGATCGCTCCGTAGATCCCCGCTGAGCCGTCGGATGACAGGGCGGTCTCCACACACTGTGCAGGGACCGCCCTGTCTTTTCTCTGCTCTCCCCTATGGGGGGATCGGATGAACACGGACCGTGTGTCCGTGTTCATCCGATCCGCAGACGGAAGAAAAAATAGGACATTCTTCCGTCTGCAAAATCTTTGCAGAGTCGGGTGATTACGGGTGTCAGCGGATGTTTATCCACTGACACCCGCAATCACATAGGGACCAATGTATGTCCCTTTTTCATCCGCAAACGGATGGATGAAAAAGCGGACATACAGTCCGCACGTCTGAAAGGGCCCTTAGAGAAAGCCTTGTTTTTTTTCTTGTTTTCTTTTTTTTTTATACAAGGTGGAGGAGATACAGATTGTGACATCATTTCCCCATTACTCCACCTCATTCAATTACAGAATGTCTTGGAGTCAATTAAAAATACAGGGTTTTCTCTGCATGGCAGCAGTGCCATCAAGTGACCTCTTGTTGATGGCCTGGGCAAGTACTACAATAGTTTGCACCATAGAAAGGGAATGGTAAGGTATGAGATATGCATACTTACATTGGTTGGCTGGAAATATAACTATGCAATACAATTCATACCTAAACTTCAGCCAGTGTCCCTAAGTACACACGGTCGGACAAAACCGATGAGAATGGACCGAGGTTCAGTTTCATCGGTCCAAACTGACCGTGTGTATAGCCCATCGGTCTGTTTTCCTTCGGTCCAAAATTTTAAAACATGCTTCAAAACCGAACTGATGGACAGCTGCCCGATCGGTCCAAACCGATGGTCAGTACAGAAAAGCATCGGTTCAAAACCCGCGCATGCTCAGAATCAAGTCGACGCATGCTTGGAAGCATTGAACTTCGTTTTATTCAGCACGTCGTGTGTTTGACGTCACCGCGTTCTGACCCGTTTGGTTTTTGGAACGATGGTGTGTACGCACATCAGACCATCAGTCTGCTTCAGCGGTGAACCGATGAAAACGGTCCGTCGGACCATTCTCATCGGTTTGGAACGACCGTGTGTACAAGGCCTTACAGAAGTACAATTTCAACCTATGGAAACTGAAACACATATTGACTTCTTGTATTTCTCTGTGACTTTGGAGGTGAGAATGTGAGCTTGTGTTCCCACCAACCAAAATGTGAAGACAATTGCTATGGTTCCCACTATTTAATTGTGTTTTCCATGAGTTTTTTATAATGGTGAAGGAGGTTTGAGAATCCAGGAGGAGCAGAGTATGGATCTATAATGTAGATATCTTGCCACTGGAGAACCCAAGAGATAAAGAAGCAGGTGGGTAATCCAGTTTTCTAGCGCCTACAAAAAATGAAGTCATGTAATTAGACCATCCTTTCACATTTTCAGAAGACTCATAAAGAGTAATTGTATAATAAATAGTCCTTTACAGCATGATGTTCTATACTTCTGTGTCAAGTATAATGGCTTCTACTAATGCACTTCAGTTCCTACACTAGATGAGCCAACTTCAGTCTAAAGGCCAGGGGGGGGGGGGGGGTGGAAAGGAAGATACATAAGGAGCTAAGGTGTCTGGAAGGAGGAAGGCTCTTCTGCTGATGCTAATCTTTGTTATCCCTTTGCAATAAAGATGCATGGTCATAGGCTGTGACATGAAATAGGAGCTAATGGCTTTGGTAATTACACCCTTGGTGTGATGCCAGTGAGCAGGATGTGAATAAGTTTAGGACTGTGCTACATACAGTGTGCAGAGTTGAGGAGTGCACTATGTTCACAGGGTCGGGGAACAGCAGTAGATAGATGTGCCTGTTTTCCTAAAGGCATTGTTCCCAAATGTCCCTCATGCAGCCTCAGTTGTCCCACTTTTTGGTTTGATGTGTATATCTCTATACAAAATGTACTATTTTATAACTAAAGGTGTTATTCTCCACTTCAGGGCTTTTTTTTATCAAAGAATAGTGTCAGGAGTTCAATCACCCCCCCTCCCCCCCCCCAACAGCATTATATGATGGTTGGGGCCAAATTGCACAATCAGTAGGAGGGTGTTAAAGGAGCATTAAATACCAGGTGTGTGCTACGTAAAAATTGCAGAGTTCAGGAGTGTGCTACATAAGAAGTGCAGCATTCAGAACTGTGCTATGTACAGAGTGCAAACTCAGGAGTGCGCTGTGTACAGAGTGCAACATTCAGAAGTGCGCTTTGTACAGAGTGCAGGGTTCAGAAGTGCTCTATGTACAGAGTTTAGAGATTTGAAGTGTGCTATATACAGGGTGTGCCACTTACAGAGTGCAGGGTTTAGGAGTGCGCTATATACAGAGTGCAGGGTTCAGGTGTGTGCTGCATACAGAGGGCAGGATTCAGGAGTGTTCTATGTACAGCATGCAGCATTCAGGAGTGTGCTACATGCAGAGTGCAGAATTCAGGAGTGTGCTACATTCGGAGTGCAGGGTTCAGGAGTGCACTACATACAGAATGCAGGGTTCAGGAGCGTGCTGCGTACAAAGTGAAGGGTTCAGGAGTGTTCAATGTACAGCATGCAGAGTTCAGGAGTGTGCTACATACAGAGTGCAAAAGTTCTGAAATTTTCTACATACATAATGCAGAGTTCAGGAGTGCATCGGCGTAACTAGTCATTTGCATATTCTACGCCGACCGCAATGGAATCGCCAGCTAGCGGCTGGCCTAGAATTGCAGCCTAAGATCCGACGGTGTTAGTCACTTACACCTGTCGGATCTTAGGGCTATCTATGCGTAACCTGATTCTATTAATCAGGCGCATAGATACGACAATCGTATCTCAGAGATACGACGGCGTATCAGGAGATACGCCGTCGTATCTCTTTTATGAATCTGGCCCCATCTCTTTACTCACAGGCAGCTTACAACAAAGGTTGCTGAGGACTGGTAGCTGAAAATAATAGCAGATGGTCTTAGCTATCTGCACGGGGCCTTGCAACCTATGTAGCAAGCAGATTAAAAATGCTATTTGATACAAAACTCACAAACCGTACTAGTATCTGAATACAGCCATCTTTATTGTGATATACAGTATTGTAATATGTACTTTATACAAGGAATAAATGTCTACCATCAACCACAATAAAAACTGCTGTGGGATATTTCCTAGGTCTTCATGTTTTTTTGTTTTTTTTGTAATCCAGGTGAAAGATGAAAATGTGGAACACTCAAATACTATATCAGAGATTAAAAAAGTAAATTCACTTTCAAATACAGGAGATGGAAACCAGCAAGACGTTGCAGTTACTGAAACAAATACACCAGCTTACTCACATGGTTTTAATGATGTTCCTAAACCAGTGAGCTATTCCATTAATGTTTCCTTAAACACAGTTGATAAGAAAAAAAGGGATTCAATATTTCAAGAAACATCTATGGATCTTTTACCATCTAACATTCAGCAGCATAAACTGGATCCAAAAACCAACAACAGTCCTAAAACTGTTGTACTAAATGACACCGAACAGTATGAAAAGATAAAAAAAACTGATATCACAGTTGGGGATGAAGCAAGACATACAGAAGATGGGATCACCGATGATGTTGATGGGTTTTATAGTACAGAGGGAATTACACTTACTGACATTTCAGGCTATAGTGATACCAATGTTACTAAACCAGACCCAAATGTAATTTATCCTTCTAAAGATGTAGAGAATGGTAGTATACTTGACTGCAGGGAAACTGATGGACTTTGCAGGAACACTTCCAAATATGCAGAACGCAAACAAGTTACTCATCCAACAACACATAATGAAGGCCCTTATCCCACTGGAAAGAGTTTTGAACATAATGCAAACGTAACACAAAATAGCAAAAAACACAAAAATAAACCAAATGAGGGACATAGAAAGCCAGTGACAAATAATGATAAAGTTAAGAAACAACCTGATCAGCCTAAAATAAATGATAGGCAGTCCTTTATAAAGTACAGCACTAAGAGAAATCCCAAATATGCCAGCAAACAACAACAAAGGTATGCACATTTTGATAGCCATAATCGTTATCGTTATCGTCACCATCGCAAACAAAGTTCTTCAGAAAGTGAAAGTGACAGCAGTCAGCAGTTCGGCTAATATAATAGATATCTACAACTAATGCCGCGTACACACGGTCAGAATTTCCAACAAGAAAAGTTTGATGTGAGCTTTTGGTCGGAAATTCCGACCGTGTGTAAGCCCCATCGTAATTTTTCTGTCAGAATTTACGACAGCAAAAATTTGAGAGCTGGTTTTTTAAATTTTCAGATGGGAAAAGTTCTTGTCGGAAATTCCGATCATCTGTATGCATTTCCGACGCGCAAAAAAACACGCATGCTTGGAATCAATTCGACGCATGCTCTGAATCATTGAGCTTCATTTTTCTTAGCTCGTTGTAGTTTTGTACGTCACCGCGCTCTTGACGGTCGGAATTTTGTGTGGCCGTGTGTATGCAACACAAGTTTGAGCCAAAATTTGTGTGTATTAAACACACAGTTTTCTTGTCGGAATTTCCGATCGTGTGTACGCGGCATAAGAGGTCAAATGATTCATGAATGTTATTCAGTATTAGAGTGTTGTTATAGTTTATACTCATGATGAATACTTATTATGTCTGCTCCTGTCTGTTTCTGTATTTTCATTTTAAATCAGCAAAACTTTGAATAAAAAAAGAAGAGGATGTGTATAATGTGGTTACATAAAACAACTAATAAGATTTCATTTTCCTTAGACACAACAGTTACATTGTAAGCTAGGTTGAAAAAAAAGACACATCTTTCTGGTTAAACTAAAAATACCTAATATCCAAAATTGAGATAACTGCATCCACAGAATCCCAAACCAACAGTTAATTGAGAGAAGGTAAAAGAACTGAAAAAAGTTTTATCCTACAGGGAGAAAAAAGTAATTTCTGATCCCCCAGAGTCACATACTTCCTGAATCAACATTATATCGTGTCATTTTAAATAAATATGAATAGGTAATTATATCTTGTGCATTCAGAAACACATTCTGCTTTTTTTTTTTTTAAGTAATCTAGAGATGACTACAGCCAGCTCCTTAGGAAGTCTATTTTACATTTCCAAAGCTCTTACTGTAAAGACGCCTTTCCATATGCAGAGGTTAAGGTTCCTATTCTCCACGTTTACTACATGAACCATTAATGCACTTAATTTTAAAGCAGCATTTTTGGTCTTACACTTTGAACATCCTCATATCTTTGAAGTGCTTAGGTGGGCGCAGAAGGAAAAAAATGGTTTCAATGATAAACTGATTTGTTTCACTACTTATTCAGACATATATCTGTACATGTCCCATGTCTTTAAAAGTGGTCTGTGCATTTGAATACTTGTATTTTATCTAAGTTACAGTTTTCACTATATTTTTTCAATAAAATTTAAACTTTTTTCATATTTATTTTGCTGTATCAAATGTGTGTTTTTCATGAATTAATCACAGCCTAGCTGTATAGCGGGGTCTGAAAAACCTAAGGAGCACCCAGAGACTTTAAAGCGGGGTTCCGGGCATAATTCTTTTTTTTTTTTGCAAGCTAAAATTAATCACAATAGATAATCCCTAAAACATATTAACCTCTTGACCACTGGGCACTTAAACCCCCTTCCTGACCAGACCAATTTTCAGCTTTCGGTGCTCTCACAATTTGAATGACAATTACTCCGTCATACAACATTGTACCCATTTGAAATTTTTGTCCTTTTTTTCACACAAATAGAGCTTTCTTTTGGTGGTATTAGATCACCTCTGGGTTTTTTATTTTTTGCGCTATAAAAGAAAAACGACCGAAAATTCTGTAAAAAAACAAAAAACAAACTTGTTTCTGTCATATTCGCAGGTTATTTTTCACACACAGCATATGCATACCACAAATGACACCCCAAAACACATTCTGCTATTCCTCCCGAGTATGGCGATACCCCATGTGTGCAACTTTTACACGGCGTGGCCACATACAGAGGCCCAACATGCAGGGAGCGCCATCAGGCTTTCTGGAACACCCAGGCCAATTCTGACATTTCTCTCCTACATGGAAAAATCACAATTTATTTGCTAGAAAACTACATAGAACCCCAAAACATTATATATGCGAAGTATTGGGGTATTGCGGAGTATTTGGGTATTGCAGAGTATTGGGGTATTGGGGGTATTGCAGAGTATTGGGGTATTGCGGAGTATTTGGGTATTGCAGAGTATTTGGGTATTGCAGAGTATTGGGGTATTGGGGGTATTGCAGAGTATTGGGGTATTGCGGAGTATTGGGGGTATTGCAGAGTATTTGGGTATTGCAGAGTATCGCGCAGGGTATTGGGGTATTGCAGAGTATTGCGCAGGGTAATGCAGAGTATTGCGCAGGGTATTGCAGAGTATCGGGGGATTGCAGAGTATCGAGGTATTGCAGAGTATGGGGTATTGCAGAGTATGGGGTATTGCAGAGTATCGGGGTATGGCAGAGTATCGGGGTATGGCAGAGTATCGGGGTATGGCAGAGTATCGGGGTATGGCAGAGTAATGGGGTATGACAGAGTATGGGGTATGACAGAGTATGGGGTATGACAGAGTATGGGGTATGGCAGAGTATGGGGTATGGCAGAGTATGGGGTATGGCAGAGTATGGGGTATGGCAGAGTATGGGGTATGGCAGAGTATGGTGTATGGCAGAGTATGGGGTATGGCAGAGTATGGGGTATTGCAGAGTATGCAGAGTATGGCAGAGTATGGGGTATGGCAGAGTATGCAGAGTATGGCAGAGTATGGGGTATGGCAGAGTATCGGGGTATGGCAGAGTATCGGGGTATGGCAGAGTATCGGGGTATTGCAGAGTAACGGGGTATTGCAGAGTAACGGGGTATTGCAGAGTATGCAGAGTATGGGGTATTGCAGAGTATGGGGTATGGCAGAGTATGCAGAGTATGGCAGAGTATGGGGTATGGCAGAGTATGCAGAGTATGGCAGAGTATGGCAGAGTATGGGGTATGGCAGAGTATGCAGAGTATGGCAGAATATGGGGTATGGCAGAGTATGCAGAGTATGGCAGAGTATGGGGTATTGCAGAGTATGGGGTATTGCAGAGTATGCAGAGTATGGCAGAGTATTGCTGAGCTGGGAGGGATGGCTGGATCTGTGACTGCAGTTGTCACAGATCCAGCCACAGCACTGCTGACACCCCGCGCTCCCCCCCCCTCTCCTCTCCTCTCGCACTGTACCGAACGGTACAGAGAGGAGAGGGAGGAACCGGCGTCATCAAATGACGCCGGTTTGTTTACAAGTGATCGCTCCGTCATTTGGTAAACAGCCGCGATTCGCGGCAATTTACCGTGATCCGTGATGCGCCGGGTCTTCTAGACCCGGCGAGCACGGACACTTACGCGAGCGCGCCCCAGGGGACGCGCAAACGCGGAAGTGCACGAGGACCTCCCAGGGACGTCCTGTCACAGTAACTCGACCGTGCTGTAGCAGTATTTTTGCTATAGCGCGGTCGGCAAGTGGTTAATAGCTCCAAAATTGTTCCAGAAATCATTGCAAACACTTGCCTTATATCCCCCAGCTCATGTTGGGACCGTATCCATCATATGTGTGGGCATGTGAAGCCCAGTTCCTTTGTCTTCCTGGTTTTCAGGGAGAGGTGCATGCTGGGCTATTTTTAGGCACAGTAATGTCTTGGGACAGGAAGTTGAACCACCTAGGACCAGGAACTAGGCAGAACAAAAACTGCCTAGTTACAGCCAGATAGAAGTGAGTAAAACATTTTTTTTTTTTTTTTACATTAAAGGCAAGCTGTTAATAGAAAGTTCATTTTTAGGGTGGAACTCCGCTTTAAAGGGGCATACATTATGAATCTGATTTCCTGACTATCACATTTTAAGAGGCCCTGAAGTGTAATGGCCCTGAAATCTATTTTTCTTGAAATTTGTTTCCTACTGTGTTTTTCTTCCTCCTTATAATATCCTCCATAAGCTCAAGAACATCTCCTTTTCACTTATGTTTGTTTGAAATGAGCAGTGCATGTTAGTTGTGGTCATGTACACTCTTCTATGCACACTACGAAAACCCATAGTCCACAGTCCACACAAAGTCCACAGTCCACAGTTCATCTTGGGAGTGAGCAAGAGGGGGGGTGGCTACATTCCTCCATACAGTGGGACCATCGAGAATGAATGTAGCCACCCTCTAACAGGACATCTGGAGATTTGGAGGAGGCTGAGAGCGATAGAAGATGCTTGTTTGAGCTTAGAAAACATTGTTGAATATTTTTTATTTTTTTTAACCACTTCCGGTCCAGCTCACGCTGATATACGTCGGCCCCTTTATAAGAGGGATCTCTTCAGTGAGCGGTCCGGTTTCCGATAATAGTGTTCTCTGCGGTGGATTCGCCACGAGATCTCTTTTATCAGCGGCTGGAGAGAGCCCCCCTCCAGCCGCTCTCCTGTGCCCTTGCGATTTGGTCCTTTCTCCTGCTTGGTATGGAGACGAGTGAGGGGAAGATGGCCCCCACCCATCTCCATACCATTGCAGAGCGGAAGCACTGTCAAAACATCACTTCCGCCCATAGCTCTTAAAGGGCCATCCTCATTTTTTTTTTCAAATGACAATTTTTTTTGTGTACATGTGAGGTCTTTTTTGACCCAAGATCTCAAATTTAAGAGATTTTTTGACCCCAGATCTCATATTTAAGAGATCCTGTCATGCTTTTTTTCTATTGCAAGGGATGTTTACATCATTGACACCATTTAAAAAATAAAAAACAGTGTAAAAATAATAAATAAAAGGTAAAATAAATAAGTTTTTTTTTAATGCGCCCCGTCTCGGGTGCAGAAGCGAACGCATACGTGAGCAGCGCCCACATATGAAAACGGTGTTCAAACAACACATGTGAGGTATCGCCGCAATCTGTAGAGCGAGATCAATCATTCTAGCCTTATACCTTCTCTGTAACTCAAAAGATGCAACCTGTAGAATTTATTAAACGTCGCCTATGGATATTTCTAAGGGTAAAAGTTTGTCACCATTCCACGAGCGGGCGCAATTTAGAAGCGTGACATGTTTTGTATCATTGCATAACAATATCTTTCCCAATATAAAAAAAATTGGCCTAACTTTACTGTTGTCTTATTTTTTTATTCAAAAAAGTGTATTTTTTCCAAAAAATCCTCAAAAGAGATACGACGGCGTATCTACTGATACACCGTCGTATCCCTGTTTCTAACTATGGAACTGATCCACAGAATCAGTTTCCCATAGTTAGGCAGAAGATCCGACATGTGTAAGGGACTTACACTGCCGGGTCTTAGGATGCAGTACCGCATCCGCCGCTGGGGGCATTTCGTGTCGAAATGCCGCCTCGGGTATGCAAATTAGCACTTACGGAGATCCACGAAGCTTTTCAGCTTCGTTTTTTCTCCGTAAGTTTTAGTTTGCAAACGCAAAATTAGGGCTGCTTTTACAAAGTGTAAAGTTAGTACACCATGTAAAAGCAGACCCTTCTGTCCAGCGACGCGATTTTTTTTTTTTTGTTTTGAATTTTTTTTTTCGCCGTATCTTTTTTTTTTCCCTACACAACTTTATTGACCCGTCGCGATCCACAAAGCTTGGCGTAACGTAATTTCGCGCTATGCACGTCGGGAAAATGACGTCACGAGCATGCGCAGTACGGCCGGCGCGGGAGCGCGCTTCATTTAAATGGGAATCGCCCCCATTTGAAGAGGAACGCTTGCGCCGGCGGAATTTAAGTTACACCGCTGCAAATTCCCAGGTAAGTGCTTTGTGGATCGGGCACTAACGTGGAAAATTTGCGGCGGTGTAACTTAAATGGAAAAAGTTAAGTTACGCCGCCTGGCTGAGGATTTGGCCCAGTACTCTTGTAAGACAGCATTTGCCAGCAATTTGATGCAAATCTTTCTGTGGCTTTGTAAAATGAATGCCCCCCCCCCCCCCAGGAGCCTGGCCAAAATACTCAGGCCCCGTACTCACGACCAAACATGTCTGCTGAAACTGGTCCGCAGACCAGTTTCAGCAGACATGTTTGGCCGTGTGTTGGCCCGAGCGGACCATTTTCGGGCGGATCGGACAGGTTTCCAGCGGACAACTGTTTCCTGGCATTGCTTTAAAACAGTCCGCTGGAAACCTGTCCGCCCGGACATGTACGGTCGTCTGTACAGACCTACCGTACATGTCCTGCCGCCCGCCATCCCTCACATGCGTCGAATGACTTTGACGCATGCGTGGAAGCATTTTAAAGGCGGGCCGCCCACGTCGCCGCGTCATTGTCGCGGCGACACCGCGTCATCGACGCGGCGACACCGCGGACACGCCCCGCATATTGTTTACGCGCGGACTTCTGTTCGATGGTGTGTATAGCCATCGAACAGAAGTCCCCGGGCAGTCCCCGGCCAGGCATGTCCGATGGAAACGGTCTGCAGACCGTTTTCATCGGACATGTCCTGCCGTGAGTACAAGGCCTCAGAGTTAGAAATTCCCATGTCCCAAATGTAAAATATTTCAGTTAAAATTAGAAGTAGATTGGGAGGTGTGGGGAAGGATTGGAGATTCAGCAGTGATTTGGGTACGTTTCCATACACCTTAAGATAATTTCGGTGCTAATTAATATTATAATATTTACGCACATGCTTGAATGTGTGACCTTCCCCGGGCTCTGTTGTAAGAACTTTGAGGGACCATTTCTGTGATTAATTTGAATGAATATGCTGCATGCACAATAATGATAGGGGAAAGACCTTTACTGGTAATGTTTAGCTGAGTGGGGGTATTAAAGGCTAAGTTCACCTGTTCCAGAAAATAGCCTATGCTGTCAAGGGGCCCAAGTAGATATAAAAACAAAAACTTTACAGCTTTGTAAAATGTTCATTCATTTTATTGTCATATTTTCCATACAAGCCCGGCCTAAAAAAACTATCCTGTCATGTTGCTAGGATGTGAAAACCATTGAACGCTCAAACTCAGCATTATACGGTAGAAGCTAAAACCAATGCATTTCATATAGCAATAAGGCAGGATGTGGGGTTTGCTAACCACTAGGTTTACTGGCCAGGTTTCCAGGTGGCCCAAATGGTCTACAAGTATGACAATGCAGTGAAAAGTTTCAGATATCAGAGGATCAGTTGGCCAGCCTGCAGCCACAGATACCTGTGGACAGTATAGAGATGTATAGAGTATTCAACGGGTTACCAAAATTGAACAGGGGTTAAGTATGACCCTTCATGTCAGATATCTAGTCACAAATCTTTATTCTTGAAGCAATCCCCAGAATACCAACAGAGCGTCCCCCAAAAAAACTGTGCTCATAGCTGGATCTGCCAAATGCACATCCCCAGCATTATAAAGTGGGAACAGGATTGCAGGCATGTCTCAGTTTATACAAAAACCTCTTCAATTGGATAGGAACTTTGGGAGTTTTAGAGGCGATCTTCACCTGAAAGTCTGAAAAATATGATGTGGCTTGCCTTAAAGCATTAGCATTAGTTTATATTTGTAGTGCTTACCTTTGAAGGACTAGCTAGTCCCTTGTTCCCAGTGCCCATGACTCTACAAGCAGCACCACGCTTTCCAACACACCAGGGCTGAAGGGTCGATATTTATTTCAACAATGCACAATAGTTCAACAATCAAAGATCATACTGGCCAGTATGTTGGGACCCTAATCCGGAATTGGAACACTCAAAATTAACTCCCTCTGAACCTGGATGTATGTGTCTGAACTGTGCCCCCATAAAACAATGCTGTTCCTTTAGGTAGGGTGTAGTAGGGTATGACCAGCAGCCTTTCACCAACTTCTAGGGTGATGACTTGTCTCCTCCCACTCTCTATCCAGGGTTTAGCGATGTCAGCTGCAATTTTCTCCTGTACTTGATCAGGCAACAATACCAGCCTATGTCCCAGACACTGTTGCAAAATTGACTTGACATCACATCTCCTCTAGACTGCCCCGAATACCTACATTTTCCTCCCCACAGAGCTTTGGTTAATGCTGGGATATGCAATCCCTGAGCCAATCTGTAATACCTTTATTGAGCCTACATTTGCCCCCCAGTTGCTCCCAGCACATTCTGTCCTTCACACAATCCACAGCAGCTCAGTTTCCTCTTCCTCTTTTATCCCTGGGTGATGGGCAGGGCTTTCCTCCAGCTCTCCTTGTAGCTGCATACAGTCCTGGAAGTGGCCAGTTGTCAGAAGTTCAGAAGTGCTGAGGGGGCTCCCCTTGTGGCTAAGTGCAGTACACCCCTGAAGATTTTACAGGAGGTGCAGTGCCAAAAGAAGCAAAAGTTGCCAGATGGGTACTGAAGAGTAGGACCGGTGGTATATACTGGATAAGGCAGGATACACAGCTGGGCAGAATTTAAATAGGGAGAGTTTTGGGACTTTAAATGAGGCATTGAGCATAAATATCTAAGTGCCTCTATCCCTGTACATCATTTAAAGACAGAGAGGGAAAAAAAGGCTGTGTAATAATTTACCCAGATATTGGAGGGGGAGAGAGAGAACCAAACCCACCAAAAAGGTGGGATCCCTACATTAGTATGCTCACAAATCAGGTTGGGATTCAATATGTGGCAATGTGAACTGAGAATCGCCAGGGGGCATCTGCACCGGGAGCTGTAGGGGTACTCTCCATGGCCACAGGGAGAAAATTGCAGATCTCCATTGGGTAATGGATGGTAAACAAAAATGGCTGTCCAAAAGGGGTTCTGCAAAAATGATTATGTATGTATTATCATAAGGGAAAGTATATTAACCACTTGACAACTGGGCACTTAAACACCCTTAATAACCAGACCAATTTTCAGCTTTTGGTGCTCTCACGTTTTGAATGACAATAACTCAGTCATACAACACTGTAACCAAATGAAATTTTTGTCCTTTTTTTCCCACAAATAGAGCTTTCTTTTGGTGGTATTTGATCACCTCTGCGTTTTTTTTTTTTCGCTATTAATGAAAAAAGAACGAAAATTTTGTAAAAAAATGAATTTTTCTTCATTTCTATCATATCATTTTGTAAAAAAGTAATTTTTCCTCATACATTTGGCCTAAAATGCATACTGCTACATATTTTTGGTAAAAAAAAAAAAAAAATTGGATATTATTTAGTCTGGGTGAAAGTTATAGGGTCTACAAGCTATGGTACCAATTTCTGAAAATTGAACAATTTGATCACACCTGAAGTACTGACAGCTTCTCTCATTTCTTGAGACCCTAACAAGCCAATAAAGTACAAATACCCCCCAAATGACCCCTTTTTGGAAAGTAGACATTCCAAGGTAGTTAGTAAGAGTCATAGTTAGTTTTTTGAAGTTGTCATTTGTTCCCACAATTCTTTGCAAAATCAAGATTTTTTTTTTTTTTTTTCCATACCAATATTGTCATTATAACAGGTTATTTCTCTCACATGGCATGTATATTCCACAAATGGCACCCCAAAATATATTCTGCTGCTCCTCCTGAGTATGGCAATACCACATGTGTGAGACTTTTACACAGCGTGGCCACATACAGAGGCCCAACACCGAAGTAGCAACTTCAAGCATTCTAGGAGCATAAATTACACATCTAATCTCTCAACCACCTATTACACTTTTGAAGGCCCTGGAGCACCAGGACAATGGAAACGCCCACAAAGTGACCCCATTTTGGAAAGCTAACACCCCAACGTATAATCTATGAGGCATAATGAGTCTTTTGAACAGTTCATTTTTTTCCAGATGTTTTTGGAAAATGTGGAAAAAAATAAAAACGCATTTTTTTTTACAGAAAGTTGTCCATTTATAGGATATTTCCAACACATAGCATGTACATAGAAAAAAATACACCCCAAAATATATTCTGCTGCTCCTCCTGAGTATGGCGATACCACATGTGTGAGACTTTTACACAGCGTGCCTGGTTGGGAAGGACAATCGGGACAGTAATACGTGGTGTCTTTTCGAATTCCTCTTCTGGAGCACACCCGGCACCTCTTCTGATTTCTGTTGCCTGTTTCACGGGAGGGGGTTTGCTCAGGAAAGTGACGCTCGTGCAGTCTGCTCACAGAATCAGAGCGAATATTTTTCGGTGGGTTTTCAGGGTACAAAAGGGCGGTGATGACTTCTTCTTGATAGTCCAGATATGATACGGGGTTCTCGGATGATTTTTTGTAAATTACATAGGAATTGTAGAAGGCCAAACTAAAAAAATAAATGGACACTTTCTTATACCAGTGGCGGGATTTTCTTGTGGGCAGGTAGGGTTCTAACATCTGGTCATTGAAGTCCACTCCCCCCATGAACAAATTATAGTCATAGATGCATTTTGGATTGGGCCGGTTCTTTTGGGGACTTCCACGTGGGTGTCATTGTGGATTGATGAGAGCATGTGGACGTTCCGTTTGTCCCTCCACCTGACAGCCAATATCTCCTGGTTCCTCAATGCTGCAGACTCCCCTCGTCTGAGCTTTTGATCCACCAGTTTTTGCGGGAAGCCTTTCCTGTTGGGTCTTATTGTGCCACATGCTGGGGTATTCCGAAGGTAAAGACAGCGAAACAGGGGCAAGCTGGTGTAGAAATTATCCACATAAAGGTGGTATCCCTTTCCAAAGAGTGGATACATCAGATCCCAGACCACTTTTCCGCTGACTCCCATATACTCTGGACATTCAGGGGGATGCAGTTGGGAGTCCTTCCCTTCATACACCATGAATGAGTAGAGGTACCCTGTGGCTCTGTCGCAAAGCTTGTACATTTTGACCCCATATCGGGCCCTTTTGCTGGGGATGAACTGCTTGATGCCCAGCCTGCCTGAGAATTTGACAAGGGACTTGTCCACAGATATGTTCTGGTCAGGGGTTATAATTGGGGAAATTGTTGAGCGAAAAAATTTAGAAGTGGCCGAATTTTATATAGCTTGTCAAAAGCAGGGTCATTTCGGGGAGGGCACTGGGCGTTGTCGTTAAAGTGGAGGAACCGCATAATTATTAAATATCGGGATCTTGGCATAAGGGAGGAGAAGATTGGCATGTGGTGAATGGGTTTGGTGGACCAGTAGGAGTACAATTGTTTTTTTTTTTAAAGTGCCATAGTAAAGGTTAGGCCTAAAAAAATTTTAAATTCGTCCACGGTTAGTTCTCTCCACTCAAAGGGGCGGGCATATCTGGAACCAGGGTTACTTCTTACGTACTGTTGTGCATAGAGATTGCACTGGGCCACAATGAAGGATAGCAAATCTTCGGTGAAAAGTAAATTAAAAAAATTAATCATGGAAAAGTTTTCTGTGTTCATCTGGACACCTGGCTGGGCAGTGAAGGGGGGATATTTGCTACTCCGGAATTAGGGGGAAGCCACAGGGGGTTTTGAAGGCCATAGGGAAGGCTGGCATGGCCCCTATCCCTTTGGGGCTGAGATGACACCCTACTGGTGCCTGGGCTTTGTTGCAGTGGCACATCGCTTGAGGTGGACGGCACAGCTCTTGAGGTGGACGGCACAGCTCTTGAGGTGGACGGCACATCGCTTGGGGTGGACGGCACAGCGCTTGGGGTGGACGGCACATCGCTTGGGGTGGACGGCACAGCGCTTGGGGTGGACGGCACAGCGCTTGGGGTGGACGGCACATCGCTTGAGGTGGTAGGCACAGCGCTTGAGGTGGACGGCCCTGCGTGTCTGGGAGTAGGCCGCTTCTCCACGCCAGCACCCCTTTTTTTCCTGGGCACATGTTCTTCTTCAGATTCTGAATCGGACCCACTGTCTATAACGGGTTCATAGGCCGAATCAGAATCGGACAGAGACTCCTCGCTGCTCTCATCGCTCATGGCAAGTAGAAGATGTACGGCCTGCTCACCGGTAAAGAATTTTTTTGCCATACTGGTGGCTGGTGAGGCTGTACTGCAGAGCACTGTGGTGGCACTGGTGGACACAGGTGGGCACAGGCGGCACTTATGTGCACTGTAGTGGCACGGGTGTGGCTCTGGTGGGCACAGGCGGCACTGGTGGGCACAGGCGGCACAGGTGGCTCTGGTGGGCACAGGTGGCTCTGGTGGGGCTCTGGTGTGCACCGATTAGCAGCACTGGTGGGCACAGGCAGCACTGGTGGGCACAGGCAGCACTGGAGGGCACAGGCGGCACAGGTGGCACTGGTGGGCACAGGTGGCCGTGGTGGCACAGGCGGCACTGGTGGCACAGGCGGCACTGGTGGGCGCAGACGGCACTGGTGGGCGCAGGCGGCACTGGTGGGCGCAGGCGGCACTGGTGGGCACAGGCGGCACTGGTACGGCACTGTTGTGGCAATATTATAGGACTGGTGCGGCTCTGGTGACTGGTGCGGCTCAGATGTGGCACTACTGGGCACAGATGTGGCACTACTGGGCACAGATGTGGCACTGTTGGGCACAGATGTGGCACTGTTGGGCACAGATGTGGCACTTTAGGCACAGATGTGGCACTTTAGGCACAGATGTGGCACTTTAGGGCACAGATTGGGCACTTTAGGGCACAGATTGGGCACTGATGTGGCACTATGGGCACTGATGTGACACTATGGGCACTATTTCACTCACAGTTTATCTCCTCTTCTCTCCCGCTGATACTGTGTGAGGAGAGGAGAGGAGGTAAACTTTCCCTGACCTCCTTTGTTTACATTGTGATCGCGCCGTCATTGGACGGCGCGATCACATGGTAAATGACCGTTGTTGCTGGTCATTTACCTCGATCTGTGTAGTCATAGACCCGGCGCGCACAGAATTTTCTGTGTGCGCGCCCGAGGCGGCGCGCATTGCTGCTTCTGCGGGGCGCCGTTTCAGAACGGCGACCCCCAGTTAAGCAACCACCTTGCCGCCGTTTCCAGACGGCGGCTGGTGGCTAAGTGGTTAATAGTCAACGGATCAAAAACATGTGACTGCCAGTGGGAACCAGGAGAAAGGCAAGAAAAGAGTGAAAAAAAGTGAATAAACTGGAATGAAAAGTTTCCACTGGCAGTCATGTGTTTTTGATTTGTTGACCATTAATATACTTACCCTTATGCTAATACATATATAATAATTTTTGCAGAACCCCTTTTTGACTGGTGGGTTTGGTTTTCTCTCTCCCCTCTCCTTTTCCCATATCTGGATAAAATATTAGACCATTATATTATTATTTTTCAAATATATTTTTTCTAGATTTGTATCTGCTCCTGAGGAAGTGGAGCATACTACACAAAACACGTCAAGCTAAATGGATGCAATTCTCTGTGTGCAATCATGAATTTTACTGTTTGATTATTCATATCTACCTTCTACTCATCATGGACTAATGTCAAATCCATAGATTTCCACACTATCAGCTCCCCATTTTCAAGTAGTGAAATTATGTAATCAGCTCAAATGACTTTTCACAATATGTCTCATTGTAAAAAAATTAGCTTTGAGCACTGTTTCAGATCATGTGGTGGAGGGGGAATTATGGTGTGGGGTTGTTTTTCAGGGGTAGGGCTTGACCTCTTGGGAACTCTTAAGGCATCAGCATATCAATACATTTTGAGCAATTTCATGCTACCAACTTTGTGGGAACAGTTTAGGGATGGCCCCTTCCTGTTCCAACATGACTGTGCACCAGTGCACAAAGCAACGTCCTTAAAGACATAGATGAGCGCATTTGGGGTAGAGGAACTTGACATAGACACACTCCTAAACCTTGTGGACAGCCTTCCCAGAAGAATTGATGGTGTTATAGCTGCAAAGGGTGGACCCTATGGGCTAAGACTGGGATGAAATTAAAGTTCATGTGCGTGTTCATGTGCGTGTAAAGGAAAAATGAAAGTTTATTATCAATACAGTACTTGCCATGCCCTGTATGATTCTCACAAGTGATGTGAGAAAAGTAATGTATTACTTATGACAATCAAGCCCATTATTTGAGTATGTCAACAATCCCACATAAGCTACACATGTCTGGTGTATCTATCGATATGCTTATGTGCATCTTGCGTTACCCAAAGGGCAAATAAATTACTGCAAGAGACAACTAGTGTGGTCATTTAAACACTGTAAGGCCTCGTACACACGACCGAGAAACTCGTTGTAAAAGAAACATCGTTTTCCTCGACGAGTTTCTTGTCAGGCTTGTCGAGAATCTTGTCAAGCTTTCTTTGCGCTAACACTGTCAAGACAAAATATTGTCGTTCTCAAACGCGGTGACGTACAACGGCACTATAAAGGGGAAGTTCGATTCCACTGGCGCCACCCTTGGGGCTGCATTTACTAATCTCATGTTACTGCGTGTTAAGTAAAAGTTTGGTAAGAGACGATTCACGCTTTTCAGTCGGTTACAGCGTGACAAATATGCTACAGTATGTCCATTACGAACGCTACTTTTACCGAAGGTGTGCTCCCGTCTCATACTTTATTCTGAGCATGCGCGGGTTTCTAAGCATACACACAAACTTGTTTCTCGTCGTAAACCAGCCCGACGAGAAACACGACAAGGAAATTGAGACTCCCGACGAGAAAAAAGAGAACTTGTTCTCTTTTTTTCTCGTCGACATCCACGACAGTTTTCTCTACGAAAAACATACACACGACCGTTTTCCCTCGGCAAAAAAGCTCTGCCACCAAGTTTCTTGATGGATTTTGTCGAGGAAAACGGTCGTGTGTACGAGGCCTAAGATGTACCCAAAGATCAGCTGAGCATGGCCAGATTGAGTAAAATGGGATGGGAATTCAGGATTTACCTCATTCTCAAAGGAGGGCCTAAGTAAGACAGGGAAAGAAAGGGGGGTGTGTGTGTGTGGGTGGGGGATGTTCGGGGCGGTAGGAAGTGGATTTGGAGGGAAAGGTAAAAAAGGAAAATTGTGTATTTACAGTACTTCCTTTCTATTTCCATTTTCCTTTTGCTTCCCCACATCTTCTAGTTTATAAGGTCAGTGAATGAATGTGGGTGGTAAGTAAAGTTCAATCCATGGTTCCCATATCTTCCCAAATGTTTTCATCATATTGTTTTGGACACAAAGTAAAGGGAAATCTCCCCAATGGGACATAGATGGCAAAACATTTTTTATAAAGAAATAAAGACTAAAAGGCCCTATAGTTTATTAATATGTATTGGTATATGTTACATAATTCTGCCAAAAAATATGAGAAAGGAAGAAAGAGCTGGGTATAAGAAACCTAATGTTTAAATATATCAAGATACTGTATTAGTGATTTATTTTTAATTATGTTTTTATTACAAATTATTTTATCCTTTAATCTACAAATCTGTTTTTACTACGCTGTATTGTAAATCCATTTTCAACCAATAAAAGTTTGTGAAACAAAAAAAAAAAAAATCTGTTTTAATGTAATTGCTTGTAAGTTTTATTTTGTATTTATTTTCTCAAATAAATCATGTTCTATGTTTAACTGTGTTTGAAAATATACACAGGTGTACAGTACATGTCTCCATATATTTTAGGACTATTTACTCAGAATTGTCCTTGTTTGACCGTATAAAAAATGGATTGGCAAAACTCCCATGAACTGTACTGTAATAGGATGCATGAACCAGTAAGAACTCCTGAACCTGCTGATACTACCAGCCACAAACAGAACATAACAAAATTCCTTTCCATGCAGGGGATATTAGTATACAACATCTCTTCTCCGGCAACTGTAGAAGCAAAATCCGGGTTTTAGATTCCTGGTGACCACATTCTAATGCCGCGTACACACGATCGGTCAATCCGATGAGAACGGTCTGATGGACCGTTTTCATCAGACCAAACTGATCGTGTGTAGGCCTCATCGGTTATTTATCCACTGGTTAAAAATGTTTAAACTTGTTTTAAAATTAACTGATGGATACCTAACCGATAGAAAAAAAACGATCGGTTGTAGGCACGTCCATCGGTTAAAAATCCATGCATGCTCAGACTAAATTAGGGGACGGGAGCGCTCGTTCTGGTAAAACTAGCGTTCGTAACAGACAGAAAATCGCGAATCGGCTCTAACCAAACTTTTACTAACACGCGGTAACACGAAATCAGCAAAAGCAGCCCCAAGGGTGGCGCCATTGGATTTGAACTTTACCTTTATAGTGCCGTGGTACATGGTTTACGTGACCGTGTTCTGACACGATCGTTTTTTTAACCGATGGTGTGTAGGCACGACTGACCATCAGTCAGCTTCATCGGTTAACTGATGGAAAAATCCATCAGACCGTTCTCATCGGATTGACCGATCGTGTGTACAGGGCATAAGACTTCTCTCTAGGTGACTCACAGCCAAGATCTCACCTATCAACATGGTAATGTTTAAGTCATAGTTTAATTGTAATTATGGTTGAATAGGTATTTCAGAGTTTAGCAACACCACAGAACAATATAACTAACCACCTAAGCACTAGGTAAAGACTCCCTTCAGAAATTACAAAGCATTTCAGAGAAGACAATAGACTTTCAGAGAACTCTATGTTCAGTAAAGCATGGATGTCCTAACCACCAGATTATTATTTACATGTAATTACCTCTATGACATTTTATATTTGCAATAATGGGTGATTGTTTACATATCAATCATGGGCTGGAGAGGATGGTGGGCACAGCAGACAACACAAGGGGACAGGACACATGCCTACAAAGAAGTGTAGCCAACTCCGTACTTACACAAGGGATGTGTGACCATAAAAGCAAGTACATTATAGTCAGTGTCAGATCCTCTAACAGAGTACAGAGTGAGAATAAATTAAACAAGCTTGTGACACACTTGAATTTTCCTCCTGCTCTGTCTGACACATGTTAAATAGACAGAAAGCAAGGAAAAATCTACCAGACACAAAATTAAAAGACAATTGTATAGTGGAAAAGCAACACAACCATTTGCATTGCAGTCTTTTTGTCTCCAGACAATATATGAAGTAAAGAAAAAATCTCCTAAATGAGACACTGACAGCATTTAAAACCTAATTTTTATGTGGCATAGACGTGCAGAATGGAAAAATTTGCTTAGTTTAGTTTCGATTAGATTCGTAATGTTACTAATTTGGGGCCAGATTCACGTAGAATCGCGGCGGCGTAACGTATCGTATATACGTTACACCGCCGCAAGTTTTCATCGCAAGTGCCTGATTCACCAAGCACTTGCGTGAAAACTTAAGCCCGCGTAATTCAAAGGGGCGTGTGCTATGTAAATTAGGCGCGCTCCCGCGCCGGACCTACTGCGCATGCTCCGTTTTAAAATTCCCGCCGTGCTTTGCGCGAAGTGACGTCATTTTTTCGAACGGCGACGTGCGTAGCGTACTTTCATATTCCCAGACGTCTTACCCAAAAAAAAAAATTTTTTTAAATTCGCCGCGTGAACGGCAGCCATACTTTAACATGGGCTGTGTAAAGTTATGGCAGGTAAAACGACGACTAACTTTGCGACGGGAAACTAGACTAGCAACGACGTAACGAACGCGAAAAACCGTTGTGGATCGCCGTAAAACCTCATTTGCATACCCGACGCTGGAATACGACGCAAACTCCACCCAGTGGTGGCCGAGGTACTGCATCCTAAGATCCGACGGTGTAAGACAATTACACCTGTCGGATCTAAGGGCTATCTATGCGGAACTGATTCTATGAATCAGTCGCATAGATACTCTGAGAGATACGACGGCGTTTCAGAGAAACGCCGTCGTATCTCTTCTGTGAATCTGGCCCTTAGTTTTGTTGAATTGTTTTGGAATCCGTTTAGTTTAGTTTTGTTTAATTTTGTTTAGTTTATTAATTTTCAAATGAATTCCAAATTTTCAGAACAATTTGAATTTGGATTAGTTGAAAAATGATTGACTGATTCAAATTCTGTTTGAGGATCAGCTGGTTGCCGTGTCCTTAACAACTGATGACTCGTCCGAATGAAATCAATGAAAAAGTCAGAAGTCCCCCCAAATCCATATTAGCCCCTTTTACGAACAAGCAGCCCGGCAGGCCAGGAAAGGGGGTGAAGAGCGAGCGCCCCTCCATTCCTGAACCACACCAGGCCACATGCCCTCAACATGGGGGTGCTTTGGGGCATAGGGGCTCTGCTCTCCAAGGTCTAGAAAAAAATGGTAAAGGTCAAATCAGAGAACACATTGCATTGATTGAGAAAATGGACATCTTGTGTCCCCTGAATGGTGCCCATGCCAAGCTGGTGACCTCCTGTGTTCACTCAGCTGCAGTATAGCCACTCTAAATGGTACCCAGAGGTCTGCAGCAATCAGTGTAGTAAAAGTGTCGACTACAATGATTTCCAACTTCCACATGGATCGGTCAGGTATGACACATGCATACTGTAATATCGCAAGTAGTATTGCTCAAGCGTGTATCGCTTTCTAGTGAGTCCACGACAGTCAGGAACTATTTATTTAAAACGAAAGCAAAGTTCAGCAAAATAAACAGTTAACCACGCAGGGTTAACATTACAAACATGAAAATAAATAATGATTGGCCTCCTAGCTCTGTTGAAGTACTGCTGCTCAGACCTCAACTTCAGACTTATAGGTTGGTCCTTCGGAGCAGTACACAATACCTTCTGTGCCCAAATGCAGTCCATGCATTTCTCACATACGTCCTTTCCATTACACTCCACAGCTCCCTGCCACATGGACCCACACCCTGGCCTCTTGATAGGAAAATTTCCTAGCACATGTATGAAGCCCTCCTGTCTCTTAGCCTGAGACCTCCTAGCTTTTGGATGTACCACAGCTGTCCCCTCAACAGACCACACCTGTCTCCTGGCTGGAGCCCTAATCTCTTTGACAAGAAGAGGAGAGGGGAGCTGGACCTTCAACCGGGTGATCAGGTATGGCTCTCTACAAACAATCTCAGGTTAGCCTGTCCATCCAAGAAGTTGGCACCCAAGTTTATGGGACCATTTCCAATAAGGAGAAGGATCAATGAAGTGTCTTATGAGCTATCTTTGCCTACCTCTCTTAAAGTGCACCCTGTGTTCCATGTTTCTTTGCTAAAACCCGCAGCTTCCGATCCCTTTCCTGATAGGGGGGCCAGACCTCCCGAACCTGTTTGTGTCGACGGCTGTGAAGAATATGTGGTAGAAGCCATTCTCGATTGCAGGAGACAGCAAGGGCAAACCCAGTTCCTAATCAAGTGGAAGGGGTACGGGCGGGAGGACAACTCCTGGGAACCGGAAGGTAATATCCATGCCAAAAGATTGTTATGTGCATTTTTTCTTGCTCATCCTGACAAGAGAGCCCGACTAGGCATCCGGAGGCTGCCCCTTGGGGGGGGGGCAATGTCAGGGACCTGCCTCTCGGTCCCGACGTTCGAGAATGTGCATGCATACCACCACACAAACCAGTCAGCAGCACCCATCTGTAACTGCATGCCGTCTAATGCACGCTCGCATGCTCCAATGGCACGCGCACATGCACGGCGGGAGTGCACGGACCGGGAGCGTGCATGTGCACGCTAATACGGGTTTTGGCGCCAATTGCCCTTTAAAAGGCCACCAGCTGCATCAACACAATGCTGTCTGATCTGCAGCTTGTGTCTGAAAACCTGCATCTGAAATCTGTTACTTGTTACCGTTACTGACCCTGGCTTTCCTGACCACCTGAATCTCTCCGACCTGTTGACCCTTGGCGTGTTATTGACCTTGCTCTGATTGATTACCCGTTGCCAGACCTCTCTGCCTGAACCTGTGACTACGCTCCAGCCCCACTGCACCTGCCACCTGATTACCTGTTGTGACCCGGCCTGTCTGACTCCGCTATTGCCTGTTGTGTCCTAATCCAGCTTACTTCACCAGCTTCCGCTGCCGATGTACCAGCATCGGCTGCTCCGGGTCGCTGACCCACTTCTTGTAACGTCTCACGATCAATTTTGCAGTAAATACAATTGTGCTTCTTTCCCAGTTAACTCTCATCCATTACTTCCTTCCCAAACCTTCTTCCTGAAGAGTCTCTCACTCGAAGTTCAACTATAGTTACTTCCTTCTTTCTAATTAGCCTGTGACTTCCTGTTAAGCTGCTGGGCGGCCTATTTAAGCTCCTAGCACTAACCCGGAAGTGTTCCTTTATTTTGGCTGACACAACGCCTCTGTCGGTTGGGTATCCAGACGCACCTGCTCTGAACTTCAGCTTTCTGACCTGGACCAGGAGTCTCCACTGCTTCACCAGCCTTACCCGTCTGGACCCTTGGAGCCTGACCTTATGCCTGCATCATTCACTTCAGTATCGCAAGTACCCTGATGTTGTTATGCATTACTATCCTGTGAACTGCCCTGCCTGCTAATTATGTATGCTAACTATACCAGGAATTGCTGCAGCCATAGTCTCTCTATGTTTGGTACATCTAATAAGGATCCTGCCATGATTTCTACATTCTAAGTCACCAAGTATAAACGGAAGTCTTTCATGCCTAAGTACCTCCTTCTCAAATGTTATTGTGTGCACATATACTACCTATTACTTTGAGGTCTTTGCTGTTAAGGTTATTTACATGCCACGCATGCTCTGCTACTTCTGCATTTAACTAGTATCAGTTCTACCTGGACTTTATACTTATTTGTTTGAGTTTTCACTGGAGCCTATGAAGGAATATGCGCCATGTTTCTTGACTGAGACTGTGATGGTAGGGTTCCAAACTCTCTGCACACAAGAGAGTGAAACCTGGGTCCGAAACTGAGTAGTCTCCGCAGTTGAGATCCTAACTCTCAAATAATATCCGGCGTAACGTTACACTTCTTCCTTTCCAGCGGTCTCCAGTTCAGCCGCTACAGAGGGATCAGCATCCAGTGCCGACTACTGCCATCACTCCAGCACTCCTACCTTGCTGCGCTCCTGAGGTTGCTGTTCCCATCCCAGCAGCTCGCGAGCCAGGGCTGTAAGAGAGGCCTTCTCCTGCAACTAGGCTCTGATTACCAGGTACGTTCGTACATAACAGTTTCGAGAAACCCGAACATCTGTATACTTACCTATTGCCATGGAAACTTGCGACGCATGCGCTGTAGCTTCCACGGCATAGGTAGGGTGAAGCAAGGTGGCGGCGATGGCATCGAATGTGACGAGCGCATGCTCGACGTACGCGATGATGTCACCGTGTTCTTGCCTTTCAAAAGAACTGTGGTTCTTTTGAAAGGTGTGTGTGTACACTCGGGTGGCAAGAGATTCTTGCCAAGAATCTCGTCAGGAAAAACTACGTTTTTTTCCTGACGAGATTCTTGCCTGTGTGTACGAGGCTTTAGACGAATGTGTGGTTCTCTCCGTCCACTCTATGTCTGGATAATTAAAATCCCCCATTATGATAACACTTCCCATCCTTGCTGCTAATCCAAATTGTGATAGAAGGTCTGTCTCCCCCTCCTCCCCCCTCCTCCTCCTCAGGTTAGGAGGCCTATAGCATACTCCCAGTATTGTATCAGCTTCAACCATCATAGTCTGTCTTTCAGTTTACCAACCTTTTTGTGGTTACCCTTGGCAACCAAATGTATCACATACTTCATTGGTCAATGTTATCAGCAGTGTCAGCCCATCCTTTCTTAGTGTCTGGTTGGGCAGTGTCTGCACAGGGCACATACCCCAACAGAAACCTCACTAATCACTGACTTGCAGGCAGTTGTCCTGTCATTTGACCTTTACCAAAGCAATTTATTTTTAGGTTGGTGACCCCAATAATTTTAACCATCTCAGTGTCTCTTGGTACCTTAACCAGTACTGTGGGTTATAGACAGGATTTCCGCCATTGCTTCGACAGCTCCCTACCTTCCATGTCACAAGGTTTGGTGACTAATGCAGTATGCGCACCTTTTCACCTGTTATGCATAGAGACCTTCAACATCTCTGACACCTTTGACTTATTCCCACTTTTCTGGAGTATCTTCCATACACAAAAGTACCAGGAAGCAAACCGGCAGAAAACCGTGAGACAAATTTCCAGGTCATTAATAAGCATTGTATAAAACAACTCCGATTTTGACCATCTTTGTCCAGTACAGCCTGCAATGCTTTGCTCCACCTTGTGGTACTCCGCAGTACCAATTTGTTTGACCAAATAGGAGACACCCAAGTATACAATGGCTATACATTTAAGCCTTCAAGCACTTACTTTATCATATCAATCATATCAAGGCACCCCGACGTCATACTCAAGACCTTCTTAGGGTCTTCCCTATTATTAGGTGCTTATTTGCTGAGGCTTGAGAGGTTGCATTTACAAGGATATCCTCCCAGCTGGAAATAGCCAACACAACAACCTGGTGCTCTCTCATTCTCAGCCTCTTATGTTCCAGGAGCTGCTGCTGCTCTACCTGTACCTCTTCCACTCTTATGTGCCCCCCACAGCATTGATCTTCTGTGGCTCCCCTGCAGCTGCTGGTTACTCCTCCTCTCTCCTCCCGCCAGCTTCGGGGTGCTGCAGGGGAGCCACAGGGGAATTTCATTCTGAAAATAGATCCCCCTGTACTGCTCTCTCCACTCATCAATGCCCCAACACCCCCTCCCGGCTACTGGCCGGCTTCACCTCCTCTCTTTCTCGCAAGCTGCAGCTGCTACTGGGGCAGGTATTGGTGTCAGAATAAAGAGCAGGGGGGTGGCTGGTGACCAGTCTCTTCCTGAATGAACACAGTGAGCGATCACTACTGATCACACTGACACATAGTAAATTAATAGACTTCTATTCATTTATCTGCAGTGCAGCTGAGAAATAAAAATAAAAAAAATTGCGTGTTCACATGGGACACCCATGCGGGGCTGTGTTTAACCACATGGGGATGCAAGCTGTTCCATGCATCCCCATGCAGGCAGTCCTATTGATGTCAATTGGGAAGCAGCGCCTGCATGGACACAGTTGCTGCTCAATTTGACATCCATATACAGTGCGTTGAAAAAGTATTCATCCCCTTTGAAATGTTCCACGTTTTGTCATGTAACAACCAAAAACGTAAATGTATTGTATTAGGATTTTATGTGATAGACCAAAACAAAGTGGCACATAATTGCGCAGTGGAAGGAAAATTATAATTGGTTTTCAAATATTTTTACAAATAAATATCTAAAAAGTGTGGCATGCATTTGTATTCAGCCCCCTTTACTCTGATACCCCTAACTGAAATCTAGTGGAACCAATTGCCTTCAGAAGTCACCTAATTAGTAAATAGAGTCCACCTGTGTGTAATTTAATCTCAGTATAAATACAGCTGTTATGTGAAGAACCTTAATGAATAAACAGCATCATGAAGGCCAAGGAACACATCAGACAGGTCAGAAATACATTTGTGGAGAAATTTAAAGCAGGGTTATGTTATAAAAAATATCCCAAGCTGTGAACATCTCATGGAGCACTGTTCAATACATCATCTGTAAATGGAAAGAGTATGGCACAACTGCAAACCTACCAAGACATGGCTGTCCAACTAAACTGACAGGCCGGGCAAGGAGATCATTATTTAAAGAAGCAGCTAAGAGGCTCATGGTAACTCTGTAAGAGCTGCAGAGTACCTCAGCTCAGGTGGAAGAATCTGTCCACAGGACAACTATTAGTCATGCACTCCACAAATCTGGCCTTTATGGAAGAGTGGCAAGAAGAAAGCCATTGATGAAAGAAAGCCAGAAGAAGTCCTGCTTGCAGTTTGTGCGAAGCCATGTGGGGGACACAGCAAATATGTGGATAAAGGTGCTCTGGTCAGATGGGACCAAAGTTGAACTTTTAGACCTAAAAGCAAAACGCTATGTGTGGCGGAAAACTAACACTGCACATCATCCTGAACACATCATCCCCACCGTGAAACATGGTGGTGGCAGTATCATGTTGCGAGGATGCTTTTCTTCAGCAGGGACAGGGAAGCTGGTCAGAGTTGATGGAAAGATAGATGGAGCCAAATACAGGGCAATCTTAGAAGAAAACCTGTTAGAGTCTGCAAAAGACTTGAGACTGTTGCGTAGATTCACCTTTCGGCAGGACAACGACCAGAAACATACAGTCAGAGCTACAATGAAATGGTTTAGATCACAGCCTATTCATGTGTTAGAAAGGCCCAGTCAAAGTCCAGACCTAAATCTAATTGAGAATTTGTGGCAAGACTTGAAAATTGCTGTTCACAGACGTTCTCCATCCAATCTGACAGAGCTTGAGCCATTTTGCAAAGAATGGGCAAAAATGTGTATTCTCTAGATGTGCAAAGCTTGTAGAGACATAGCCAAAAAGACTTGCAGCTGTAATTGCAGTGAAAGGTGGTTCTATAAAGTATTGATTTAGGGGGGCTGAATACAAATGCACCCCCTGCTTTTCAAATATTTATTTGTAAAAAAAATTGAAAACTATTTATAATTTTCCTTCCACTTTACAGTTATGTGCCACTTTGTGCTGGTCTATCACATAAAATCCCCCAAAAATATCATTACGTTTTTGGTTGTAACATGACAAAATGTGGAAAATCTCAAGGGGTGTGAATACTTTTTCAAGGCATTGTAGGTGCAGGTGCATGTCCCTGAACTCACACTGTCTGCATTCAGGACCGTGTACCCACACCAACAGGAATGTTATGTTTTCATGCATCTGCTGCCTCCCAATTGAAATTAATAGTTCTGCCTGCACAGGTATGCATGGAACACCTGTGCATCCTCGTGCACATAAACACAACCCTCACATGGGCTTACACGTTAGTACGCTCCATGTGAATGAGGCCTTAGTAGGAATTTAACAGGAATTGTGTAAGTTATGTTACAGCTATGTTTGCTAATAATGATTTTAGTGTATTTTTTTGGTGAAAACAGTGATTTGATAAACATTTAAGCAACTATTGTGGGGCCCAAAAAAAATAACTATTGCATGAATTGTACTGGGGGTCAGTCTGTCTCCCAGTACAATCCACCTAGATCAGTCTGACTGACCTGGGTGGATTATACTGGGGACATACTGACTTGAGGGGGTTATACTGGGAGATAGACTGACCTGGGAGGGATTATACTGGGGGATAGATTGACATGGGGGAAAGTATTTTACTGGGGGACAGACTGAGCTGGGGAAATTATACTGGGAGACAAATTGACCTTGGGGGTTGAAAGGATTATATTGGGGACATGTAAACAAATTAGTGTAGCGCTCAAAATGGTGAATATAAAAGTAAATGAATAAACGTAAAAGGTGAATGTCGATTCAACAGTGAACATGAGTGAATGAACAACCCATATATATATAATTTCATGTGGAGACACTAAGAGATGGTTAATCCAAAAGAATAAACGACCATAGAAAATCTCTCTTGACGTGTACAGGGAAATTGATAAAATATTGATCCCAAAAAGTGCAGTAGAAAGTGATAAGGTTGGCACGCTTACCAGAGACAATGGGCACACATACTATAAAGCAGGTGTGTCAAACAGGAATGGATGAGGATGAACCTCAATGAAATCCACCACAGGAGGACACTGTAAGCAGCATAGGTCCCATCCGATAAACCCCAAAGGTTCCTGGTAGAAAGACGCAGACTCCAAAACCACATCAAATGGTGCAATGATCCATGATGTGCATGAAAAAAAGAGAACTGCACATAGTGTAATACCGTTTGGTATATTTATTGTAAAAAAAGAAGTTTACACTTACAAAAATTCCAGATAAACAAGTAATATGTAGGCAAGTATGCTATTATTCCACGACCGTCACCCAGTATATACTGGGGGACAGACTGACCTGGGATGGGATTGTACTTGGGGGCAGATTGACCTGGGAGAGGATTGTACTGGGGGAAAAACTGACCTGTGTGGATAATAGTAGGGGACAGTTTTACCTGGGGGGAGAGGAAAGGATTATACTGGGGGACAGACTGACCTGGAGGGGATGGTACTGGGGGACTAACTGACCTGCAGAGATTATACTTTGGACATACAGGCTTGGGGGTATTATACTGGGGGAGAGATTGACCTGGAGGAGGATTATACTGGGGGACACACTGAACTGGGGACATTATACTGGGGGGGCAAATTGACCTGGGAGGGAGGGGGAAGGATTATACTGGGGGACAGACTGACCTGGGGGGATTATACTAGGGACAAATTGACCTGGACCTGGAGGGGGGGAAGGATTATACTGGGGAAGACAGACCTGGGAGATTATACTAAGGTATAAATTGACCTGGGGGGGGGGGATTATACTGGGGGCAGACTGACCTGGGGGGGGGGACTGTACTGTGGGGCAGACTGGCCTTGTTTTAATTAACTTTTATTTACCCTTAAGCCCCTTCCACTGTTAACACAATTTGGCCACATCCACTGTTCGCCACAGCAAGCAATGCACATTACTCTTCTACTTAGTGTGTCCAAGGGTGCCCCAGGTATTTTACAATACTAGCAATGTACATGGCTCAAGGAGAACCATGCCCCCTTTTCACTGTGGCGCACTAAGCACACCACATTTTTTTAAATCAAGCAATGGGGCCCACTTATGATCTTGCATACAGGCTCACTGATATCATAAAACTCCCCTGACTAGCTCCAACACTGCAGGCTTTTGGAAGGTTTCCAGGGATACCTCTGTTGCACCCTTTTCTCCCCAGGGCATTGCACCGAGGCAAGTCCTTCTTTGCACAAAGTGTAGGTCTCCCCACTGGGGTCACTCCCAATTCACAGTGGATAATCTCATAACCAGTCCTTATCATCAGTACATTAGTAGTCCAACCATTCACTCCAGCAAAGATAGTCTTATCCACTAAGTAGGTGTTGCCATCTTCCTTGGCTTGCGATGGCTCAGGTTTGACTGCTATGCTTTTCTGTGACCATCTACTTCCTCCATGCACATTTAGACTCCCAGCAAAGTATTTTATCTGGTTTCTAGGGGAGACCTTCTTTTAGCAGAGGCTTTCTAGTATTCCCAGTCATACTCATTCTACTCTTCATGCAAAATCTCTGCTTTGTAGTAATCTGCTTGGTAATCATTTCAGCTTTTGGCCAATCAGACAGTAAGTTACCCTGTACTTTACCAGCAAAACGAGGGATTGGCCAAATTAATCGGCCAATCCCCAGTTGAAGTCCATTAGTGACAAAATGTGTAGGGTGCAGGTGACGTCATCACGCTTTTACACGAGACGGTGGTGTTACAAACATACAGGAACCAATGAGAGGCACATAGAGACGCCGCGGCTCACATTTTTTGAATTTACAGCTGAACATACATCTTAACTTTTGTAAGTGCATTTTATTCATGAATTAAATGATTTGAATATACATACTACACTATGGACGCTTCCATTTTTTATCTTTGAGCATTACTGGACTATCAGCTATCGCTCCGGATGCCTATAGGTTTTAGGGAGACTGTGAATTACAGTCACTGCTTTCTGGTAAGCAGGATACCATACACTTGGGTGTTTCATCTGAAAATCACGCTGTTTATGGGAAGATTGGTGTCACTTATCACTTTCTGGTATTACTTTGGTTTATTCTGAGAATCACTTTTTCACGGACTTCGTTTTTTAATTGGAACTTGAATAGGACTCTGCCTTCGTTTTTCTTTTTTTTGGAACCAAATTATTTTTTTTGTACTTAGAGTTTTAAGGTCTTTTTTAAATATTCTAATTTTAACACTTATAATGTCATCAATTATTTAGCACTACATTCTTTTTTATTTTTCACTTTGTCATACGTTTTTTGTACTGAACTTAAATCCCAGCTGTTTTTCTACACTTTATTTCACCAATTTTTTGATTTATCATAATTTAGCGCAGCGTTAGCCCTAGGGCTCTCTTTTTATAGAAAATTTTAAATGAAAACAAAACATTTTTTTTGACCAATCATTGATTGTTCCTTTGTTTCTTGTGTTAAATATATTCCCTGGCTTAGGTGAATTCACTGAGAAAGCCCTGCATCTAGGGCGAAGCATGTCAGAATAAAAGCAGTTCCTGACGGCTATTTTAATTAAGGAAGAATAATAATAATCTGTATTTCGGTGTGTGGTATTCCTGGTTCTAGTGCAATAACTGCTTCAGTGGAGTTGTGCCAAGCCAGCATCTGAGATGTTATTGTGGAGTGTGAAGCCTGATCTCACATGGAGTGGCTTGTGAAATAATTGATAATATGTGGGAAGGCGTTTGCAGATGATGCTGGGCATTAATGTTAATATATATTGACAGCAAGTCAATGCAGCCAGGTAAAGAAAAACATAATATTGCAAACTCCTGCACTGTACAAAGTAAATAGAAGGAAGAGGCATATTGGGGCCATTATTTTCAAAAATATATATCAATGTACATTAAAAAAGAGAGTGATCATGTGGACTGCTCATAGGCGTGCACATGGGGTGTGCCGGGTGTGCCTGGCCACACCCTAATCACCCTATGTGGCACAGATTCCCATTGCTCCAGAGAAAGGGACTAGGGATTCTCTGTCCTCAGTCCCTTTCTCTGTCTCAAAAGTGAGACATCAGGGGTCTGTTTATATCCCTGATATTTCACCAAAGCCCCCCAACAGGACTGATTAAATTTTTTTTAAAAACATATATATAATTTAAAAAATAATATTGTAAAAAAAATTAATAAAAATAAATTTATAAAAAATAGTAAAATAATAAAAAAAAACTACTGACACTGTCCACTGCCCTACTGACTCCAATTATTGCCCTACTGACTGATGTCCGCTGTCCTACTGACACCATCAAAGGTAAAAAGCAGGAAGCGCCACCTGAGTGTAGTATTAATGTAAAAGGTTTAATAGCAAATTTCATAACACTCACAGGATAGAAGTTAAAACAATGCTTATGTGGTGCATAGTGTCACTCTGGTCTCTCCTGGTGGCTTTCAAACTGTATCCACGGGCTGCTGGGGTAAAGAGTGGTCTGAAACACGTCCTGTGGCCACCAGGAAGTCAAATGGAACCAGCGTGGAATGACGCCAGAAGAGACCAGAGTAACACTATACACCAGATGAGCATTTTTTTACTTCTATCCTGTGAGGCCCCGTACACACGACCGAGGAACTCGACGTGCCAAACACATCGAGTTCCTCGGCGAGTTCAGTGTGGAAGCGGCCGAGGAGCTCGGCGGGCCTACTTTCCTCATTGAACAACGAGGAAATAGAGAACATGTTCTCTTTTCGGCCCGACGAGTTCCTCGACGGGTTCCTTGCTGAAAAGTGTACACACGACCGAGTTTCTCGGCAGAATCCAGCTCCGACCGAGTTTCTGGCTGAATTCTGCCGAGAAACTCGGTCGTGTGTACGGGGCCTGAGTGTAATTTGCTATTAAACCTTTCACATTAATACTACACTCAGGTGGCGCTTCCTGTTTTTTCCCTTTCTTGCTTCATCCCACATAGCCGGCTTTCTCTGAGGATAGCTGCCACCATTATGCTCTATTATAAATATATAGATATGTTTCATATGAACTCATGGACTTTATACCCTAGTTGCATTGCCTATGGACTATATTATTTCTTGTTTTAAATGTGCCTTATTATTCACAAATACACTGTCTTTGCGCCAGTAATCACTGTCATTTTTGTCTACTGACACCATCAACTGCTCTACTGACTGACACTATCCATTGTCCTGCTGACACCAACCTCTGCCCTATTGACACATCCACTGCTCTACTAATGGCCCGTACACACGATCCGAAAATCGGACGACAGATCGTCTGACTTTTTTCGCTCAAAAGTCGCAAGTAGAAATTGAATAGGTTACTAAAGTCACGAAAATTCTCGTACGACAGAAAAAAAAAATCGGAAGTGATGTCATGGGTTGTAATGTATTTTTATTGTATGTTCGCATGACAACTATACCGACTAAATCAGTGGTTCTCAACCTTCTTGTGCCGTGACCCCTTGATAAAGTAAAAGTTGTGGGGACCCCTAACAGTAAAATTATTTTCATAGCGTGGGTTTGAAAGTACCCAAGGCAAGACAAGTAATTTGCACCCCTAACCCGCAGACATTTAGCGCTCCCTGAGTGCCTTCCACTCGTACAGTATTAAAACCCCTTATAGTACATTTTAGGATGTACCACTCTTTCTCTTTGTTCTCCTTTCTTTCCCTTTTATCTCTCTCTATCCTAATTCCTTGTTTTTTTCCCCCCCATCTTTCCCTCTAACTGTTTTTTATTGCTCTCTATTTTTTTTCTTTCTCTCCCTTTTCTTTGTTCCTCCCCCTCTTATTATCTCCCTTCCTGGGAGAACAGTGCGGGCTTCAGGAACAGCCCAGGATTTGGTGACCCCTGGCAAATCATCATTTGACCCCCGAGGGGATCCCGACCCCCAGGTTGAGAACCACTGGACTAAATGACAAACATACGATCTGGTATCGTACGAGGAAACATTTTGTGCTTGTCCGATCTAATAATATCAGATGAATTGTCGTGATTGGCTCTCGAAAGCTCTGTAATAACGATCCGATTATCATACGATTCTTCCTCGGACGACAGTTTTCGTACGATGTTTGGATTGTGTGTACGGGCCATAACTGACACCACCCTATCTCCAGGAGACAAGCATATACTGTAAACTAACACACAATAGAAATAGAAATTGACTCTCTATGTCCTGGGTACATGATGGGCCCATATCTCTCAAAGTGTTATGATGAGTCTCATAGTTGATGCTCAAAGAAGCCACGTGTGATTATTACACCAACTCCTCAAAATAAATAACTTCTAAACAGCAAGTGAAAACTGTCAATGAAGAAAGAAAACTGAATTTCAAAAAATCACTTTGACTTCTGGCTCAGGAAACAACAGACATTCTACTAAAAGAAAAATTGATTCCTTATGTTGCTATTTTTGCGCACACTATTATTTCCATATGCGCTACTTTTCTAGGAAATGAAAAAGTAGGGCGTAGCTTGAAGTCACTAGATCATCCATAATTCACCCTCAACAGCAGAACTCCAAGTATTTATTTTAAACCAAAGACAGTGAAAGAAATGACAATATTTGAGAAGCAAACAGGATGTTACATTTTATGAAGCTGGTGTGTTAATTGTACATCTGATGAGACAGTGCTCATCATTTCCTATCGACAATAATGCAGACTGCTGGAGACAGACGTGTTATTTTATGTGGCTGAGGCTCTGATGTCACCAACTAATCTTGCCAGTAACTTTTTATAAATAGATCTGAATATCTTGGGAAAACCATATAGCTGACGGTAACGTCACACATAAAAATAATACAGCAATAAATGAAAGCCCTCGACAATTTTGCTGGTGGACAGATTTTGAGGCTTTGAGGACATGTACTCTCTTCCTATGCCCCGTACACATGATAGGAAATTCCGACAGCAAAAGTCAGATGTGAGCTTTTGAACGGAAATTACGACCGTGTGTATGCTCCATCTGACTTTTGCTGTCTGGAATTTCCGCCAACAAAAGATTGAGAGCTGGTTCTCAAATTTTCAGACAGAAAAAAATCCTATCGGAAAATCCGATCGTCTGTAGCAATTCCGACGCATGCTCGGAAACAATTCGACGCATGGTCGGAAGCATTGAACTTCATTTTCTCGGCTCGTCATAGTGTTGCACATAACCACGTTCTTGACGGACGAAAGTTCAGAGAACTTTTGTGTGACCGTGTGTATGCAAGCCAAGCTTGAGCTGAATTCCGTCGGAAAAAACATCCAAAATCCGATCGTGTGTACGCGGCATTACACCTACTGGAATATTATCCTTTCGCCAATTCTTCTCACAAAATCATGCCTAGACAACACTTTTTGCTATCTACAGCTAGGACACATACATAGACTCACTCCTCTGCCCCCATCCCTCTACATATATTCTTATGCAGCGTACTAATTACGTTTTTTAAGGGTCTAGAAAAAACTACGTTTTTTTCAACCCGATCATTAAAACGGCCTTGCCTACACACGATCGTGAAAAAAAATGCTCTAGCAAAGCGCGGTGACGGACAACACGTACAACGGCACTATAAAGGGGAAGTTCTATTCGGATGGCCGCTATGCCCTATTGTTGAGACGATATTTAAGAGAATCCAGTGCTCTAGTCAAACATCCCCTGATGAAGTCACGTGATGTGACGAACACGCGTCGGGACAACAGAGCATTCACCAGGAGCAGTACCTGACGGACGGTGGACAAGCGCGGTGTTCGTGGCTACGTGACCGCCTTTAGACTGCCCCATGTGAGTCTTTTACCGATTGTTTTATGATCCAATAAATTTTATTTTGCTGTACGGTTTTATGCGATGTGCCCCCTTCTCTTCTTCCACCCCTGCCTTTCATATCTCGCTATGAGCGGACGGCTCTATGGATGCTAAGGGGAGAAATTGGTAGCAGGAAGAAGACAAGGATACGAGCTCGGCGCTCGTGGAGATAGGCACACGCTCCCTACACACTTTGTAAGTTGTGTAAGTGGACATCTGACCACTCTTTTGCGCAGTATTTTCCTCCTTGTCTTAAAGAGGATAAAGCTACAATACCTTTACCATTATCTTTACATGTATGATCAACTACTGAGATCTGACAAGAAGACATCCACCAAATAGAAAGCTGGTATAGTGATCATTCATTTGGCTCTGTATGTCAGTAGGGAGGTAAGCTGTTTGATTCACCATTGGTGAAGGGTGCACGGTGTGTGGATTTCACCTGATCCGGTACCTCTCACATTTAACTACTTATTCCACCCATTTTCACCTTGAACTTGTTTGGAATTTTGGACTGCACTCCAATATTGTTTGTAGGATTTCACTTTTTGCTTAGTCTTGTTTATTTTATTTTTTCTGACTTCCATCTCCAATCCAAGGTTTTTCTTTTGAGTTGTAGTTTATTAATTATTTACATTGGAAGATTCTCTGTGTGTTCACTGCTATACAGTCTAGGCTAGACTGCACTCACTTAATTTCCGATTGAAGGTCACTTCCATTTGTGTTTGTACACCCCACCACCCCACTGGTCCACGGATCTTTGTCCACTCACCCCTCCCTTTCCCCCTCCCCCATTTCTGGATTTTACAGCGCAGACACTTTCACATATTTTTTCTATTCGGATGGCGCCAACCTTGGGGATGCTTTTGCTGATTTTGTGTTAGTAAAAGACGATTCGCGCTTTTCAGTCTGTTACTGCGTGATGAATGTGCTTACTCCATAACGAGCGCTCCCATCTCATACTGTAACTTGCTTCTGAGCATGCACGTTTTTTTCACGTCATTAAAGCCCACACACGACCATTTTTTACAACCTTAAAAACGACAACGTTAAAAACGTTGTGAAAAAATAGAGCATGTTCGAAATTTTTAATGGCCATTTTTTCGATCGTGAAAAATGCTCTGGAGCCCACACACAATCGATTTTAATGACATTAAAAAAAAATTCATTTTTTAGAACCCTGAAAAACGGTCGTGTTTACGAGGCATTACACGTTTTGAAAACATTTGTAGATCCAATCAACATACCACTAGCCACATTTCCTTGATTTACTCCTCGAATGTCTACTACTATATCCAATCCAGGAAACGGAACTTGGTGTGATGATAGACCCAGAAGATTGGCAAATCATGAGTTAAGATATAGCCAAATGTCCCAAAAATGTACTAATCCCTGAGAACGCATATAAAATCTTATATTGATGGTACTAGGCTCCAACACGTCTGGCCTGCTGCATACCAAATGACCCCATCACCTGTTTTCAACGATGGCCCATGATGGATGGACATGCCCAATAGTGAGCAAACTTTGGATCCAGGTCTATAACCTTATTTGTACTTTACTTCATACTAACTGTCTTAGAAACTACTATGAAGCTCTGCTTTACAAACCCATTGCTGAAATCTTTTGCACAAAACAGATGTTAATTGCTCATATTTTTAGTCAATAAACTTACAATAGCGAGAGCCTTGAAAACTCCTATCTAAGCTTTGGGGTAGTAAAAAAAAATATTAAATGATATCATGCTTAAAGGGGTTGTAAAGGTTCATTTTTTATTTTCTAAATAGGTTCCTTTAGAGCCGGTTCACACTGGGGCGACTTGGGATCCGACTTGAAGTCGCCTCAAGTCGTCCCAAGTCGTGCTGTCGAGAAAAACAATGCAAGTGAATGGGAGCGGTTTTAATACACACGACTCGAGTCGCTCCAACTTCAAAGGAAGTTCCTGTACTACTTCAATCCGACTTGTAGGCGATTTGTACCCATTGATTTCAATGGAAGTCACCTCCAAGTCTGATCACTGTCTTAACTGAAGCGACTTTCCAGGAAGATAACATACATTTCTCAGGCAAACCTCTCCCTCCCCCTCCCTCCCCTAGAGCTGATTGTTGTTTGATTGGCCACTGGAAAGTCTCCTGTCCTGGAGACGACTTCAAGTCGTGTTGTGAAACGCCCCAGATCGCCCTGTGGTTCATGCTCAAGTCGTGTCGGAGTCGCCTCTGAAAGTCGCGCTGGAAGTCGTGTCGCCCTAGTGTGAACCAACTCTTAAGCTAGTGCATTGTTGGTTCACTTACCCTTTCCTTCAATTTCCCTTCTAAATGTTTTTTTTCTTTGTTTTCTTTGTCTGAATTTCTCACTTCCTGTTCCTCCTCAGTAAGCTGTTCTGGCTGACTAAACACCGCTCGGATAATGGGGGCAAGTTTACTGAGGAGAAACAGGAAGTGAGAAATTCAGACAAAGAAAAAAAACTTTTAGAAGGGAAATCGAAGAAGGAAAAGGTAAGTGAACCAACAATGCACTAGCTTAAAGGAACCTATTTAGAAAATAAAAAACTAACCTTTACAACCCCTTTAATGAGAAGTTAACAGTTAACTTGATCAATACCTGCAAAAAATTCCAACCCATGTGGCAATCCCAAGTAACATATAACCATATATCCAGAGTCGAGAATCCACAATTTGATAAAGTAGACACAACAACCCCCTGGAACCCCCCCCCCCCCTATTTTCTTCTCCTCCTTCCAAATCTTTGGGAACAACTTTCTCCTTTATTCTGACCTCTCAATACCACCTACTGTTTTTTTTTTATTTACATTTTTTTGATGATGGTCTCTTATTTTTACTTACAGCCCACAATTACCGTATTTATCGGCGTATAACGCACACTTATGGTCGAGCATGGTCGAGCATAACCGAGTGTACTGCGCTCGGTATATGTCGGCGGCGGCGCTCAGAGACAGCGCGGGAGAGCTCAGAGACAGCGCGGGAGAAGCGGGGAGGACACCACCGAGGCCGCAGATGGATGCCGGACTGGACAAGGCCGCCGATGGACGCCGGGCAAGACACCGACAAACTGTAAGTAACGGTATGTAATTTCACTTGCAACCCAGTTTTGTGTAATTTACATTTTGGATAACCACCGATCGGCAGCATTTATAATTGTGTTCATTCACTTCCCTGTCTAGCGTATATGTTTTTTTTCACATTTAAATACTCTTTGTGAGTAACCAGACAAGTATACATCTCTATTTACTATGGTTCTACTTTGTTACAACTGACATTGCTTACATTTCATGTCAATGCTGTAAATTAATACAGTAAAACCTTGGTTTGGGAGTAACTTGGTTTGAGAGCGTTTTGCAAGACAAGCAAAGTTGTTAATAAATTTTGACTTGATATACAAGCGATGTCTTGATATAAGAGTAGCGTCATGTCTCAACTGAGTATAAAAGAGAAGAGAGGAGCCTCTAAGTGTAGCAATATGGTTACATTTAATGAAGGTACAACATTTAGAAACATATTGCTACACTTGGAGGTGCCTCTCTTCTCTTTAAGGGCCCTTTCACACGGGGCGGATCAGTAATGATCCGCTCCGTGTGTCCACAAAGCTCAGCTGGGATCCTCCGTAAAATCCCCGCTGAGCTGGCAGCTGACAGGGCAGTCCCCGCACACTGTGCAGGGACTGCCCTGTCTTTCCTCCGCTCTCCCCTATGGGGGATCGGATGAACACGGACCGTATATCCGTGTTCATCCGATCTGATCCGGCAGACGGAAGAAAAATAGGATTTCTTCCGTCTCCATCTTTGCGGAGGCGGACAAATTACGGGTGTCAGCGGATGTTCATCCGCTGACACCCGTAATCACATAGGGACCCATGTATGTCTCGTTTTCATCCACAAACGGACGGATGAAAATGCGGACATATGGTCCGTACGTGTGAAAGGGCCCTTATACTCTGAAGCTCCTGCTGGATTTTGCTTTTAATCCACTTGTGGAGGCTTCCATTTGTGGACGGACATTTTATGGTTACGCAATCTGGTCACATTGCTATAATCTTTTTATATGGACTATAAACTGAAGGACTTTCTTTCTTATGGGGAAATTTGCTTTGATATACAAGTGCTTTGGATTACAAGCATGTTTCTGGAACAGATTATGCTCGCAATCCAAGGTTTTACTGTATTGGCTGTTAATAAAACATCTGTAAAAAGAAAAATAATAGAGCAATACAAATACATTTTTATACCTTTGAATTATTATATTCACATTTTTATATATTTTTTTCATTAATTTTTCTTAGTGTAGCCATAGACAGACAGATCTTTTTTTAATGACAATGGCTTATATTGCACTTCTCCTGTCACTGCTTTTTTCTTGGATTCTTTGGTACGTTCATAGATTAAAGTATGGCCATAGTTTGCAGAGGAGTGTGATGTTCATGAATTTTGGCAATGCATTTTTGGAGACAAAGGCCCGGATTCACAAAGCACTTACGCCAACGTATCTCGAGATACGCCGCGTAAGTGTAACTATGCGCCGTGGTATCTGTGCTCCGTGCCCACAATCTGAGATAAGCCTAAAAATAGGCTTCCTACGACCGACGTAACTTACCTACGCCGGTGTATAGTGGGCGCATATTTACGCTGGGCGCATTTGCCGCTCCCATTGATTTTCTATGCACATATACAAATGAGGGAGATACGCTGATTCACGAACGTACTTGCGCCCGGCGCATAATACACGCGGGACGCCGGACGTAAGTCGTACGTCCGGCGTAAAGTTATTCCCCCTATAGGAGGTGCAACTCATGCAAAGGTATGGATCATGGAACACAAGCCGTCGTATCTTTTGTCGTTTATGTTGTACGTGAATATGACTAGGCGTAGGTTACGTTCTAGTCGTAGGCAGTGATTCGACGTATCTTAAGCAGTTGTTTCAACGTGATTCTGAGCATGCGCACTGGTATGCGGCCACGTGATGGCGCATGCGCCGTTCATTTTAAGTACTTCTATGGTGCTTGGCCCATCATTTGTATGCGGTCACGCCTCATTAGTATGGCTCACTCCCACTTCCACCTACGCTGGCTTACGCCGAGGAAACCCAGCGTATCTTTAAGAGCGAGTGGGAGCGAGTGCTTTGTGAATCCAGTGCTTGCCTCTGTGCGCTGCATCGGCGTAGCGTATATTAGATACGCTACGCCCGCATAAATATGCGCCGATGTATGTGAATCCGGGCCTTACTGTATATTCCTAATAAAACGTTAAAGCGGATCTCCACTCTAAAGTGGAGTCCCGCTGATCGGAACCCTCCCCCCCTCCGGTGTCACATTTGACACCTTTCAGGGGGGAGGGGGGTGCAGATACCTGTCTACAGACAGGTATCTGCACCCACTTCCGGCCCTACGATACGGGCAAAGGACGGGTTTTTTCCTTCCTTCCCGTCCGTCCCCCGTTGTATGCTGGGAACACTCGGCTCCCAGCACACAGCGGGAGCCAATCGGCGGGCGCAGCGCGACTCGCGCATGCGCCGTAGGGAACCGGGCAGTGAAGCCGGAGCGCTTCACTTCCTGGTTCCCTCACCGAGGATGGAGGGGGGAGCAGCAGGGTGACGAGCGATTGGCTCGTCATCTGCTGCGATCGGCGCTGGACTCCAGGACAGGTAAGTGTCCTTATATTAAAAGTCAGCAGCTGCAGTATTTGTAGCTGCTGGCTTTTAATATATTTTTCCCGTGGCACATCCGCTTTAACATAGATATAAAGCCTAACTGGATGACATTAATTTGCAAATTTTTGTATCATATAAAACTGCCTATTATTCTAACAGTAAAATACAGTTTTAATCTTTTTTTCATCCTTACATGCATCTCAGTGCTGCTGATCTCTTCTAGCCTCTTTCATCCATGCATATAATGGGCTGCAAATCATTTGTCTGAGCCACCTCCTGATAGTGACAACCCTTGACCATGCCTACACAATATGCAGTATGCTGTTTATGGCAGGATCATCACCAGGCAATATTTAAATGAAAGCTGCAGATATAAAAAATATTATTTGAGATTTTTGTGGCTGGGTTTACATCTACTTTAAACAGAGACTTTGATCCCTTTTTATGGCTGATGGGTTTATGTGGTATGCAATCTGTTGATATAATGCACTTTCACACTGACATCACTCTCTCCACCACGTTCAATCATAGAATCAACGCTGTATCCTGACCTAGGCCAACAAGGCCCAGGCTTAGGGCAGCACTTTGCAGGGGGGCATCATGGAAAGAGTCCCCGCCGGCTTGCGCTACACTGTTAGTGCAACGCAAGCTGCTTCTAATTTTGACTGTCCTATCAGCCTGGACCACAAACCTTCCTCACTGTGCTATATGTTTTCTGCCGCACCATTGGCATGGTTATATCTTCTTAGTCCTGTCCATAAAATTATCAGAAATTTGTGCTTAAAGTAGAACCATAGGCAACACTCTTTTTTTCTTTCATTTTAGATAGAGTAAGGGAGGGCTATAGCCCCTGACAGTTTATTTTTTACCATCCCTGTCCCATTACGGAGACTTCCCTTCACTTCCTGCCCCATAGCCAAACAGGAAATCTATCCCAATTAAAGGGGCTGTAAAGGTAAAAGTTTTTTTACCTTAATGCATCCTATGCATTAAGGTAAAAAAAATCTGACAGCACTGCCCCCCGAGCCCCCGTTTTACTTACCTCACCGTTCGAAAGTCCCGGGCGTGTGCTTGTCATCTTGTTCGGTTCCCAGCCTGGCCGTTGATTGGCTAGGCTGGGCAGATTGATAGCAGCGCAGCCATTGGCTGGCGCTGCTGTCAATCACAGCGGATGACGCGGTGCGCCGGTGGGCGGGGCCGAGTGATACAGTCGGCGGCTATGCCCGCCGCTGTATCACGGGAGCGCGCTCGCAAAAGCTTTCTACCATGCGAGGGAGCTCGCATGAACGTGGAAAGCTTTTGCGAGGAGGAGCCGAGACAGCCGCCGAGGGACCCCAGAAGACAGGATTCTGGGCCACTCCATGCAAAACGAACTGCACAGCAGAGGTAAGTATAACATGTTTGTTATTTTAAAAAAAAGTATTAGTATTAGTGGGAGGACTAGTGTCCCAAGGGCCAGATTAAGGTAAGCGAAGGGGTCGATCTGGCCCCCTGGCCACAATTTAGAGACCACTGGTATATGCACAAGTCCGTGCTGGACAAATGTAACTATGTATAAAATATCCATACCTGGAATTCTTCTTTATGTCTGTATATACTGCAGCATGTCCCTTATAACCTGCATTAACTGGCAGGTAAAAGAAAAATGAAGGTGTCCTATTGAATTTCTTGATTTACATTTATCTCATGGAACCGACTTACTAAATAAAGTATGAGGTGGGATGAGAAGTAGTAAACTTTTGTTCCCTTCAAAAATTCAACCTGCACATAATTAAAGGTTGGTGTGAATGCAGGCTCACTACACCTTACTACTTAGTAAACTGGTCTCACACAGTAATAACCATTAAAATATACATTTGGATCTGGATGTGTTTAAGTTAATCTGTCGCATGACTGTGCACTGGGGCCATACCAATGTGCCTGGGCACACCCTGATCCAGGGGGTCAGCAACTCGCCGATCGTGATCTACCCATCAATTGTGGGCAAGTGACAGGTAGACTGGGATCCTTCCTTGCCAACCCTGGGTACCTGGACAAAAGTACTTTGGACCACTGAGCAACAGTCCAGTGTTGCTTCTCTGAAGCCCAGGTCAGGCGCTTCTGCCGCTGTTTCTGGTTCAAAAGTGGCTTGACCTGGGGAATGCGGCACCTGTAGCCCATTTCCTGCACACGCCTGTACACGGTGGCTCTGGATGTTTCTACTCCAGACTCAGTCCACTGCTTCCGCAGGTCCCCCAAGGTCTGGAATCAGTCCTTCTCCACAATCTTCCTCAGGGTCCGGTCACCTCTTCTCGTTGTACCACATTTTCTGCCACACTTTTTCCTTCCCACAGACTTCCCACTGAGGTGCCTTGATACAGCACTCTGGGAACAGCCTATTCGTTCAGAAATTTATTTCTGTGTCTTACCCTCTTGCTTGAGGGTGTCAATGATGGCCTTCTGGACAGCAGTCAGGTCGGCAGTCTTACCCATGATTGCGGTTTGGAGTAATGACCAGGCTGGGAATTTTTAAAAGCCTCAGGAATCTTTTGCAGGTGTTTAGAGTTAATTAGTTGATTCAGATGATTAGGTTAAGAGCTCGTTTAGAGAACCTTTTCATGATATGCTAATTTTTTGAGATAGGAATTTTGGGTTTTCATGAGCTGTGTGCCAAAATCATCAATATTAAAACAATAAAAAGGCTTGAACTACTTCAGTTGTGTGTAATTAATCTAAAATATATGAAAGTCTAATGTTTATCAGTACATTACAGAAAATAATGAACTTTATCACAATATGCTAATTTTTTGAGAATGACCTGTATATATAAAAAATATATATATATTTTAAAATGTATGTTTGCATTTATGTTTGCATTTACTGTGTGTGTGTGTGTGTGTGTATATATACATATACATATACACACACTTGTGTGTTTTAGCTATCTATGATCAAATGTTTTTACAACAAGAAAGCGTGTTAAACTATATATATTATTTCCCTTTTTTCTCATTGGATTAGATGAATAATAAAAGTGTAGCTTGTTGGGGCCTATTCAGTCCAGCCTGTTGAGATGTGTCGACACACACATTAACCACCTGCGGACCGCCCACCATACAAATCCTGCAGCAGGGCGGCTGCTCTGTGCCAGATCACGTACCTAGTACGTGATTTGACAAATCAAGGGTCTGGGCAGACCACTGTTTTGTGAGAGGGGAATATACTGTACTGATCCTGTGTTTCTGCTATGCAGGAACACGTATATTTACCTTCCCCTAGTAAAATAACCCCCCCACAGTTAGTCAGCACTCCCAGGGAACACATTTAACCCTTTAAGCATCCCTGATGTTGACCCCCTTCCCTGCCAGTGTCATTTGAACAGTGACAGTGCATATTTTATTAGCACTGTATTAGTGTCACTGGTCCCCAAAAAGTGTCAAAAGTGTCAGTTAGATGTCCAATTTGTCCGCCACAATATCGCAGTCCCACTTTAAGGCCGTGTACACACGGGCAAACATGTACGATGAAACCGGTCCGCCGGACCGTTTTCACCGTACATGTCTGCCCGGGGCTTTCTGTACGATGGCTGTACTAACCATCGTACAGAAAGCCGCGCGTAAACAATACGCGGGGCGTGTCCACGGTGTCGCCACGTCGATGACGCGGTGTCCCCGCGACAATGACGCGGCGACGTGGGCGGGCCTGCCAGTTAAATGCTTCCACGCATGCGTCAAAGTCATTCGACGCATGCGAGGGATGGCGGGTGCTCGGACATGTACGTTAGGTCTGTACAGACGACCGAACATGTCCGAGCGGGCAGGATTCCAGCGGACTGTTTTAAAACAAGTCCAGGAATATTTGTCCGCTAGGAAAAGGCCCGGCGGGCAAATGTTTGCTGGAATCCTGCACGCTCGGGCCTACACACGACCGAACATGTCTGCATATACTGGCCCGCAGACCAGTTTCAGCAGACATGTTTGGTCGTCTGTACGGGGCCTTAGTCGCTGATCGCCGCCATTAAAAAAATTTAAAATTAAGAAAAATATTCCATAGTTTGTAGACGCTATAACTTTTGTGAAAACCAATATTGGGTGAACTTATTGGGTGAACTATACACTTATTGGGTGAAAAAAGGAGATACATTTATTTGGTTACAGCTTTGCACGATCACACAATTGTCAGTTGAAGTAACGCAGTGCCGTATCACAAAAAATGGCCTAGTCATAAAGGGGGTAAATCTTCCAGAGCTGAAGTGGTTAACGTGCAGTAACTTTCTTATACCATTTTTGACATCCTTGCATGGCCCCGAACACACCTAGGGTGAGTTCAAGGACACTCGCCCGAGCCCGCACCCACTCCAATGCCATACTCGGACACAGCAGCTGTGTTCATGCAGTCATTATGTCCCAATAGACAGGAATGGGAATGCCCAGAGGGGGAAGCATGGAACGCCTGTGCATCTACGTGCTGGTAAACCTGACCCTGTACAGACCACTGATGTAATCGTCCAGTGTGAACAAGGCCTTAGTCACTGACCCAAAACAATATTGTAGGTCAACAATCGCCCAGAAAATTCTGAGGCCAGAGGATTAGCATGGCAGCTAGGCAACTAGCATTTATGGAAGGAGGTTAGCAACGGCAACCTTCTCATTTTTTTTTTATTCAGATTTACTTTAACTTTCCTAGAAGCAGAACTAAGCCTGCCAGAAAATTCTGATTGCAGCAAGCACAATGTAAAGTCAGTATTTTTTTTCTTTTCGTAACCACTGTCCGACAATTCAACTAGCTACATCCCTATTCATAATAATCACCATGTTTAAACATATGTCATAAAAAGTTAAAACTGGAATGTTTTTTTCCGGCTAACATGTGGATTATGTATATTTAAAGAAATTCCTATACTGTTAACATGTAATTTTCACTATCTGTTTTATCCAAATTCTGTGATCTGACAAAACATAGGAAATAAGATTTACACTGCTAGCATACACTGTTTAACTCCAGTATGAAATTACACCACATCCTTCAATACGGTTTATTTTTCCTGTTGTTTATTATATATGACAGCAAAAGGCACTTCATTTTGCAACCATCTAAATATACAAACCATTGTGGGATCCTGTTTTCTTGCAAGATAGCTTTCTAGAACTTTCTACTAGTTCTACCTCTAAACAAAAATCGAACTTTTTTCTGGTTCAAATATTTTATTAAAGCGGGGGTTCACCCGAAAAAAAAAATGTAACATTAGATTGAGGCTAATTGGGGGAAGCACAATCGGGTGTTTTTTTTTTTTAATCAATGCAGTACATACCTTTTTAGAGATAGATGTTCTTCGCGGCTTCCCGGTATGATCTTCGGGACTGGGAGTTCCTTTTTGATTGACAGGCTTCCAACCGTCGCATACAGCGCGTCACGCGTTGCCGAAAGAAGCCGAACGTCGGTGCGACTCTATACGGCGCCTGCGCACCGACGTTCGGCTACTTTCGTAAACTCGTGACGCGCTGTATGCGACGGTCGGAGGCCTGTCAATCAAATAGGAACGCCCAGTCCCGCAGTCCATACCCGGAAGCCGCGGAGAACATCTATCTCTAAAACAGTATGTACTGCATTGATTTTTAAAAAAACACCCGATTGTGCTTCTAGCAACTCGCCTGAATCTAATGTTAAAAAATAGTTTTTTGGGTGAAACCCCGCTTTAAGTTAAAATATAGTTACAGAAGGAAAAACGTCAAAAAATAAGTTCAAAATGCAGCCAACAACATAAGGTATCCAATAAAGAAAGGGAACATGGTAGCATTGATACATACAACATTTATGCCTAGTACACACGTGCGATTATTTCATCGGATAAAAATCTGATGTTTCTTCTGACAGAATTGTGCCTTGTATACACACGCGCAGACAAAAGTCCGCCCGTCCAAAGCGCGCTGACGTACAACACGTACAACGACACTATAAAGGGGAAGTTCAATTCCAACGGCGCCACCCTTTGGGCTGCTTTTGCTGATCCCTGCATTAGTAAAAATTTGGTGAGAGACGATTCACGCTTTTCAGTCTTCGTGCTCTTCAGTCCATTGCAGCGTGGTGAATGTGCTATCTCCATTACGAACGCTTGTTTTACCAGGAAGAGCGCTCCCGTCTCATACTTGATTCTGAGCATGCGCGGTTTTCTGCCCCGACAGATGGATTTCCTGCTCCGATTTTTGGCCTGACGGGAAAAAAGAGATCATGATCTCTTTTTTGTCCGGCAGTTTTCCCGTCGGCCGCGTGGAGCATACACACGGCCGGAATTCCCGACGAAAAGCTCTCATAGCAGTTTTCCCGTCGGAAAAAACGGTCGCGTGTACGAGGCATGAGACTGGGTTCAGACTAGAGCACGGAGCTGCTCACAGCAGAGGGTTTTTGGCTGAAACGGACCAAAAGACACCCAGGACGCCTATGTAATTTGCACCGAAGCCACTCCGGAGATGTGTGAACCGGCTCAATAGAAAGCAGGTCAAAATCTCCTGCTATGCGAATTGGATGCGGGGAAACCCTGCATCTAATTTGCAATGGTGTGAACCCAGCCTGAAGGTTCTTACAGTAAAATCTAAATAACAGGCAAAAAGTGAGGAGTAGGTAAGCCATGAGAGTAATACCAGGCCAATATATGGAAAAAAAATACAATCCAGGGGGTTGTATGAACCAATAGTAGCTACAAAGAACCCTAGGTTGGGTAAAAAAATTGAGGCTTGGAGAACTGTATAGGCTGGTAGTACACCAGTAGGGGAGGCTGCAATAGGCCTAAGAACTGTAGGAAAACAATCTTGTCATGCTCCGCAAAGCCGTAAGCAGCAGGGAGAAAGTAAAGTTTACATATTGCTGACGTAAACATGAGAAGAAGGAAAACAGAAACCAGAAAAATTAGACAAAAGGGGGAAAAATAAAAAATAAGAGGGGAGAAGGGGAAAAGGGGATGGGATAAGAAATCAATGGCTTAGAGGGAAAAGGATGAGGGAAAGGTAGACGGTGGGAGAAGAGGGAAATGGAGGGGTCCCTGGAGGAAGGTAAGCAAGTTGGAGAGGCTAAGGGCACCCCTGCTAGCTTACTGATCAACTAGATAAGTTACAAATTGGCTGCTAGATGATTATACATTGCTTGATTACCACCAGGGCGGCTGATAGGGGGGGACCACCAGCCCTCCTGTAGGGGGCCCCGGCACTCAGAGGGGCCCAGACAGCAGGAGGGTTGGTGGAGAACAATCTCCCCCCTCTACCTCCCGCTGGCTTTTAGCTGCTGGGTGAGAGACATGGAGGGATAATGAACCTGGCCTGCCGCCAGAGACATGTCCGCTGACATCCGATCCGGCAAAATCAGATGGATGGCGACTCGTCCCCATCCGACCATGGCAGATCGGGTGAGATCTGATGAAACCGGACATGCTGTCCGGTTTCATCAGATCTCTCCATAGGAGACAGCGGCGCTGCACAAGCCCCTCCCCACTCAGTTCTAGCTATGCTGAGAACTTAAACTGCTATCCTCCAATGATCAGATTTGTCTTGACATGCCCCCCTGCACAGCCTTTCACTTGGAAGCTCAGTGTGTTGCTGATTCTCCTCCCCCAGCACGTATGCAGCTGAGAACAGAGGGAACAGAGGGTATGTGATCACAAATAAAAAAAGGGAGAAAGGTATTTATAATTTTTTTTTAATCTACTGTATACACAAATGTTTTGCTTTTAATTTCTATTAATTTCTTTCATTCCTAAATTGAATGGGTTGTTATACAACGTGATCGTTTACAACCACTTCAAGGCCCTGAAATGCAGTCCATTTTTTTAAAGTAGACAGTCCAAGGCATTTAGTAGGAGCCAGATGAGTTTTTTGAAGTTGTAATATTTAAATTTCACAATTTGTTGGAAAATAAAGAAATTAAATAAATGTTTTTTTTTCACAAAGTTTTCTCATGCGTATATGTACAATTAGACCCCAAAATACATTGTGCTATGCCTTCTGAGTATGGGGATACTACATGTGGGAGACTTTTATAACTTTAATCATAACTTTTATAGATGCATAGAGGGGCTCGGAATCCAAGGAGAACCTGTGCACTTAAATGTTTATTTGTAATACAAAGATTGCATTTAGACAGTAAAAAACTGCAGTTTAAAAGATTTAGGCTGGGTTCACTGTACGTGCAAATTGGATGTAGCTTTCACTGCATCCAATTCACATGACATGTGAGTGTCTCAATGGAGTCGATTCACACACGTTCAGGATGGACGCACTGCGGATTACAAAAAGATCCTGTCCTTTTTGGGCACGGTTCAGTTGCAAATTCAGGCAAAAATTCAGCCCTGAATCACACCCGAGCCGGTGAACAGAAACAAACGGGACCCCAGGCTGGAAACCGCGGCTACAGATACAATGCACAGAATAAATGAGTATACCCCAACAGATTTGCCAGAAAACCTTTACTTTCCTTTCAGTATCAACATTTTCTATGGGACTCTATACTACAAAATGCTCCCACAAATGTGGGCCATTGGTTGCAATCAAGATTTGTTAATTTGCACACACAAAACTAATTCAAGACCATATTGTAAAAATGAAAACGCCCCAATGAAAGTCAAAATTTTAGACAACAAAATCTCAATTAACACAAATTCAACTACAGGTGAGTCGAATTATTCAATAAACAGGTGTCCAGCAGACAGTTGATTAAAAAAGGCCGTTACTTAACAAAGAAACCCCTTCCCATTTCATGCTGTCAGCAATGGAAGAGAAATGTCACAAGGCCTGACAAAGAATATAATTTATTTACACAAGGTTAAGTCTACAAAAAGATCAGCAAAACTTTACTCATCAGTCAGAATACTGTAGCAAAAGTTATACAAACATTTAACAAAGATGGAACTGCAACCATCTCACAAAGACATCCGGACCCTCCACAAAAGTTTTTTTTTTTTTCTTACCACTTCAGACTCCGCCAAAAGAGAGGACACGAGACTTGCTCACGTTTGGGTTGCTTACAATGGTTTTGCATCATTTGTGGTACTCCATTAAATCTCATTAACTTTTTTCTTCTTTTTTTTCCCCCATCTTCTTCCTTTCTTTTCCTTTCCCTTTTTTCTCTCCTTCCAATCAGAGATTTTCCAATACAAAAAATCAAAAAATATATCCATTTACAGACATTTAGGGATGAAATTAACAAATAGACTTCTGAGCCATTTTATCCCTCTTCCCTCCCCCCCTCCCTCCCCCTGCTACCTCATCGTTCCTGCACTTACAACCGTCTTTATATCCTTCCTACCTTGGCCTCTATTGGGTCTATGCCCTTAAATTTTCTGCATAACTCCACAATTTCTTGAATTCCCTCCACTGTTCCCATTTCTCTTTTTGAGCTATTTTACCTTCCTATAGACTATTCCTGAGACCTTCCATGTTATACGTCTCCTCAACCAAATCGATCCACTCCCATATAGATGGACTTTCTACCTCCTGCCATTTTTTGGGAATCAGCCTTTTGGCTGCATTTAGGAGATGTAGTACCAAAGACTCTTTATAAGATTTTACCGCTTCCGCACCTCCATGGAAAAGTACGGTCCATGGATCATTCTTTATTTCCTTCCTGGTGATATCTTTTATAAATCCTAAAAAAAAATGCCCAATATTTTTTCACTTTTGGGCATTTCCACCATAGGTGGGCCATGATACCCAGGAACTTGCAGCCCCTCCAGCAGTCGGCTGACTGGCCCTCTTTAAATTTACTCAATTTGTCTGGTGTTATATACCAGCCTGTTATACACTTATAGCCAAATTCACGTAGGCGGGCACAACGTTAGGCAGGCGTAGCGTATGGCATATACGCTACGCCGCCATAAGTCAGAGAGGCAAGTGCTGTATTCACAAAGCACTTGCCTCCTTAGTTACAGCGGCGTAGTGTAAATGGGCCGGCGTAAGGGCGCCTAATTCAAATGAGGAACAGTGGGGCGTGTTTTATGTTAATGACTCGTGACCCGACGTGATTGACGTTTTTAACGAACGGCGCATGCGCCGTCCGTGGACATATCCCAGTGTGCATTGCTCCAAAGTACGCCGCAAGGACGTATTGGTTTCGACGTGAACGTAAATTACGTCCAGCCCCATTCGCGGAAGACTTACGCAAACGACGTAAAAAATTTAAAATTTGACGCGGGAACGACGACCATACTTAAAGGGTCACTAAAGGAATTTTTTTTTTTAGCTAAATAGCTTCCTTTACCTTACTGCAGTCCTGGTTTCATGTCCTCATTGCTCGTTTTTGCTCTGATGTTGCTGTAATTCCTCTCTGTTCTGGACACTTCCTGGTTGTCTGGCTCCTTATGAAAAAAGTCATGGGAGAGTTTAGTTTCGTTTTCCTAGCCATGACTCTCTATGGCACTGTCCAGCACAGAGGCATAAAATAACATGCGGTAATGCTCCCCCAGGTGGCCACAGGTGGAATGGCACATCCTCAATGGGAGCATAGCAATGGGGAGAATCATGGAAGATAACGCCATGTCGGGAAGCCTGTGGAAATGGCGACACCCACCCCACATGGAGAGGGGGGGGAGGAATGAGGTGGGGAGCATCAGTGTGCACCCAGGACATCAAAAACATAAGAGATACAAAGTACAAAGTGAATAACCCCAAAGGGGTATGGTAATAGCATATACATTCAAACATTACATTAATGAGTGAATTACTTAACTGGTAAAAAGCTATAGGCTAGATGAAAAGATGGGGTCATTTATTATGGCAAAGATGGGTGTTGAGGCGAGTTGACCCAAAAATATGTATCTTTGGCTTGCAATTTTTGGACAGTCCTTTCGGAAGGGGAACATAACTTATGGAACCTATAGGTACACAACAAAGTGATAGCCTATATACCAAAATTGTAATATACAGTAGACCTAAAGTTTGGACACACCTTCTCATTCAAAGAGTTTTCTTTATTTTCATGACTATGAAAATTGTAGATTCACACTGAAGGCATCAAAACTATGAATTAACACATGTGGAATTATACATAACAAAAAACAAGGGAGGGGGCGAGCAAGACACTCCACACCAGGGAGAAAGCCTGTGTAGTTACAGACAGAAGAACAGGAAGTGAGGATTTCTCAGAAGAAATAAGGACATTTAAAAGCAAAATCGAAGGATGAGGTAAATGAAGGAGGACTACACTAAGGTAAAGGAAGCTATTTAGGGGGGAAATTGTACCTTTAACAACCCCTTACTTTCATATAATGAGCTAAACAAATGTTCTATAAAACTCAGTTTTGTAAAACTTTTGGAATTTGGTCATTTGTTCAATGAGATATTGATTAAAATCGTACTTTTCAAAAAGGGTGTACTTATTTTTGCTGAGCACTGTATGTGGACCCAGCCTTAAACTATAGAAAAAAATAAAGCTGACCCCAAAACATTATATTTTGGATCTCATACATTTCATGGCTTTGTTTCTGCTCCTCTAGATGCTTTCTATCACCCATTCTTTGCAATAACCAGCATACTGTATGTCCTCCAAAACCAAACACTTAAATATAGGAAAGCATTCTTATAATTACTAATTGTTTATTTTCAAAAGGTACATGAATTGTTTATGTATCATTTTAAAATAATTATTGCAGAAGTGGTTTTATTGAAATTAATAAAATAAGAGGAGCTGAAATTATTCATCAAGCAGTACATACAGTTCATGTCAACCTTATAAAAAAAACATCTACATTTCAATGAATAACAACTTTTTGATCCAGACAAAATCCTTCTTTCATGAACAAGAATGTTAGGAAATGGACTCGTTCATCCCTGAGCACAGTAACCTACATTTTATTTTTAGATGTTTTGCAAACTGGCAGGCACTATGACTGGCTCACCAAGGTCACATTGGAGCAAGGACAGCGGGGGAACAAAGCCACAAGTTGTGGCACATGCCACTGACCAACTTTATTTGGGATGAGGAAGCGCGGAACAAGCCTAACCCATGGTTGACCTGAAGAACCCGCAACCTAGACCTAAACTGTGAAAATTCAAAAGTGCAAAAGGAAGTTAAGCGGACATATGCCTCTCTCTGCATTAAAAAAGAGCTCTAAAAGGACTTTAATTATATTTAAATATTTAGAATATAGCATTAGATTGAAAACAAACCAAAATGTTTCAAAATAGGACTGTGTGGCTGGTACTAAATAACACCTTCATTTATCGTTTCTTTTCTACAATGAGGGTTGCTATAAGGGTTGCTATGACCTTTTATTCAGATTTTTTATGTCTTTGGCATGTCATATGAATTTGAATCATCTGTAAATTGTGCTTAAAGTGCTTCTAAAGGTTTACATTTTTTTCTTTTAAATTACAAACGTTTTACTTGCCTGCTCTGTGCAATGGTTTTGCACAGAGTAGCTCCGATCCTCTTCTTTTTGGTTCCCCTGGCAGCACTCCTGGCTCCTTTGCCCTGCTGAGTGCCCATTAGAGCAGGCTCGCTCCCAAGCTGTGCACCTGTGAATGGACATTGTCCATTCACACACAAAGTGAGGCTTAAGGGGTTGTAAAGGTTACATTTTTATTTTACTAAATAGGTTCCTTTAACCACTTTAATACCGGCCGTCGTCAAATGAAAGCTGAAAAATGGCCTGGGCAAGAAGGGGGTGAAAGTGCCCGGTATTGAGGTGGTTAAGCTAGTGCATTGTTGGTTCACTAACCTTTTTCTTTGATTTCCCTCCTAAATGTTTTTTTTCTTTGTCTGAATTTCTCACTTCCTGTTTCTCCTCAGTAAGCTTGCCCCCATCATCTGGCTGGGGGTTAGTCAGCCAGAACAGTTTACTGAGGAGGAACAGGAAATGAGATACTCAGACAAAGAAAACAAAGAAAAAAAATATTTAGAAGGGAAATTTAAGGAAAAGGTTAGTGAACCAACAATGCACTAGCTTAAAGGAACCTACCGTATATACTCGAGTATAAGCCGACCCGAATATAAGCCGAGGCACCTAATTTTACCACAAGAAACTGGGAAAACCTATTGACTCGAGTATAAGCCTAGGGTGTCCATCTGCATGCCTCACTGTGCCTCACTGTGTCCATGTCCATGCCTCACTGTGTCCATGCCTCACTGTGCCCATGCCTCACTGTGCCCATGCCTCACTGTGCCCATGACTAGACTTACGTTTAACATGGGAGTATATAGAAGGGGTGCCTTGCTTTGAAAAATTGTACCGTAGGTCCCTCAGACAGCAATCTTTGCACACTTGTAGAGGATAACTGGGCCTTTATGTTAGCCAAGTTTGGGGTCCAGGGGACCTACGGCTGGCCGGTACCGGGTCCCCAAAGTCTGGGAGATTAGGCACAAAAAGGTGACTCGAGTATAAGCCACGGGGGGCATTTTCAGCACAAAAAAATGTGCTGAAAAACTCGGCTTATACTCGAGTATATACGGTATTTAGAAAATAAAAAACAAACCTTTACAACCCATTTAGCCCGGCTCTCTCCTCATTTCCTTACTGGCTGTGATTGACAACAGCAGGAGCCAATATATAACACACGTATACAGTATCTCACAAAAGTGAGTAGACCCCTCACATTTTTGTAAATATTTTATTATATATTTTCATGTGACAACACTGAAGAAATGACACTTTGCTACAATGTAAAGTAGTAAGTATACAGCTTGTATAACAGTGTAAATTTGCTGTCCCTTCAAAATAACTCAACACACAGCCATTAATGTACAAACCGCTGTCAACAAAAGTGAGTACACCCCTAAGTGAAAATGTCCAAATCGGGCCCAATTAGCCATTTTCCCTACCCTGGTGTCATGTGTGTTACAAGGTCTCAGGTGTGAATGGGGGATTGTTAAATTTGATGTTATCGCTCTCACTCTCTCATACTGGTCACTGGAAGTTCAACATGGCAAAGAACTCTCTGAGGATCTGAAAAAAAAGTATAGTTGCTTTACATAAAGATGGTAATACAAAAAAGATGCCACTGGGGGGGCGTGGTCTGGACATGGACGAGTAGAGTCGCACATTTGTGGAGCTCCCGGTCCGGCCCGGCCTATTACAGTGATATTGCAACGAAATTGACCAATATTCCCCGGTATGTTCTCTGCTGGGAAGCGGAAGGGAAGGAACAAGTGGAAGACCCCTCCTAAGCCGCTCCAGAGCGGTGAAATCCGCAAATTTTTCCAGACTAGCAGCGGGACCCCTCCGGCCACCAACATGGCGGACGACACGAGGCACAACTTTATGGATGCCCTGCAGACAGGAGCTCTCTCCCCACCCCCTGACATCCTCCTCCGCCACTGAGATGGACCTTACTACACCAGCGGCTTTCTCTGCGGAATCACGGGACCCACAGGAGCGGCATCCCTCCCTGCTTACCTTACGGGCTGACGCGAAGCTGCGGGAACTGCTCCGGGCGATCCCCACGAGGTCCGACTTTGAGGCCTTGGCCACCAAGCTGGAGACGGCTCACCGCAGGGAGATCGCGGCAGTGAGAGGCGAGGTGGAGACACTGTCGGAAAGGATGGGGATGGGGGAGACTTCGGTGGCTGCCATGGAGAGACGGATCGCAGCGGTGGAAGCTCAACAATCCACACAGGCAGCGACAGTCCTCACGCAGCAGCTTCAGTTAGAAGAAATGGAGGACCGCAGCAGGAGGAACAATCTGCGGCTGAGGGGCATGCCAGAAGCTACGGAGGCAGAAGACCTGGCGGCATCGGTACTGGGTATATTCCGGGACCTGCTGGGGAGTGAGTTCCCAGCTGGCATGTCCTTCGACAGGATCCACAGAGCCCTGGGCCCCCGCTCGGATGATCCGGACAGACCCAGGGATGTGATTTGCCGCATCCACCACTACGCGCAGAAGGAGATGGTGCTGCGGAAGGCATGGGAGAAGGGAGAGGTAGATTTCGATGGCGCCGCACTCCGCATCCTCCTCGACCTGTCTAAGGCCACCCTGCAACGCAGAGCCATACTGAAGCCGGTACTGGAGGTGGCCCGAAGATCTGGAATCACGTACAGGTGGGGGTTCCCTCTATCAGTGACTTTCAAGAAAGCCCACCAGTTCTTCACTCTGCGAATCTCATCAGACCTGCCTGATCTTTTCCTGTTCCTGGAGACTGAGCCCTTCGAGATCCCCGACTGGCTGCAGCCCCTACATCGCCCAGCTCCCCGATCCGGTCCACCGGGACGCCGGAGAGGCAGGTCACCCAGGCCACAGAGAGATCGCTGCAGATCAAGGCACAACCCGGCCGAGGAGTCAAGAGAAGCCTGATCACTACCGGCCGTGAGGTGAGCCCTTTGATGTGTTCCCTCTATCCCTGCCTACCCTGATGGTTGTATTTTTTACCTTATTTTTTCTACCTGCCTTTTGCTTTATTTTTTTCCCCCCTTCTTTGTCCCCCTCCCGTGGTGATTGTTTTTTCCCCCTCCCCCCTCTCTGACCGATCGCTGTTTTGACCCCCCCCCCCCCCCATGCCAGCCTTCTGGATCCTCTCCTGCTATCCAGCCTTCTATTACTGTTCATCCCCCCCTGGAGCTCTGGGGGGATTTGGCCTGGGGGGTGGCTCTGCTGATGGGAGGAGTTGGCATTCCCCTTCCACCCTGCAATTGGATTTGGGGTTGTCCCCCACCCCGCTCCGGCCGGACTGACCCTCAAGGCGCCTCTATGCTGAGTCACAATGACGCTAAGCGACGGCACTGGGAGCTCTGTACACGCCCGCTGGATCTTTGAGACTCCGAGCCGTTTGCCGGTCGAGCAGGCCCTGGGGTGGGTGCGGGGGTGGGGAAGGGGAGGGGGTGGCGTCCCGGATCTGCTGCGGCGGCTCTGCTGGCCTGGGCTGGAGATGGAACCCCACGGTGTCCCCTTTGCTGGGGGGGAGGGTTTAATTGTTTTTCTTTTTTTTTTTTGTGCTGATTTGAGCCTGTTTTTTTTTCTGCTCCCCCCCCCCCCGTTTTTCCTGCTTCTGGCTTGGTGATACTATAGATGGAGGGGGGGTGACGGGGTCGGTCTATGCAGCCAGGTGACGAGCGATGGAGCCAGAGATATATCTCACGGTGCGATCAAGGTACTAGATGTGGAGATGAGATCTCACTGATGGGCTGTGGGGAATTGACTGCATGGATTGACTGTATCCCCCTTGGGAAGTCATTGGGACCAACGTACTATGCACATGTTCCTATGTTAATGGCTTATGAGGGGCGGGGGCTTGTTTGTTTGTTTTTTTTGTTTTTTTTGGGGGGGATATCTATCTATCTCCTGTATTGATCTCTGGGGTTGAGAGACTTGGGGTAGGGGGGTACGGTTTGTGTTTGTATTTGGGCTTGAAGCGGTAACCACGCGGTGGGTTGATAGGTGGCTGGATAAAGTTCTATCATACCAACGTTTGATTTTCCTTCCCATACTATGTTGTTTTTTTTAGAATGTGTGGGGTTTTGTTTTACCAGTAGTTATACAAGTGCTACATCTGTGTGTTGTTTTTTTTTAGAATACTTGTAAGTTCTGTTTTGTTTTTTGTGTGTATTTTGCCCCTTTTTTTTTCCTTCTCTCATCCCCCCTTTTCCCTTTTTATTTGCTCTCCTCCAATTCTTTCACTCTCTCTCCCCTCCATCTCCCTCCCCTGCCCCCCACTCCCACTAGTAGCTCAGCTTCCCCCTCTACTCCTCCCTCCTGCCCACGCGCGCATCCTCCCCCCTCCAGCACCTGACTGTGCTCTTCGCCCCCCCCTACCCTCTCTAACTACTCCCTTCTTTGCTAACTTCCTTCGAGTGACCCGGGGAAAATGGACAGTCTCCACATTTTTTCGCTGAATGCAAAGGGACTTAATGTGCCCGAAAAGCGTCGGATGCTCCTCAATGATCTTAAGAGGATTAAAGCAGACGTAGCATTCATACAAGAGACGCACTTCAGGACTGGGGGGCCCCCGTGCTTGAATAGTCGTTTCTACCCCTTTGTGTATCACGCAACTAACGAAACGGCCAAATCTAAAGGGGTGTCCATTCTTGTATCTGGAGAGGTACCTTGGACGTGTGGCGACACCCTGGCGGACGCCAGGGGTCGCTATATGTTCATCAAGGGGACCATAGAGGACACGAAGGTGACGTTCGCCACTTTGTATATACCCAACGACCGACAAGACACCTTTATACATGATACCCTGGACCTACTAACAGACTTTCAGGAGGGACAATTGATTGTGGGAGGCGACTTCAACATCCCGCTGTCTCCATCAATAGACACTTCGTCAGGACACTCTTCCGTACGCCCGAGAACGCATAAACGCGTCTCCAGGGATCTACACAACGCCCAACTGGTTGATGTGTGGAGGTTGCACCACTCAGGGGTTAGGGACTACACTTTTTACTCGTCTCCGCACAAAGTATACTCGCGGATAGACTACCTTTTCGTCCCTCATGGCCAGTTGGAGGCAGTACATGCACCAACGATCGGGAATATCACGTGGTCGGACCACGCACCTATTACCATGCGCTACGATCTTACAGAGACCTCGAGGTCCAGAACACGGTTTTGGCGCTTGAACGAAAGCCTACTTCAGACACCGGAAGTTCTATCTGAGGTCACAAACGAGATGCAACATTACTTCAGAACTAATGACACTGATAACTGCGACCCAGGTATTTTGTGGGAAGCACATAAATCAGTGATCAGAGGGATACTGATCAAATGCGGCGCGCGGGTCAAACGGGAGCGAGAGCAGCAATTGCTGGGTCTCTTGGATAAAATCCGCGTGGTGGAGTCCACTCACAAGCGGACACCTACGCCCTCTCTGGAGGCAGAATTGCTCGTACTCAGGAGACAGACGGTAGACTTATTTCAATACAGGGCTAAAGCGGCACTACAATTCTGCCGGAAACTTACATACGAATCTGGTAACAAATGCGGAAAGCTACTCGCCAGAGCAGTTCAGAACCACAGGCTTAAAGCGTTTATACCTCACATAACTGCACCTTCGGGACAAAAAAGGACTCTCCCCATCCATATAGCACAGGAGTTTAGGACCTACTACTCCTCCTTGTACAATCTCCAGACCGGGACCCCCAGCGAAACGACAATCGACGCTTATATCGAAACCTCGGGACTACCCCAACTCCCAACGACGTTGAGAGCGGACTTAGATGACCCTATCACTATAGAGGAACTGCAGCGAGCGGTGGGTGACATGAAACCCGGTAAGGCGCCGGGACCAGACGGATTCACCTTACAGTACTACCGGACTTTCCTCCCGTGTCTGGGTCCCCATATGGTGAAGATGTTTAATGGCCTCGGGGAGGGGGGAGCCTTCCCTAGAGATACTCTGCGGGCACATATAACCCTGATACACAAAGATGGTAAGGACCCGACGGCGTGCGGAAGCTACAGGCCTATCTCCCTGTTGAACACAGACCTCAAGCTGTTTACCAAAATCCTGGCCAATAGGTTGACTCAATCCATGCCGGATGTTGTACACTGGGACCAGGTGGGTTTCATCCCCTCCCGAGAGGCGAGAGACAACACCACGAAGGTGATGAACCTGATCCACGTGGCGACCAAGTCCAAAGTGCCCTGTGTCTTCCTCAGCACAGATGCTGAGAAGGCATTTGACCGGGTTAACTGGTCATTTATGTTCGCCGTTCTCAGACGTATAGGCGTAGGACCTAAGATGCTTCAATGGATCTCTAGCATCTACTCCATACCTACAGCCCAGGTCAAAGCCAATGGAATTCTTTCAGAATCCTTCCCCATTACAAACGGGACCAGACAGGGATGCCCGCTCTCGCCCCTGCTCTTTGCCTTGGCTTTGGAGCCGTTTCTGTGTACGGTACGCGCACAGCCAGACATTACAGGGATCACTGTGGGAGACGAACAGTACAAGATCTCCGCATACGCGGATGATCTCCTGTTCTCCTTGACCAATCCGGTGGTATCCCTACCGAACTTGCTGCAAGAGTTTAAAAGATATGGGAATCTGTCCAACTTGAACATAAATTTTGACAAATCGGCGCCGATGGGGGTTAATGTTCCCCCCGCGAGATTGGGCTTACTGAAGGCCCAGTTTAAATTCAAATGGTCTGACTGCTCCCTCGGGTACCTGGGGACTCGGATTCCTGGAGACTTGAGGCGCACCTTCGATCTTAATTTCCCGCCATTGTTGGCCAGGGTTAGGGAGCTGTTGAAAGACTGGACCAAGGGATTGCACTCCTGGTTCAGGAGGTGCAATCTGATTAAGATGTCAATCCTGCCCAAGTTCCTGTACTTGTTCCAAGCATTGCCGATCAAGATCCCATCCTCATTCTTCAAACAGGTGAACTCCATCTTCATTGACTTTATATGGGCTGGCTCCAAGCCCCGTCTACGTAGGAGCCTCTTGACGCTGCCAAAACATCTTGGAGGGCTGGCCCTTCCAGACGTGTGGAATTACTACAGCGCAGTTCACCTGGGAAGAATTATAGATTGGAACCGGCATGGTAAATTTAAGCTCTGGGTCCATCTGGAACAGGCACAGGCGGAGGTCCCGTTGGGGGGGCACCCTGGTGCGCTGACCGACTACCCTCAGACATGACTTCCCACCCGGTTATTGGCACTACCCTGGGGGTGGGGACGGCAACCTTGTTCTCATCCCATCTCTCGTCAGGTAAATCTCCGCTATACCCGATTTTGGGGAACCCAGCGTTCCCTCCGGGACTGGAGACAGCGGAATACGGGGCACTGACATCGACGGGGAGGGTTCGAGCCTCCCACTTCCTGGAGGGGGATCATTGGCCTTCTATTCAGGCCCTGACTAGAGATACCGGTCAGTTTTGACTCCCGTTTTGGAAGGCGATTCGCCTGCACCACATCCTACACTCTATTGCGAATCCAGCGCACTATCAGCGGGAGCTAACGTCCTTCGAGGAGTATTGCAGGGATGAGGGGACAATGCCGCAGGTGTTGTCCAAAACGTATGAGCTGCTTAACTCCCCTCCGACACAGCCTGACTTGCCCTTTCTGCAGAAATGGGAAACCGAACTACAGTGTTCCTTTACTGATACCCAAAGACAGAAGATAATTCGCTTTTCCCTTAAAAAGTCGATCTGTACAAAAATTCAGGAGCTTAATTATAAGATCCTGACCAGGTGGTATTATACCCCTCAGGTCTTACACAGATTTTTCCCCACGTCCACCAATTTATGCTGGAGATGTCTAGCGGAGGTAGGAACGTTCCTTCACATCTTTTGGTCCTGTCCCAGATTGCAGCACTTCTGGTCAATGGTCGGTGAGATCACTCAGAAATTCACAGACCACGTAATAGTGAACGACCCGGCCTTCTTCCTGCTCCATGACACTCCAATCCCAGAGAGGACTTACAAGAAGTCAATTGCACGGCATCTACTGAATGCGGCTAAGTCCTGCATTCCTCTCAAGTGGAAGAAGAGGTCGCCCCCGTCGGTGGGTATGTGGCTGCGGAGGGTGGAAGATATTAAGCGGTTGGAGGACCTGGTCCTCACGGCTCAAAACAAGCAGGAGAAACATTCTCAGGCATGGAGACTCTGGAATATGTATATCTATTCAGATGAAGGGTCCGAAATGCTCGCTTCATAACTTGATCAGGAGAAATGGCCCCGCTGTCTGTGACGGCAGGGAACCTAATCCCAACCCTGGGTCGCCCCTTCTTTCCTCCCTTCTGGCCTCCCCCCTCTCTTTTTTCCCTTTTCGGTCCTCATCCTTTTTCTTCATTCTATGGTTATTTATCTTTCCCTACCCCCCTCCCCCTTGGCCTCTGTTTACTCTATCCCCGTTGCTCCCCTGCTAGCGCTTTCTTTCTCTTTCTAGCTAATGACAGGTGAGACCTGGACAGGGCAATTGAACCTTAGACAATCACGAGTTAGTAGCGCAATCTGTCCGATGTCTTTTGTAGCACAGGCCAGCGTAGGGGGAGGAGGTTATCTGGGTAGCCTCGTGATATAGGGCCGATATTGTCTCAGGTTATGCTTTGTGCACTGGAGAATATCTGGTCCGTTCAGGGATAAGAATGCACGTGATTCTTACACCACCCCTTCTGGTGGAAAGTACCGTATTGTAATTGTAATTTTTCTTGTATGTATGTATGTATGTCTTGTATGTTTTGTAAGAAAATAAATACAAATTTATATTTGAAAAAAAAAAAAAAGATGCCACTGCCTCCATCTATAGCTGGCCATCGCAGAAAGGAGCATTGGAAGGCTACAAAAGATATAAACAGGGCCATAAATGAATCCATGGGAAAAAAAGAAAGCTCACGTACCGACCAGCTCGCAGACAACCAATTAAACCTGTTAAACAGTATGCGTTAAAAGCATTTGCAAATGCATGCATAAGCCACAGAGCCTCGCCACGGCACCCTGGTATCTGTGGTACCTAACACTAACTTATGAGTGTCCCCACAGTGAGGCACATTCCATCTTGATGACTAGGTGAGGGTAGGTGGATTTAAGGGGAGCCCATCCCTTCTTTAAGGTACAGGAGCACACTGAGCATCCAGCACATAGCTCAATGGCTGCAAAGGTGTCAGTGTGTTGCCTGACCAATACACACGACAGTAATACAAAAAAATATTCCACCGCGCCCATCTATAGCTGCAAACAGTTTGCTGAAGACAAGCAGACTAAGGACATGGATTACTGGAACCATGTTCTGTGGTCCGATGAGACGAAGATAAACGTATTTGGTTCAGATGGTGGTGGCAACCAGGTGAGAAGTGCAAAGACAAGTGTGTCTTGCCTACAGTCACTTTTCTGGATCTACATGAGTGCTGCTGGCACTGAGGAGCTACAGTTCTTTAAGGGAACCATGAATGCCAACATGTAATGTAACATACTGAAGCCGAGCATGATCTCCTCCCTGGGTCACAGGGCAGTATTCCAACATGATAACGACCCCAAACACACCTCCAAGATGACCACTGCCTTGCAAAAGAAGCTGAGGATAAAGGTGATGGACTGGCCAAGTATGTCTCAAGACCTAAACCCTATTGAGCATCTGTGGGGCATTCTCAAACGGAAGGTAGAAGAGCGCAATGTCTCTAACATCCACCAGATCTGTGATGTCATCATGGAGGAGTGGAAGAGGACTCCAGTGGCAACCTGTGAAGCTCTGGTGAACTCCATGCCCAAGAGAATTAAGGCAGTGCTGATAAATAATGGTGGTCACACAAAACATTGACACTTTAAACCCAATTTGGACATTTTCACTTAGGGGTGTACTCACTTTTGTTGACAGCGGCTTAGACATTAATGGCTGTGTGTTGCGTTATTTTGAGGGGACAGCAAATGTACACTGTTTTACAAGATGTACACTCACTCCTTTACAATGTAGCAAAGTATCATTTCATCAGTGTTGTCACATGTATCTCACAAAAGTGTAAATATTTTATTATATCTTTTGTATATATATATATATATATATATATATATATATATATATATATATATATATGTGTGTGTGTGTGTGTTAATGTACATGTATTTATCAAATAATATTATTATTATTTTTTTATTATTATTATTATTATTATTATTATTAGTAGTAGTAGTAGTATTAGTATTATTATTAATAATTTCAATATTTATTTAAATTAAAAAAAGACATAGCCAATAAACAGGTTCCTGGAAAAAAATCTTACAGACACTAGAATGGAAAATAATTAGCAGATGGTTTATATATATTTTAAACCATTTTCCAGTTCCTCAAATGTAATTTAACTCTTGACTAGGGTTCACTGAGTATATTGTATGTCCTCAAATTATTGTCGATTAAACTATACCTTAGTGTCAACCTGTTCAACAAGACCACAGTTCACTGCTTATCTGAAGAAAAAAGTAGCACTATAAGCATCCACTATTTTTATCCAAGTTACATCTAATAAAATGATGGGCTTCATTGTTGATATTTTGCTCTTAAAATGCACATTAACATTTTGTCACTGTGCATATAAGTCATATAAACAACATAACCCAAGGATACCACTGAAAAATACTTGTATGATAGGTTGACTCAATGTCAACAGCCTCCTGTTGGGATTGGTTTTATGCAAAAGCAATAATTATCTATGTGTGTAATTTAGTAAGCTAACTGAGATTTCAATGTTGTGGTGTCTCTTTTTTCAGAAAAAAACACAGGAAGCAAGTTAGCGTTTACAACAGAATTTGTTAAATCAGTTATCGTAAATGGCTAGTCATTTCAGACTGGTAAAATGTGTTAATAAATAATCATTTATACTAAGTTTTCCTTGCAGATTATTTTTCAGAATGCTTTACACATGTTGACAAAACTATAGTAAACCCTTTCTTAAAGGGAAACTATGTTATTATGTTTTAGATCATTTTTATTTAAGTGTTTAAAGTGGAGGTCCAGCGTTAAAATAAAATAAAATTAAAGTCAGCAGCTACAAACACTGTAGCTGCTGACTTTTAATAAGGACACTTACCTGTCCAGGGTGCCCGCAATGTCGGCAGCCGAAGCCGAGCAATCGCTCGGGTCTCGGCTGCCCCTCCAACATCCTCGGTGAGGGAATTAGGAAGTGAAGCGTTGTGGTTTCACTTGCCGGTTCCCTACTGCCCGGCACTATGTGAATGGGCGGATGTCTACTGGGACACACACAAGGTCCCAGAAGACACCACTCCCCATTTCCCAGAAGGCAGCGTGAGGAGGAGAAGGAAGAAGACCACCGCAGACAAGGAAGTGGCAGATTAGGACGATCTGCCTAGTAACAGCCATTTCTAGTAAGTATAAAAAAAAAATTATTTTTTTTTCTATTTTTTTGTAGCCTTTTTGGTTATTTTTTATTTTTTTAGGGTGGACCTCCTCTTTAACAATTTTTAAAACATAGCGCCAGTTATAGCTTTGAAAGAATAGGGAAGAGTTAACACTTATTTCCAGATGTCCAGGGGGATGCACTGTGATGTAAGGGAGAGTGGGGGACTCAACTTCTGATGGTGGGGTGGCTCTTGACATCTAATGTAAGGGGAGGGGATGCGCTGGACATCTAATCCTACAGATACAACCGGCCCTTTTGAGGGCAATCATAATGCTGATGCGGCCCACAATGAAATTGAGTTTGACACCCCTGGTCTAGGGCATTTCTGACTGTGAAGAGTATAGGAACTTTTACCAATTCCCTGTTATGTGGTAAGAAAAAGTGTGCTTGACCTTACTTAAAGTGCAAATGCCCAACATAAAAGCGTTGTGTGTTGTTCTGAACAGAGTGAACAGAGTGAGGCCCCATACACACCATAGAATCTATCCGCAGATAAATCCCAGCAAATGGGTTTCTGCGGATAGATCCTATGGTGTGTACACTCCGTCGGATATTTATCCGCGGAGAAATCTCCCCTGGGATGGATTTCCAGCAGATGGATATTTGCTGACATGCTCAACAAATCCATCTGCTGGAATCCATTCCAACGGATGGATCCGCTCGTCTGTACAGACTTACCGGATCCATTCGTCCAAAGGGATTCCCCGCACGCGTCGTAATGATTTGACGCATGCGTGGAATTCCTTATATGACAGCGTCGCGCCCGTCGCCGCGTCATAATAGCGGCGACGGCGCGACACGTCATCGGCAGAGGATTTCAGCGCGGATTTCAATGCGATGGTGTGTACACGCCATCGCATAGAAATCTTCTGAAATCCTCGAGAGGATTTATCCGCGGATACGGTCCGCTGGACCGTATCTGCGGATAAATCCTCTCGTGTGTATGGGGCCTGAGAGTGATACCGTTGTGTTACAGAATAAGAAATAAATAAATAAATACATTTTATATATATATATATATATACTGTATATATATATATATATATATATATATATATATATATATATATATATATATATATATATATATATATATATAGTGGTTAGCAGTGGTTGGAAAGGCAGAAGGTTTTTTATTTTAATTTATTCTATGCATTAAGATAAAAAGCCCTGTGTGTGCAGCAGCCCCCCTCAGCCTCCATAATACTTACCTGAGGTCATTTTAGATCCAGCGATGTCGCATGAGAGACTCGGCTATCCGGGACTCCACTCCTCATTGGCTGAGACAGCTGGCTCCCACCGCTGTCAATTACAGTCAGTGAGCCGATGGGGAGAGAAAGGGGGTGGGGCTGGGCCGAGGCTCTGTATCTGAATGGACACAAGAAGCTGTGGCTCGGGTGCCCCAATAGGAAGCTGCTTGCTGTGAGGGTACTCAACTGGAGGGAGAGGACAGCAGAACCGAAGAAGGACCTGAGAAAAGGAAAATCTGCTCCACTGGAACCCACTGGAACCCAGGTATACCCATCTGCCCAAAGTCTGACCAGAAGTGGTCTTCATAAAAGAATTGCAGCCAAAAAGCCATACCTCTAATGTGGAAACAAGGCTAAGTGACTATGCACAAAAAAATAGGAACTAGCTTGTCGAACAATGGCAGCAGGTGCTCTCTGGACTAAGGAGTCAAAATTAGAAATATTTGACTGTAGCAGGAGGCCGAAGGGCTGGAGAGTGGTACAATAATGAATATCTGTGGGCAATAGTGAGGCATGGTAAAGGTTCTTTGCAAGTTTGTGGCAGCATTTCTGCAAATTGAGTTTTAGGTTTGGTCAGGATTAGTAGTGTCCTCAAGTACTTTAGTGGGGTCCCAGCTAAAGTTTGGCTGGGGGACCTCTGTTCTATCCTCCTGGAGCATTCCTAGAAAGTACCTCAAAGATCCAAGACACAGGCTGTCGTATTACTGAAGTTGACTGACCCTGCACAAGTAATTAGCAGCCTTCTGCAGACTTTCCTTTGCTCTCCTGGAAGATGCATTCACCCTGAAGTCTTAGTCCCTCACCTCCCTCTCCTTCTGTGTATAACCTGTGTATTGATGTATTGTATCTATTGTACCATTACCAAGCTCCATGTTTTAGTCCTTATACCAGCATTTTTCTTAATTTCCATACTTTTGTGGCACAAAATGAGATCCACTTAGGGTGTCTACTTTCAGCTGTATCACAGCTGGGATTTCTATCTAGTATGCTAGTAAAGGATCAGCTCAGGCATGTTCAGATACTAATGTAGCGCCTGTGTACTTTCAGTACAGGTGCTATGTTAAATTTAGAGGGGGATGAGAGAGTTACTTTGCTCTCATTCATGTTAATTTGGTTAAATTGGGTTTCTTCCAGGCTGGGCTGTCCTGTGGGTTCATTCTGTGTTCCAAAGATACATTTCCATCATGGGAAAGCAGGTGGCACCAGAGGAGGTCAGGCAGAGGCGCCTTTCTCCAGCAGCCAATCAGAGGAGTGTTTCCCTCGCGGAGCATGCTGGGGGAGGGCATTTATTGGGCAGACTCCATTTTGTGGGGTTTGTTTTTGCCAGTTCCTGGTTCTGGTTGTGGCACCCACCTTTAGGGTGTGCACACATCACGGGCCCTGGCGAGATGGCCTACTACGTGTAGTTCCCAGTTCTGGGTCCTCATGGCCTGGAGCAACTGAAGCTGACTTACTGGGTCCCCACATCCTATGAAGGAGATTCCAAGCGAGTTATGCTGTTCAGTGGGGAGTCGGTCTGAGGTGAGCCCGGAGGCAGGTGATCCAATAGGGCTTAGACAATCCATCGGGGATCTGGGTAGCCGGACACTGAAAAGTTGTATGCTGCAACTTGTCAGTCGGTGACCCCAAAATCAAGAAGTCTACCTGAGGGAGATTCAGGCAAATTATATTCGCTGAGAGGATTTGCTCTATTATCTACGTTCCTGAGTGGAGGGCCTGTGGCAGCGGTTCCACTCCTAATTCTAATTCCATTAGAGCCAAGTCGGTGGCAGAGACTTGTTCCTTCTCAAAGTTCCGAGTGATACTCTGGCTGCCAGGTCGGTGTGAGAGGCCTGTCCAGGTACACTATACCCACTCTGGAGTGGCGACGTGAGTTAAAGTCCCATTGGAGGCAGGACTGCTTCCGTTATCCATAGGCCTGAATCTGCAAATTCTCCTTTCACCAACCTATTTCTATCTACCTCAAGTTAACTGTTTGCCATGTTGGGCGAGAAATAAAAGCACAGAAAACGACACACTGCTGTTTGGACATTCCATTATTGCATCATCATCATCATCATCCCTAGACACATCACAGGGGTAACATAACATGCCGTCCCAATCTAACCAGCGGCTCCTGAGGGGGTAGCGCTACACTAATACAAAAAAACTCACCCAAGCTCTACTGCTATATGAAAATTGATGAGCGGAGTTGGTGTACCAGCTGTGTAGTTCACTGTGAATCCATAATAGAAGAAATAGCCAGCAACCCAAGCCCCACAGCTGCATGTATACAAGGAGTGTGTACAGTACATGCATATCCTATCTTCGGTCCAGCATATTATTATATATTCCATGACTGATGGTCTGCAGTAGCTCAGTTGGGTTCAGACTAGTATCTGAACATAATAGAAGAAATTTCCGGCAGCCCAAGAGCTTCTTCTTGCAAAATGTATTAAGCACAACAGCAATGCACAATCCACATAATGCTAACGTGTTTCGGCCCAAAGCGTTCATCATAGCATTATGAGGAAGGCTTTTGCTGAAACGCGTTAGCCTTATGTGGATTGTACATTGCTGTTGTGCTTAATAAATTTTGCAGGAAGAAGCTCTTGGGTTGCCGAAAATTTCTTCTATTATGTTCAGATACTAGTCTGAACCCAACTGAGCTACTGCAGACCATCAGTCATGGAATATATAATAATATGCTGGATAGAAGATAGGCTATGCATGAACTGTACACACTCCTTGTATACATGCAGCTGCGGGGCAGGGAATGCCTCAGCCACTAATGATTGGCAGTCTGCAGGGGAAACTTCCTGGTGGGATAGCTCAGGTGGATTTGGTCTAGTATTCAAACACATCTGAGCTCATCTCTGCTAATTAACTAGGACTATCTGTTCCCATACTGGTAGCTCAAAAGAGGCCTTTAGGAGAGCTGCTGTCAAATTGTAAATTATGATATGAGATGACTGATGAGCAAGCAACACAATGCAATGCAGTACATGTGTTCCAGTCTCAATGTAAAATTTACTTTGCAAGAATTGTTTTTACTTAAAGTAGTATGAAAAATTCAGAGCTAGTTTAATGAAGCATCAGTTGTGTTGAAAGTCTGCCAGGGAACATTTTATTTTTTCCATTTATTCACCATATTATGGCAGGCTACCAGGATTTCATCACTTTCCACCAACACAACAGACAAACCTTAAACTAAGGTGGGATTTAGTGAAGTTACACATGCACAGTTCAGCAAGAGCTGAACTACAGATTTTAATCTCACGTCGCTGGGCAATTTATGTACATATACCAAATCACTAAAATTGCAACTTATTAAAGTACAGCTTTTGAAAAAACATTTTTTTCATTTTAGATAGCGTAAGGGAGGGTTATAGCCCTCATCAGTTTTTTTTTTTGCCATCTGTGTCCCATTGCGGAGATTTGCCTTCACTTCCTGTCCCATAGCCAAACAGGAAGTGAGAAGAAATCCCTGCAAATTAAAGCGGTGTTCCAGCTGCGATTTTTTTTTTTAAGTCAGCAGCTACAAAAAAAAAAAAAAAAACACTGTAGCTGCTGACTTTTACCTATCCTAGGCACCCCTGATATCGCCCCCCCTGAGCCCGATCCCTTGATCGAGGCAGGTCCCGGGTGCCGCCATCCTCACTAAGGGAAACAGGCAGTGGAGCCTTGCAGGTATAATGCGCATGCGCTGGTGACATCATGAGATCGAAGATTGCTCAATTTCTGCAGTACAACACAGGTTAGACAGGTTGTAAAGATGTAAAGACAGCATCTGGTACATTGTTCATTACCTATTTCAGTGAGAATGAGGGTGGCACGTTACCTCTATCTTCCCGCCGTCTAGGGTACTGGATGAGAGCTGCAATAAAGTCAATGTCCACACGACAGGTGTCTTTTCTGTGCTTTTATTACCCAACAGGGTAAAAATGGTAAATAGTAGAAAGGTGAAGGGATAGAAGGTATGGAAGGTGACAGATTCAGGTGTAACTGGTTCCTGGAAACAGTCCTGCTTACAATGGCAATTTATCATCGCCACTCTAGCCAGAGTGGGTATAGTGTATCTGGATAGGCCACTCTCACCAGCCTAGCAGCCAGAGTGTCACTCGGAAACTTTAGGGTGAAGTCTCTGCCACAGACCCTCCTAAAGCTGGAGATAGTTTTGGTCCAAAATCCTTCTCAACTGGATTCAGCACCCGGATCTCCTTCAAACAGCTTTAGTTTGGTCAGGAACTGATAGGCAACCATCGTCCAGTCTCTCAGAAACGAAGTGTCCTTCGATGAGCAAGTAGGCCTCTCCTGAGACACCGGCCTCGTGCTCGGTATCCCCCAGACAGGTTCTCCATCGATCGGCTTCCTCCCACAGGACGGATAGCCCAGGACCACTTCTAAATTGTAGAGGGCCACACATGGCGGTGGTGGGATGACTGCCCAGGTGGATGGTGGCAAGGCGAAGACCCAAAACCAATGGCGTCTGCCCCCTAAATAACCCCCCAGCATGCACAGTGAGGCAATTAACCCTCCTGATTGGCTGCCGAGGAGAAGTATCCACACGACCCTGACTCCACTGCTGCCACCTACCGTCTGGGGATGCCTGAAAGCAAGCATGGGCACACAGTACAGCCAGAGGTGGAACAGAGGCCTTACATTTTGCCAAATAAACATTGTCAGAGGCAACTAACTCTCTGACCCCCTCTAAATTTACAGCAGCACCAGCTATGAAAGTAGCCAGGCGCTACATCTACGTCACATATCATTACCCGCACAGTATGGAGATGGCGTGAATCTGTGGAAGAGTAAGAATGATCTCCAGGTGTCCTCTGTCCTGTCCGGTTTGCGGGGGGAGGAGCCTCCACACCAGGGAATATTCTCTGATATACGAGAGTACAGAAGAGAGGAAAAGAGAAACACTTACAGCATGACCACCTACTGACAGATACCCACCCATAACCAGAATTAGGGTGAGGAGTGTTTTATGGTCAGAAGAATTGCGTGGTTGGGGGAGGGGGTTTCTGTGATCAGAATCTAGGGGTGGACTGGACCGAGATGGTGGGAGGCACTTGCTGGGTGCATCTGGTGGCAGGTGACAGTGGCAAGTGACACACTGAATCTGGTGGCAGGTGACGGTGGCAATGACACTCTGCATCTGGTGGCAGGTGACGGTGGCAAGTGACACACTGCATCTGGTGGCAGGTGACAGTGGCAATGACACGCTGCATCTGGTGGCAGGTGATGGTGGCAAGTGACAAACTGCATCTGGTGGCAGGTGACGGTGGCAAGTGACACACTGCATCTGGTGACAGGTGACGGTGGCAAGTGACACACTGCATCTGGTGGCAGGTGATGGTGTCAATGATACGCTGCATCTGGTGGCATGTGATGGTGGCAAGTGACACATTGCATCTGGTGTCAAGCGACGCGCTGCATCTGGTGGCAGGCGGCAGTGGCAAATGACATGCTGAATCTGGTCGCAGGCAATGGTGATACGTTGCATCTGATGGAAAGTGACAAGCTCAGGGTTCCCACTGATTCTGCATTCTGGTGAGTTGAACTATTTCATTATATATTACAATGTAGTAATAGAAATAATGTGATTTGATCATCCTGACACCATATTAAATATGGTGTAGGGATGTTTTCAGTGCTAGCACCAACCATTCACCCATCAAATCACCCCCACTGCTGAATTCCCTGTCAACCCTGAGACTACATTGCCCCTGGTCCTTGGCAAAATTGTTCCTGAATGGCAGTATGGAAATGTGGTCACCCTACCGGGGGGCAAGGTGGCAATTTTGCCCCGGGCCGCTCTGATGCCCCATACAAAGGCTGCACTACTTCCCTCAGATCCTTCCCAAACTCAATAAGTATCCAAATCGCGCGATTGCGTATAGTTTTATATACTGTTTTTGTGCATGTTTGCAAAATTAAAGTGGGTCAGTCTGGATGAAGTCCAGGGTGAAATTTTTGTCCCAGTCCAGCCCTGGATGATAAGCATGATCTCTGGGTAAGTCTAGATAAATGCTGGTAACTTGCTAGATCATATAGACTCTCACCATCAACTCCGGGTGGGTAGGTACATAGAAGAAGAAGCAATAATATCTAGTGCTCTCCATAATCTTTTTTAAAGATTTATTAAGAATATGAAAGGTGCACTTACAAATAAAGCACTGAGCCTCAGTACAAAGGATGCACAGCATATCTTAGTGTACTCCACGAGAATAAGCGTGTAGGACGCGGGTGACATCACAAACAATAATCACTTGGTTCCCTACGCGTTATATCCCAAGGGGAGGGGACTTTATCAGCGGTGTTACTGAGTGACTGTAAGATGGACGTTGGGCTGGGCAGGCCGATGGATGAACCACAATTTTTAGCAACCCAAAGGGGACATGGCTACATCCCCAATAGGACAGAGATGGCAAAAAAAAAAAAATCTGACAGGGGTTATAACCCTCCAAAATTGAAAAAGAAATTTGCAGACAAAATTCTTTTTTTGGACCAAGCTGTCCTAAACAAATATTTCCTTTACTAATTGCTGCGGCCAATGAATACAATCAATTAATACAAGGCTTCCTCTAATTGGCTGAGTTGGAGATTTTGACATCATCTGTCCTCCACTCTACCTCAGCAAATCAGAGGAAGTCTTGTATCTATATATATAAAACTCAACGTGTGTGTGTGTATGTATGTTCCAGCATCACGTCCAAACGGCTAAAGATATTAAAATGAAACTTGGCACACATGTTACTTATATGTCAGCAACAAACATAGGATAGGTGGTTTAACCCTTACCCACCCTCATTTGCCATGGTCGGGGTTTTTCTTTAAAGTCCCATTCAACTCTATGGGAAATACATGTTACTTCATAACTTCCAAACGGCTGTACATATTTCGATAACACTTGGTCACATGTTACTTATATGTCCACTTAAACTATAGGATACTTAATTTATCCCTTAACTACCCCCATTTGTGAGGGTCAGGGTTTTTGTTTAAAGTCCCATGCAAATCAATGGGAAATGTATGTTCCCACATAACTTCTGTACACCTGGAGATATTTCAATAATACCTGGTACACATATTGTCCAAACGACTAAAGATATTAACATGAAACTTGGCACACATGTTACTTATATGTCAGCAACAAACATAGGATAGGTGGTTTAACCCTTACCCACCCCCATTTGCCATGGTCGGGGTTTTTCTTTAAAGTCTCATTCAACTCTATGGGAAATACATGTTACTTCATAACTTCCAAACGGCTGTACATATTTCGATAACACTTGGTCACATGTTACTTATATGTCCACTTAAACTATAGGATAGTTAATTTATCCCTTAACTACCCCCATTTGTGAGGGTCGGGGTTTTTGTTTAAAGTCCCATGCAAATCAATGGGAAATGTATGTTCCCACATAACTTCTGTACGCCTGGAGATATTTCAATAATACCTGGTACACATATTACTTATATGCCAAATAAAAATATATGACAGTTAAATTAACCCTTACCTACACCCTTATATAAAAGATGGGTATATTTATATTACTATGATTTTCCTCCCCAAAAGGTTAAGATAGGAAGACCGGGCAACGCCGGGTATTCAGCTAGTTCATTCATAAAAAACAAGGCCTTACCGTGAATGGCTGAGCATTGCTTATAATGCCTTGATTTCCTGGGAACAGGATAGGAAGTCCCCATCCCTCTGCCAAAACATAGCGCTGTAAATTGTAGTAGCTGATATTACATACAGAACCAGGGGTCAAGTCCTGGGGAAAAAAGTGTGGGAACTCCCACCAAAAAAAAAAAAAATCATACGCTCATATGCATAATTACTAAACCGCATGTTTTGGTTTTTTTCGATCCACTGTACCTTAGTAATCCTTTGTTACTGGCCGCTTCCTGTATATGGATTCATCGGGTAGTGTGCAGGTATTCCGTCACTTCCTCAATGCCGTAAGCAAGTACTTACTAAATCCCGGGATAACTCGCGGCAGACCTCCGCAATGTCTCCTGGGAACAATGACAAAAGCTTCCAGGAGACATTGCGGCATCGAGGAAGTGACGGAATACCCGCACACTACCAGATGAATCCATATACAGGAAGCGACCAGTAACATAAAGGATTTCTAAGGTTCGCCTGCCCCTGACAGTGACTCGAGCTGGGCATCGGCGCTTAGTGAAGGATTGGCTCGGCTTCTCTCGGCTGCTCTAGTCCTGCAAAGGGAACTGCGTTCCTGCTGTGAAAAAAGTGCAGGAACTCCGTTCCCACGCGTTCCCGCAGGACTTGAGCCCTGATACAGAACAGTTTATACGACACTGACAGCGGCCACAATTTGTATAGGAAATCGTTCCTTTGGGGCAGCTTGGTCCAAACAAACTATTTAAACACAAAACCCTCAGCCAACCCCCCTACCTTGTCATCGTGGAAAACATTAATTAATACAATGATACCCCTCTACAAAGCAACATATTTATCCAGAGGATGCCCCAAAAAATATGAAAAATATGAAAAAGTCTGGCACTTGTGGACAGACTCAGAGTCCACGACAGACGATCAGCCTGTTGGGAACTGCCCTGGTTAGACCCTTAACAACTTCCTGGCCCTGTTGAGTGTTGGGGTGCAGACAAGTGAGTGGTGAGTGGTGGTGTTAGTCCAGAGGTCGAGCAATCACACTCGACCCTAGCTGTCCTTGTAACGTCCGGCTCAGACAGATAAGAGGGATATGAGGTCCTACAGGAAAAGATATCTCCTACCATTGTCCCACCATGTGAAAACTGGGTACTAGATATGTTGTTAGTAAGTATTTACTATAGTTAGATATATTTAGTTTTGAAATGCATGGGGAGTTGTACGCTGTTATGCACGTGGCTATGTGCGTTAATTGGCCGGGGTATGCCCCAATGGCCCTGTTTTGTACCTCCACAGTGACATTTTTCAATAAAAAAAATAAAAAATAAAACAAACAAAATCAAACACAAAACCCAGAGTTAGGCTTTAAAGCAGGATATAGCCTGACATCAAAGTTTTTTATCTTAGACTATTTTTGTAGTAGCTGCCTTCCCAGTCTCAGAAACGAAAATATTCTTAGTAGGCTATTTAGAGTGCTTTAAACATTTTTAGAGCTGAGTTCTCCTTTAAAGTTCTTTCATGAGTTACATTAAATTCCCACAAGATGATGTGTCTAATTAGCTGCGGCTCAGTTAAATTAGTAACTTAGTAACTGGAAACAGTTCATATTTTCCCCAGGCTTACCGCTGCCTGTAAAACCCCAGGAAAAGCGATAGACGAGAAACAACAATCCTGATGTACTTTTTATTCTAAAACCCTCGCACAGTTAAGCAATATATTCACCATGAGTGGGAGCTGCTCCTGGAAATGAACTCATGTAGACAAACAAGGTGCCCACGTATTGAATTTGTATAACACTGGAATAGTAAGTGTCAATAATAACTAAGTCTGGCTTACAAAGTCATCTTTCTTCATAGAAGACCACATACGGAACTGTTGTGACGTCTATGCTACCTTGCATTCTTTACTCTACACCTCCTGCTTTAAATTCCTGTTTCTGATTCTTAATTTAAAGCAATCTCGATATTTCTTAAAACATGAATTCCTAATTGCGACCATCTGGAAATTCTAAATACAGTCATAAACCAAATGAGAATTCTATGAGACAGTTGCAATATCACAATGGGGCACATTCACACCAGGTGCAGTGAAATGTGTTTTTGACCGCATTGTTACCGCATAGACAGTTCATGTCAGGTACTAAGTGTAGCGCCCTGCTCCTGTTGGGTAGCCGCTATTTGTAAATTTAAGTTATCTGAGCTGTAGTTTAGCTCAGAATGATAATGTCAAATTATTGGTTTCTGTTCCAGTTCAGCTGCGTTGCATATTTCCCACTTGACTGTGGCTTTCGCTGTCACCACAGGTCAAGGTTGGAAATGCAGCTGGTTGGGTGTATTGAGTATTCTTCGCCCAGAAGTAGCCCAGCAGGCGTGGTCCCCACCACTGTGCATTCTGGGAGAGGGTACTTAAAGGATAGACACCGTTCTGGCGGAGTCTTCCGCTCCTGACCTGATGTCCCTCCTGGCCTCAGGGATGTGCTAGTAGTATTTTTTCCATCCTCGGGCCTGTTGGCTACTGAGAGTAGGCCCAGGAGTTTCTGGGGCCTACTGGTTCAGGGATGGTCCTGTCCTGTCATTTCTGCGGGAAGAAGCGAACAATTGAGGATTCAATTAGAGAACGCATCATGTCCAATCTTCCACACAGTGCTGTCGGCTGGTTGAAAGATCCTGGTACTGTGTGGCTGTGTCTTTGGAACTTTTGCAAAGTGTGTGTGTGGTTACACGGTCCTGTGGCAGAGGACTGTGCAACGACTCAACGGCACTCATCAAGTCTGTGGCAGAGACTTTTGAATGAGCTTCGCACCCGCTGCTAGGTCAGTGAGAGAGGCCTATCGGGTGGTTGCTGAATCCAGTGTGGAAACGGTTTGTCCTCTGGATCCAAGAACATACCCGTGATCCTCAAAGCAAGGTACCTGAATATCCCCTAACCCTCCACCCCTCTGTCTGAGCTTGTTTAATAAAACGTTGGAAAAAGAGACCAAGTGTTGGTGCAGACCTTTGTGAAAAACTCTTCAAGGAGGACCCCTAAGGCCGCGTACACAACATTGGTCCAAATCGATGAAAACGGACTGAAGTTCAGTTTCATCGGTCCAAACCGACCGTGTATACGCCCCATCGGCCTGTTGTCCTTCGGTCCAAAAAAAGAGAACTTGCTTTAAAATCGAACCGATGGACGGCTGACCGATAGGTCAAAACTGATGGTTAGTACACAAAAGCATCGGTTCAAAACCTGCGCATGCTCAGAATCAAGTCGACGCATGCTTGGAAGCATTGAACTTTTTTTCAGCACGTCGTGTGTTTTACGTTCATGGACTTTTTTGTATTTATATTAATTTGTTATTAGGGTATAACTTATTCAATGTTTGCACGTAGCGCCCCCTACCCTACCAATTTCATATTACTGTTCAGGCTATTGATTCTAGGGAGGCTGCTTCCAATTTATGATATTAATTTATTTTTTCACATAATTGTAATCTAATTATTTACATATTTTGTTATTGTGGTAACTTATATAATTTTTCCGTGGCGCGAAACTCATACCAATTTCAACAGTTCAAAGCTATTTATAGCTTTTTATATACGCAGCCATGGATGTTTTTAATTTCATGCAAGGTCGTGAGATCAATGTAGATGAAATTTTTCAACAACAACCCAGTCCTAATTTGGACTTGGATAGGGGTTTTAAAAAACTCCAATACGATTTGGAAAAACAAATCCGGTTGTGGTGGGATATTGCGTCATTTCAGATGTACATCTCCAAAAATCTCAGACTCAGGAGATTGAGATGGGATGTGCATCCTAGTGACGGGATAGAAGACCTCACACAGACGGATGAGTGGTTCCAATTTTTCAACGCCTGTGAGCAGAAGCTCCTACAACTTATGATTAGAAGGCGTAAGTCCAAAAATGTGCTTTTGGAAGCCAATATAGCGGACCTGAGAGAACAGATGAAACCGCATATGGGCACCCAAGAGTTTTTGGACAGATCACAAACGCTTCAGGTGCATCTGTCTAAATACGATGGGGAAATTAAACAAAAGAAGTTGAAAAAATACTAGAGACACATTTTAGACTATAACGAACATAAAGTTTACAAATGGCAGTCTGATTTGGATCCAGCCGGATCCAAACTTACACCAGTAGAGAGAGAAAAAGAAGTACGTAATGTGGTCACCCAAGTAACCAACAAACAAACTATTAAAAACAGTACCCCCAAAAAATATGTAAAAGGTCCATCTAAACCTAAATGGCCCCACCCTCAAGGGGGGACTAATGTACTACCATACAACCAAACCCCTCCGTCACAGGATTATTATTCTGTACCATATGGGGTACCTACTTACAATAGGTTTACCCCATTGGATGATAGAATAGGGGATGGTAATTATTATTACCACAATCAGGGCCCTAACCACTATGTGCCTAGACCACCACGAGGGCACTATAGAGGTAATCATAGAGGGCGATCATCATACCACCAAAATAACCAACAACCGGGAGGGGAATAGAGTGGATGGAAGGAGCCCTACAAAATCCCAACTCCATTAGTCCACTACCCCCCAAAAAACGTAGACAAAGAGGTAAGAGAGGGGGAACCCGAAAGAAAAAGGCCACGAGACGATTAGATGAAGGCATTTTCAATGTAGCGGGAGTAGATTTCTCCAATGCAGAATTGGAGGTCCTCTCAAAAGGTATGAAATTTGCCCCAGACAAGAACATTAACAAATTTGAGGTATTTGTTGATGTGGAGAAATTTGTAAGGAAATTAAATATAAAAAAACATTTTGCACAACAAGCCCCATATCCTACCACAGTAGATACTACTGGGTTTCAACACACAAGTTTAAAAAATAGTTCTACGTTCAATCCTAAAAAAGGCTCTCATCATCATGTAGAATTCTTCAAAAATATGGTCCAAGAAGAAATTAAATCTTTAGAGACTCAACATTCTCGATCTAATAGACTATTGAAGGAAGGCATCAAACTAGAAAAAAACAAAAATATAGTAATTCGTACAGCAGATAAAGGGGGAGGGGTGGTGGTTCTCACCAAAGAGAATTACTACAAAGAGGTACAACATCTATTAGAAGACACTAGCACCTATTCACCCCTACGAGGTGATCCACTCATCAAACTTAAAGGGGAACTATCCGTATGGGTAGAAGAGGGAGCCTCCAAATCAATACTCACCTCTAAAGAGGCACTTTATCTTGTGCCCAAAGTACCCCGGACACCTGTATTATACATAATACCCAAAATACATAAAAACAAGGTTAATCCCCCCGGCCGTCTCATAGTTAGTGGGATCGGTTCTCTTTATTCTAGGGTAGGGGAGTACCTGGATGTCTTTTTACAACCACTGGTTATGCAGGGTCAATCGTATTTAAAAGACAGCACACAGCTTATCAATGCTTTATCCACAGTCACAGATGATACGTGGCTGGTTACAGTGGACGTAGAATCATTGTATACTAACATAGCTGATTGCCTGTCTCTGGATCTCCCTACAATCTGCACTTGTCTATCCTGGTCCAGCTGAGGCAGGTTTCCTAATCAACCAGGGTATAAAGCCCTGCCTCACTATGAGGGATGTGTCAGTTCATTGTTCTCTGATTGTGCCAACGGTTCCTGTGGTTGTCTTCAGCTACAAGACTGACCCCGGCTTCTGACCCTTTGGCTTACGTACCCTGGAATGCTGCTGTCTCCTGCCCTTTGACCCCGGCCTGTACTTTCGGACTTTCCCTGCCTTCTCCAGCCCTTGACCCACGGCTTGTGCCCCGGACTTGTCTTTGGTTCCTGTCTGCAAACCCTGAACTTTGCGTCAGTAGTTACCTGACCCTCAGCTGTCATCAGTGTACCCTGTCTGCTCAGCTCCAAGACTGACCCCGGCTTCTGACCTTACTCTGAATTCTGGAATCCTGGGCCACGGCTATACTTGACTATCCTTGGCTAATCCCTATCTAGCCCCCGTGCACAGACTCACAGCCCAGGGAGTGTCTTACCTTATTACCGTGGGCTGTGTGTACCTGCAAGGGTGAGCTTACAAATCTGCAAAATGGACTCCACTCAAGGTAAGCCCTCACATAATGAACTGACCGATAACATGGAGTCCGCAGACTTGTACAAAATGCTCACCTCCCTGGCTCTGCAAGTCTCCAGCCTGGGCCATACCATTCTGGAACTACAGCAAGAAGCTCAAGTACTTAAAGGGACAGCACACCCAGCCCCGGAACCAGCATGTCCTGAGCCGTTTGTTGTTATGCCAGAGAAATTTGATGGTAGCCGTGCATCCTTCTTGTTTTTTAAGATGGATTGCGAGCTGCTGTTTGCTCTTAAACCTAGGACCTATGCCACGGACTATGTTAAGGTTCGCGCTTCCATCAACTTGCTAACAGGGCAAATCAAATCTTGGGCTCATCTGCTGTTGCAGGAAAAGAGTCCAGTCTTGGACAGCTGGGAAACTTTCATGTCTGCTCTGGACTCATACATTCCTGTCTCCAAGAGGACCAGCGCTCCCAGGTCTGCTCTCAGTTCACGTGGCCTACCGGTATTCAGGGACAGAAATATTCCGTACAGACACAACACCAAGCCAGCCCAGTATGTGCCAAGCTATGAAGCTCTGTATGTGCCCAGCCATGAAGTTCCAACACCACAAAGCCTTGACGCTCCTGTGGATGCACACACGCCTGCCTTGGAGGACGTGGAACCCATGCAGATCGGGGCCATCCGGTCCGGGCTATCTAAGGTAGAAAAAGAGCGGAGGAGAGGCTATGGACTTTGTTTTTACTGTGGCGTAAGCGGGCACTTTATATCTCTCTGCCCAACTCGCCCACCTCGGCCAAAGGTTCTTCAGGTGGGTACTATTGGGAGTTTTTTTGCTACCCCAGAATCTTTGCCTGCTATGCAGCTTGAAGTTCCTTTGCCCCAGTCTGACATTCCGGTGACTACTGTCCAGTCCGATGCACCTGTTCTTCGGCTTGCTGTACCTACCTTCCCAGTTGAAGTTCCGGCTCCAGTGTCCCCAGTTCCATTTCCTGTGTCCCCAGTTCCATTTCCTGTGTCTCCAGTTCCATTTCCTGTGTCCCCAGTTCCATTTCCTGTGTCTCCAGTTCCATTTCCTGTGTCTCCAGTTCCATTTCCTGTGTCTCCAGTTCCTGTGTCTCCAGTTCCATTTCCTGTGTCTCCATTTCCTGTGTCTCCAGTTCCATTTCCTGTGTCTCCAGTTCCTGTGTCTCCAGTTCCATTTCCTGTGTCTCCAGTTCCTGTGTCTCCAGTTCCAGTTCCTGTGTCTCCAGTTCCAGTTCCTGTGTCTCCAGTTCCTGTGTCCCCAGTTCCAGTTCCTGTGTCTCCAGTTCCTGTGTCTCCAGTTCCAGTTCCTGTGTTTCCAGTTCCTGTGTCTCCAGTTCCTGTGTCCCCAGTTCCAGTGTCTCCAGTTCCTGTGTCCCAGTTTCAGTTCCTGTGTCCCCAGTTTCAGTTCCTGTGTCCCCAAGTGAAGTTCTTCCTCCTGACTGCACATATGCCTCGAATGGTACTATGGTCCGTAAGCAGGACCTAGCAGTGTTTGAACGAGCTTTACGAGCAGTGAGTGCACCCCCTACCAGAACTTCAAAAGCAGCGAAGTCCAAAAAGAAAAAGTAAAAGTCTTCGGACTCTGTCATTGGTGCTTTGTTTCCCCATGGTTTGGACGTTACAGACTGTGCCTATGAGGAAGCTCCTTTCAACGCCCTGAGGACGTTTTTAAGGGGGGGAACTGTCACGGTCGCTACCGTGCCAAACGGACAGCGAGGCGTGGTCGTGCCCCAGGTGGAATTGAACCCAGGACCTCCCCGTCGCTGCTCCGGGTCTTTGCCCCCGTGCACAGACTCACAGCCCAGGTAGTGTCTTACCTTATTACCGTGGGCTGTGTGTACCTGCAAGGGTGAGCTTACAAATCTGCAAAATGGACTCCACTCAAGGTAAGCCATCACAGAATTAGTAGAGAAGGCCAAACGTGAGGGCTTGGTTACCAAAACAGAGGTTGCCTTCCTTGTCCATGATTTTTACAAAAAAACATATTTCTATCATCTCCCCAAGGTCCACAAGAATTTGGAAAATCCACCAGGTAGACCAATAGTTGCTGCCATGGAAAGTGTGACTAGTTATTTCTCTATATATATAGATCACTTTCTTCGACCTTGGTGGCTATTCTCCCGTCCTATATCAAAGACGGGATTCAACTTTTGGACACCCTTAAAAAATACCGATGGGAAGACACCTATAGGTGGCTCTCGTTAGATGTGGTATCCTTGTATACGTCTATCCCACACGATACAGGTCTCCTGGCAACGCAACACTATCTTAACGATGATTCTATGTTAAACGGTCGACAAGCACACTTTCTCTTGGATCTTTTGCAGTTCTGCCTAACCCACAATTATTTTGAGGTAGACGGGGACTGCTACATCCAAACACAAGGGACGGCCATGGGGGCAAACTTTGCCCCGAGCTATGCCAACCTGACGATGGGATATTGGGAAAAATGTAATGTTTGGACCAATAACCCTTTTGCCGCACACCTCATTTTTTTCGGTCGCTATATTGACGACATCATCATTTGGGACGGCCCTGACAGCTCCATCCCACCATTTGTAGAGCACTGTAATTCCAATAATATGGGCTTATCATTTACGTATGTTACAGACGAACAAACCTTAGTTTTTCTGGACCTAGAATTGTCCCATGACAATGATAATGTTATCCACTCCCAAAATTATATTAAGCCGACAGCGGGAAATTCCTATATACATTATAGTAGTTGTCATCATCCGAGTTGGGTTAACAATATTCCCAAGAGCCAGTTTTGTCGGCTCAAGCACAATTGCACCCGTTCTGAAGATTATATTACACATGGGCACCTATTGAAAAACAAATTTGCTGACAAGGGCTACCTTGAAACATTGGTGGAAGGTGCTTTCCAAAAATACCTTCAGACAGATGTTGACAAAACTTCGGCCAAAAAGTCTGACAATCTCCTTCAACCTGTTAGGTTCACCACCCAATTTCATAACCAGTTTCGCAGAATGGAGCAGATCCTTCGTAAGCATTGGCCTATCCTTTTGGAAGACCCACATTTGAAGTCTACTATCTCTGATCGTCCATTGGTCAGTTATCGACGAGCTAGGAATATTAAATCTCTGATAGCACCTAGTCAAAATAAGAATACCAGGCCCCATGCTAGTGCTTCCCTTACGTTTTTTCATATCAAGGGTATGTACCAATGCAGAAAACCACGGTGCCTTACCTGTAAATTTGTCACCCATAGACAAAAGCATTTCACTTGTAAGGGCAAACAATATATCATACCTGAGTTTTTTACTTGTGGATCTGATTTTGTCATATACTGCCTCACCTGCCCCTGTGGGCTCTTCTATACGCGCCCTCCGAAAAAGGTTTGGCGAGCATAGAAATACTGTGGAACAGGGACTAGAGAAGTAGTGTAGCTCGCCATTTTAAAGAACATCACGATCAGTCCACAGATGGGCTTCGTGTATGGGTCTTAGAGGCCATTTCCAGACATCTCCCCTTAGCAGAACGCTATAAGCGTTTGTGCGAGAGGGAGAATTACTGCATATTTACCCTCGACAGTCTCTCGCCTGGTGGCATAAACGAGGGAATAGAAATTAATATTTTATTATAATATTGACGTGTACCTGCATTTATACCTTGGTATTTTATTCATAGTGATAGATCTTTGTCTCTATATATACATTTTTTATAAATTTTTCTATCTATTTAAATATATATCACATGTGCTTATGCATACGTACTTTTATATGTGTATGTGTATCCACTCCATACATAATATCCATACAATCTTTTTACCTCTCTGTATGCTATTACAAGGTTTTTATGATGTCTAGACTATATACAACATCCAACATATAATTGTTTTATTTCATGTGATCACTGGATTTTGATGATGTCTATATTATAGACTAAACCATTGTTCTGTTTTTATATTCTTCCCCATATATTTTATTAGCGTTATTAGCCACATTTGTGTGGTTACAACTTGAGTATGAACATAATTAATCAGATAGTATATATGTATCATTCATTTTCCCTGTGCGATATGCCCCTGTATTGGTTTGGCATTGCTTATGAATGTAACAATTACATATGCGCTCATGGATCTTTCCATGCGCACATTGTGCTGAATGAAACTGTAGATTCCCATTTTTGTATGTACACATCCTTTATCCCATACCATTGGCTAATGCTAAGTATTGTATATTGTCTATTACTAATCAGGCCTTTTGTTTGCATGGTCTATCTTTTGCATTGGTTGTGGGTGGTAACATTGTATTTTCCTCTCAATGACTAGTGGCTATATTGCCCTTCACTAAAATGGCCGTTTCAATGCCTGATGAAGGGACACGAATGTCCCGAACGCGCGCATCCTCCCCCGCCCGGAAGTGACGTCAGTAACGCAGCACACCTGGAAACCAGCTCCCTTCTCCTTGGTTCCGAGGGCGCTTGGCCCCCCGCCGACGCCGCCGCTTGAGGCAAGGAAGTCTTTGCTATCCAGCGCGAGTGATGATCACCACCACCCGGATCCCCGCGGATGACAGCACTCATATTCCCATGCTCGATTTTACACCTGCTTTGTGAGTAGGTTTTTTTATATATTCTTATATGTTTTAAATTAACCACTCAACTGCTACACTTACAAGGCGCAGCTTTGTGTTCTTTTCATTATCTTGACCTCACACTGACTAAAAAGGGAAACCAAATTAGAACAAAAACGTATTTTAAGGCGACAGACCGTAATGGATTTGTCCCACTCACAAGTTGTCATCATCCCAAATGGTTGGGAGCCATACCCAAAGGCCAGTTTTTGCGTTTGCGCCGAAACTGTGACCAGCCTATAGAGTTTGACACACAGGCAAATATGCTAACAGAGAGGTTTAAAGAAAAGGGATATAACCCCACCCATCTCATGTCCACTAAAAACCTTGTTTTGAATATGGACAGACAAACTCTATTAGCACCTAAACCTAAACTAAGGCTCCATATCAAGGTGACATAGCCTTTTTATCTGGTTTCCATAGACAGTATAAAAGTGTTGAATTTTGTTTTTCACTGGTCATTTTTAATTTTCACTGTTGGCTAGCGCTTTAGTCACCCACTTGTTTATTCCAGTATAAAAGTGTTGAATTTTTTTTTAAACAATTTTGGCCTATTTTAATAAAAGACACAGATCTGGCTGCTGTACTACCAGCAAAACCCAAATTTATATACAAAAGGGCTCCTGGTTTGAGAAATATGGTAGCACCCAACATACCAGATCCCCCCAAAGAAACTCTTACTTTTCTAGATGGATCTCCTTTTTATTACTGCACCAGGTGCAGGTCTTGTAAGGCCACCAACAGACAGGGCAAGAAAAAACTAAAATTTAAATCTAATGTAACCCAACAGGAATTTAACATCAAACCACTAATCACCTGCCATTCCAGATTTGTCACGTATGTCCTGGAATGCCCATGCTCCCTGCAATATGTGGGGCGCACTACCAGGGAGCTCAAAGTTAGAATCAATGAGCACGTGGCTAATATACTTAAAGGGTATCCCAATCATAGTGTGTCCAAACACTTTGATCAATGTCACAATAGGGACCCCAAACTAATGACCTTTTATGGGATCGATAAGGTTACTAACCATTTGAGAGGGACTGATCTCACCAAGTCCATATCTCAAAATGAGACCCAATGGCTGTACCGTTTACGTACGATGCAGCCTCAGGGTCTTAATATTATTATTATTATTATTATTATTATACAGGATTTATATAGCGCCAACAGTTTGCGCAGCGCTTTACATCAGGGAAGACAATACAGTCACAATACAATTCATTACAGGAGGGATCAGAGGGCCCTGCTCGTTAGAGCTTACAATCTAGAAGGGAGGGTCAAGTGGAACAAAGGGTAGTAGCTGTGGGGGATGATATAGAACTTGACCTTAATTGCTTCCTCACCAACAATTAATCTGTTCATGTTTGTATAAATAAAAATAATACCTAATTTGGGGACTAGGGACCAATTACTTTTACTTGTAGTATTATAAAGTAATTAATTTTTCTTTCCACATTTTCCAAAAACTTAGAAAAAAAATGACATGTTCAAAAGATATGCCTCATAGATTATACGTTGGGGTGTTTTCTTTCCAAAATGGGGTCATTTGTGGAGCGTTTCCATTGTCCTAAAACATTCTACATTCAAAAGTGTAATGGTAGTCAGGAAATTGGATGTGTAATTTATGTATTTAACGCCTGATGTTGCTCCCTGCATGTTGGGCCTCTGCATGTGGCCACGCTGTGTAAAAGTCTCAAACATGTGGTATCGCCATACTCAGGAGGAATAGCAGAATGTGTTTTGGGGTGTAATTTCTGGTATGCATATGCTATGTGAGAGAAATAACCTGCTAATATGACAATTTAGTGAAAAAGAAAAAAAAAACTTGATCTTTCAAAGAATTGTGGGGAAAAATTACAACTTAAAAAAACTTACCATGCCTCTTACTAAATACATTGGAATGTCTACTTTCCGAAAATGGGTAATTTAGGGGGTATTTGTACTTTCCTGGCATGTTAAGGTCTCAAGAAATTAGATGTGTGATCAATTTTCAGAGATTGGCACCGTAGCTTGTGGACTCTATAACTTTCACAAAGACCAAATAATATACACGATTTGGGTTATTTTTACCAAAGATATGAACATTTTGGCCAAAATTTATTAAGGCCCCTTTCACACTGAGGAGTTTTTCAGGCGGTACGGCGCTAAAAATAGCGCCTAAATACCGCCTGAAAAACTCCTGCCCAGCCTTCTCAATGTGAAAGCCCGAGGGTTTTCACACTGAGGCGATGCGCTTGCAGGAGACAAAAAAAATCTCCTGCAAGCAACATCTTTGGAGCGGTTAGAGGAGCGGGTGTGTATACCGCTCCTTCACGGCTCCTTCCCATTTAAAACAATGGGAAACTTCAGTAATACCGCCCGCAATGCGCCTCTGCAGAGGCGCATTGCGGGCAGTATTAACCCTTTATCGGCCGCTAGCGGGGGGTTAATACCACACCGCTAGCGGCCGAATCCCGCTGCAATTCTGACGGTATATATTTTTAGCGCACCTCCACTGCCCTGTGTGAAAGGGGCCTTAGTGTCAGCCAGTATCGAGATCCAGCAGCTCTAGCAGTGTCCCCATCACAAAACATCACCTAGATAGTGGGTGGGAGGAAATAAATCTTCCCTCCTGTATAGCAACATGGGCGCATGAAAGGGCCAATTTAACACTACAGCATCTACCAAAGACGGAATTATCAGATTTTGGTGAAACGCCCCTTTAACATTCTGTATTTTACATTTTTATATCTGCATAACAGACTACAATACGGTTTGGGATCCAGCCAGCCAACATCAGAGATTCTTGCTGCATAGGAAGACCAGACAAACTATTGTTATGAACTGAGTACTAATACTTCATGAGCTTCCCAGGAAATGTTACAGTCACAAGACATCCTATTTAAAAATACTTTATTCCAGGTATGTTATAGTAGAAATATCAGAATCCTTCATTTTCAAATCCTTCAAGTGCTGAATCGGTTTGGAAAATAAGAAAGAAATACAGCATAGAGCCTGTTTTAATATTCCTGTGTGCAGTGAAACATGACAACCAGACTGCTAGAGGTTGGCATGTCATTACTAAGTGTTTGTCATCAGTTGTCTGTCTAGCCACAGCATTTATATGCCCATCTTTCCATGCTCCAAGTCATTAGCAAATAATCATGTGGTTGTGTAGGAAATAGATCTATTTTAGGTTAGATTGCTTAAAAAGCAGCATTTCCTCAGTGATACACAAATAAGTATTATATGATGTGCATGATATGAAGACTTTACAAAACTTTATGCCCACAACTACAGTAGTATAACTCATTGTGTTTGATGTTGTTTAGTCAAGTCCAACTCTGTGACCCTGTAGTCTCTGGCACACCACCCCTGTCTGTAAACAGCATCTGCTCTGAGCTCTTTTTAGGTTCATATTCATGGCTTCAGCAATGACGTCTATGCCTTTACCAGTATCAAAGTGAGTCCTGTCTTTTTATGATGTAGTCAAAATATCCGAGATTTATTTTCAGTATTAGTAACGTAGGTAAGCTCATTTTATTTCATTCAGTTCTCTTCTTTCAGTCCAAGGAAAGTTTTCTCTATCACCAACTACACAGTTCAAAAATACCAAATTTTGCAGCACTTGCAGCACAGAGAATATGACAATAGTCACTTCAGTCTACATTGGGGCTCAGGAACACACAGGAACACAAGGGTGATCATACAGTATGGCTGCATAAAGTTTTATCGAAGCAGCAGTATCATTTGCTAGTAATGTAGGATAAAAGATATGCATATAAGTATCTCCCATTTTTATTCTGTATCATTATTATTATTATAGCGCCAACAGTTTGCACAGCGCTTTACATCAGGGAAGACAGTACAGTCACAATACAAATCAATACAGGAGGGATCAGAGGGCCCTGCTCGTTAGAGCTTACATTATACAGTAAAACCTTGCTTTGAGGGTAACTTGGTTTGGGAGCGTTTTGCAAGACAAGGAGAATTTGTTAATACATTTTGACTTGATATACAAGCGATGTCTTGATACACAAATACAGTAGCGTCATGTCACAACAGAGTATAAAAAAGAAGAGAGGTGCCGCTAAGTGTAGCAATATGGTTACATTTAATGAAGGTACAACATTTAGCAACATATTGCTACACTTAGAAGCGCCTCTCTTCTCTTTAACCACTTCAATACCCGCCCATTGTCATTTGACGTCCACAGATGGGATCTCCCATCCTGGGTGGACGTCAAATGACGTCCTGGGCTTTGCGGGTGGATATCTGAATGATGCCTGCAGCTAGAGGCATCATCCAGATATCCTTTTGTTCTGCCGGCGATTCTGCACAACATAAGAACGATCATAGCGGCGGTTCCACCGCTTGATCGTTCTTACAGGCGGCGGGAGGGGACATCCCCCCCCTCCCGCCGCCATCCGGTGCTTCTTTGGGCTCTCCCGTGCCATCGGGGGCCCGGATAAAGAATCGTCCGGCGTAGGCAGGAAGCATAGAGATGACTGGTGACCAGATGGTCACCAGTCATCTCTATGACCGTCGGAGGACCCGGGCGCGATGTGATGACGTCACGCCCGGGTCCCCGTAAGTAAACAAAGCCGCGATTGCGGCTAGTAAGCAACAGTATTCATGAGATCAGTGAATTATTTTTTCACTGATCTCATGGTTTCCAGCCTGGAGGAGAGATGTGGGGTCTTATTGACCTTGCATCTCTCCATAAAGAGGACCTGTCACACACCATTCCTATTACAAGGGATGTTTACATGCCTTGTAATAGGAATAAAAGTGAAAAAAAAAAATTAGAAAAGAAGTGTAAAAAAAGGAAAAAATAAGTAAAAAAATAAATAAAAGAATACAAATTAAATTAAAACGCCCCTGTCCCCGTTTGCGTTGCCTATGGAGATTTTTAAGTACCGAAGTTTGGCGCCATTCCATGAGTATGGGCAATTTTAAAGTGTGACATGTTAGGTATCTATTTACTCAGTGTAACATAATCTTTCACATTATACAAAAAAATTGGGCTAACTTTACTGTTTTGTTATTTTTTTAATTCATGAAACAATTTTTTTCCAAAAAAAGGGCGTTTAAAAAATTATTGCGCGAATACCGTGCAAGATAAAACGTTGCAATGACCGTAGTTTTATTCCCTAGGGTGTCTGCTAAAAAAACATATATAATATTTGGGGGTTCTGCATAATTTTCTAGCAAAAGAATGATGTAGAAGAGAAGTGCCAGAATAGGCCCGGTAATGAGGTGTGTATAAAAGCCCGGTATTGAAGTGGTTAATACTCTGTAGTTCCTGCTGGATTTTGCTTCTAATCATCTTGTGGAGGCTTCCATTTATGGATAGACATTTAGGGCCAGATTCACGTAGGAAGGTGCATCTTTGTGCGGGCGTAGCGTATCCTATTTACACTACGCCGCCGCAACTTAGACAGGCAAGTGCAGTATTCACAAAGCACTTGCTCCGTAAGTTGCGGCGGCGTAGCGTAAATGGGCCGGCGTAAGTCCGCGTAATTCAAAGTAGGCTGGTAGGGGGCGTGTTGTATGGAAATAAATCGTGACCCCACGTAAATGACGCGCCTAACGAACGGCGCATGCGCGCATTCCGGTCATAAATCATTGGCCAGGACCCATTGATTGGCTTTTGCTGTAGTGAATGACATTCCCATTCCTTCCTGTTCACAATGTGTACATTCTACCATCCTGCACTCTATGCCATACACTCAAAAAGTATATGAGCCTTTTTTCCGGGTGTATATTCAGGCGTTTTTCAGCCCATTGGGCTTCAGTAGGAGCCACTGCTATATAACTGCTCTCTTCACCTTCCCAGCTCAGGAAATAAACATCTTGATACACAAGCCAAAACGCCTGTAAAATACCTGTAATACACCTATAATATGCCTAAAAAAACTCTTTAACCACTTACCGACTGCCTAACCTAGAGATATACATCGGCAGAATGGCACGGGTAGGCAAAGCTCCGTGACCGTGCCTGCAGGACCGACGGACTCGATGTCCACCGGTGTCCCATGATCGTGTCACGGAGCGGCATGTAAACAAGGCCTTTTCCTGTTCTGCCTAGTGACTTGACAATGATCTACTGCTCCCTGTCATCGGGAGCAGTGATCACTGTCGTGTCACTCGTAGCCCACCCCCCCACAGTTAAAATCAATCCCTAGGACACACTTAACGGCCTTCCTCACCTTTTAGTGGTTAACCCCTTTCCTGCCAGTGTCATTTACACAATAATCAGTGCATTTTTATAGCACTGTTCGCTGTATAAATGATGGTCCCAAAACAGTCTCAAAAGTGTCCGATGTGTCTGCCGCAATATTGCAGTCATGATAAAAATCGCCGCCATTACTAGTAAAAAAAATGCCATAAAACTATCCCCTATTTTGTAGACGCTATAACTTTTGCGCAAACCAATCAATATACGCTTATTGCTTTTTTTTTTTACCAAAAATATGTAGAAGAATACATATCGGCCCAAACTGAGGGAATTTTTTTTTATATATATTTTTGGGGAATATTTATTATAGCAAAAAGTAAAAAAGATTGCATTTTTTTCAAAATTGGCGCTTTTTTTGTTTATAGCGTAAAAAATTAAAACCGCAGTGGTGATCAAATACCACCAAAAGAATGCTCTATTTATGGGAAAAAAAGGACGTCAGTTTTGTTTGGGTGCAATGTTGCAGTTAACCACTTGCTTACTGGGCACTTAAACCCCCCTCCTGCCCAGACCAATTTTCAGCTTTCAGCGCCGATGAACTTTGAATAACAATTGCGCGGTCATACAACACTGTACCCAAATTACATTTTTATAATTTTTCCCCACAAATAGAGCTTTCTTTTGGTGGTATTTGATCACCTCTGCAGTTTTTATTTTTTGTTACAAAAAAAAATACAGATTTAAAAAAAAATATATATATATATATATATTTTTATATTTTGTTATAACATTTTGCAAACGGGTAATATTACTTTTTTATTGATGTACGCTGATGAGGCTGCACTGATGGGCACCGATGGGCTGCACTGATGGGCATCGATATGCTGCACTAATGGGCACCGATAAGGCGGCACTGGTGGGCACCGATAAGACGGCACTGAGAGGTGGCACTGATGGGTGGCACTGAAGGACATCGATAGGTGGCACTGGTGGGCACTCATAAGTGGCACTAAAAGGTGGCATTGATAGCTGGCAGTGATGGGCACTGATGGGTGACAGTGATGGGCACTTATGGGTGGCAGTAATGGGCACTGATAGGCAGCACTACTAGGTGGCACTGAGCAGGCATTGATAGGAGGCACTGATAGGTGGCACTGGTGGGCATTGATAGGTGGCAATTGTGGGCATTGATAGGTGCACTTGTGGGCATTGATAGGTGGCACTGGTGGGCACTGTGGGCAATTGCAGGTGGCACTAGCAGGGGGTACTGGAAGGTGTTACTGGCAGCACACGGGACAGATGTGCCTCCTTCCTCTTGGGACCGATGTCCCTTTCACAAAAGCCGGTGATCGGCTCTTTGTCTCTCCTCACGCTATCAGTGTGAGGAGGAAAAAAACGAGTACCGGCTTTTGTTTACATCACGTGATCAGCTGTCATTGGTAAGGTGGTAAGGGGCCGGGACCGGCCCCTTACTCGGATCCGTGATCACCAGAGTCTCAGTGACTCGGGCAATCACAGCGAGCGCGCGCCCTGCAGGAGCACGCGAAGGGGAGGACGTCTATTGATGTCCTCCAGGCATTTGGGGTCCATGCTTAGCCGTCATTCGGCTATGACGCGGACGCCAAGTGGTTAAAACGACGCAGTGCCGAAACGCAAAAAATGGCCCGGACATTGGGCAGCCAATTCTTCCGGGGCTGAAGTGGTTAAACACATATGCTCTGCACAGGTGTAAATAGACGCTTATGGCCAAAATGTAACTGTGGAAATTTATTTCAAGCTGTAGTTATATATATTTGTTTGTTTTTTTGTTTGTTTCATCTTGTGGGATAACAACGAGAACACTGGATTTATACATTTTGAAAATCTTGTTTTATTGCAAAAAGTCTTGTATGTTGTAATTTGTCTTTTTTAATCCGATGTAATAATTCAGAGCTTACATTTCTGGTGGTTAGACTGTATTAGTCATTACAAATCCTTCATTTAATTCCAGGAAATCTAAACAGGTAAGTACCTTGACCACAAAAGTAATCTATTCAGAAAAATCGAAAGATAATAAAATCACTGTTTAAACTGCCTGCGTATGGCTAAATAGTATGCATCGGAATGAAACTAGTTAATTACACTGTACATCAACAATAATGTTAGTGTAGACGACTTTGCGTTCTGTTGACAGAAATACCACAAAACCAAGAGGAAGTGTGGGTGAGTGTGGGCAGGTCAGGTGGTGAGAAACCTCACGGTGTCACTCTCCAAGTCTGATGATGATTGGATGATGCTGCCTGTAGAAACTGTTTAAATTCTCCTACTCCTAAGCCCTTACACAGCAAAACATTGCATCTGATTTCGCAGAATCACTGCTCAATAGTGCAGGAGAGCTTCTTGCATTTTGCAGTATCATCTGGATTAGAGATCAGCCAAGGTAAGACACATAATCAGCTTCGTCCGCTGATCTTTTCACTGCTTTCATTTCATTTATTTCCATACTTATGCACGGTATTAATATTCAATTTATATTTTTCAGATATTGATTCAAAGATGAAAACTGCTGTGTTCATTGTGTGCCTTGTCGGCTTGGCCTACGCATATCCCGTAAGTATCTATAGATCATTATGGTTTATAAAATGATTTTTTGTGGGCAAAAGAATCCTGGAGCCAAGTATATTTAAGATTATATTTTGACTGTATAAGCTTTTACAGTGAGTGTTTGCCTCTAATAATAAGTATGTCATGCTGTTAGCAATGCAGTCAGAAATGAATGAGCAAGTCATTCACTGACAGATCCGCAGTGAAAAAAACAAATATGATGCTTTTTTTAACCTGTTTAAATGTTGTTTGCATTGCATTGGTAAAGTTTGGGTATTTTATATAAAAAAGAAGGGTAGTAACAACTGCTTGTGGCTGCAACATGGGCCCACCAGTGGTCTTTACTCCCCTACTCATCTAGTGTTTAGTATCACTTTGACACTATATTCAAAACACCTTTAGGAGAGACGGTACATAAAGATATAACTGTCATTTGAGGTATTCAAAATTGATGCAGATTTACTATAAAATACTGTGATAACTGGCATGTACAATAGGCTCAATTCATTAAGCTAACACACCAGGCTAAGGACGCCTATTGTCAAAAACATTTTTAGTTATATATAGAAAAGTCCAAGGAGACTTGAACATTACAGTTAAATGGCTGAAAATATTTTACTGTCAAAAAAAATTAAAAAAATTGCTGAAAATAGAGACTAGTATGCTTGTGATAAAGCTTTGAAAATTGAGCCTTATTTTTACTTTTGGTTTGCATCTCTAATCTGTTCCATATTTTCTCTAACTCGCCTATTAATGGCAATAGAATAAATAGGATTAAGCTTCAGCTTGAAAAGGCAGCCATTCTCAACCTGGGTTTTGTGAAACCCAATGCAGCCTTTTTTAACCAAGGTGCCCAGGCACCCTGGGGTGCCCTCAGGCTTCTTCAGGGGTGCCTAAAAATTGCCCCAAAATTATATACAAGCCAGTGGGTGGATGAAGCCTGCCCTTTAATTACACAAAGCCACAGGTTTTCATTGTGCACCATTACAAAATTCCAGCCGTTGGGTGCTATCATTTTTTACCACTTCCCTGCCCCTCTCTATTAGCATGGGGGTCATATTAGCTGAGTGAGGGAGAAGAGAAACATTGGAATACTAGTGAGTGCCAGTATGTTGTGGAAGAATAAATTACCTCTAACATTGGGTGTGTGGATGTTATTAGGTTATGTATACTATTTAGTTTAGTTTTTTTTACATTTTAGAATGGGGTGCCCCAAAAGGAAGCATCATTTTAAAGGGTGCATTGACTGTAAAAAGGTTGAGAAACACTGCCCTAAGGTTCCTTCAGGGTTGCCTAGGGGCTTCTTGAGCTGTGACTAACTGATCTCCTCTTTGATGGCACCGGCATGGTTCAAGGTCCAATGCCACTTTCCAGAGCCAGCGGCATAGCTGCAAGGGTGTCATGTTAGCCATCCACGGTAATAGGGACATTCTTCCCACTTACCACCACCATTTTTTCCAATGACCCCAGATGGACTAATCTTACTAGAGGCTCCCTGAGACTTGAAAAACATTTTGTAAGGGTTTCTCTGGGGTAAAAATATTGAAAAGGCTAAGACAAGGTGAAAGAGAAGCATATACTACATTTTGCCTGCAGTAGTTACATTTAAGGTAATTTATCACAGGTGTTTAGTCAAGACAAAATTATATAGCATGAGAGCCTCCCGATTAAGGAACTTTTTAGTCATTATGGAATACAATACTGATTTGCAGGTTACTAGTGAGAGTTGCAAGGTAGCCAAGAAATGAACACTCCCTGAAAAAAATGGTTTCTCAGCAGACTTCGGGGATCCATTTCTAATGAATGGAGTGGTGTTCGGATCACAAAATATAGATCCAATTCATAATTTAATCTTGTTTGCTATAGTGGTAAATTTGTACATACCTGCATACTGGTTTTGTTTTCTGCCTATACTGTGTAAGAACACTGAGAGGAGTAGTGTCTGTTATTTTACGTGTCAAATTTTAATTTGTACATTCAAGATTATTCAAAAATGAGGCGAAGCTTGAACTTGAAAACCATCTTACAGACAGGGTGTTTTCTTATCAGATAACATTTGTAATATAATTTTTCATTTTTTTTTTTTTTTTTTAGACATCATCAGACTCAAACTCTTCTCACATGGTTAGTATTATAATGTGATCTTTTTTGTGTTTGTTTGCAGGACCAATGTCACATAATACAAGCCTTGTCTATTTTTCCCTATACATTTCTGTTTTTCCATTACGCCTTAGTTTAAGAGGTCCATTTCATTTGCCATATAGTTGCCCCATCAACCAAAGTGTTTAGATACACTTAAGAAATCATTATTGGTTTAAATTATAGTACATACATTCTATAACTACAATTCCTGAGTTCATGCACAGGAGCCCCCAGCATGCTGTTCATGGGAAGGCTGTCAAGGTTAGGTCTTCATTCTATCAATGGACCACTACTAATGGAAGTTCTAAAACTGCTTGGGTATCAATTATTCTTCTTTTTTCCCATGTTTGAAGGATTCACCTGAAAGCCACGATACTTCTTCATCAGAAGAGTTCACCATCCCCCCTGCAGTAAATATTACACTTGAGCCCTTAACCAATCAACCAAGAGGTGACAGCCTGCGTCTTAGACGTGCTTTAAGACAGGTAAATGTAACAAGAATAAACAGTCTACAACAGTCCCCGCAAAGACTGCTTTAGACATAAGCATAATTTGTCTCAAGGGTTACTTTATGAACAACCGCTTGCTGCCAATTATGGTACTTGCTGGTTTGATTATGCTGCAAATGAGGTGGCTGATAACAAAAATTGAAATGCTCAGTAGCATTATGATGAAGGGTTATGTAGTTTAGGTTTTATGACCCTTTCACACAGGGATGATTCCATTCCGATCAGCAGGGGATCTGCTGATCAGAGCAGGGCGGGCAGATGACAGGTCCATGTCCACTCAGTTTATGCTGAGCCGACAAGGACAGAGCCCGCTGTGGGTGGCTGCGTGTAAACGGACTCCGTTTTCCATTTACACTTGTCTACCTCCGATCTGCCTACACAGAGGAGGATAGATTCCCTTCCGTTTGTTTTTACTGGATCGGAGGTAGGCAGGTGTGAACTGACCCAAGTCCATTTACACTTACTGGTCCAAAAGAGTGAATGGACCATCCGATTAGGTCTGCCTGAAAACCTGAAAGGCAAACCTGATCATAGTGGTCGTGCTAAAGTGGAGATATGCTGTATTAGGACTTGTCATTAAGCAGAAAGGTCCCCAAGGACCGCCTGAGTTTACAGATTTCATTTGGAACAAATGACAGAGCAGCAACCTAAAAGTCCGGTTAGAACCACCCATTTGAAAAGCGTAGGGGGGGGGGGGGGTGTAGGGGCAATTGTAACTCTTTCCTGTCTGCGATCTGTATGTTAACATTCCCCAGCATGTTAACCCATTCCCACAGAGCCACGGTGTCCATTTAACAGGTTCTATATGCCTGGGGGGTTGCTAAAACTGTTGCAAAAATGTATTCACTGAAATCTTCTGAACTCAAGCAAATACAAGTTCACTAGTAGGGGTTGGAATTATCATTAACAGGCAAAGAGTAGTTTGTTTGTTTTTTCAATGTTTTGCACATTTTCTTAATTTACTATATCAGAACTAATTAGACATATACAAAAAAATAAAATGTTAAGTTAAAAACACATAACCCAAAAAGTATAAATACAATTTACCTAAAGCTACAGTTTTCCTTTAAGAATGGATTCACACTAGCAATCCATCATTCCATACCATCAGGGAGGCATGTGATTGGGCCTCACGCCTCCCTGACTCCTTATTAAAGCAATGCGAACAACAACTAGAAATTTCTAATCCCAGAATTATACCGCATTCATAGTTATACATGAGACTAGGCAGTTATGATATATGCACACTTACTAATTACATGTGTTACAGTTTTTAATCGCATGTGTTAATATTTTTCCCATAGTTTGTATCTTCAAGTGAAAGTCACAGTAAATCTATCTCAAACTCAATCCCCGACTCCTCCGACTCCTCCTCTTCTGAAGAATTAAGAACTGTTCCTACCGTCGATGGGGCAACAGCTGGTCAAGCACTAACAGAAAACCTGCGCCGCAAACGTGCCGCTGGACAGGTAATACGCCTTATGATTGAATGATGATATATAATTGATCACAGTAGTGATAAACATGCAAAGTATTACATTTCACAAATCCCTTTTATACTTTTTAAATGTTATCGTACTAAAAAACATAAATTCATTTTATCACACAATAGAATTGACACCTTTTTACTCACTCTGGTATCACCCTGCATGCTAGAGTGAGAGAAATAGCTCAGGCTTCATCATTTATATTAAAAATTTAAGCATAAGTTTGTGTCCAGTAAATAGATACCACATATGTTAAGCCTTTAAACTGTGTGTGCTCGCCAAAGAGCAAAATACCCCAAATTGGCTGTAGGGATTGCTTGAAAGACCTAATTTTAATAAATAACGAACCTAGAATAATTTCTCCCACTCTGGCATGCAGGGCCAAGTATGTGCTGTACAATTGTAGATTATACATGCATGCGTGCCTTGCACACATTTGAATTCATGCAGGGTGGGGGGTGGAGATTTTAAAGTATATCTTTAAAACTTTATTTTAGTTTGGATAGAGTGGGGATGGATTAGAACACTTGTTAGGTTTTTATTGCTACCTCTGCCCCATTTGGGAAATTCACCCTGTCCTGTTTGCCATGATCATCAAAAGTGGAAGCAAAAAAAAAAATCCCAAATTTTGGGTTGTCCCCAGAACAGTAATAGAGAGGACATTTTTCAATGGGGGACACTATTTCTGGTGACCTGGGGGGCTCCAATGAATTCCCTTAATTTGCAGGGATTTCTTCTCACTTCCTGTTATGGCTATGGGAGAGGAAGTTATGGATTATCAATGGGACACAAATGGCAAAAAAATCTAAGAGTGGTTACAACTTTCCCTTACTCTTTCCAAGGGAAATTTATTTTTATTTTTGTACTACATTGTAAATGTATAGCCACGTTTTATTTATTTTTTTACTTTACTATCACAAGGAGGCCCCCTATATCAGGAAAGTTGACCACCAATTGTGTACGAGTATGAAGGTGCCTAAAGACTAAGGCCACATGCACACTGGGCATTTAGCCTGTGTGCGCCCAATCCCAGCATTTTAGTGCACCCAGGAGGTGCAGGTGCAGTGTCCAGCCCCTCTGCCTGCAACCTGTGAAACACTATGGCAGACTGAAATACCCTGCAGCTGGAACGGGATAATCACTGTACCAAAGAGGACTTGCGTTTTTGGCACTATGCGTAGAGGGGCGTATGCCTAAAACGCAGATATTCTGCGCTCTGGTCATTCGTCCCATAATGCAAAGGGTACCAAATACAAGTGTCACTTACTACAGCATTCAGTCCTGTCCAGCGCCAGACTTTGATAGGCTGCAGGCAGTAGGGCACTGCACCTGTGCCTCCAGAGTAATTGCACACAGGCTAAACATCCAACTTATGTTTAGAAATACTGCTCCAACTAAAGCATAAAAGAAGATTCCAGCAATAATTTCATTTTCTTAAGTGCGTTTGTCTTGTATTCGGAACAGAAACCTCACAGCAGCTCCTCAGAGCATTCTTCTGAAAGTACAACCACCGAGAGCATCAGTAGCCACACATCTGAGAGTTCAGAAGAAGATAGCCACGAGCACAGCACTAAGCAGAACTTATTGCAGGGTATCCTGGAGACATCCACTGTACCTGACACTTCTGAAGAGAGCTCAGAAGAGAGAACAACAAATACTCCCATCTTCCAGCCCTGAACGTGTCAGCAGATCATGACATTTATTGTTTCTGCCTTCTGTCTTCCTATTTGCGTGAATGGTTTATGTAATGTAATTAATGCAGTTCGCTATTGATAACCTCACATGGATGCCTGCACATGTTAAAGTAAAGGCTTGTAGGGTATCCAACCTTGTTCTAAATTTAGGATTTAGGTCCTTCTATCCTTACAAACCATTATAGATTCCATGTCTGATATAGATATATATAGATAGATAGATAGATATCTATATTAGACATGGACATGCTAACTCTAGCCTAATTATGAGACAATGTAAAAATAAATCTGCATGATCTTTTGGTTAGCGCCACCATCACTTACAGTAGATGTAAAATCCCCTAACTCAGTGATGGCACCCCAGATGTTTTGGAACTACATTTCCCATGATGCTGATGCACTCTGCAGTGTAGGTGAGCATCATGGGAAATGAAGTTCCAAAATATCTGTAGTGCCAAGGTTCACCATCACTGCCCTAGCTGATATAGATTCTTCCCGTGAATTTAAATAAGTGATGTATCGCTTTCCATAGCCAGTGTAACAAATCAGTGTGTATGGGTGGCCTTTATTACTGTATTGGCTCAAAACTGAGCTTCCATGATAACTTATGGATATGAATGTTTACTGTATCTGCTGCTGATATATAATTGATACATCACTAATAGACTACTTTCATAACACTAGGGACATATATGCAATTTCCAGTATTTTGTGCAATGCAGAAATACACCTCTTTCTACTGCATGCATTTATACTTGACTTGTAATGACTGTATAGAAATTAAGTAAGTTTAAGTATCACAATCACCTACCTTACTTCCTGTATAATCACCTCAATTCAATATCATTTTTTTTATCTTAATAAAGATCTATAGACACTATTCTCTTCTGTGTCCAGTTGTTATGTTGTTATTATTAGAGGTCTATGATAAAATCAGAATAGGCAAGTCCTGCATGAGCCATTGTGTACTGGGACTGTGTAATACATTTATTAATATCATTTTTAAAGTGGAGTTCCACCCATAAATATAACATTACATCAGTAGTTTTAAAAAAATGTCATTAGTCCTTTACGAAAATTTTTTTTTTTTTTAGATGCCTTCAAAATGTTGTTGCTAGGCAGAATAGTTAATCTTCCCTCTTCCTGCACCTAGGTGCTTAAGCTTCCTAACCTACACCGCACAGACTCCTGGGAATGTAGTGGGTGTAACTTTCCAGGAGTCTGTGCACTCCCCAGTCTCGAAGAATCATGTGACTTGGACAGTACAGGTGCTGAAACCTGATCTGAAACCTATTACACTGCTTGTGCAGCACTGAGCATGTGCGAGATCTGTAAGGCTGAAATCCAGGAAGTCATACAGTCTGGCTTCATGATGCCCACACTTAAGATGGCCCCAGTCAATTTCTATTTTATAAAGTGTCTAAATGCTTTAACAACCTAACAAAACAGACCTCAGTTTACAGACTAACTTTACTAAAATACATTAAGCTTGTGTATTACAGGGGTATTTATATTTAAAAAGTGAAATTGTGGCCAGGACTTCGCTTTAAAACTTGGTGAAGCTACTGCTGAATTCGGGTTCAAGGACATAATTAAAGATATACAGTAGCAGCCCCTTTACTGTGACAGATAAGAAGAGCAGCAGTGAGCAATCTGATTGTAGTATATTAACAGATTTATTGTGGTGAAAATTCAAATAGCAACTCACATTGTCATAGTTAAAAGCAGGCTCATCACATAGTAAGGGCTTCCGATGGACAGTCTCACAACAACTCAGACCAAGATAGTAGTCCTGGGTGGAAGGATACACCAGCAGGACCGAGAGAACACACCGGGGGGGCACCAAACTAAGTGCAGCATTAATAGTACTGACAAATACTTGCAAATTGGTAACTCGCATTAGAAGAAGAAATGGCACTTTGTGTAGGTAATTTGCCAGCGGTAGGCTCATGCATCTGGGATGGGGAGCCTCTTCCTACAACTTGCAGCCTGTAAAGTCTGGACGCCAGGCTGGATGACAGCTTAGACAAGGAAGTGGAAACCAACAAGAGGGCAGAGAGCTTCTTGTGGGATGAAGAGCAGACTGGAAGTGATGTCATCTGGATGTGGGGGACGGGGCTATGTATTTCAAGGCCGCTCAAGCCTCTTTTTCAAACTGTCACAGCTATAGCGAAAGAAGTGTGAAATATACAGATGGAATTAGAAGAATGTGGTGAGAATATTGGGCCAGATCCACAAAAACCCAGCGCAACGTAACTTTTTCAATTTAAGTTACACCGCCGGAAAATTTCTACCTAAGTGCCCGATCCACAAAGCACTTACCTAGAAATTTTCGGCTGTGTAACTTAAATCCGGCCGGCGCAAGGCGTTCCTAATTTAATGGGGCGAGTCCCATTTAAATTAGGCACGCTCCCGCGCCGGCCGTACTGCGCATGCTCACGACATCATTTTCCCGACGTGCTTTGCACGGTTTTACGTTGCGCCGGGTTTTGAGAATCGCGACGGGCGTAAAAAAAAAATCCAGTTGCGGCGGGAAAAAAAATAAAAAAAAAAAAAAAAAAAACGGCGACGCGGGATAGAAGGGTCTACTTTTACAAGGCCTAAACAGTTTAGGCCTTGTAAAAGTAGCCCTAATATTGCGACGGCAAACTAATACTTACGGAGAAAAAACGAAGCGTAAACGCTTCGTGGATCTCCGTAAGTGCTAATTTGCATACCGAAGCAGCATTTCGACGAAAAAATGCCCCCAGCGGCGGCTGCGATACTGCATCCTAAGATCCGACAGTGTAAGTCCCTTACACGTGTCGGATCTTCTGCCTATCTATGTGAAACTGATTCTGTGGATCAGTTCCATAGATAGAAACAGGGATACGACGGCGTATCAGTAGATACGCCGTTGTATCCCTTTTGTGGATCTGGCCCATTGTTCTCATGCTGCATTTAAGGGGAAGCACCTAGGAAATTGTCATCATGTTGATTTGAAGAAGCAGCACCTGGAAAAGATGTTATCACCTTACTATTTTTAAAAATAACCAAGATTAAAAATTAATTCTATCTAATTGGAGATTAGCAAATTGATTTGCATGAAACAGAAACAAAATGAGAGAACAAATCCAGTTTTCTCCAAGCTAGTATTAGATGGGCAGCATCAATGAGCTTTGCTAGCAAACCCTATGCACTCCTGTTGGTTTAACTTTGATAGCAAAATTGATTAATGCACATAAACCGGTAAAGTATTTAATTTCTGACAAATCAGATTGTGCAGTGTGCCCCCAAACCTGGTTTCCTAGTTCCTGGGTAACCTGGTACCTGGTGGGTTCCATTGAAAATGTACATTTTTCACAAATTCTGTTAGCCAATTCTGGTCAGTTTAGGGCTAATAGGCAATATATGGCATCGGAAACTTGTCACTGCTCTTGGAAACATGTACCAATAATGTTACAAAACAGTACTCAGCAACAGTGGAATATTGTGTATATTTGACTACATTGATTCTTTTTCTTCAACAATTGGATTGGTTTACATACAGATGTATTAGGTCTGCTTTGAACGGCTGATAGGAACTGGCCAACAGTCCTTATTCCAGCTGGTGCAATACATATTTTATCAAATACTCTTTTAGAAATAAGTGAATGCAGATGATACAGCAGTGTAAAAATGTCCAGCACAGGTAGGTGTGAAGAAGGCGGTGTCAGACCTTTGACACCTGCACCAACTTGTGACCAATGGCTGGTCAAATCACACCACACTGTAACCAATACGTACCAATACGCATCAATGACACTCTAATGCCGCATACAGATGATCGGACATTCCGACAACAAAACCGTGGATTTTTTTCCAACGGATGTTGGCTCAAACTTGTCTTGCATACACACGGTCACACAAGTGTTTTCAGAAATTCCGAGCGGAACTCGGTCACGTACAAAACGTACGACGGCACTATTAAAGGGAAGTTCAATACCAGTCGTATTAGTAGAAGTTTGGTGAGAGACGATTCGCGCTTTTCATCCTCGTGCTTTTCAGTCCGTTACAGCGTGACAAATGTGCTATCTCCATTACGAACGCTAGTTTTACCAGACCGAGCGTCTCTGTCTCGTACTTGATTCAGAGCATGTGTGGAATTGTGTGCGTCGGAATTGTCTACACACGATTGGAGTTTACGAGAACGGATTTTGTTGTCGGAAAATTTAAGAACCAGCTCTCAAATTTTTGCTGTCAGAAATTCCGACAGAAAATGTCCAATGGAGCCTATTACAAAGAAAAAGAGACAAAAATGTAACAGAAAACCAAGAGATTAGGCATGAAAATACTAAGCAAAGCCCAGTAAATTAGCAAGATGGGTCAGTGTTCTTTTATAAATCTTGGCTGATGTTCCTTGTTTGATGCTAAAGTAGAGTTCTAGAATACTGATGCAGTCTCTCTTTTCTGGCCTCTGAGGAGGGTGTAGACAGACCTGATCAATGAGAGGGTCTGAGGAGTGGCCAATGGGATGTCAGTCTTTTTGATCATGCAGCTGCCTCACCCTCAGATACAGTTTTCTATGTGTATTAATTTTTCGAGGATTCCACATTTCACGATCTGGTAGCCCACATATTATTGTGCAGTATGCAATTGTGATTCCAGAGATACTAAACAGTAAACAGTAGCACTGAGATGAAACACATAAAATATTGATAGTGTGCAAAATGAGAAAAAGTCCATAAATAAAACTTGATACATCAAGTTGATATCTTGATCCGATACCACACCACGTGCACAAGCGTGTCTCCGCGTGTCTCCGCTCCCCAGGTTGATGTAAACTCACCAGAAACACTCTTGTGTTTTGGCAAACAAGCAGTTAACCACCTCAGGGTTCAAATAGATTCCGTCAGTACACGTTCCCCATCGGATAATATACAGGAAAAAGGAGACTCCAAATAGTGTGATATCATCAAATCAATTAAAAACATTTATTAAAGCACAGCCCGATGAAAATATACTCACAAACAGGCACAATAATATCGCATTCAAATGGTGGAGATTCCAGAAATACTCTGTTGCGGCGGACACAGGGTATGTGTCACTTCTCACCCGACCTAATAGTTTAAAACACACAAATTGTCACTTCCGGTGGTGTGTGAATGTCATTTCCGGTTCCAACACGTTTTGTCGTACCGACTTCGTCCTGGGATTGGCTGTACTGCACGGCAACCATCTTAAATACTCCCACTTATGCAAATGACAGAAAATTACTTCTCTGCCCTCACAGTGCCCTGCGGCAATCCACCACGTATAACTCACTCTACAATCCATGTAACTTAAGCATGATCTAAAATCAGGGCTTTTTTTTCTCAGAGAATAGGTGCAGGAACTCCCTACTGCCATGTCACCTGTTGTGTCCACCCCTACCCACCTCTGAGCACCATTCCTTGGTTCCAACCCTCTACTTACCTCTGAGCACCATTCCTTGGTTCCAACCCTCTACTTACCTCCGAGCACCATTCCTTGGTTCCAACCCTCTACCCACCTCCGAGCACCATTCCTTGGTTCCAACCCTCTACTTACCTCTGAGCACCATTCTTTGGTTCCACTCCCTACCCACCTCTGAGCACCATTCTTTGGTTCCACTCCCTACCAACCTCTCAGTAATGGATTCAGAACCAAGTATCAATTTGTGGTGCCAAGTAATTTGTATATGATAGGAATTAAATAGATCCCCTGTAGCCAGCAACACTAGACCCCTCCCTCAACAGTTGATGTCTCCCAGGAGCCCTCCAGCAACACTAGATCCTCTACCAGCGACAACTGACCTCCCAGTAACAATAGACTTTACCCCTGCTGAAAAAAAGCCCTGTCTAAAATCAACCGACATTTGTTAATATAATGCAAAACTATCATACAATCAGTCCATAGTTAATAATCCTAGACCAAACATTAAATATGTGAATTAAATCCACATTTAAAATTTCTATAATCCTAAAAAAATCACAAATAAACATATATTATAATAACTACACATTTGTTACATGTTTAAAATGTCAACCCCTGATCCGCAGTTAGTTGATCAAACAATCCAAGTCAATTAGCTCTCAAATAGCTTTTAAAAATTATTTTATAAAGCAGTTTAAATCAAGTTCTATATTCATACCATTAGGTGAAAGACATTTCATCAAAAATATCCATTTGGTCTCCCTCGGAGTGAGGTCCCTCACCCAATAAGAACCCCTCCAAGAGGGAAACATACAGTCAATCCCACAAATTGTAACAGAGTAGGGTCTCTATTATGTTTCTCCCTAAAGTGTAAGTATACGCTATGCTTTTTGAAACCGTTCTTTATGTTAGTCAAATGTTCCGCTATACATATCCTCAACAATCTTTTTTCCCTCCTATATAGGATATGCCACATGGACATATTATCATCTCAATAAATATACAACATATGACGTATTGCATGTAATGAATTCATCTATTTGAAAGGTTTTTCCCTCCAAATTAGTGAAATTAGTATGTCCCCTATTACTGGTGCGTACTGTCCTACACGCAACACATTTCCTACATGTAAAGAAACCTTTTTTATCTATATGTAACTTTTGTTGTCCTGGTGCATCTAAAATTTTCTTTACTACATGATCCCCAAAATTAAGTACTTTCCTATAAATTAATCTAGGGCGGTCCGGCAACACCGGCTCCAAATCCCTATCCATACAGAGAATATGCCAGTACACTGTACGTTCTAAAAATATCCTCCACTTCCCTGTATTGACAATGAAAGTCAGAGATAAATACCCTTTGTTGTTGGTTAGAGTGCACTTTCGGATCTTTATTTGTAAGGCACTATTCTCTTGGAATCCTATCCTATCCATCTCTCTAACAATGCTATCCTATATATCAGGGATATGCAATTAGCGGACCTCCAGCTGTTGCAAAACTACAAGTCCCATTATGCCTCTGCCTCTTGGTGTCATGCTTGTGGCTGTCAGAGTCTTGCTATGCCTCATGGGACTTGTAGTTCCGCAACAGCTGGAGGTCCGCTGATTGCATTTCCCTGCTATATATTATCTACCCTTGTGCATGTGATGTGGTGTCTAATCAAGATATCAACTATCGGCCCATACATCTTGTTGTATCAAGTTTTATTTATGGATTTTTTTCCATTTTTGCACACAATCACTAGTTGGTGTGTAACGCTATGTGTTTCATCTCAGCGCTACTATTTACCTCTATGTATTCATATTTGGTAGTTTTTTTATATATATACTGTGTTCTTTGAAAGTGGCTGCTCACTTATAATCTGTTTCATTCATTTTATTTATCTGTGGCGCGGTGCATAAATCTTAGTTGAGGGTGTTTTATATAATCAGTAATAATGTAGCTTTTTAGGCTGGGCTTCTCCTATCTATGGGCAGGGCCGCCATCAGGAATTATGGGGCCCCTTACACAGCTTCAGGCATGGGCCCTCCTGGAGCAGAGAACCGGGGGGGGGGGGTGTTGCCGCCTGAAATTGAGAAGGGGGGGTGCTGCCCTTTACAAAAAAAAAAAAGAAATAAAGAAAATTATATATAAAAAAGGGGGTAGCCCTGGGGACCTCTGGGCCCTTTAATGAAAAGAAATATAAAATATATATATATAATTTTTTTTAAAGGGGGGGGGGGTTGCCATCTGGGGCCCTGAGGACCTCTGGGCCCTTTAATAAATAAAAAAATATATATATATATAAAAAAATAAAAATAAACATTTATAAAAAAAAAAAAAAAAGGGGGTTTGCCACATGGGGCCCTGGGGACCTCTGAGCCCTTTAATAAATATATATATATATATAATAAAAAGAAAAAAAAAGAAATAAAATTATTTTAAAAAAATAACTCTTTTTATAAAAAAAAGGGGGGTTGCCATTCGGGGGCCCTGGGGATCTCTGGGCCCTTTAATAATAATAATAATAATAATAATATTATTTATATAAAAAAAAAAAATATATATATATATATATATATATATATATATAAAAAATAAATAAAAAAGGGGGGGTTGCCATCTGGGGCCCTGTGGGCCTCCAGGCCCCTGGGAACCTCTTTTTTAAAGGGGGTTGCCATCCGGGCTCCTTACAGGTGTACTGCCTGTACCCCCCTGATGGTGGCCCTGTCTATGGGTCACATGAGTTCGATTCGTTTTGCCCTCCTGTGACCCATTTTCAGTGGAGTGCGTTCTGAAGTACGCTCTCCGATGACGTCACTGCTATCAGTCGGCAATGGGAGTCTGGATCCGCCAGCTGCCTTGACTGAGAAGCTTTTTGTTTTTCACTATGTGTTTTACACCAGGTGAGGTAGCACACACAGCCCATTCACTGGATATACACACAACACTATATTTGCAATCATCACCACACATGTGGAATGTGTTGTGGCGATCGGGCATGCTATGTGGATGTTTTCTTGGCCGAGGTGGGGTTCCTTGCCTCAACTCCGGAACAGACAACCATTTTGGGGTCCCATCTTCCTCGATGTTAGCCCAGCACAGTGCTTTAGCCTACCTTTTATTTCTGTACCCAACTCCTGATGAATGACATATAGCCATGAAACCCGTCAAGTTTCCATGGGGTGCTCAGTCAAGACTGGCTCATTACCTATTCGCTGGCCCAAATATACCTTTAATACATTCAAAACTCATTGAGTACTATCTATTTATGTGCATGTGTATCTCTTTTTTTTTTTACAGCAGCTCTATAGCATATGCCTGTTAATAGGAAATATCTTGTATTATATCTACAATTAATCATGCTCAAGATTGATATCATTCATCTTATTGCCAAATGCAATGACTTTTACATATTTGTATTCATACCATTTTTTCAATATTCATTACTTCTCATGTGCTGCCAAGCTGACATATAAGTATCCATTATGTTCATGCCATGTGTGCATGTGTATGTATATATGAAAATACTTTTTACTTGTTTCATACTATTGTCACACATAAATAATGTTTACTAAGCACTCTACCTCCACAAGTCAATTGCCTCATTCAAAGCCCCACATTCCTTTCCTTTTTAACTGATACGTTGACATGGCCGCTCCCCGCCCCTCCACAGCTCATCGCTCCAATGAGCATGGAGGATCAGAGCAGGAGAGACGCTGACTGACAGGCAGCAGCTTTCCACTCTGAGAGGTGAGAGAACCAAGCCATCGGTGTTCGGTGGCTCGGTTCTCAGTGCAGAGACACCAGGGGACAGATGCAGCATCGGTCTGATGCTGCATTCACCTAGGTAAGTATGAATATATATTTTAAAAAAAACACTTCTCTTTTAAAGCAGATTAAACAGCACAGTGCTTGTGCTGTGTAATCTGCCCCCTCTCTAAACTGTAAAAAAAACCTGGCTGATGCCTCCACTTCCTGTATCCCCCTCTCTGCGCTGACCACGATAACCAGGGCTACTGAGCCCTGACCACTGTGGTCAGTTTGTGTCCCTCCGTCAACCGCAGCCCTGCTCTGCTCTCCTCTCTCCCCCCTCACCCCATCCTTCTTGCCTGTTAAAACCCGGGTCTGTGTCTCTGCCCAACACCCCCCCCATCCCCGCCACTATTAGTACAAATAAAAGGTTAAGAATTTTCACTGCCAGCCCCACTAATAATATAGTTAGGCATAGCACACAGTATAAGTATTTAAAAAAAAAAACTAGGGTTATATGGTTAACAAACCCTTTTAGGGCCTCATTGTCAGGTGAGTACTTACAGAGGCCAAGATGCCGAGAGCGGTTCACCCTTGCGACTAGGCGCACTCCGCCCCCTGTAGGTGATACAGGGGGTGGATGGCACGAAGAGGCATTGGCTACCAGCAGGAAGGGTAGGTCTTGCAAGATGGTCTGGGTAGAGCTGGGCAGCTGTGCGGTGACTGGTGGGTCGGATGGCCACAGGAGGATACCCCAACAGGAACAGGCTGAGGTTCAAACACAGGTGGGTGCAGTTCTTTCCATAATACTGGCTGTAGATACAAGAGTCCAGAGCAAAAGTGGAGAAACAAGGCAAGGAGGCAGAGTCCGTTAAACAGGCCGACGGTCAGATCCAGAAGAAGAGCAGAGTAGTCAGTGTCAATCCGGGTCACAACAGGAAGTCAGATACAGGAAACAGGAACCAGGCTCAAACAGGAAGCTGAAGACAAAGCAGCAATCTGTCAGAATACCTGGGCAGCCTTATATAGGTTAGCCAGAGTGCCGATTGGGTGTGCACTAGTGCGCATGCGTGCGCGCCATTCCATCGGGCCGCGAACGCGCATTTGCGGAAGCGCCTTTCCGCCATACATGCACGCAGGGATGCGGCTGGCACGGCTGAACTGGTTGTTTCTCTGACACTCATGCACACTGCTGCTCCTAAACTCACGTTTCCATTATACAATCATGGACAGGCAAAAAATGCTGTTTTTTTATTTTGCTTGCATGCGATTGGGTATTTTTGGTAAATTTAAACTTTACCTCATTTACTAAGTTCTGGAGCAACTGCACTTGCAGCGTGCAACTGCACTTGCAGCGTGCAACTGCACTTTGCAATGTGCACAGTCTGTTTGCCTTTAGTAAATCAACCCCTATGCGTCCATGCACACACAGACTTTTAGAGGAGTTTAGGAGCAGCAGAGTTTAGCAAATGCTCCTCTCCTGAACTCAGAAGAATCGTGTACAGGAAAGAAGAGTTTTGCCAGAAAAACGCTAGATGTTGCACGTGGGTTAGGCCTACTCAGCGCTTGAGGATGAATTCATTTCAATGGCCAGAATAAATGATTTATTCTGACTAATGAAATTAAGTAACACCCAAGCGCTACTACGCGCTAAAAACAGTACACAAGTTTAACAAATCGACTGTCAACTTTAAATGTAAATCTGGCCATAGAGGAGTCAAAAACTAAATGAAGCATATGATTGTGCAGTTATTTGTTTTGTTTATCTTTAAAAAATCCAGCATGTTGGATCAGGCACTTTTGACTGCTATTATTGCCACATGGTGTGGGATCAAGGAGTAATAAGCATTAGGCCCCATTCACATGGACGGATCGTTCAGGTCCGCCTGTCAGTTTTGACGGCGGACTTGAATGGCCGCTCCATGCATCCCTATGGAGCATCGGATGTCAGCGGAGACATGTCCGCTGACATCCGACCCTATCCGATCCGCTAAAAACAGACGTATAGGGGACACGTCCCCATCCATCCATGCGGATCGGATCGGGTAAGATCTGATGAAAACGGACATGCTGTCCGTTTTCATCAGATCGCTCCATAGGAGACAGCGGTGCCCGACAAGCCCCTCCCCGCTCAGTGAGCAGAGAGGAGCTTGTCATCCGTTGGCTCAGCGGAGATCTGCGGACTGATCTCCTGCTGAGCTGGCGGGAGCAGGCGGATTCCGTAGCAACGGAGTCCGCCTCGTGTGAATGAGGCCTTAAAGCGGAGGTTCACCGCTAAAATGCTGTTTTTACCCTTAGAGTGATGCTCGTTGTGTCTAGGGGAATCGGCTAGTTGTTTTAAAATCTAACCTGTACTTACCTTTTTAGAGAGTGATCTTCTCCGCCACTTCCGGGTATGGGCTGCGGGACTGGGCGTTCCTTCTTGATTGACAGTCTTCCGACAGGCTTCCGACGGTCGCATCCATCGCGTCACGATTTTCCGAAAGTAGCCGAACGTCGGTGCGCAGGCGCAGTATAGAGCCGCACCAACGTTCGGCTTCTTTCGGCTACTCGTGACGCGATGGATGCGACCGTCGGAAGCCTGTCGGAAGACTGTCAATCAAGAAGGAACGCCCAGTCCCGAAGACCCATACCCGGAAGTGGCGGAGAAGATCGCCCTCTACAACGGTAAGTACTGCTCGGGTTTTAAAACAACTAGCCGATTCCCCTAGACACAACGAGCATCAATCTAAGGGAATCGAAGTTAAAAAAAAACATTTATGGGAGAACTTCCGCTTTAACATCTAATGTAACTCAACTTGTAGTTGCTCTCCATTGCAGGTCCTGAATATGTGATAACACCATTCCTGTGCCTCTGATATGTCCCGGTAACTTCTGAACTAATTAGCATCAATGGGAGCCAAATTCTCTCCATCTCTAGTTAATTAATACATGGGGTGGTCAGATGAGTTTTTTTACCTTAGCAGAAAATAATCCTTACAAAGAATCTATATGCTGGTACGGTCGCTATATTGATGATCTGTTAATAGTATAGGATGGAGATGGGAAGTATACATGTGATTTTGTGAATTATTCTGAATAATAATGACTTGATAATGCATTTCTCATTCGAATGGGATAATAAGACCATTCATTTTTGTGGACGTGACATAGAGGAATTAAGTGGAAACGGGTCAGGCCTCCACCACCACTTTTCGGAAATCATGTGTTGGCAATTGTTTCTTTTCCAGCAGGAGGGCTCCCACTATGGGAACATTATTATTGCCCAGTTACTATAGATCAAAGAGAGGGTTTAAAAAACTTGGCTAATTGTCAGAGTTCATATTGTTATGCTTTTAACACTTGTAGATATTGCAAAGTACATAATAAAAGCAAAATGATTACTGGGGAAAAAATTCCTATTAAGCAATACAATAATACAATAATTGCAACACCAACAATGTAATCTATGTTACAGCATTGCATGTGCTCTTTGTATTATGTCCCCTGTACCACCAACCCCTACGGATGAAAGTGGGAGAACATTTTTGTTATGGAATGAAACTGAAGGCCTCATTCCCACGTTTTTGTTTTTTTTCGTGTGACACACATACAACAAATAGCAAAGTTTTTTTACCGCAGGTTTTGCTGCATTTGTTGTGATTTGGAAATGGCAAATGTGTGTTTCCCTGCTGAGTTTGGGATGCCATGAACAAGTCATGTTTTTCACTACTGCGCACACTCCTGGAATGCCCAAATGCCAATAAAGCCTAAGAGCCGGTTCACACAGGGGCAACACGACTCTGGGCGCGACTTCAGCGCAACTTGGGGCGACTTCAAGTCGGCTCCAGGACAGGCGACTTTGCCAGTGGCCAATCAAACAATAATCGGCTCTGTGGGAGGGAGGGGTTTGCCTGAGAAAACTATTTTCTCTTCATGTAAAGTTGCTTCAGTTAAGACAGAGATTTTGGAGGCGACTTCCATTGAAATCAATGGGTAGAAGTCGCCTAGAAGTCGCCTTGAAGTAGTACAAGAACCTTAACTGAAGTCGGAGCGACATCAGTAGTGTGCATTAAGACGGCCCTCATTGACTAACATGTAATTTCTCATGTCTCGCGACTTGGGGTGACACAAGTTGCCCCCCAGGTCGCGTTAGTGTGAACCGGCTCTAAAGCTTAACGACCGTCTAATCTCTTCAAACACTTTAACCACTTCAATACCAGGCACTTATACACCTTCCTGCCCAAGCCAATTTTCAGCTTTCAGCGCTGTCGCAATTTGAATGACAATAGCGCGGTCATGCTACACTGTACCCAAACAAATTTTTTATCATTTTGTTCCCACAAATAGAGCTTTCTTTTGGTGGTATATGATCACCTCTGCAGTTTTTATTTTTTGCGCAACAAATAAAAAAAAGAGCGATTTTTTTTGAAAAAAACAATGTTTTTCTTTGTTTCTGTTAATTTTTTTTGTAAATAAGTACCTTTTCTTCTTCAATGACATGCACTGATATGCCTGCACTAATGGACACTGATGGGCACCGATGAGGTGGCAATGATGGGGTGGCACTGATAGGCAGCACTGATAGGTGGCACTGTTATGCGGCACTGATGGGCACTCATAGGCGGCACTGATGGGCACTCATAGGCAGCACTGATGTGTACTTATGGGTGGCACTGATAGGTGGCACAGACGGGCACTAATAGGTGGGCACTGATGGGCATGGATGGGCACTGATAGGTGGCACTGATGGACACTGGTGGGTGGCACTGATGACACTGGTGGGTGGCATTTCTGGGCATCACACATTTTGTTTGTGCCATGATGGTTCCAGTCAGTGCCCATTTGTGGCATATGTTATGCATTTATTATGGATACATTTGTACATGTGGATTGCCATGGGGGACTTACCTGGCCATCCACATGTTAGGTGCTTCCCTGGTGGTCCAGTGTGGGCATCCGAGGGGGGACTGCGCTGATAAACAATCCCCGTCAGGAGAGCCATCAATCGGCTCTCCTCTACTCGCGTCTGTCAGACGCAAGTGAGGAAAAGCCGATCAACAGCTCTTCCTGTTTACATCGTGATCAGCCGTGATTGGACATGGCTGATCACGTGGTAAAGAGCCTCCGCCGGAGGCTCTTTACCGAGATCGTTGTTGCGGTGTGTCAGACTGACACACCGCACCACCAAATCGCCGTGATGCGCGCCCCCACGGAGCGTGTGGTGGCTGTTATCCTGCTGGACGTCAATAGACGTCCAGTCAGGATAACACAACCACTTCTCGGACGTCAATATGCTATTGAATAAATTTGTTTTCCAATGCCATTTCTGGCCCGTCATACCAATGTGCTTTTCTCTCACTTTCCTTATCCACAGGAGGTTTTAAAATACTCCCTTCCACCTACTTCCTATACAATGTGATAGTACAATCTCCTTTAGATCCCCCATCAGCTATGTAGTACAAGGGCATGTCTGAATTGATACGAATTGAATGGATTGTGTTCTCTATTCCATAGTACAGGTAAATCTAAAGAAAAATTTTCATAGATTGTACAATCAGCCATCTTTATGTAAGAACTTAGGAGGGACACTCTGTTGTCAGGATCGTTCACATCTCCACGTAGCGAAAGTTCCCATTCCAACTCGCATGTGTTTGTTTTGGAGCAATTTTACGCGCCACACATAGGGCAGCCTATTCACTTGAATGGGCTGCCCTACACGCAACAATCGCCCCAGAGAAGCTCCATTATTTTTTTTTGGAGCCAAGCATGGTGCTTTACCGCAGTGTCTTTAACCACTTTCGGCCCGCCCACTGTCAAATAATGGCAGGGCAGTGCGGATCTTGCAGGGGTTTGCAGTGCGTTGTTCGCGTTGTGTTGCTAGGACACGGTGCAACCCCGATCTCTTTAAACACTTCCAGCCCAAGGACATCATATGACATCTTGGACTTTCATCTGGGATATCTGAATGATGCCTGCAGCTACAGGCATCATTCAGATATCATTATTTAAAGTCGGACGATGCTGAATGATCACAGAGGCAGCTCCGCCGCTTGATCGTTTTTATAGGCCCCTTCCGCCTGTCACGGAAGCATGAATCAGACGTACAACAATAGATAAATGAAATAGGAAGGCTTTATTGAAAACCAAACAGCAAGGTAAAAGTCCAAACGGAAGATCAAACAGTGCAGTCTTCCACCGGAGCCAGGGATCAGGAGCCAGAAGGATAGTCCGAACGAAGCCAGAGATCAGGAGCCAGAAGGGTAGTCCGAACGAAGCCAGGAATCAGGAGCCAGAAGGGTAGTCCGTGGAAGCCGGGTCGGTAACCAAAAGCAGCAGCACAATCTCAGGAGCATGTGAATACAAGAGAACCAAGCAGGGAACTGAAGCAACAGACCTCCTATATATATGCAAGGCATCCAGCTCCTCCCAGTGGGAAGGAGGAGCCGCAGGGTGTGGTAAGTTATAAGAAGCCCAGAAACCAACATGGCCGCCAGCACATGTCAGATGAAAGAAGCCAGCAAGAGGTAAGACCATGACACCGCCACCATCTGGTACTTCTTCAGGCTCTCCCGTTCCATCGGGGACCCGGAGAAAGAATCGGATGAGTACCATACAGATTTGCGGTGACCAGATGGTCATCTCTATGACCGTCGGAGGCCCAGGCGCGACGTTATGACGTCACGCCCGGGTCCCCGGATGTAAACAAAGCCACAATCGCGGCTGTCAGCATGAGATCTGTGAATTTTTATTAACCTTTTATTAAATCTTATTAACCCTGCATCTCTCCAGAAAGAGGACCTGTCACTAACCATTCCTATTACAAGGGATGTTTGCATTCCTTGTAATAAAAATAAAAGTGATAAAAAAAATTCAAATAAAAAAAAAGTGTAAAAATAAAAAGAAATTAAGTAGGGTTGTCCCGATACCGATACTAGTATCGGTATCGGGACCGATACCAAGCATTTGCCCGAGTACTTGTACTTGGGCAAATGCTCCCGATGCTTCACCCGATACTTGTACTGTCAGCGGTGATCAGTGCATGGGGAAGTTACAAGCACCGATCACCGCTGTATAGATTTAATAGTAATTTCTCTGCTTCTCTCCCCCCCCCCCCAGCTTTCAGCTGCTTTAAAATCAGCGGTGATTGGTGCTTGCAACTTCCCAACACACGATCACCGCTGACTGTCCCGTGTCCTCCAGCCCCCCTCCGTTTTGCTGCAGTCTCCCTCCCTCCATGTCCCCCGCCGTGTTTATCTCTCCCTCCGTGTATCCTTCCGTGTCCCCCGCCGTGTTTCTCTCTCCCTCTGCGTATCCCTCAGTGTCCCCCCCGTATTTCTCTCTCCCTCCGTGCTCCTCCTCCACCCCCTGGAACTGTCAGGATGGAGAGCGGGGTAGGAGCCGGTAAATCTGGCTCCTTACTGCTCCGAATGGACAGAGTCAGTGATCACTGACTCTGTCTATTCACATAACTGAAACATTGTAAACTGTGATTACAATGTTTCAGTTTATAAATGAAGAGAAGCGGCTGTCTTCACTCCATTCATTTTCAGTGCAGCTGATGCTGCTGAGAAAGGGACTGGGGAACATGTGTCCCTAGTCCTTTCTCTGTCTCAAAGGGGAGATGTCAGAGGTCAAGGACCAAAGAAAAAAAAAAAAAGATTAAAAAAAAATTGTAGGAAATAATAAAAAAATAAAAGAAAAAACACACTGACACGGTCCACCCCCCCCCCCCTTAAAACAAGAAAGCATTTTAAATAAAACATTTTTAAAAAAAATGTAAAAAAAAATGTTAAAGATAAAAAAAAAACTACTGACACATGTGCCGCTGTCACATGAGATAAAAAAAAAGTATCGGTATTCGGTTTCGGCGAGTACTTGAAAAAAGAATCGGTACTTGTACTCGGTCTTAAAAAAAGTGGTATCAGGACAACCCTAAAATTAAGTAAAATAATAATAAAAAAAATTAAAAACGCCCCTGCCCCCGGTAACTCACACTCAGAGGCAAACACACACGTAAGTTTCGCCCACATATGAAAACGCCATGTGAGGTATTGCCCCGTGCGTTAGAGCGCGAGCAACAATTCTAGCACTAGACCTCCTCTGTAACTCTCAACTAGTGACCTGTAAAAAAAAATCAAGCGTTGCCTATGGAGATTTTTAAGTACCAAAGTTTGACGCCATTCCATGAGTGTGCACAATTTTAAAGCATGACATGTTAGGTATCTATTTACTCGACGTAACATCATCTTTCACACTATACAAAAAAATTGGGCTAACTTTACTGTTTTGTTATTTTTTAATTCATGAAACCATTTTTTCCCCCAAAAAAGGCGTTTAAAAAACAATCGAGACAAAAAGTTGCCATGACTGCCATTTTATTCCCTAGGGCAGTGATGGCGAACCTTGGCACCCCAGATGTTTTGGAACTACATTTCCCATGATGCTCAACTACACTGTAGAGTGCATGAGCATCATGGGAAATGTAGTTCTAAAACATCTGGGGTGCCAAGGTTCGCCATCACTGCCCTAGGGTGTCTTCTAAAAAACAGCCATATATAATGTTTGGGGTTCTAAAAACTTTTCTAGCAAATTTTTTTTGATTTTTACAAGTAGGAGAGGAGTGCCAGAATAGGCCCGTTATGGAAGTGGTTAACCATGGTTAACCCGCGGCTCTTTAACCATGTGATCGGCTGTGTCCAGTCACAGCTGGTCACATGTAAACACAGAGATGCTGATAATCGGCGCTCCATGCCTCACACTGACAGAGTGTGAGGAGAGGAGTGCCGATCAGCCCCCTACAGTGCCAACAACAAGGACCCACCAGTGCCAGCAATGAGTGCCTGCCAGTGCCAGCAATCAGTGCCCACAAGTTCCAGCAATAAGTACCCATTAGTGATGCCAGTCAGTGCTTGCTATCACTGCCTCCCATCAATGTCCTTCACTGCTACCCATCACTGCTGCCCATCAATGCCAATAAGTGTCGCCCTTCAGTGCCCATCAGTGCCGCCTATCCGTGCCGCCTATCTGTGCCCAAAAGTGCCACGTATTAGTGCCCACCAGTGCCACCCATCAGTGCCCACCAGTGCCATCCATCAGTGCCGCCTATCAGTGCTCATCATTACCACATATCAGTGCCCATAAGTGCGGCATATTCGTGCCTCCACATCAGTGCCACCTAATCAGTGCCCAAAAGTGCTGTCTCATCAGTGCCCATAAGTGGCTCCTCATCAATGCCCATCAGTGCAGCCTATCATTGCCCATCAGTGAAGGGGAAAAATTACTGATTTACTGACAGAAACTAAGAAAATCTTTTTTGTTTTATTTTTTTCTGTCTTTATTTGTATTTTTTGGAAAATATTTAAAACCCAGAATTAATTAAATACCACCAAAAGAAAGCTCTATTTGTGTGAAGAAAATTATAAAAATGTCACATGGTTACAGTGTAACATGACCGTGCAATTGTCACCCAAAGTGTGACAGCGCTGAAGGGGGTGAAAATGCCTTGTATTGAGGTGGTTAACATGTAATGACAACACAAGCACAATGCACATTCGCAGGGTTTCCAAAACACTTGGAAAAGCATTAATTTTCTATGTGGTTTTCCATGCATTTGGAAACACACAGATGTGAATGGAGCTTTCCCCCCCGCTCGCCCCCGGTCCCGACGCGTTTGCCCGGCGGGTGAGATCACCGCTGGGCACCCGCGATCGCTCGTTACAGAGCGAGAACCTGGAGCTGTGTGTGTAAACACACAGCTCCCGGTCCTGTCAGGGGGAGAAATGCCTGATTGTCTGTTTATACAATGTATGAACAGCGATCAGTCATTTCCCCAAGTCAGTCCCACCCCCCCTTCAGTTAGAACACACCCAGGGAACATACTTAACCCCTTCCTTGCCCCTAGTGTTAACCCCTTCCCTGCCAGTGGCATTTTTATAGTAATCAATGCATTTTTATAGCACTGATCGCTATAAAAATGCCAATGGTCCCAAAAATGTGTCAAAAGTGTCCGAAGTGTCCGCCATAAGGTCGCAGTACCGATCAAAATCGCTGATCGCCGCCATTACTAGTAAAAAAATATATAAAAAAAAATGCCATAAAACTATGCCCTATTTTGTAGATGCTATAACTTTTGCACAAACCAATCAATAAACGCCTATTGCGATTTTTTTTACGAAAAATATGTAGAAGAATACGTATCGGCCTAAACTGAGGAAAAAAATAGTTTTTTTTATATATTTTTGGGGATATTTATTACAGCATAAAGTAAAAAATATTCATTTTTTATTAAAATTGTCGCTCTATTTTTGTTTATAGCGCAAAAAAATAAAACCGCAGAGGTGGGAAAAAAAGGACGCCAATTTTGTCTCACGACCGCGCAATTGTCAGTTAAAGTGACGCAGTGCCGAATCGCAAAAAGGGGCCCGGTCATTGAGCAGCAATATGGTCCGGGGCTGAAGTGGTTAATAAGGGGGCCCCCAGATCCTGGCCCCCCACCCTATGTGAATGAGTATGAGTATTCACCTGGTGGAATAAAAATGTCAATAAAAAAACACTACACAGTTTTTTAAAGTAGTTTATTAGGCAGCTCCGGGGGTCTTCTCCCGACTTCTCTGCTCTCCGGGTGTCTTCTTCTGACTTCGGGGGTCTTCTCCGATGATTTATATAGGCCTCTTATGAAGTCACAGTCCCAGCATGCTCCGGGTGCTGACGACATAATTACACTGCCCCCTTATGTTGTCACCAGCCGGAGCATGCTGGGACTGTGATGTCATAAGAGGCCTATATAAATCGCTGCACACCGCACACCCGGCATTACAGCGGGAGAGCGTTGAGTCTACATCGAAGAAGAGAAGAAAAGAAGAAGAAGAGAAGAAGGTGACGCAGAAGACCGGGCCCCCGCTGGTGAAAGAGCTGAAAGAAGACAGCGGTGGTGCCCGGCAGAAGGGAAAAAGAACCGGAGAGCGGAGAATGCGGAAGACCCCCCGAAGTCGGAAGAAGACCCCTGAAGTCGGAAGAAGGGAGAAGACCGGGCCCCCCCGCTGGTAAAAGAGCTGAAAGAAGACAGCAGTGGTGCCCGGCAGAAGGGAGAAGTTGGAAGACCCCTGAAGTCGGAAAAAGACCCCCGGAGCTGCCTAATAAACCTGTGTAGTGTTTTTTTATTGACATTTTTATTCCACCAGGTAAATGGGTAGGGGTATGATGTACCCCATACTCATTCACATAGGGTGGGGGGCCGGGATCTGGGGGCCCCCTTATTAAAGGGGGCTCCCAGATTCCGCTAAGCTCCCCGCCGTAGACCCCGACAACCAACGGCCATGGTTGTCGGGAAGAGGCCCTTGTACCCATCAGCCCTTGTACCCATCAACATGGGGGCAAGGTGCTTTGGGGTGGGGGGCGCAGTGCCCCCCCTGCCACAAGGCACCAACCCCCCCCCCCATGTTGAGATAATGTGGCCTGGTACAGTGTAGGAGGGGGGCCGTTTGCTCGCCCCACTTCCTGACCTGCCGGGCTGCATGCTCGGATAAGGGTCTGGTATGGATCTGTTTTTTTTCCGGTGTGGGGGATTCCCCTTAGGATCCATACCAGACAAAAGGGCCTGGTATCATCCTGTGGGGGAAAGTTTTTTTTTATTTTCGCTGGGTTTCCCCTTCAAGATTCTCTGTGCGCGAGTCGCCGCGCAAGTCGGATCATCTTGATCCGACTTCTGGTGCGACCTCTATTCAAATCAATGGGCTCCCATAGGGAACCATTGATTTTGAATAGAGAAGGAAAAACGCGGATGAAAGCTAGCACGGAGAAACGTGCATTGAATTCAATGCAAAACGCGTACGAAATCGATTTAAAAACGCCGCTTTTTTCCTGGCGTCTGTACTAGCTTTACAGCCCGTTTTTTAAAACGTCAGTGGGCATGAGGCCTTAAATTTACACAAAACCAAATGATTCACATTAGCAGAACCTCCCACCATTTGTCATAAGGGACAAGGTTGTCTTGTCCACCAGCCACCGATATTCGTAGGGGCTGCTGTAGCCAGTGTTTATATTACTCTCCATTTTTAGCCAAGCACCTGGCTACATTAAAAAATACTTCATAAATTTGCCCAGGATTCAGCATAATAAATAAATACACTTGGGTTGATTCACCAAAGCAAACGGTCTTAGTGAAGGTGGTGAAATACCCAATCATTTTGCTTGAATATGATTGGATAATGAAAGTCAGCAGAGTTTCACCTCATTTACTAAGCTAGGGGAAAATTCCCATGCAAAGTGAACAGTCTACTTACCTTTCATAAACTAACCCCATTGAATTAAAGTGTAACTAAAGACAAAACTTGGAGTGGAGAGGGATTAGAACACCTGTTGGGTTTTTATTGCTATCTGTGCCTCGGTTAGATAAATTCTCCCTCTGTATTTGTCCTGTTTACCATTATCATTGAAAGTGGGAAAAAAATGCCAACAGAACAGGAATAGAAGCATAGTCCTGCGCATTGGGGGTGTGCCAGGTGTGCCTGGGCATATCCTAATCACCCTGTGTGACGCAGATTCCCCCTGCTGAAGGCAGAAAAAAAAATGTAGTAAATAATAACAAAATAAAATAATACTAACCCCAATCTCTGCCCTACTGACACCATCCACTGCTCTACTGACACCATTCTCTGCCCTACTGACACCAATCTCTAACTTACTGACAAAGTCCACTGCCCTACTGACACTGTCCACTGCTCTACTGACTGAGACATCCACTGTCCTACTGACATCCGCCTATGTCCTACTGAAACGTCTACTGCTCTACTGACACCGTCCTCTGCCCTACTGACACCAATTTCTGCCCTACTGACCTTGTCCACTGCTCTACTGACACCAATCTCTGCCCTACTGACACTGTGCACTTAGGGTTGCCACCTGTCCAGGATTCACCGGACAGTTTGGGTTTGGAATCATGTGTCCGGGTTTCAGAAAGCCTGAAACCCGGACACATTATTTAGCCTGGACTATGGCTTGCCAGCAGTGTTTATGACTACAGTTGTCTCTTTCACACTGCCTGAGAGACGGCTCGATCTACACCTATTCCCCCCCCCTCCCCACCACCCTGTCCCCTCTGTGTCTGCCCACACTCCAATCCTCAGGGCTGTGCCTCAGAAAAGGCAAGTTGGGGCTGGAAATTTAAAGTCCAGCAGCCTCACATACATCTGGATGAGAGGTGCTGACTGCCAGGGGGGTGAGTGAGCTCCCCATCCATCCCTGTCTGTGAATGTCTCCCCCCCTCTCCCTTTTCTCTCCTGCCTCTGATTGAGTACACAAAGGTGAATCAGGGTTCTCAGAGCACCCCTTACATCGGAGTTCCCCTTTACACCAGAGGCCACAGCTTTCCCCCTTACATCAGAGTCTTCTCCGTACATCAGAGTTCTCAGTGTTCCCCCTTACATCGGAGTTCCCCTCTACACCAGAGGCCACAGTGTTCCTCCTTACATTAGAGACATCTCCATACATCAGAGTTCTCAGTGTTCCCCCTTACATCAGAGTCCTCCTGTAAATCAGAGTTCCCAGTGTTCCCCCTTAGATCATGGTTTCCAGAGCATCCCTTATGTTAGAGCCCCCAGAGTTCCCCCTTACATCAGAGTCCTCCTGTATATCAGAGTTCCCAGTGTTCCCCCTTAGATCATGGTTTCCAGAGCATCCCTTATGTTAGAGCCCCCAGAGTTCCCCCTTACATCAGAGTCCTCCTGTATATCAGAGTTCCCAGTGTTCCCCCTTAGATCATGGTTTCCAGAGCATCCCTTATGTTAGAGCCCCCAGAGTTCCCCCTTACATCAGAGTCCTCCTGTATATCAGAGTTCCCAGTGTTCTCCCTTAGATCATGGTTTCCAGAGCATCCTTTATGTTAGAGCTCCCAGAGTTCCCCCTTACATCAGAGTCTGCAGAGTCCCCCCTTACAGTAAAAGGGAACTCTGCGAGTTCAGATGTAAAAGGGGAACTCTGAGGACTCTGATGTAAAGGGGAACTCTTGGTATTAACTTCATATGATCAGAAATGGTGTTTAATAGCAAAATATATGTATAGGTTATACTATAAAAAAAATTGCCGTGGGCTGCTAAAGTGTTCGGGTTTGACTTGAAGAAAAGGTGGCAACCCTATGTCTACTGCTCTACTGACACCGTCCTCTGCCCTACTGACACCAATCTCTGCCCTACTGACACTGTCCACTGCTCTACTGACTGACACATCCACTGTCCTACTGACATCAGCCTCTGTCCTACTGAAACGTCTACTGCTCTACTGACACCGTCCTCTGCCCTACTGACACTGTCCACTGCTCTACTGACACCGTCCTCAGCCCTACTGACACCAATCTCTGCCCTACTGACACTGTCCACTGCTTTACTGACTGACACATCCACTGCTCTACTGACATCATCCTCTGCCCTACTGACACCAATCTCTGTCCTACTGACATGTCCACTGCTCTACTGACACCATCCTCTGCCCTACTGACACCAATCTCTGTCCTACTGACATGTCCACTGATCTACTGACACCATCAATGGGGGACACTAGTTCTGGTGACCCCAGGGATTTCCTCACTTTAAAAGGATTTCCTCTCACTTCTTGTTTTGGCAGGAAGTGAAAATAAATCTCCCCTATGGGACAGAGATGGCAAAAAAACTGATTGGTTATAACCCTCCATTACTGTATCCAAAATTTTAAAAATAGTGGGGTAGATTCAGTAAAGAATTACGCCGGCGCATCCATAGATACGCCGCGTAATTCAAAAGCTGCGCCGGCGTATCTATTTTCTGTATTCAGAAAGCTAGATACACCGACTGTAGCCTAAGATACGACTGGCATAAGTCTCTTACGCCGTCGTATCTTAGGGTGCATTCTGCCGCTGGCCGCAAGGTGGCGTTCCCGTAGTTGTCAGCGTAGAGTATGCAAATTGCATACTTATGCCGATTCACAAACGTACGTGCGCCCGGCGGTCGTTTTTTACGTCGTTTGCGTACGTTGGTTTCGTCGTAAGGCTGTTCCTGCTATTAGGAGGCGCAGCCAATGGTAAGTATGGATGTCGTTCCCGCGTCGCGATTTTCAAATTTTACATTGTTTGCGTAAGTCTTTTGTGAATGGCGCTGGACGCCATTTACGTTCACGTCGAAGCCAATGACGTCCTTGCTAAGTCATTTACCGCAATGCACGTTGGGAAAATTTTGGGACGGCGCATGCGCAGTACGTGCGGCGCCTAATTTAAATGATCCACGCCCCCTACGGGATCATTTGAATTACGCGCGCTTACGCCGGACCCTTTTACGCAACGCCGCCGCAAATTACGGAGCAAGTGCTTCGTGAATACAGCGTTGCTCCTGTAATTTACGGCGGCGTAGCGTAAAGACAAGACGCTGCGCCGCCGTATCAGTGCGCGCCCCTACCTGAATCTGGGCCAAAGTGTTTTGCCTATAGTTCCACTTTAATATTGTTATAGGAAATATTACTACGTTTCAGCTTTGCTAAGGGCCATAATATTGGTCTGTGCCTGTAACGTTAGGGCAACACATGTATGTTGTTAACCAGTTTCACTTCACACATAGGCTACAAATGGCCATCTATTTGCCTTTACCATCACACCCTCCCCTCTTTTTTCCAGATTATTTAAATGAATGAAGGTTATTTGCCCTGTTGCCTAGTAACCATCCTAACAAACAATGTCTGTCTTCTCCCTAAAGAGTCACAGCAAGCAGGCAATAAGGTGACAGGAGGAGAGCATCTAGTCACGCTCGATATGTACTATGGACAAAATTGGGAACTGAAAAAAAAAGCCCAGAGGTTAATTCAATTTACTATAACTTTAGATTCCATACTATTTTACCTGCCTACTCCAGTTTAGCTACAACATGTGTTAACAAAAATCCCTGCCCAATGGAATGCAGAACAAGAGCAAGACTTTCATGTTGTGTGCCTGTGATTCCCGGGCTTATTTCCTAAAGCAGATGAAGAAGAGTAGGCATGCGTCGTTATGATATGACTGCGGCACCGGCTCGCATGCTCAGATGTACGATTGCAACTGCAAAATCTATCAATAAAGTGATCAGTCAATAACTATAGCAACATACACTATATTGTCAAAAGTATTGGGACGCCTGCCTTTACACATGAACTTTAATGGCATCCCAGTCTTATGGGTAGATTCAGGTACGGGCGCGCAATTTTAAGACGGCGTAGCCTAGCGTGTTTACACTACGCCGCCTTAAGTAAGAGAGGCAAGTACATGATTCTCAAGGCACTTACCTCCTTACTTAGGGCGGCGTAGTGTAAACGCGGCGGGCGTAAGGGCGCCTAATTCAAATGGGTTGGAGGGGGGCGTGTTTAATGGTAATGAGGCTTGACCTCACGTTTTTGACGTTTTTTGGCCACTGCGCATGCGCCGGGTGTCTACATTTCCCAGTGCGCATTGCGGCTAAGTACGCCGTACGGGCCTATTGATTTCGACGTGGACGTAAACGACGTAAATCCCGATTCGCGGACGACTTACGCAAACGATGTAAAAATTTCGAATTTCGCGGCGGGAATGGCGGCCATACTTGACATTACTATTCCACTAGAGCCTAGCTCTAACTTTACGCGGCCTATCTCTTACGTAAACGGCGCAAAAGTACTGCGTCGGCCTGGCGTACGTTCGTGAATCGGCGTATCCCCTCATTTACATATTCTACGCCGACCGCAATGGAAGCGCCACCTAGCGGCCATCCGAAAAATTGCAATCTAAGATAGGACGGCGCAAGCCGTCGTATCTTAGATAGGTTTAAGCGTATCTCTGTTTGAGCATACGCTTAAACTTAGGTCGGCGTAGATTCTGAGTTAGGTCGGCTTATCTACTGATAAGCCAGCCTAACTCTTTGTGAATCTACCTATTAGTCTGTAGGGTTCAATATTGAGTTGGCCCACCCTTTGTAGCTATAACAGCTTCAACTCTTCTGGGAAGGCTGTCCACAAGGTTTAGGAGTGTGTCTATGGGAGAGTTTGACCATTCTTCCAGAATCGCATTTGTGAGGTCAGGCACTGATGTTGGACGAGAGGGCCTGGCTCACAGTCTCCACTCTAACTCATCCCAAAGGTGGTCTATCGGGTTGAGGTCAGGACTCTGTGCAGGCCAGTAAAGGTCCTCCACCCTAAACTCGCTCATCCGTGTCTTTTTGGACGTTGCTTTGTGCACTGGTGTGCAGTCATGTTGGAACAGGAAGGGGACATCCTCAAACTGTTCCCACAAAGTTGGGAGCATGAAATTGTCCAAAATGCCGTGGTATGCTGACTCCTTTAGAATTCCCTTTACTGGAACTAAGGGGCCAAGCCCAACACCTAAAAAACAACCCCAAACTATAATCCCCCCTCCACCAAATGATTTGGACCAGTGCACAAAGCAAGGTCTTCACGTTCAACACCAGCACCTGACTTTACAAATGCACTTCTGGAAGAATGGTCAAACATTCCCATAGACACACTCCTGAACCTTGTGGACAGCCTTCCCAGAACATTTGAAGCTGTTATAGTTACAAAGGGTGGGCCAACTCAATATTGAACCCTACAGACTATGACTGGGATGCCATTAAAGTTTGTGTGTAAAGGCAGGTGCAATATTGTGTATCTCTTGTTCCACGCTGAGCACACGGTTATGCTGTATTAGTACGGAAATCAGGAGGTTAAAGCAGGGGGTGAGGAGGCGATACGATGCCACTTCACCGCCTGTCGAATCTGGATTGCTCTTCAGAGACCAAAGCTAGTGTGAAGGAGCCCTCAGAGGAAGGAAGTGATTGTTAGAGAGGGTGACACCCCTGAGAAATGAGGCTATAGAGACACCTCTGAAAGGAGCTGTACACAACAAGTCCAGGAGGGGGGTGCAGTGCCATTGTTAGAGAGGGTGACACTCCTGGGAGATGAGGCTATGGAGACACTTTTGGAAGGAGTAAGTCCAGGAGGGAGGTGCAGTGGCATTGTTAGAGGGGGTGACACCCCTGAGAGATGAGGCTACGTAGGCACCCCTGGAAGGAGTAAGTCCAGGAGGGAGGTGCAGTGGCATTTTTAGGGGGGAAGGGAGGAACACTCCTGGGAAATGAGGCTGTGAAGACACCTCTGGAAGGAGCTGTACACAAGTCCAGGAGGGAGGTGCGGTTCCATTGTTAGACAGGGTGACACCACTGAGAGATGTAGAAGTTGTAGACCAAGTCCAGGAGGGAGGTGCAGTGGCATTGTTGCCAAGCACAGTGCTGGATAAGGGTCTGTGTGAGAGGAAGGAAGTGATTGTTAGGGGGTGACACCCCTAAGAGGTGGCCATAGTGACACCTCTGTGGTCTTCTGGAAGGAAGTTGTAGACCAAGTCCAGGAGGGAGGTGCAGTGGCATTGTTGCCAAGCACAGCGCTCAGCCTTTTCCTGGATAAGGGGTCTGTGTGAGAGGAAGGAAGTGATTGTTAGCGGGGTGACAACCCTGAGAGGTGGCTAAGGTGACACCTCTGTGGTTTTCTGGAAGGAAGTTGTAGACCAAGTCCAGGAGGGAGGTGCAGTGGCATTGTTGCCAAGCACAGCGCTGGATAAGGGTCTGTGGATGAGGAAGGAAGTGATTGTTAGGGGGTGACACCCATAGTGACACCTCTGGTCTTCTGGAAGGAAGTTGTAGACCAAGTCCAGGAGGGAGGTGCAGTGGCATTGTTGCCAAGCACAGCGCTCAGCCTTTTCCTGGATAACGGGTCTGTGTGAGAGGAAGGAGGGCGGGATCACAGAGGGAAAGTCCCAGAAAAGTTCATGGATAAAAGTTGGAGCTAAGATGGCTGCTAGGGAGAGGAGAGGATGGTGAACCCCAGCCGTGTGAAGCCCCAGCCGCCCCCCGATCTGGACGGAGAGGAGAAGAAGAAGAGAAGGAAAGGCAATCTAGAGATGAAGACGGCGCCGTCCTCCTCCTCCTCGCCCAGCCTCCCGGCCCGGGTCATGTTAGAGATGGACGCTCTGCCCAGACAAGAGGCGCCCCCAGGAGGGTCCACCCCGTCCCCGCTCTCCTCCTGTTCTCGCCAGGCATGGAGCCGAGACAACCCGGGCTTCGAGGCGGAGGAGGACGGCATGGAGGAAGAGGAGGAGGACGGGGAGGAGGGCACGGTGGTGGAGATGGATGTAGAATGGCATCCCTCTGCTGGACATGCCCGGAGGTCTTCTTCTCTGGTCTCCTCTAGTAGTGGGGGCAGTACTGGCCTGGTGGGGTATCACCCCAATAATATGGGGGGACAGGGGCAGAGAGGGGGAAGGAGGAGGAGAGGAGAGCCTGGCACTACAGCGGGCACTGCCACCCATGAAGCTGAGCGCACTCAGGAGCTGGAAGGCTGGGGGAAGATCCTGCACACCCTCCGAGGTAACTACCCAGCTGACACATAGCTAATATGCATAATATATATACTGTATAATCACTTCACCCCCAGGCCTCTTCTGCCACTCATTGTTTACATGTAACAACCAGCATTTTTTGCTAGAAAATTACCTGGAACCCCCAAACATTATATATCTTTTTTTTAAAGCAGGGGCCCTAGAGAATAAAGCGGGTGTTGCAATTTTTATATCACACGGTATTTGCACAGCAGTTTTTCAAATGCGTTTTGTTTTGGAAAAAAAAAAACACTTTTTTGAATTGTAATGCAAAAAAAAACACAATACATAACCCAATTAAAATCTAAAAGATGATGTCACCTGAGTGAATAGATACCAAACACGTCATGCTTTAAAATGGCGCACCCCCATGCAGCAGCAGCGACAAATGGTGTCAATTTTACTATCCATAGGCAATGCTTTAAAAGCTAAATCTAACCTCCGGTGTAAATCTAAGACCCCTTTCACACTGAGCCGCCCATAGCGTCAGCGGTAAAACACTGCTATTTTTACCGGTGACGCTATGGACGCATTTCGGACGCATTTAACCCCCGCTAGCGCCCGAGAAACGGTTAAAACTGCTGTATAGCCGCGCTGTCCCATTGATTTCAATTGGCAGCAGCGGGGGAGGAGCGCCTTCACCGCGCCTTCACTGCTCCAAAGGTGCGGGTAGCAGGACTTTTTTTACCGTGCTGCTAGCGCAACGCACTGGAGACAATAGAGCAGCACTTTTAGGGCGGATTGCAGGCGCTATTTTTAACGCTATAGTGCCTGCAATACGCCCTCAGTGTGAAAGGGGTCTAAAGGTTACTACTTTAGATTTACACCGAAGGTCTGCAGCTAGAATTACTGCCCATGATCTGACGTTCGTATTGATACCTCACATGTTTGGGATGATCGCTGTTTGCGTGGGTTTGGGACAAACACGTGTGTTCAGCTTTGTGTACAAGCACAGGGGGCACTTTACATTTTTTTCTTCTACCGTATTTATCGCGGTATAACGCGCTCCCGCGTATACCGCGCACCCCTAAAGTTGCCCCGAATCCTGTGGAAAAAAAGTTTTTTTTGTACTTACAGTTTTGGTGTCTTGCGCGGCGGCCTCGTCGGGTCCGGCGTCCGTCTGCGGCTTCAGGTGTCCTCTTCGTCGGGGCCGGTTTCCGTCTGTGGCTTCGGGTGTCCTCTTCAGCGGGTCCGGCGTCCTTCTGCGGCGTCCTCGCGTCCTCCCCGCTCGTTTCCCGCGCTGAGTTTGAATACTGCGCCGACATATACAGAGCGCAGTACACTCGTGTATTGTCGGCAATGCTCGGCAACTCTCGCACTGACGTCCTGTACGTCCAGGACGTGAGCGCGGAAGGAGCCGAGACTGCCCGACTATACCCGAGTGTACTGCGCTCGGTAAATGTCGGCGCAGTATTCAAAACTGGGTGCGGGAAAGCGGGTATCGGCGTATACCGCGCACCCACGATTTTGCCCTGATTTTCAGGGCAAAAAAGTGCGCGGTATACGCCGATAAATACGGTAATTAATTTGTTTTATTTTTACACTGTCCCTTTAAAAAACATTTGAATCACTTTTATTGCTGTCAGAAGGAATGTAAACATCCCTTGTGACAGCAATAGGCATGTGACAGGTCCTCTTTATGGAGAGATCTGGGGTCTAGAAGACCCCAGATCCCACCTCTGCCCATAAAAGCATTCAAAACACCAAGATCGCTGAGATCAAATGCTTTTCGCTTTTTGAAAATAGCGGCATCTACTTCCAAGGAAACCCAAAGAGTCTCTTTAGAGCTGAATATAGTTTTCTTTGTTAAGGCCCCATTCACACTTGGGGATTCGCAAATCGCATAGCAAATTGGTGAAAAATACGCATTTGGGTTCCATTCACCCCCAAATGCAGTGCAATTTTCTCGTGATCGTCATGTGACTGAATCGCGATGCAACCGCATCAAAACGCGTCTTTAACCACTTAATCACCGCCTGCAGTCGAAATACGTCTGCAAAGCGGTTGCTTAACTCTGGAAGGACGTCCATGGACGTCCTCCCAGAATCGCGCCCTCTGAGGCGCGCACACGGGAATGTCCATGACCGCCGCTGATAGCGGCGGTTTACCACGTGATCGCTCCGTCCAATGACGGAGCGATCACTTGTAAACAAACCGGCGTCATGTGATGACGCCGGTTCCTCCCTCCCCTCTCTGTACCGAATGGTACAGTGTGAGAGGAGAGGGGGGGGGGGGGGAGAGCAGATGCAGCACGAGTGCTGTGGGCTGGTTCTGTGACACATGCAGTCACAGATCCAGCCAGCCATCCATCCCTGCTCAGCCATCCCTGCCCCATACTGTGCAATACACAATACCCATACTGTGCAATACTCTGCAATACCCCACAATACTCTGCAATACCCCACACTAATCTGCAATACCCCACACTACTCTGCAATACCCCACACTACTCTGCAATACCCCACACTACTCTGCAATACCCCACAATACTCTGCAATACCCCACACTACTCTGCAATACCCCACAATACTCTGCAATACCCCACAATACTCTGCAATACCCCACAATACCCTGCAACGTCGCCTATGGGGATTTTTAAGTAGCGAAGTTTGGCGCCATTCCACGACCGTGTGCAATTTTGACGGGTGACATGTTGGGTATCTATTTACTCAGCGTAACTTCATCTTTCACATTATGCAAAAGAAAAAGAATGAAGAAAAAATACTAAACTTGCTAAATTTTATAACAGAAACAACGAAAAATTCATATTTTTTTTACAGAATTTTCAGTCTTTTTTCTCTTATAGCGCAAAAAATAAAAAACCCAATTGTGATTAAATACCACCAAAAGAAAGCTCTATTTGTGTGAAAAAAAGGACGAAAATTTCATTTGGGTACAGTGTTGTATGACTGAGTAATTGTCATTCAAATTGTGAGAGCACCGAAAGCTGAAAATTGGTCTGGTTATTAAGGGGGTTTACGTGCCCAGTGATCAAGTGGTTAAAAAATGCATGAAGCTTGTCGCTCAAATAGGAGCAGGAGCTTCTTTTGGGCGGCCCTATGCGTGACACGTGGAGTCGCATGAAAATCATATGCGGGAACCCAAGGTGTGAATCGAGCCTTAGGGCCGGTTCACACTGGGAAATCGCACAGGAACCGGTTTTGCGTTCCTGTGTCTGTCACGTGCAGTGCGGTGCGATTCCCGGCCATACATTTTGAATGCGCTGATATTGCACCGCACCAAGTGTAGCGCTTACGCTCATTTTGGAAACTCACTGCAACTACATTGCATGGTACTTCTGTACCATGCGATCCAGTGCGAGCGAATGCACTGCGTTTGTGGCGTTTGTGGCGTTTGTGGCGTAGATCACAACTCCCACCTGCATGTCATTGTTTGGAAGGAAAGTCTCAATATGGGAGTGTGTCCTTGTTAGGTAAATGATGTCACAAGCATCCCCGCCCCTTTGTATACAGCGCAGGGAATCTTCCATGCAGCTGTGGGGCCGGATCTCTCACCCACGTCCTAAGCTGGCCATAGATGGAAATTCCCATGATTCGGCAGAAGCCAGACACATTTCAATCTGGGTCTGGCCGTCCTAGTTCAAAAGAAGTCACTTATTAGGTGAGAGAGCGACTTCTGTCGAATGGACAAGGTGGAAAACTTTTGTCAAGTTACTGATAGGTTGCTATCGTGTGACGTATTTATTAAAAAGTACCATCCGATTTGGTATTAAGAAAACCAGAGTAAAATAAGACCAATGTCATATCGGTCTTTATTTACCTCCACCAAACACTCCGTGGGTTGCTAGCAAGGGTTGCTAGGACAGCCAGCAGCATCTTAGCAACCGATGACACAGGTCTGAACATACTACATCATACAGTGCCTTGCAAAAGTATTCACCCCCTTGGCAGTTTTCGTGTTTTGTTGCCTCACAACCTGGAATTAACATGGATTATTTGAGGATTTGCATCATTTAATTTACAGAACATGCCCACAACTTTGAAGATGTTTTTTTTGTTTTTTTTATGAAACAAACAACAAATAGGAAAAATTAATAGAAACAGACATTGGCCCCGATTCACAGACAGCGGCGCACATTTATGCCGCCGTAGCGTATCTCCTTTACGCTACGCCAACGCAGCGCAGAGAGGCAAGCATGGAATTCACAAAGCACTTCCTCCCAAAACTGTGCTGGGTTTCCTAGTCGTAAGCCGGCGTAAGTGGAAGTGGGCGTGAGCCATGCAAATGAGGCGTGACCCCATGCAAATGATGGGCCGAGCGCCAGACACATACGTGTAACGAACGGCGCATGCGTCGTCCTGTGGGCGCATCTCAGTGCGCATGCTCACAATCACGTCGGAACAACTGCCTAAGATACGTCTGATCACTGCCTACGGTGTGAACGTAACCTACGCCTAGTCATATTCACGTCCAACGTAAAATACGTCGGCTTGTGTTCCTGGTGCAGACCTTTCCATGGATGCTGCTGAGTTACACCTCCTTTATGGGGCATAACTTTACGCCGGACGTATGACTTTACGCACACTGCGTCGAACGGACGTACGTTCGTGAAACGGCGTATCTCCCTCATTTGTATATGTGAATAGAAAATCAATGGGAGCGCCAAATACGTCCAGCGTAAATATGCGCCCACTCTACGCCGGCGTAGGCAAGTTACGTCGGTCGGATGAAGCCTATTTTCAGGCGTATCTTGGTTTCTGAGTCTGGCGCATAGATACGACGGCGCATATTTGCACTTATGCAGCTTATCTGGAGATACGTCGACGCAAGTGCTTTGTGAATCCGGGCCAATGTGCATAACTATTCACCTCCCTAAAGTCAATACTTTGTAGAGCCACCTTTTGCACCTATCACAGCTCCAAGTCGCTGTGGATAAGTCTCTATGAGCTTGCCACATCTTACCGCTGGGATTTTTGCCCATTTCTTCTTGCAAAACTGCTCCAGCTCCTTCAAGTTGGATGGTTTGGTTTAGGCAGCAATCTTTAAAGGGGTTGTAAAGGTAAACGTTTTTTCCGACAATACTGGCCCCCCCGTTACACTTACCTGACCAATCGAAAGTCCCGCGCTCGCCCCCGACATCCTCTTTGCCGCTCAGCCTGGCCATTGATTGGTTACAGTGGATGGATTGAAAGCAGCGCAGCCATTGGCTCACGCTGCTGTCAATCACATCCAATGACGCGGCGCACCGGGGGCGGGGCCGAGTGATACATTGAGAGGCTATGACCCAGGAAGTAAACCCTGATTGGAGTTACTTCCTCTTTGTTTCCCTGCAAAGGTAAAGCATAATGGGCTACTATGCATCGCATAGTAGCCCATTATGTGATACTTACCTGCAGGAAAAGCCTGCAATGTCCCTGTCTTCCTCGCGATTAGCGAGCGGCCATTCTTCACCCCTCTTCCTTTCGGGGCCGCAAACTTCGGTTCTGTGAGTGGCATGCGCGCGGGAGCCTCCGCTCTTGGCATGACCCGAGTTAGAAAGGGAACAGCATGCCCTTTCTAACCCTGGCGCATGCGCAGAACAAAACGGCGTACGGCGATTTGCAAATATCTCCTAGACCAGGGTTCGGCAAAATCCGGGCGCCCAGTCGCAATTGCGACTAGAATTAGCGACCTGGCGCCCGGGGAAGGAAGCTTAGGCCTGCAGAAGGCCGCAAAGCCGCGGCCTCAATTACCAGCCGGCCCGACGCGATCGCCCGGCGGGGGCGCAAGGAGACACAGGATACCCCATCCTGTGTCTCCGTGCGCCACCACTGCGTGATCGCGTCGGCCGGTAATTGAGGCCGCGGCTTTGCAGCCTTCTGCATGCCTATGCTTCCTTCTGTGATCTGACGCCATCTTGTGGTGGCGGTTGGCATGACAAGTAAACCAGCAATTCTAATGGAACTTCCCCAGTGTTTTCACTGCCATCTCCGTCCCTCTAATTGGAGCCCCAAACATTATATATATTTATTTTTATCCCAACACCCTAGAGGATAAAATGGCGGTCGTTGCAATACTTTCTGTCACACCGTATTCGCGCAGCGGTCTTACAAGCGCACTTTTCTGGGAAAAAATACACTTTTTTTAATAAAAAAATAAGACAACAGTAAGGCTCCATTCACATCTAGGCAGACAAATTTGCGGCGTTTTGTCCCGCGAATTGCGGCGGCAAATAGCGGCGTTTTGTACCGCGATTGTCCACCTAGATGTGCCCCTCTATGGGGATGGTTCACGAATGCCGAAAGCCGCCTGAAAAAAAAGGTCGGCGTCACACGGGGACTGTGAATCGAGCGAGGAGGACCCGCTCGCTCACACAGCGGGTGGCATCGCTGGATCCAGGGACAAGGTGAGTAAACCAAGCCTGTGGATCCAGCGAAAGGTAAGCCCGTCCAGCCCGAGCGTGACTCGGGTTTACCGATCCTAACATGAAAAACCAACCCCGAGTCACGCTCGGGTTTACCGTCAGGGGGGTTAAGCTAGTGCATTGTTGGTTCACCTTTTGCTTCGATTTCCCTTCTAGAAAATGTTTTTCTTTGCCTGAATTTCTCACTTCCTGTTCCTCCTCAGTAAGCTGTTCTGGCTGACTAACCCCCATGAATGATTGGGGCAAGCTTACTGAGAAGAAACAGGAAGTGAAAAAGTCAGACAAAGAAAAAAAAACATTCAGGAGGGAAATAGAAGGAAAAGGTAAGTGAGCCAACAATGCACTAGCTTAAAGGAACCTATTTAGAAAATAAAAAACAAACCTTTACAACCCCTTTAAGGATCCTAAGCAAGTTAATAGGCAAAAGCTGAGAGGCATAACTGTGCGTAACCCTGTGTCGTGAATCTGTAAACATACACATTAGGGGTACATAAGGAAAGGGGTTTTGTTTTAGAAAACAAAGCTTTTTTTTGTTAAAAAAGTGGCTCCTAACTTTTTTTGTCTGCAGAGCCCCCCTTACATCAGAGTCTGCAGAGCCCCCCCTTAAATCAGAGTCTGCAGAGCTCCCCTTACATCAGAGTCTGCAGAGCCCCCCCTTACATCAGAGTCTGCAGAGCCCCCCTTACATAAGAGTCTGCAGAGCCCCCCTTACATAAGAGTCTGCAGAGCCCCCCTTACATAAGAGTCTGCAGAGCCCACCCTTACATAAGAGTCTGCAGAGCCCACCCTTACATAAGAGTCTGCAGAGCCCACCCTTACATAAGAGTCTGCAGAGCCCCCCCTTACATCAAAGTCTGCAGAGCCCCCCCTTACATCAAAGTCTGCAGAGCCCCCCCCTTACAATAAAGTCTGCAGAGCCCCCCTTACTTTAGAGTCTGCAGAGCCTTCCTTTACATCAGAGTCTGCAGAGTCCTCCCTTACATCAGGGCCCAGGCGCAAGTTCGACCCTTGTAGTTCCACCACTGCCTGGGCTAACAAAAGCCCAGGTACCAGGATGCAATTTCTAGTCACCATGGCAACCTGGTGCCTGGAATTTATCGAACCCTGCATTATGGCACCATTGCGTTAAGCCAGCCCCTTCTAAAACCCCAGAACGCATGAAAAAGGTACATGCACTATTTCTAGCAACTGATTGCACCATAATGCTTGGTGGTGCATTATAATTTGTTGTGCACTGCAACTCAGGTGCGTTGGGGTGCTGTTCAAAATGAATTGACCTGCAAAGCAGCAATGTGCTTAACATGCTTTTAGTGGCTGTGATTTTTTTTTCTTTCTTTCCACCTGCTGATTCTGCCCATAACACCCTTCCTGTCTTAGGGTGACAATGCTAACCTGTATTGTATCTGTAAAGGAGCGGCAATGTCACCCTAGGCTGCTCATTACTTATTTGCACTACAGAACACCTTCTCCTCTCCTCTTTCTACAACAGAATTGGGAAATGCTCTGTAGTGTCAGAGCTAATAACACTGCATGGGATTTCAGTGCAGAAGAGGAACATCGCTGTCAGCCCATTACAGACAGTTATGAGCTCTCTGGATTTCTGGCAGGGTGAACATATACTTTTCTCAAAAAGATAGAATAAAATGTTTCCAAGGTAGATTTTTACTTATATTTCCTTTGCATTCCTGTATAGGTCTTTGGGGTACAAGATACACAGAAGACCGCATAACTACCAGAGAGAAATACCTGAAGAGTGTGCTCCGCGAGCTGGTCACCTATGTGGGCTTTCTGATTATCTTATGTATTCGTAAGTATGAAGTTCCTGGGATCAACTTACTAAAAAACTTTAAATACACGTGTGGCCGACTTTATAGCCCCAAGTATTTGGAATTCTGTTCATTCAATGTACACATCTTATCAGGCTGCATAGCCAGGAAGATTTATCCACTATTCACTATTGCAGCTCTGCAGCTTCATTCACCTTCCCTCTCAATGGACTTCACACTACTGAGATACTCCTATTGTAAACTGCCAAAGCACCTTCTAATTTGGTGCCCAGAGTTTGTGTTAGAGTTAGGGATGCACAGAAATTTCGGCCACCGAAACATATCGGCCGAAAATGTCCCTTTCGGAAATGTGCCTGAAAGAGAAATCTCACCGATAATGGTGCCGAAAATGGGGCGGGGCCTCGCCCCTGGTGTCGCCCAGTACGGTGGTGTCCTTTTTGGGAGCGTCCCTGTCCAGCCCCAGTCCAGTCTAGTACTCTCCTCCCTCTCTCCTTGACGAAGCGGCTGAAAGTGTTCTATGGAGGAAAGCTGTCAGCACACACACTGCGTTAAGAAGCAGCTTGTCGGTATGATCAGCAGGGGGGGAGCATTATCAGTGTGCAGCGCCGCAGGGGTTAAGAGTGCAGGACTTGTTGTTTGACATGCTGTAAGAGACCGAGCAGGCTCATTGTTTCTAACAGCATGTCAAGCATAGAACACTGCTCTTGCTAACACTGCCCTGCCCCCCTTAATGACATACTAATGCCGGGTACATGACGCTGTCATATAAGGATATCCACGCATGCGTTGAATCATTACGACGCATGCGATGGAGGGAATTGGACGGATCGATCCGGTGAGTCTGTACAGACCACCGGATCGATCCGCTGAAGCCGATTCCAGCGGATAGATTTCTTAGCATGCTAAGAAATTTTTATCTGCTGGAAATCGGTCGGCCCGAAAAAAATCCGCGGAAAAATATCCGCTGGGTTGTACACACCAGCGGATCTATCCGCTGGAACTGATCCGCAGATCAATTCCAGCGGATAGATCCTCTCGTGTGTACGGGGCCTTAGGCAAATGATGGGCACTGGTAGGCTGCATTTAAAGGAACCTGGTGAGGCTGCATTGATTTCATGTACCACGTCTGCAGTCTCTGACCATCTCCTGTACCACATCCACAGTCTCTGACCATCTCCTGTACAACGTCTGCAGTCTCTGACCATCTCCTGTACCACGTCCGCAGTCTCTGACGTTCTCCTGTACCACGTCCGCAGTCTCCGACCAACTCCTGTACCGTGTCCGCAGTCTCTGACCATCTCCTGTACCACATCCGCAGTCTCTGACCATCTCCTGTACCACGTCCGCAGTCTCTGACCATCTCCTGTACCACGTCTGCAGTCTCTGACCATCTCTTGTACCGCGTCGCCAGTCTCCGGCCATCTCCTGTACCGCGTCGCCAGTCTCTGACCATCTACTGTACCACGTCGCCAGTCTCCGACCATCTCCTGTACCGTGTCGCCAGTCTCCGACCATCTCCTGTACCGCGTCGCCAGTCTCCGACCATCTCCTGTACCGCGTCGCCAGTCTCAAATTCGGTATCGATTTCGGTTTTCTGCCTAGTGTATTTTTCATTTTTGCTATCGGTTTCGCCACCAAAAAACACATTCGATGCATCCCTAGATAGCGTTGTTATTATAGTAATAAGTATTAATACTGATATTGCAGTTTTACTTGTTCTTTATGTGGTGTACAATTCTTACCGGATGTATGAATTCCAGGTCGCCCTTAGAGCCCCCTCACACTTCTTTGTTCCTATGCATTGCGGTAACATGGGTTAGCATGTTGTGGTGCCGTTCATTCACCGCAGCACACTACAACTCATGCTAACTGACTACTGTGTGTTGTCCATTTTGGTGCAATCACAGCCCATTCATTTGAAATGGCGGCCTTCACGCAATACACATAAACGCTTGCTATAACACGCATTAACGCGACACACCAGAACGTACGAAGCAAAAATAGTTCCTTGAAGTAATAGTATCAAAATCAAGCATTTAAAAATAAGTTCTCCGACACCTCTAAATTGAAATTATAATAAATCCCACCCAGTCTTCTGAGTGCAACGCACCTAGTAAAATATTTACCTTCCTCCCTGTTCACCTACCACTGTTTGGCCCTAATCGCACAGTTTCTATAGCAACAACCTCCCCTGCAGGTAGTCTCAAACTACACATGCCTGATGCTGCCCCACTTTATGGCACTGGAGGGCATCTAGAACCGGGGTGGGTTTTGATTGAGGTCGTTTTTAAGGTTTCATGTATATTGGACTATATAGTTCTTGCAGGATCAGTGGTTCAGATTTTTCTTTTTTTCAGAAGGCATAGCAAAGTTTCATTTATTTAGATGGACAATTCCAGGGTTTATGCTAGTGGAATGATCATCAAAAAATTAACGGTTAGTCATCTGAGGTCTCGTACACACGACCGAGAAATTCGTCGTAAAAGAAACATCGTTTTCCTTGACGAGTTCCTTGTCAGGCTTGTCGAGAATCTTGTCAACCTTTCTTTGCGTATACACTGTCAAGACCAAATCTCGTCGTTCTCAAACGCGGTGATGTTCAACACATACGACGGCACTATAATGGGGAAGTTTGATTCCACTGGCGCCACCCTTGAGGCTGCTTTTACTAATCTCATGTTACTGCGTGTTAAGTAAAAGTTTGGTTAGAGACGATTCACGATTTTCTGTCTGTTACAGCGTGACGAACGCTACTTTTACCGAAGGTGCACTCCCGTCTCATACTTTATTCTGAGCATGCGCGGGTTTCTAAGCATACACGCGAACGTGTTTCTCATCGTAAATCAGCCCGACAAGAAACATGACGAGGAAATTGAGACTCCCAACGAGGAAAAAGAGAACTTGTTTTCTCGATGAAAAACATACACACGACCGTTTTCCTTGGCAAAAAAGCTCTGCCACCAAGTTTCTTGATGGATTTTGTCAAGGAAAATGGTCGTGTGTACGAGGCCTGACTGTGCTTGCATTTCTGACTTCTTTTGCTGGCTGGGATTCCTGCCATAATCTTGGTTATAGTTAGGAAGATAAAAAACAATGCCCCCCTCTTCCAGATTGAACTATTTTTATTATTATTTATTTTAGTTAGAGAGGAAATTAATTGTCCTATTTTTTACTTTTTAGGCCTGTAGCGCACTGCAAAAAATCAGGGTTTTTAGGCATACAAACTTTTAGTGGTCTAAACGTAGCCCATTGTTTTCAATGCGCTGGTACACACATGCACGCAAACATGCGTTGTGTATAGATGAGTTAAAAAAAAATGCAAATAGTTGCCGGACAGTATTATACACACAAATGCGTGCAAATACAAATGTATAATAATAATTTGAAGGGGTTAAAATTACATTCTGAGGGCTAGAATGTATTTTACTTGTGAACTCGCACAATAAACACAAGAAATTTCAGCCAGGAATACTGATGTTCAAACATCAGTACCATGTGCAAATACTCTTAATCAATAAAAGGTCCAATGTTCATTTAACCTGCATGTGCTCAACCCATGGCCTGCGGAGCCCTTTGATGTAACCCACCACCACAAACCAGGGAAGCGCATGCCCACGGTCTGAGATGGCAGATCAGCAACCCAATATAATGATCAGTGGGTTGCCAACCTGCCATCCCAGAGCGGAGGTAACAGGCAGATGGAGCAGGAGCCTCATAAGCCGATGCTTCCTCTGTAGCGTTGGTTCCTGTCCCGGAGGGGGTGTGTGATACCAAGTGCACTTCACCTGGGACCTTTCTAACAGCCTAGAGAGAGCAATGCCAGCAGAAGCTGGAAGAGGAAAACATCATTGTATTAAACATCACATATACTACAGTCTTGCAATGGGCATATTAGCACTTATAAAAAGTTATTAGGCTGCTTTTACACTGATCCCCAGGTGCTGAACAGTGCACCAGCGGTTTTCATGCAGGTTAGCTGCACTGAGCACCTCTATTATATCTTGTAGGTAACTCCTGAATACACAAACAGAACAGAAGAGTGCACAGGCTCTGGTGCAATGCCCTTTATTTTTGTAATAAAAACTAAAAAATGCACTCACAAGCTAAGATAAATTGGAGCTTATCAAATCTAAACACATCTCCCCACCATGTGCCCTTAAAGTGGAATTTCGCCTGGGAATTTGCTTTTTTTAAAGTCAGCAGCTACAAATACTGTAGCTGCTGACTTTTACTATAAGGACACTTGCCTGTCCAGGGAGCCCACAATGTCAGCACCTGAAGCCGACCCGTCCTTCGGCTCCGGGTGCAGGCGCCGGCATCCTTACTAAGGGAAACAGGAAATTAAGCCTTTGCGGCTTCACAGCCTGTTTCCTACTGCGCATGCACAATCCCTGCTGTCTTCTGGGACCTGTGTGTCTCCCAAAAGGATGGAAGGGGCCGAACAGTGGGAGCAGATAACATATATGAGTGGTTATCATTGGAAAACATGGGTTACAATTTGTAATGCGGCTTTGATGTCTGAAGTCGCACAAGTGTGAATGGGGTGTCATAGGAGCTCCAGCTGACAGTGTGAATACGACAGCAGCCCTGGACCGAATGCAGCTTCCGCTATGTTTGATCTAGGGATGCACCGATATATCGGTGGCCGATACATATCGGCCGAAAACAGCTGTTTTGGGGACATGCCGAAACAGCTTAAAAATTGCCAATAATGACTGCTCGCACGATCACCGCTGACTGTCCCATGTCCTCCTCCAGCCCCCCTCCGTTTTGCTGCAGTCTCTCTCCCTCCGTGTTTTCGTTCTCCTCCTTGTCCCCCTCTGTGTTTTCTTCTCCTCCTTTTCCCCCTTCGGTTTTTCCTTCTCCTCCGTGTTCCCCTCGGTTTTTCCTTCTCCCCTGTGTCCCCCGCCGTGTTTCTCCCTCCCTCCGTGTATCCCTGCGTGTCCCCCCCGTGTTTCTCTCTCCCTCCGTGTATCCTTCCGTGTCCCCCGCCGTGTTTCTCTCTCCCTCTGTGTATCCCTCCGTGGCCCCTCGTGTTTCTCTCTCCCTCCGTGTATCCCTCCGTGTCCCCCGCCGTGTTTCTCTCCCCTTCCGTGCTCCTCCTCCACCCCCTGGAGCTGTCAGGATGGGGAGCGGGGTAGAAGCCGGTAAATCTGGCTCCTTACTGTTCCGAATGGACAGAGTCAGTGATGACTGACTGTCAATTCACATAACTGAAACATCGTAAACTGTGTTTACAATGTTTCAGTTTATGAATAAAGAGAAGCCGCTGTCTTCTCTCCAAAGCTGCAGAGAAAGGGACTGGGGAACATGTGTCCCTAGTCCCTTTCCCTGTCTCAGAGGGGAGAGGTCTGTTAAGACCCCTGATATCTCACCAAAGCCCCCCCAACAGGGCTGATTAAAAAAAAGAAACAAAAATTGCAATAAATAATTAAAAAAATAAAATGTAAATAATAATAAAAAATAAAATGTAAATAATAATAATAATAATAATAATAAAAAAAAAACACACTGACAATCCACCACCCCCCCCTCAAAAAAAATCACCATAAAAAAAAAAAATTGTAATTATTTAAAAAAAAGAAAGGTCAGTTTCGGCCTGACATTTTTTTTTATTTCGGTTCTGAAATTTCCATTTCGGTGCACCACTAGTTTGATCCCATATGTGCTGACAGTTTACATACACAGGAAGCCTCCCCGACCCCAGACAAGCCAGCGCTCTGCTTGGGGTCACATGATATGAGCAGCTGGCTGCTATTGGGGTGTGTGAGCTCCACCTGTGCCAAAACTCCTGAATGCAAGCTATGGCTCAGTGCAGGTAAACCGCAGCGCATCAGTGTGAAAGCAGCCCTATAGTGGGCTCAGGACAGTAAGGGCTTGTTTACCTTTGCACTTTGGGGGACAATAAAACCCCACAGTTTATTGCGGCTCGCGGCGGTTACCAAATTGGCCCTCGCCCTTTATAAGGTTGAGCACCCCTGATTTAACCTATTATTGTATTATGATTGTATACAATGGTAGGAGTTCTTCTACTGGGCACTTTACTATTTTGTGTAAATCACAATACTCAGCTGGTATGTTATCCATGGAAACTCTGCAAGAGATGCATTCACTGCTGTTTATGGAGGTTTTTATACAATCAATGTCATTACAAGAATGCCATAAAAGAAACCTTTCTCTACAGAACAGCAGTAGTCAGCATCGCTCCTTCCAGATGTTCACGGAGTGTGAAAATGTGCGTGCTTATGTTATTTTTACACTGAATCTAATGTTTTTTTTATCTGTATCTTGTGCTGATCAATCGAGGAAAAGATTTCAGATGACAACCACAATTTGTGGTTAATTTATAAAAACTCCTAATATATCTGAGTTTCAATGGACCTGATTAGAGGTAGACTGATATGGGTTTTTCTCTGGCCGATGCCGATATTTAGAAATCTGGGCGGCCGATGGCCGATATATGATGCCGATTTTTGAGGCCGATATTTTAGGCCGATTTTTATTTTTTATTGGTGGCACTGGCTCGTGGCACTGGATGGCACTAATTGGCACTGGAAGGAAGATGGCACTAGCAGAAGGCACTTATTGGCACTGGCAGGTTGCACTGGATGGCACTGAAAGATGGTACTAGCAGGTGGCACTGATTGGCAGATGGCACTGGCAGGTGGCACTGGGTGGCAATAGTTAGCACTGGTTGGCATTGGCAGGTGGCACTTATGGCTTTAGTTGGCACTGGATCGCACTGGCAGGTGGCACTGGATGGAAGGTGGCACTTACTGGCACTGGATGGTGCCACTAGGATTGGAACTGGCAGGTGGCATTGGCGGATGGCACTGGATGGAAGGTGGCACTAATTGGCACTGGATGGTGGCACTGGTATTGGCACTGGCAGGTGGCATTGGCGGATGGCACCGATGGAAGGTGGCACTAATTGGCACTGGATGGTGGCATTGGCACTGATGGAAGGTGGCACTAATTGGCACTGGATGGTGGTACTGGTATTGGCACTGGCAGGTGGCATTGGCGAATGGCACTGGATGGTGGCGCTGGTATTGTTACTGGCAGATAGCAAGTGGCACTGGCAGGTGGCACTGGTGCAAAAAAATGGTGTCACCCCCCCTCAGTACAGACCCCATCTCCCTCCAGTATAGACACCCCCCCCTGCCCCCCGTAGTACAGACACCAGAGCGGTGTGTGTCCCACGAGCGCGGGCCCCACCTCCTCTCTGGGCGTTAACAGAGGAGGGACGCCGCGCTGGGTGTACCAAGATGGCCACGGCTCCGGAGCTAGGCCGAAGCCGCGGTCTTTCCTGATGCTGTGACCGCTGCGGTAATCCGCGAATCCGCGGATTGCCGCCGCTGTCACAGCATCAGGAAAGGCCGCGGCTCCGGCCTATTTCCGGAGCCCTGGCATCGCTAGCGGGAATTGTAAAATATCGGCCCGATTTGGATAAAAATCGGCCGATGCCGATTTCTCCAAAACGGGCAAATATCGGCCGATATATCGGCCTGCCGATATATCGGTCGACCTCTAGACCTGATAGAATAGAAATCTGCAATAACTGATGTGCATAAATGCATCATACACATCAGCCTTATGTCATCTTTTGGGAACTGAGAAATAAACCGCAAAGCTATTTTTTAGACATGGGTTGGAAATTAAACTACTCCTTGTTTCTTCTGGGATTACTGGCTCCGGCACTGTGAGTGGCCTGAGCCGCAATGACGTCACTCCCGCGCATGCGTGCAGGAGTTCTCTGTTACGGCAAGGAGCTCTGAATTTCCGTGACGATTCGCTGGACCTTCAGAGCCCATGCGCCTGCAGGTTTAGGAGATATTAATTTTGCCTACAGGTAAGCCTTACCTGTAGGTAAAAAATTACAAAAAATGACCAGAGCATTTTTTGCGATACGGCACTGCATCGCTTTAACTGACAATTGCGCGGTCGTGCGACGTGGCTTCCAAACAAAATTGATGTCCTTTTTTCCCCACAAATAGAGCTTTCTTTTGGTGGTATTTGATCACCTCTGCGTTTTTTTTTTTTTTTCGCTATAAACAAAAAAAGTGTGACAATTAAAAAAAAAAAAAAACAATATTTATTACTTTTGCTATAATAAATATCCCCCAAAAATATATAAAAAAACAAAAACAAATTTCTTCCTCAGTTTAGGCGGATATGTATTCTTCTACATATTTTTGGTTAAAAATAAAAATGCAATAAGTGTATACTGATTGGTTTGCGCAAAAGTTATAGCATCTACAAAATAGGGGATAGATTTATGGCATTTTTATTATTCATTTTTTTTTAAATTAGTAATGGCAGCGATCAGCGATTTTTATCGGGACTGCGACATTGCGGCGGACAGATCGGACACTTTTGACACTATTTTGGGACCATTGACATACAGTGATCAGAGCTAAAAATAGCCACTGATTACTGTATAAATGTCACTGGCAGGGAAGGGGTTAAACACTAGGTGGCGATCAAGGGGTTAAGTGTGTTCCCTCGTGTGTGTTCTAACTGTAGGGGGGGGGGGTGAGCTCACTAGGACATGACAGAGATCACTGCTCCCGATGACAGGGAGTAGTAGATGTCAGACATGTCACTAGGCAGAACAGGGAAATGCCTTGGGCTGGATTCAGGTAGAATTGCGCATTTTTTACGGAGGCGCAGGGCAAATTTGCTGCGCTACCCTTGATTCACGGAGCAGTAGCTCCATAAATTGCGTGGGCGCGCCGGCAAAATGCCCGGCGCAAGCGCGCGCAATTTAAATGATCCCGTAGGGGGCGGGAATCATTTAAATTAGGCGCGTTCCCGCACCGATCGTAGAGCGCATGCTCCGTCGGGAAACTTTCCCGACGTGCATTGCGGCAAATGACGTCGCAAGGACGTCATTTGCTTCAAAGTGAACGTGAATGGCGTCCAGCGCCATTCACGATTCACTTACGCAAACTACGTAAATTTCAAATTTCGCGACGTGGGAACGACGGGTATACGTAACATTGGCTGCCCCTGCTAATAGCAGGGGCAGCCTTACGCAAAAACCACCGTACGGAAACTACGTAAATTGCGTACGCAGGGCTCGCGCAACGTTGTGAATCGGCGTTAGTATGCAATTTGCATACTATACGCTGAGCACAACGGGAACGCCACCTAGCGGCCATCGCAAGAATGCAGCCTAAGATATGCGGGCATAAGAGCCTTATGCCGCGCATATCTTAGGCTGCAGTCGGCGTAACGAGGTTCCTGAATCAGGAGCATTCGTTACGCCGGGGCAAGTAAGCAGTTGCGCTGTGTAACCTATTGCTTCTTGAATCCAGGCCCTTGTTTACAGGATCGTAGGCCACCGGCGGACATCGAGTCTGCTAGCATGCGCCCGCTAGCCTGCGATGACAGAGGGACGTACGGGTATGCCCATTTGTGCACCTGTGCCATTCTGCCGATGTACATCATTGTGCAGCGGTCGGCAAGTGGTTAATAGGCACAAATATATAAATCCACTGTGGGCAGCAAATGTCTTTATATGTCCAGTTTTTAATTTGTAATATTCGTGGTGAAATCCTCACTTTGTCGTAAATGCCCTGTGCAGAGAGTAGAACTGTGGGAGGGAACCAGCAGTGAGCGGTCTTTATTATAGGAAATTCCAGCGCAAAGGTAACATTTTACAATGGATCACTGCACAGATCTACCGGTAGAACTACACCAAGATCCAAGGAAGAATACACATGACTTTTGTAGTTAGACCATCTTTGCTTTGCTTGGAGTTCAGCTTTTACTACTTTTTTACACTTATGCTGCGTACACACGATCGGAATTTCCGACAACAAATGTTTGATCGGAGCTTTTTGTCGGAAAATTCCGACTGTGTGTAGGCCCAATCGGACTTTTTCTGTCGGAATTTCCGACAACAAAAATTTGAGAGCTGGTTCTCAAATTTTCCGACAACAAAATCCGTTCTCGTGAAATTCCGATCGTGTGTGGACAATTCCGACGCACAAAATTCCACGCATGCTCTGAATCAAGTATGAGACAAGAGCGCTCGATCTGGTAAAACTAGCGTTCATAATGGAGATAGCACATTCGTCACGCTGTAACGGACTGAAAAGCACGAGGCTGAAAAGCGCGAATCGTCTCTCACCAAACTTCTAACACGACTGGTATTGAACTTCCCTTTAATAGTGCCGTCGTACGTGTTGTACGTGACCGCGTTCTTAGCGATCGGAATTTCCGACAACAATTGTGCGACCGTGTGTATGCAAGACAAGTTTGATCGTTGGAAAAAAAATTGATGCTTTTGTTGTCGGAATGTCCGATCGTGTGTACGCGGCATATAGCTTCATGCACACAGGACTTTTTTCTATCTCTCCTAGACACCTTTTCTATGCAGGAAAAAATGCTTGACGCTTGTAAACGCATGTACTGCGTTTAGGCGTTCATTCATTTCATTGGACAGAAAAATAATGTATCCCGGCCATTAAAATTAATTCATGCTAAAAGTGGCTAGCATTTACGCACTTTTAGACGTGCTTACACGCATTGAAGTTTTTTGTGTAATAAAACATTTCGTTTTTTTTCATAGGCCGCAAATTAGGATACTGAGATGTTCTTGCAATGGCTGTCCCTTTTGAAGAAGCATGGGCCAGATTCACGTAGACTAGCGGCGGCCTAACGTATCGTAGATTTCGAAATTCCTGCCGTGCTTTCCTGCCGCGACGTCATTTTTTCGAACGGCGACGACGTGCGTAGCGTACTTTCGTATTCCTGGACGTTTTACGCAAGACAAAAACATTTTTACATTTCGACACGGGAACGACGGCCATACTTTAAACAGCACATGCGTGTGCTGTCTAAAGTTAGGGCAGGTCAAACGACGCCTAAAATTGCGACGGGAAACTATACTAGCGACGACGTACCGAACACGAAAATCCGTCGTGGATCGCCGTAACTGCTAATTTGCATACCCGACGCTGGAATACGACGCAAACTCCCCCCAGCGGCAGCCGCGGTACTGCATCCTAAGATCCGACAGTGTAAAACAATTACACCTGTCGGATCTTAGGGCTATCTATGCGTAACTGATTCTATGAATCAGTCGCATAGATACTCTGAGAGATACGACGGAGTATCTGAGATACTCCGTCGTATCTCCTTTGTGAATCTTGCCCCATGTTCTTTACAGGTCTTCCATGCTTTGCCATACATCCCTTAGGCCCCGTACACACGATAGAATCCATCCGCTGAAAAATCTCAGCGGATCGGTTTCAGCGGATAGATTCTATGGTGTGTACATTCCTGCGGATATTTATCCGCGGAAATTTCCCAATTCCAGCCGATAAAAATTTGTAGACATGTCTACAAATCTATCCGCTTGAATTGGCTCCCGCGGATCGATCCGGTGGTCTGTACAGACTCACCGGATCGATCCGTCCGAAGGGATCCCCCGCATGCGTCGTAATGATTCGACGCATGCGTGGAATTCCTTTTATGACAGCGTCGCGCACGTCGCCGCGCCATCATCGCGGCGACGGCGCGACACGTCATCGCGAGGGGATTTCGGCGCGGATTTCGATACGATGGTGAGTACACTCCATCGGATCCAAATCCGTGGAAATCCTCGAGAGGATTTATCCGCGGATACGGTCCGGTGGACCGTATCCGCGGATAAATCCTCTCGTGTGTACTAGGCCTAAGGGAGTAATGGGAAGCATGTTCTGAGCTTACCTGCTATCTAAACAAATAGCTCTCCTGCTGAGCCCCCCACGATTTCACTCTTAGTCTGTGCTCTCCTACTGAGCTGGTTAGTGTTTTACTAGATAACAGTATTAATAAGTCACTGGGGTGAAGCCCTGGAGACTCAGCATTGGCAGTCTGCCTACAAAGACTTTTCTAATAAGGGATGGGTGAGCTGAAGCATTTTTGTGGCTTTTTAGAGCAATAAACTGTATGTGAGAATGTGTTGTGTTTACTATAGATAAAAGGTCAGAAGGGCCAATTACAGGGTGAGCCTTCCTGAAAGTGGGATTTCAGTTTCGGGCAAGTGGAGGTGGGTTGAACCACCCACTGGCTTCTTGTATATCTCCATTCTCTAACCTGTAAGTTTGTGTCTTCCAACCTGTCACGGCCATTACAATGGGTTTTTTTTTTCCTCCGTTATGTTACACAGGATGCTGCAAGAGGAATGCAACATTTGCAGGATTCCTACACACGACCGTTTTTTCCGTCGGAATTCCGTTCAAGCTTTCTTGCATACACACGGACACACAAAATTCCGACCGTCAAAAAACGCGGTGACGTACAACACTACGACGAGCCTAGAAAAATTAAGTTCAATGCTTCTGAGCATGCGTCAAATTGTTTCCGAGCATGCATGTTTTTCTTCTCCGTCGGAATTCCATACAGACGAACGGAATTTCCTATAGAACGTGTTCTCTTTCTAAGTCCGTTGGAATTTCCGACGGAAAAAGTCCGATGGGGCACACACACGGTCGGAATATCCGATGAAAAAATTCAGTCAGACTTTTTCCATCAGGAATTCCGACCGTGTGTACGTGGCATAACAGGAGCTGTTTCATGCGTCATTCCCACCAGCATTTTCAAACCTCAGGCCGCGTACACACGACCGAGGAACTCGACGGGCAAAACACACCGTTTTGTCCGTCGAGTTCCTTGTGAAGCCGCCGAGGACCTCGGCGAGCTGAAATTTCCCATTGAACAACGAGGAAATAGAGAACATGTTCTCTATTTCCTCGCCGAGGTCCTCGTCGGCTTCCTCGGCCGAAAGTGTACACACGGCCGGGTTTCTTGGCAGAATTCAGCTCTGAACCGAGTTTCTGGCTGAATTCTGCCGAGAAACTCGGTCGTGTGTACGGGGCCTAAGGGCCAGATTCACAAAGGAGATACGACGGAGTATCTGAGATACTTCGTCGTATCTCTCAGAGTATCTATGCGACTGATTCATAGAATCAGTTCCGCATAGATAGCCCTAAGATCCGACAGGTGTAATTGTTTTACACTGTCGAATCTTAGGATGCAGTACCGCGGCCGCCGCTGGGGGGAGTTTGCGTCGTAAACCAGCATCGGGTATGCAAATTAGCAGTTACGGCGATCCACAAAGGTTTTTCCCGTCGTTACGTCGTCGCAAGTTTTAGATTCCCGTCGCAAAGATAGGGCTGCTATTAACATGGTGTAAAATGACTCCACCATGTTAAAGTATGCCCGTCTTTCCCGCGTCGCTTTTGAATTTTTTTGTTTTCCCGACGTAAGTACGTTACGCACGTCGCGATTCTCAACACGGCGGCGCGTCGTAATTTCACGCAAAGCACGTCGGGAAACTTGCGACCGGAGCATGCGCAGTACGTCCGGCGCGGGAGCGCGCCTAATTTAAATGGTACCTGCCCCATTTGAATTGGGCCGCCTTGCGCCGGACGTGTTTACGATACACCTCCGCAAGTTTCCAGGTAAGTGCTTTGTGGATCGGGCACTTAGACTGAAAACTTGCGGCGGTGTAATGTAAACGGGTTACGTTACGCTGTGCCGCAGGTACGTGAATCTGGCCCTAAGTTTTTAGGCATTTTGAGGACATTTCTAAACTCGTATAAACGCATGTAATGATTTTTCACTGGTACCATTCACACTGTGCATTTACCAGTGTTTGTGTGCAGTTTAGCTGTATTTTGAGAAAATAGGATTCTTTGTATCCTGGATCTGATTAGACCCTCTAAACGCATTGAAATGTATTTTAACCTGCTTTAAAGTGATATTACAGTCTTGTTTTTTGTTTTTGTTTAAAAATAACAAACATGTCATACTTACCTGCTCTGTGTAATGGTTTTGCACAGGGCAGCCCCGATCCTCCTCTTCTCTGGTCCCTCGCCGGTGCCCCTGGCCCCTCCCTCCTGCTGAATGCCCCCCACAGCAAGCAGCTTTCTGTGGGGGCACCCAAGCCACAGCTCCGTGTGTCCATTCAGACACGGAGCCGCAGCCTCAGCCCCGCCCCTCTTCCTCCTCTTTGGATTACTCACTTTGATAGCAGCAGGAGCCAATGACGCCCACTGCTGTCTCAGCCAATGAGGGAGAGTCCACGTACAGCCGTGGCTGTCGTGCAACATCACTGGATAAAGATGGGGCTCCGGTAAGTATTAGGGGGGCTGCTGCACAGAAGGATTTTTATCCTAATGCAATAAATGCATTAAGATAAAAAAATCTTCTTCCTTTAGAACCACTTTAAGCTGATAACACACAAACCGTTCTAATTTCTCTTGTCTTTATTGAACACATCCCATAAACATTCACAGTGCTAGAGGACAAAGTAAGTAAACCCTTGGAGTAATAGCTGGTCTAACCTCTTTTGGCCGCAATGACTTCAAGCAAGCGCTTTTGGTAACTCTGGATCAGACCTGCACAATGTTTAGTAGACATTTTTGATCATTTCTCTTTGCAAAACTGCTTCAGCCCAGACACATTTGTAGGATGTCTGGCTCCCCAGTTCTGGGAGGACATTTGTGGACATCCTCCCACACCGGCACCCCCGGGAAGTGTCTTGGGTGTGCTCTGTGAGCGCTGTGTCCAAAGAACACAACTGATCACAGATTGCGGTAAAGGGCCAATCACAGTGGCCTTTTACCATATGATCAGCTCCGTCCAGTCATAGCAGATCACATGTTAACAGACTTGCTGGTTATCACCATTCCTTTCCTCATACGCTGTCTCTGTGTGAGGAAACGAGAGCTGGTAACTGACAAGTCTGACCGGGCACAGTGGGGTAGATTCAGAAAGCAATTGCGTCTGCTTATCCATAGATACGCAGCGTAATTGCTAATTTGCGCCGGCGTATCGACTTTTCTGTATTCAGAAAGCTCGATACGCCGACTGTAGCCTAAGATATGACTGGCATAAGGCTCTTATGCCGTCGTATCGTAGGCTGCATTCTTACGCTGGCCGCTAGGTGGCGTTCCCGTAGTGGTCAGCGTAGAGTATGCAAATTGCATACTCACGCCGATTCACAACCGTACGCGCGCCCGGCGTTCGCATTTTACGTCATTTGCGTTCGTCGGTTTCTGCGTAAGGCTGCTCATGCTATTAGCAGGAGCAGCCAATGCTAAGTATACCTGTCGTTCCCGCGTCGCGATTTTTGAAAATTACGTCGTTTGCGTAAGTGAATCGTGAATGGCACTGGACGCCATTTACGTTCACGTTGAAGCAAATGACGTCCTTGCGACGTCATTTACCGCAATGCACGTCGGGAAAGTTTCCCGACGGAGCATGCGCACTACGTTCGGCGCGGGAACGTGCCTAATTTAAATGATCCACGCCCCCTACGGGATCATTTCAATTACGCGCGCTTACGCCGGCCAGTTTTACGGAGCACCCGCGCAAATTACGGAGCTACTGCTTCGTGAATATAGCGTAGCGCAAGTAATTTACGGAGGCATAGCGTTAAAACGGTACGCTGCGCCTCCGTAAGAGTGCGCAGCCCTACCTGAATCTACCCCAGTGAATACATTGTTTAGACTGATATTCGGGGCACTGATCATCAGTGCAGCTCCATCAATGCCAATTAGTGCCCATCAGTGCAGCCTCATCAGCACACATCAGTGAAGAAAAAAAAAATACTTATTTGCAAAATTTTATAACAGAAGCTAAGAAAAACTGTTTCTTTTCCTCAAAAGTTTTGGTAATTTTTCATTTGTTTAGCAAAAAATAAAAAGCTCAGTGGTGCTAAAACACCACAAAAAAAAGCTCTACCTGTCGCAAAAAAACTATAAATATTTCATATGGGTAGTGTTGCATGACCACACAATTGTCATTCAGAGTTTGACAGCGATGAAAGCTGAGAATTGGCCTGGGAGGGAAGAAGGTGAAAGTGGCAAGTATTTAAAGTGGTTGTATACCCAAATTTTACACTTTTACCTACAGGTAAGCCTATAATAAGGTTTACCTGTAGGTAAAATTAATATCTCCTAAACCTGTATGGTTTAGGAGATATTCCCTATGCATGCAGCCGCTGACATCAGTGATGCATGCGCTCTGAATTCCCCCAGCTTAAGGCTCAATTCACACCCATGCATGTTGCTTTTGAGCGTTTTTGCAGTGCTTTCTGCATTTTTTGACGTGCGTTTTTACCGCAATTTGCGTTTTTTTTTTTCTTAGCCAGTAATTTTTATTTTTTTACATTTCCTTTAAAAACCAGCTATAAACAGGTTAAAAAAAAAAACGCAAATCGCGGCACTTGCGTTTTGGATGCAGGTCCATTGAATTCTATTGCATGCAAAATGCTGCTTTTTGCAGGAAAAAAAGTCCCCGACCCTTTTCAAAAACGCAGAGGCACAAAAAAGCATTGATGTTAAAAAATTTCCTTGCATTTCTGCAAAATGCATCAAAAAAAGCATGTGAATGGAGCCTTAAGGGGTTGTAAAGGTACCATTTTTTTTCCTAAATAGCTTCCTATACCTTAGTGCAGTTCTCCTTCACTTACCACATCCTTCCATTTTGCTTTTAAATGTCCTTATTTCTTCTGAGAAATCCTCACTTCCTGTTCTTCTGTCTGTAACTCCACACAGTAATGCAAGGCTTTCTCCCTGGTGTGGAGTGTCGTGCTCGTCCCCTCCCTTGGACTACAGGAGAGTCAGGACGTCCACTAACACACAGCTCCTTTCTCTATCTGCAACGTAGAGAGCATCCTGACTCTCCTGTAGTCCAAGGGAGGGGGCAAGCACGACACTCCACACCAGGGAGAAAGCCTCGCATTACTGTGTGTAGTTACAGACAGAAGAACAGGAAGTGAGGATTTCTCAGAAGAAATAAGGACATTTAAAAGCAAAATGGAAGGATGAGGTAAGTGAAGGAGGACTGCACTAAGGTAAAGGAAGCTATTTAGGAAAAAAAAATTCCTTTACAACCCCTTTAAGGGTCCGGCAGTGTTGCCGGGAAGAAAACTCCCACGCCGGAGCCGCGATCCCTTAAGACACGCCGAGGTCAAGATGTCGGCTCCCACTGCGTGAACCAGGCTCCGATACGGGGGCTTCGTTCTGAGGTAAGTATTTCATAATGAGCTAGTATGTGCTGCATACTAGTTCATTATGCCTTTGCCTTGCAGGGTTTTTTTTTTTTTTTTTCCTGTTTTTTCTTTTGTGCGGGTTTACTACCGCTTTAAGTGGTTAAGCTTTGACAAAAAAAAAACTAGAAGCTGATTGGTTTCTAAGCAGATTTTGCATGCTCCAGTTTTAGTAAATCAACCCCACTGTGTTTGTCTGTTGTTGAGACTTAGATGAGGATCAGATTCCATCTTATAACAAATTACTGCAAAAAAACAGTTCATTCCAAGACGTTCACATACATTTTCTTGCCACCACTATATATAGTTTTTATTGCAACTGAAATTCCCTTGTATGTTTTTATGCAATGACAAGTCTGCATATATACACTGTTTATTTTTTACTTCTGTATTTTTTTTCTTTTTTTTGTAGTATCTTATGGGATGGTGTCTTCCAGCATGTTTTACTATACAAAGGCAATGACCCAGCAATTTCTGGACACACCTGTTTCAAAGTCTGAGAGGACAAATTTTAAAACCTTGATGAAAAAGGAGGACTTTTGGAAGGTGAGGTGCTGAATAGTATATGGCTTCATATACTATAGGCATATAATTGCATGGCTTTAAAAGGTAATTCCAGTTTGTGACTTTTACACCGCTCTTCTAATGCTGCCCTCGGAAACCGTCCTTCCTAGTTATAAATATCCGGCCACTCATTACCTTTTCCCCTTATTTTCTGAGAAGGGTGGAGTTATTTTAGGCTAGGATCTTGTACATCTGCAGGAGGTATTTTAGGATAGTGTCCTGCACACATCAGCAGTATTAGTGAGAAAAGTCAGTGAGGGCCTTGTTTTGTAGATGCGGAGTTGGTACATACAAACCTTAAACTGGGTACTGAAAACCTCAGCATTTTTCAAATATAAAAATATTCTAGAAATGTCAGATTATTTTTAATCTTTTTGCTGAAATATTAGCATTTCTCTACTAGATTATCTGGCTATTGGATACAGCATGTTTCAGGAAAAAAAAATTGTTGGGGATTTGCTTAGCTGTGAAGTTCTCACCCAATCTTTACTCATATTTTTAAAGGGGTTGTAAAGGTTTTTTTTTAACAAACAAGTCATACTTACCCTCTGTGCAAGGGTTTTTTACAGAGTGGCCCGATCCTCCTTTTTTTTGGGTCTCCTGGTGGCGCTCCTGGCTCCTCCTCTTCTCGTGTGCCCCCACGGAGAGCCACATTTCATGGGGGCACTCGTGTGGGTGCACTCCTGTGTCCTGCTGCTGCTGCGACTCGGCCCTGCCCCTGGCTTCCATGTCTATGGATTTGATTGACAGCAGAGGGAGCCAATGGCTCCCGCTGCTATCAATCTATCTAATGAGGATCCGAGACAGTGGCTGGAGCTGCTGTGCTCATCCCCATTGCTGGATCGATCGTGTTCAGGTAAGTAAAGTTGGGGGGGGGGGGGGGTGTCTGGGATTTGCCTGAAAGTACACTTTTAAAGGGGTTGTGCGGAAGGATTTTCACCTTACATTAAGGTCAAAAACCCTGAGGGTTTACAACCCCTTTAAAAGTGTACTTTCAGGAAAAGCTAAAAAACATATAAGGTATATCTCTGTACATTTTCCCCTTTAAAGAGTCCTACACTAGGAACTGCATGTAAATCACACAAGTCCGCTGTGCGATTCACATGCAGTTCTGTACTGTGCGATTTCAGCCTAATAGTTGAGAAAAAAATGTGTATATATATATATATATATATATATATATATATATATATATATATATATTCGGGCTGTTACTGATCAAAATTTTTGTGTTCGATTAATCGATTTTTTTTAATCGACTAATTTCGATTAATTATAACACACATACAGATACAACTACTTTTAGCTGATCTCCTTGCAGGCTGATTCCCAGTGCAGCTACCAACCACTGGAAAAATAGATAGCAGGATACCAAAAAACACACAAAGACAGCACTCGATGGGAATAGCATTAAAACTTTTATAGTCTTCAAATAGGTAACAAAATAAATATTGCACTGGAGATAAAATCGATGTAGCTACATAAACTGTACAAATGGTGCGAGTAATACCAAATGGTACCAAAAGCACTCATAAAAACCTGTAGCCAAGTATGATACTGGTATAAAAATGTGTACAACGATACCACTGCTGAATCCAGATGAGGAGGGGTTAACATCAGTCCGTCGGCATGTAGATGTCCCGTGAAGGGAACTATCACAACTCCCAGTGGATGGCTGTAGAATCCCAGGTTGATAGAGGGAAGGGATAGAGGGAAGTGTAACAGCCCTTGCGTGTGGCAGATAGTAAGGTCCCGCCGGCATGCAGATATGAAGGCAAAGGAGCCCTTCAGATTGACATGGCAAGCCCCGCCGGTGTCCGTGAGGTCACCGAATCTCCGATGGAACTCCCTGAAGGCCCGGAAGCCGGTGGAGAGGTGAGTACCAATCAAAAGAATTTTGATCGATCAAAAAAAATTTGATCGATCAAAAAAATTTAAGATTAATCGATGAATTAATAGTTAATTTCCACAGCCCTAATATATATATATATATATATATATATATATATATATAATACACAGTATATATAATAATCCCATTGCATCAGCTGTAGTGGGATCCCAGATATCTGTTCTTATGTTGTGTTACAGGTTATCTGTTAGGTATGTTGGTACCTTGCACACCTTACTTATTTACAAAAAACTTTGATTTGTTTAGGCTGGAATCACATATATGCGGGTCTGGTTTCGGTGTGGTTTCCATTCAGCAGTTCAGGTGCGATTTGGGTGTGAATTTGACACTGAAATCGCATCTCATCCAGACTGTAAAACGCATAGGACCCCTTTTTAATTTGCACCGCAAGGGCTCATATATATGTGTATCGACTCTACTAAAAGCGGATCTGATTTACATTTTATGTGAATCGGATGCGGTTCAAAGAGCATCCGATTCGCATACAGTGAGGGAAAGATCCCCTGATAATTTTGTATGTTTGCCCACTGAAAAATAAATGATCAGTCTATAATTTTAATGGTAGGTTTATTTTAACAGTGAGAGACAGAAAACAACACAAATATCAAGAAAAACACATTTCAAAAATGTTTTAAATTGATTTGCATTTTATTGAGTGAAATAAGTATTTGATCCCCTATCAATCAGCAAGATTTCTGTGTTCCAGGCGTCTTCTATAAAGGTAATGAGCTGAAATTAGAAGCACTCTATTAAAGGGAGTGCTCCTAATCTCAGCTTGTTACCTTTATAAAAGACACCTGTCCACAGAAGCAATCAATTAATCAGATTCCAATCTCCACCATGGCCAAGACCAAAGAGCTGTCCAAGGATGTCAGGGACAAGGCTGGAATGGGCTACAAGACCATCGCCCAAGCAGCATGGTGAAAGGGTGGCAACAGTTGGTGCGATTATTCGCCAAATGGAAGAAACGCAAAAAAACTGTCAATCTCCCTCGGTCTGGGGCTCCATGCAAGATCTCACCTCGTGGAGTTTCTGTGGTCGGTGAGGAATCAGCCCAGAACTACACAGGAGAGTCTTGTCAATGATCTCAAGGCAGCTGGGGCCATAGTCACCAAGAAAACAATTGGGAACACACTACGCCGTGAAGGACTGAAATCCTGCAGCGCCCGCAAGGTCCCCCTGCTCAAGAAATCACATGTACAGGCCGTCTGAAGTCTGCCAATTAACATCTGAATGATTCAGAGGAGAACTGGGTGAAAGCGTTGTGGTCAGATGAGACCAAAATCAAGCTCTTTGGCATCAACTCAACTCACCGTGCTTGGAGGAGGAGGAATGCTGCCTATGACCCCAAGAACACCATCCCCACCGTCATATATGGAGGTGGAAACATTATGCTTTGGGGTTTTTTTTTTTTTACTAAGGGGACAGGAAAACTGCATTGCATCAAAGGGACGATGGACGGGGCCATGTACGTCAAATCTTGGGTGAGAACCTTATTCACTCAGCCAGGGCATTGAAAATGGGTCGTGGATGGGTACTCCAGCCTGACAATGACCCAAAACACACTGTCAAGGCAACAAAGGAGTGTCTCAAGAAGAAGCACATTAAGGTCCTGGAGTGGCCTAGCCTTAATCCCATAGAAAATATATGGAGGGAGCTGAAGGTTCGAGTTACCAAACATCAGCCTGGAAACTTTAATGACTTGGGAAGTTTCTGCAAAGAGGAGTGGGACAAAATCTCTCCGGAGAGGTGTGCAAACCTGGTTGCCAACTACAAGAAACATCTGACCTCTGTGATTGCCAACAAGGGTTTTGCCACCAAGTACTAAGTCATGTTTTGCGACGGGTTCAAATACTTAGTTCCCACTCATTAAAATGCAAATCAATTTATAACTTTTTTGAAATGCGTTTTTGTTGTTGTTATTCTGTCTCTCATTGTTAAAATAAACCGACCGTTAACATTATAAACTGATCGTTTCTTTGTCAGTGGGCAAACGTACAAAATCAGCCAGGGGATCAAATACTTTTCCCTCACTGTATATGTTAACCGAACCTTAGTAAATATGCAGTGGTATGGTTTTCATCTTATGGGCTAGATTCAAGTAGCCCGCCGTAAGTTTGTGCGGGCGTAGCGTATGTTATTTATGCTACGCCGCCGCAACTTACACGGGCAAGTGCAGTATTCACAAAGCACTTGCTCCGTAAGTTGCAGCGGCGTAGCGTAAATGGGGCCGGCGTAAGCGCGCCTAATTTAAATGAGTATGAGGGGGGCGTGTTTTATGTAAATGGATGGTGACCCGACGTGATTGACGTTTTTCACGAACGGCGCATGCGCCGTCCGTTGAATTTCCCAGTGTGCATTGCTCCAAAGTACGCCGCAAGGATGTCATTGGTTTCGACGTGAACGTAAATTATGTCCAGCCCCATTCACGGACTACTTACGCAAACGACGTAAAAAATTCAAAATTCGACGTGGGAACGACGTCCATACTTAACATTGCGTACGCCTCATAATGGCAGGAGCAACCTTACGCCGAAAAAGCCTAACGTAAACGATGTAAAAAATAGCGCCGGGCGTACGTAAATTTGTGAATCGGCGTATCTAGGTCATTTGCATATTCTACACCGAAAACGACGGAAGCGCCACCTAGCGGCCAGCGTAAATATGCACCCTAAGAAACGACGGTGTAAGAGACTTACGCCAGTCGGATCTTAGGCTAATGTCGGCGTATCTTGCTTTCTGAATACAGAAAGAAGATACGCTGGCGCAGCTTTGAATTTACGCGGCGTATCTATAGATACGCCGGCGAAAATCAATGCTGAATCTAGCCCTATGTGTTTACAGAAAATATCTAGCTAAAGTAGAATGGTTTTCTCAGTAATTGAAATGAAAAATGTTGGGGTACCAAAAAAACAAACATACTGTAATACTCACCTTAAAGCGGAGAACCCACGAAAAAAAATATAGTAAAAGCCAGCAGCTACAAATACTGCAGCTGCTGGCTTTTAATAAATGGACACTTACCTGCCCAGCGCGCCCGCGATGTCGACAGCAGACGAGCGATCACTCATCTCTCTGCTGCCCCTGTCGCCATCCTCAGTGAGGGAATCAGGAAGTGAAGCATGCGAGGTTCCCTACTTTGCATGCGTGAGTAGTGCACCGCTTTCTTAGTGTCTCCTTGGACCAGTGGGTTTCCCAGATGGCAGCGGGGGGGAGGGGGGATTTGTACAGGAAGTGGAGTTCCAGTCTCTCCCTGGAAGTGGGTGCGAATACCTTTATTATTCAGGTATCTGCACCCCCTCCCCCTGAAAGGTGCCAAATGTGACACCAGAGGGGGGGAGGGTTCCGAAAAGCGGAAGTTCAATTTTTGGGTGGAACTCCGCTTTAATGCTGCAACGTCCATGTGACACTGCATCAGTCCCACGCCAGCTCTAAGACCAAAAACTGACCAATAACATGACTGTAGATCAGTCCACAGAGAACAGTAGCCATCAGTCACTGCACACCTCTCTACTCCTCCAGCGCTTATGAGAGTGCCAGGCTGGGGAGGGGGCAGGGGTGCTGAATCTGGCGCTCAGCAGTGCCCTGAAAGTCAGAGCCAGCTGTCAGCTGGGTGAATCCCGACAATAATATCAGGATTGGCACAGCTCTGCCCCACCAGCTGCTAATGGGCAATAGCTCACTATCATTTGACCCTGAGTTGCAGGAGAACAAACATTAACGTATTCCTGTGACCCAAAAGAAGTACAGCCAAGAAAACAGTCTGGCCGTACTTCATATTGTCACATTATTTTGTAACGTATATCAGTTACACGCATTTTGTACATTTTTACTCTACCTCGTTTAGAGTGGGTAGTATGATTTTTGTCCTTGCTATATGTTTTTGATTCAAAAATGTCCTCCTAATTACAGTTTGCAGAGGGCCCACTATTGGATGGTCTATATTGGGACATGTGGTTCAACAACCGTACAACAACAGAAAACCAAAGCTTCGTCTATTTTGAGAACATGCTACTTGGGGTTCCTCGTCTCCGTCAACTTAAAGTGAGGAATGGGTCCTGCACTGTGCCAGAAGATCTAAAAGATGACATCAAAGACTGCTATGATATGTATTCTGTGAGGAGTGAAGATACTGCCCCCTTTGGGCTACGAAATGGAACAGCGTATGTATCTCTGACACTGACTGAAGCCTCGTACACACGACCGAGAAACTCGACGGGCGAAACACATCGTTTTGCTCGTCGAGTTCCTTGTTAGGCTGTCGAGGATCTCGGGGAGCCAAATTTCCCTATTCCCGTTGAGGAAAAAGAAGACATGCTCTCTTTTTGGCTCGACGAGATCCTCGACAGTTTCCTCGTCGAAAAATGTACACACCACCGGTTTCCTCGGCAAAAAAAAAATACCAGCAAGTTTCTTGCTGGTTTTTGCCGAGAAACTCGGTCGTGTGTACGAGGCCTTATTGTTTTTCAATAAAACAGCTTCCTTTTCATGGTTAGTGGTTCCTTCAAATACAAAGCAAATATGTATTTGTTACTCAGTAGTAGTTTTTGATATTGTTGTTTTAGAATGTATATAGAGGGGGCGAAAGCTACTAGATCTCGTGAAAACTGTAACCTGGTAGATCAGGGGTAGGCAACCTGGGGCCCTCCAGCTGTTGTGGAACTACATTTCCCATGAGGCATTGCAAGGCTGGCAGTTACAATTACTCCCAAAGGCATGATGGGACTTGTAGTTCTGCAACAGCTGGAGGGCCCTAGGTTGCCTACCCCTGAGTTAGATGACTCTCTGTATGAATAAATAGAATACGCCAACTGTTCTATTATTGATTTCTAGAGTGGCCATGGACTGGTTTGCTTTTTAGTAGTGTGTCCAGTTTTGAAACAGTATCTTCTTTGTGCTGGTACTCAATCATTGATAAAAGATGAGGTAACATGGGTAGGAGATAACCAAAGTTGGCTCTGAATAGGAAATGTCAATGTTTTTTTCCAAACCTCCATCAGGCTAACTTAAATTCTGATGTTTTTTTTTTTTTTTTAAAGTGGTAGTATTACCAGTAGGTAGCTTTTTTTTGGGGTTTTTATTGCTTTTTCTTTCCTAATTGGGGATTTATCAATTTACTTCCTGGGGAGAATGTCAGGGAAAGGGGCAGAAATAAAAACAAGACAGAAGCTTAAATGATTTCCCACTCTGCCCAAAACTGGGAAATGTTTTGGCTAGAGCTCCATTTTAGCTTTGGGACATTTACTAGACTAATGGCTAGATTGAAAGAGATGGCCGCAACTTTGCGGCGGCGTAGCTTAGCGTGTTTAGGCTACGCCGCCGTAAGTTAGCGAGGCAAGTACTTGATTCTCAAAGTACTTGCCTGCTAAGTTACGGCGGCGTAGCCTAAAGCGGGCGGGCGTAAGGGCGCCTAATTTAAATTTGTCTGAGGGGGCGTGTTTTATGATAATGAGGCTTGACCCGACGTGATTGACGTTTTTATTTAACTGCGCATGCGCCAGGCGCCTACATTTTCCAGTGTGCATTTCTAAGTCCGCCGCACGGGCCTATTGATTTCGACGTGGACGTAAACGATGTAAATCCCTATTCGCGCACGACTTACGCAAACGACGTAAAAATTTCGAATTTCGAAGCGGGAACGGCGGCCATACTTTAACATTACTATTCCATCTATTAGATGAAATAACTTTAGGCCTGATAATGCGTTACGGAAACGGCGTAAATGTACTGCGGCGGCCGGGCGTACGTTCGTGGATAGGCGTATCTACTGATTTACATATTCTACGCCGACCGCAATGGAAGCGCCACCTAGCGGCCAGCCTAAATATTGCAACCTAAGATAGGACAGCGCAAGCCGTTGTATCTTATGCCGCGTACAGACGAGCATACATGTACGATGAAACCGGTCCGCCGGACCGTTTTCACCTTACATGTATGCCCGGGGATTTCTGTATGGTGGCTGTACTCACCATCATACAGAAATCCGCGCATAAACAATACGTGGGGCGTGTCCGCGCGACGATGACGCGGCGACGTGGGCGGCCCTGCCAGTTAAATGCTTCCACGCATGCGTCGAAGTCATTCGACGCATGCGAGGGATGGCGGGCGCTCGGACATGTACGGTAGGTCTGTACAGACGACCGAACATGTCCGAGGGGACAGGATTCCAGCGGGCTGTTTTAAAACAAGTCCGGAAATATTTGCCTGCTGGGAAAAGGCCCGGCGGGCAAATGTTTGCTGGAATCCTGCCCGCTCTTGCCTACACACGACCGAACATGTCTGCTGAAACTGGTCCGCGGACCAGTTTCAGCAGACATGTTCGGTCGTCTGTACGGGGCCTTAGATATGTTTAAGCGTATCTCTGTTTGAGAATACACTTAAACATAGGTCGGCGCAGATTCTGAGTTAGGTCGGCGTATCTACTGATACGCCGACCTAACTCTACCTGAATCTAGCTATAATTTTCTAGAGCAACCAGATAGGTGTTTGCAAAGTAGCTTATATTGCATAAACAATGACACCCTAAAAGTGCCCCTTTCATCATTTGTTGTATCTTTTAGCTATGACTAAGCACTAGTGTTAGTGCGAAACGCGTCAGCAGTTGGGTTTTATTTTATTTTACGTTGCTGTGACTTGTAGTGCTGTCCTTTTTTCAATAAAGGCCATACTTTGTTCAGTGTGTGGCTGTCCAGAGACAATCTTTGTTCCTGCTTTGCATACCCATAGACCTAAGATGAAAGTCATCTGACACACAGCTGGTAACAGTTGGATTGGGAAATGATCTAATGCAGTGGTCTCAAACTAGCGGCCCTCCAGTTGTTGCGAAACTACAAGTCCCATCATGCCTCCGCCTGTGGGAATCATGCTTGTAAGTATGAGCCTTGCAATGCCTCATGGGACTTGTAGTTTTGCAACAGCTGGAGGGCCACCAGTTTGAATGTCTGCGCACTTGCTACATTCTCTGACTGATTTGAGTCTGACCACTGTTTCTCTTTTTTTTTTTTTATGATCATTGTCAAGGGACCAGTGGGGTTCCAAGTATATTTTACTGCTACAAATGTAGAGCTAGGGCATGTTCATCATTCTGGGATCCTTGCAAATAATGGATCATATAACATCATGGAAATATTCTGTACCATGCGAATATTGTTTTGAAGATATTATGGATGATATTACAACTGTTTTCTGTATTTCTGATTCCTTTTAGCTGGACATACACCAAAGAAAAGGACTTGAATGGCAGCAGCCAGTGGGGCCTCATTGCCATATATAGTGGGGCTGGGTATTACTTGGACCTATCCAGGGAGAGAGAAGAGGCAGCTGCGCAAATTACAACTCTGAAGAAAAACATGTGGTTGGACAGAGGCACCCGTGCAGTGTTTATTGATTTCTCTGTTTACAATGCAAATATTAACCTATTCTGCATTGTGAGGTATGTTTCTTAATGCAAATGTTAAATGGGGGTGTCAGGCAAAATATACGATGTGACCTTGTGGATTTTATCTGACAGTGAATGTGAGCCTGGGTGGAAAATAAACTCCCAGAATCTTATTCCTGGCTTTTATTCACAGAATTATACTAAATGTTAAGAAAGTGCCAAACTGAAAATGAACTTGCTGCATGAAAGCTGACTCCTTTATGCAATATTGTTCTCTACGTCAGGGATCTCCAAACTACACCCCCCGTTTGCAGCACTTGTCCCGTATTTGTGTCCTGTGTTTCCATGGTGCAGCCGGGTCGGCCACCAGCACCAGAACAACCATTGATGCTGCTGATCCAGGTTGGCAACATTCAGGACTGCCCCAGCATTCACTAGATAACCTGCTCCACTTGGCCTCCCACCCTGTGCCATGCTGCTCCTGTGGTGCAGGCTGTAAGGTAGAGCAGGACTATAATGTGAAATGGGGGTTCTGATGTGAAAGGGGGGACTCTGATATAAAGGGGGAAGTCTGTGTCCTGAAATGGCTTCTGGTGTGGTGGGAGACTTCTGATATGAAGTTTTTTCTTTGAGCATGTTTATTCATTTACTTATAACTATTTATTTCAGACCCGGAGTATTTCTAAAATATATGGTGTAGCCCTTATATTATAAGGTTTGGAGACCTCTGCTTTTTACTATCTGGATTGTCTTTTTGCAATCTGTCTTACACAGTATTTTCTTTCTGATTTGTATTCTATAAGTCTACTGGCTGACAGACATACAATACTGTACAGACGGGCACCACTAAAAGACACACTAGTCTCTGGTTGTATTGCTAACCAAAAATATTTTTTTACCTTTTCAGTTTCTCTGTGCCCCCCCCCCCCCACATTGCCCTGTGTAAAGGGGAAGAGAGGGGAAAAGAGATCAGCGCTGTGCATGGTTGCGTCAATTCTCCCCTCTTTTCCTCTTTACACAGTATTTAACCACTTCCCGACCTCCTCATGTACATATAAGTCAGCAGAATGGCACGGACAGGCACAAGCACGTACCTGTACGTCCTCTGCTTGACGTGGGTGGGGGGTCCGATCGGGACCCCCCCCCCCCCCCCGGTACATGCGGTAGTCGGGTCCGCTCGGGGAGCGATCCGGGACGACGGCGCGGCTATTTGGTTATAGCCGCTCCGTTGCGATCGCTCCCCGGAGCTGAAGAACGGGGAGAGCCGTGTGTAAACACGGCTTCCCCGTGCTTCACTGTGGCGGCGCATCGATCGAGTGATCCCTTTTATAGGGAAGACTCGATCGATGGTGTCAGTCCTACAGCCACACCCCCCTACACTAGTAAACACACACAAAGTAATCCCCAAATGTTACAGCGCCCCCTGTGTTTAACTCCCAAACTGCAACTGTCATTTTCACAATAAAGAATGCAATTTAAATGCATTTTTTGCTGTGAAAATGACAATGGTCCCAAAAATGTGTCAAAATTGTCCGAAGTGTCCGCCATAATGTCGCAGTCACGAAAAAAATCGCTGATCGCCGCCATTACTAGTAAAAAATATAAAAAATATAAAAATGCAAAAAAACTATCCCCTATTTTGTAAACGCTATAAATTTTGCGCAAACCAACCGATAAACGATTATTGCGATTTTTTTTACCAAAAATAGGTAGAAGAATACGTATCGGCCTAAACTGAGGAAAAAAAAAAATTTATATATGTTTTTGGGGGATATTTATTATAGCAAAAAGTAAAAAATATTGCATTCTTTTTAAAATTGTCACTCTATTTTTGTTTATAGCGCAAAAAATAAAAACCGCAGAGGTGATCAAATACCACCAAAAGAAAGCTCTATTTGTGGGGAAAAAAGGACGCCAATTTTGTTTGGGAGCCACGTCGCACGACCGCGCAATTGTCTGTTAAAGCGACGCAGTCCCGAACTGTAAAAACCCCTTGGGTCTTTAGCCAGCATATTGGTCCGGGGCTTAAGTGGTTAAGCAGTAGCGGAAGCCATTGGCTCTTGCTGCTGTCAATCAGATGCCAGTGAAGAGGAAGTGGGGGCGGGTCTAAGCTCCATAGACACACAAGTCAGGAACGCGCAGACTACACTCTCCCCATAGCCAGCAGCTGGCTACGGTAGTCTCAAAAAGAAGAGGAGGAGCCAAGATCACCGCCAGGGGCCCAAGAAAAAGAGGATCCGGCGATTATAAGCAATACCACTGCACAGAGCAGGTAAGTATAACATGTTTGTTATTTTAATTAAAAAAAAATTACTTTAGTAACACGTTAACAATCTTCTGGGATTTATTTTTTATTAAGATTACACAACTTAAATGATTTGTAATGTTGCATATGGATTTTAATGGCTTGACAGAGGACACATATTTCTGTCTGTCCCTCTCCCTGTCCATACAGTGTATTTCTCTTTCTTTTTTTTTTTTTGTTTACAAACTTTTCTATTGAGTACGTCATACAACAAAAGTGGTACAGAATCAATGGAAATGCCATACATATGGTATATATATCTGAAAAATTATATTAGGCTATATAACAACAGATGGAAGAACAATACTATGATGATATGAAATATAAATAGAGGGAACTATAATTTCAGTATTTTTCTAATGAGTATCAATAGTCTGGGGTATAGAGTAAAATCATTCGGGGTTGAAGAAATGTTTAGAATGGGTGAACCATGGATTCCATTTTTTTTTCACAAATGAGGTTTGTATTGTGTATGGCCCCGTACACACGACCGAGTTTCTCGGCAGAATTCAGCCAGAAACTCGATCGGAGCCGTATTCTGCTGAGAAACTCGGTCGTGTGTACACTTTTGGCTGAGGAAACCGACGAGGATCTCGTCGAGCCAAATAGAGAACATGTTCTCTATTTCCTCGTTAGTCAATGGGGAAACTTGGCTCGCCGAGATCCTCGGCGGTTTCACAAGGAACTCGACGAGCAAAACGATGTGTTTTGCTCGTCGAGTTTCTCGGACGTGTGTACGGGGCCTAAGGTGTGAAATATTTTTTCATAAGGTTAATATTGTTTATACGTGTTTTCAATTGGATTAAAGTGGTTGTAAACCCTTTACAACCACTTTAACTTACAGGTAAGCCTAGATTAAGGCTTACCAGTAGGTGCAAGAAATATCTCCCAAACCTAAAAGGTTTAGGAAATATTTGCAAAAAATTGCACCACCCATGTCTACGGCGCATTAGTGGCGGCTCCCGCGCGCTCCAGCCAGCCACAGCGCCGGAGCAGCGATACCCAGAAGTCACTCCGGGTATTACGGCGGTGTCAGAGGAGGCGAACGAGGGCCGCTGCGGGGGATTCGATTTCAGGTAAGTAATTCATAATGAGCTAGTATGCTATGCCTTTGTCTTTTTTTTTTACAAGAGGGTTTACTTCCTCTTTAACCACTTGACACCCGCCCGCCGTCAAATGACGGCGGGCGGAATGCTCTATTGTTCTGACAGGACGTCATATGACGTCCTGTCATTTAAAGCCTCTAGGGTGCGCGCGCGCGTTGCGTCACTGGGAACACAGTGCGCGTGCACCGGCGGCTGCGATGGCCGCCGGGCACCCGCGATTGGCCAGTAACTGAACAGGGACGTGGAGCTCTGTGTGTAAACACAGAGATCCACGTCCTGTTGGGGAGAGAGGAGACCGATCTGTGTCCTTGTACATAGGGGCACAGATCGGTCACCTCCCCCAGTCACCCTCCCCCCACAGTTAGAACACACCCAGGATTCACATTTAACCCCTTCCCCGCCCCCTAGTGGTTAACCCCTTCCCTGCCAGTCACATTTATACAGTAATCAATGCATATTTATAGCACTGTTCACTGTATAAATGTGAATGGTCCCAAAAATGTGTCAAAAGTGTCCGATGTGTCTGCTATAATGTCGCACTCCCGAAAAAAAAAACGCAGATCGCCGCCATTCCTAGTAAAAAAAAAAAAAAAAAAAATCATTATGTCCCCTATTTTGTAGGCAATATAACTTTTGCGTAAACCAGGTTATTGCGATTTTTTTTTTTTTTACCAAAAATATGTACAATAATACCTATCGGCCTAAACTGAGAAAAAAAAAATATATTTTTTAAAAAAAATTGGATATTTTTTACAGCAAAAAGTACAAAATATTGGGGTAGATTCAGTTATTTGCACAGTTTTTACGGAGGCGCAGCACACCGTTTTGCCGCTGCGCCTCCGCAAATTACCTGCAAATTACCTGCGCTACCCTTGATTCACGGAGCAGTAGCTCCGTAAATTGCGTGGGCGCTCCGGCAAAATTCCCGGCGTAATCGCGTGCAATTTAAATGATCCCGTAGGGGGCGTGGATCATTTAAATTAATCGCGTTCCCGCGCCGAGCGTAGTGCGCATGCTCCGTCGGGAAACTTTCCCGACGTGCATTGCGGTAAATGACGTCGCAAGGACGTCATTTGCTTCAAAGTGAACGTGAATGGCGTCCAGCGCCATTCACGATTCACTTACGCAAACAACATAAATTTCAAATTTCACGACGCGGGAACGACGGGTATACGTAGCATTGGCTTCCCCTGCTAATAGCAAACGACGTAAACTGCGTACGCAGGGCTCGCGTAGGGTTGTGAATCGGCGTTAGTATGCAATTTGCATACTATACGCTGACCACAACGGGAACGCCACCTAGCGGCCTGCGTAAGAATGCAGCCTAAGATATGACGGCATAAGGAGCCTTATGCCAGTCATTTCTTAGGCTGCAGTCGGCGTAACGAGGTTCCTGAATCAGGAGCATTCGTAACGCCGGCGCAGGTAAGCAATTGCGCTGCGTAACTATGGTTACGCAGACGCAATTGCTCTTTGAATCTACCCCATTGTGTTTTTTTTCAAAATTTACGCTCTTTTTTTGTTTATAGCCCAAAAAATAAAAACCGCAGAGGCGATCAAATGCCACCAAAAGAAAGCTCTATTTGTGTGAAAAAAAGGATGCCAATTTTGTTTGGGAGCCACGTCGCACGACCGCGCAATTGTCAGTTAAAGCGACGCAGTGCCGGAAGCTAAAATCTCGTCTGGGCAGGAAGGGGGTGTATGTGCACAGTAGGCAAGTGGTTAAAGGAATTACTGAAGATGTTTAATAGAGGGCTATCAACCAGTGAATTGCTACACATATTGTGTGGATTAGTCTCATGTTGTGGGTGGATAGACCTGCAATTGGTGGAAATAAGAGGCAGTTTTGGAATGTGAGTTGTATAAAGTTGTTAGAAATTTTTGATGTAAAGTTTTCCAATTGTTTCCATAATCGGGGAAACTTTACTACATTCCCAGGAGATGTGTGTAAAGGATCCTGCTGAGGAACAACCTCTGAAACATGTTTGGGGTACATGGGGAACATGGCGTGACGTATTACAGGAGTGTAATACCACCTTGTGAATAACTTCATGGCTGTCTCTTTGATTGTTATTGATCTTGTGCATTTATGTAAATTATTGAGTGTATTTCTCTTTCTAAATAACATATGATACCAGAAATGAATCTGTGTATAATTAGCTGTGCCTTTTTCCCAAAGTATCATATTTTGGTTAATTAATTGAAAAACAAATGGTATTTTGATTCTTCCTGATGTAAGAAATCTCTTCACAGAACTGTTTATTTTGTCATGCAGGTTATTGGTGGAATTCCCAGCTACCGGTGGCCTGGTCACATCTTGGCATTTTCAGACCGTGAAGTTAATCCATTACATTTCCACATTTGACTATTTCCTGGCTGCCTGTGAGATCGCTTTCTGTCTCTTTATACTTTATTACATGGTGGAGGAGTTCCTAGAGATCCGCATTCACCGTCTGCACTACTTCAGGAGCCTTTGGAACTGTCTGGATATTGTGATTATTGTGGTAGGTACAACAGCTGACAGTTTGTCAGTTTGGGTCTTCAAACTATGGCCCTCCAGTTGTTCAGGAACTACAATTCCCATCATGCCTAGTCATGTCTGTTAATGTCAGTGTGTTACAATGCCTCATGGGACGTGTAGTTCTACAACAGCTGGAGGGCCGTAGTTTGAGGATCCCTAGGCTAGAGAGTTCTTAAGACATTTATTTACACATCAGTAAATAAATTGGTTGCAGGGATGTAATGTAGCTATAGATGCATTGATTGTCACCTGACTTTTTTTGACTTTTGTCCTGTAACTTAACTGCAGTATTTCTTGCTCGCTATGGAATAGACACACACATGTGCACTGTATTTAAAGACAAGGTTACCAGATCTGACAATTTAATATAGGGTTTCTCAATCAGGGTTCCATGAAAGCCTAGGGCTCCTCCACAGGTTGCTAGGGGTTGAGCAATTTCTTTATCTCATGTAAGTTCCCACTGACACCATTGTTTATTTTAGCTATCTGTAAGGGGGTAATTCTTCCCAATGACCACAAATGTAAAGAGCATTCTTCCCACTGATCATCACACTAATTGTATCATGAGCTATAGCTATAGTAACTTTTAGAAGGAGTTCCCTGAGACCACAAAATTATTTCAGGGATTCCTCTGTGTTGAAGAGATTGAGAAAGGCTGCTTTAATATACCAGGCAATTATGTATGGGAACAGAAACAAGATCGCTACCTTGCATGTCTGTCTGTTAATCCATATGACTCTCTTAACCACTTAACGACCCCTTCACGCCGATATACGTTGTCAGAATGGCACGGCTGGGCACATCAACGTATAGGTACGTTGTCCTTTAAGCCTAGTCGTGGGGTCGCGGGCGCGCGCCCGTGGTGCGCTCCAGCAACCCGGTCCGAAGCTCCGTGACCGCGGGACTCGCGGACCCGATCGCCGCTGCAGTCCCACGATCGGTCCCCGGAGCTGAAGATTGGGGAGAGCCGTGTGTAAACACGGCTTCCTCGTTCTTCACTGTGGCAGCGTCATCGATCGTGTGATCGCTTTTATAGGGGGACACAATCGATGACGTCACACCTACAGCCACACCCCCCTACAGTTGTAAACACACTTGAGGTCACACATAACCCCATCAGCGCCCCCTGTGGTTAACTCCCAAACTGCAATTGTCATTTTCACAATAAACAATGCATTTTAACCACTTGACACCCGCACGCCTTCATATGACGTCCAAAACGGGGACCTGTTATCCCGGGTGGACGTCATATGACGTCCTGGGCTTTGCGGGGGGATATCTCAATGATGCCTGCACCCGGAGGCATCATTGAGATATAATTTTTTAGCGGCGGCGATCCTGCGCACCATAAGAATGATCATAGCGGCGGTTCCGCCGCTAGATCGTTCTTACAGGCGGCGGGAGGGGACATCCCCCCCTCCCGCCGCCATCCGGTGCTTCTCCGGGCTCTCCCGTCCCACCGGGGGCCCGGAGAGATGATCGCCGTCCGCCGGATGTTTGCCATAGAGAAGACTGGTGACCAGATGGTCACCAGTCATCTCTATGACCGTCGGAGGCCCGGGCGCGATGTGATGACGTCATGCCCGGGTCCCCGTAAGTAAACAAACCGCAATTGCGGCTAGTTTGAATGAGATCTGTGATTTTTTTTTCAGGATCTCATTCTTTCCAGCCTGGAGGAGAGATGTGGGGTCTTATTGGCCCCTGCATCTCTCCTTAAAGAGGACCTGTCACACACATTCCTATTACAAGGGATGTTTACATTCCTTGTAATAGGAATAAAAGCGATTGAAAAAAAAAAAGTGTAAAAAATAAAGAAATAAGTAAAATAAAAAATAATAATAAAAAAATTAAAATGCCCCTGTCCCCGGTAGCTCGCGCTCAGAAGCGTACGCACACGTAAGTCCCACCCACGTATGTAAACGTCGTTCAAACCACACATGTGAGGTGTCGCCACGTGCGTTAGAGCGTGTGCAACAATTCTAGCACTATACCTCCTCTGTAACTCTAAACTGGCAACTTGTAAAAATTTTAAAGTGTCGCCTATGGAGATTTTTAAGTAACGAAGTTTGGCGCCATTCCATGAGTGTACGCAATTTTAAAGCGTGACATGTTAGGTATCTATTTACTCGGCGTAACATCATCTTTCATATTTTACCAAAAAATTACTGTTTTGTTATTTTTTAATTTATGAAACCATTTTTTTTACCAAAAAAAGCTGTTTGAAAAATTATTGCGCAAATACGGTGCAAGATAAAAAGTTGCAATGACCGCCATTTTATTCCCTAGGGTGTCTGCTAAAAAAACATATATAATGTTTGGGGGTTCTGAGTAATTTTCTAGCAAAAGAATGATGATTTGTACATGTAGGAGAGAAGTGCCAGAATAGGCCCGGGAAGGAGGTGGGTTTTAAATGCATTTTTTGCTGTGAAAATGACAATGGTCCCAAAAATGTGTCAAAATTGTCCGAAGTGTCCGCCATATTTGTCGCAGTCATGAAAAAAATCGCTGATCGCCGCCATTAGTAGTAAAAACATTTTTTTTCATAAAAATGCAATAAAACTATTCCCTATTTTGTAAACGCTATAAATTTTTCGCAAACCAACCAATAAACGCTTATTGCGATTTTTTTTTTTACCAAAAATAGGTAGAAGAATATGTATCGGCCTAAACTGAGGAAAACATTTTTTTTTATATCTTTTTGGGGGATATTTATTATAGCAAAAAGTAAAAAATATTGATTTTTTTTCAAAATTGTCGCTCTATTTTTGCTTATAGCGCAAAAAATAAAAACCGCAGAGGTGATCAAATACCAACAAAAGAAAGCTCTATTTGTGGGGAAAAAAGGACGCCAATGTTGTTCGGGAGCCACATCGCACGATCGCGCAATTGTCAGTTAAAGCGATGCAGGGCCGAATCGCAAAAAGGGGCAAGGTCCTTTAGCTGCATTTTGGTCCGGGTCTTAAATGGTTAAGGTCTAAGCATAACTTTTACTTCTCATTTCTGTTTCACCTGCAGTTCTCCTTGGTGGCAGTGGCAATCCGCTTATACAGAATGACATCTGTAGAAGGACCGCTCAATAAACTCCTGGCGGACATGAATTCATTTCCGAACTTTGAATCTCTGGCTTACTGGCAAAATCAGTTTAACAGTATTGTTGCTGTGACTGTGTTCTTTGCTTGGGTTAAGGTAAATCTTAATATATATTTTACTTGTGGTCGAAATTCATTAAATAAAAAATAAAACCTCTCTGTGAATATAAGTAATATATTGAAAACACGTAAATGTATTTTTAAATGCAGCTGTGTCTGTAACTTCCTGTAATGTATTGTGCAATGCTGTCACTCAAGTACTCTTAGCTGGCTGTCAGGAAAAGTGTGATGACCTGCTGCTATTCCTTTATTGTGTAGTCAGCAAGCTTTGAGGGTATGTTGGGAATGTTTCTTACTGATTACCCGTTGCGGGGGAAAAAGTGCTATGCGCTGTAGCAGGAGTGCTTGCATGCATGTAATCCCTGGAATTCAGCTTCGAGAAGATCAATTTAAAATAATACCTTAAAGTGGTTGTTAACCCACTTTTACATCTTCATACCATCCCCTCTGTGTTATAATCCTGTGTGCCCCTGTGTGAGTGATTTATATATATAAAAAAAAAGCCTGCTATACCTCATTTCACAGCTCTTTTCGGTGATCACATGATCGGCTGGCTTTCTCCTCTCCGTGTCTGATAGATGCAGCGGGCAGGGCTGAGATTCCCCCGCTGACCTCACTCGGGAGAGGAGAGAAGGGCCCCGTACACACGAGGAGACATGTCCGATGAAAATGGTCCACGGACCGTTTTCATCGGACATGTCTCCTGGGAGCTTTTGGTCTGATGTGTGTACACACCATCAGACCAAAATCCCCGCGGACAGAGAACGCGGTGACGTAGAAGACACCGACGTTCTCAAACACGGAAGTGCAATGCTTCCACGCATGCGTCAAATCAATTTGACGCATGCGCGGGATTTCGGGACGCTGGTTACACGTCATAACCAGCGCACATGTCCGATTAGGTGTACTAACCATTGGACATGTCCGACGGACATGTTTCCAGCGGACAAGTTTCTTAGCTTGCTAAGAAACTTTTGTCCGCTGGAAACCTGTCCGCTAGGCCGTACACACGGTCGGACATGTCCGCGGAAACTGGTCAACTGATCGCTGAGAATACCTGTGAAATGAGGTATAGCAGGCTTTTTTTTTTAATAAATCACTCACACGGGCACACTGGTTTAGAACACAGAGGGTATGAAGATGTAAACGTTTTTTTTGTTTGTTTTTTTTTAAGCAGCAGAAGTTGAGGGGGTAGGCAATGTCACAAGCTGACAGGCAGAGAGGGGAGGGGAGAGAGCACAGAGGAGACAGATAGCAGGCTACGGATGACAGCGGTACGTACGGATAACTACAGTGTCAGGGCTCAGCAGTCCTGATATATCAGATTCAGCATACAGAGGGGATGGTATAGCCAGGTAGGATCAGCTAGGTATTTCAGGTGTTACAGTGTGCTTTTATACACTGTGCTGTATAAAAGGAACAGGTTTTTTTTTTTTTTGGGGGGGGGGGGGGGTTAATAAACGCTTTAAGCAAAGGGAGCACATTCAAATAAGGCCTGCCTGGAAAAGAAGAAGGTAATTACATTTTTGTAATACAATTCTGCCATGGTGTCGACCTCCAGTTGCTGCAGGTGTCTGACATATCTCAGTGCAAGTACTTGCCTGCCAGCTAATCTATCCTGTAGTTACGTTCAGCGCATTATTCAATCTCCCTGTCAAGTAGCTTTAAAAAAAATGCCTTATTAGAAGGATAACAAATGTGCCTTGCTATGTGTCTTCAGCATAATGAAATGAGATAAAGCACAGTTGGGGTACCACTGCCTCTATATGCTTGTTTCAGGCACTTAGAGGGTTATTTATTAAAACTAACGAGTGTAAAATGTGGTGCAGTTGTGCATAGAAACCAATTAGTTACCAGGTTTTATTGGCAAAGCTTAATTCAACAAGCTGGCTACCATGCACAGCTGCACTAGATTCTGGGTGCTCCAGTTTTAGTAAATCCCCCCTTAAAGGGGTTGTAAAGGTAAAACATTTTTTCCCTAAATAGCTTCCTTTACCTTAGTGCAGTCCTCCTTCACTTACCTAATCCTTCCATTTTGCTTTTAAATGTCCTTATTTCTTCTGAGAAATCCTCACTTCCTGTTCTTCTGTCTGTAACTCCACACAGTAATGCAAGGCTTTCTCCCTGGTGTGGAGTGTCGTGCTCGCCCCCTCCCTTGGACTACAGGAGAGTCAGGACGCTCTCTACGTTGCAGATAGAGAAATAAGCTGTGTGTTAGTGGGTGTCCTGACTCTCCTGTAGTCCAAGGGAGGGGTCGAGCACGACACTCCACACCAGGGAGAAAGCCTTGCATTACTGTGTGGAGTTACAGACAGAAGAACAGGAAGTGAGGATTTCTCAGAAGAAATAAGGACTTTTAATAGCAAAATCGAAGGATGAGGTAAGTGAAGGAGGACTGCACTAAGGTAAAGGAAGCTATTTAGGGAAAAAATGTTTTACCTTTACAACCTCTTTATTGTCTAGTGATTTGTGTTTTTAGAATGTAACAGCATGTTTAACAGATTCTTATATTCTGACAGCTCTTCAAGTTTGTGAACTTCAACAGAACCATGACCCAATTGTCTACAACTATGTCTCGCTGTGCCAAGGATATCTTGGGCTTCTCCATTATGTTTTTCATCATATTTCTGGCATATGCCCAATTTGCCTACCTTGTGTTTGGTACTCAGGTTGATGACTTCAGTACTTTCCAGGACTGTATGTAAGTAATTTAGGGGGGGCGGTTTGTAATGTCTATGCGCAATCATAATTTGCAGCAAATTGAAGTAAAACAATGCCACTCGTGAATATCTACAGTTTCTTATGCATTACAGTCTGATTGTACAATCTCCTTTAAGTGTACCAACAACTATTTAATACCTACCTAATTGAATGTAAATTGACTGGATTGTTTATGTAGACCCTCACAAAACATTGTTTTAATAATGCCTGGTACACACTACAAAGTTTTTTGGGGTTGAACAAGATAAAACTGTCAGCTCCAGTCGGAGCCGCTGTACTAACCATCCAAAGTTAGTACAGCGATCTCCCCTGCTGAGCTGTTGTGTTCTGACAGGCCCCCCACAAAAACACACCGATCCGCGCTCTCTGCCTGAGAGCGCTGACTTGAAGCCAGTTGGCTGCTGAATTTCCAGCATGCTCGTCTGACAGAAGCGACATACACACGGTCCAAATGTCAGCCTTTTTTTTTTTGGGAACCAGCTGGTGTCTCCTGACATTAGGCCCGTGTGTACAGGGCTTTAAACTTTTATATCATGTTGGTCTTCTTTAAAATGACACTTCTATTGCTTCCTTGTGGTGTTTATACCTGTGTTTGGAGAGCAGTAAATGTGATAAGTCAGGGATCGACAAATCCCGGGCGCCAGGTCGCCATGGCGACTAGAAATAGTGTCCTGGCGACTTGGCTTGGAAGGTGGGCAAAAAGAAAAAAAATATATATTTTTTTTTTTGTGAGCTGGCGCCATCTGGTGGTGAGCCGTTGGTATTACAAGTTATTACCACCAGATGTGAGCTGGCGCCATCTGGTGGTGGCCGTTGGTATTACAAGTTAAGCATTACAAGTTAAACAGCAATTCTAATGTAATTTTTCACTATTTTCACTGCCATCTTCTTCCCTCTAATTAGAACCCCCAAACATTATATATATTTTTTATGCTAACACCCTAGAGAATAAATTGGCGATCGTTGCAATACTTTCTGTCACGCCGTATTTGCGCAGCGGTCTTACAAGCGCACTTTTTTGGGAAAAAATTACACTTTTTTTAATTAAAAAATAAGGCAACAGTAAAGTTATCCCCATTTTTGTATATATTGTGAAAGATAATGTTACGCCGAGTAAATTCATACCCAACATGTCACGCTTCAAAATTGCGTCCGCTCGTGGAATGCCGACAAACTTTTACCCTTTAAAATCTCCATAGGCGACGTTTAAAAAAATCTACAGGTTGCATGTTTTGAGTTACAGAGGAGGTTTGGGCTAGAATTATTGCTCTCGCTCTACCAATCGCGGCGATACCTCACATGTGTGGTTTGAACACCGTTTACATATGCGGGCGCTGCTCACGTATGTGTTGGCGTCTGTGCGCAAGCACGTCGGGACGGGGTGCATTTTCTGGCTCCTAACTTTTTTAGCTGGCTCCTAGATTCCAAGCAAATTTGTCAACCCCTGTGATAAGTACAGATGCCGGTCTAATACCAAACTCGTAGAACTGAAGCCTGCAGACGGTACTGCTAAAGCCTAGTACACGCAGGCCGAATATCAAGCGGCATCGGCTGGTTCAATAGAAACCAGCCAACATTCGGCCCGTGTGTACTGGAGTCGGTCCAACAGAATCCAGCTGAAAAAGGTCTCCCAAACGGCTCCCAATTAGAGCTCTCAGCCAATTGGAAGACGGTATCTACTAAAATCGCATCTAACCAGGGGATTAAATATGATGATAGGATGCCAACTCACTCCATAATATGGTGTGGGGGATTTGATCCAAATACCCGTACAAAAATATTTTAAGAGTCCTAGGAAATAGGAACCCAGGAACACAAAGGTGATCTAACACTCCCCACGTGTTTGGTTAAAAGCCATGTGGGAAGTGATAGATGGCTTTTCTGTTCCTGGGTTCTCTTTTCCTAGGACTCTTGTATTATTTTTGTAAGACCGTATTCCTAAACCGCTGCCAGCTAAGAGCCAAGCATTTGGAAATGATGATTACAGCATTCATAGATAAAGCAGTGAATTGTAGTTACATAGTAGGTAAGGTTGAAAAAAGACACAAGTCCATCAAGTCCAACCTAATTGTGACTTATTAAAGTACTGTATAGGTTATTTAAAAAAAAATGAAATCTTAGCAAAGAGAGGAAAACGATTTTATGATTTGTAGCCGCAGTAAAAATTGTAAATCGGGGTAAACAAAATGTGCAGCCAAATGTATTTCATAGAAGCCTTATGGAAGTAAACAAGTGATTAGCTCGGGTTTGTGCTGTGCACATATGCTGCAATATTGTGGTTGGAGGTTCATCACTATTCGTCTGTGTGTGGGATCGCATTCACAGTACAAATAGGGAGTGTTGTGTGACAGAAGAAAGACTTAATTCATCCAATTTGGTTATTTTCATTGCCCAAACTGGATGCCGATAAGTGTTTGAGTCATCTTTCAATAACAACCTGCATGTTGTTTTTTTCTCAGTTTTTTTAATTCAAGTCAAGTTTACATCATGTTCTAAAAGTTACCAAATAATTTTCAGTGTGATATTGTAAATGGTATGTGCAGTTTTAAAATCTATTGTGTCCTTTCAATTCTATGGATCTGTGTTGCTGCGAATGTGGCAATGCAAACTCGTTAGTGTGACCTGGTACATAGTTTTAGTTTCTCAAGTGAATAGATGTACACCAGCCTGTAGAAAACACCGTATTTATTTATTACTTTTTTTACCGAGTGAGAGCCGAACAGAAGATGACGGCTAGGTGATTTCCTCCACTGTCCAGGCTGCATTGATGGTGAGGTTGCAGATAAACATTGAGGCTAAAAAGGGGCATTGATAAGGCTGCATTGATGAGATGGGCATTGATAAAGCTGCATTGATGAGATGGGCATTGATAAAGCTGTATTGATGAGATGGGCATTGATCAGGCTGCATTGATGAGATGGGCATTGATTAGGCTGCATTGATGAGATGGGCATTGATCAGGCTGCATTGATGAGATGGGCATTGATCAGGCTGCATTGGTGAGATGTGCTGCAGATGGGCATTGATCAGGCTGCATTGAGGCTGCAGATGGGCACTAAACAGGCTGCATTGATGGGCACTAAACAGGCTGCATTGATGGGCACTGACCCTTATTTTAATTCAAAGTTGTTAATTTAAAAAATATGTTTTTTTTCCCTGAAACGTCCCTCTTAAAATGTAGGTGTGTGTTATACGCTTATAAATACAGTAATTGGATTTCCACTTGAAATGCACACATTTTTGCAGGTGAATAGGCCAAAATTGGTTTTATAATAAATCCAGGAATGTCATGTTTGAATTTTTTTTTTATTGCCCTTTTAGGCTGCATTCACACCTGAGTGTATCTTTTCAGGCAGAAAGCCGTGCAAATTTTTGCCGTGATTTTGCACAGTTCAAAAGGTCACCAATGTTAAAAGCAGAAAAACGCCTCTAATCTGCCTAAAAAGAAGCTTGTGTACTTTTTTGTGCTTCCAGCTTATGCTTCAGGTAACAGAACGCTCAGATGTGAACAGGTGCCATTTAAATGAATGGGATTTTGCTTGTTGGGCGTTTTGGAGCTTTTAAGATGAACGTTTTACGAGCTAAATTTAATGAGGTGTGAATGGAGCCTTAAGGGTGGTCTTCAAGGACCAGTTCAACTTTTTTTTTCTGTTTACTTTAATGTATAACTGAAAGCAAACTTTTTTGTTTTAGATCTAGTGTAAATGGTTTTGAATCCCTGTCAGTTTTTTATTGCTGTCTATGCCCCCACTAAAGAGATTCACCCTCCCAAATTTTGATGGTCATGAGAACAGGAGTAGAGGGGAAAATCTTCAATCTAATGAGTCTTCCAGGGATCCTGTCACTTCCTTCTGAGGCTTTGGGTCAGGAAGTGTAGGGAAATCTTCCCAATAGGACATTGATGACATCAAAACTGACAGTGGTTATAACCCTCCCCTACTATATCGAGAATTAATATTTTTTTTTCTCATTCAGTTCTCCCAGAGTCTCTACTACATGAGTGCTCATGTTTAGAACTACAACTTTACATGAAACAGTGTTCCTGAGAGGGTCACAGAGCCACAGCCATGCTGACTTAGGAGCCACTGTCAGTCACTGCTGTGGTGGGGGGTGGAGAGGCGTGGGTTTGGCTTTGTGTCCCTCTTGCTCTGTCAGCATGTGCGGTAGTGGGATTAATTCCATGTAAGGTTGTAGATCTAAAAGGGAGCGCGTACATAGTGGAGACTCTGGTTAGAAATCCATATGTCCCGACAGCTAGAGGGGCACCCGCATATCTGGAATCTGGCAGCACGGCCTTGGAGCAGTATTAGAAATAAACTTGGAGAAGAAACATTATAACAAAAAAAACAAGAGCATGTAAGTTCTGCTGTTCAGCTAATTTTTCAAAAATTCCTTAAAGCGGAGTTCCAGTCGTTTTTGTGTTTATTAAAAGTCAGCAGCTCCAAAAAGTGTAGTGGTGGACTTTTAATAAACACACACTCATCTGTCCCACGATCCAGCAATGCGGCTGCCTTACCCTTAGTTCTCTCCCTCGCCTCTCCCTGGTGCCGACAGTGTGGGCACCTGGCTGTGACAGCATGTGGCTTCACAGCCAGGTGTGCACTGCGCATGCACGAGTAGCGCTGCGCCTCCTTAATGGCTGGACAATCTTCTGGGACCCGTGACGTGTCTGCTTAAGTCGCCTAGGCAGTCTGACCGGAAGTGTGAGTGTCTGTCAGAAGTACCTACTCCCCCCCCCTCCCAAAATTACATGCCAAATGTGGCATGTAAGGGGGTGAGAAGTTAAAGTGGAACTTCTGCTTTTGGACGGAACTCAGCTTTAACTTTAATATCACTTAAAGCTGTGTGCCATCTTCCAACAATCCCTGGGCTCTATGGTGTTAGATCAACCTATTTACCTTAGCATAAACAATACATTGTAGAAAGGGTTAAATAAGTTTAAATTTGGAGTCCAGGGTGTGTTTGACACCTATGGAACATCATTTAACACCCATTGGTCTATACAACAACATTAGTTTCAGTATTAATCTTAATATTAAATGAATTGCAACAGAAAAGAATCACAGGAAATAAAAATGTAGTATCCTCTAATGCTGCATACACACGATCGGATTTCTGATGGAATAAAATCAGATGGAATTTTTCGTCAGAATTCCGATGAAGCTGACTTTCATCAGTCTTGCATACACACTATCAGACTAAATTCCAACCGTGCCAAAACGTGACGTAAAACACTACGACGAGCCGAAAAAAATGAAGTTCAATGCTTCCGAGCATGCGTCAACTTGATTCTGAGCATGTGTGGATTTTTCTCTGATGGAGTTCCACACAGATAATTTGCTCACCTCTCAAGGAGTACTTAGTAAACACAGGAGGAAACCCCAAGGTTCCATGGAACCCTGGTTAAGAGAGGCTGCCTCAGTGCTTATTTACACATGTGTAAAATATTTTTTCTGTATACCCTGTTCACACTTAAACTGCAGCATGTCTGCATTTTTTCATCCTACACTACAGCTCAGGGCCGTAAATAATGTAGGGGCTATTGGAGCCGCAGCTCCAGGCCCCTACCTTAATATAGGCCCAGCCGCCAAAAAAGAACAGGCCGCTCACGGAAAGCAATGGGCCAAGAGATCTCCCCTGATCAGCTCTGCATTCTGCATGTACCACCTGTGGCAGGATTAATAATTAGCAGCCAGGACAGGGGGTGGGGGGGGAGCAGAGTGGGAACTTGCCTCAGGCGCTGTATTGGGGGGGTGGCGCTGCTGAGTTTGCTGATAGCTGCTGCTGGAAGGAGGATTTGGCTTCCTCCTCCTTACAGCCTGCAGGAGGAGTAAAAAAGAGGATCACCGCTCCAGGTGGGTCGCTATGTAGAGTGACTGACTCAGGATACCGTGGGTGCTGGCAATGCACTGATAGATAAGATACGAAGAGAGGAAATGGATAGCCACACTCCAATAACCAAAAAGGTTGTCTTTTTATTCAAACGAACAGCAAATACATCACTTCACAAGGTTACAGCAAAGGAACAGGGGAACATCCGACGCGTTTCGCACTGAGCTAGTGCTTAATCATGTCTTGATTAAGCACTAGCTCAGTGCGAAACGCGTAACCTTTTTGGTTATAGGAGTAAAAAAGAGCCTGTGCTCAGAGGGGAGCTGTCGTCAGGGATCAGGGCAATCCATGGCCTTTATCAATTCAAATGCAGGCTTCCCTATCATTACGCCTGTGTGGCTGCACCTGTTCAAGTTTGGGCACACCCCAGCACAGGCTCCTGGAAACTCAGGAGGATGACCAGTAAGGCCCCTTTCACACTTGTGCGACCTGAAAGTCGCGCAATTTTACAGCGATTTTTGCCCGTCATTTTGATGCAACTTTAAGCAATGCCTGTGTAAACATGAGGTCTATGGACCTCAAATCGCATCAAAGTCGGACCAAAGTAGTGCAGGGACTTGAAGTTTCACAGATATGAATTGTACTTATTGGAAAACATGGGGAACGACTTGTCATGCCCATTAAGGCCGTTCTGAAGGCAAAGGAGGGTTCAACCGGGTACTAGCATGGTGTACCTGATAAAGTGGCCAGTGAATGTATATCTTCTATTGCATAACATTTTTTTCTAGTGGTGACCCTTTATTAAGTGACCAAATAAAAGTTTTATTAAATCATTTATTTACTGTTGGGACCATTTGCTATCGTCTTTCTTTTCTCTAGTTCGTATTATTTTAGTGGAAAACCAAATCCTCAGCACCGGGCCCATGAGTCTCCTAATCCGGCCCTGCCCATAGCTCCATTTCTCTCTGTGTTTCTCTGCACCGTAGTTGATCGATGGTGCATGGAAATCAATTATATGATGCAATGTTGACACTATTAACACACATATTAACCTCCCTGGCGGTCTTCCCGAGACTGACTCGGGGTTAGATTTTCCTGCTACGATCGGTAACCCCGAGTCAGTCTCGGGCTTGCCTCGCTAGATCCACAGGCACTTTTTACTTACCTTGTCCCTGGATCCAGCGATGCCACCGCGCTGTGTGAGCGAGCGGGACCTCGCTCGATTCACATAGTGCCTCCGTGTGACGCCGATCTCCGTTCCCTGCGACGTTACGACGCACGGGGACGGAGAACGGCGCCAAATTCAAAAACGTAAACAAACACCTTACATACAGTATACTGTAATCTTATAGATTACAGTACTGTATGTAAAAAATACACCCCCCCCTTGTCCCTAGTGGTCTGTCCTGTGTCATGCATGTCATTTTATATAATAAAAACTGTTCTTTCTCCCTGCAAACTGTAGATTGTCCATAGCAACCAAAAGTGTCCCTTTATGTCAAAAATAGTTTTAGATCAGCTAAAAAACAGCGATAATAAATTATAATCACTTGCAGAATTGTGCGATAGCGATTTGTGGGGAAATTCGTCATAAAAAAAAAAAAATAATGACAGCAACAATTCTGCAACTGAGCAAATTTCAGTGATTTTAATTTGATTACATTATTGAATAATTTTTATTATAATTATATTATTATTTGTTATAATTATTTATTATATTATAATTTATAATTTTGTTTTTAAAAAAATGTCATACCTGGGATGCCTATTAGAATCTTGTTTGGTCAGATTTAAGTGAGTTATTTCTAAAAATTACAGACCTACAATATAAAACGCCAAATTTCCTTGCAAATAATGGTACCGCTTTCAGCATGTTTTTTCGGAAAGAATCATACCGCCCAGGGAGGTTAAGGTAAACCTTGCTGTGCATTTAAAACACACTACACGTCCAGCCAGAACGGACATTTCCTACATGAGAAAACTTGGTGGTTTACAATGCAGAATGTGTGAACTGGCCCCAAGATAAACCTTGAATAAGAGTATCTAATGGTCTATGAAGCTATGCTCTTTACTGTCTGTGCACATGCTTTCTGACACTAGTCTATTACCTAGATTCAGGTACGGCGGCGCATCTTTCCGGCTGCGTAGCGTATCGTATTTACGCTACGCCACCGTAAGTCAGAGAGGCAAGTGGTGTATTCACGAAGCACTTGCCCCCTAACTTACGGCGGCGTAGCGTAAATGGGGCTGGCGTAAGTGCGCCTTATTCAAATGAGGGGGCGTGTTTTATGTAAATGATTGGTGACCCGACGTGATTGACGTTTTTTACGAACGGCGCATGCGCTGTCCGTGTACATATCCCAGTGTGCATTGCTCCAAAGTACGCCGCAAGGACGTATTGGTTTCGACGTGAACGTAAATTACGTCCAGCCCTATTCACGGACGACTTACGCAAACGACGTAAAATTTTCACATTTCGACGCGGGAACGACGGCCATACTTAACATTGACTAGGCCAACTAGGGGCAGCTTTATCTTTACGCCGGCGTAGCTCTTACGGAAACAGCGTATCTTTACTGCGACGGGTGCACGTACGCTCGTGAATCGGCGTATCTAGTCATTTACATATTCTACGCCGAACTCAACGGAAGCGCCACCTAGCGGCCAGCAGAAAAATTGCACCCTAAGATACGACGGCGTAGGAGACTTACGCCGCTTGTATCTTAGCCTAATTTAAGCGTATCTGGTTTCCAGAATGCGCATAAATTTACGACGGCGTAGATTCAGAGTCGTAACTCTCTCTGAATCTGCCTATATGCGTTTAAAAATTTGCTGTGTGAATCGTTTGCAGAGGTGCAGTGTTGGCGTAATACACTTTAATACCAGGGATCATTGGCGCCATCTAGTGGCAATAATTAGTTGTGCTTTTTTCCGATTGAGGCAACGCAGGAAATATCTCAGTCACTGCGCAGTTAAAAAAAAATGCTTATATTTCAGAAAATAAGCAATCTTGCACACCCTGTGATTCATCCACAGAATAAATGCACTATTAAACTAAATAAAAATGGTGCATCGTTTAAATATTTATTTTGTTTATTTGTATTTTTTTTATTTTTTTATTTTTTTTTATAACAGGGACAAGGCCATTTATTTGGATTTTTGCATTGGAAAAAAAAAACGACACAGGGTACTGTGGGGTTGATTTACTAAAACTAGAGAGTGCAAAATCTGGTGCAGTTCTGCATAGAAACCAATCAGCTTCCAGGTTTGTTTGTCAAAGCTTAATTGAACAAGCTGAAGTTAGAAGCTGATTGGCTGCAATGCAGCGCTGCACCAGATTTTGCATTCTCCAGTTTTAGTAAATCAACCCCACTGTGTGTATAATGTCCTGCAAGCCAGACACAATTCAGAACAACATATGTAAAGGTGGAACTCGGCATACAGTACCAATAATGGCATAACACAGTCTTATAGCTAGATTCAGAGACAGTTACGCCGGCGTATCAGTAGATACGCTGTCGTAACTCTGAATCTACGCCGCCGTAAATTTAAGAGTATTCTGGAAACCAGATACGCTTAAATGAGGCTAAGATACGAGCGGCGTAAGTCTCCTACGCCGTCGTATCTTAGGGTGCATATTTACGCTGGCCGCTAGGTGGCGCTTCCGTTGAGTTCGGCGTAGAATATGCAAATGACTAGATACGCCGATTCAGAAACGTACGTGCGCCCGGCGCATTTTTTTACGCCGTTTACGTAAGGCTTTTTCCGGCGTAAAGTTAGTCGAACAAATAGCTGGCCTAGTTAAGTATGGCCGTCGTTCCCGCGTCGAAATTTGAAAATTTTATGTTGTTTTGCGTAAGTCGTCCGTGAATGGGGCTGGACGTAATTTACGTTCACTTTGAAACCAATACGTTCTTGTGGCGTACTTTGGAGCAATGCACACTGGGATATGTCCACAGACGGCGCATGCGCCGTTCGTAAAAAACGTCAATCACGTCAGGTCACGAATCATTTACATAAAACACGCCCCCCTGTTCCTCATTTGAATTAGGCGCGCTTAGGCCGGCCCATTTACGCTACGCTGCCGTAACTTAGGAGGCAAGTGCTTTGTGAATACAGCACTTGCCTCTCTGACTTACGGCGGCGTAGCGTATATGCGATACGCTACGCCGGCTCACAGTTAAGCCATTCTCTCTGAATCTAGCTATTAGTTACACACAAATCAAGAAAAAAATACAAACAGAACTCGCATCCAACCATTCACACACACAAACAGACACACACGTGCCTCCCCTCTTCCCCCAAGCGCATTCCAAAATCCAAGAAACACCTGGAGACGGTACTCTAGGAAGTTACATCCAAAGAGGGCACCTCTGAGTAAAGCCATTTAACATTGATGTTCTCCTCTGTCCTGCCTGAAAAACGGATCGGAACCTCCATTCTTCTCTATGAAGTGGCCATTTAAACCTGCCTGCATCCAATCCAATCTGCCAAAAAGTTCCCCTTTTGTCCAGCGGATTGGATTGGATCATAGTCCGGTGTAAATGAACAGGCGGTCTGTTTACATTTGGCTGCCCATAGAGGAGAGCGGTCTGTGTCTGCTCTGCATAAGCAGAGCAGACACAGACCCTTCATCCGCCTGCTCAGCTCCATGGACAGATCCCCACCACTGAGCAAGCGGATCCCAGCTGCAGTCCGCCCCGTGTGAAAGGGGCCATTGAGGATTCCAGCCATGGATTACAGATTTTCTAAATTTTGGGGGGCATGCACCTTCTTAAGTGAGCATTTGCACGGACCCCTGAGAATTGCATACTGAAAAAAAACCTAGCGCTTTGAGACACAAGGAGAGATGTATTCCCACCATTTTTTAACATATGATTTAGAGGTCTAGATAGGAGGTAAGCACGATAAAGGGAGCACAGCTTGATGGTGACACGATATTCAGAGAAGGCTTTTTCTGCACAGAACGTGGTTTGTGAATAAGAGTTTCCACTGGGCTGATTCATTATTATGTTGGTTTACAGCCCTGTAAAAAGATTGAACACTTAGGCCGCGTACACACCATTGGTCCAAACCGATGAAAAGGGACCGAAGTTCAGTTTCATCGGTCCAAACCGTCCGTGTGTACGCCCCATCGGTAACTTGCTTTAAAATCGAACCGATGGCCCGCTGACCGATTGGTCCAAACCGATGGTTAGTACACAAAAGCATTGGTTCAAAACCTGCGCATGCTCAGAATCAAGTCGACGCATGCTTGGAAGCATTGAACTTCATTTTTTTCAGCACGTCGTTGTGTTTTACGTCACCGCATTCTGACCCGATCGGTTTTTGGAACAATGGTGTTATACGCACATCAGACCATCAGTCTGCTTCAGCGGTGAACCGATGAAAACGGTCCGTCGGACCATTCTCATCGGATGGATCGACCGTGTGTACGCGGCCTCAGACTTATTATTTCACTATTTACAAGCAAAAAAAAAATATGTTGAATTACTTGTTGAAATATATTTATATAAAATTTGAAGTAGAACCAACTGGTATTTTTTCTTTCTTTTTTAGCTTTACCCAGTTCCGTCTTATTCTGGGAGATTTCGACTTTGCCAAGGTTGAGGAAGCAGATCGAATATTGGGGCCCATCTATTTTTCATCATTTGTCTTTTTTATCTTCTTCATACTTTTGGTATGTGTAATAATCTCTAGGTGTGATCTGTTGTTCAACTATTTTATGTCCGGAGCAATTTTTTTCATTTTTGCATACACATGGTCAAATGCTAGAAAATGACCTAAAACCCTCAAAACAATGATATAATTTCTGAAAACAGAGGTCTTGTAAAAAAAAAAAAAAAGGATTTTTTTTCAATTTTTTTTATGTCGCACAATATTTGCGCAAATGTTTATCAAACACATTTTCAGTAAAAAAAAAATACAAAAGAAAAATGTAATGGATGTCATGTGATTCCCAATTTTGTGATAAAATTAGGGCTGCAACTAACGATTATTTTCATAGTCGATTAGTTGGCCGATTATTGTTTCGATTAATCGGATAATAGCCTTAAAAAAAAAATAGCATTTTTAAAAATTTTTGGGCCAATTTGTTGTTGGGCAGATTACAAAACACAAATTGCCGCAAAAACACATTACATGCTTTTCTGCAGCTTCTCCATTGAAGTATATTGAACCAAAAAAAACAAAATCGCACCGTTTTGCATTAAAAAGTCCTTGCCCTTTCCAAATACGCAGCAGCTGAAAAAAAATCATGGATGTGAACGGAAAAACATGTAAATGAACTGTAGTGTGTTTCTGCAAAAAGCACCAAAAAACAGAGGTGTGACCCTGGCCTGAGATGTTTAGTAAAATAATGGGGTTAAAAAAACAAAAATAAGTACAAAAAGAGCAAATAATCGCTACTGTAAGGGGTTCATTTTTTTACTGTGGGACAGTGAAAGTAATATTTATAGTAGCGATTTGTTTTTTTTTGTACTATAAAGGGCTAATTTTTTTTTTTTTAACCCCATTATGTTACTGGCTGATTAATCGATTATGAAAATTGATTACTTTCATAATCGATTAGTTGTTTCGGCCCTAGATAAAATTGGGGGTGCAACAAGTAAACAGATGGCAAATAACTTTTAAGCCTTTAAATTGTGTGCACCTGTGAAATGGTGAAAAACGACAGTACACAAAGGTGTCCATAGGTGATGCTTTAACCGATTCAGCCCTGGAAGATTTTACCCCCTTTTCTGACCAGAGCACTTTTTACAATTTGGCACTGCGTCGCTTTAACTGACAATTGTGCGGTTGTACGATGCTGTACCCAAACAAAATTTGCGTCCTTTTTTCCCCACAAATAGAGATTTCTTTTGGTGGTATTTGATCACCTCTGCGGTTTTTATTTTTTGCGCTATAAGCAAAAAAAGAGCGCCAATTTTGGAAAAAATTAATATATTTTTAACTTTTTGCTATAATAAATATCCCCAATTAAAAAAGAACAAAAAACAAATTTCTTCATTAAGTTTAGGCCAATTATATATATATATATATATATATATATATATATATATATATATATATATGTGTGTATATATATATTCTTTTACTTATTTTTGGTAAAAAAATGTCAGTAAGCATATATTGATTGGTTTGTACAAAAGTTATAGCTTCTACAAACTATAGGAAAAATGTATGGCATTTTTATTATTATTATTTTTCTTTTACTAGTAATGGTGGTGATCTGCGATTTTTAGCGGTATTGCTACATTACGGTGGACAGATCGGACACTTTTGACACATTTTTGGGACCATTGACACTTATACAGCGATCAGTGCTTACTGTGTAAATGTCACTGGCAGGGGAGGGGTTAACACTAGGGGGCGCTCAAGGGATTAAGTGTGTGTTCCCTCAGTGTGTGTTCTAACTGTATGGGGATGTGACTTACAAGGTGAGGAGACATATCGCTGTTCCTACTTAGTAGACTTATAGCTGGATTCAGAAAGCCCGCCCTAACTTTGCGGCGGCGTAGTGTATCGTGTTTACACTACGCCGCCGTAAGTTAGCGAGGCAAGTACATGATTCACAAAGTACTTGCCTGCTAAGTTACGGCGGCGTAGCGTAAATCGGGCGGGCGTAATGGCGCCTAATTCAAATTTAGCTGAGGGGGCATGTTTTATGGTAATGGGGGGTGTCCTTACATGATTGACGTATTTTACGAACGGCGCATGCGCCGTCTGCCTACATATCCCAGTGTGCATTGCGGCAAAGTACGCTGCACGGTCCTATTGGTTTCGACGTGGACGTAAATGACGTAAATCCCTATTCACGGACGACTTACGCAAACAACGTAAAATTTTCGAATTTCGACGCGGGAACGACGGCCATACTTAACATTACTATTCCAGCTATTTGATGGAATAACTTTAGGCCTGATAATGCGTTACGTAAACAGCGTATCTGTACTGCGTCGGCCGGGCGTACGTTCGTGAATAGGCATATCTAGTGATTTACATATTCTACGCCGACCGCAATGGAAGCGCCACCTAGCGGTCAGCCTAAAAATTACACTTTAGGATACGACGGTGTAAGACACTTACACCGCTCATATCTGAGCCTAATTTAAGCGTATCTGGTTTCCAGAATACGCTTAAATTAGCACCGGTGCAAATTCAGACTTGGGCCGGCGTATCTACTGATACGCCGGCCTAAGTCTTTCTGAATCCACCTATTAGTGTCTCCTCTGCCCTGACAGCACAGGTATTAGTGTGTTTACACACACCAATCCCCGTGCTGGCGCTCATGCACACGATCGCGCCTGGTCGGCGGTGATCGTGCCTACAAGCCACACGCATCGGGTCCCCGCCGTGCAGCGGCCCAGTGTGCATGCCCTCTGGTGGCCACTAAGGGGAAGGATGTACCTGTATGGGATTTCACCTAGGAAAGCCATTGTGCTGCAGTATATCTGCGTTAGCCAGTCGGGAACTGGTTAAAAGCCTTTACACTCAATTTAGAGTTAACTGTGAATAATGGTCCTAAAATGATTGATCTCACTACAACGTTCATGTTGATATGTGGCACAATCAAACCCTTTGCATGCGTTTGCATTTGTGTGCAAGGCAAAAGGGTTGCTTTTATTTTATTTTCATTAAACTATTGCTATCACAAGGGGTCTAACAAGTCTCATATGTGATAAAAGGGTGTCTTCATGGAGACATCTGAGATCTATTAGACCTCTATATTGTCTTCCCTGCCCTCTGCCACAGCCAATCATAAAAGAGGGGGAAAAGCCGCCCCGGACATATGTGAATCAGCTCCATTGAAAGCCGGTCCCGCATGTTATGCAAATTAGATGCGGTTAAAATGCAAATGCATAATTCGCATATATGTTCTCAACATACACAGGCTCTTGGTAGGCAGGGCAGCAGCAGTTTGCGGGGAAAGAAATCCATGTATACATGTGGAGAGAGATAGGACCAGATTCACGTAGAATCGCGGCGGCGTAACGTATCGTAGATACGTTACACCGCCGCAAGTTTTCATCGCAAGTGCCTGATTCACAAAGCACTTGCGATAAAAACTACGCCCGCGGCCTCCGGAGCAAGGCGGGCCAATTCAAATGGGCGTGTGCCATTTAAATTAGGCGCGCTCCCGCACCGGACCTACTGCGCATGCTCCGTTTCCTAACTCCCGCCGTGCTTTGCGCGCCATGACGTCATTTTACGAACGGCGACGCGCGTAGCGTACTTCCGTATTCCCGGATGTGTTGCGCAAACGACGTTAAATTTAAAATTTCGACGCGGGAACGACGGCCATACTTTAGACAGCAATACGTTTGTTGACTAAGCCCCCATTCACACCTAGGCGTTTTGTCGCCTGTAGTGTGACGCCGCTGCCGCCCCAAGACGCCAGAGGGATGATTTAACATTGCCCTCTATAGAGATGGTTCACATCTCCACGCCTGCCGCCTGAAAAAAAGTCCCGGACCTTTTTTTCAGGCGGCTTTCGGCATTCGGCATAGGAGATGGGAACCATCTCCATAGGGGGACAATCTAGGGGCACATCTAGGCGGACAATCGCGGCACAAAACGCCGCTATTTGTCCCCGCAATTCGCGGGACAAAACGCAGCGATTTTGTTTGCCTAGATGTGAATGCAGCCTAAAGTTAGGGCACCTAAAACGACGACTAACTTTGCGACGGGAAACTAGACTAGCGGCGACGTAGCGAACACGAAAATCCGTCGGGGATCCGCCGTAACTCCTAATTTGCATACCCGACGCTGGTTTACGACACAAACTCCCCCCAGCGGCGGCCGCGGTACTGCATCCTAAGATCCGACAGTGTAAAACAATTACACCTGTCGGATCTTAGGGATATCTATGCGTAACTGATTCTATGAATCAGTCGCATAGATAGAAACAGGGATACGACGGCGTATCAGGAGAAACGCCGTCGTATCCCTTTTGTGAATCTGGCCCATAGAGAGGGTGGGGATAGATGGCGTTCTTAGTCATGCAGACAGGAGTGACAACCATTGATGAGATTTCAGTGAAGCAAGACCCTGTGTTGTCAGTCAAAACAGGGAGCTCAGAATCCACTGGATTTCCACCAGATCACTGGATATTTTGCTGTAGTTTTAGAATTTTTAAAGGTATAAAACATGAGGAAATGTACACATCACGCTTTCTTTACTGCAGTGGTACTGTTTGCCCAAAAATTTTAAATCCATAAAAACCTATTGAAAAAAAAGAAAGAAAACCACTGGAAAATGTGCATGTATTGGAGGGATTTACTGAGTATACGTGTTTTTTTTCTATCGATTTAGCAGACATACACATTTTGGGGGTTTTGTTTAGGGATTGGGCTTACGGTAGGCATTGGGTTCTGGGGTAGGTTTGAGTTAGTGGTTATGTTTTGAGGGTTGCGTTTGTTATAAGTTAGTTTAGTTTGAGGGTTTGGTTTATATTACAGTTCAGGTTTAGGGCTGGGTTTTTTTTTTATAGTAATTTTCGTCTTAATTACCTGAATTTTTTTATTTATTTTTCCAACAGAACATGTTTTTAGCCATCATCAGCGACACATATTCAGAAGTAAAAACAGATATGGCTCAGCAAAAAACTGAAATGGAATTGTCCGATCTTATAAAAAAGGTAAGTTGTTGAATTTTTTTTTAGAGGACATATTTCTACATATATGCCTACCAGAATGTAAACAGAGCTGTGCTGAGAGCATGCGACTTGGGCATTACCGGCTGCTACCAGAAAGCCCCAAATCTCTTCTTGCGAACGGCAGCTTTCCGATCATGTGACCACTGTGACTTTCAATCACGGTGGTCACATGATCAGAAACCCCACCCCCGCCTTCCGGCATCAGAAACCTCTTAAAGGGCCAGGAGGCACTGGCGTTAAGGGGTAAACATACATCTCCCTGATTTATATACAGTGTATATATACCGTATTTATCAGCGTATAACACACACCTTTTCCCCCTGAAAATAGGGGGACAATCACGGGTGTGTGTCATACGTCTATAGTGTACCTCGGAAGAGAAGGAGGGGGACGAGCGCCGCCAGAATCACTGAGCCGTCATCTCCTGTTTACTCGGCTGTCACTCAGCTCTGACGTCACACACACAGTCCCGTCTCCGCCACCGGCATTGGACCGTCAATCACAGGAGCTGGTCCAATGCCGATGGCAGAAGCGGGACTGTGTATGTGACTGCCGACTGAGACCTAAACAGGAGATGATGGCTCAGTGATTTCCTGCATGAGAGATGGTGAGGCTGCAGGTGGGCATCAGGCTGCATGGATGGGAGATTGGCTGCAGATGGGCATAGATCAGGCTGCAGATGGATGTAGATCAGGCTGCAGATGGACACAGATCAGGCTGCAAATGGGTGCAGATCAGGCTGCAGATGGGCACAGATCAGGTTGCAGATGGGCACAGATCAGACGGCATTGAGGCTGCAGATGGGCAATAATCAGGCTGAAGATGGGCACTAATCATGCTGCACAGATCAGGCTGCAGATGGGCGCAGATCAGGCTGCAGATGGTCACAGATCAGGCTGCATTGAGACTGCAGATGGGCACTAACCAGGCTGCATTGATGGGCACTGACCATTACTTTGCTTCCAAGTGGTTTATTTTAAAAAAAAATTGAAGGTGTGTGTTATACGCCTGTGCATGTTATACGCCGATAAATATGGTAGTTATTTCTCTTTCACCTTCACTTAATTGTGGTTAAGAGGATTTGAATACTTTCTGATCCTAGGACAAGCAAAAAAAATGGGCATCATCAAAAAAAGCCAGCTATGGTTTGTCATTTATGTGTATGGCCCCGTACACACGACCGAGTTTCTCGGCAGAATTCAGCCAGAAACTCGGTCGGAAGCTGAATTCCGCCGAGAAACCCGGCCGTGTGTACACTTTCGGCCGAGGAAGCCGACAAGGACCTCGGCGAGGAAATAGAGAACATGTTCTCTATTTCCTCGTTGTTCTATGGGAGAACTCGGCCCGCCAAGCTCCTCGGCGGCTCCAGGACTGAACACGCCGAGGAACTCGATGTGTTTGGCACGTCGAGTTCCTCGGCCGTGTGTACGGGGCCTATCACTATCTGTGTGTCACTTGTATGAATAATGTTCAGGAGAATATTTTTTTACACTATGAAGTGAAGTTCATAGCAGATGAAAAGTTCAAAGTTCAACCTTAAAAAATATATATTTTTTTACCAAAATTTTTGTTGATGCTTGGAACAAAATTCTAGCAAAGGTAGTGAATCAGTCAACCGTAAGTGAATTTAAATATGCCTGGGACAAACATAAATCTCTACTAAAAAGTAAAAAAAATAAGGGGCAGACTCAATGAACCACTTGGGCCTCGTACAGACGACCGGATCTATCCGCTGGGATTGATCCGCGGATCAGTTCCAGCGGACAAATCCGGTCGTCTGTACGGCCTAGCGGATATTTTTCCGCGGAGATTTGTCCGGCCGATCGATTTCAAGCGGATAGAAATTTCTTAGCATGCTAAGAAATCTATCCGCTTGAATCGTTTCCAGCGGATTGATCCGGTCGTCTGTACAGACTCACCGGATCAATCCGTCCGCTCCCATCCCTCGCATGCGTCGTAATGATTCGACGCATGCGTGGAAGTAGTTACCCTCCAGCGTCGCGCACGTCGCCGCGTCATCATCGCGGCGACGGCGCGACACGTCACCACGGATGTTTTCCGCGCGGATTTTGATCCGATGGTGTGTACAAGCCATCGGATCAAAATCCGGAGGAGGAATGTCCGCTGGAAACGGTCCGGCGGACCGTTTCCAGCGGATATCCCCTCGTGTGTACGGGGCCTTGGTCTCTTTTACACATCACACTTCTACTGTATGTTGTCATTTTGTGCCTGTTTATTGATTACAAATAAATGTTCTTATACATGGTATATTTTATTTCTTGCTAGCACTAGCTGACAGAAGCCATATCTAGCTTTGGTCCAGGTATGAGTGTTGGTTTATTGTGGTCACACAGTCTTCCGTCGTGAGACTATGGGGTTGATTTAATAAAGGCAAGAATGCACACTTTGCAAGTGCAGATACCCCGATACGCTCTATAGCTTATTGAATAAGGGGGAGCTTTATTGACTTCCATCATTTGATCATGTGCAAGCAAAAATGCTGTATTTCTTCTTTTTTTTCCTTGCATGTGATTGGGTATTCTTTGCAGTAGGAAGCTTCACCTAATTTACTAAGCTCTGGGGCAAATGCCCTTTACAGAGTGCAACTGCACTTTGCAAAGTGCACAGTGTGTCCACTTGCTTTTAGTAAAATAAACAGCTATATATTCCCTCTGCCAAATATTAGAACAGCCCTCAAAAAATCCACTCGCCTGCTCGCATTTTGCGAGTGGATTTTGAGGTCTGGCGAGGAAGGGCTGCCTGGGAGCCGGAGGGGGGGCAAGCACCGCCGGCAGCCTGTGTAATGGGAGTTCTTCTCCCAGTGACCGCGGAGGGGGAAGAGAGAAAGAGCCGCCCGGGTGTTTAGAGCACAGCGCGGGGGAACACAAGGTAACAGTTTTCATTTTAATTGCAGTGTTCCCCGTCGCTCGCTGTCAGATCCAGCCCCGCCCCCTGGTCCCGGGACTTTGATAGACAGATCACCCGTCCAATCCTGGTGACGGGTGATCTGTCAATCAAAGTTCCCCACCCAGGGGGCGAGGCTGAATATGACGTTGAGCGGCGGGAACTCTGCAATTAAAATGAAAACTGTTATCATGTGCTCCCCCTCTGCGCGCTGATCACCTGGGTGGTTCTCCTGTTCCTCTCCTCCCCTGCACAGGTAGGCTACATGTGGTGGACACAGGCTGCATGGTGTGGACACGAGCTGCATGGTGTGGACACGGGCTGCATGGTAAACGTGGGCTGCATGTGGTGGACACGGGCTGCATGGTAAACACGGGCTGCATGTGGTGGAGACGGGCTGCATTTGGTGGAGACGGGCTGCATGTGGTGGAGACGGGCTGCATGTGGTGGACACGGGCTGCATGTGGTGAACACGGGCTGCATGTGGAGAACACGGGCTGCATGGTAATCACGGGCTGCGTTTGGTGGACACAAGGCTGCATAAGGCCCCGTACTCCGCGGACCAGTTTCAGCAGACATGTTTGGCCGTGTGTAGGCCCGAGCGGACCATTTTCGGGCGGATCGGACAGGTTTCCAGCGGACAACTGTTTCCTGGACTTGCTTTAAAACAGTCCGCTGGAAACCTGTCCACCCGGACATGTACGGTCGTCTGTACAGACCTACCGTACATGTCCTGCCGCCCGCCATCCCTCGCATGCGTCGAATGACTTCGACGCATGCGTGGAAGCCTTTTAAAGGCAGGCCGCCCACGTCGCCGCGTCATTGTTGCGGCGACACCGCGTCATCGACGCGGCGACACCGCGGACACGCCCCGCGTATTGTTTACGCGCGGACCTCTGTTCGATGGTGTGTACGGCCATCGAACAGAAGTCCCCGGGCAGACATGTCCGATGAAAACGGTCTGCGGACCGGTTTCATCGGACATGTTTGATCGTGAGTACTCGGCCTTAGTGGTGTCATTTCATGAGATAATTTATGAGGCCGTGTTTAGGGGCGGGGCGGGTTGGGTGGGGCAACTGGTAGCGAGTAACCCTTGAGGCCTGGCTAGTAGCTCAGGACTTGAAATTTTGAGCCCTGTATTAGAAGATATAAAATCAGGACCTCTACACCCCTTAATTCTTCTTAATATGTTCCGTATTTGTAGGCTGAGTCTCTGTTAGGATCCAGAGGGAATACTTGGCTGGTGGTTCAGTACACAAATCCGCATTTGTTGGCTGCTCTCACTCCCAGGGCTAGAACTGGTGCTTGTAGTAATCGGCGCACGCTCCTAGCAGTAGGACGTGTGGCTCCTAGCTCCAGACAGGCAGGGTTCTCCCAGCTCCCCTGCCCCAGCACCCAGGACTCGTGCACTTTCCTTCCCCTTTTTCCTCCCTCTTTCCTCCCGCAGAACCATCAGGCAAGGTAAGGGCTGCTTCTCAGGACAATCCGCCCTCCCACAGGGACAGTTTGCGGCCGTCCTTTTCAGGACAAGCCGCGGCTGCGGCCCAGCATAGTGTAGTGCCGGCCAGATCATTATCCTTCCACACCCCCAGCCGCGATCGGAGCATCTCCCCGCCCCAAGGTAAGCCCCACAGCTCCCGCCATCCACAACACCACTGCAAGATTTCGCTGCAATTTTTACGCGGGCTCAGGAAAGTCCACGGCTTCAACCGCGGCGCGCCACACTTTCACCGGATTAATCCCCCTTAAAAACATCTTAAACCCCCCCTCGCCCCAGGAGGATCTCCAACGTCTCCCCCCGGTGCCCCAGAGCCTCCTCCACCGAATCGACCGGACTTACCCAGCTGCACAGGCCCCGGCTCGGGCCTAGTCCCGGTCGGCGGCCATCTTGCTACACCCCAGTAACAGGGACATCTCTGTGCTCTTACCCCCTACTCCCCTTCTGCAGCCAAAAAAACACTAGCACCCACCTCTGAAAGCCACCAAACTCAGGGGTGAGCATACCCCCCCTCCGCCCCCCCATCATCAGCTCTAGCTGGTAATAAATCCAGGGACCTCCACCAGTTAGCAGTTGATCCAGGGATCGCCCCTGAGGGATCAGGAAGGAATTTTTTCCCCTGTCGCTGCAGATTGGCATTACACGGTAGGGTTTTTTTCGCCTTCCTCTGGATCAACGGGGAGGGATGGTTTAGCAAGTTTGGGGCCCAACCTAAAATTTTCTTTCCCATCGTCATTGAATACCTCCCCGTTCAACATTCAACCACTATCACCATACTCTGCGTTTCTGCGATTATTGCTAATCTGAGATACTCCCCAAAAATCATTTGGGGTCTAAAGCCATCCGCCTCATTATTACCAGCCGTCACCAAAAAAGCTCTAAGGAGAAGCAACTGTTAAGAATCGATCGACGATCAACAGTCAAAAATTACACGTGTACTTCCCAGCCAAAGCACATTTCATGCGCTTTGGTAAACACAAGATCGGCAGTAAAGCACCGACAAGAAATCCATGATTTCATCATACAACACGATTTAGACTGCCTCTTTATCACAGAAAGCTGTATAACAGCCGACTGTAACACCATTCTAGGAGAACTGGTGCCAGAGAATTATCGCATTCTAACAGAAAACAGAGTGGGGCAAAGAGGAGGAGGCCTGGCGGTGATGCACAAGACTCACCTCTCGATCACCAAACCAGACCTTCAGAACTCACTTCCATTCATGGTAACCCTCACTCTGCAACTGCAAACAAATCCCCATACCGTTCACATACCACTCTCCTATAAGAAACATGTAGGTGTCCCTTACGTGTGTACACAAAGAACCAAGATCTCACCACATCCCTAAATAAGCCAATTGCTGTACCCCCGAAGGGGTGTGTTTCCTCAGTGGGATTTTAAACGTGGGAGATAGGTTAGAGTATAGGACTAAAATAGTCAACAAATATGTATCAAAAGTATCAAATTTTATTTCGTTTAAATAGTGTTGTTCGTAGACAACGTGTCAAAGAAAAAATTTGTTAACAGCATAAGATATAAAGCTCCCAAATGACCAATTAAGAGAAAGAGGGCACGACCTAGGGCGGACAACTAACAACGATACCCTACATCATTCATGATGAGACACACATTCAAAATTATATACGTGTACAAGCAGGCCCGGACTGGCCATAGGGCACACCGGGCATTTTCCCGGTGGGCTGCGGTCCCTGGACTGATGATTGGGCCGCACAGCGGGAGGTAAGCAGCAACCGTGGTCAGGACGGGGTTAACACAGACCGCGGCTGCTGCTCATCTCCCGCTATACGGGCATTCCTAAAGACGGAAGAGAAGGCTCCTGTCCTCAGTGTCCCCGCACATGCAGGGGATAGACACCGCGCGGGCCGGCCGCGCTGAAGTTATAGTTACACTCAGGGGCCAGGCCGGTTCTAGCAATAGGCAGGAGTGGACCGGCATTTTTAAACAACATGCCTTATGGCGCCAGCTAATACATCCCGAACATCTCTATCCCGAGTGCCTAGCAGAAGAAGAGGGGAGAGAGCCGGGACACAGAGCAGCCGGCCGTAAGTGCTACAGGATCCATGGAACCGGCCGGAGCGGGTGAGATGGAAGCCCTGCATGTACCTCTGGGCTTGGCGTGATATTCGCTCCCCCTCCTCCTGATCGCTGAGGGGTCTGTTGTTGAGGACAGTTAGCAGCGCCGCTCTCCTGGAGGTCAAGCTATCACCGCCGCTGGCTCAGGTATAGTAAAAAAAGCACAGGCAGCATGCTCAGTGCTGCAGCCTGCACCTAGTCACTTGAATTAAAACTGTTACTCTGTTGTCAAGTTTTATAGTGCATTGCACTGTGTACAGAGAGGAACTGGTGTGTGTGTGTGTGTGGTGAGGGGGTCTGATGTGCAGGGGGGTACAGAGAGGAACTGATGTGTGTGTGGTAGGGGGGGAGGGTCAGATGTGCAGGGGGGTACAGAGAGGAACTGATGTGTGTGTGTGTGGTGAGGGGGGGGGGGGGTCAGATGTGCAGGGGGTACAGAGAGGAACTGATGTGTGTGTGTGTGGTGAGGGGGGGGGTCAGATGTGCAGGGGGTACAGAGAGGAACTGATGTGTGTGTGGTAAGGGGGGGGGGGGGTCAGATGTGCAGGGGGGTACAGAGAGGAACTGATGTGTGTGTGTGTGTGTGTGTGGTGAGGGGGGGGGTCAGATGTGCAGGGGGGTACAAAGAGGAACTGATGTGTGTGTGTGTGTGTGTGTGTGGTGAGGGGGGGGGGTCAGATGTGCAGGGGGTACAGAGAGGAACTGATGTGTGTGTGTGTGTGGTGAGGGGGGGGGGGGGGTCAGATGTGCAGGGGGTACAGAGAGGAACTGATGTGTGTGTGTGTGTGGTGAGGGGGGGGGTCAGATGTGCAGGGGGGTACAGAGAGGAACTGATGTGTGTGTGGTAAGGGGGGGTCAGATGTGCAGGGGGGTACAGAGAGGAACTGATGTGTGTGTGTGTGTGGTGAGGGGGGGGGGTCAGATGTGCAGGGGGGTACAAAGAGGAACTGATGTGTGTGTGTGGTGAGGGGGGGGGGGGGTCAGATGTGCAGGGGGTACAGAGAGGAACTGATGTGTGTGTGGTAAGGGGGGGGGGGGTCAGATGTGCAGGGGGGTACAGAGAGGAACTGATGTGTGTGTGTGGTGAGGGTGAGGGGTGTCAGATGTGCAGGGGGGTACAGAGAGGAACTGATGTGTGTGTGTGTGTGGTGAGGGGGGGGGGGGGTCAGATGTGCAGGGGGTACAGAGAGAAACAGATGTTTGTGTGTGTGTGTGGTGGGGGGGGGGGGTCAGATGTGCAGGGGGGTACAAAGAGGAACTGATGTGTGTGTGTGGTGAGGGGGGGGGGGGGGGTCAGATGTGCAGGGGGTACAGAGAGGAACTGATGTGTGTGTGGTAAGGGGGGGGGGGTCAGATGTGCAGGGGGGTACAGAGAGGAACTGATGTGTGTGTGTGTGGTGAGGGGGGGGGGGGGTCAGATGTGCAGGGGGGTACAGAGAGGAACTGATGTGTGTGTGTGTGTGTGTGTGGTGAGGGGGGGGGGGGTCAGATGTGCAGGGGGTACAGAGAGGAACTGATGTTTGTGTGTGTGTGTGTGTGTGTGGTGGGGGGGGGTCAGATGTGCAGGGGGGTACAGAGAGGAACTGATGTGTGTGTGGTGAGGGGGGGGTCAGATGTGCAGGGGGTACAAAGAGGAACTGATGTGTGTGTGTGGTGAGGGGGGGGGTCAGATGTGCAGGGGGTACAGAGAGGAACTGATGTGTGTGTGGTGAGGGGGGGTCAGATGTGCAGGGGGTACAGAGAGGAACTGATGTGTGTGTGGTGAGGGGGGGGGGGGTCAGATGTGCAGGGGGGTACAGAGAGGAACTGATGTGTGTGTGTGTGGTGAGGGGGGGGGGTCAGATGTGCAGGGGGTACAGAGAGGAACTGATGTGTGTGGTGAGGGGGGTCAGATGTACAGGGGGGTACAGAGAGGAACTGATGTGTGTGTGTGTGTGTGTGTGGTGAGGGGGGGTCAGATGTACAGGGGGGTACAGAGAGGAACTGATGTGTGTGTGGTGAGGGGGGGGGTCAGATGTGCAGGGGGGTACAAAGAGGAACTGATGTGTGTGTGGTGAGGGGGGGGCGGTCAGATGATCAGGGGGTACTGGTACAGAACTAATTTGTGTGTGTGTGTGTGAGATGAGGGGGTGGGCAGATGTGCAGGGGGTACAGAGTGGAACTGATGTGTGTGGTGGGGGGGTTTGAGAGGTACAGATGTGTGGGTGGGATACAGTGGGGAACAGGCGTTCAGGGTGATATAGTGATGGGGTGATCTGATGTGTGAAGATCACCCCTGCGAACGCCTGCCCCACATCTCCGACCTACTCCCCCCAGGGACTGGGCTGCCCAGTTTAAAATGCCCGGGCCTATTTCTTGTCCCAGTCCGGGCCTGTGTACAAGCGACAAGGGAAGCAGCAAAAGCCCTCTAAGAAACTGTCTCATGGGTGTAGACAGGGATGCCAACGTTTCGAGGCTTTTAGGCAAAGTGTCGCCTCTTCATCAGGGCGAGGGCGGTGCGAAAGTGTCGCAGTACCGTCTAAAAATAAATAAATAAGATACCAATACCACTCTCCTATAGACCATCTCCACCTATACCCTAAACATCAAACACCTCCTGCTGGGCCAACTCCTCACAGGACCCCGTCGCCGACGCCTGCATTGACCATTTGGAAGGATTGGGTCTGCAGCAACTAGTATGTGGGCCCACATACTAGTTGCATTGACCATTTGGAAGGATTAGGTCTGCAGCAACTAGTATGTGGGCCCACATACTAGTTGCTGCAGAACTAATCCTTCCAAATGGTCAATGCAACTAGTATGTGGGCCCACATACTAGTTGCATTGACCATTTGGAAGGATTAGGTCTGCAGCAACTAGTATGTGGGCCCACGCATGTTTTAGGTCACACGCTCAATCTCATTTTCAGACAAGACTTGTAAATTAACATCCTGGAAAATGAGCCGCTACCATGGACAGATCACTATGCAATTAAATTCATAATTACTAAAAATGCCCCCTCAAAAAAAACGATAAAACCGGCGACAACACACTGGACTAGATTTCAGAAGAAGCTCCACTCGGAACTCTTCAAAACTACATTAGGGAACAAAATAAAAACAATCCAACAACATCAAACAGCCACAGAAACTCTTTATGCCATCAACCAGGCTCTACTACAGTCAGCAGACATAGTAGCGCCAAAATGCAAAACGTGCATCCGGAAAAACAACTCCAGCTGGTTTAACGACCAGCTGTCGTTGTTGAAGCAAGTGCGTAGAAGAGCGGAAGCAGCTTGAAAAAGAAGCTCATCAGAGGAAAACCACACTATTTACAAGGTAATAACTAAGAAATACCATAAAGAAATCTTTAAAGCCAAAAAAAATAATTTTTCCAACATCATCAAAAATGCCCTAAACCGCCCCCGCAAACTCTTTAATCTAGTCACCCAGACCATGAACCCAGTCTGTCTAGAGGCCCCGAATTCACAATTCACAAGAGTTCACAAGAATTTTGCAACAAATTATCGGATTATTTCATTAACAAGATTGACAAAATCCGTGAAAGTATTCAGCAAAATAGAACCTTTATCAACCCCCCCCCCCTAAATCACAAAGCTAATACCCACATATATCCACCGCAATCAACTAATTTCACTCTGAAACCCATTTCCATCAATGCCACTAAAAATATCATCAGTACTCTGCGAAATAGCACAGCGCCCAATGATATCATCCCCACTAAACTACTGAAAGAATGTGCCGATATTTTGGCACCAGCTATCACGCAGCTCATAAACCCTATCACGCAGCTCATAAACCAGTCATTCAAGGAGGGCATGGTGCCAACCTTGCTGAAACAAGGCATAATCAAACCAATTCTAAAAAAAAACACCCTTGACCCCAAAGACCCAAACCACCATCGACCCATAACAGGCCTAAATGTCTTCTCCAAGGTAATGGAGAAAGAAGTTGTACAATAGCTACAACTTCATCTAGACACCCATAAATTACTCGATCCGTTTCAATCTGGTTTTCGTCCTGGTCACGGGACAGAAACAGCACTGCTCAAAATATGGGACGACGCCCTCGAGGCAGCAGACGAAGGAGAATCTTGTCTTCTGGTACTGCTGGATCTAAGCGCAGCATTTGATACTGTAGACCACAAATTATTACTGACTCGGCTAGCTGAAGTAGCCAGAGTCGCGGAATGTGACTTATCTTGGTTCTCCTCCTTCTTGGAAAACCGATCACAAGTAGTGAAACTTGGTTCTTTCACTTCCCCCAGGGACCCCCTTTGTCGCCTGTTCTGTTCAATATCTATCTCCGCCCTCTTTTTGAAATCATCAGTAACCAGAAGTTACTTTACCACCCTTATGCAGATGACACACAACTGTATTTTCGCATCTGCAACAAAAAGGATCATTATCTCGGACTAGAGAAATGCCTTACCTTGATAGATAATTGGATGACCAAGAGTTACCTTAAACTCAACGGTTCGAAAACAGAACTTCTCCTCTTTCATGCCAATCGAAAGAATCTTCCCGCAACAACATGAACACCCCCGCTCATTCTGGGTAAAACCATCACCCCTAGCACCAAAGTCAAAAGTCTCAGAGTCATTTTTGACACCTACATGACAATGGATGCACAAATAGGGTCAGTAGTCAGCGGATCTCACCATCTGCTGCGCCTGCTACGCAGATTCACTACCTTTATCCCAAAAGAAGACATAGCAGTTGTGGTGGGTTCAATTATCAACTCCAGACTTGACTATGCAAATGCCCTCTATCTCGGACTCCCTAAATACCAAATCAGTCGTCTCCAAGTCGTTCAAAATACGGCCGCTCGACTTGTGACTGGGAAAAAACCATAGGAATCAATCTCACCTTCACTGAGATCCCTTCATTGGTTGCCAGTAAAAGACAGAAACGCATAAGTGTGTTCAAGGAAATGCCCCCCAATATCTATGCGAAAAACTAAAAGCTCACAACCCCAATCGCGTTCTGCAATCCACCAACCAAAATCTACTCCAGATACCTAAAGCCAGATACAAGGCCAAAGGAGAATGAAGATTTGCATTCCAAGGACCTAGACTATGGAACGCTCTACCAACCAGCATCCGGTTGGAGGTGAACTACCTGGCCTTCAGAAGAAAAATCAAAACCCATCTCTTCTGAGGGCAAAAAGTTTACTTAGGGAATGGATACTAAGCGCCCAGAGGCGATTCAGTTCGCATGTGTTGCGCTATATAAGTTTCTCACTCACTCACTCACTCACTCACTCAGGCCTCGTACACAAGACCAAGTTTCTCGGCAAAAACCAGCAAGAAACTTGCTGGGAGATATTTTTTTGTAGAGGAAACCGGTCATGTGTACATTTTCGTTGAGGAAACTGTCGAGAAACTCGACGAGCCAAAAAGAGAGCAAGTTCTCTATTTCCTCGACGGGAATGGAGAAACTTGCCTTGTCGAGTTCCTCGACAGCCTAACAAGGAACTCGACGAGGAAAACTATGTGTTTCGCCCCTCGAGTTCCTCGGTCGTGTGTACGAGGCTTCACTTTCAGCTAATTTGGGCCATGAACAGTAATTGACTTCCATATTTTCTTTTGGGAGAGCTTTGCATACATGGGAAGAGCGCAGTACAGGCACTGGATGTTTTGCTTGTACATCTGGTGCCCACAGAGAATAAGTTATAGAGATGCATTTCTGCTGTCGCTCTCTTATTGAGATATGTGTGTGTGTATATATGTATGTGTGTGCGTATATATATATATATATATATATATATATATATATATATATATATATATATGTGTGTATATATCATCGGTTACACTATAGTTATTGGGAAATAAATACACACAGTAAGTAAAATAGTATTTTAGTTTTTTCCCTAGTTCCAGGTTAAAATAGAGATGTGATGTTTAAAATATAAAAGAGAATGTTAGGTAGTAGAGGTGGGTATAGTACAGGGGTGCTCAACCAGTGGCCCGCGGAGCCCTCTGATGTGGCCCGCGACCTCCTGCTCTGGGATGGAATAGAATAGAATACTATTATTAAAGGTCAGTTTTATTACAAAAATCACAGTGTATATATGGGCATATCTGTTCTGCAGTGATTATTGGGCTGCTTTCAAACTGATCTGCAGGGCAGTGCACCTGCGGGTTACCTGCACTGAGCCATAGACTTCTGCGAGTTTGGGGAGGGTAAACTGCAGCGCATGTGTGTGAAAGCAGCCTTGAGCCCCTTTCACACGGTCAGTCTGACCCAATTGGACCCTCCATTCACCTCTAAGGAGTGGCAGATGTAAACCGACTTGTGTCCTATCTCCAATCTGATCCAATGTGCAAAAAAAGTATAGTGGGCTGTGTCTGTGTCCGCTCTGCAAATACAGAGGAGACACTGACCTGCCATCCGCCCGCTCCGCTCATTGTGGCCCGCGACCGGTTACCAAGTCGATTAAGTGGCCCTCTCTCTTCAAAAGGTTGGGCACCCCTGGTATAGGTGAACAGGTTATATGTATTTGAATGTACAATTTTGGAAATTTACAAATTCACTTTGGGATGCATTTGGAGATCTGTGCAGTCGGCTGCCTGTCATTGATCTGAACAGGCTGCCTGCAAGTGGCTGTACTATAGACCTGTGCGGGTAAAAATGGCCCTTCACTGGATTGTTTGGATTGGTACGGACATGAGAATGAGTCCTAATAGGTGATAAAGAAATGTTTCGTTTTTTTTCACCTGGAACTCAACATGATGGCGATCAGATTCTGTAGCAATGGCAATGTGGAGCAGGAAAATGCTGTCATCAAAACAAAAATTATTACACACACATGGGACTAATCTCTGCTTTATCAGCAGAAATATTGCGGCCATATTTGTTGTGTTGGGCAGGCTTAGTAGGTGTGGATGCCCAAAATGGCGCCAGATGAGCTACCGATGAGCTACCGTGCATGCATATCAGCTAATGAAAGGACGAAAACTGGACAGCCGCACTCCGAAATCACTTAAAATAAGTTGTCTTTTATTTTTCAACTGTACATACAGTCACTGCAACCAACAAAACACAGTATGGCCATGCATATCAGCTGTTGGGGCGTGTGGTACCCTGCAATACATTGTCAGTATGTTCACAACACAGGGAGACCAGATGAGGAGTTAGGCAAGCAGTGTACAGTGGGCACATGCTGAGTCACCACAACTGTTTTCTCCTCTCCGCCTATTAATATTGTACCCGATTTATACACACAGGGCGTGAGCTTTTGTAGTTTTATCTTTCTTTTCAACACAAGTATTGTCAAATTCATTTCATTTATATGTTCTAGCAGAACTTTACAATTTGACTTTACCCATTGGGTGTTTTAAAGACTGTGTCACCACAAAAAGCATGTAAACAGACGCGCCTGCACAAACCCTCACCACTCTGCTCTCATCACCAACCTTCAAACAGATGTTCCCAGTCCTGATCCTACCACTGCACCTAAAAAATAAAAATGGACACTCTCCATCCTGCTCTCACCGCCACACTTGCAAACAGATGTTTCCAACCCTGCATTTTTAGACCACACCTACACAAATGCTCCCCACTACTATTTCACCACCTTATATACAAACAACTGCTACCTACCCTGCTCTCACCACTCCACCTGCAAACAACCACTCCCCACTCTGACCAACATACCTGCAAACAGACACTCAAACCTTACTTTCAGCACCATAACTGCACAAATGCTCCACACCCTGCTGTCATTACCTCACCTCTACACGACCGCTCCTTACCCTGCTGTCACCACTGCTCCTACCCATAACCATTACCCACTCCACTTTCATCGCCACACCTGCACACAAATGCTCCCCTCTGGGCTCTCACCACTGAACCTGTATGTGACCTAGTCCCACCACTTCAGCTGCACACAACCACTTTCTACCCCCTTTTACCACAACATTTGCATGATTACCTATGCTCTACTGTACTGAAAAATGGTTCCCTCGCTGTCATTGCACCAACGTGCACTTTGCACTTATTCACTTGCCATCACTTCACAAACGTACACTTATTCACAGCACTGATGTGTACCCTTTCACTTGCTGGCATTGTACTGATATGCTCTTATTTACTTAAAAGCACTACACTGACTGGCACTTATTCGCTGCCACAGCATCAGTGTGCACTTACTCACTTTCCCCCATTGCACTGATGCACACTTACTCACTTGCCCCCACTGCACTGATGCACACTTACTCACTTGCCCCCATTGTATTGATGCACATTTACTCACTTGCCCCCATTGCATTGATACACACTTACTCACTTGCCCCCATTGCATTGATACACACTTACTCACTTGCCCCCTTTGCATTGATGCACACGTACTCACTTGCCCCCTTTGTATTGATGCACACTTACTAACTGGCCCCCATTGCATTGATGCACACTTACTCACTTGCCCCCATTGCATTGTTTGCACACTTACTCACTTGCCCCCATTGCATTGATGCACACTTACTTGTCGCCTCTGCACCAACATGCACTTCTGTTTTCCACCCATTTAATGAACAGGCACTCTTTTGCTAGACTGGAATTTAAAGAGTAACTTAAAATGCCAATGAAGCAAAATTAATATAAAGATTTACATTTCTCTAGGGCTGTAGCAAAGCATTGGTGAAGCTTAAGCTGAGGAAGACTACGGTGGATGACATTTCAGAGAGTCTCCGGCAAGGAGGAGGAAAGCTAAACTTTGATGAGCTAAGACAAGACCTAAAAGGGTAAAATCATGGTTCACAGAGGGGATAGGGTGGCAATACTTGAGTGATATTCACACAGTAAATGTGTAACAGAAATCGCAGCATGTATATTTAAAATGCATGTCAAGCCAAAAAGCTCTTTTTCTAGTGGTAAAGGATTAGAACTCATGCTGGTTTTTATGTGCTGTCTAGGATTCTGTTAGGGAGAGTAAAGCCTCGTACACACGACCAAGGAACTTGATGGGCGAAACACATCGTTTTCCTCGTCGAGTTCCTTGTTAGGCTGTCGAGGAACTCGACAAGCCAATTTTCTCCATTCCCATCGAGGAAATAGAGAACTTGCTCTCTTTTTTTGGCTCGTCGAGTTTCTCGACAGTTTCCTCAACGAAAATGTACACACGACCGGTTTCCTCGGCAAAAAAATATCTCCCAGCAAGTTTCTTGCTGGTTTTTGCCGAGAAACTTGGTCGTGTGCACGAGGCTTTAGCCTATCTTCTTTAATTTTGACAACCATTTCACCATACAAGAAGCAAGGGAGAATCTGCATCACTTCCTGTCTGGTAAAACCGTGTGTCAGCAGGACTGGAAGAGAGGGAAAATCTCTAACAGAGCCCTGGATTGCCGTACAATACAAACCTGACAGAGGTTCTAAACCTTTCCCTTCCCAAAACCTAAGAAACAGTTTTGGCTGTACATTTGAATAAGACGCTGTAATTTGAAAATATGGCTACTGTTATGTACAAAAAGTGACAGCGGGCGGTCAGGCATCTTCTCCCGCTGTCACTGTTTGAAAATAACGTGGCAATGCAGAGCTCCACCGACATGGTCATGTCATTTATTCACGGTTCTCTGTGAATGGGAAACTACAAGTCCAAATAGCCTTTGAAGCTGTCTACTTGTAGTTTCAGTGGACTACCTTGGTGCTGTTGACCACTCTGTTAGTTCATTCATTCTTCCGGTCAGTGTGTATCTGTCTGCCTGTACGAGGTAAGAGCAGACAGATACAATGACAAGTCTGTAGGAGTCCTGCAGAGATGAAAGCATGCAATGCTTTCCAGGCTCCAAGTAAAAAGAATAATAACTGCACTTTTTTCACCTACAAAACTATGTGTATTTTTCTATTTTATTTTTACTAGGTGAACTTATCCTTTAAAGTAAAACTAGGCAAAACTTTTTTTCTTATTTTTCCCGATAGAGTAAGGCCTCGTACACACGACCGGGTTTCTCGGCAAAAACCAGCAAGAAACTTGCTGGGAGATATTTTTTTTGCAGAGGAAACCGGTCGTGTGTACATTTTCGTTGAGGAAACTGTCGAGAAACTCGACGAGCCAAAAAGAAAGCATGTTCTCTATTTCCTTGACGGGAATGGAGAAAATTGGCTTGTTGAGTTTCTCGACGGCTTCACAAGGAACTCGACGAGCAAAACGATGTGTTTCGCCCGTCGAGTTTCTCGGTCGTGTGTACGAGGCCTTAAGGGAGGGTTATAACCCCTGTCAGTTTATTTTTTGCCATCTGTGTCTTATTGGGAAGATTTTGCCTTCACTTCCTGTCCCATAGCCAGAACAGGAAGTAAGAGGAAAACCCTGCAAATTAAGAGAACCCCCCATGTCACCAGAACTAATGTCCCCATTGGAAGATTTCCCGTCTAATACTGGGGTATTCTTTTTTTTTCTACAGGAAAGGCCACACAGATGCAGAAATTGAGGCAATTTTTGCCAAGTATGACCAAGATGGAGACCAGGAACTTACTGAACATGAACATCAGCAGATGAGGGATGATCTGGAGAAAGAGAGGGTGAGTAACCTAAAAGTCGGCTTTACACCTCTGCGTTGTGGTAATGCACTATGTGTGTGTTGTGGTACCCATTATTTTGAATGCCACCCCAATTCACTACGGAATGTACTTGTATTGCAGCACAGGTTCATTTTTTGGTTCATTGTGGTGCATTGGCATTTAAATGGATGAGCTGCCTTAACACAACGTATGTTGACATACTGGACCACGCAGATGTGGATGGGACCTTAACCCCTTCATGTCTAAGCTTTTTTTCTGTCACTTGTTGCTTACAAGTTAAAAATCTGTATTTTTTTTGCTAGAAAATTAAGTAGAACCCACAAACATATATTTTTTTAGCAGAGACCCTAGAGAATAAAATGGCGATCGTTGCAATATTTTATGTCACACTGTATTTGCAGGGCGGTCTTTCAAATACAATTTTTTTCAATATCTCTAGCTTTTTTTTTTTTACCAGAAAATGTGTCATAAAAAGGTGCAAGTGCAAGTTCTTTGCATTTTTAGATGTGTTTTGTTGAACATGTTTGCATTTTGCTTGTTGCCTTGGGTAGCGGCATATAAAACTGTGCGTAGGGGTATGTAGCAGAATTTAGAAATTGTACACCTTGTGGGTCTCGGCATGCTTAGACATGGTTTAAATACATTTTGGCAGCAAGTGTACAGTGAATAATTTAGTGTGGACCTATCATTAAAGTATAATAATTGTGCTGCGCTTAAAGGGTTGCAAATCCTCGTAAAAAAATAAAATAAAAATAACAAACATGCCTATACTTACCTGCCCTGTGCTATAAATTTGCATAGAGCAGCCCCGATCCTCTTCTTCTGGGGTACCCAGTCCCTTCTTTTCATTGGGTGCCCCCACGGAGAGCTGCTTTTTATTGCAGCACGCGTGTGGGCTTGCTCTCGAGTCCCACTGCTGCTTGCATTGACATAGACAGTGCGACTCAGCCCCATCCCCTGCTCCCGTGCCACTGGATTTGATTGACAGCAGCAGGACTCAATGGCTCTTGCTGCTATCAATCTGTCCAAGGAGGAGAGAGACAGCGGCTGGAGCCACTGCGCTCGTGCACTTAGCTGGAACGAATCAGGCTCAGGTTGGAAAAGGGGGGGGAGGGGCAGCACAGAAGGTTTTTCACCTTACTACATAGAATGCAGTAAGGTGAAAAACGTAGAGGGTTTACAACCACTTTAATAACTAGGTGGTATAGAAAAAAAACTCAAAACATTACAGTAATAAATCGAATAAGCATGACATTACATACAGTGCCTTGCGAAAGTATTCGGCCCCCTTGAACTTTGCGACCTTTTGCCACATTTCAGGCTTCAAACATAAAGATATAAAACTGTAATTTTTTTTGAAGCATCAACAACAAGTGGGACACAATCATGAAGTGGAACGAAATTTATTGGATATTTCAAACTTTTTTTATTAAATAAAAAACTGAAAAATTGGGCGTGCAAAATTATTCAGCCCCTTTACTTTCAGTGCAGCAAACTCTCTCCAGAAGTTCAGTGAGGATCTCTGAATGATCCAATGTTGACCTAAATGACTAATGATGATAAATAAAATCCACCTGTGTGTAATCAAGTCTCCGTATAAATGCACCTGCACTGTGATAGTCTGAAGCCTCGTACACACGACCGAGAAACTCGACGGGCGAAACACATCGTTTTCCTCGTCGAGTTCCTTGTTAGGCTGTCGAGGAACTCGACAAGCCAATTTTCTCCATTCCCGTCAAGTAAATAGAGAACATGCTTTCTTTTTGGCTCGTCGAGTTTCTCAACAGTTTCCTCGACGAAAATGTACACACGACCGGTTTCCTCGGCAAAAAAATTTCTCCCAGCAAGTTTCTTGCTGGTTTTTGCCGAGAAACTCGGCCGTGTGTACGAGGCCTCAGAGATCCGTTTAAAGTGCAGAGAGCATCATGAAGAACAAGGAACACACCAGGCAGGTCTGAGATACTGTTGTGGAGAAGTTTAAAGCCGGATTTGGATACAAAAAGATTTCCCAAGCTTTTAACATCCCAAGGAGCACTGTGCAAGCGATAATATTGAAATGGAAGGAGTATCAGACCACTGCAAATCTACGAAGACCTGGCCGTCCCTCTAAACTTTCAGCTCATACAAGGAGAAGACTGATCAGAGATGCAGCCAAGAGGCCCATGATCACTCTGGATGAACTGCAGAGATCTACAGCTGAGGTGGGAGACTCTGTCCATAGGACATCAGTCATATACTGCACAAATCTGGCCTTTATGGAAGAGTGGCAAGAAGAAAGACATTTCTTAAAGATATCCATAAAAAGTGTTGTTTAAAGTTTGCCACAAGCCACCTGGGAGACACACCAAACATGTGTAAGAAGGTGCTCTGGTCGGATGAAACCAAAATCAAACTTTTTGGCAACAATGCAAAACGTTATGTTTGGCGTAAAAGCAACACAGCTCATCACCCTGAACACACCATCCCCACTGTCAAACATGGTGGTGGCAGCATCATGGTTTGGGCCTGCTTTTCTTCAGCAGGGACAGGGAAGATGGTTAAAATTGATGGGAAGATGGATGGAGCCAAATACAGGACCATTCTGGAAGAAAACCGGATGGAGTCTGCAAAAGACCTGAGACTGGGACGGAGATTTGTCTTCCAACAAGACAATGATCCAAAACATAAAGCAAAATCTACAATGGAATGGTTCACAAATAAACATATCCAGGTGTTAGAATGGCCAAGTCAAAGTCCAGACCTGAATCCAATCGAGAATCTGTGGAAAGAACTGAAAACTGCTGTTCACAAACGCTCTCCATCCAACCTCACTGAGCTCGAGCGGTTTTGCAAGGAGGAATGGGCAAAAATTTCAGTCTCTCGATGTGCAAAACTGATAGAGACATACCCCAAGTGACTTACAACTGTAATCGCAGCAAAAGGTGGCGCTACAAAGTATTAAACTTAAGGGGGCTGAATAATTTTGCACGCCCAATTTTTCAGTTTTTTATTTGTTAAAAAAGTTTGAAATATCCAATAAATTTCGTTCCACTTCATGATTGTGTCCCACTTGTTGTTGATTCTTCAAAAAAAATTACAGTTTTATATCTTTATGTTTTAAGCCTGAAATGTGGCAAAAGGTCGCAAAGTTCAAGGGGGCCGAATACTTTCGCAAGGCACTGTAAATCAAAGTGATATTTCAATGCATCAGATAGTGAATAACGTTTGCTTTGTGACACTTTTTCTTGAAAAACAACATCAATGTGTGCACTATCCTGTGGTGAAACCTCTGTAACCCTTTACAATGGTTTGTTAATCAGCTGCCGTGATTCAGCATACCTTTTTGACTTTGCACTTTGTAAAGGCTCATGGAAAAACTTGCAGGGCACTTCTCGGTCACTAAGGTGAATTTACAGTGGGGAGTTTGTTTATTATCTTTCACATTTCTAGGGTACATTTGACCCACTGGTCATTACGTTACGATTTAATTGCTTTAGATTTAGTGTCCTCCTTTGTGACCATATTCTCCCTTTTTTTCTTTGTGGTGATGAAATTACAAGCACTAATTATGTCAATTGCTGTACTTACACTCATAAAACAAGCTAATGACTAATTCAAAATATGTGGAATAACACACCTAAACGTTATCTTATCTTCTTATCGTTCCCTTTCTTCGGGGAGTATTAAGGATGAATTTTATCTGCATGTTTTTTTCTTCACACTTACACAAAAATGTATTTAGACTAGATGCTACCTCTACTGCGCTTGTTCATATGTTAGAGACTGCACATACCCTTAGAATGGTATGAGTTCTACACAAAATATACAAAAAAGTACAATAAGTTCTCTTTTTTTAATCAGGAAAAATGTTATTAAAAAGAAGGAAGAAAAAAACAGCAATTCTAGAACAGATCAGTAACCAAAGCGAAAGCCAACCGTTCCATGTACAGAGTCAAAATCAGTTAGGCCCCTTCCACACTACTGCGACTTCAAAGTCATGTGATTTTACCACAAATTTGCCGCGATTTCAGGGAATGCCTGTGTAAGTGGCATTAAAATCGGACCAAAGTAGTGCAGGGACTACTTTGAAGTTCGGAACGACCTCAAGTCGTACTAATATGAATGGTTGTCATTGAAAATCATGGGAAACGACTTGTCATGCTACTTTGACATCACAAATCGTGGGACAAGTCGTATAAGTGTGAAAGGGGCCTTAATGATACAAACTTAGCAAATCATAGCAGAGACCACCAAGTTTATCATAAAGCGGCACAGTGAATGAAAGACATACAGCATAAGTAACTTCCTTTTGTTATCCAGCCATTCGGCTAAAACCGATAACCAAAGGAGGTATACATTAACCTTTCGGGAGACTATTCAAGACTGGGTCAAGCAGGATAATGCTCTGGTTGTCCAACCATGGCCCCCAAAGGTTATCATATTTATGGGGGCATCCACTATGTTGGTACAGTATATGTACTTCTCCAAACTTTTCTCCCATACACTGTAACCGTCCTTTATGGGAAGGGGGATCAGGTGATTTCCAATGCTGCAAAATAACTCTCCGGGTTTCAAAAAAGGCTCTACTGCTACTCTAGTAAGGGCACAAAAAGTTATTTAGCTGCATTCCTACCCCACTGTTAAGCCTCGTACACACGACCGAGGAACTCGACGGGCGAAACACATCGCTTTCCTCGTCGAGTTCCTTGTTAGGCTGTCGAGGAATTCGACAAGGCAAGTTTCTCCATTCCCGTCGAGGAAATAGAGAACTTGCTCTCTTTTTGGCTCGTCGAGTTTCTTGACAGTTTCCTCGTCGAAAATGTACACACAACCGGTTTCCTCTGCAAAAAAATATCTCTCAGCAAGTTTCTTGCTGGTTTTTGCCGAGAAACTTGGTCGTGTATACGAGGCCCGTAGGTGCTGCTGCTTGATTAGAATAGTGGATTATGACTGTACAGCATGTGAACCACAGTAGAAAGCAATAGCTCTACAGTTGATGCCAAATTAGAAAAGCATAGCGTATGTTGTCTATCTAACACTGAATTCTTAGTTTTAAAGTAAATGTTCGACTTTATAAAAAAAAATATTGAAAACAATTTAGAGACAGGTAGATTGCTGGAAACAAGTAATTTGCTAATAAATCCAGTTGACAGGGTTCTCACCAGACCTCCTCTTGAACCTCCATGGAGGTATGATTATGTCAGATTTTTGCGTCTCAAAGCTGTACAATCGTTTAGCATGGAAATTTGGCGTTTTATATTGTAGGCCTGTAATTCTTAGGAATAACTCACTTAAATCTGTCCGAACAAGAGTCTAGTAGACATCTCGGGTATAATAAAGTTTGAAACACGATTATAATATAATAAAAAACTATAAATAATTATAAAAAATAATAATAATAAAATTTCCCCGCGATTCACTATCGCTCAATTCTGCAAGTGTTTTAATTTATTATCGCTGTTTTCTTGCTGGTCTAAACCCACTTTTGACGTAAACTGACACTTTTTGGTTGCTATGGACAATCTACAGTTTCCAGGCAGAAACAACAGTATATATAATATAAAACTGCATGCAGGACACTGGAGAAAACACTAGGGACAAAAGGGAGGTAAAATGATTTCATACAGTAATGTAATCTGTAAGATTACAGTGTACTGTATGTGTTGTGTTTTGTGTACTTTTTGAATTCGCCGCCGCGACGCGATGCTCGCAGGGAACTGAGCCCGGAACACAGGACATCTGGCAGATGATCTGGCAGAGGACACTGCAGGGGGGACATCGCAGGTTCCCGGTGACAAGGTAAGTAAACTGCACCAGGATTCTGCAATACAATTCCGAGGGTTACTGAAATTATTTTTCTTATAGATCAATATAGAAACATGTCTCTTGCCAACCTAAACTCTTGAAGACTTAGCAGGCAGTGACATGTTGTACCAGATGTTCTTTGAGAATTAAGTACTTTCTATCATGGATGCTTATAATTAACATATTTGCATACTTTAGTCTTAACACTATCATAAAATTCATTGATTTTCATTTAAAGCAAACAACAATCCTAATGCTGGCCATAGATGGTTCAACTCTCCGCAGGTTCAGCAGCGACTGGCCAAGATTCAAACCATGTATAGACAGTAGGGCTGCTGAATATAATCGTTGAATCGATGCATCGAGATTCGACCGCCGGCGATTCTGCATCGATGCTGTAGCTTTAAATAATCGATGCATGTTGATGACGTCATTGTCGCGTCATGCAGTCCGCCGAGCCGAGTGGAGCAGGAATCAGCAGAAGTTTAGGCGCTTTTTTTCCGGCCTCCCGCCTCAGGCTGACGTCATCCCCAGCTGCCCAGAGAGTGTGTCGCAAGTCCGACTCGAGAGTGAGTGAGACAGAGGAGAAGACATGTGTTCTCTGACTCCGGTCCCGGTCCCCAGAGCTCACGCTCAGCTTTCCTCGTCGGCCGCACAGTCAGTACAGTACTGTATCACTGTGTGCAGCCGTGTGAACTGCACTGCACTGCACACAGGCCAGGGGAGACTGTCCGCCCTTCACCCGACTCATCAAGTCACATGCAGCAGCTGCAGGAGCAGGACTGGGAGACCAGACCAGGGAGAGAGACCTGAGCGAGCCAGGCTGTGGTTGTCTCATCACACAGGCAGCAGGAGAGGAGACATTTCATCCTCATCGTCATCAGACAGGTACACAACATCATTACACAAGAGAAGAGACACTGGCTGTCACACACACACAGACATAGTAAGACACACTTACAGTACTATGTCTGTGTGTGTGTGTGTGACAGCCAGTGTCTCTTCTCTTGTGTAATGATGTTGTGTACCTGTCTGATGTGCTTCTGGGCTTCATAACTGGAGAAAATATACAGATCCTCAGTTATGAAGCCCAGACGCACATCAGGGGTTAAAGGTTTATGAAAGCAAAGCAGCCGTGGAACAGTGGCAAAGAGGAACTACAGGCTTTTAATTTGTTTCCTATGCACCTACTATTCAGGATATTATATTATATACAATATAATATCTCGAATAGTAGGTGAATAGGAAACAAGTTGACTCACTGCTGCTTTTCTTTCCTCAAATGCCTTGTACGTTTTATACAAACCCCCTGCTGATGCTGACGAGCTGGAATGGAGATCGGGGGATGGTGAGCAGGCAGATCGCCCATCTCATTACCGCCTACAATGACACAAGTAATGTGTAATTCAGCTTAGTTATCTAAGCTGAATTACACATTACTTGTGTCATTGCAGGCTAGCCCTATTTGTACAACCTCTGATAAGATGACTGTATTCCTACAAGCCCTATTTTTTGTGGTGTGGCACCATCTATGTGATATTAAAAAGCAGAGAGGTCACTTAATGTATGATTCTCTAATAAGTGCTATTGCTTCTACTCATGTGCATCTTGTCAATAACAGAGGAGGAGGAGGGTGCTGTGATCCGGGTACGGGCATGTAGTGGAATCTGATGTGTCACCTGTGATAAGTCATTGTCACTGCAGGCAGGGACTGGGCTGTATGGAGGAGAAATATAGACCATCTCCTGTACTATGTCCACAGTCTCTGATCATCTCCTGTACTATGTCCACAGTCTCTGATCATCTCCTGTACTATGTCCACAGTCTCTGATCATCTCCTGTACTATGTCCGCAGTCTCTGATCATCTCCTGTACTATGTCCACAGTCTCTGATCATCTCCTGTACTATGTCCACAGTCTCTGATCATCTCCTGTACTATGTCCGCAGTCTCTGATCATCTCCTGTACTATGTCCACAGTCTCTGATCATCTCCTGTACTATGTCCACAGTCTCTGATCATCTCCTGTACTATGTCCGCAGTCTCTGATCATCTCCTGTACTATGTCCACAGTCTCTGATCATCTCCTGTACTATGTCCGCAGTCTCTGATCATCTGTACTATGTCCACAGTCTCTGATCATCTCCTGTACTATGTCCACAGTCTCTGATCATCTCCTGTACTATGTCCGCAGTCTCTGATCATCTCCTGTACTATACCCGCAGTCTCTGATCATCTCCTGTACTATGCCCGCAGTCTCTGATCATCTCCTGTACTATGCCCGCAGTCTCTGATCATCTCCTTTAGTATTTTTGGGAGGAGAGCCATGCGCACTTGCGCTGCAATCGTGATGCATCGCGGAATCAAATCGTGGACTTGATAATCGTAATCGCATCGAATCGTGAGACCGGTGAAGATGCGCAGCCCTAATAGACAGGCTGAATGTACCCAAGTTCATCGATCAATCAACTTGGATACAGCAAGCCTGTTGGATTTTACATGTGATTATTGCTAGCGGCTATTATAGTCGCTAGCAGTAATCACTGTGTTCTCCAGGCGGGGACTGGAGATCACAATGGCTCCATGGGAGGCATTCCCCCATCAACACTGACTGCGTTGATGGGGGAAGTGAGTGATTTGCTTTTCTGCAGCCTGTGGTTGCAAGAAAGAAAATCTATGGCCGTCTTTAGTCCATACAAAAGTGACATCAAAGCTCCAAAAGCTTATTCAGGATGTGCACACCCTTTTGGAGGATTGACGTCATTAGTGTGTGGGCACTTTTGCTTGGACTTGTGACATGTTGGAGCGAGGAAAGACTCCCGCAGCCAGCACATTTTATCCCTCAGGCTGAGGGGCTGAGCGGAGGTTGGAGTGTCTCCCCAAGTAAAAGTAACAGTCCTTGTTATATTTCACTTTCATTGTATTCTTTTTTAATCCAGGTCACTTTTGTTTATTATTTTTTGCTGATTTTTGTTGCAGAAAAGGACATAATAGGTAGTGATGATGGCACGTTATAGACAAGCCAATATGCTAAACAAATAAGCAAAGAGAAATGCATTACTTAATGTCACTGTAAATGTCATGGGACTGTGAGATTGTCTTTATCTCTCATGATCAGCAATCAGTAGCTGCATGTTTGTTTCCCACAAGGAGGACCTGGAGCTGGATCGTGGCTCTCTACCTCGTCCCATGAGCGGTCGCAGCTTTCCACGTAGTTTGGATGACTCAGAGGAGGATGATGATGAGGACAGCGGTCACAGCTCTCGCCGCAGGGGCAGCAGCTCCAGTGGTGTTTCTTATGAAGAGTTCCAAGTGTAAGTACTCAAGCTATGGGGTGGAAAGCTTTTGCTCTTTAGAATCAGTTAAAAGATACCACACTCAGATGCAACCATTCATCCGTTTTCAGTGGTAGAATTTTTTTTTTTTTTACAAAGTGCTTTAATAGCAGGGCTTTGAGTGGAGCAAGCCCTGTCCTTCCTGTGAAGGTGAAAAACCTTACCGTTTACATTTATGAATTACAGTGAACACATACTTCATTTTACACGTTTATAAGTAAATGTCCCATCTAAGGCCCCGTACACACGACCGAGTTTCTCGGCAGAATTCAGCCAGAAACTCGATCGGAGCTGGATTCTGCCGAGAAACTCAGTCGTGTGTACACTTTTCAGCGAGGAAGCCGACGAGGATCCTCGGCGGCTTCAACACTGAACTCGATGAGGAACTCGATGTGTTTGGCACGTCGAGTTCCTCGGACGTGTGTACGGGGCCTCACAGGACAGACAACAAAATTGATGCTATTAATTTGCACCTTTCTGATTTTAGTTTTACCTTTTTTTTTTTTACTGGAGCCTGGAATACAGACTCACTTTACAGTAGAATTATAGGCACAACTTTTTTGCCCCATTTTTGATAGAGCAAGGTAGAGTTCTAACCCATCATTTTTTTTTTTCCATCTGTGTCCCATTGGGGAGATTTGCCTTCACTTCCTGTCCTATTGCCAAAACAGGAAGTGAGAGGAAATTCCTGCAAATTAAGGGAGTGCCTTGGGCCCTCCTGGGACAAACCAAAATGTGGAATTTCCTGGTACTTTCACTTTAACCGCTTCAGCCCCGGAAGATTTTACCCCCTTCCTGACCAGAGCACTTTTACAACTTGGCACTGTGTCACTTTAAAGCGGGGGTTAACTAAAAAAAAAAAATGTTAACATTACATTCAGCCGAGTTGTCAGAATGACAATCGGCTGTTTTTTTTAATTTTATCCCCGTACATACCGTATTTTCACCGCCACTTCCGGGTATGTCTTCTGCGGGACTGGGCGTTCCTAATTGATTGACAGGCTTCTGACCGTTGCATACTGCGTGTCACTAGTTGCCGAAAGAAGCCGAACGTTGGTGCGCAGGCGCCATATAGAGCCGACTCGCAGTCCGGCTTCTTTCGGCAACTCGTGACGCGCTGTATGCGATGGTCGGAAGCCTGTCAATCATTTAGGAACGCCCAGTTCCGCAGAAGACATACCAGGAAGCGGCGGTGAAAATACGGTATGTACGGGATAAAATAAAAAAAACAGCTGATTGTCATTCTGACAACTCGGCTGAATGTAATGTTAAAAAATTTTTTTTGGGTGAACCCCCGATTTAACTGACAATTGCGCGGTCGTGCAATGCTGTACCCAAACAAAATTTGTGTCCTTTTTTCCCCACAGATAGAGCTTTCTTTTAGTGGTATTTGACCACCTCTGCGGTTTTTATTTTTTTGCACTGTAAACAAAAGAACAGTGAAAATTTTGAAAAAAACACAATATCTTTTACTTTTTGCTATAAGAAATATCCCCAATTATTAAAAAAAAAAAATGTCCTCAATTTTGCCCTATATGTATTCTTCCACATATTTATGGAGACAGAAAATCGCAATAAGCGTATATTGATTGGTTTGCGCAAAAATTATAGCGTCTACAAAATAAAAGGTTGTTTTATGTCATTTTTATTATTATTATTATTTTTTACTAGTAATGGCGGCGATCTGAGATTTTTATCGGGACTGCGACATTATGGCCGACAGATCGAACACATTTGACAATTTACAGCGATTAGTGCTATAAAAATGCACTGATTACTGTAAAAATGGCACTGGCAGGAAAGGGGTTAACACTAGGGGGCGATCAAGGGGTTAACTCTGTTCCCTCTCTGTGTTCTAACTGAAGGGGGACTGGGACTGACTAGGGGAAATGACAGATCGCTGTTCATACTTAGTATGAACAGACAATGAGTAATTTCTCCCTTGAGAGAACCGGGATCTGTGTGTTTACACACACAGATCCCGGTTCTCACTGTCACGAGCAATCGTGGGTGCCTGACGGTCATCGCGTCTGCCGGGCACTTGCATTAGCTCCGGGGGCCAGCAGCGCGCGCTCCCCTAGTGGCCACAGGGCGGAGCGTGTAACATAACGTCGTTTTTCCCAGCCGAGCCTTGCTGCCGCAGTGAAACTGTGGTGGCTGGTCAGAAAGTGGTTAAGGGCCCATTCACACCTGAATGATTTCAGCTCGTAAAACGCTCATCTCAAAAGTTCCAAAGAGCCCAACAAGCAAAATCCCATTCATTTAAATGACCCCTGTTCACATCTGAGCGTTTTATCGCCTGAAGCTCAAAAAAGTACATACGTTTCCTTTTAGGCAGATTAAAGGCAGTTTTTTGCTTTTTACGTTGGTAACCTTTTGATCTGTACAAAATTGCGGCAAAATGGCAGTAAAATCGCATGACTTTCCGCCTGAAACTATATGCTCAGGTGTGAATGCAGCCTCAATGATTACGGTAAACATGACAAAGAGAGAGCAAGAATCTCCCCAATGGGAGCACAAACAGCAATAAAAACTCTCTAAACCTTCTCCACTCCATCCAAAACTAAACAAAAGGTTTTGCCTTTAGTTATACTTTAAATTTGCGTAATATGGTTTGGATCTGTCACTCAAGAATGCACGTTCTCAACTGCTATAAATTAGGAACTAGAGCTATACATCAGATATTAACCAGGCTAGTTATATTGAGAAGGTTAGACTAAGATACAGACTATGGGCCAGATTCACAAATGAGATACGGCGTTTCTCCTGATACGCCGTCGTATCTCTGTTTCTATCTAGATATCCCTAAGATCTGACAGGTGTAATTGTGTTACACTGTCGGATCTTAGGATGCAGTACCGGGGCCACCGCTGGGGGGAGTTTGTGTCGTAAACCAGCGTCGGGTATGCAAATTAGGAGTTACGGCGGATCCACAACAGATTTCCGCGTTCGCTACGTCGCCGCTAGTCTAGTTTCCCGTCGCAAAGTTAGTCGTTTTTTTTGGTGCCCTAACTTTAGTCAGCAAGCGTATCGTTCCCGCGTCGAAATTCAAAATTTAACGTCGTTTGCGTAAGCCGTCTGGGAATACGGAAGTACGCTACGCGCGTCGCCGTTCAAAAAAATGACGTCACGGCGTGCAAAGCTCGGCGGGAGTTAAGAAACGGAGCATGCGCAGTAGGTCCGGCGCGGGAGCGCGCCTAATTTAAATGGCACATGTGTCGAATGGCCGTGCATGCGCAGAGCGGGAGATACGTTGTTTTCTGATGTTCTGTCTAAATGTGCACACCGTCGAAAATAGCCGCGCATTCGCAGAGCAGCAGATACGTCCTGTTCGTAAGTAGGAGTTGTTTGTAAGTCAGGGACCCCCTATAAATTGCTGAATTTTAATTCTTGTATGAATGAAACTATACAGAAAAGGGTAGTAGTAGGTTATGACAGCATCTGAAAGGCCCAGTAATATTCTCCTTTTCAAGGGGTTTGTTCTTGTTCCAAAATGTATAATACATTGCTACTATTCTCATGTTGGTATTTTACAGTCCTCGTAGCATTGTTAAATTACACAAACTCCTTGGATTCAGTATTCCAAAATATGTTTCTACTATACAAATCCAGAATATTTAAGCCATTACACTTTCTTTTATAGGCTTGTGAGAAGAGTGGATCGGATGGAGCATTCTATTGGGAGTATTGTGTCCAAAATAGATGCCGTGATTGTTAAATTGGAAGCCATGGAGAGAGCCAAAGTGAAGCGCAGAGAGGTCCTGGCAAGAATTTTGGATGGAGTCACTGAGGTACATATTTAATTTGGGGGGGGGGGGGGGGCTCTGAATAGAGCACTAACATGAAATGTTCTTGTTTCTTATAGAATATAATAGGGCTTTAAATTGATTTCTATGTGGTACAATATTTTTTTTTTCTAGCATCATTTTATTTATCCAATAATGCTAAATTGGACAAGCCAGATCACGATGGCCCTCGATTGGCATTGATATAAGCAGCGTGGCAGGTAATGCTGTGTCAAAACAAAAAGGAGAGAAAAGTGTCACTACCTAAGTGCCGGTTCACACTACAGCAACATGAAAGTCGGCACAACGTTGCAAGGCAACTTGAGACAACTTCAAGGCAACTTGAGACAACTTCAAGGCAACTTTGAGGCAACTTCAAGTCGCCTCCAGGACAGGCGACTTTGCCAGTGGCCAATCAAACAATAATCAGCTCTGTTGGAGGGAGGGGTTTGCCTGAGAAAACGATTTTCTCTTCCTGTTAAGTTGCTTCAAGACACTGATCCGACTTTGGAGGCGACTTGCATTGAAATCAATGGGTACAAGTCGCCTAGAAGTCACCTAGAAGTAGTACAGGAACCTTTTCTGAAGTCGGAGCGACTTCAGTAGTGTGCATTAAGACGGATCCCATTCACTTTAATGTCATTTCTCATGTCGCAAGACTTGGGGCGACACAAGTCGGATCCCAAGTCGCGGTAGTGTGAACCGGCACTAAGTGTAGTGTTTATTAAAACCTATTTCTGAAATGAAAAACAATAAATATGTACTCCCATTTATAAGATATTAAAAAGCGTATCAATAAGTCACCAACAGGTGGCATCCTTCCAGATGGTCAGTGGTGACAAAGCCCCTCCGGGTGGATGTGATGTAATATGCTTGGAAGCAGGAAGTAAACAAGGGAAACACCAGGAAGAGCCAACAGAAGCAGCAGACTGTCTGTGTGTATCACATGTATATATGGATGGAGCGCCAAATTCATTTATTAAAGTTCTGTTTGTCCACCTCAGCACTTAAACCCCCTTCCTGCCCAAGCCATTTTTAAGCTTTCAGCGCTGTCACAATTTGAATGACAATTGCGTGGTCATGCTACACTGTACCCAAATTACATTTTTATATTTTTTTCCCCACAAATAGAGCTTTCTTTTGGTGGCATTTGATCACCACCGTGGTTTTTATTTCTTGTGCTATAAACAAAAGAATAGTGACAAGTTTGAATTTTTTTTTTTTTTTTAACTTTTTGCTATAATAAATACCCACATTTTAAAAAAAATAGGCTGATACGTATTCCTCTACATATTTTTGGTAAAAAAAAAAACGCAATAAGCGTATATTGATTAGTTTGCGCAAAAGTTATAGTGTCTACAAAATATGGGATAGAATTATGGCATTTTTATTATAATTATTATTATTTATTTTTACTAGTAATGGCAGCGATCTGCGATTTCTATCATAACTGAGATATTGCGGTGGACATATCGGACACTATTGACCTTGATTGCTGTGTAAATGTGACTGTAGGGGGAGGGAACTCACAAGGGGAGGAGACTGATCGGTGTTCCTCTGTACTGGGAACACCCCATCAGTCTCCTCTCACCTGACAGGACGTGGATCTGTGTGTTTACACACACAGATCCATGGTCCTGCTCTGTTACCGGGCAATTGCGGGTGCCTGGCAGACATTGCGGCATCTGTACCCGAGTGACGGGGCGGGTGCACGCGCCCCCTAGAGTGCCGAGGGCGTCATATTACGCCCGGCCAGAACAAGAGCCGCACCGCCCAGCCGTCATTTGACGGCCATCGGGTGGCAAGTGGTTAAAGACAGCCAATGCATATCAGGGGTCAACGCGTCAGCTGTCTTTTTCTTTTTTCTATTCTTTATTTAATTGGTATGGGTCAAAATAATGCAATGTCTTTTAATACCAACATCAGTAAATGAATTTGGACTCTTATTTTTTGGTCTGGGGCTCCTTCCATATATGCATGTCTTTTCCTGGTAACCTGCTGGAGTACCAACAGTAGGATAGCCTTGTCTGTTATGAGCAGCCTAACTTAAAGGATCACTAAAGGAATTTTTTTTTTTAGCTAAATAGCTTCCTTTACCTTACTGCAGTACTGGTTTCATGTCCTCATTGTTCGTTTTTGCTTTGAAGTAGCTGTAATTCTGCTGTGATCTCCACACTTCCTGCTTGTCTGGCTCCTTATGAAAAAACTCATGGCAGCTTCTCACTGTGGTCTAAGCTGTGTGTCTAAAACTCCTCAGAACCAATCAGATTCATTTTAAAAACAAAACACTGCCCTGGATTTGTTTGTTTTTGTTCTGTGGGTCTCTTTACTTCACATAAACATGAAACCAGTTTAAAACCGAAAGTGAAACTAGAGGCACATTATATGATAGAATTGAATCTATTTTTAATCATTTTTAAAAGGAATCAGTTAACGTTTATGTCTCTATACCCTGTAAACAGTCATTTCAGCAAAAAAATTGTTTTCATTTAGTAACCCTTTAAGCCAGTGGGCTCTTCAGATGTTCCTTGCCTTCTCACTGCCTTGGTTAAACTCAAAGGTGTTCTACTGGGTTGAGGCCAGGACTCTGTGCAGGCCAGTCATGTTCCACCTCCCCAAACTCACTCATCCATGGACCTTGCTTTATGCACTGGTCCAAATCATTTGGGTGAAGGGAACTCTTAAGGCGTCAGCATACCAAGACATTTTGGGCAAATTAATGCTCCCAATTTAGCGGGAACAGTTTGGGGAGGGCCCCTTCCTGTTCCAACACCAGTGCACCAAGCAAAGTCCATACAGACATGGATGCGCGAGTTTGGGGTGGAGGAAGTTGACTGGCCTGCACAGAGTCCTGACCTCAATCCAATATAACACCTTTGGGATGAATTAGAGCAGAGACTGAGAGCCAGGCCTTCTCATCCACATCAGTACCTGACCTCACAAATGCGCTTCTGAAAGAATGGTCAAACATTCCCATAGACACACTCCTAAACCTCGTGGACACCCTTCCCAGAAGAGTTGAAGCTGTTATAGCTGCAAAGGGTGGGCCAACTCAATATTGAACCCTGGGACTGGGATGCCAATAAAGTTAATGTGAGTGTAAAGGCAGACGCCCCAATGCTTATGACAATATAGTGTATATCTACTGTATGTAGTCAGCATATATCTAAACCTTTATAGAATATTATCAAAGTTTAACTTTAATTTAAGCTGTATATTTCCTTCCCTAGGATGAACGGCTTGGCCGGGACAATGAGCTGCACAAAGAACAAATGGAGCGGCTAGTGAGGGAGGAGTTGGAACGATGGGAATCTGATGACACAGCTTCCCAAATGAGCCACAGACTGGGGACTCCAAGCGGAACTAATTGTCAACCTCGCTCCAAGACATCACGGCCTCCCTCTTCCCAGTCTACAGAGGGGCTGGATGGGGGAGGAGTGGCTAGCAGTGTCTCCAATAGCCAGGTGTAATTATCAACAGCGTAATGAAAGTTGAAAGTGCACTATAGAGTCTTGTGTAGGTTGCCTATTGCTCTCTAGCAGAAGGAACTGGAGACTTCGTAAGGCCATGCCAGAAATCCTCCACCTGAGAGCCGCATGTAGCCTAACAGGGACCTGGTTATTGCCTGTTTAAAGCATACAATGAACATGAGGCCAAGTTTTCTCCAACATAAGATCAACAAACCTTCATTTTAAATGTTGAATTTTGTTATTTTTTATATTTTTGTGTCTGAAATTTCGCCAAAAACTATTAAGGGGGCTGGCCTCAAAATTTTGCATTTAGCAAGATCTGACATCATAGTCAATGTCAAAGCTTTCACCGCATTCACTAAGCTAAGGGAAAATGTCTTTGCAAAGTGAACAGCCTATTTGCCTTTAATAATGCAACCTCAAAGTGCTGAAGCAAAAGGGTCTGCCTGACAGCCAGGCAACTAGCATTTTCAGGAGGAGAGGCAAGCAAGGCAGATTTAATTTAAAGAAAACATTGTCAGAGGTCCGCTAATGCAATTTATACGATTTAAACCAGGCAACCAGAACATGTTAATATCGGTACTTAGTTTGCCTTTAACCACTTCAGCCCCGGATGATTTGGCTGCCCGATGACCAGTCCATTTTTTGCGATGCGCTACTGAGTCGCTTTAACTGACAATTGCGACGCTGTACCCAAACAAAATTGACGTCCTTTTCTTCCCACAAATAGAGCTTTCTTTTGGTGGTATTTGATCACCTCTGTTTTTTATATTTTTGCGCTATAAACCAAAAAAGCGCGACAATTTAGAAAAAAAAAAAACACAATATTTTGTACTTTTTGGTATAATAAATATCCCCAATTTTAAAAATAAAAAATAAAACAATTTCCTCAGTTTAGGCCAATATATATTCTTCTACATATTTTAGGTAATAAAAATCGCAATAAGCGTATAATGATTAGTTTGCGCAAAAGTTATAGCGTCTATAAAATAGGGGATAGATTTATGGCATTTTTTTTTTTTTTTTACTAGTTATGGCGGTGATCTGCGATTTTTATCGGGACTGCGACATTATGGGGGACACATCGGCCACTTTTGACACAATTGTGGGATCATTGACAATTATACAGCGATCAGTGCTATAAAAATGCACTGATAACTGTGTAAATGTCACTGGTAGGGAAGGGGTTAACACGAGGGGCCGATCAAGGGGTTAACTGTGTTCCCTCGTGTGTGTTCTAACTGTGGGGGATGGGGCTAACTAGAGGAGATGACAGATTGCTGTTCCTAGCTAGTAGGAACTCACGATCTCTCTCTCCTCTCCTCACAGAACAGGGACGTGTGTGTTTACACAAACACACATCCCTGTTCAGGCTCTCGTGTCCGGCGGTCATCGCGTTCGTGCGCACCTGCTGTCCCCCTTAAAAAAGCCAATGTACAGCTACAACGCCTCGCGGGATCATGCCAACCTGCCGCAGTATAATTTTGGCAGCTGGTCGGCAAGCAGTTATTAAGTGCCAGCAGAAGCAGTATTGAGCTGTGCATTCATAACTGTACCATTGACAGTTGTGACAACGCTACAGAGGAGGAGTGAACACACAGTTCCTGTTTTGTTGACTTTTATTCTTCCACATTTGTTGTGACTGGTGGTCGCATGAGAATCTTATAAAGAGTAAATGCTACAATAATTCCTCTTTCACATGGCCAGGTAGCTGTGCTCACTGGATTCCTATGGCAAGAATTGGCAGACTCTTGTTTGCTCGAATGACCGGGTTATGCAATCAGCAGCAGCCCATTTAAAATAATGGTGGTGTGAAGTCTCGTACACACGGCCGAGAAACTCGACGGGCGAAACACATCATTTTGCTCGTCGAGTTCTTTGTTAGGCTGTCGAGGATCTCGGCGAGCCAAATTTCCCCATTCCCGTCGAGGAAAAAGAAGACATGCTCTCTTTTTGGCTCGACGAGATCCTCGACAGTTTCCTCGTCGAAAAGTGTACGCACGACCGGTTTCCTCGGCAAAAAAAAAATACCAGCAAGTTTCTTTCTGTTTTTTGCCGAGAAACTCGGTCGTGTGTACGAGGCCTGACAGCAGCCCCTGCTGATTGCATAACCCGGTCATTCCAGCAACAAGAGTCCGCCAATTCTTGCAAGTATCTGGAAGCTGCAGCTACCCGTCCTTGTGAAAGGGGCCTAACTTTCCAGGTATGCCATATTGTCAGTTTATATGCAGAGAATGCTTAATTGAGTTGTTCTTTATTCATCAGAATTACATGTCAGTAAAAACCATAGTGTTTAGGTAAGGAAATTCAAAACTTGGTTTACATTTTTAGACCTGAATTTTTGCACTCAGGTCTTACATGCCAGGTCCTAATGAGCCCAGAGCCCCACCTCATGAGGCGTGCCACAGAGAACAGGGACTTTGTGCTCCCAAATGACTGATCATTGTTTGGTCACCAAGTTAACATTTAACCAGCCCTTAAAACTCATTAGTGCTCCAGGCTAGCTGAATCAACCTGTTTTACTATAATCTAGCAGATCTTATACCAACCAGTTTGCCAACAGCATTTTCTTGTTTTTTTGTCATTAATATAAGATTAGACTAATACTAGGCATACACCTCTTTCATAAATACCACCAACTGACATTAGAGCAAATCTATCTCCTGCACTTATACAAACAGAACATTTGATAACTGAGGACAGTATTAGATCCATGATCACTTATTTTAGAAAGTATTAAGCCCAGTAGACACGATCAGAATTTCCAATGGAAAAAGTCCAACAGACTTTTCCCATCGGAAATTCGGACCGTGTGTATTTCCGTGAGTAATTCCGATTAATTCTATCTGAGTTTAGAAAGAGAACATGTTCTCTTTTACTCCGATGGAATTTTGTCGGAATTCCAATGCGAGTTTGGCCGGGCAAAAGCCTGATTGTGTGTACTGGGCTTTAAAGTGGTTGTAAAGGCAGAAGGCTTTTTTTTAATCTTAAACTTAACTTCTGTTTGCAGCAGTCACCCTAATACTTACCTGAGCCCATCTCCATCCAGTGATGTTGCACGAGACTCGGCTGTCCGGGACTCTCCCTTCTCATTGGCTGAGACAGCAGTGAAGCGCCATTGGCTCCTGCTGCTGTCAAAAAAAGGCAGTGAGCCAATAAGAAGAGAGAGGGGGCGGGCCGTGGCGCCATGTCTGAATGGACACACGGAGCTGCGGTTAAGCTTGGGTGCCCCCATAGCGCAAGCTGTGGGGGCACTCAACAGGAGGGAGGGGCCAGGAGCTCCGAAGAGGGACCCGAGCTGCTCTGTGCAAAACCACTGCACATGGCAGGTAAATATAACAGGTTTTTTTTTTTTTACCCCCAAAAAAACAAAAATAGACTTTAGTATCACTTTAAAGATATTTTAATGTACAGATTGTTTATCCATCTGCAGTGATGTTTTTTCTACCAACCCAAAAAAATGAAAAATAGCGTACACTTAAACCGTAATCTATTTGTAGAATTGGATATGATTTATACCCTTTCTAGCCAGCCGGAATAACGATGGTGGTTGGCTGCTGCAAGTATAATGACATACAGTATACTTTATATGCTTAATTGGACGCTTTGCTCTGCAAGAATCCATTCTAAGCCCTGTGAATGGAAAATCCTGACATTACATCTGATGGAGCCCAAAAGTAGCCAAGCAAATGACAGGAAGTAAAAAGTCAGTAAACGTTTGCGGATTATTTATTTGGTCATCATTACGGCTATTGTGATTAGCAAATTTTCAGTGTACATAGAGAAATAAGGCACCAGAAAAACATCTTCTAGTACATTGGTGCCCAGTAAGTGCATCAGCCCATACTAATTGTTACACTGAATATTTCCATTGCAGTAATGATTGTATTGGCAAATACATATTACTAAAATTCTGATTCTTAGTATACCAAGTGGTGGCATGGAATTACAAATCCATCACATTCCCAAGATGATACAAAAACTAGAGGAAGAAACACAGTAAAGATTTTCTCTTTTTATATTGTGCACTACGGTATTTTAGCTGTTTAGATTAGTTACAATTAATGGTACACTTAATAAATAACACATTTTTAAGTCAGTAATATTCACCATTTATAAGCCACATCATTTTTGGCTGTCTTTACAGCAGGTATATTTTTTTCAGAGTATAATGGCAGAAGTAGAGTCGTCGCTTTGAGTTCTTTGTGCACCATCATAATGTAGATTTTGGCACATTCCTAATTTTAGATTGTTTTGTAGGTACCTTTTACAGACACCAGTTATTGCAATTGGTATATTGGCAATTTAGGGACAAAGGAGGTTAGTGTTGTAACTGATGTTAAGCTGGCCATTCACAATACAGTGTGGATGGACAAATCTGCAGTGGCAACTGTGGTATTTTGATAGATAGCCAGCACCTGTGGCTTTCAGAATGCCCAAACAGTGTTTGCATCTGATTGGATGCAGGCGCTGTTGAGAATTCTCCATCTGGCTACTTTGACAAAAGTCAGTTGAAGAATTTACTTTTATCAAGCTAGGTGATGCAGACACAGCCACCCACAAAATATTTTTTTGTCTGACTCAGCTACAATGCAATCTATGTTTGGCTTGCTTTAGTAACTTCAAGATTTATTTAGACTTTTCTCCAGAGAATAGCTGCGATACCCGCCCCCATACAGTGATACCAGCCGCTCGCCACTGTCCAATCCTTTGGGATGGGTGCCCGTGAATTAATCATGGGCACTGACGAGATGGACAAATAGCGATGGCGAGTTGGGTGTAGGCCACCAAACCCTGGTTTAAAGCAACCCTGTCGCCCAGTTATTTGACTTTTTACCTACAATTTTGTAAGTTAGAGACATGGGCCCAGATTCACAAAGCACTTACGCCGACGTATAACACGTTACGCCGACGTTGGTGCCAATATGCGCCGGCGTATGTGTGCGGCAGACCCACGAACCAACTTGCGCCTAAAAACAGGCTACACCCCGCCGACGTAGCTTGCACACGCCAGCGTAGGGTGGGCGCACATATGGGCTGGACACATGGGGCTGCTCCCATTGATTAGCCATTCAAACATGCAAATGAGGGAAATACGCCGATTCACGAACGTGCGTGTCCCCGGCGCATGCTACGACAGATACGCGTAAGTTGTACGTCCAGCGTAAAGTTATTCCCCATAAATGAGGTGCAACCCGACAACAGACATGCACAGGTCTGCACCAGGGAACACAAGCCGGCGTATTGTGCGTTGGACGTGTGTCTGGCTGGGAGTACGTTATGTTCACGGCGTACGCGGTGATCCGACGTAGCTTAGGCAGTTGTGCCAGCGTGGTTGTGAGCAGGCGCAGGGGGGTGCTGTGTATGCGTCCACGACACGGCGCATGCACAGTTCTTGATACGTACCTGTCTGGTGCTCGGCTCATCATTTGCATGGGGTCACGCCCACTTCCACCTACGCCGGCATGCGCCTTCGAAACCTACGCCACTCTGGCGCAGCGTTGGGAGCACTGGCTTGCTGAATGCAATGCTTGCCTCTCCGCGCTACGTTGGCGTGGCGTACGATGTGTGCTCTACAGCGGCGTAATGTGCGCCTTGCTCTCTGTGAATCTGGGCCATGGTCTCTTAAAGTGTAACTCCATCCAAACTTTGTTTTGTAGTATTGGGGAGGGGGTCAGATCTTCTTTCAGTTTTTTGTTACTTTTGGCCTTGGGAATATTTACCACCATGTTCTGTCTCAGTGGTAATGTTGTAAAGGAAATCTAAGATGGCCTTCCCCCACTGTACTAGAAATGTTTTTTCCTTCTGTTGGTAAGATTTTCCCCATCTTTTTGTTTTAGTGACAATTTGGCTCTGGAACAGGAAGTGTAGAGATATCCCTACAATAAGCGCACACAGTATTAATGCATTTAAACAAAACCAAAATTGTGTCTGGAACTCTACTTGAAGGAAGCAGCGCAAACTCTAAATACGATCAATTTGTAATCCCTATAAGACACCTAAGATCACAAAATTGATCAAATGTCAATCAACTTGTAAATAATGTAACACGTTGTTACGGTTTTATTTTGTTAACAAACTTCATCTTGAAGTGCTACAAGTTTCATGGATATCCGTGTAAGTTTTATGATTGTGTTCAAGAACAAGGACTATGGGTTACATATATATTTTTATGTCATAGTTTTTAGCTGAACTTGTAATCTTTTTTGTATCACACAATATGCCTTGTTTTATATAGCAGTGTTTGTTTTGTTCTTTGAAATCATATAATCTACTAAATTCACACTATGCATTTTGTTGATCTGACAAAACACAAATTAGCATTATTCCTATGGAGTGGATTTTACTAAAAAAAGTGTTGCAGTTAGTAATGTGTTTTGCAACCAAAGTGAATGTTGATTTTTTTAATTTTTTTTTTCCAACACAACAAATGTAATTGTAGATCGGAGGGACAGTCTAGAACCTAAAGGAACATTATGTTACACCAAGCACTTTAAAAAAAAATAAAGAATTTGTATCTTTTTAAAAATTTCTGTGTCTTGCTTGTCATGTCATTGTCTAAATTAGACCTAAGCAAGGTGAACTTAGTAAATCTAGGGGTCTCAAGTGTGTGTGACATGTCGGAGGACCATACCATAGTTTCGTTTTTATAAAAGTGCTGTAATTAGTACAATGCATAGCAATGTTACTGTACCATATTTTTCAATTCTGATAATCCTTCCTCTGTAAACACTATGTGTAATCATTGGGGTTATTTACTAAAACTGGAATGCAAGATCTGGTGCAGCTTTTCATCAGCTTCCAACTTTTTTTTTTTTTTCAAAGCTTAAAGGGGTTGTAAACCCTGTTTTTTTTTTCCACCTTAATGCATCCTATGCATTAAGGTGAAAACATTTCTGACACTGACCGCCCCCCATTTTACTCACCTGAGCCCGTTCGTTCCCTCGGCGGAGACACGCTCTTCCTCTTTGCCCATTGTCTCGACTCTTAATTGGATAGATAGCAGCGCAGCCATTGGCTTCCGCTGCTGGCAGTCAAATCCAATGACACGGGCGCTGGGGGTGGGGCCAAGTCCTACATTCTGTGTAAATGTACACAGATGCAGGACTCGGGAGCGCACCAGCATGGGTGTCCACCTTAGGAGAGCCTTCTCCAACATGGACACTCAATGTGAGGAGAAGCTACCAGCACCGCCCAGGGACCCCAGAAGTCAAGGATCGGGCCACTGTGCAAATTGAACTGTACAGTGGAGGTAAGTGTGACATGTTTGTTATTTAAACATTTTTTAAAAGGAGGGTTTACAACCCCTTTAATTAAACAAGCTGACGTTAGAAGCTGATTGACTACCATTCACTATAACTTGTTCAGAAACCGCGCTAATGCCAATGGTGTCTTAAATGGAAGGCTGTTCTTTGGAAGTTATCACATTGAAGGCAACCTTCCTGGTAGCTGTTACATCAGGGTGCAGAGTCTCTGAAATTTAAGCCCTAGGCTCTCGGGATCCCTATATCGTTTTCTATCCAGACATTGTAGTTCTTCAGCCTATCCATCAATTCGTACCCAAGGTCCCTTCCACATATCACTCTAATCAGGAATGGGTCCTGCCAGCATTCCCGGAAGAACAGAATTCATCAAAACTGCACGAATTGGATGTAACAAGAGCATTAAAGTTCTACATCTCTGCTCTGCATACATCTCTGCTACACCTCCGTAACAATGAAAGATTATTTGTAGTTCCTAGTGGTGCAAGGAAAGGGCAAGCAGCATCGAAGCGCACAATAGCGAGGTGGATTTTGCGCATTATACACAGGGCTTACCGGGCTAGTGGGCTTCCTGTTCCTCAAGAAGTGAATGCGCACTTGACAAAAGGGATTTCATCTTCATGGGCAGCCTTGGCAATGGTCTCCCCTAAAATAATCTGCAAAGCAGCAAGCTGGTCCTCGTTTTCCACATATGTCTCACTACAGCCTAGATCCAGCTAGTCTCACCTCCCGGTATTTTGGGAGGAAGATCTTACAATTTTCTGTTTCATAATAGTCAATAAAAAATTCTGTTTTCTTCAGCATTCCCTCTCTGGTAGAGAATTATTTACCATGCGTATGCTGCCATGAAGGCACCATGAAGATGGAAAATGTAATACTTACCTTTCCGTAATTTTCCTTTCCTGGTGCCTATCCATGGCAGCATGTTCCCCTACCTCGTTCTGATTCTTGTAGCTGAATGAGGATGGGGGGGAGGGCGTCACTCTCTTTTATAGAGTTAGAATGGTCCTGTGGGTTGGCGGGGGGTGGTTCAACCAACCATGTGTATGCTGCCATGGATAGGCACCAGGAAAGGAAAATTACGGAAAGGTAAGTATTACATTTTCAATTTTCTTAATGTTGAAGCATGTTTTTGTCTCAGATATTTTTTTTCACTATATATATAGTTTTTTACGGTGCTGCAGGTAAACGCTGCAGGTAAACGTTCCCAGGGCGCTAAGGCGCCCACTGAAGGGCAGAAGCGCCCCTGGTTCCGCAAGCCCAAAAACCTGCTTCCGCATGAAGGTCTGCCCCCGCCCGTCTCTTGGGTTGGGGGCCGGCTTCGCGAATTCGCGGCTCGGTGGATGTCTCTTCTTTCCGACCGGTGGGTTTGCGAAGTAGTTTCCTCGGGGTGCAAGATAGAGTTTCTCTCTTGTCCGCCAAACAGGCCCTGTTTGGGGCTGTTCAGGATCTGCTGGTCAGGGGGGTGATCGTGCCGGTTTCCTTACTGGAAGGTTTCAGGGGTTTTACTCCAATCTGTTTGTAGTCCCCAAGAAGGAAATGGTCCGTCCAATCCTGGATCTCAAGGCCCTCAACTATTTTGTCAAAGTGCAAAAGTTCAGGATGGAGTCGGTTCGCTCTGTCGTAGCTGCACTCCATCAAGGGGAATTCCTGGCGTCCTTTGATATAAAGGACGCGTACTTGCATATCCCCATATGCGTAAAGCACCAGAGATTTCTGTGCTTTGCGGTCGGGGAGGACCACTTTCAATTTGTGGCCCTCCCTTTCGGCCTGGCTTCGGCGCCAAGGGTTTTCACCAAGGTGCTCGCTCCGATTCTGGCCCTGCTGAGGCAGCGCGGGATCGCTATTGTAGGATACCTGGACGACCTTCTTCTGAGAGCTTCTTCAAGCTCAGAGTTAGAGGTGGATGTGTATCACCTGCCAGACCCTCCAGGAATTCGGTTGGGTTCTAAATGTTCAGAAGTCAGTGTTGGTACCGTCTCTGCGCCTGGAATACCTGGGGTTGGTCCTGGATTCCTCAGAGGCGAGAGTTTTTCTTCCCACGGAGAAACTACAGACACTGCAAACTGTGGTGCAGCAGTTGGCGACCCAAAAGTGGTCGTCGCTTCGCTTTTGCATGCAAGTTCTGGGTCTCATGGTGGCCTCCTTCGAGGCGGTTCCGTATGCTCAATTTCACACTCGTGTGTTACAGAGAGAAATTCTGTCACATTGGGACAAGCGCCCTTCGTCCTTGGATTGCCAAGTCTGGGTGAGTTGCCTGGTCAGGTCCTCCCTAATGTGGTGGCTGACGTCTCCGGTGCTTCGGGCTGGGAAGTCGTTCCTCCCGTGCCATTGGACGGTGGTCACAATGGATGCCAGTCTTCCAGTGGCAGATGTTCCGTGGCACCTGCCACTGCGAGAGGATCTTCTGTCGCAGGGTCCTATCTTTCATCCTGCTTTACAGTCGTTGGCTTTAACAGCGTGGCTATTGAAAGCCAGGTGCTGAGGGACCGAGGTCTGTCAGATTTGGTGATCTCTACCATGCTGCGGGAGCGTAAGTCTACTTCCCGGAAGATTTACCATCGTATGTGGAAGGCTTACATCTCTATGTGTGAGGAGATGAATTGGCACCCCGTGCATACGTGATGTCCCGGATTCTGCTGTTTTTACAGTGAGGAGTGGATCAGGCTCTCGCCTTAAGTACGATTAAGGGGCAGTTTTCTTTCAGCGACCCTTGGCGGCGCACTCTCTGGTGCGTACGTTTGTGCAGGGGGTTCAGCATGTGGCCCCTCCTGTGCGTCCTCCACTGCCTCCCTGGGACTTGAATTTAGTCCTCTCGGTGCTTCAAAAGCCTCCGTTTGAGGGCATTAGGGAGATCCCTTTATTGACTCTTTCCCAGAAGGTGGTTTTTCTGGTGGCAATTACATCGGTCAGACGGGTGTCTGAATTGGCGGCCTTGTCTTGCAAGGCTCCTTACTTGATCATCCACAGGGATAAGGTGGTGCTGCCGCCGCAGCCGTTGTTCATTCCTAAGGTTGTTTCGGCCTTTCACATTAATGAGGACATTGTTCTTTCATCCTTGTGTCGTGGCCAGCGAACCCAAAAGAGGCTGCGTTGCATTCCTTGGACGTGGTTCGAGCCCGAGTGTACCTATCTGCTACGGCTCCATTTTGGCGGTCGGTTTCACTGTTCGTGTCGGTGACTGGTCCTAAGAAGGGTCTGGCGGTCTCGTCGGCCACCATTTTTAGGTGGATTAGGCAGGTCGCGCTTCAGGCCTATGCCCTAAAGGAGCAGGCGCCCCCTTCCCGATTACGGCGCATTCCACCAGGGCGATTGGTGCCTCTTGGGCTTTCCGCCATCAGGCATCTGTTTTACAGGTGTGTAAGGCAGCGGCTTGGCCGTCAGTCCACACCTTCTCAAAGTTTTACAAGGTGGATGTGAGTGCATCTTCAGATGCTTCCTTCGGCTGCAAGGTTTTGCAGGCGGCTGTTTAACGTTGAGGAGCTCTGGTTTGTTTGGGGTGAAGTAGGTTTGCTGTGTTTTCCCACCCCTCGATTTTTTGACACTGCTTGGGGATGCCCCTAAGGGCAATATGCTGCCGTGTCCGTCCATGAACGGAAGAGAAAATAGGATTTTTTTACTCACCGTAAAATCCATTTCTTTGAGTTCATAGATGGACACAGCACCCACCCCTCCTTTGTTTGTACTGCTTGTTTACGTACTGAAGCTGCAGAGCAGAGCGTGGGGGATGTACCCGGGGGAACCGCCCCCTGGGAGGTACTGTACTGTGTGATGTGTTTAACACTTAACATGCTGTTTTTCTGCCTAGTCAATCTCCTAGAAAGGAGGATAATACCCTAAGGTCAATATGCTGCTGTGTCCGTCCATGAACTCAGAGAAATGGATTTTACGGTGAGTACAAAAATCCTATTTTTATACAAATTTCTTGGAATGTTACTAAACCCACAACAGTATAATCAATCTGTATATGCAGTAAATCATGCTTGTTATACTCGCTGTAGAACCTAAGGGGTTAATGGTGTGCATTGCTGGAGAGTTCTTTTCTTCTTTTTTTGGAGGGTGCATGTGATTGGGGCAGGGCCAATCAGCACTGTTCAGACAGAGGGTCAGTGGTCATGCAGCCTCATTGGACTGTCAGAGAAGAATGAAAACTTTTCCTACAAGCTTTAACCAGTGCTCGGCCAGACCCTGATAGAAGTCACAAAACATTTGCATTTCCATGTTCTGTGTACTGTGAGAGACCAGATATAGGGAATGCAGGGTCCTGGGTTTAGTAACACTTTTTAAGGGATCCATGTTGAGTGCAGTATTATGGACACATAACATGTTCATCACAGAGACCACGCATTTCTTTTTTCTCTATGGCTGATGCCATGACTAAAGTGCGAGAGGTTGAATTTGGCGAAGGACACCACAAATACTTACAATAACAGCCGGATCTCCTCCTCTGGACCACAGTGACGGTTTATATTTATGACATCTTCCTGGATGCCTAAACAGCCATTTTATTACAATATTCTCTGGGTGATTTGTGGATTTATCAGTTGCTTCACGATTTGCACTTTGTCGCATAATACATCTTTTCATTGTGGCTGTAATACCGTGTCTAGTGCAAGGGAGGTTGATCAAATCTGCCATCTATACCAGTGGTTCTCAACCTCAGTCCTCAAGTACCCCCAACAGGCCATGTTTTGGGAATTTCTCTTAGCTGTCCAAAACTCCAAGCCATTGACTCTGGTTTAAAGCACCTGTGCAAGATAAAAGAAAACCTGCAAACATGGCCTGTTGGGCGTATTTGAGGACTGAGGTTGAGAACCACTGATCTATACCATCATCTCGTGTGAATGGATTTGACTTTGAGGATAAGCTTTGATAGCAGCAATTTCTCCTCCTCTTGAGCACAGGGATACACTGTATGTATTGTCCTATTAACTATTTATCAACCACACAGCCAGGATGCATGGTGGATCCTTTAATGCCTATTTATACTGTAGATTAGCGAGTCATTTGAGGAATCTTATGGTGATGCACAGGATTTTGTTTACAATAGGAATTCTTCCTTCTATCATTATCGCCCCTTGATATTTTCCCTAAGCTCCAATCTTATTCTGGGAATATATATAGATTAAAGCACTTTAGTGCAAATAAGGGCAGTTGGCATGGTTTTAAATGTGTGCTTTTGGGTTTCGTTCCTCTTTTGTATGCAATAAAAGGTTTTGGAACGATACCTGCCAGGACAAGTTTGGCTTATTGGATATGCAGCATTTGAAGACATAACATCCTCACAGGTAGTAGGTAGAGCAATCAATCCATATTTTATTATTATTCAATATAGTTCTTGTAGATAGATCAACATCCACCATAGGAAAGAGAGCCGAGTAAATAAAATCCACTAATCTAGGACCTGGAGGATGATTTTTAGGTGAGCTTTGGTTAGAAGAAAATGTCTTTACCTTAGTGGCTACAAAGCACAGCTGAAGATAGATGCTGTAGTACAACTCTCCAAAACATTAGGGTTGATTACTAAAGGGAGTAGAAAATGTTATCTTTACCAAGGTGTAGCTTCAGTTTTAACACCCAAACACATAGGTGAAATCAGCTTGTACATGACTGGGTATTCAGAGTGAGCACAGCATTATGCAGGCCCTACACGGAGCAAATTTCTTTCCCCGTAAACCACAAGTTGCAGGAAAAAAATTTTGCTAAATTTTGCCATCAACATAGTGTTAATAGGGGGATCTCTCCCACCGAGCCATTGTATGCTGCTGCCGGGAGAAGATCGAGATTATTGCGTGTAAAATGTAAATAAATGTCATGTAAAATCCGGCAGGCTGGTTGTACCCTAGTTGATCAAATCGATCAACTTGGTACATTCAGCCCGCCCATAAAGGTTTTGAATATCGGCCGGTTCCTGCTAAACTGGCCGAGATTATAACCATCTCTGGTCAGCCTAAAGCCTCATACACACGATCAGACTTCCATCGGACTTTTCTGTGGATTTTGGTCCGAATGCTGTTGAACTTGTTCTGCATACACACGGCAGAACTTTTTCAGCCAACATTCACTAAACCACATGGTTTTTCAGCTCTTTACCGCCACTCTTTGGGCAAGTTCAGCTATTGTTGTCTGATGTTTAGCATTGGTTCTGAGCATGCGTGTTTGTACTGGATTTTAGTCCAGTGGACTTGTGTACACACGAACGGATGATCCTCCATCGGACATTTGTTGTCGGAAAGTTTGAGAGCATGTACAATGAACATTTGTCAGTTGAAAAACTGACAATTGTCCGATGAAGCAGTGCAAACAGACTCCACCCAGAACAGTTATCCATAGGCCTGCCTGCTGATCTTTATCTGCACATTTAGGTTCACTTGGTAGCGCGAGGGACCTCCCCTTTTCTTTGTCTGTTGATCCCCTGCTGAGCAGAGCGCTGGGCTGTTGTGTTTTGACAGAGAGATGGCCCCCTCGCCCAGAACACTCTGATCAGTGCTCTCTGCCATTGGCTAAAAGCACTGATCAAGAGTCGGTGGGCTGCTGGTTTTCCAGCATGCACGTTAAACATTCATAGGGCAGAATGTCGGCCAGTATTTTTGTACTGGCAAATGTCTCCTGACATTCTGCCAGTGTATACAGGGTTTAAGGCCCCTTTCACATTGCAGAACGGCGAGATGGCAGGTTTGTGCCTGTTCCGCATATACAAAGCGACGCGGACACACAAACACAGCCCTATCTGCTCTAGGGGGAGACGGATCAGCTGTCCTTTTACACCCAACTGCCCTCCGATCCGGCCAAACAGAGGGGAACGGATCCCCCTTTTGTTTTGTTTTGTTTTCTTTTGCTGGATTGGATCAGATACAAGTTTGTTTACATCCGGCGCTTCATAGAGGAGAATGGAGGGTCCAATCGGGTCAGGCTGAAAAAAAAAAACAGCCAGACCCAAACGGACCTTTCATGTGAAAGGGGCCTTGGTACCATTGGAGTTTCTTTCTACAGGTTGGACATACATACAAATATGCATACATTCTAGGACTATGTGTAAAAACCCATTGGTAGCTTCCACACTCTACAGGACTGTGAAAAAGGGCATGCACTTTCACTGAAACTGGAAACCTCTTTAAATACAATAGCTACATGCAATGATAAAACAAACTGAAAAAGACTGTTTAAATAAAATACACATAGGTCTCTATATGGAAAAATATTTATTTCCATTTTTAGCATTTTATCGAAAATGGCCATTTTTTTTTAGGCGAAATACCATTTGACAAAATAATATCTGTCACAAAATATACTCTACCCTTGTTATTGTGGTTACCAAAAGAGAAAATTTTAGTGGCATGAACAAACATAAAAATATTAAAAATTAGAACATTAATACAGCATGTTAAACAATTTTGCCATAAATAAATCTTAACATTTACACCATGTATAAGAACACTTATTACATGAAACACAGTAAAGATAATCATTTATTTTATATACACACAAACAGCCAAGTATCTGGTATACCAAAATGGCATTGAGCAATACCTTATAATCAAATAATCCTATAAAGAGAACGCAGATGCTTGTGCAGTCATTTGGCATAATGACTTCTAGTTGCCTCAAAAGAATAATAACATTCAAACCAAACTCCCATTACAAATTCAGTAGTGCATCTTCAGTAACATGGAAATTATAATATATAATGGCTTTTTGTTATCTTTACTGTGTTTCACACATTTAGATTAGGAGGTCACTTGGTGATTCAACCTATAGAACATATTTACATTTACATCTACAAGCAATGACAAAGTGCAGGTCTGCTCAGGTTTAGGTTAGCTTCTTCATAAAACTCAACTTCAGGTAAGCGATTGTGAGAAATATAAGTGTCATTATAGCCAATGCCAGATGGTTCTGCCATAAGCCCCAGGAGTCGAATGCGATGCCTTGATTTCTAAGATGGTCATCGCCAGTCATTCTGGAAAAAAAAAAAAAAAACATTTAAGTAGGTAAATACAAGAAGGACTGACATGAAAAGTTCACTATATTACATGGGAATGAAGAGGAGGTAGATGCTTTTTCTTTTTCACAGTCATATGCTTTTCTGGAAGTGTAGTTGTAAAGTTTACCCATATGTTTGAGCAACACCACATTTGTGAGGGACTTACCATTTAAACATCACAAAAAAAAAAAACACATAATTCCATAACTTACATCAGCCAAAAGGTTTTAGAGAACCTCTGTCAGGTCTTTATTGCTATCTGTTGTAGGGGGATTTAAACTTACTTCCTGACCAAATTACTATGATGTCGCCAGGGACACCTAAAACACTTTTCTGCTGCCCAAGGGAAAAAACTAAAACCCCTGTCCATTGTTTTTTGGGTCCTAATTGCAATTCAAACCTGACAAAGGGTCAAAAACTTCCCAAATCTATCCAAATATTTAAAAGAATGCTTTGGCTGAAGTTACACTTTAAAAAAATAAATCAGTGTGTGCATCTTCAATAGGCTTGAATACTGCACAATGCTTCTGAAAATGTAAGCTTACCATTGTCTACTGAACATTATCTTTAGTGATTGATTGTATATCTTTTTGATGAAGATAAACACTATCATGTGAACCAGCTTGAATGTTGTGTAAACAGTATACTTACACGAGGAAGGGGCTTGTTGCATTGCAAGGATAGTTGGTGGTGTTAGAGCAAAAAAATTGTCCTGGGAATTCGTTGGCTTGCAGAGCCTAATTTTGGAAGAGAGATTGAGAGATGAGATGGACCTTCTGGTTTGTTTACTCAGACTGAGATAGAACGTAGCAAGACAGAGGAGTACTACAATTTAAAACAAAATACTTAAAAAGCACCGATATTTGGACTAGATGGTTCACAAGATGGCAGCATTTCGTTCCCAACTGTAGGTCAGTAGCAACAAAAAGAAGAAAGAAGTGCATCACAAGTAAAAACCCTCCTAAATCATATACCAAATTCAAGTGATTTAAGGTAAAAAACCTTGTGTGTCTAGGATCCCCCCAGGCCACCCTATTATACTTACTTGAGCCAGATTTAGATCCAGTGCTGTGCATGAGAGCAGAGGCTCTCTCCTCTCACTTTTTTCTCATAGGCAGACAGATGGGCTTTCAGTCTGTCTGATATAGGAAAGACGGTCAATGAAATCCTATGACGAGTTAGTGGGGGGGGGGGAGCCCCTCTGTCTGTAGACATAGCCAATGGGGCTCGGGAGCAGCAAGCCCGCACGAGTACCCCACACCCTCCCTTCCAAGATGGCTTGCTAGGAGGTACTCAAAAGGCAGGAGAAGCCAGTAGCGCTGGCAGGGAATGCCAGAAGAGGAGGATTGGAGGCTGTTCTGTGCAAAACCATTACACAGAGTAGGCAAGTTTGTTATTTAAAACACTTTAAACCCTCAACAATGTGCCTAAATATACCTCAAATCTTAAAACACACAATAAAAAATAAAAAAAAATAAAAGTTATAAATCAAAATACTCCATACCTCAATTGATATTTTCAACCCAAGTGAAAAAACTTAATAATAATGTCTGGCACTACAGCGCACCTCCCTCTTCCTTGCAAAGCAATGATTCCCACACACAAAATATTCAAGCCTCAATAAATATTTCAAACCCCAGTGGAAATACTATGTGAATGACCGACTCTCACATGTTGTGAACTGGAACCAAGGGTGCTGCACAGCTCGCCTGTGTGATTCAACAACATGAACTAATCTGGAATATTGCTGCACTCCTTGGTATCTTTATTGAAGCATATATGGAGGTTTGAGTAACCGCGAAAAATGTCACCTTTTAAGGTTTCTGTCATACCTGTGATGTTATTTAAGTGCTTCAATAAAGATACCAAGGAGTGCAGCAATATTCCGGAGTTGTGCATGTTACCATACCGCCTTAACTTGCGCTCCCTGCAAACCTTTGTGCCACAAACTCACCAATATTTGTGGACCCCTTAATTCAATAAGCAAGTCTACAAGCGCTTTAACAAGCATTCAAGGTCTCCTCTTACTCCATTTCTCCTCTTTGCCACCATTCTCCAGGGTTAGCAAAATCAGGTATTTCTTTACAATGCACAAAGGCTGGATTCACACCTATGCAGTTTTAGTGCTTTTTGCATTTTGAAGATTTGTACTACAGTCCATTTAACATGGTTTCCTATGGAACACGTTCTGTAATGCAAATCTGCAAAGTGCAAAAAGCACTAAAAATGCATAGGTTTGAATCCAGCCTTACACAGTAGAAGGATGAACAGGACTTATAATATATGCCACATACATCCAATCTGTGGAGCGCAAATATGAGTTCCCACCAACTGGAAATGACATAGGTTAGTCTCTCCAAACACAACTCGTTGTTCATTCACACACACCATTCCTATGGCTGTCCTTGATGCTGTCCGTCAATGACGAAATGCATTTACATATGGTTAATCTGGGATGGAGAAGAGGAGACTTTTGCCATTTGGGAGTACCCTTTGTAAATAAATAAATAACTGGCTTTGCTAACCCTGGAGAATGGTAGTCAAGAAGAGAACTGAAATAAGAAAAGGCCTTGGATACCACTTGTAGACCTGATTATTGAATTACGGGATCCACAAATATTGGCAAGTGTGTGGCATAAGGTTTATTTTACATTAGCGCACTTTTCAATACGACTTTGGAGTGTGACTTTTGGTGCAACTTTGATCTGACTTTACATTCTCTGGAACACAGTAGCATCAAAAGACGGACCAACGCAGTGCAGGAACCTTTTCTGAAGTGGCAGTGACTTCTGTAGTGTCAGTAGGAATGGCTCATAGAAATACATTGAATTTCACATGTCCACTCCTAAAGCGGAGTGCGTGGACGGCAATATAAGGCAATGGAGCATGTATCGGACGAAAAGATATTTAGGATTACAAACATGAACTGTCATGTGAACTTCGGAATGAAGTTACATTTTGTCAGCATAACGGGCAATTGTTTCGAAAGAGGAATAAAAGTACAAATATTCAGTTGTATACTCATCAGGGAATTGTGCAATATTTATATGCTAACATCATACCTTATACAAGCCTACAAATTTATGCAAGGATTTAAAACACACATTCAGCCAACTTTGATACACAGACTTCTATGGTGTATTGTACAATGCTTTCAACATTGGTTTCCCTGCACTACCCACACTACAGCCAGATCATCAGATAAGCTGGGCAGGAGACTAAAGCCTAGTACACACTATTATGCCCTGTACACACGATCGGTCAATCCGATGAGAACGGTCTGATGGATTTTTTCATCAGTTAACCGATGAAGCTGACTGATGATCAGTCGTGCCTACACACCATCGGTTAAAAAAACGATCATGTCAGAACGCGGTCACGTAAACCACGTACTACGGCACTATAAAGGGGAAGTTCAAATCCAATGGTGCCACCCTTGGGGCTGCTTTTGCCGATTCCGTGTTACTGCGTGTTAGTAAAAGTTTGGTTAGAGCCGATTCGCGCTTTTCTGTCTGTTACAGCGTGATGAATCTGCCATCTCCAAAACGAACGCTAGTTTTACCAGAACGAGCGCTCCCGTCCCCTAATTTAGTTTGAGCATGCGTGGATTTTTAACCGATGGACGTGCCTACAAACGATCGTTTTTTATTTCTATCGGTTAGGTATCCATCGGTTAATTTTAAAACAAGTTTCAAATTTTTTAACCAATGGAAAAATAACCGATGGGGCCTACACACAATCGGTTTGGTCTGATGAAAACGGTCCATCAGACCGTTCTCATCGGATTGACCGATCGTGTGTACACGGCATAAGTCTTTTATCATTCACAGCAGGCTAAATGAAAAAACAAACAAACTGAAGAGTTCGGGAAGAGCAGCTGCACTATGCATTTTTAGTACAGTGATCTCCCCTGCTGAGCTATTGTGTTAAGACAGAACACACCAGTCAGTGCTCTCAGCCATTGGCTGAGATCGCAGACCGGCAGACCTTTTTCAGTCATGCCCTTTCGAACGGCCGGCTTCTGTCGGACTGGCTTTTGTACACACGGGACGAATGACGGGCAGTTTCTATTGAACCGGCCGATGCTGCTCAATATTCACCCAGTGTGTACGGTCCTTTAGGTCCAGTGGATGTCCAGGAGGCCAAGCTACAAACTTTGTATCCCTGCAGTAGACTAGTGGGTATCATAATTGGTCAAAGTTTTACACAGGAGGATGCACTTGTAGGCAATTAATGTCTGATTGGGCCATGTCATTACATACAATGTAAAGAAAGTAGCTTGCTGTGCCTGTCAATCTAAGTAATGGAGGAGAGTAAACATGCCTTGTGCCCACATTCTGCTTTAATCAAGCTCTGCCCCTCAAAATTTCAGTCAATGTGATATTATTTTCTGCACATTTGAAATGTCAGATAACATTGGTCAGAAGTGCTAAACTGTGTTGCAAATAAACACCCCTATTCCCAACCACTACAAGATGTGTAGTAACAGGAGGAACTATCCTGCCTACCACCTCTCGGATGGGAAGATACCCTTTCAGTGTAACAGTGTTAAATTCGTCAACAAAAACATTTTCGTAAATTTTCGTCAGCGGCCTTTTTACGGTGACAAAAACGAAATTAAAAGTACACCACATCTTCGTCTACTGACAAAAACTATGACGAAATTCAGTAACGTTTTCGTAAACGAAAAGAAATTGTGAGGCAGGGATATTTATGTACTTTGGATGGGAGAGAAACAGAGCTATTCTAAATGCAGTATGTGAAGCAAAAAGGAACATTTATTAGGTATTGCACTTACAGGAGAAGATCTAGTACATGGTATGTAAAAGAGACCAAGCAGTGAAGTCCCTCTGGATGGAGAGCTGGGTTCTGCGGGGTCCCACGTTGCCGGCCACGCAGGTGGTTTTCAGTGCTCCAGGGCAGTGGGCGGAGAGTGAGCGAGTATCACAAGAGAGAAAGAGAAACTGGTGGGCCTGGCAAGCGGTCGGGCAATGTGTGCTTATTTCTCAGGCCTCCCGAGCAATCATCTCAGCAGAGGTTAAATGGGGCAGCGGTGCCGGTGAACAGCAAGGCTTAGCACACCGACTCCAGCTATAACCCCACAGAAACAGCACAGCAAGTGGCAGCCACCGGAACATGCCAGTGGTGTAATACAATAAATGGTGGTTCATTCATGCCACAAACAGCAAGGATTTATATTATAAAAACATAAGATCCAAAAGTGAAAAATATATAGAAGTACAGTGGAACCTTGGATTACGAGAATAATCCGGTCCATCAAAGCGAGTTTCCCCATAGAAGTCCATGGAAATGAACATAATTTGTTCTGCATTGACTTCTATGGCATGCAATACCATATGTGGCCAGAGGTGGGGTGGGGCGCCGGAGAGACTTGAAAATACTCGGAGACCGCTCGGCTGCACTAGGAAACCCTCTGAAAGACTCGGGAACGGAGTATTTCCGAGTGGCACCGGAGACCCCGCATCTCTGGCCAAAGGCAGAGGCTTGAATCCTGCTTGTTTTGCAAGACGACACTCGCAAACAGAGTCAGGATTTTTTTTTTTTTATAATTGCTCGTATTGCAAAACACTCGTTAACTGCATCACTCGCAGTCCGAGGTTCCACTGTAAAAGATAATGTCATACAATAATCTGTCCAAAATACAACGGAGTAAAAAGTAGGATAAAAAAATAAAATAAAAATAAAAAACAATAGATGGGGTCTAAAAGGTCAGCTCTCTATCCAGAGGGACTTCACTGCTTGGTCTCTTTTACATGCCATGTACTTGGTCTTATCCTGTAAGTGCAATACCTAATAAAATGTTCCTTTTTGCTTCATATGCTGCACTTAGATTGCCGCTGCTTCTCTCCCATCCTCTTTACCTACAAAGCCACTTCTTACTCTGATGGCTGGCCGTCTATTCACTAAACACAATGGGCCTGATTCAGATACATCGGCGCATATTTCTGCCGGCGTAGCGCATTTCATATGCGCTACGCCGACGTAACAGAGAGGCAAGCACAGTATTTACAAAGCACTTGCTCCCAACGTTGCGCCAGCGTAACGTAAATTCTTCGGTGTAAGCCGGCCTAATTCAAAGTAGGTGGAAGTGGGCGTGATCCATTTAAATGAAGCGTGACCCCATGCAAATGATGGGCCGAACGAACTAGTCCCGTGGACGTATCCCAGTGCGCATGCTCAGAATCACGTCGAATATACTCCCTAAGATACGACGGCTTAATGCCTAGGACGTGAACGTAACCTACGTCCAGCCCTATTCACGTACTACTACGTAAAATACGACGGTCCATGACTTACACCTGCTTTATGAGGCTTAACTATACGCCGGACATAAGCCTTACGCAAACTGCGTATATTATGCGCCGGGCACACGTAGGTTCGTGAATCGCCGTATTTCCCTCATTTGCATATTTGCAATGAGGCGGCCAACGTAAATATGCGCCCAAGATACGCCGGCGTAGGAAAGTTACGTTGGTCGGAGGAAGCCTATTTTTAGGCGTATCTAGTTCTATGGGCACGGCGCATAGATACAATGGCGCACATTTACACTTACGCGGCGTATCTGTAGATACGTCGGCGTAAGTGCTACGAGAATCCGGGCCAATAGATTTTAGTTGACTAAAAAAATTGTTATTCGACTTAAATGTAATGAAGATTTTAGTCAACGAAAATACAACTAAAATAATTGCAGATGACTAAAATAGGACTAAAACTAAAATGGCATTTTAGTCAAAAGAATACAACTAAAATCAAAGTTCGATGCCAAAATTAACACTGTAGTGCAACCAATCTAATGTCACTTTTTTACTATTACAGAAGCTCAGCGAAAAGAAAATGCAGATAATTCACTCACAGTCAGGCCATATCGAGGAATACTGAAGTACTTCAGCCACGATATCCAATCCATTATAGAAGTCAAATTCACCAGCAAGCCTGAAAATATCTAAAAAAAAAAAAAAAAAACACACACACACATTGGCAAATGTTTAAAACATAGACACTATGATTCTGTCTTGCAAGTAGAAAATAAACTTTACACTTTTTTAAACTGGTGATCATTAGAACGGTGAGGAATCAGCCCGGAACTACATGAGAGAATCTTGTCAATGACCTCAGGGCAGTTGGGACCATAGTCACCAAGAAAACAATTGGTAACACACTACGCCGTGAAGGACTGAAATCCTGCAGCGCCCGCAAGGTCCCCCTGCTCAAGAAAGTACATATACAGGCCCGTCTGAAGCTTGCTAATGAACATCTGAATGATTCAGAGGAGAACTGGGTGAAAGTGTTATGGTCAGATAAGACCAAAATCGAGCTGTTTGACATCAACTGAATTCACCATGTTTGGAGGAGAAGGAGGAATGCTGCCTATGACCCCAAGAACACCATCCTCACCGTAAAACATGGAGGTGGAACCATTATGCCTTGGGGGTGTTTTTCTGCTAATGGGACAGGACAACTTCACTGCATCAAAGGGATGATGGACGGGGCCATGTACCGTCAAATCATTGGCGAGATCCTCCTTCCCTCAGCCAGGGCATTGAAAATGGGTCGTGGATGGGTATTCCAGCTCGACAATGACCCAAAACACACAGCCAAAGGAGTGACTCAAGAAGAAACAAATTGAGGTCCTGGAGTGGCCTAGCCAGTCTCCAGACCTTAATCCCATTAAAAATATGTGTAGGGACCTGAAGGTTTGAGTTACCAAACTTTAGCCTCAAAACCTTAATGACTTGGAGAGTTTCTGAAAACAGGAGTGGGACAAAATCTCTCCGGAGAGGTGTGCAAACCTGGTGGCCAACTACAAGAAACGTCTGACCTCTGTGATTGCCAACAAGAGTTTTGCCACCAAGTACTAAGTCATGTTTTGTGAAGGGGTCAAATACTTATTTCACTCATTAAATTGTAAATCAATTTATAACCTTTTTTAAATTGCATTTTTCTGGATATTTTGGTTGTTATTCTGTCTCTCACTGTTAAAATGAACCTACCATTAACCTTATATAGACTGATCATTTGTCAGTGAGCAAACTTACAAAATCAGCAGGGTATCAAATACTTTTTTCCCTCACTGTATCTATGGAGCAGCGGAAGTCAGTGGACACATGCCTGCTGACTACCGCTGCCATCTGATCCGATCCTGTCCTCCAAAAACAGGCGGATGGGGGACCTAGTCCCCACCCAACTGGCAGATCCAATGGAAACAGACAGGCAGTCTGTTTCCAGCTAGTCAATATTCCAATCGCACACAGAGAACTGGATTAATGGCTCGTAGAAAGAAGGTGGGTGCTGAAACGATCCCCAGCTGGGCACTGGGACCATCAAACAGTTAAAAAATATTCGCCAGCACACCACGGATCGCAGACAGCGTCCAAAAATGTATTACAAATAAGACATTACAGAAAAGTGCAACGCTTTGATGCCACGCAGGACCTGTTTCCATCTGACTGACCTATAGATGAGCGTGTGCTGTGTCCGCTCTGCATAGCGAAGCGGACATGGAACCGTCATCCACCTGCTCAGCGTGGATCAGCGGAGAGATCCCCTGCTGAGCAAGCGAATCGCGCTTAACGGAGGCGCCCGTGTGAAAGGGACCTTAACAAATTCCTGCCCGGCCTATAGCAGAATGATGGCCGGGCAGTGGTTCCGTTATCCTGATGACGTGTTTCAGGCGATCAGTGGTGCTGTCCGTCAGTCTGACACACCGCATCTCCGATCGTGGTAAGGAGCCTCTGACGGAGGCTCCTTACCACCTGATTAGCTGTGACCAACCACAGTTGATCACAGCGTGAACCAGGAAGTGCCAGTAAACTACTTTGCTTGGTTCGCGCTGACAGAGAGAGACAATCGGCGGTGCTCCCTTTCAGAGGGGGAGGGGGTCTGCGCTGATAATCAGTACATTGATTATCAGCTCAGCCCCCATAAGAAGTGCCACCACAATGGCAATAAGTGCCCATCAGCTGCCAGTCAATGCCCCATCAGTAACGCCTGTCAGTGCACATAAAAGTGCCAATCAGTGCCCATAAAAGTGCCAATCAGCACCCCATCAGTAATCTCGGTCAGTGCCCTTCAGATTCCAATCAGTAATGCCTTCGGATGGTGGTGCCAGTGACACCACTGTTACCGATGACAACTCCTGGATACATTAAGAAAAGCAAGTTGCAATATTCACCACGTTTTCTACATCAATAACACAAGCTGAAATGATGGCACCAAATTCCCTTTTCTTGTAAACTGTGATGGAAAGGCTGACACGATCTCACTACCCAAAAGACTCACAATCATTGTTGTTGCCCCTTTGTTACATAACACTTTGGAATTAATAAATTGATTTTGTCTCTTTGTTCGTTTTGAACATTGGCTAAACCTCTCTCACCTCACTCAAAGTCCCAGGGCTGCCCCCTTTTGTCTTTTTGTGTACCAATAGGGATGGAGGTGTTAGCGGGGGTCACACCAGACCTTTATTTTCTTTCACCCAAAAGACCAGCCGCTAATTTGGCTTTTAAGAGACTTTCCAGGAGGATTGTATAGTAAATCAAGCACAAATAAAGATAGCAATAATCTGGTAACACTTACAATCATGAAGACAAAACTTATGGTCATGAGCAGGTTAGCTACCGCAACAACATCTTGTCCAGCGGCAATTGCCAGAGCCATGGATGTTGCAGTGTAAGAGATCATCGTCAAGGTGAACATCATAATGAAGAAACATTCTGCTGTACGTTTAAATCCTGCAAAATAAAAATGTGAATTCGAGCAAGGCGAAAAATAAAAAATCAGACTTTAGGATTCCAGAAAATGTCATCAAAAATCTGTATGGGAAAAGCAGCAAGATAAACTGCTCAAGTCAAACATTTTTATTTCTTACTTAGAAGCATTCAACAAAACCTCAGTAGAATAGTTTACCCCCCAAAATAATCTTACCAATCATAAAGTAGATAACACAGGTAAAAATAATGCTTGGCATCGTCCTCATGGGAATCAGATCTGCCATCAACTTTGAGAAAAAGTACGCTGATAATCTGTAGTAGCCGCTGATGTATTCATGTCTGAAAAAAACAAGACATACATTTATATTCACATTGATAAGTATATAAAATATACTATGCTAAATTATCATTAAAATGTTGTGCTTGGAAATCATGAAATAAAGTAGAGGTCCTCAAACTATGGCCCTCCAATTGTTCAGGAACTACAATTCCCATCATGCCTAGTCATGTCTGCGAATGTCAGAGTTTCACAATGCCTCATGGGAGGTGTAGTTCGGCAACAGCTGGAGAGCCGTAGTTTGAAGATCCCTGAAATAAAGCATTTGTGGAAAAACTGTTTGAAAACAAACCCAAATCATCTCAGATCAAGTTTCGGACACATGCTTTATTATAATAATCGGCAACTTACAAAACAATATGGGCCACAAAAACTGATCAGCCATAACTGTATGGCCACTGACAGGTTAAGTGAATAACACTGATCATCTCATTACTATGGCATCAGAAAGTCATAGCGATATATTCGGCAACAAGTAAACATTTTGTCTTTGAAGTTGATGTGTTGAAAGCAATAAATAAAATGGCAATTGCAGTTTGTTGTGTATGGAGCTGTATAGCTACAGATTGGTCAGGATGCCAATGCTGATCCATGTTCACAGCCAAAAGTGCCTACAATGGGCACATGAGCATCAGAACTGGACCACGGAGCAATAGAATAAGGTAGGCTGGTCTGATGAATCATGTTTTCTTTTACATCATGTGGATGGCTGGATGCGTCGCTTACCTGAGGAAGAGTGGGCACCAGAATGCATAATGGGAAGAAGGTAAGCTGGCGAAGGCAGTGTGTTGCTTTGGGCAACGTTCTGATGTGAAACCTTGGGTCTTGCCATTCATGTGGATGTTACTTTGACACATACCGCCTACTTAAACATTGATGCTGACCAAATACACCCCTTCAAGGAAACCCCGTGATGGTAGTGGCCTCTTTTAGCAGTATAATATGCCCTGCCACACTGCAAAAATGGTTCACAAATGGTTTGAGTAACACAACAAGTTTGAGGTGTTGACTTGGATTCCCAATTCTCCTGATCTCAATCCGATTGAGCATCTGTGGAATATTCTGGAAAAAACAAGTTTGATTCATGGAGGACCCACCTCACAACTTACAGGACTTAAAGGATCTGCTATTGACTGCTTGGTGCCAGTTACCACAGCACACCTTCAAAGGTTTAGTGGAGTCCATGCCTTGACGGGTCAGGGCTGTTTTGGTGGCACAAGGTGGACCTACTCAGTATTTGGAATGTAGTTATAAACCTATGGCCGATTGGTGTATGGCTACTGAGCATGTTCTGTATACTACAGACCATTTATAAGACTACTACAGGGTACAAACAGGATATTTATGGGCATTACAAGAGTTTTTATACTTCTGTAGTAAATCATGCATTATGAATACGGTACACATTTTAAAGAACATTATACAGGCCCCTTGCAGAAGTGTTCCAGTGTTCCAATCCCTGCGTTTACATATGATAAAAATGACAGACAGTCTTTTTGAGGGAGAAATCTCAGGTGTGGTACGGTAAAATATATGGGAAGGGTCCTTATGGTGGTGTATTGCCTCATTAAAATATGCTAGAAAGAATATTCTATTTAGGTAAACATACTACACAGGAAACCAAAGAATGTAATCATATCAGAGGTTCTGAATAGTGATCACAATTCTCCCACCCACACTGGACTGCATTAGAAGGTAGGGTCTGCTTTATTAAAGCTGCATTATGTGATAGTACATGCTGGAAGTGGCATATCATGTGATGCTGCCATGTGATATAGCTTGATTCAACAAGGGAATAAATGAACGATGCATGGAATTTATAAGTATAGTTTAATTATAACATGGTCCAGCATTTATGCCAGAAGCACTGCTAGTCTCTCTCCTTTAATCCCCTCCCCGCTTTATTTTAATTTTTTTTTTATATAATTCTTAAACAAACTATCCCATACTGGGCTCCCCACCCTTAAAGGCAAGTTTTTTTATGTTAATGCATTCTATGCCATATAAGATTCTCCCTTCCGATTGGCTGAGACAGAGCCATTGGCTGCCGCCAATTAAAGTCAGCTAGCCAATCAGGGGAGAGAGGGGGCGTGGCAGGGTTGTGGCTTAGCGTCTAAATGGACACAGGGAGCTGTGACTCGGCTCGGGTGCCCCCATAGCAAGCTGCTTGCCGTGGGGGCACTGAACAGGGAAGGGTGGGGAGCACCGAAGAGGGACCAGAGAAAAGGAGGATCCGTAAGGCAAGTATAACAAACTAGACTTTACAATCACTTTAACCCTGCATACACATAGGGATTATAGGCTGACAGGTGCTATTATATACCATATTCAGTGCTAGACCAAATATTGTATTGTGCTCACTGATGTAAGCAAAGAATACTAGAAAGTCCCTAAAGACTGGTACACAGAGAACAGGCTCGCTGGGAATCCATTATCCGATCAGCGCTGCCAGCCAATGGCTGTGAGCGCTGACCAGTGTCTCCTGGAGGGGGGGCCCCCTGACTCATAACACAAAAGCTCTGCGGGGAGATCGCTGTACTAATATCGAATAGATAGAACAGCGAGCTCCTCCTGAGAATGTCAGTTTTATTTTCTTTCATTCAGCCTGCTGGATTAAACGAAAAAATCAAAATCACCCTCACTTCACTATGATTTGGGAAAGTCGTTTAACCACTTTAATATTGCCATATGCCTTTAATCGGTGAAGTAATGAATGTGTTTTGTATACAGTGCAGTTGTTGCACTTGCTTTCGTCTGAAGGGAGCCATCCTTAGACGGCTCAATTCACAGACACCGTCCAAGTGACTCTGTATCGTAGGATTGCTGTGATTGGTTGCTCTATAAAATGATAATAACTAAGAAAATCCATTCATGTTAATGAGCATGTCTTGCACTCGGAAGTGCATGTTTAGGCTCTGAATTTGTTGCCCACATAGCCAAAGTGTTGCTCATATTATACAGTATGTACCTCTTGCCAGAATGATTTACCAGAAAAGCATGTCTTAATAAAAATTGTTTAAAGCTTTAAAAAAATAAAGTAAATACGTCTTATCTCACAGAAGGACAGGGTAAGTAACATAATCATTCTACCATTGGAAATTATCAGCAGTAGAGAAAGTCACTCACATAAATATCTTCTTCTCTACAATGAAGAGTTCAATTGCTGACACACTGCTGAAACACTGATTTGTAGTTATAAAGAACAAGGCTCCAACTCTGAAAATAAACAAACACAATACCATTGTTAATAAGCAAAGAAATCTGGCATTTCCACCTACATTGTTGTTTGAAATGGCTTACCACATTATCACTTGCAAAATAACTACCTATAAACTAATACGGTTAAAAAGACACTATGGATAGGAATGCAATAAAACTGCTGCAACACTTGGAAGAGTGCATGTGATCAGTGCAGGGCCAATCAGCACTGTCCAGACAGAGGGTCAGGGGTCCTGCAGCCTCATAAGACAGTCAGAGTAGAATGAAAATTCCTCCTACAAGCTTCAACCAGACACTGATAGAAGTCACAAGACTGCTATATTGTGCTGATGAAAAAAAAGTACTTAGCAGTTTTGATTTACTGAAACTATTGCATCTCCGTGTTCTGTGTACTGTGGGAGACCAGATATGGTGAATGCAGGGTCTTGGGATTAGTAATACTTTAAGTTCACTATTCAGTTGAGCAGATTCTCAGCTCTCATCTACCCACCTGTTTTGTATTCCATTTTGATCATTCGATGCACCAAAGAAAATAGCACCAACAATCAATGCAAGAACAGCAGTGACCATTATCTGTTAAAGAAAAAAATATATATATTTCTCCAATTAGATTTAAGAATTAAAACAAAAGTGTATTTCATTATGAATAAAAAGTCTTATTGTAACCTCTTCACTACTGCGCTATAGCCGAATGATGTGTAAACAGGATTTGCCAGTTATTGGCATTCCTCTCCTCATGCTGACAGTACATGAGGAGAGGAGAGACAATAACCGGCAAATCCACACAGGAGACATCTACACTGATAATCAGGACGCTGATCAGTGCCCTGATTAGCAGTGCTACCAACCAGTGCCCATCAGTGCTGCCCGCCAGTGCCGCCTATCAGTGCCCGTTAGTGTTGCCTATGAGTTCCACTGATCAGTGCTGCCTATGAGTGGTACTCATAGGCGACGCTAACAGGCACGGATAGGTCGCATTTCATTTGGGTACAGTATACCCAGCTTTTTCAGCTGAAAATTTGCCTGGACAGGAAGGGGGTAAAAGTGCCAGTAGGCAAGTGGTTAAAAATGATTAAACATACACATAGAACAAACGATACCTAGTTTTACGCTCTACATGGGGAATAAATTAAACACACTCCAGTAGATTTACAAAGTAAACTGTAGAATAAATCAGATGACTATTCATGACAGACCCAATCAAATTATTTATTAAAACAAAATTGCGTATGCTGCTCCTGCGGGATCACTGTCATATTGTTAAACACATTTTGTGAATGTAAAGTATGATCTTGTATACTTGAAAAATCTTTAATAAACACCATTGAAACCAAAAAAAACAAGATTGCACCTTTTTTCAATTTCTAAAACTAAAAACAGCAAAACATTTGGCAAAGATATTGGTGTTCTAAGTTAAAAAACTGCCAACAACAGGCAATTATTAAAACTAATATTTAACACTGCTTTTAAAGGATGAAATGAGTGGTCTTGCTTTGTATCCAGCAAAATGAAAACACAAAAGCTATACAGTATTTGCTAGCTGTATGTTTGGCATCTGCTGCTAAGCAGATTGTAAAAACTGAGAAAAATCCAGTATTTGGAAACACTAAGCAAAGCTCACAATAAAAAAAATAAAAGCTTAAGTACTTTTTGAAAATTTGCTCACAGCAAAGCATGGCCTATTGATGTTCAAGTGGCAATGATACGGAGGAACAAAGAAGAAGATTAAGAGATTACATAAAATGATTTGACCTTAGATGCCAACTGGATTGTATAAAAGATTGGTAAAATATTTAAAAATGATTGGTATCAGGCTGATCGTTTAAGTACAAGCTGTAAGGATGAATTAGCTCCTAATTCCCTAATCACTGGGATAAGTGGGACTGCATTACTAAGAACCTGCCAAAAAGATCAAAGGGCACCGATTAGTGAGCCATTAAGCTAACTGTAGTGGAAAACAAGGATCATATCAGAACCAATTTAAGTCGGATAAGATGAAATGGTTTTAATGAACTGTGTACCACGCGTAGAAAGCCTTGAAAATCCTGTGCTAATGAGGTGTCGGGTACATTAAAGAGAGAGGTGCAAACAATGCAAAATCAGGCAGGACAATTAACTCCAATATTAGGAGAGCTAATTCTTGTCACAAGGTCCAGGGTGGTCACAGCTCTTTTTTGGATGAGAGACAGACATCCATTCAACATCAAAATTCCAATATTCCATTCACCCCAGTGACTGCTGTGAAACTTAACTGTTTGCTGGAAGAAAGAATTACCATTGGAAAGCGTTCTGTGCATGCCCATTGTATTAAATTATTGCTTATATAAACAATCAAGTCGTTTTACAGTGGTTTCTGGCTTTGAACCTCACATGCCTCAATACTGGATAGAGAGGCTGCCCATCAACATGATGTTCAATTAGTAAGTCAAGGCATTTTGGCTAGGCTACTTGCCGATTGTATTTCAGAGTCACATTTTTCCGGAAATCTATGCCATAAATCAGAATACCGTATATACTTGAGTATAAGCCAAGTTTTTAAGCAAATTTTTTGTGTGCTGAAATTGCACCCCTAGGCTTATACTCAAGTCACCTTTTTGCGCCTCATCTCCCGGACTTTGGGGACACGGTATGGGATGGCACACATATAGCCCCACTCTTCCTCTACAAGTGGACCTACAGCCGGGAAGCACCGATTTTTCAAACGTCATTTCTCCGGTAACTTTGGAGACCCGGTACCGGCCGGGGAGCACCGATTTTTGGCAGCGAATCTGTCGGAATTTGTGGGAAGTGGAGCTTTTCCCCCTTACAGATCGATGTGCCTGAAGATCTGAGCCGCACTCAGGATCTGGATAGAAGCCAACAGCTCAGCGGAGCTCTAGCAATGGCAGTCGCTCACCACACCATCGACACACCCCCAAGACCCAGAGGGCCAGTTATGGCCTGTACACACGATCCAAAAATAGGATGATAAATATCGTTTTCGAACCGATCGTACCATAATCGGATCGTTAGTACAGAGCTTTTGAGAGACGATCACAACAGTTCATCCAATATTATCCGATCAGACAAATGTGAATTTTTTTCTCGTGTGATACCAGATCGTACGATTTTCATTTGATCAGTATAGTTGTCGTCCGAAAATACAATATAAATACACTACAACACATTACATCACTTCTGATTTTTTATTCTGTTGTACGAGAATTTTCGTAACTTTAGTGACCTCTCCATTTTCAATATGCGACTAGCATGCAAACCCCCCCCCCCAAAAAAAAAAAACGGCCGATCTGTCCTTTGATTCTCGGATGGTGTGTACAGGCTAGAAGTGTAAAAGTGAAAGGATCATCGCTACTCCTGACCAGCCCAGGTGAATAAATAAGGAGCGGCCTCAGCTTGCATGTCTGGTCAGGAGTTGCGGTGATCATTTCCTCTTTACACCTACTAGCCCCCTGGAAGTAGTAGTGAGGTTATATAACCTTTTGCAGGGACTCCGTTTCTTCAACAGTTTGTGATCTGTCTCTTCAATTATTGCAATGCAGTATACAGTATTAGTTACAGGACAGTGGGAACATCTAGAATTATAAAGTGGGTATGTTGCACACAAAAACAACATGTTCAGAATTTACATTTTTTTTTTAAGAGGTCAGTCAAAACAATGACGTTTTTGACATCTTTGTGTGAGGGACACAAATATGCAAATAAAGGCTTAGCGAATGCCAACAGAGCCCACCTGGAGACTTCTATGCTAGTAAGAAAATATATTGTAGCATAGGGTCTTTAATAAGCCTGTAAGCTGTCCGAAAAATCCCATTCATGCCATCACTTTATTCACAAGGTAGTACAGGACATTACAAAGTCTTGTCATTTCCAATATGCCTTGCATTAACTACCCATAGATTTCCAACATTTTAGTTTTGGGTAAATCACCTTTTAAATGGGTAAAGAAAAAGATAATACACTTCTGAACACAATGTTCATAAATGACTATTTGTTAAATACATATTCTTTTGAGTTTAAAGGCCCAGGTACATAAAACGGTATTTTTTTCAGAAGCCTGGATTCACACATGTGCAATGCGAGAACCCGTGTAATTCCAGTGCGGGTTACCACATCGCATGTCACCTGCTGGCGGTTCACACAGCCCCATTGTCAATAGAAAGTTAATGACACCCCCAGATCTGTTTGCATATTGCAGTGCGAACTTTCAAATGCAGAAATCAGAGCGTATAGGTGTAAACACCTTTTTGGTGCAAATCCCATGCGATGTCCAACATCGCACAAGTGTGAACCTTTGAAGTTCTTTACATAATTATACATAATATGGTAGCAAGTAAGCAGTAAAGCTGGGTACACATGGGCTGAATGTCAGGAGACAACAGGCAATTCAAAAAAAAGAAAAAACGTCCGACATTCAGCCTGTGTGTAGGTCAGTCTGTCCGACAGAAGCCAGCCGGCTTCTGTCGGACATGCATGCTGGAAAACCAGCATCCAACCGACCCCAATCAGCGCTCTCAGCCAATAGCAGAGAGTGCTGATCAAAGTGTCGCCCTGTCCGAACACAACAGCTCACTGAACTCACTTTGCATGGTTAGTACAGCGGCACTGACCAGAGCTGCAGTTTTTTTTCGTTCAACACGCGGGGTCGAAAAAAAAAAAAAAAAAAGAAAAATGTATATTGTGCACCAGGCTTAAAACACAAACATTATTGTACCACAAATTAGCATAGCACTATTTGTTTATTTTATAACAAAAAGATGGGGGGGGGGGGTTGGAGAGGAGACATAATAGGCTTACCTGGGCTATGGATGCTTGTGGATTTCCAAGGAGATTTTTAAAAGTTCTTTTTGAAACCCACTTCAACTGGTGGAAGAATGAAGTGTTATAAGTGATCTGTCTGTTAAAGAAATTGGTCTTCACTTTTTCACCGATAGACATTTTCTCCAACTCTGCCTTGGTCTCTTTGTAAAAGCTGGAATTGCAGAACTCCGCAGATAATTTTTCCACAACTGTTTGAGAGCCACCATCATTTACTTCAGTACCTTAAAAAAAAAAAAAAACACATTTTATTTAAAAAAGGCACCTTCTTTAAGGCTGGGTTTCACACTTTAGCGAATTGGATGCAGTTTCCCCATTATTTTAGTTCAAGAGGTTTTAGGGCGAATGAAACCTCTAAACCCGAAAACCGTGCTAGTTACATTTCCTCCTTCATGGTCCCCCTCCATGACTTTACCAATAATAACAACACAACCATTGGTCCCTCCACACATGCCAGGGTGTTTGGTGTAATCCTTAACCCTGACCTCTCCTTCAGCCCCCACATCCTGTCACTTGATAAATCCTGGATAAAGCGGAGGTTCACCCAAATAACAACACTGTACTAAACACATCAATGTACAATCTAGATACACAATAGCCCTAAGATTTTTTTTTTTTTACACATTTAATTACTTTAATAATTTATACTTAGTAGGCATCTCCCCGGCGCGGCAGTGTTTTCTGGGAGTTCAGCGCAGTGTGTACTGGGAGCACAGTGTTGTGCTTCACAAGATACAACGCAAACGCCATCCTTCGAAATCCCGCGAGATTGTCCAGTAAGAAGCACCGCGTGATGCCGGTCACGTGATGGGGTCGTTGCTGAGATAGCCGCTTCCAGGAAATGATTGCTTGTGGGCTTCAGAATGCCCACAAGCAAAATGGAAACTCCCTGAAACTTATTTTATAACTACTTATTTGCCACGAAAACGGACAGCGGATGTTTACAGAGACCTAACAAGTGAATGTACCATAGTATACTGAAACCCCATTGAAGGCTTAAAAAATAAAAATAAAAAGATCGGCCGCGGAACCCCCGCTTTAAGCAGGCTATCCCCCCCCCCCCCTTCAGTCTATTATGAATTCTGCTGCTAGACTAATACACCTCACCAACCGATCCGTGACTGCTGTTCCTCTCTGCCAATCCATTCACTGGCTTCCCCTACCCCACCGTGTAAAATTCAAAATGCTAACCATAACATACAAGACCATTCACAACATCACCCCCATCTACCTCACCAACCTCATCTGCAGATATCGCCCAAATCGTCCCCTCTGCTCCTCCCAGGACCTCCTGCTCTCTAGCTCCCTTGTTACCTCCTCCCATGCTCCCCTTCAGGACTTCTGCAGAGCTTCTCCCATCCTCTGGAACTCCCTGTCCCAGTATGTCTGATTAGCCCCTACCCTGTCCACCTTTAGGAGATCCCTGAAAACTCATTTATTCATGGAAGCCTATCCCACACCCACCTAACAACTGTCCCCGAGCCACCCCCATCAAATCATTCTCTGCAGCCATTACCTTTTGTACCACCACCCCCCTCCCTTTAGAATGTAAGCTCTTCGAGCAGGATCCTAATTGAGTTGTCCCCCCCCCTATACATTGTAAAGCGCTACGTAAACTGTTGGCGCTATATAAATCATGTATAATAAAAATAATAAGATCCCCTTTTCCCTATGTTAAAGCTGAACCCAGATATAAACTGCTTCCCAGTTACTGTGTCCGCCTCCACTGTATACAGCAAGAAATACAGACCTTAGATCATCAGCATGGCTCTTCCAGTTTAATGTTCATTCGCTTTGGCTCCTCCTGTCTATGTGCAGGAGCTGGCTTTAGTGAGGTCTGAGGTGTGCACTGTGCAGGCAGTCAGCGGGGAGACATGTCGGCTGCCACGTGTGGGACCACTGGTACCCCGCAAGTGCTGGCACACCCCATTAGGCAAGCAACAGGAGCTCAGCGCCTGAATTGGTTCTGGCACTGGGCTCTGGGAATTAGCACAGAGTGCATAAGCCAGTTTATTCTGGGGGAGGGAACCAGGATCACAAGCTCCTGTCCCAGCGGATCACCAGGGCTTGGTCGCAAGTGCGACCTTTGCGATCCTGGCAGTTCCGCCACTGTGCAAAAGTTTTAGGCAGGTGTAGAAAAAATTCTCTAAATTAAGAATGCTTTCAGAAATAGTGTTAATCGCTAATTTTTATCAATTTACAAAATGAAATGTAAATGAACAGAAGATAAATTCAAATCAAATTCAATATTTGGTGTGGCCACCCTATATCTTCAAATTAGGATCAATTCTTGGCAGGTAGGTTTTTCAAAACATCTTGGAGAACTAATCACAGATCTTCTGTGGATGTAGGCTGTCTCAATCCTTTTGTCTCTTCATATCATCCCAGACAGACTTGATGATGTTGAGATCAGTGCTCTGTGGGAGCCAAACCATCATTTCCAGGACTCCTTGTTCTTCTTTACGATGAAGAGATGGTTTTAAAATGACACTGGCTGCATGTTTGGGGTCATTGTTCTGTTGCAGAGTAAATTTGGGGCCAGTCAAACGCCTCACTGATGGTATGGCATGATGAATAAGTATCTGCCTGTATCTCTCAGCATTGAGGACACTATTGATCCTGACCAAATCTTTAACTCCATTTGCATAAATGAAGCCTCAAACTTGCAAGGAACCACCACCATGCCTCACTGTTGCCTGCAGACACTCAGTATTGTACCGCTCTCCAGCCCTTCGTGAACAAACTGTACTGAAGAGTCATAATTTGAAATATTTGGCTGTATCAAAAGGCAGTCTGTTCGCAAAGTATTTGAGAGTGGTACAATAATAAGTGTTTGCACGCAACAGTAAAGTATGGTGGAGGCTCCTTTCAAGTTTGGGGGTGCATTTCTGCAAATGGAGTTGGAGATCTGGTCTGGATCAACGGTGTCCTCAATTCTGCGAAATACTGGCAGATAAATGTATTTAAAATCGATGTACAACCCTGAAAATAGGGAGCAAATTGTGTATGCGTTAGGGTTGTCCCGATACCGATACTTGTATCGGTATTGGGACCGATACTGAGCATTTGCGCGAGTACTTGTACTCATGCAAATGCTCCCGATGCTTCACGATACTTTTTTTTTTCAGAGAGCGGGTGGTGAGGAGGCCGACAGCGGGTGGAGAGGGGGCGGAGAGCAGTCCTCGGGTATGTCACTAATGGAGAAGAGCTGCTTCTGCCGTCTAGTCCCCAAAGAGAAAGCCAAGCCCCCCCCCCCCGCCGCCGTCTAGTTGATCAGCGCAGGGAACATTACAGCTTTCATTTGAATAGCTGTGTGTTCCCTGCGGCAGGGGGGAGGGGGGGGGGGCTTGGCTTTCTCTTTGGGGACAAGGCTGCATTTGGGGACACTTGGCTGCATTTGGGCACACTTGGACACATTTAAAAAAAAGTATCGGTAATCAGTATCAGATATGGGAACATATCAGGCTGCAATAATAGGAACCGGTGAGGCTGCACATGGGCACAGATCAGGCTGCATTGATGGGCAATGGTGAGGCTGCATTAATAGGCACTGGTGAGGCTATAGACACTCTTATTTTGCTTCAAAGTTCAAAATGTAATTTTTTTCCCCTGAAACTTCCCTCAGAAAATTAAGGTTCGTGTTATACACCTGTGCGCGTTATACGCCGATAAATACTGTACTTATCCATCATGACAAAATTTCTATGCAAAACAATTCACCGCTTTGAGATTCAAAAATCTGGCATAATCATACCACCAGGGAGGTTAAAAGGCAAAAAAGGTAGTCACCAAAATATTGATATGAATTTCTCTTCTGTTCATTTACATTCCAGTTTGTTATATAGAATATAGAAATTAAAATGGCATATTAAAAGACATGTAAAGCAGGGTGTGGACTATATTCAAGATCCACCTATTCATTGAGGGTCCTCTCCCTCATCTAATTGGCTGCAAAAAAATGTCAAAACACACCCATGCTGGAAAAAAATAAAATAAAAATTACCCTACTTATCTTCTCACGGCCTCTTTAACACAGGGGGTTGATGTCACCATTCCAAGATTCCAAAGAATAAAAATGTGCCCAAAGTTCACAATATGATGCACAGTGGTTTATTTTACCGACATGTGGGCTACTTGGCATTTCTTGCGATCTCGCCAAAAGCATGGGGACATCACCTTTACCTAAGCACCACGGCAGGGGGTACATTAACTAACTTATGCTTGCTGCAAATGAGTTTTGCATTCTCATACAAGTCTATTATTTTGAAAAGCCAAAACAAATCATATACAGTTTAGAAGGAGGTCAAATGCACCGGTCAATAAATTCTCGAAAGCATCTCAAACTGATACTATCAACACATGCCCAAAACCAGTCCACACAGATCCTAAAACTTAGCCACAGCTTCCTTACCTAAATCAACTTCTTCCAATTTGCTAAGAGCAACAGCTGTTGAATCTCCATTGATGATGTCCAAAAAGAAGTCAGCAGGGTTGTTATGAGATTCACATTCATAACCTAAATAAAAAGAAAAGTGCAGTACAATAACTAATTCATTTTGCACACACGACTTTAAGACTATTCAAAGCAGTCGTAAAAATACTAAAGTTCTTTGTAGTCTGTATTTTCACATAAAAGGGACTAGCGTAATGAGTGATGCAACATTTAGAGCCGGTTTACACAGGGGTGGCACGACTTTGGGGGCGACTCAGCAAGGCGATCTCAAGACGACTTGAGAGGCGACTTGCAAAATGACTTCTGTATTGAAGTCAATGCAAGTCGCCCCCAAAGACGTACAAGAACCTTTTTCTAAGTCGGAGCGACTCGCGTCGCTCCAATTAGAACGGTTCTATTGAATAGAGCGGAGGCGACTGAGTCACCTGACGAGTTGCCCCTGTGTGAACCAGCTCTTACTTGGACCTAGAAAAGGCGATGAGTTGAACGCAATTTCTTAGCAGAAAAAGTAGATAAACTTGCCACTGGTGAAAGCTCTACAGCCTACACCATCATAGGCCGAATGTAGCATATAACTGAACCCATGCTCACGTTTAGTAGGGAGCTGCATTAAAGCTCAGATTAAGGCAAAGTTTTTTTTCTAGTTTTTGATAGGCCTGTGAAGGATTAGTACCCGTGTTGAAAGTTAAACGCTGTCTGCTTCCCCTTCTGGAGAGATTTCACCTCACTTCCTATCTAATTGATTAATTTCAGGAGATGAAAGTTACTCAAATAGGGGCACAGACAGCAATAAAAACGTAAGAAGGATCTTAATCTCCCCTACTCAAAAAAAAAATAAAAAATGTTTTTATTGATGTCCATTTCTATAGTGGGGAGATTTCCTTTCATTTTCTGTTCTGTCTGACACCAATCAAAGACACAGTAAAGTTGACCATACCTGGTTTGAATTTCAGCCAATGCCTGGTAAATTGCACCACAATTCAAGCTGTGGCCCGGCAAACACCAGCTGGCTCAATTTAATAATCACATTGGGCTGGGTGGAAAAATTAATCCAAACAGTGACTACCTCCTATCAGACGCAGTCAGTGTTTGGATATTCATGCAGCCATAGGTGCTGCTGCAGCTGTTTGAATACAATAGCGAGCAGTGGAGATTTCTCCATCTACGCAGTTTAGCACGGATGGTGGAATCGATTCACTGTCGCTCGTTCAAGCTGCAGGCTGAACATAATAAATCTAGCCATGTATGGCTATGAGGAAAAAAAATGGGAGTAGAGAGAGGAACAGTAAGTTAACAGAAACTTGAATCCTTTTCCTCCACTTCAAACCAAACCTAAAAAAAAAAAAAAAAAAAAAAGTTCCGGCTGGAGTTGTGCTTCAACATGTCAATCACCCGAGCAAATTGGAAAGTACATACTTTTCTGTTGTGCATTATATTACTTAAAAGCATTTTACCTCTCCGGCAGCTGTTTTAGACCACAGTAGGGGGCAATGTGGTGCGCTTTTCAGAGCATCACAAACAGCTCCCTTTTTTTGTATAAACTTTATTTGAAGTGTACAAAAGTATACTTCATTGATGTCGCTGTACAGCAGCATGATAGGCTGTGCTGCACTGCTTTACAGTGCCATGCGATTCTGTACAGCAATCTGTGATAAAATGCTGCGGATTGTCCACTTGCCATGTCACCTGGCCATGTCACCTGGCCATGTCACCTGCCACAAGTTGTGGATTGTCCACAATGCAAGCAATTACATTTTTTTTATGTTTTTTTTTTGTTATGGTTTTTCATCATTTGCCATCATTTTTTAAATTTCTGTAAAAAAATAGGTCACCTTTAAAAACGCCTATAAACGAAATCGCAGCAAAACGCTGGTACCGCGTTTTGCGTCTGAAACGCAAAAACGTTTGCATCTGAACCAATTTTTTTCGCTTCTGAAAAAACAAGCATAAACGCAACTGCCGAAAAATGCAGAAAAACGTGACTGTGTGCATGGACACATAGGATAACATTGAATGTGTTCAGTTGAAAAAGCTGTCCAAATGCCTCTGAACACGCGTTTACCAGCGTCTCGTGTGCATGGGGCCTTAGGACTAAATCACTTTGTGTTTAAACAATAAAAGCCAATGATCTACCATCCGTGCCCCTACCCTCATTAAAAGGCCAAATATGAATGAAACACATCTAAAATCAATCCATGAAGTACCATCTAAGCCTCTTACCCAGCTCTCCAAAGTACTCCAGTGCATGCTGAGCAGGCCCATGATACAATGCTCTTCCTGCAGCCAGTAGAGTGAGGCTATCAAACAGTCTGAAGATGGAATAACGAGGCTGGTGTATAGAAAATATGATAGTCTTGCCTTGCTTTGACATCCTAACAAATAAAAAGACAAAAACACTAAAATGCTACTCAAGAAAAAAGACATAGAATTAAATATAGCAAAATATATATTTTTTTTAAATGCTACGTATCAACATGCAGGTTGTTAAGGAGCATAAAAGCCGCTCAAAGCCTGTTATTTTAATTGTTATAAGGAAAAATTGTGAACATATTCCATTAGGCGCACTGCAACTGATCAGCCATTTCAGGTAGGCTTCTATGCAACTGTGAATCACCAATACAGTTTTATTTTTATTTTCTTAGGCACAATGCAGTGATGACCTAAGACACGTCTGTTTTAGGTTGTTGCCATTTGTGCAGGTTTACAGTAAATGTTAATTTTATGATAAAACATTGCATCTCAATAAAATTGTCAGCAATATAAAATAACGGTTCAAAAATATCTGAAAAAAAAAAAATTAAACCCATTCTTGTGCCCAGGCAAAAATAATAATCTGATGAGCATTAAAGAACAGGAACACGTGCCATGTAAAATGCCAGGACTGCAGTGGTAGAATAGGTGAAACTACAGAGTCAGCTTGCATTGGGACAGATAATATAGACAGAAGTAGCAATCAGATCAGTTTTATGGCTCCTTTACCTTTTTAGCAGCATCAGAACAGCATTGGCAGTGCTGGCATCCAAACCAGTGGTTGGCTCATCCAAGAATAACACCCCCGGGTCAGTAATGAGCTCCATACCAATATTTGTTCTCTTCCTCTCTCCTCCAGACACACCACGGATGAGCTGAGTGCCAACCTAAATACCAAGTACAAGATAAGGATTGTCATTTTACATGCAAGAGAAGAAAACAGCATTCCCGTAGACATAGATACTATAGCTTCAATCCACACTACCTTTGCATCAGCCACTTTTGTTAGTCCGAGTTCCTTGATGATCTGATTGATACGTTCATCTTTCTCCTTTTGTCTTAGTGATCTGGGTAATCTCAAAGCTGCAGAAAATTGAAGGTTCTCTCTAACAGTCAATGTACCCATCACAACATCATCCTAAAACATAATGAGACATATGAGACAACATGCAGAGACTAAATAGAAAATATCTCCAAAAATATTTTAATCAAGGTCTATAGCAAGCCACAATTAAAAGGGGTTGTAAATGTTCATTTTTATTTTCTAAATAGGTTCCTTTAAGCAAGTGCATAGTTGGTTCACTTACCTTTTCCTTCGATTTCCCTTCTAAATGTTTTTTTTGTTTGTCTGAATTTCTCACTTCCTGTTTCTCCTCAGTGAGGTCGCCCCCATCATCCGGCTGGTGGTTAGACAGCGTGCTCGCCCCCTCCCTTGGGACTACATCCCTGCGGGCAGAACACAGCATCTCCCCGCAGGGATGTAGTCCCAAGGGAGGGGGCGAGCACGCTTACTAACCCCCTCCCAGAACGGCTCGGATGATGGGGGCAAGCTTACTGAGGAAAAAACAGAAAGTGAGAAATTCAGACAAACAAAAAAAACATTTAGAAGGGAAATCGAAGGAAAAGGTTAGTGAACCAACAATGCACTAGCTTAAAGGAAACCATTTAGAAAATAAAAAAACAAACCTTTACAACCACTTTAAAGAGTGCTACAGTATGTCCAAATTCCACTAGATCTACCTAATTAACTAGAATGTCTAAAATCTAAGAACTAAGCTTAAAGTTGTTGTAAAGTCGGAAGTTTTTTTTTTTTTTTTTTAATCTTAATGCATTCTATGCATTAAGATAAAAAAAAACTTTTGTGTGCAACAGCACCCCCTGAGGCCTTGTACTCACGGCAGGACATGTCAGATGAAAACGGTCTGCAGACCGTTTCCATCGGACATGTCTGGCCGGGGACTGCTCGGGGACTTCTGTTCGATGGCTATACACACCATCGAACAGAAGCCCGCGCGTAAACATTACGCGGGGCGTGTCCGCGGTGTCGCCGCGTCGATGACGCGGTGTCGCCGCGACAATGACGCGGCGACGTGGGCGGGCCGCCTTAAAAATGCTTCCACGCATGCGTCGAAGTCATTCGACGCATGCGAGGGATGCGGGCGGCAGGACATGTACGGTAGGTCTGTACAGACGACCGTACATGTCCGGGCGGACAGGTTTCCAGCGGACTGTTTTAAAACAAGTCCGGGAAACAGTTGTCCGCTGGAAACCTGTCCGATCCGTCCCAAAATGGTCCGCTCGGGCCAACACACGGCCAAACATGTCTGCTGAAACTGGTCTGCGGACCAGTTTCAGCAGACATGTTTGGTCGTGAGTACGGGGCCTAATACTTACCTGAGCCAATCAGGAGTAGCTCGGCTTGGGTGCTCCCATAGCAAGCTGCTTTCTGTGGGGGCACTCAACAGGAGGGAGTGGCTAGGAGAGGCAAAGAGGGACCCGAGATAACACGTTTGTTATTTTTATAGAAAAAGAAAAACACTTTACAAACACTTTAAGGCTCTTGTACTGGGGCTGCCCCTGCACTACACAAGTTTAATGCACACTTGAGGTCCGGGGGGTGAAAAGCCGCTTTAGGCCTCTTGCACACGGTAGTGATATCGGGGAACAGGAGAAAGTGCAGAAAAGGGCAATCAAACTGATAAGAGGCATGCAGGAGCTCAGCTATGAGGAAAGATTAGATTAGAGGAACTGAATTTATTCACTCTTGAGAAGGAGAATAAGGGGGGATATGATCAACATGTACAAATACATAAGGGGTCCATATCAGGCCCGGACTGGGACAAAAAATAGGCCCGGGCATTTTAGACTAAGCAGCCCGGGGGGGGGGGGGTGGGGGCACGCGGCGGGGGTTAATGATGGAATGCCCGCACAGAGAGAGAGACTGCTCCACATTTGTGGCACAGAGAGAGAAATCACTCCACATTGCTGGAACAGAGAGAAATCGTTCGACATTTCCCGTTGTTGTACTGAAGTCAGTTGATAGATCGGAGTCTGTATAACCAGTCTGCACATTGATAGATTGAAATTCTGCCAGTTCAGCAGAAATTTCAATCTATTTATGATGGCCTAAGTCCACCAGTCTCTGAATTTAATAATATCCTCAAATCTTCTGAAAGGGGTTCTCAACTTAGGTTTAGAAATTCACTTTGAACTCCACCTTATTTCCAGAACTCTTATTATGTATTAGATGTGCAAAGAATAAGGTGAGAGAACATCTAATACCTATAAAGAGTAATGAAAATAAGGTGGAGTACAAAGTGAAATATCTGGAGGGACTGGCTGAGGTTAAAACAGGCAGGGAGGAAATTAGGCATCACCTCCTTACTGTCTGTCAAATGCCTCTGAAAAGTGACATGAGAATTGATAACTTTTCAGTGGAGTATCTGTGAGTGCAAGCCTTTTGGCTCACACTGGTGCTCAACATTTTTTTGGGGGGAAGCAATCAAACTGAACAAAAACATCAAATGCAGCCACTGTGCCCCATTATATGCAGCCACGGTGCCCCCATCAAATGCAGCCACTGTGCCCCATCAAATGCAGCCACTGTGCCCCATCAAATGCAGCCACTGTGCCCCATCAAATGCAGCCACTGTGCCCCATCAAATGCAGCCATTGTGCCCCATCAAATGCAGCCATTGTGCCCCATCAAATGCAGCCACTGTGCCCCATCAAATGCAGCCACTGTGCCCCATCAAATGCAGCCACTGTGCCCCATCAAATGCAGCCACTGTGCCCCATCAAATGCAGCCACTGTGCCCCATCAAATGCAGCCACTGTGCCCCATCAAATGCAGCCACTGTGCCCCATCAAATGCAGCCACTGTGCCCCATCAAATGCAGCCACTGTGCCCCATCAAATGCAGCCACTGTGTCCCATCAAATGCAGCCACTGTGCCCCATCAAATGCAGCCACTTTGTCCCATCAAATGCAGGCCAGCAGGCCATTTGGGCATTTTTTTCAACTGCCCCTGAACACATTTAATGTTATCCTATGTGTCCATGCACACATTCGTTTTTTTTGCGTTTTAAAGCAGTTGGGTTTAATCTTGTTTTTTCAGAAGCAAAATTTTGGGTTCAGACGCAAAAGTTTTCGCGTTTCAGACGCAAATCGCGGCAAAACGCTGCTAAATGCGGCAAAAAGTGGTACCGGCGTTTTTCCGCGATTTCGTTTATAGGCGTTTTTAAAGGTGACCTATTTTTTTACATTAGAAATCTCAAAAATGATGGCAAATTATGAAAAACCATAAAAAAAAACATAAAAAAATGTAATTGCTTGCATTGCATTGTGGACAATCCACAACTTGTGGCAGGTGACATGGCCAGGTGATTTGGCAAGTGGATAATCCACTTGTGGCAGGTGACGTGACAAGTGGACAATCCACAACTTGTGGCAGGTGTCGTGGTCAGGTGACGTGGCAAGTGGACAATCCACAACTTGTGGCAGGTGACATGGCCAGTTGACGTGGCAGGAGACGTGGCCAGGTGATGTGGCAGGTGACGTGGCAGGTGACGTGGCCAGGTGACATGGCAAGTGGACAATCCACAACTTGTGGCAGGTGACATGGCCAGGTGATTTGGCAAGTGGATAATCCACTTGTGGCAGGTGACGTGACAAGTGGACAATCCACAACTTGTGGCAGGTGACATGGCCAGGTGACGCGGCCAGTGGACAATCCACAACTTGTGGCAGGTGACATGGCCAGGTGATTTGGCAAGTGGATAATCCACTTGTGGCAGGTGACGTGACAAGTGGACAATCCACAACTTGTGGCAGGTGACATGGCCAGGTGACGCGGCCAGTGGACAATCCACAACTTGTGGCAGGTGGCGTGGCCAGGTGACATGGCAGATGACGTGGCAAGTGGACAATCCACAACTTGTGGCAGGTGACGTGGCCAGTTGACGTGGCAGGTGACGTGGCCAGTGGACATTCCACAACTTGTGGCAGGTGACGTGGCCAGGTGACGTGGCAGGTGACGTGGCCAGGTGACATGGCAAGTGGACAATCCACAACTTGTGGCAGGTGACGTGGCCAGGTGACATGGCAGATGACGTGGCAAGTGGACAATACACAACTTGAGGCAGGTGACGTGGCAAGTGGACAATCCACAACTTGTGGCAGGTGACGTGGCCAGTTGACGTGGCAGGTGACGTGGCCAGTGGACATTCCACAACTTGTGGCAGGTGATGTGGCCAGGTGATGTGGCAGGTGACGTGGCCAGGTGATGTGGCAGGTGACGTGGCCAGGTGACGTGGCAGGTGACGTGGCCAGGTGACGTGGCAGGTGACGTGGCCAGGTGACATGGCCAGTGGACAATCCACAACTTGTGGCTGGTGACGTGGCCAGGTGACGTGGCCAGTGGACAATCCACAACTTGTGGCAGGTGGCGTGGCCAGGTGACATCGCAGATGACATGGCAAGTGGACAATACACAACTTCAAGCAGGTGACGTGGCAAGTGGACAATCCACAACTTGTGGTAAGTGACGTGGCCAGGTGACGTGGCAGGTGACGTGGCCAGGTGACATGGCAAGTGGACAATCCACAACTTGTGGCAGGTGACATGGCCAGGTGACGCGGCCAGTGGACAATCCACAACTTGTGGCAGGTGGCGTGGCCAGGTGACATGGCAGATGACGTGGCAAGTGGACAATACACAACTTGAGGCAGGTGACGTGGCAAGTGGACAATCCACAACTTGTGGCAGGTGACGTGGCCAGTTGACGTGGCAGGTGACGTGGCCAGTGGACATTCCACAACTTGTGGCAGGTGACGTGGCCAGGTGACGTGGCAGGTGACGTGGCCAGTGGACATTCCACAACTTGTGGCAGGTGACGTGGCCAGGTGACGTGGCAGGTGACGTGGCCAGGTGACATGGCAAGTGGACAATCCACAACTTGTGGCAGGTGACGTGGCCAGGTGACATGGCAGATGATGTGGCAAGTGGACAATACACAACTTGAGGCAGGTGACGTGGCAAGTGGACAATCCACAACTTGTGGCAGGTGACGTGGCCAGTTGACGTGGCAGGTGACGTGGCCAGTGGACATTCCACAACTTGTGGCAGGTGACGTGGCCAGGTGATGTGGCAGGTGACGTGGCCAGGTGACGTGGCAGGTGAAGTGGCCAGGTGACATGGCCAGTGGACAATCCACAACTTGTGGCTGGTGACGTGGCCAGGTGACGTGGCCAGTGGACAATCCACAACTTGTGGCAGGTGGCGTGGCCAGGTGACATCGCAGATGACATGGCAAGTGGACAATACACAACTTCAAGCAGGTGACGTGGCAAGTGGACAATCCACAACTTGTGGTAAGTGACGTGGCCAGGTGATGTGGCAGGTGACGTTGCCAGGTCACGTGGCCAGTGGACAATCCACAACTTGTGGCAATTGAGGTGGCCAGTTGATGTGGCAGGTGACGTGGCCAGTGGACAATCCACAACTTGTGGCAGGTGACGTGGCCAGGTAACGTGGCAGGTGATGTGGCCAGGTGACGTGGCAGGTGACGTGGCCAGGTGACATGGCAAGTGGACAATCCACAACTTGTGGCAGGTAACGTGGCCAGGTGACGTGGCCAGTGGACAATCCACAACTTGTGGCAGGTGACGTGGCCAGGTGATTTGGCAAGTGCATAATCCACTTGTGGCAGGTGACATGGCAAGTGGACAATCCACAACTTGTGGCAGGTGACGTGGCCAGGTGACATGGCAGGTGACGTGGCCAGTGGACAATCCACAACTTGTGGCAGGTGGCGCACTCGGCCAGCTCAGTGGTCTTTTTGCAGGACATTAGAGCAGCCCAGGGGGCAAATGCATTCTTGCAACCCAGCCCAGTCCGCCCCAAGGGCCTTGGTACACCTCTGGGTAGAAGTGACATGCGGGCCACCGAGGGCCGTTCGCGGGCCGCCGAGGGCCGTTCGCGGGCCGCGATCGGCCCGCGGGCCGCCAAGGGCCATTAGCGGACCGCCAAGGGCCATTAGCGGGCCGCTACCGGCCCGCGGGCCGCCGCGGCCATATGCCCGGTATGCCCTATGGCCAGTCCGGGCCTGGTCCATATAGTGAACTTGGTGTTGAGTTATTCACTTTACGGTCAACACAAAGGACAAGGGGGCACTCTTTACATCAGGAGGAAAAGAGATTTCATCTCCAAATACAGAAAGGTTTCTTCACAGAAAGGCTGCATTCACACCTGAACGCGGCGTATTGTCCCGCGATTTGCAGCGACAAAACGTGTCGTTTTTTAGCCTAAAATACGCCGGAGGGGTGATTAAACATTGTCGGCTATGCCGAACGCCGAAGCTGCCTGAAAAAAAGGGTCCGGGACTTGTTTTGAGCTTCAGGCGTACAGCGTTTCGGTGTTCGGCGTGGCGATGTGAACCATCTCCATAGCCGACAATGTTAAATCACCCCTCCAGCGTATTTCAGGCTGCAATAGCATCGTGCGTCGGGCGTAAAAACGCCTAGGTGTGAATGGGGCCTAAGAGCTATGAAAGTGTGGAATAGACTCCCTCCAGAGGTGGTTCTGGCCAACTCAGTAGATTGTTTTAAGAAAGGCCTGGATACTTTCCTAAATGTACATAATATAACTGGGTACTAACATTTATAGGTAAAGTTGATCCAGGAAAAATCGATTGCCCCTCGAGGGATCAGGAAGGATTTTTTTTCCCTGCTGTAGAAAATTGGATCATGCTCTGCTGGGGTTTTTTGCCTTCCTCTGGGATCAACTATGGGTATAGAATTGGGTATATGGATTGTACGATATTTTTTATGGTTGGACTTGTGTCTTTTTTCAACCTGACTAACTATGTAAGTGATGTTTGAAAACGTCAACCTATGACGAAACGCGTCTGAAACGTGCGCTCAGTGACGCTACTGCGCTCATTTTGAATGAGGAAGGGCTCCTCGTTGCCGCCCGGCACCAATTTTAAATGCTTTTATGATTCTGCTTAATTGTAAGTACAATCTTTTTTACTGAAATAAATACCCCTAAACGGTATCACGCTATGGCCTGTTTTCTGTTCTGGTGACCCACGGAACTTCCGAGTGAAGGGGCAGCTGTTTTTTTCCTGTGGAGGATTGAGGATTCCCCTGGCAGCTGGTTCTTTCCCGTGGTGGATTGGATCTGGATTCCCCTGGACCCGGGGCTATCACTGTGCGGTTAAATCTGCTTAAGGCTATTCCCTCTTATCGATCTGGTAAGAGGCTGTCTATGTGGTGGCGGTTTCACTGATGATTTTGTCCTGCACTGCGGTGTTTGTCAGTCTCCAGCTGAATACCATTTATGGCTACATTTATTGCTTCATTATCACTGGGACATTTTTTAGGACTGTTTCACTCTGATCAATTTATTTACTTTGGCATCACAGCTGGTTATATTGAGTTGGCGCAGGTTTTTTATTTTTTCTATATGTTTGAGCATTTGCTTTTTTGGATGCAATTTCAGATGTGTGTGTTGTATGCCTGTATTCATGTGCACAATACATTCCTAGGGGAAATTCATTATTATTCATGCTCATATGCACGTATTTGTGCATACCGGCACAAAATTCTGACCGGGAACGCAAGTTTTTCTATTTTTTTTTTTTTACCTCAAGAATATGCAGCACTTGTTTACACACCTGTGTGTACAGGCACAATGTACAAAAAAAAAAAAAAAAAAAAGAGTCTGTACTGTCCAATCCAGTTAAAATCTCTGGCTTAACAACCCAATCCTCCACTTCCCCGGCAGTTGGCGCTTTCCTCTTCCGCTCTAGCAGTGGACTTTCCACCAGCGTCTTCATGTCCAATACAGGCTTTGGGCTCTGCATTGAACTTGATGACATCAGAGAACCTGTGACCGCCAGAGCATAGGGGAGAAGAGGCTGCAGGGACTGGTATTACAGCATGGAGGTAGTTTGGGGGCGAGGAGGTTTGGGTAAGTGCTTTTTTCAGCCCCCCCTAAACCTAAACGAGCAGTTAACCCTTGCTGTGTGGAGGGAAGTCCCACTGCAAAGGAGACTTTTGGGTGAGTTCATCTTTAAGGGTGACAAACAAGTACTTCCACAAAATGAATACACTTTACATATGATAATGTGAACAACACAAAACAGGACCATGGACTTTCCTGGAAGCCCTCTGCATACAGCGTGCTGGAAACGCACAATGAGCACTCACACTGAGTGTAAAAAGGTTTCAAAGCAACCTCAAAAGCTGGGCAAAAGTTAGGCACAGAAAACATTCAAATTCTGCCTCCAAAAAAATCAGTGCACCAAGCATATAGTATACTCAGCACAGGGATGGTTTTTAAGAAACTGAACAGTGAAAAGCAGATGAGCCCCAGCAACCAGATTTTTCTTTCATCATTTAAATGTTGTTTGACTAAAGGAACGTGTTGTGACTGCTTATGAATCAATGCAGACAAAGCTTTACTCTTTGCCTTAATAAACAGGGGATATTGACTTTTGTATTCTGAAGTAATCCTTGTTTCCCCCCCAATTATATTTTTTTTACAATCAGGTCTTAACACTACAACGTTACAGCTACAAAAGCACAGAAAACAGAACTATGAGCCCAAGATCTATAAAATAGAGAGGTCACATCATAAAAGCGCAGCATTTGACACGGTAGACCACAAATTACTACTGACTCGGCTAGCTGAAGTAGCCAGAGTCGCAGAAGGTGATTTATCTTGGTTCTCCTCCTTCTTGAAAAACCGATCACAAATAGTGAAACTTGGTCCTTTCACTTCTGGAAAACGCACGGTGTCATGCGGAGTCCCTCAGGGATCCCCTTTTAAAGAGAGGGCGGAGATAGATATTGAACAGAACAGGTTTCTGTTCAATATCTATCTCCGCCCTCTCTTTGAAAACATCAGTAACCAGAAGTTACTGTACCACTCTTATGCAGATGACACACAACTTTATTTTCGCATCTGTAATAAAAAGGATCATCATCTCGGACTCGAGAAATGCCTTACCCTGATAGAAAATTTGATGACCTAGAGTTACCTTAAAAACTCAACGGTTCGAAAACAGAACTTCTCCTGTTGGAAGCCAAGCGAAAGAATCAACCCGCAACAACTTGGACACCCCCGCCCATTCTGGGTAAAACTATCACCCCTAGCACCAAAGTTAAAAGTCTTGGAGTCATTTTTGACACCTACATGACAATGGAGGCACAAATAGGGTCAGTAGTCAGCGTATTGCACCATCTGCTGCGCCTACTATGCAGACTCATTCCCTTTATCCCAAAAGAAGACATAGCAGTCGTGGTGGGAACAATTATTAACTCCAGACTGGACTATGCAAATGCCCTCTATCTCGGACTCCCCAAATACCAAATCACTCATCTGCAAGTCGTTTAAAATACGGCCGCTAGACTTGTGACTGGGAAAAAAACATGGGAATCAATCTCACCTTCACTGAGATCCCTTCATTGGTTGCCAGTAAAAGACAGAATCACTTTCAAGGCACTCTGTCTAACACATAAGTGTGTTCAAGGAAATGCCCCCCCAATATCTATGCGAAAAACTAAAAGCTCACAACTCCAATCGCGTTCTGCGATCCACCAACCAAAATCTACTCCAGATACCCAAAGCCAGATACAAGTCCAAAGGAGAATGGAGATTTGCAGTCCAAGGTCCCAGATTATGTAACGCTCTACCAACCAGCATCCGGCTGGAGGTAAACCACTTGGTCTTCAGGAGAAAGATCAAAACCCATCTCTTTTGAGGGCCCAGGGAATGGATACCAAGCGCCCAGAGGCGATTCAGTTCGTAGGTGTTGCGCTATATAAGTTTCTCACTCACTCACTCAAAAGGTCCATAAGGGGGTATCAAGTACTCTCTGCAGTATACTTTTTTGTGGAACTATTGTGATGTAGTAATGTAAAGACAAAACTAACTTACCTGCACAACATAACCAGATAAGCACTTGAAGTTGGGCGGCTGTGGCTTCCCGTCTATTAGAACTTCACCAGAAAGACCATGTGGATCTTTTCGAGCAGCAAGTACATCCAATAGCCTGCAAGTACGCATGGAATAATTTAATTCAGTCAATTCAGTTTTTTCATGTTTAGCCCAACCAACACACACACACACATACACACACAATAAAATGTATAGTAATCTCTTACACTGAAAGAAAACCTGCACATCGACATACACCAGGCTTAAAAAAATGTTTTGGAGTCCATTTACATTTTTTTTTACTCCTTTTTTAAGTGTTTTTTTTTTTATATACACACACAATCAATACTTGTATTAAATAAAAATAATAATAATAATAATAATAATAATAATAATAAACTACCCTCACGGCAACGGATTCTCAAAGCACTATGGTTTAGCTAAAGAGACAACAGAGCAGTAATTATCTCTTTGCATGAAGGATTTCTCACTGAGAATTCTTAAACCCAACAGCGAGAAAAAAAAAAAAAAAGCAATGTGTGAAATTATTAACTTGCTGCTTATATAAATTACAGCACAATATAAATACAAAATCTTAGTTAACATTTTTAGATGACCATAAAAATTAAGAAAATCTGTACTAAACCATTTTTATTTTTTTTAACTTACGATGACTTGCCACTGCCTGTTGGTCCCAGAATTGCATTTAGTCCAGGTCTCATAATTCCACTAGAAGGGAAAAATAATATTTTTTTAAGTAATGGATATTTGGATTATTGAACAGATGGCATATTGAGTATATATTTATATAAAACACACACACACACACACACACACACACCATATGGAAACAGTAGTTATATTAACCTGCCTACTAGACCCTGACATTACATTTGTATTGTGGTCTTTGAGATTTACTCTCAAGCCCCATACACACTATCAGTTTTCCTGATGGTTTTCTCTTCAGGTTTACCAAAACCATCTAATATGAGGTCAAACCTTAAGCGTTTCAATTTGAATGCAATCAGGCAGGTCCTTGTACTACATGGTTTTGGTAAACCTGAAGAGAAAACCAGCAGGAAAACTGATAGTGTGTATGGGGCTTTAGTATTTGTCCTGGTGACCACTGTCACTGGGACAGAAAAGTGGGAAATCCAAAATTTTGAGCAGTCATCATAAAATCTCCCTTATTTTAAAGAAATTTCCTACATCCCGTTGTGTCTAATGAACAGGAAGTGAAGGTAATTTTTCACAGCAGGGCACCAAAATAAATCAATACAAAAAAAAAACACACCCAACAGAAGTTTTAACTATTCCAGCTCTATGAAAAAACATATTTAACATTACTGTTTTCACTGACTGTTATGCCCCGTACACACCATCACTTTATGTGATGACAAAAAACGTCATTTTCTGTGAAGTAAAAAACGACGTTTTTGAAACTTCAATTTTCAAAGACGAAGTTGCCTACACACCATCGTTTTTCTCACAATGTTCTAGCAAAGCGAGGTTACGTTCCACCACGTTTTACCATTGAAGCTTGCTTCATAAGTAGCTTCTGGGCATGCGCGGATGAAAAAACGTCGTTTTAAACGACGTTTTTGCTACACACGGTCAATTTCTGTGAAGTAAAAGTTGACGTTTTGAAAAACGACACATAAAATTGAAGCATGCTTCAATTTTTTTTGGTCGTTTTTTAGAAGACATAAAACGACGTTTTCCCCCACACACGGTCAATTAAAGTGACGTTTTTAAAAACGTCATTTTTTTCCATCACATAAAACGACCGTGTGTACGCGGCATTAGAGTACATTCACACTTGCAAATGCATCCTACACGTGATTGCCTGCAAGAACTCCAGTAAAAGTTTCTGCGATTAGCTACGATTAGACAGCCCCATTAAAAGCAATGAGAGGCCCCCACAGCTAATCGTGCTCACTCCCATGTAATCTCTCAAGCAGCAATTATATGTGAGTAAATCGGCCCTGGACACATGCAGTCTGCATCCAGAGCTGATCACTCCCATGTGATCACAGCATGAGCAATTACAGAGGTAGGACAGGTAGGGGCTGTCTGCTCGCAGCTAATCGCGGGAACCCCCGCTGGGGTTCTCAGAGGTAATCCTGTGCCCGAGGATTCGCAAGTGTGAATGCACCCTTATGAATTCCCACACATAACATTTTTAATACAGGTAGCTTTAAATACTAGATACAGTGGGACTGATTTACTAAAACTGGAGCTTTTTTCGGGAAAAAAAAATGAACGTTCGGCCGTGAGCGCAAATGATAGTGCCATCATGTAAATCATGTAATGACCGATAAAACGTTCAGTGGACATAAATAAAAAAAATTGGTTCATTTATATATATATATATATATATACACCTAGTGCAGACAGTTCGGATGGGAAACACATTAACCTTTCAATTCATCGTTCGTTTGGCAGAAAGTTTCCAAACTTGTCTTTCGTTTTTTTTTTTTCGGCTCAAAAAACGTCCCAAAGATGATCGATTTTGTGCCCATTAACTGTTCGAAAAACAAACAAACTGTCCGAATTTTGGCCGATTTTTCGTATAGTGTATGGCTAGCATAAGCCTCCCAGAACAAGATGGGCATATGAAAAATAAAATAAAATAAAAACAAAAGCAGTTTGCCTTCCTTTAATTTATTGAAAACTATCAGGACGACTCTGGATGCAAAGCTCCTTGAGGCGATTTAGTTTGCATTTGCAGCACTATACAAGTTCTCACGCACAGGTATTATGTAGATCATAGCTCTAAGAGTTTTCATAAGTGACAGTAGGTTGCGTGTCATACTGTTCCTCCTCCCTGTTATACAACTGACATACACACACAGAACTAAGGTCACAAGATGCCAAAGCAGATGACAGCGATAAGACACCTTTTACACAGTTGGCAATATTTGTTAATCTTTCATCCACTTAGGTAAACCATGCATTTTTCATGGGACTTTCTGTCAGATAGTTACATGAATATGAGACTGATTCTAAAAGTGTTATGCATGTAGTAAAAAAAAAAAAAAAAAAGGAAGGCAGACTCTGGGAGACAAATACAGTCACTTAGAGGCCAGTGCGTCAGGTTATTACATTCAAATTTACAGTCACCAAATTCTGCAAAAAATCTGTATATAAAAAAAAAAAAAAAAAAAACGCACACACAAATATTAGGCAATATACTGATTCAACAAACACACTTTAGCTGATGTGGCACAGATACTTAGAAATATGCAATGTAATATTGCATGGGTAAGCGATTAGCACAATGGGAAATAAAACAAAGACAAATGTCACCATCACAATGACTGTACAAAAATATTGCAACGCTCAACATTAATGAGCAAGCACAAAATAAAACACAATTCCCCTTTCCAAAATTCTTCATAATAATGCTTTGCAGATACCATCATGAACACCACGTGACTTCTTCAGTATCAAGCCAACTAAACTTTGATGAAAGCATTGCAATACAGGCATACCCCGCTTTAAGTACACTCACTTTACATACACTCGCGAGTAAGGACATACCCACGAGTGTATGTAAAGTGCCTTACAAGTACTGTACAGACATTTTGCAGCCGCACTAGAAGGAGCTGAAGCTTTGAGAGCATAGTCCGCCCTGTTCCAGTGTGCCCCTGACACCCCCACTACAGCCCCTGAGACCTCAACTACAGCTCCTGACACCCCAAATACAGCCCCTGACCCCCTACTACACCCTAGAAGTTAAAAAAGGTATTGTTTCACTTTAAGTACATTTTCGTTTTACATACATGCTCTGGTCCCATTGTGTACTTAAAAGTGGGGTATGCCTGTAAATGCATTTAAAATTGATAGACATAAAGATCAAATTGAAACAAACGATTGAATCTATGATTGTTTATAATCATCCTGTATGCCCAGCATTATATATAATATATACACACACAGAACATACACACACTATAAATACATATATATTCATATTAAGTAATTAAACATGTCAAATTTTCATGTTTCTCAAATGTTATTGTCTTATATGGCCAATATCTGCATATATTACACCTGCGAGACCTTGAATTTACTGTAATTACATACATTTCTTAGATCGCGTAATTACGTATTACACCTACTCAGCATCAGCATTATAAAAAATAAATAAAAAATCTTGTGAAGTCCAAGTATATTACATTTCTCAAAAATGTTATGAAGCATTAAATAGCATTTGAGTACCGATGTGTGCGCACAACCTCATTATATAGAAGAGGTCATAAACTTTAGACTGGTTAGATCAGATCAGCAACCCAACCCGATAATGTGAAGATGTATGCTCACAAATACCACACATATTAGGTCCTAGGTAACCCATGTGTGAAGCCAACATATACTTCTTGGCAGGCAAGCATAGAACTACTCCCTGTTCATTATGCTACATTGGCCACATGGAAAGCTGTATGAAAATCATGGTGGATGTACCAAGCAGCATGCCATCTGAACTTGAATAAAGTGGGGGCTGGTGGTAATTTTCATTTGGGGTAGCGGTGGCAAACAGTGCACCCACAGCCACTCCAAAGGGGCTGCAAGTGGCCAGACGCATGGATAGGGGGGCGGCGCCCATACTCCCTTAATGGACAGACCGCCCATGCTTGAATATGTATCATTCATAATCTATTCCAATTTCCAATCACCAAATCCTTGTGATAAAATTTAATTTCCATCCGACAACTCCTGCTTTCTCTACATTTAAAGTGGTTATAAAGTCAAAATGTTTTTTTTATTTACCTTAATGCATTCCTTACATTAAAGAAAAAAAAAAACACACACACACACACACACACACACACACACACACTTACTTGTTCTACCTACCCCCTCGCCTTCTCTTACCGCTCCAGCGCTGTACTGGCTGCAGTACCGGTCCCTTCAATTCCCGGTCTCACAGGAGACACTGAAAGCAGCAGAAGCCATAGGCTCCTGCTGCTGTCAGTCAAACTCCTGTGAGGAGGGACCAGGGGGCATGGCATACTGGAGCTGTGTGCATCTATGGATCCACACAGCCTGGCTCGAGAGTGCACACTGGTGCCCCCTTAGCACCCAGCTTGCTAAGGGAACACCCGAAGGAAGAAGGCAGAGACCACCAAAGATGAGGTAAGGGACCACTCTGTGCAACAAGTATAACATATTTGCCATTTTAAAGAAAAAAAAACTTTTAGTATCTTTTTAACTCTCTTGCAATCATCAGTAGTCTACAGACTGAAATGAAATCTACAGCAGTACTTTAAGAGGAAGTAAACCCTGATGGGCGTTCCTTCCTCTTTTTTCCTCTGCAAAGTAAAAGCATAATGGGCTAGCATGCATTGCACACTAGCCAATTATGTGCCACTTGCGTGCCAACGAAGCCCACGCTGTCCCCGCTGGTGGCCGCATCCATCTTCGCCCCTTTTCCTTTCAGACCATGGATTCCGGTTCTGTGACTGGCTGAAGTCATGTGACGTCAGTCCCGCGCATGCGTGCGTGAGCCTTAAGTCACTGCACTTGCTACTGAAGAATTGGCACGGAGGGCTGTTTCTTTACAGCGCATGCACTGATGACATCATTTGCGCACTACAAGATAAATATCTCCTAAACGGCGCACGTTTAGGAGATATTTACAGTACCTATAGGTAAGCCTTATTATAGGGTTACCTATTGGTAGAACTTCCGCATTGGGGGTATACAACCACTTTAAGAAATGTTCCAGTATGTTGGAAAAACTGGAACTATGTATATGGATTCTACAGCCAAATTGTATTTGGTCTGTTACAAAACAACTGACAAATAATTCAGGAGAAGATGGACACATGCAATGGCCATTAAAATTGGCCTAACTTATATAAGCTTTTCACACAGCGTGGCTTCATGATACAAAGCACCAAAGACAATTTAGGACTGTAAAATCTAGCCAACATTTGTTGTTACAGTCTGCTTAACATGAACGGCTTAGTACAGGTCCTAAGAATCTGCACATATCAGTTCTATAAATAGATCAGTGACATATCTGCCCACCAATGGGCAGCAACACAAAAATGGAAAAGTAAACAAAAAAAAAAAATGGAAGACGACTTGAGGAAAAACGTCTTTCATCTACAGTCTTTCCTCTACATCAGATCAAAGTCCATAATTTATAAAGCTTGTCCGAGGCGACGTTACACTCTGCAGAGCTCAGTGAGGAGAGCTTCGACAGTGATTGGAGGGAAGGGAAACCCTCCTCCACACAGCACACAGGAACAGAGCTGAGCCTGTCAATCAGCTTGAGCTCCCTCCCCTCACCATTTTTCTCTTGGTATCAGGAAAACTTGTCAAAAGTGACTCATGCAGATAGCAGAGGAATGAAGCAGCAGACAGAAATGACATTTAAAGGGGTTGTATGGGTTCAGTTTAAAAAAAAAAAAAACATATCATACTTCCCTGCCCCGATCGTCCTCTTTTGGGGTCCCACGGCGGCTCTCATGGCTCCTCCCTGCAGGAGCCAACTCCCTCTGGGAAGCTCTCTCCCGAGAGGGTACCTTGCGGGCACGCTCCTGTGTGATACACTCAGCGGCCATAGCCGCCAAGTGTATGACTCAGCCCCGCCCCCCGCATCATTGATTTGATTGCCAGCAGCGGGAGCCAACAGACCATTTGGAAAGCGGCACAGGAACGAGCCAACGGAAGTTCGCGGCTCAGGTAAGTAAAAACGGGGGCTCGGGCTCCTTTTTTCCAAAGGATTCAAAAGCACTAAAAAACGTGGCGGGTGACGTTTTTGAGCGTTTATTAGCGTTAGAGCATTTTTACAGCTGAAAAACATTTCTCAGAACCCACTAGTTTTGTTTTTTTACTGCTCAAAAACACCACTGCCCAAAACTGCTTATAACAGCCTATGTGTGCATGGACACATAGGATAACATGATGGAGAGTTTATTGACTGTAGAAAAAAAAACGTCTACTGCCAAAAACAGCTGCTGTAAAAACGTCCAATGTGCTTGAGGCCTAAGGGCCCTTTCACACGGAGCGGATCCGTATTCATCCGCCCCGTGTGTGTCCGTCGGCTCAGCGGGGATCATACGTAAATCCCCGCTGAGCTGTCGGCGGACAGGGCGGTCCCCGCACACTGTGCAGAGACCGCCCTGTCTTTCCTCCGCTCTCCCCTATGGGGAATCGGATGAATACGGGCCGTGTGTCCGTATTCATGCAATCTGTTCCGCCATACGGAAGAAAAATAGGGTTTTCTTCCGTCTGAAAAAGCGGATCTTTGCGGAGGCGGATGTTTGCGGAGGTTAGCGGATGCATCATCCGCTAACGTCTGCAATCCCATAGGGAAGCATTACAAGTTCGTTTACGGATTTGTAAAAAACGCCCGTGTGAAAGGGTTGATTTACTAAAACTGGAGAGTGCAAAATATGGCGCAGCTCTGCATAGTAACCAGTCAGGTTCCAGCTTTTTTTAATCAAAGCTTAATTGAACAAGCTGAAGTTGGAAGCCGATTGACTACCATGCAGGGCTGCACCAGATTTTGCATTGTTCAGTTTTAGTAAATCAACCCCAGTGTGCTCTGGATTGAGACACAGACACTACAGAAGGATATGCTGTGTTCATATTTCATATCTGAGGTTTACAACCACTTTGCATTTTTATCTAAAAAACAAATTATAAAATTGTATACACATTCTAATAAATGTCAGACATAAAAAAAAAAAAAAAAAATCACATTTATGCAAGTGAAAAAAAAAATATATAATTTACATATATACACACATACTAATATAATTTATATATATATATATATATATATATATATATATATATATATATATATATATATATATATATATATATATATATATATATATATAAAATATTTTTCACACACACACACACACACACACACACACACACACACACACACACTTTTCGTCCTTGTTGTAAACAGGTAAACTGAGCAGAAATTAAGAAAAATGTCCCGAAAGCATGAACAGGGAAAGCCAAAAAAAACACCATGTTCAAGAAAAATGCCGCCTCGAGTTCCACGTTAATAACACAAAAGGTGTGCAGAGTACACCCAACTACCTTGTTTGCCAGCACTACAATATGCTTGTGTAATCTGGGCCATGCAAGTTATACAACCTGAACAGTCAGCGACCTGTAAATCATCAGACACCTGTAAAGTCTTGCCACTAACAGATTTTTTTTTTTTTTTTTTTTTTTAGAAAACAGAGAATCTTATATCTCTAAGATCATTTTTACATTTTATTAGGTATTAGAACAAAACATAACTCAAGCAGAAGAGGAATATACACCTGTGTTTTAGGAATGAAAAAAAAAAGGGGGTCAAAATATACCCCTTTTTTTTTTATTTTACTCAGCAGCCAAGTATAAAAAAAAATCACTGAGTTTGTTGTAGACAAAATGATGTCCATAGGGACGCTGCAAGATTTTCTGGTTAAAAAACACTCATTGAATTAGCAGGATGCAGGACACACCTCACAAGACCTTCAATAGATTCCGTTTTAAAACAATGTGACAGGCAAGTGACAAAGTTCATCTTTTTGCATAACATGCTGCAAGGGTGGGACTAGTCACTAGAAGAAGTCAACTCTAAAAATACACCATTGTATTATAACAGTTTGCAGGTTGAAAGACATTGTCACAGCGAGGAACTTATTGTGGAGCAGAATGAAAACGAACTTTCTCTATTTATCCTGATGACCATAATCACCGAAGGTGAAAGAAAATCCCACATTTTGGGTTGTCTCCAGCACAGAAATAGAGGCGACTACCAGGGATTCCATCGCTTTGGAAGCATTTCCTCTCACTTCCTGTTTTGGCCATGGGGCAGGAAGTGAAGGGAAATCTCATCAAATTAGACAAAGATGGAAAAAGAAATCAAAAAAGACTGCCACGGGTTATAACCCTCCCTTAAATTATCCAAAATGAAAAACTTTTGCCTTTAATTCCGCTTTTGGGTATAGATAGCATTCATTAAAGTGGTTTTATATATATATATATATATATATATATATATATATATATATATATATATATATATATATATATATATATATATATATATATATATATATATATATAGACTTTACAATCACTAACTTCTATAAGCAGCAGCTCACTTTCATTTAAGCCGGCTATAGACCGTTTGGATCTTGGCCGGGTCAGCAGGAGATTCAAACCATGTATGGGGCAAGCTAAATGTACCCAAATTGATCCATCTGACAGACTTTACATGCGATTATTGCAAGTGCCTGGTATAGCTGCTAGAAATAATCACTGTCTTTTTGGCTTATGCTGCATACACATGATAGGTTAGTCTGATGGACCGTTTTCATCAGACCAAACCGATCGTGTGTGGGCCCCATCGGTTATTTATCCATAGGTTAAAAAAATAGGAACTTGTTTTAAAATTATCTGATGGATAAAAAACCTAAAGATAAAAACGATCGTCTGTGGGTAAATCCATCGGTTAAAAATCCATGCATGCTCAGAATCAAGTCGACGCATGCTTGGAAGCATTGAACTTCATTTTTTTCAGCACGTCGTGTGTTTTACGTCACCGCGTTCTGACACGATCGTTTTTTTAACTGATGGTGTGTAGGCGCGACGGACCATCAGTCAGCTTCATCGAATAACTGATGGAGAAATCCATCAGACCGTTTTTATCAGACTAACCTATCGTGTGTACAGGGCATTACACACCCACCTCCCCTTCCAGGAGAACATCATGGGGGTTATTTACGAAAGACAAAGCCACTTTGCACTACAAGTGCACTTGCAAGTACAGTCGCTGTAGATCCGAGAGGGACATGCAAGGAAAATAAAAAACAGCATTTTAGCCTGCACATGTTTGGATAAAAAAAATCAGCAGAGCTTCCCTTCATTTCAGATCTATCCCTCAGATTTACAGCGACTGCACTTGCAGTGCACTTCTAGTGCAAATTGGATTTGTCTTTAGTAAATAACCCCCAATGGCTCGGAAGGTCAGTGTTGATGGGGGAATCAAGCACATTTCTGCAACTATGGGTAGCAGAAACCATAGGTCGGCCATAGACAGAGCAAGTTATTTCTGATGTGGGAATGAATTTTTTTTTCCTGCAATCCGATCTCCCCCATCAACACAGACAGCGTTGACGGGGGCAATCCCTCCTGCCAAGCCCTTGTGTTCTCCCAGTAGGGTGTACAGGGGAAAAGGTTTATTAAACAACTTCCAAAGTACATCCATTGCAATTAACTACATTTACACAGCATATTTATCATTGTGCCATTACGATTAATAGGCATAACATACATAATGATAGATTACAGGCCAGCCAGTACTGAACATAAGCATGTTAGAATTACCCCGTAAGGCATTGTAGAAGCCTGGACATTACCAACTCCCTGGGGCTCAGTCCAAGTGTAGCCAACTATGATGACCAAATTCTTTCGAACCTACCCAGGCTCCACCTGTGTTGTTATGGAAAGGAATATCTATCAAGAGTATTACCCATGTGTGTTATCCACGAGGCGACTGTGGGTGAGTAATTTGATTTCCACCCTGTCAAAATGAGTTTGAGCCTGAAACAGTGCCCGGGAAAATGCAATCCTGACCACCCCCTCCAGAACTCTCAGTATACAGTAAATTGGGTCTAAATGCACATTTGCGTGAAACACCCGATTGAGCATTCCAAGTACCGTACTTCAATAATGATGGAGCTTTGGGCATCAACAAAGGAGATGGATAAGATCCCCAGTATGCTGCCTATACCTACCACCAGAGGCGGCTCTTAAATTAGGTGGTCGCCTAAGGCCTTGCACTCACAGGGGCCTCACGGCCACCTAATTTGCCTCTGCTCAATCACTGTGTGATAGATCCGTACAACTTTCTGCAGCCATTTTTATTTGCTTGAATTTTTTTACCCATTATGGGCATGGCGGGGCCCCGTGTCTCTGTCTACCACAGAAGGGGTCTGCCAGCCTGCCCATTTTATTAAGCTTTTTTGGTGTGTAATGTACCCCAAGTACAATATATAATTGTGATACTTTTTGTGCAACATTCAAAGAGCAAGTAGAAATGGATTGCAGGACCTTTTCCCACTGGTCTCCCGTGAGTGGCCCCAGGTCTCTTTCCCAGAGGGACACTGCCTTAATGGGGTGCACCCGTAGGTCGTGCGTTAGTAATATAATCCCCTTAGTTACCGTGCTAGACTGTAATAAGTGAAAAATAGGAAGTAGAAGACATAACCCAGTTATCTGCATCCCCTTGCACACCCACGGCATGCCTAAGTTGAAGGTAAAAGTAAAACATAGTGGGGGGGAGGGGGGTAAATTAAATGTATTTTGTAGTTCGAGGGAAGAAGGACATCAACTTGCCATTGCGAAATATATGGGACATAAGAGTCACACCAAAGGTGCGCTACCTGGGCCCTTGCTGTAGCTTAGCCAGTTCTACATAGGAGAGGTTAGCCCAACTCAGGCTGTATTCAGTGAACCCTAGCACCCCCTGCATCTGTTTGGCCTTGTTCCATATTTTTTGAATATGGCCCCATGAATTTTTAGAGCAATATCAGTTATGCAAATCATCACTTTCAGAAGGGCGACTGAATCGGGCACCCGTGAGCTCTGTTGATGGCAGATTAAGTGGGTAGTAGCAACTGAACTTTATGTTTGTTCTATTGGAAAGCTCTGTGCAATATTGCTGCATAGAGCTTTCCAATCAGTTTGCTGATCTCTATTTAACCACTTCCTTACTGGGCACTTAAACCCCTTCCTGACCAGAGGACTTTTTGCGATTCGGCACTGCGTCGCTTTTACTGATAATTGCGCGGTCGTGCGACGTGGCTCCCAAACAAAATTAACGTCCTTTTTCCCCCACAAATAGAGCTTTCTTTTGGTGGTATTTGATCACCTCTGCGGTTTTTATTTTTTGCGCTATAAACAAAAATAGAGCGACAATTTTGAAAAAATGGCGTGTGGAACATCCGACTGAACGTCAAAACTCCCATTACTCCCACCCATTTCGCACACATGCGCGGCTAGATTACTTTTTTTGTTAATGCCCCCTCCCTGCGGGCGATCACTGACGTAGAAATCCTCCCTATATCATGGTCGGACCATGCTCCGATCCTCTTGAAACTTAAATTGGATCCCTCTAGGGTCAGACACTGCCACTGGCGACTCAACGACTTCCTCTTAAAGGTTCTCGCACATAGGTCGGAGTTAGAAAACACTTTAAAGCTGTACTTTGTAGAGAACAATACTCAGGAGATCTCTGTGGGAACCCTCTGGGAGGCACACAAAACGGTCATACGTGGCCAGTGTAGAGTGGTCTCCACGGCCTGGAAGAAAAATTCCAAGCTGTTGAGACAACAGACAGCACAGCGACTACGGGACTTAGAATCCAGACTTCATGACCTCGTCTTCAATCCGTCTCTAAAGAGAAATTATACGTCTCCGGGCAGTCCTTAAAAGTATAGACCTAGGCACGGTTGAAAAGGCCCTTTAGAGGCTCCATCATAGTTACATAGTTAGTCAGGTTGAAAAGAGACAAGTCCATCCAGTTCAACCACAAAAAATAAATAAATAAACAAAATAAAAAACACAATACAATCCCATACACCCAACTCCATACCCACAGTTGATCCAGAGGATCCAGTTATACTATGATAAGGGTAACAATACTCATGCCTCGGCTCCCCAAGCCCTGCGGGACCCAGCTGGGACCCTTCACTCACTGGTACCTGACTCCGTCACGCCTGCATGCTATTTTTCCATCGGCCTCGGATCGCTGCTGGAGATGGCTACTTCATGTTTACTGGAGCAGCCCATTCCTCCAGCCCTATTGGCATTCGGTCCAGGGACTGCTTCACCGGCTGTTTGAGGTAGATATCCCTCTCTCCCCTAAGTTCTTTTTACTGGGTCTTCCCCCTCCTAAACTTTCCACACTAGCTAAAAAGTTGACCACACAAATTTTAACAGCACCCAGATGTCTAGTAGCCCTTTACTGGAAGCAAAGAAACCCTCTGTCTCTATCTGATCTTTATTCCAGAATTAAGGATGTGGAGGTCATGGAGTCCATGACAGCTAGGCTGGCGAACCGGGTGGACCGACATTCAGCAACATGGGAACCGTGGCATCAACGAATATGATCTCACGAGACCCCCCCCCCACCCCCCCCCCCCCCCCCCGTTCTGTACAACACGATCGCTTGGAGCCCAGGAGGGACGCGCCCTTCTGTTTGGGACTTTCTTATACCCTTTCCTTGCTCTTATCCTCTCCTCCCCCCCCTTTTCCTCTCTTTCTTCTTCTTTTTATTACTTTTCTTTTGCTCTTCTTTTTTTTTTTTTTTTGGAATAACGGGACACGCAAATGTAAATCGTGGACCCCATTGATGGTCTGTTTTGTAAGAGAAGCCTGCGCTGTAATTACTTTAGCTTTACCTCTGTCTGATACGCAGTGCTTTTCCTTGTTGATCCATGTCTGTGGTTTGTGTATTTATTTTGTAATACGTAGACCTCTGTGCCCATTCCAGAGCTGCTGGTGACTACTAATACCCTTTTATTTCTTTATTCTCTTTTGTTTATGTTTTAAACCATTGTATGATGTATGTTGACATCCAATAAAAATTGTCAATTATAAAAAAAAGAAGAAAAAAAAAAAAGAATTTCCGTTCAAATTTCACACCATTAGTGGGCTTTTCATGCGGATTTGAGTAATCGGGCATTGTTGGAAATTTTTTAGCAATGATGGGAGAATCGTGCGAGAAATGTAATCGAAAAAGAAATGCGCAAGAAAAGAAAATTCCTAAAAAGAAAAGAAAATTTCCAGCCACGAAAAAAAAAAATTCTATAGCAACAAGTGGTGAAATTGAAGGCTTGGTTGATCAAATTTCGAAATCAATGGTGGCACCATCGGATCACCAAACGCACAAAATTTCGACCATGAATTTGAAATTCGACCATGTATGTCCAGCCTTAATAACAAAGTGTAAACAAGAGTGAGGAGTGCACGGCTTTGGCGTATACACAAACAGGCATTTTATGACATGTGGCATTTTTCAATGTGAAGAAGGTGGACAAATACGTACAAATCAATTATAATCTGTCCCTCTGCACAAAGTCACTTACTTGACATCGATTAGGATCTGTCGATCTGTAACTTTTCGGCAACAAATTAAGCCAGTCTTCACTTTCACTCTGTAGTTGATATTGTGGAAACTAAGTGTAGCTCCTTGTAGTTTTTTTGTTTTTTTATTGTCTGATCCTTGAATGCCATTTACCACTGGTTCCATCATCTGCACAACGGTCTGAGACTTCTCTGCCATGATGATGTGACCACCTTCCTGTAGAGATACAAGAACACCATGCATGAACATTTATTTACAGACTGCCAGGGTGTGTATGACAAATTTAAAGAGTAAACCAAAACACCTATAGAGAAATACTGGTGGGCTTAATTACCAATATTCCCCGGTTAGATTCACTGCCAGGAAACATCAGCCAAATTCCCAGCAATGTCCCCAGCCATTACCGAGTCTTACTCTGCCTGCTGTATTGTACTGTAACATAAATAAGAAATCCATGAAAAGGACCTGTACTGAGAAAATATGCAAGCTTCCATTGCTTACCTCTCCTGAAAATGCTAGCTGCCTGGCTATTGTGCATATCTGATGCCTTTATCATTTTCTGAAACGATTGAGTAGACTAGGAGTTTTTAACTTTCCTCTGCCATTCTAATCTTTTTGTTCTATTTCCGTAAATGAAGCTGGACAAACATAAATCGAAATTCAGCCAGGAACTGAATTTCCATCCATGTATGGCTGTTCCTGTTTATGAGAAGTCAATCCATCGATCGACTTCTCATGCACCGACATGTTGATCAATTTCAGCTGGATTTGCACATGTAGCCAATTGGCTGCAATACTGATCAGTGTATTCTGACCGCAGGGAGTCTCACTGTCAGATTACAACTGGGGAGGATTTTAGAATACACATTTTGACCCCTTTCACACTGGAGGCGTTTTTCAGGCGCTTTAGCGCTAAAGATAGCTCCTGAAAAATGCCTCATCTGCAGTCCCAGTGTGAAAGCCCGAGTGCTTTCACACTTGGGCACTGCCCTGGCAGGACGTCCAAAAAAGTCCAGCAAACAGCATCTTTGGGGCGCTTTAGGAGCGCTCCTAAAGTGCCCCTGCCCAGTGAAATGAATGGGAAGCGCCTGCAAAGCACTTTGGGGGTGCTTTGAACCCTTTTTTGGCCGCTACCGGCGGTTAAAAGCGCCCCGCTAGAGGCCAAAAAGCACCTCTAAAATGATGGTAAAGCGTTGCTCAAAACTAGCGCCGCTTTACCGCTAATGAGGCCATGCTGTCAGTGTGAAAGGGCTCAAAGTCTGGATGAGAAACCATTACAGTTTTTATTTTTTCCCCCTTTTTTTTCAGCCTTCTGGTTGAATGCAAAAACTGTATGACCAGCTTTAGGAAGTATTAGAACTACATACAGGCAACAAGATTTTTTCGACAAAAATGGCAGCCTCTGTAGTTTTCTTAGTCTAAGTTTCCTAATAGGAATGTAAATTTCATTCATGCTAGCTATGGCCAGTAGACAGACCTTGGATTTCATAGGCAACAATCCTACCAACGTAGTCACTAGTTATGATTTACTAAAGGCAAATAGAATGCTTACTTTGCAAGGAAATTTTCCACAGAGCTTAGTGAATAAGGCGAAGCTCTGCTGACTTCCACCACCCAATCACGTGAAAACAAAAATGCGTTTTTTTTTTTTCGTGCACGATTGAGTATTCTTTGGAAGATGGAAATGTCACCTCATTCACAAAGCTCTCGGGAAAATTCCAATGCAAATTGTAGCTTCACTTGCAATGTAAACAGTCTATTTGCCATTAGTAAATCAACCCAATTTGACTGCTGTTAGCTGTACCTAGATATCATTCCTGATAGAGACCTTGGTACCATTGCATTAGGATTGATCAGCTGAATGAATGTAAAACTAGCATTATTACAAGACAAGGGTAAGTTCATGTGATTTCTCATTACCCATTAACCAATGTGGAAACAAGGCTCTAATTTTTACATTATGAGGTTGAATGAATAAAGGCAAATAGACTTTCAGTTCTCAAGGGTAGTTGAGAGGTATCTTAACCTCCCTGGCGGTATGATTTTTTTCAGATTTTAGGTGCTGAAAGCGGTACCATTATTTGCAAGGAAATTTGGCGTTTTATACTGTAGGCCTGTAATTCTTAGGAATAACTCACTTAAATCTGACCAAACAAGAGTCTAGTAGGTATCCCGGATATGACATTTTTTTAAAAACAAAATTATAATATAATAAATAATTATAACAAATAATAATATAATTATAATAAAAAATATTCAATAATGTAATCAACTCAAAATCACTGAAATTTGCTCAGTTGCAGAATTGTCGCTGTCATTACTTTTTTTTTTAAGACGAATTTTCCCACAAATCGATATCGCACAATTCTGCAAGTGATTATAATTTATTATCGCTTTGTTCTAGTGGCTCTAAAACCATTTTTGACATAAAGGGACATTTTTGGTTGCTATGGACAATCTACAGTTTGCAGGCAGAAAGAACAGTTTTTATTATATAAAAGAAAATGTAGGGCACTGGGCAGACCACTAGGGACAAGGGGGATGTGTATTTTTTACATACAGTACTGTTATCTATAAGATTACAGTATACTGTATGTATTGTGTTTGTTTACCTTTTTGAATTTGCAGGGAACGGAGATCGGTGGCACACAGAGGCACTGTGTGAATCGAGCGAGCACCCGCTCGCTTACACAGCGCGGTGGCATCGCTGGATCCAGGGACAAGGTAAGTAAACACTGCCTGTGGATTCAGCGAGGCAAGCCCGAGTCTGACTCAGGGTTACCGATCGCAGCACAGAAATGTAACCCAGAGTCAGACTTGGGAATACCGCCAGGGGGGGTTAATATAGCGCGGTCTTACCCCGAAGGGTCCCGACGCGCATAGCAGAGTTCCTGGGAAAAAAAAGAGGACCCAGGAACCAGAAGCACTTCCATCACCCAATCATGTACAAGAATTTTTTTTTATTCTTTGCATGTGATTTGGTATTCTTTGTAAAGTGATACTTACCCACATTCACTAAGCTCTGGGGCAAATTCCCTTGCAAAGTGCAACTTCCTGTGCAAAGTGAACAGCCTATTTGCCCCAAGGGTCTTTAAAAAATCCAGTGTAAAATTCCACAAACTGATAACCAATACTGCTCCCTAGAAGGTTTGGGGAACATGCCAAAATTCTATACACAAGAAGGCAATATGAAAACACAGATAATTCTGCATACGTATTACATATTGCACCAAATGCCTATGCAATTACCATTAAAGCGGCGTTTCAGCCTGTTAAAAAATTATAATATATTTTTAAAAGTCAGCAGCTACAAAAAACTGTAGCTGCTGACTTTTAAAATAAGGACACTTACCTGTACAGGGATCGCGCAATGTCGGCACCCCAAACCAATTCGTCCATCGGTTTTGGCTTGCAAGCAAGGGAAACTGGCAATGAAACCCTCAGGCTTCACAGCCGTTTTCCTTCTGCACATGCGCGAGTCTCACTGCTCTTTCTGAATGGCCCCAACGTCTTCTGGGACACATACAGGTCCCAGAAGGCTATTTTTACAGCGCTATTCGGCCGCTTTTACCCCCGCTAGCGGCCGAGAAAGGGTTAAAACCGCCCGCAATGCACCTCTGCAGAGGCGCATTGCCGACGGTATAGCCGCGGTGTCCCATTGAGTTCAATGGGCAGGAGCGGTGGAGTAGCGGTATAAACACCACTCCTTCACCACTCCAAAGATGCGGCTAGCAGGACTTTTTTTTTTTCGTCCTGCCAACGTACCGCTCCAGTATGAAAGCCCTTTCACACTGGGGAAACAGCGGCCGGTTTGCAGGCTCTATTTTTAGCGCAATAGTGCCTGTAAACCGCCCCAGTGTGAAAGTGGTCTAAATCAATGGGTTTAATTCTGCTGGTTAGAGGGCTTTGAACTAAAAAAAAAAAAAAAAAAAAAAATCAACTGTCTTGTAAATTGAAGTAGAAAAGCACAAACCATGGTATAACCTTGTATGTTAAAATGGTAGAATAATTTAGAAAATTAATACAATTATTCTCCTCCATGTAACTCCATGGTGATACATGTAACAATGTTTGTAACAAGGGAAGAGCTTCAGTAATTAGAACATTGAGAACACTAACCATGTTAACCATTAGCCATCTTCTGGGTGTGTTTTCTGTCACTGTAAAGATCAGGAGATAGCTCAAGGAGTACTTTTAAAAGAACCAACCTTCTAAATAAAATAATACACTGACTAAAGCGCAAGTGGCCTTCAACAGTATGAAAATCTGTACTACAGATTATTAGAGCCAGTTCACACCACATGCAGTCCAGTGCGTTTTTTTCTATAACACAAAAGCATGGCTCGGCTTCACAAAGCACTTACGCCGACGTATAACAAGTTACGCCGACGTAAGTGCAAATGTGCACCGTCGTATCTGTGCGCAAGACCCACAAACAGAGATGCGCCTAAAACCAGGCTACACCCCGCTGACATATCTTGAGTACGCCGGTGTAGAGCGCACATTTAGGCTGGGAGCATGGTGCCGCTCCCATTGATTAGTCATTTAAATATGTAAATGAGGGAAATACAGCGATTCACAAACCTGCGTGCGCCTGGCGCAGGCTACGAGAGGTGCGCGTAAGTTGTACGTCGGGCGTAAAGTTAAGGCCCATAAAGGAGGTGTAACCCAGCAGCAGACATGCAAAGGTCTGCACCAGGGAACAGAAGCCGGCGTATTTAACGTTGGACGTGTGTCTGGCTGGGCGTAGGTTACGTTCATGGCGTACGCATTGCTCCGGCGTATCTTAGGCAGTTGTTCCGACGTGGTTGTGAGCATGCGCAGGGGGATGCGTCCACGTCACGGCGCATGCGCAGTTCGGTAAATGTACTTGTCTGGCGCTCGGACCATCATTTGCAGGGGGTCACACCTCATTTGCATGGGTCAAGCCCACTTCCACCTACGCCGGCCTGCGCCTTCGAAACCTACGCCACACCGACGCAGCGTTGGGAGCACTGGCTTCCTGAATTCCATGCTTGCCTCTCTGAGCTGCGTTGGCGTGGCGTACGGCGTTTGCGTTACGGCGGCGTAATGTGCGCCCAACTCTCTGTGAATCCGGGCCAATATATTTAAGCTTGGAGCTGAGTTTACAGCTGAATCCTGGAATTAATTTGTACAGGCAACTGGATGCAAAACCACCGTGGCTCCTGGGTGCCAAAATAGTCATATTGTACATTACATACACATGCATATGAGGCCTAAAGTAAAAAGGCTGTTTTCTAGAAATATGACACAATATATTTGGCTTAAAAGCTCTATTTGTATACCTTCAATCTCTAGGGCTGCTCCATCAGATATAGTGAAATTTGTAGTTCTGCAGGCACTCTCTTTTTTTTTTTTTCCTATCACCCCTTATTGGTGTTATTAGTGACCAAAAGGTGAAAAAAAAAAAGAAGGATTGAATCTTGAGCTGGGCAAGCTAGGGCCGAAACAACTAATCGATTAATCGACAACTAATCGATTATGAAATTAATTGATTACAATTTTCATAATCGATTAATCGGCCAGTAACATAATGGGGTTAAAATAACTAAAATTAGCCCTTTATAGTACAAAAAAGCAAATCGCTACTGTAAATATTACTTTCACTGTCCCACAGTAAAAAAATGAACCCCTTACGGTAGCGATCATTTGCTCTTTTTGTACTTATTTTTCTTTTTTTAACCCCCATTATGTTACTAAACATCTCAGGCCTGGGTTTTTTGGTGCTTTTTGCAGAAACACACTACAGTTCAGTTACATGTTTTCCTATGGGACACGTTCACATCCATGATTTTTTTCAGCTGCTGCGTATTTGGAAAGGGCAAGGACGTTGCTTTAATATATATACTTTAATGGAGATGCTGCAATGGAAAAGCATGTAATGTGTTTTTGCCGCAATTTGTGTTTTGTAATCTGCCCAACAACAAATTGTCCCAAAAAAAATAAAAAATTAATTTTTTTTTTGAGGCTATTAACCGATTAATCGACTAATCGAAACAATAAATCGCCCAACTAATCAATTATGAAAATAATCGTTAGTTGCAGCTATAGGGCAAGCACTAACAGCTTTTCGAAAGAAGAACGATATCACAAAAATTACCATCAGCACATTGGATGACAAAACGAACGTCGTTCAAAAGTACTGTACTTTGAAAAATAAATGTCTGCTTTTAACATTCAATTTTGTGGCGAATGGACTTTCCAGAAAGAAAACCCCATATTGGATCAATCAAGAAAATTCCTGCATCCTACTTCTTTGCATATTCTTGTCACTGGGGTCAAAAACAAATGTTGTTTTGACCCCACTAATGATTAAAAAAAATCTAATAAATATTTATGAAACAAAAACTTTCTAATACAGCATTGAGCATAATTAGTTCCAGAAACATGCTTGTAATCCAAAGCACTTGTATATCAAAGCATTTTTTTTACAGGGTATAAAATAGAAGAGAGGCACCTTTAAAGCCGCGTACACACGATCAGTCCATCCGATGAGAACAGAACGATGGACCGTTTTCATCGGTTAACCGATGAAGCTGACTGATGGTCCGTCGTGCCTACACACCATAGGTTAAATAACCGATCGTGTCAGAATGCAGTAAAACACAACGACGTGCTGAAAAAAGCGAAGTTCAATGCTTCCAAGCATGCGTAGACTTGATTCTGAGCATGCGTGAATTTTTAACTGATGGTTGTGCCTACTAACGATCTTCATTAAATGTAATCGTATTTCTACACTTAGAGGCTCCTCTCTTCTTTTTTATACTCAGTTGTGACATGACGCTACTCTTATATCAAGACATCGCTTGTATATCAAGGAAAAATTTATTAAACGTGAATGGGTAAAAGGAAGGAAAAATTTGCGCTAGGTGAATAAAGAAAAATAAATTAAATATAAACTAGTGAAAGGTTCTGCTGCTAAACACAAAAGCTAGATACTAAGCAAAAAACAAATGTGGATATATCCACAAAATGTATTAAAACATTTTGCTTGTCTTGCAAAACGCTCTCAAACCAAGGTTTTAATGTATAATAATACCAATTGCATGGCCAGCTTTAGATACAGTAATCCCTGGTTTACACCAGTGTGATTTCACAGTTTAAAAAAAATATATATAAAAATTTAAGTCGCAGCAATTTTGAGAAAGGTTCGCAAAAGAAATCCGAGACATACATTGCAGTCGTGGTGGGAACAATCATCAATTCCAGACTCGACTACGCAAATGCCCTCTATCTAGGACTCCCCAAATACCAAATCACTCTTCTGCAAGTCGTTCAAAATACGGCCGCTCGACTAGTGACTGGGAAAAAACCATGGGAATCAATCTCACCTTCACTGAGATCCCTTCATTGGTTGCCAGTAAAAGACAGAATCACTTTCAAGGCACTCTGTCTAATACATAAGTGTATTCAAGGCAACGCCCCCCAATATCTATGCCGAAAAAAAAAAGCCCATAACCCAATCGCATTCTGCGATCCACCAATCAAAACCTCCTCCAGATACCCAAAGCCAGATACAAGTCCAAAGGAGATCGAAGATTTGCAGTCCAGGGACCTCGGCTGTGAAATGCACTACCAACCACCATCCGACTGGAGTCGGACCACTTGGCCTTCAGGAGAAAGATTAAAACCCATCTCTTCTGAGGTCAAGGGGTTCCTTACCCATGAAATGGATACAGCGCCCAGAGGCGATTCAGTTCGCATGTGTTGCGCTTTACAAGTCTCTCACTCACTCGCAGAGTGTGGCACCGCATTCAATAATATTTGAGCAAAAACAGGAAAAAAAAAAAAAAAAAAGGAGAGGAAAAGGGACTTTAGGAAAGAAAAATGGCCTCCAATTGTAATTAAAATATTTTAATTTAATTTCTCTAAGCCATCCATGCGATTTTCATGTATCAGCATTATATCTGTTCTCATACATGGGACAGTGTTTTTTCTAGATGTGTTCATGTTCTCTTATATCATGTGTTTTTAATGTGATTATAATTTTTTTTAATATAAATATATTATATATATATATATATATATATATATATATATATATATATATATATATATATATATATATATATATATATAAAATATATATAAAATATATATAAAATATATATATTTAATTATAAATTTGAGACCTTTTTTTTTTCTTATTTCGGAATCTTAGTCCTTTTTCCTGTTTCAGAGAAAGGTTCCTGCACTACTTTTTTGAGATTTCACTGTAACTTGCGTTGTTAAATTAAGTCGCAATGAAATCGGAAATCCAAATCGCACTGATCGGGCAGCTTTAAAAAAAAAAAAAAATTGCGCTGAAGTAGCGCAACTTGAAATCTGCACTCTTGTGAACTAGGGATAATATATACACTGTAGTTTGCGATTATTGAGGGCTGTCCCATAGCCTGTTATGTCTACACAGTATTACCTAATAATGCACACAGTGGAGGGGACTGATAGAGAGAAATATGTATTTTATTTTTATTGGTGCCTTTTCTGTTCTGTATTCAATAATGTCGTTACAAATTTTACGTGTAGAACGTACAGAAAAACAAATTGCACTGATGGACATTGCAAGATTTGTGGGACTTTATTTCACTTTTAGTGGTAACAGTGAATAGAGAGGGTGAATCTCCCTAATGCCCTGTGCACACGTTTTCTCCGTCGGAATAAACTCGGGTGGTTTTTCCGACGGAATTGCGCTCAGGCTGTCTTGCATACACACGGTCACACCAAATTCTGACCGTCAAGAACGCAGTGACGTAGAACACTACGACGAGCCGAGAAAAATGAAATTTAATGCTTCCGAGCATGCGTCGACTTGATTCCGAGCATACGTGGTTTTTAGTGCGTCGGAATTTCATACAGAAGAACGGATTTTCCGATAGGAAAAAATCAGATGGGGCATACACACGGTCGGAATATCCGATGAAAAGCTCCCATCTGACTTTTTCCATCGGAAATTCCGACCGTGTGCATGCAGAATTAAGGTTCAAGGAAACTGCAGATAAAAAGCTGCTTTTTACAGGCGTCTGCACTTTTATTTCTGCCTTTAAAAGTTCGAAGAAGCTTGTTCTTTTTTATGCTCTTTCATTTATTTTTTTTATTTTTTTACATAGTATTTCAGTGCATTATTATTTTTGTTGATATCCACGGACGTGCGTTTTCTCCCTTTATTTCCTATGTGATTGCATCACTTTCACTGCGTTTAGGTGCTTTTTAATGCATTCAAAAAAAAAAAAAAAAAAAAACACAGATGCATTGTGGGGTGACCAGGGCACACAGATTGGTTTTATATGTGTCCCTGTAAATACCTACATTGGCCAAAAAAAAACACACACACACACGTCTCTGGATGGGGTGTAAAAAGTGCTATGCAACAGTTTCTACTGATGTCCCACCAGCATGTGCCAAAATAAACAAACACCAGGGTGCCAAGTTAAAAATTGATGTAAAATGTAAACCATGACCTGAGTGATGCAAATACTGCAGCAAGGAGGGGGCAGAGTGAGTAGAAGGGGATGCGTATGGATGGACAGCACACTACTAGCATAGCATCAGCATGCACTAGATACCCAATCACCATGCAAGGTTTGACACAAAACACTAAACTACGGCAACCACTTCAGTTCCTCCTTCATGTGACTCAATATTCTCAGTACCCTGCAATCTTGCGGTGAGCCCCCCCTAATCCGTATAGGCACCGCACGTTGCTGTCCTGCCTAAGAATAGACCAATAGCATTTCCTACCACCTAAGGCTTTGGTGTTCCTTTCGTGGCTAAGATCCCGCAAAGCAAAAGTCAGACATTATTTGTATTCTGTGTTATCTAAATGTGCAGTTGCAATCTTGTGCGACTTTGGACCCATGTAATTTGCACTTCGAAAATTCGTTTTTTAACTGTTTTTCAATTCTGTTCACTTCTGATTTTGTAATAAAAATTATTAAAGAGGAAGGCGCCGTTTCCACTAGTGCGACTTGTCACGCCACTTCGGACACAAAGTCGCATGACAAGTCACATTCCATTGATTTTAAACGGCACCCGTTCCAATCTAGGCGATTTAAAGTTGCAGCGACTTTAAAAAAAGGTTCCTGCACCACTTTGATGCAACTTTGACCCGTAGACTGTAAAGTTGTATCAAGCCTCGTACACACGACCGAGGAACTCGACGGGCGAAACACATGGTTTTCCCGTCGAGTTCCTTGTTAGGCTGTCGAGGAGCTCGACAAGGCAAGTTTCTCCATTCCCATCGAGGAAATAGAGAACTTGCTCTCTTTTCGAGTTTCTCGACAGTTTCCCTGACGAAAATGTACACACGACCGGTTTCCTCGGCAAAACAATATCTCCCTGCAAGTTTCTTGCTGGTTTTTGCCGAGAAACTCGGTCGTGTGTACTAGGCTTTACAGCTGCACTCAAAGTCGCATCAATCTCACACTCTAAATCACATGACTTCAGGGGACGCAATAGTGGAAACGTAGCCTAAATAAGTGTGCATATAGCAATTGCCACATTTTTCATCATGCGACAATCTTTGTTAATCTTTCCCAAGAATGTAAATAAACGAACGCTAGCAGTGCAAGTTATAAAATCTAAATTCACAACATGGATTTTTTTTTTTTTAACACAAACACAAAAAAAAAAAAAGAAAAATCATCAGGTACTCAAAATCATGGATTGATCAATAATCCTATAGGAAGAAATGGATAGCATTATCTGCCTGCAGAGTTAGGACATGCAGTGGATGGGTAACGTGTAGCAGGTTGTATAAGCCCTCCCAAGTCTATAGGAAATGACTTACCTAACATAAAAGATATAGGATTGGTGATGATGAGATGTGTGCACTGCAGGCTGTGTGAGATAAGAAGTGATGGCTGTCACAGATCTCAGATCTCCATATACGTCCTTATACACAACTCTGCTGTCACATTAACCGCACTGCAATGGGGAGAGTGATCTGCTGATAATACCGGGACACAGACATGTGTGCAGGGCGGACACAGCCATCAGAGACGTCATCAGCCACGCCCACACACTCTGTGCTAGGGGGCATGATAAGTCCACACATGTAAACCTATTACACTCACTTACATAAAGTCATTCATGAGCCATTAGCAACCAATCAGAAGAACATAAAAAACTGCTCGCTGACTCTTCTGCTGCTGCTTTCTTTGCTCCTCTTGTAGTAATGTAATGTATTGTAATTTTCTACAGAACATAGATTGGATTTTTCTATGTCCTAGGATTCCTTATACTTATTATTATTTTTTTTTTATTTATTTATTTTGGCAAAAATAGAATTAAATGCAAACGTTTTTTTTTTTTTTTTTTTTTCAATTTTTCATTTTCTGTCCCATAGCTAAAAAAGAAAATAAAAGGAAATCCCTCCAAAATGAGGGAATCCCTGGTTGTCACCAAAACGAGTGTCCCCATTGCAAGATTTGTGGGACTTAGGCCCCTTTCATACGGGACGGATCAGTAATGATCCGCCCCGTGAACCTCCGCTTGCTCAGCGGGGATCGCTCCGTTGATCCCCGCTGAGCCGGCGGTCCCCGCACACTGTGCAGGGACCGCCCTGTATTTTCTCCGCTCTCCCCTATGGTAAGGTGACCAGATTTTTTAAATGAAATCTGGGGACATAATTTTTTTTTTACTAGTAATGGGGGCAATCAGCGACTCTTTGCCTGTCGCCGCCACCACTGCCCGCCTCACAGCCTGTCAAGTCTTACTCTCCGGGCCCCGGCTACTACTGGGTGGGGAGTGGAGGGAGATCACTCCGCCAGGGAAGGCAAGGATATAAGCAGGCAGGTGGCTGGCCGGAATTTGGGCCAAGACAGAAGAACATGCGAGCGGAGCTGAATGGGCATGTACCCGAAACTGAAGAAATATTCCCTCCCCTCCGACCAGCACATGATCATCAGAAAGGGGCACAGATAATGGAAAAAATACAGCCTCTGTGCTAGTTGGAGCAGCGGGTGTGTAATTAAATTTTTTTTATATTCTGTACTGACTGTCCTGTTCAAATTAAATCCGGGGACAAAACCAGGGGCAGACTTGGTCCGGGGACAGTGTCCTCAATCTGGGGACTGTCCCCTGAAACCGGGGATGTCTGGTCACCCTACCCTATGGGGGGATAGGATGAACACGGACCGTCTGTCCGTGTTCACCCAATCCGCCAGACGGATGGAAAAGTAGGTTTTTCCTCCGTCACACTTTGGCGGATCGGAGCGGGTCGGATGTCAGCGGGCATGTCACCGCTGACATCCGTGGCTCCATAGAGGAGCACGGAGCGCCCGTTCAGGTCCGCCTAAAAAACTGGCAGGCGGACATGAACGGGCCGCCCGTGTGAAAGAGCCCTTTATTTCACTTTTAGTGGTAACAGTGAATAGAGAGGGTGAATCTCCTTAATGCCCTGTGCACACGACCGTTTTCTCCGTCGGAATAAACTCGTGTGGTTTTTCCGACGGAATTCCGCTCAGGCTGTCTTGCATACACACAGTCACACCAAATTCTGACCGTCAAGAACGCAGTGACATAGAACACTACGACGAGCCGAGAAAAATGAAATGTAATGCTTCCGAGCATGCGTCGACTTGATTCTGAGCATGCATGGTTTTTAGTGCGTCGGAATTTCATACAGAAGAATGGATTTTCCGATAGAAAAAAGTCAGATGGGGCATACACACGGTCGGAATATCTGATGAAAAGCTCCCATCTGACTTTTTCCATCGGAAATTCCGACCGTGTGTACGCAGAATTAAGGTTCATGCACACTGCAGATAAAAAGCTGCTTTTTACAGTCGTCTGCACTCTTATTTCTGCCTTTAAAAGTTTGAAGAAGCTTGTTCTTTTTTATGCTCTCTCACATTTTTATTGAGCTTTTTCTTGCGCATGCGTGGGAGTGACGTCATCGTGGCTCCGCTCAACCACAACGATGGAGTCGGCAAACCCAAAAATTACTTTGGGAGACATGTCGCCGGTCAGAGCTGCAACAGCTTTGATCTTAAGCCTCGTGCACACGCTCGGTTTTCTCGGCAAAAAACAGCAAGAAAACCGAGCGTGTGTACGAGGTTTTCAGGTTTCTCATCTGGAGATCTGCCCAGAATCTCAACGAGAAAAATAGAGATCCTGCTCTCTATTTTCTCATCGAAATTCTTGTCGGCCTGTTTCCCGACGAGAAACCCGAGCGACTGTTTACTTACCTGGTCGCTGTGGAAACCCGCGCATGCTCGAAATTACTTTGACGCATGCGCGATAGCTTCCACGGCATAGGTAGGGTGAAGCAAGATGGCGGCGACGGCATCGAATGTGACAAGCGCATGCTCGTCGTACCACGTTCTTGCCTTTCAAAAGAACCGCGGTTCTTTTGAAATGAGTGTGTGTACACTCGGGCGGCAAGAGATTCTTGCCAAGAATCTCGTCAGGAAAAACAACGTTTTTTTCCTGACGAGATTCTTGCCCGTGTGTACAAGGCTTGAGGTTAGTATTTTATAATGAGCTAGTATGCAATGCACACTAGCTCATTATGCCTTTGTCTTGCAGGTTTTTTTCTTTTCTTTTTTTGTAGTTTACAGCCACTTTAACAATGTATTGACACCTACAGCGGTTCGTAGAGGTTAGTGTGAACTTCCTGTGGGAGAGATGTAATGCAGGAACCAGCGCTGGATGGTGCTTGTTCCCACATCGCATATATGTGAACCTAGGCTCAAATTGGTGAGTGGGGCAAAATCCTGTTACATGGTGGTCAATGTAAATCCTCCCTTACATTGGTGGTCATTGTAAATTCCCCATTTCATTGGTTTTCAGTGTAGAATCCCCCACTACCTACATGCAAAACATTTCTAGCTTTGCTCTAATACATGATTGAGAGTTTTTCACAGTGTCATGCCTCCTAGCTAGTTGCATTCATAGGCGTGCCCACAGTGTGTGTGACGGGTGTGCCTGGGCACACCCTAATTACTGTGCTGTCTCCCAAGATCTGCTCTGCACTGTCTCACAGTGCAGCCACACTGCCTGTGAGACAGTGTCACATGCAGCAAATAGCGAGACAGTGTGTGAAACTGTCAGGTAATGTAATTACTGCATGCAGAGAGAAAGACCAGCTGTCACAACTGAGAGGTAATGTCAGGCTGCTAAATTTATGTGGCCCCGCCCCTTTTTTGTAAATTATTTTTATTATAAGTTTTGAGATAATTAAGGTACAGAACAGAGCCTATTGGGCAAACCCACAAATACATAACAAAACAATGAAAATAACCTAACTAAACCAAGGTATCCTAAGGCCTTGTACACACGACCGAGTTTCTCGGCAAAAAACAGCAAGAAACTTGCTGGGAGATATTTTTTTGCCGAGGAAACATTGTGTACATTTTCGTTGAGGAAACTGTCGAGAAACTCGACGAGCCAAAAATAGAGCATGTTCTCTATTTCCTTGACAGGAATGGAGAAAATTGGCTTGTCGAGTTCCTCGACATACATACAAAGTTCCTCGACAGCCTAACAAGGAACTCGACGAGGAAAACGATGTGTTTCGCCCATCAAGTTTCTCGGTCGTGTGTACGAGGCTTTATTCTATCAAAACAGCTGGTACACTCTTACCGCTGGTGAAGGCCGAAATAATAGGAATCCTACCAATTGACCCTCTTCCTAGACATTCTACAATGCTTGACTCATGGTATAAAAAAACACCATCTCTCAGCTCCACAAAGCAGGAATAAAACATAAATGTAGAAGTCCACCACCATCGTCAATGATGAGCACTTTTATGAAAAATGAACTAGTCTTCCGGGGAATCAACATTAGTATAGGGGGATTCCACCCAAATGTTCCACACTTTATGAAATTTCTTGGTACAGCCTATAGACAAGTATGTAATTTTGTATAATGGAAGGGCTGAATTAATCAAATGTTTCCAGAGGTTAATTGATGGATGGAGCAGAGGGGGATTTCCATCGTAGGATAATGGCTTTACGAGCATAGTAAAGTAGTATTCTTATTAGGGTTCTAACTGCCTGGCTATGAGTCAGAGGAGTTACAAGGTCCAGCAGACAAACGTCCACCCTCAATGGGATTTGGATTGTAGTGACTGCCATAAAAGTTGCAGCAGTCCAAAAGGTCTTAACCAGGTAACATTTCCAAAAAATATGAATAAAACCTGCTGCCGGTAAGGCACACCTCCAGCAGGAATCGGGCATCGATGGGTATATTTTATGTAGGCGCTTGGGCATAAAACACACTCTATGTATGATCTTGAACTTGACTAGTCTGTCCCTGGCCAAAACCAACTGGAAGAAGGAACACTCCCACATTTCCTCCCACTCCTCCGAGTCTAGTGTGGGGAAGTCCTTCTCCCACCTGGCTTTTAGTGCGTCTAGGGTTCTAGGCCCATGCGTACATTGGGTAATACTACTTTATGTATGCTGGACAAGGGCTTAGGTAGAGATTTGTCCCTGGGGATTCTCAAATTGGGTATTGAAGGCATGTCCAAGTTGCAGAAACCTAAACAAATGTGAATAAGGGAGGTCGTAGTTCCGTTTCAGCTCTTCAAAAGTTTGTAGTTGCCCCCCCAGTACATATTTGACCCACATATTTAATACCTTTGAATGCCCACACACTGGGATCAGATATTGACATACATTCTGACAGTCTTGGATTGTACCAAAGAGGATTATGTGGTGAAATATAAAAAAAAGAAAAAAGCAGAAAAATTGCGCCAACCTAATGCGTGCAATAAAGTCCTTATGTGTATCCACAAAAAATTATCAAATTATTAAGGAGAAAATCGCACAAAAATACATGCAAAAATAAATGCAAATAAGTCCTTAATAGTGCACATATGCAACATAAAAGTCCAAAAATAGTGAAATCCAGAACAGACGACACCCAGTGTGTGATTAATGACACAAATGTGATCCGCCACCACATGGACTGAGGCTTACCACAAGGCGACCAAATAACAGTGTTATTTATGGTTAACACCAGGATACTCCAGAGTATGAGGAACAGCTAAAGTTGAACCCGGGATGTAAACAGACCACAATACATAGGAATCCTTGGCGGGATATACGAAATCTATTGTGAAGTACTCCTCCTCAAACCGTCTCCCAAGCTGCTGTATAAATATCTGAATGATATTAAACAATATTTACTTAAGTAAATATTGTTTATATACCAGTATCCTGGTGTTAACCATAAATAACGCTGTTATTTGGTCGCCTTGTGGTAAGCCTCAGTCCATGTGGTGGCGGATCACATTTGTGTCATTAATCACACACTGGGTGTCGTCTGTTCTGGATTTCACTATTTTTGGACTTTTATGTTGCATATGTGCACTATTAAGGACTTATTTGCATTTATTTTTGCATGTATTTTTGTGCGATTTTCTCCTTAATAATTTGATAATTTTTTGTGGATACACATAAGGACTTTATTGCACGCATTAGGTTGGCGCAATTTTTCTGCTTTTTTCTATTATTTTGTGTTAGGTCACGCAATTGCTGCCTCCATATTTATTCACTTAATTGATTTATTATTTGTTAGCGCAATTTTTTTCCCTTTTCATGTGGTGAAATATGTCCAGGGGGTATAGGACATAGAGAATTAGCTGCCAGCCATACTTTTACAATAGCTTTCATGGCCGCTGTCAAAAGAAAAGGTGCGTCAGGCCCGCAGTAAAACATTTTTTTTAATGCTTCATATGAGCCCAAGCAGCCAGCCTCCAGGACCACTACTATGATGGATTCATCTGAGATTAGCCAATTGTGTGCATGTGACAACAAGGCAGCGGGGAATGTCTAAGAACATAGAGGAATACAGGTAAAAGTTCCATCTTAAATACATTTTTTCGCCCAATCAGAGATAAAGGCAGATGAGCCCAAGCCTTCAATCTAGCCCTCATGTCTTGTATCAGTGGGGCTAGATCAATGCACAGTAATCAAGAGAGGATGATGAAATATAAATGCCAAGATATTTAATTCTATCAGTCTATAATAATGGGAGGTTGGGGTCAGCCAAGATCGGAGCTGCAGCGCAAATTAGCAGTATTTGAGATTTGTTCCAGTTAACTTTAAGACTGGAGCAGTCAGCGAAACCGGAGAGAGCCCGCAGGGCCTCCCGGAGAGAGGAGCCGGGATCATTTAAGAACAGGACAAGATCATCTGCATATACATTGCAAGTTTTTCATGGAATTGATGGTACCAACTTGGATGCCCTTAACCCGGTCAGCATGTCTGAGGGCCGAGGCAACCGGCTTTATCACCCAGGCAAAAAGAGACAGCTATAGTGTGCAGCTCTGCCTCGTACCTCTCCCGACTGAAAAGGAGGGCGAGAGAGCACCGTCCAATTTAATCTGTGCTGTCGGACATTTATACAAAATTTCAATCCACCTGCAAAATTCTACTCCATAACCCAGGCCTTCTAAGAATGCGGACATGTAAGGCCAGGCTACCAAACCTAATGCATTTCGATGTCTAACTTTACCAGGACCCTAGTGGAAGTAACTATAAATGGGTAAAGACCCTGCGCAGGTTAATATCCGTCCCCTTTCCAGGAAAGAAACCAGTCTGGTTCATATTTACTAGAGAAGGGAGGATCGCCTGCAACCTGGTTGCCAAGAGCTTGATCAGAAATTTGAGATCATAATTTAGCAAAGAAATCGGCCTATAAGGGGCACACTGAGATTTATCCTTGCCAGGTTTAGGAATAAGGACAATTTGGGCTTGATACATAGAGGGGTTAAGGACATTCGCTCTTTGCAGTCAGCGAAAACCTGCAGTAGTTTTGGTGCTACTAGAGCTGCATACATTCGATCCCATTCATCGGATGGCCATCCAGGCCTGGTGTTTTCTTACTGGGAAAATAGTAAATTGCTGCTTCAATTTCCTCAATAGTAAAATCTTTGTCTAGAAACGCAAGATCTTCTTGTGAGAGAGTAGGTAAGTGTAGGGCTTGTAGAAAATCTTTAAGCTGTGCATCAGGCCAGACAGGGACTTCTTTGTAAAGGTTTGCATAAAAAGGATCAAAACTTATTTATTATGTGTTCGGGGTCAGAGACAACTCTTCCATCTGAGCAGCAGATTTCGGGCACTACCATTTGCATCCTAGAGTCAGCTACTAAGTTTGCCAGGAGTTTGCTATTTTTGTCTCCAAACTTGAAGATCCTTCCAGCCAAAGAACCAAGTTCCAAATGCGCAGCCGATGCAAGATGTACAGACAATGTTCTTCTCGCATCAGCCAGTTGACTGAAATGATCCGGAGTCGTGGAGTCAAAAAAACTCTTTGCCGCCCTAGCTTCACCATCTTCAAACTGTTGCACTTGAGAGGACATCTCAGAGTGAACCACTTTAATGGCAGAGATGTACTCTCCTTTGGTGGGGGCCTTGAAGGCCTCCCAGACTACAGAAGTCGACTTGGAAGAAACCAGCTTCTCCACCTTAGGGTCCTGCAACCACTTGGGTGCCCAACGCCAGCACTTCTGTCTCCTGTCCTCCACCAACACCATCTTGACTTCCAGAGGGGCATGATCTGAGAGGTCTGCAGGTAAATACGAGACCTTCTGCACTGCCACCAGAGCACAGGTGTTACCAAAGACCAGGTCGATCCTGGATACTGTTTTATGAGTGGCAGGAGTAGGCCCTAGTGGTCTGGTGTTTCCATCTACAAATTTCAGTATACTTAAAGGCTTGTGCCCATTGAAGTAAATCAGGTGTGATGTGTATACTCTGCTGGGGTTAAACAAGTCCAGAGAGGGATCCATGATAGAATTAAAATTCCCAGCTATATAAAGTCTGGAGAATTGTCGTGTGGCTAACTTTTCATACACAGTGTACAAGACCTGCTGATTGAAGTGAGGGGGAATATACACATTAACCATGGCTTATACAGTAATTTTGACTTCTAGTAAAAGTATAATGGATCGACCCTCTGGGTCAGTCACTAGGTGTAGAACCTTGTACGGGAGGAATTTACTCAGTAATATAGCCACCCCTCTTTTGTAACTGGAATAGGTTGCATGGAATGCCTGCTGTATCCTGGGTCTGCGTAGTGCAAGGATCTTATTGGCCAGGAGATGCGTCTCCTGTAGAAATAATATAAGAGGCTTAAGATGGCTCAAATATTTAAACATTAAGGCCCAGATTCAGAAACAACTTACGGCGGCGTATCTCCAGATACGCCGCTGTAATTTCAAATCTGCGCCGTCGTATCTTTAGGCCGATTCTCAAAGCCAGATACGTTAAAAAAATAGGCTTCCTCCGCCGACGTAACTTGCATACGCCGGCGTATAATTGTATGCAATTTTACGCTGGCCGCTAGGGGGCGCTTCCGTAGATTTTCTGCGTCCAATATGCAAATTACCTAGATACGCCGATTCAGAAATGTACGTGCGTCCAGCGCATTTTTTACGTTGTTTACGTAAGGCTTTTTCCGGCGTAAAGTTACCCCTGCTCTATGAGGCGTAGCCAATGTTAGGTATGGACTTCGGAACAGCGTCGATTTGTTCACGTTTTACGTTGTTTGCGTAAGTCGTCCATGAATGGGGCTGGGCGTAAGTTACATTCATGTCGAAACCAATGAGTATTTGCGGCATAATTTTGAGCATGCGCACTGGGAGACGTCCACGGACGGCGCATGCGCCGTTCGTAAGAAGCGTCATTTACGTGGAGTCACGAGTAATTACCATAAAACACGCCCACCACTTCCACATTTGAATTAGGCGGGCTTTCGCCGGCTAATTTACGCTACGCCGTCGTAACTTAGGACGCAAGTGCTTTGTGAATACTGCACTTGCCTCTCTAAGTTGCTGCGGCGTAGCGTAAATAATGTACGCTACGCCCGCACAAAGATCCGCTCATGTCTCTGAATCTGGCCCTAAAGCCCTCTCGATCTTCTCATTTAAGCCTCAGTGTCCAAGATACAAGTCTCAGATCCACACATGAGGAGGGCTTCCCCCAAATTAATAACCTAAAGAGGGTGTCTCTGGAAGAGGTAATGCGCACCTTCAACTAGCCATATATCCAGCAGGTATTGAGCATTCATAGCAAAACAAAAAATACTATAATAAACCGAAAGAAAAAAGAAAAAAAAAAATGACAATTTCACTGTTGACCACAGTTGTACTCAATTTAGCTTACCACCCTGTCACCAGCAGCAAGTTGAACTTCCTACTGGCCGGAAACTCCAACAACTATTCAGTTTCCATCCCCTTTCTTATGCAGCCCAATCATTGGTTAGTGTTTGATAACTGCTCAGTCTCGCCAATCCCCGACATTAAGCAGGTCTCTCTCCCAGTAAGCAGTTACATTATCTGACAGTTTCACACACTGAGCGGCTCTTGCAAGCCTCCCTATTTGCTGCATGTGAAAATCCTCCTCTACCCTTTCAGTGTTAATGAGTGCTGCCAATCAGAGCCCATCAGTTCTGCCAATCAATGCCGCCTATGAGTGCCAATCAGAGCCCATCAGTGCCAATCAGGGTCCAGTGCTGTCCATCAGTGCCAGAGCCCATCAGTGCCACCTATCAGTCCTGCCTATCAGTGCCAATCAATTCTGCCTATCAGTGCCCATCATTGCTGCCTATCAGTGCTGCTTATCAGTGTCAATCAGTGCCCATTAGTGCTGCCTATCAACGCTGACTATTAGTGCTAATCAGTGCCCATCAGTGCTGCCTATCATTGCCCATAAGTGCTACCTACCAGTGCCCATCAGTGCTCCTTATCAGTGCTGCATATCAGTGTGGATCAGTGCCGATCAGTTCTGCCTATCGGTACCAATCAAAGCCCATCAGTGGGGCCCATCAGTGATGCCTATTAGTGCCCATCAGTGATGCCAATCAGTGCCACCTATCAGTGCCAATCAGTGCCATCTATCAGTTCAACCTATCAGTGCCCATCAGTGCCAACACAGTGCTGCCAATCAGTGCAGCCTATCAATGCCAATCAGGGCCTATGAGTGCCATCAGAGCCCAGTGCGGCCTATCAGTGCTGCCAATCAATACCCATCATTGCTGCCTATCGGTGATAATCAGTGCAGCCTATCGGGGCCTATCAAGGCCCATTAGTGGGGCCCATAAGTGATACCAATCAATGCCCATCATTGCTGCCTATCGGTGACAATCAGTGCAGCCTATCAGTGCCAATTAGGGCCTATCAGTGCGGCCTATCAGTGCTGCCTATCAGTGCTAATCAAAGCCCATCCGTGATGCCTATCAGTGCCCATCAGTGCTGCCAATCAGTGCTGCCCTATCAGTGCTGCCAGTCAGTGCCACCAATCAGTGCCGCCTATCAGTGCAACCTATGAATGCCCATCAGTGCTGCCAAACAGTGCTGCCAATCAGTACTACCTATCAGTGCCAATCAGGGCCTATCAGTGCCAATCAGGGTCCATTAGTGCCCAGTGCGACCTATCATTGCTGTCAATCAATGCCCATCAGTGCTGCCTATCAGTGACAATCAGTGCTTCCAATCAGTGCAGCCTATCATTGCCAATCAGGGCCTATCAGTGCCAATCAGGGCCCATCAGTGCGCATGAGTGGGGCCTATCAGTGCTGCCAATCAGTGCCCATCGGTGCTGCCTATCAGTACCAATCAGTGCTGCCAATCATTGCTGCCTAGCAGTGCCACCAATCACTGCCTATCAGTGCCCATCAGTACTGCCAATGAGTAGACATCAGTGCTGCCACTCAGTGGATATCAATCAAAAAATAAAACAGAAGTTTAAAGCAGTCACAACATCTAGGATCGGTTAGCTGCAAAATACAAAATTTGGGTTTAATACTGCTTTAAGGCAGGAACTAATGTGAAAGTATGTAAGGTTCTGCATACATTTCAGTGCTATATAAGCATAGCTTCAAACTATCCCTGATTTAGGACAAAACCCCTTTGTCCCTGTTTCCTTCTCATTTGTTCCTCATTTTGGTCTTATCCATATATTTCTAGGTAAAATGCACTTTTTATTTTTCAAAAAGGTGTTTCCCAGTTGCTGCATTTGTAAATGTCAAAAACCAGGATAAAGGAATAGTGGTGATAAAAAAAACGCACTTTTAGGTTTAACTACAAATTTTACCTGTAAAAAATAAATAAATAAGGCAATGTTTTGCTAACACAAGATTCTGAATTTGTATGACTCAAATATCTTTAATTGAGAAAATGCAGGATGCATTAGGATGGTTTACAATAAATTATCGGTGTTCATTTTCTCAAGTACTAATTTTTACTTAAAACAGAAATGTGTTCTGTTAATATATGTTTTAAAAAATATATATAATTAAAAAGTTGAATGCAAAATGCTACTTTTTTTTCCAATTAAGCCAACAAACCATTTTTTGGCGCAAAGGCTTAAGCACTGTACACACGACCGGGATTCCCGGCGGTATAAAGTCCGCCTGGAATCCCAACGGAAACGCGAGAACCTGCTCGGTAAGTTTCCTCGTGTAGACACGGCCAGGTTTCCCGTTGGGAAAACTGCGGGGAGAGCTTTGGCTGGGAATCCCGGCAGTGTGAATGCTCCCTCGCAGTGTTTCCCCATAGGAAAACTGCCGGGTTTAAAACCGACGGGAATCCCAACGGGAAAATAGAGAGCAGGTTCTCTATTTTCCTGCTGGGATTCCCGGCAGTTTTCCTGTCAGGAAAACTGCGAGGAAGCATACACACGGCCGGGATTCCTGGCCAAAAGCTCTCCCCGCAGTTTTCCCGACGGGAAACCCGGCCGTGTGTACGGGGCATAAGAGTCGGTTCACACTAGGGCGACACGACTTCCAGAGCGACTTTCAGAGACGACTCCGACACGACTTGAGCATGAACCACAGGGCGATCTGGGGCGATTTACAACACGACTTGAAGTCGTCTCCAGGACAGGAGACTTTCCAGTGGCCAATCAAACAACAATCAGCTCTAGGGGAGGGGGAGGGAGAGGTTTGCCTGAGAAATGTATGTTATCTTCCTGGAAAGTCGCTTCAGTTAAGACAGTGATCAGACTTGGATCAGACTTGGAGGCGACTTCCATTGAAATCAATGGGTACAAATCGCCTACAAGTCGGATTGAAGTAGTACAGGAACTTCTTTTGAAGTCGGAGCGACTCGAGTCGTGTGTATTAAAACCGCTCCCATTCACTTGCATTGTTTTTCTCGACAGCGCGACTTGGGACGACTTGAGGCGACTTCAAGTCGGATCCCAAGTCGCCCCAGTGTGAACTGGCTCTAAAACTCCTCTCAGCTTTTTATTGTTGTCTGAGTCCCTACTGCATATCCCTATCTGGTGAAACCAGTCACTATAACACGAAATAAAGGGTATAAATGTGCACCAGCACCACTAATGGAGCTCTGAATAGTGGTAAAAGACCAACAAAAGTTTGAATCCTTCCCCACTTCTTTGCATTTTAACACAGAGACCACTGGGTTTAAAAAAAGACAAAAAATCGACTTTTTTATTCTGCTTGTCTATGATGAAGAACATATACCCATGTACCCTCACTAATATTTTTTCTGCTTTTCGGAAAATACAATGGCTAATTACTAAGTTAAAAAAACAGCAGTATGTTCTGATTCTGCAAACAAGTTTCAAGTTGATTGTTACACTGAAATAGCCAGCTAGTTCTTCTGTTTATGACACCTGAAGAATGTTTGCCATTGCGTTGCTCCCAGTTAGATAAGCTTGCAATATATTTGATGGACATGGGTTGTGTAAGCTGTTATTCAATGAAGTGACATCAGTAAGGTAAAGGTGAGTCTGGTTACCTGTGCTGCTCTGTAGATTCCTCACCTCTTCTAGGAAAAGATAAGTATTTTAACATGACAGGACCGTGACTCAGCTATTTGGGAGTTCCACATATAGCTTCCTATACCCACAACAATACCCTTTCGCACACTGATCTAAATTGTTTGTCTAGTGCAATTGAACAGCTTTAAAAATAACATTTCATTTTGCCCTACCTAGATACACGGATCACATTAAAATAAAACAAGACAATGTGCACTATTTAAAGTGATTGTAAAGTAATTTATAAAAACAAATAAACACGATATACAGTATTCATACCCCTTGAACCAACATAGACCAACATAAAGTGGCACATAATTGTGAAATGGAAGCAAAATGATAAATGGTTTTCAATTTTTTTTACAAATTAATATGTGAAAAGTGTGACGTGCATTTGTGAGTCAATACTTTGTAGAATTACAGCTGCAAGTCTTTTTTGGGGATGTCTCTACTACCAGCTTTGTACATTTAGAGACTACAATTTTTGCCCATTCTTTTTTACAAAATAGTTGAAGTCAGATTGGATGGAAAGCTTCTGTTGACAGCAATTTTTAAGTCTTGCCACAGATTCTCAATTGGATTTAGGTCTGGACTTTGACTGGGCCATTGTAACACATAAATATGCTTTGATCTAAACCATTCCAATGTAGCTCTGGCTGTATGTTTGGGGTCGTTGTCCTACTGGAAGGTGAACCTCTGCCCCAGTCTCAAGTCTTTTGCAGACTCTAAGGCCTTGTACACACGACCGGATCTATCCGCTGGGATTGATCCGCGGATCAGTTCCAGCGGACAAATCCAGTCGTCTGTACGGCCTAGCAGATTTTTTTCTGCGGAGATTCCTCGGGCCGATCGATTTCAAGCGGATATAAATTTCTTAGCATGCTAAGAAATCTATCCGCTTGAATCGGGTCCAGCGGATTGATCCGGTGGTCTGTACAGACTCACCGGATCAATCCGTCCACTCCCCTCCCTCGCATGCGTCGTAATGATTCGACGCATGTGTGGAAGTACTTACCTTCCAGCGTAGTGCACGTCGCCGCGTCATCATCGCGGCGACGGCGCGACACGTCACTGCGGATGAATTCCGTGCGGATTTTGATCCGATGGTGTGTACAAGCCATCGGATCCAAATCCGGAGGAGGAATCTCCGCTGGAAACGGTCCGGCAGACCGTTTCCAGCGGAGATCCCCTCGTGTGTAAGTTGCCTAAGGCCTCGTACACACGATAGGATCGCCAGAGGACAACGGTCTGAATGACCGTTTTCATCAGTCCAAACTGATCGTGTGTAGGCCCCATAGGTTATTTAACCTTCAGTCAAAAAAATGAGAACTTGCTTTAAAATGTAACCGATGGACAGGTCAAAACCGATCGTTAGTATGCAAAAGCATCGGTTAAAAACCTGCGCATGCTCAGAATCAAGTCGACGCATGCTTGGAAGCATTGAACTTCGTTTTTTTCAGCACGTCGTTGTGTTTTACGTGACCGCGTTCTGACACGATCGTTTTTTACCTGATGGTGTGTACGCACGACGGACCATCAGTCAGCTTCATCGGTTAACCTAAGACATCGGTCCTTCAGACCCCCTGTATTTGGCTCCATACATCTTTCCATCAACTCTAACCAGCTTCCCTGTCCCTGCTGAATAAAGCATCCCCACAACATGATGCTGCCACCACCATGTTTAACGGTGGGGATAGTCTGTTCAGGGTGATGTGCAGTGTTAGTTTTCCACCATATATAGCATTTTGCTTTTAGGCCAAAAAGAAAAATTTTGGTCTCATCTGACCAAAGCACCTTCTTCCACGTGTTTGCTGTCCCCCCCACATGGCTTCTCGCAATCTGCAAACAGCACTTCTTATAGCTTTCTTTCAACAATGGCTTTCTTCTTGCCACTCTTCCATAAAGGCCAGATTTGTGGAGTGCACGACTAATAGTTGTCCTGTGGAAAGATTCTCCCACCTGAATTGTGGATCTCTGCAGCTCCTTCAGAGTTACCATAGGCCTCTTGGCTGTTTCTCTGATTAATGTTCTCTTTGCCTGGCCCTTTCAGTTTAGCTGAACGGCCATGTCTTGGTAGGTTTGCAGTTGTGCCATACTCTTTCCATTTTCGGATGATGGATTGAACAGTGCTCCGTGAGATGTTCAAAGCTTGGGGAATTTTTTATAACCTAATCCTGCTTTAAACTTCTCCACAACTTTATCCCTGACATATCTGGTGTGTTCCTTGGCCTTCGAGATGCTGATTGTTCACTAAGAATCTCTAAAAAAAAAACTCTGAGGGCTTCACAGAACAGCTGTATTTATACTGAGATTAAATTACACACAGGTGGACTCTATTTACTAAGGCAATTGGTTCCACTAGATTTTAGTTAGGTTAGAGTAAAGAGGTTTGAATACAAATGCACACCACACTTTTCAGATATTTATTTGTAAAATATTTTGAAAACTATTTATCATTGCCACCTTGTGCTGGTCTACATTAGGGATGAGCCGAACACCCCCGGTTCGGTTCACATCAGAACCTTCGAACGGACCGAACGTTCGTGTGAAATTTAGAACCCCATTAAAGTCTATGGGACTCGAACGTTCAAAATCAAAAGTGCTAATTTTAAAGGCTAATATGCAAGTTATTGTCCTAAACCGGGTTTGGGGACCCGGTCTTGCCCCAGTGAACATGTATCAATGCAAAAAAAAGTTTTAAAAACTGCAGTTTTTTCAGGAGCAGTGATTTTTATGATGCTTAAAGTGAAAAAAATATTTTTGAAAAATTCCTTTAAATATCATACCTGCTGGATGTCTATAGTATGCCTGTGAAGTGTCCCTGCACAAAATGACAGGAATGAGCCCTGCTGCAAAATATTGCATCAACAATTGTAATTACATGCCCCTGTTAAACAGGTGCAGACAAATTGGGCCTTAGGCACTGGTGCCACAACACTGCAACCCCTTACAGATACTCTAGTTGGAGCGCAGAAATGAGCCCTGCTGCAAAGTATTGCATCAAAAATTGTAATTACACGCCCCTGTTAAACAGGGGCAGAAAAATTGGGTCTTAGCCACTGGTGGCGGTGCCCAGAACCAAAAATCAGCATGATCATTGAGGAGGAAAAGGATAGTCACTCAGCATCAGCATAGGCAGTCTTGAAGGGATCTGATATTTCCCAAAAAAATATTCAGTTTCATCAGCATCAGATACTTGGTAGCTGGTGGTGATCCAAGCCTGATTCGGTGGAGAGGCGCACCCTGTGATCGGTTACAAAGCCTCCAGCAGCACTGAATGTGCGTTCCGAAAGAACGCTGGATGCAGGACAGGCCAGTAGCTCAATTGCATACTGTGCAAGCTCTGGCCAGTGATCCATCCTCAAAACCCAGTAAGCCAGAGGATTTTTGGTGGGAAAGGTGTCCAAGTCTGATCTTGCCCCTAGGTATTCCCACACCATGTAAAACAGACGCTGGCGATGGCTGCTGGAACCGGTCATACCTTGGGGCTGCAGACTAAAAAATTGGCTGAACGCATCGGTCAGACAGCTAATTTGCCTCAGCAACACATTGTCCAGGACCAGGATTTTGTATCCTCCCAGTCTCTGGGAACGCGTTGCGCGGACCTTTCTGCAAGGCCTCCCGAAGATGTTTCATCTTCGGCAACCTTACCCTTGTAACGTAGATCAAGGAGGGTTGCCAGCCAGTAATGATCCCTCTCCTTGATAGCACGAATACGAGGATCCTTCCGCAGGCTTTGCAGGATCAGGGAGGCCATACAACGTAGGTTTGCTGAGGCATTCGGTGCGGAGTCCTCTGGGTCACTGAGGACGACATGATCCGCAGCCACCTCGCCCCAGCCACGTACAAGTCCATGGGTTTCTTGGTACTGTAATTGATCCCTTGAAGACTGCTGCTGATGCTGAGTGCTAGGCTCCACCTCCATGTTGACACAATCCTCCTCCTCCTCCTCCTCGTTGTCCTCTTCCTGTGTGATAGGCAGGCAAGCAGGAACACTGTCTAGATAAAGGGGGCCTTGAGAGATAAGGAAGTCCTCCTCTTCCTCCCTCTGTTCTGCCTCAAGGGCCCTGTCCATTATTCCACACAGTGTGTGCTCCAACAGGTGGATAAGAGGGAAAGTGTCACTGATGCATGCACCGTCACTGCTCACCATCCTCGTGGCCTCCTCAAATGGTGACAGGACAGTGCATGCATCCCTGATCATGGCCCACTGGCGTGGGGGGAAAAAACAAGCTCCCCTGACCCTGTCCTGGTGCCATATTGGCACAGATACTCATTGATGGCCCTCTGCTGCGTGTGCAGCCGCTGCAGCATGGCCAACGTAGAGTTCCACCTGGTGGGCATGTCACAGATTAGGCAGTTCTTGGGCAGGTTGTGTTCCTTTTGGAGGTCAGCCAGCCGAGCACTGGCATTACATGACCGTCGGAAATGCACACAGTTTCCTGGCCTGCTTCAGGACATCCTGTAAGCCCGGGTACCTGCCTAAAAACCGCTGCACCACCAAGTTAAGGACATGAGCAAAACAGGGCACATGGGTCAGTTGTCCCTGTCGGAGGGCGGAGAGGAGGTTGGTGTCATTGCCGAAAACCACCATTCCTGGCTTAAACTGGCATGACGTCAACCACCTCTGACCCTGCTCCTGCAGAGCTGACAGAACCTATGCCCCAGTGTGGCTCCTGTCCCCCAAGCACACCAGCTCAAGCACCGCATGGCATCTTTTTGCCTGCGTACCTGCGTAGCCCCTTGAACGCCTACGGGCACCGCGGGTTCCGAGGACAAATCAGCACAGGAAGAGGCCACAGAGGAAGAAGAGGAGGGGTGGAGGAGAGAGGTGTGTCACAATCACCAGTTGTAGCATTTTGGAGGCGTGGTGGCGGAACAACCTCCAACACTACTGTACCTTGTCCTGCATCCTTCCAAGCTGCCAGCAGAGTCACCCAATGCACTGTGAAAGATAGGTAACGTCCCTGTCCATGCCTGCTGGACCATGAGTCAGTGGTAATATGCACCTTACCACTGACCGCCCTGTCCAGCGAGGCATGGACATTGCCTTCCACATGCCGGTAGAGAGCCGGAATCACCTTCCTTGAGAAAAAGTGGCGTTTGAGAACCTGCCACTGTGGTACCGCACATTCCACAAACTCACGGAAGAGGGCAGAGTCTACCAACTGAAAAGGCAGCAGTTGAAGTGCTAGAAATTTAGCTAAGCTAGCATTCAACCGCTGGGCATGTGGATGGCTGGGAGGAAACTTCTTTCGGCGCTGCAGCAGCTGGGGCAGGAAAATTTGCCTGGTACAATCTGATGTCGGTGTACCAATAGTAGATTTCCCGCAAGTACTTGGCTGTGACACACCTAAATCTACACCTTCAGTCCTATCAGTGCAGGCTTCAGAGAGGACTGAAGGTATAGTGGGGTTGGAGATCCCAGCTGATGAGGAGCAAGGAGAGGTCCGCTTTGTTCTTTGGTGTGGGTCTTTGAGGTACGCTTGCCAATGAACTGCATGGCACATCAATATATGTCTGGTCAAGCATGTGGTGCCCAAGCGGGTGATGTTTTGGCTACGCGAGATACACTTGCGACATATGTTGCAAATCTGATGCACTTGTCTCAAAAAAGGCCCACACCAAAGAACTTTTGGAATAACGCGGAGAGACAGCAGCGCCCTGCCCATGCGGAGCTCTGCGTTGTGATGCAGTCAGTGTGCTGCCCTTAAGCTGGCCCCTGGAGGGCATCCTGCCTCGTTGGAGATGTGCCTCTTCCTCCTCTCTCCTATCAGGCACCCACGTGGAGTCAGTGACATCATCATCCCCTCCCTCATCACTGTAGAAAACCTGTCAGTATGCTGCAGCTGGGGGAACATGACTGCCAGATTTCTGTCCTTCTGGGCTCACGTTACTGCCTTCCTCTAGCGGTGTACCATCATCGGAGCCTTCAAAACGCTGCGCATCCTCCTGCAGCATGTACCCAACACTGTGATCAAACAGTTCGGGGGCCTCCTCAGGAGGACATGAAAGGGGCTAGGGAAGGAGTGACTGATGCCATTGAGCAGAGGGAAGAGGCCGCGTTGGCAGCTGCTTTGCCAGACAAAGTACCCTGAGCCTGGGTGAGAGAGGATGAGGACGGCTTGGTCATCCACTCTACCAAGTGTTCGGCATGTTGCGGCTCAAGATATAGCTGCACAAATACTGACAATACTTGCTGATCAGTCACTGTGTCAGGGCACTAACCTTTCACGGTCACATTCCCCAGTTGGCTCTGGGTGGAATCGAACCCAGGACCTCTCCATTGCTGGTCCAGGTCTTTGCCTCTGAGCCACTGCTCAGTGTTATTCTTCTTGCTGTCCGTTGGAGCCTGGTTCTGAACCTGTGCTACTTTGGACCAATCAGTGGCCTGAGCGGCCTATTTAAGCCAGCCCCTTCCTCCTTGCAAATGGCTGGTTCGTTGTCAGTGTTTGGTGCTGGAAACCTTATCTGTGGATATCCTGTTTACCTGACCCTTGGCTTGCTCTCTGGATTGCTGCTCTCCTCAACCCTGTGACCCCGGCTTGAACTTTGGACTGTCTGACTTCTCTACCCCTGACCTTGGCTTTGAACTTCGGATACCCTACCTGCTCCAACCCCTGACCTCGGCTTGTTCTCTGGATTATTCTTCAGTCTTGTTCCTGTTTGAGCACCTTCTGTTTGGACTATCTCCTGTGTGCTTCTGAACAGCCTCCAGTGAGCTTCGGCTATCCAGTTCCCGGTTCACCTTGGATTCCCTCCTGCCACTGGACCCGATGCCTCTTGGTGCGTCCTTCCTTCTGTCTCAAACCCCAGCGGGTGGATCGCATCGAGTCGCATAGGTGAGCCGCCCTTGGCATCTCGGCCTCGGTAAGTAACGTTCCTGACACACTGCCTATGATATTAATATAAGAACACCAGCAAATGTATTCACGTAGCTTTAGGTGCACACTGTGCAGAGGACACAGTACACCAAGTGAAAATACTTGCTGATCAGTCACTGCCTGTGGTATTAATATGAGAACACCAGCAAATGTATTCACGTAGCTTTAGGTGCATACTGTGCAGCAGACACAGTACACCAAGTGAAAATACTTGCTGATCAGTCACTGCCTGTGGTATTAATATGCGAACACCAGCAAATGTATTCACATAGCTTTAGGTGCACACTGTGCAGAAGACACAGTACACCAAGTGAGAACACTGCAGCTAGCACAATCACCTGCCTGCCTGTCAGTATATTAGGAAGAGCATACAGGAACAGATCTATCTAAACTCAATACAGTGTATAAATATATATACAACACCTGGGATGTACAGTATATATATCCTCTACACACTAACTTTAACTGACTCGCCTGCCTGCTCTATCTAATTCAAAATAAATGACACACGCTCTCTCTCTCTCTCTCTCTATTTGTTTTTAACCACCACAACACACTACACAAGGCCGCCATGGAGGCGGCCTTATATGGTGTGGGGCGTGTACTAAACCCCCTGAGACATAATTGGCCAAAGCCACCCTGGCTTTGGCCAATTATGGCTCTCTGTTTTTTGCGCGCTGTGATTGGCCAAAGCATGCAGGTCATAGTGCATGCTTGGCCAATCATCAGCCAGCAATGCACTGCGACGCCGCAGTGAATTATGGGCCATGACACGCCACTCGAATTTGGCGCGAACGGCCCATAACGTTCGCAATTCGACGAACGGTCGAACATACGAAGCTCATCCCTAGTCTACATAAAATCACAAAAAAAAAACATATACGTTTTTAGTTGTAACATAACAAAACGTGGAAAATTTCAAGGAATATAAATACATTTTGCACTGTCCCTGAGAGATGAGTGCAGGGCTCTTTGAAACTCTTTGATGAGTTAAAGCGGAGGTCCGGTAAAAAAAAAATTAAAAGTCAGCAGCTGCTAACACTGTAGCTGCTGACTTTTAATAAAGACACTTACCTGTCCTTGTCGCCAGCGATGTCGGCCCCAGCCGAGGCCGATCCTCGATCCTGGCAGCTCCAGGCGCCGCCATCCACAGTAAGGGAAACAGGCAATGAAGCCGTGCGGCTTTACTGCCTGTTTCCTACAGCGCATGCGCGAGCAGCTCGGCGCTTTGTGAATGGGCCGGCTGCTTTCTGGGATACACACAGTTCCCAGAATGCAGTGCGCCCCATTCACAAGAAGAAACCTAGTGTAGGAGGAGGAAGAGAATCCACCGCGGAGGATGAAGAGGCAGATTCGGGACTTCCGCATAGCAACAGCTATTTCGGATAAGTAAAAAAACATTATTTTTTTTTATTTTTTATTTTTTTAGATTTTTGGAGGAAATTTTTTTTTCAGGGTGGAACTCCGCTTTAAAGCCACTATACCAACCACCTAATTCCAATTTTTTTAGGTATTTACAATTACGACACTGTTTTCAAGCTCAGATTGGCCCCGGGCATATTTCCCCTAGAAGGTAGTGACATGGAATTATTGTCACGGGATGAGGACCTGGTCAAGCCGTTGTTCACTATATAAAAATATATTTTTCCAGAGACTATTACACTGATAGGTCCCTGTAAGGCAGCGTGGGAGGGTGTGGCTCCTGGCCTAGATCGGGAGGAGTAGGAGGATGTTTGGAAAGCACCCTTTACCAGATTAGTCTCTGCCAGAGACTGTTTAACCACTTAAGCCCCGGACCTTTAGGCAGCTAAATGCCCAGGCCAGGTTTTGCGATTCGGCACTGCGTCGCTTTAACAGACAATTGCGCGGTCGTGCGACGTGGCTCCCAAACAAAATTGGCGTCCTTTTTTCCCCACAAATAGAGCTTTCTTTTGGTGGTATTTGATCACCTCTGCGGTTTTTATTTTTTGCGCTATAAACAAAAATAGAGCGACAATTTTGAAAAAAATTCAATATTTTTTACTTTTTGTTATAATAAATATCGGCCAAAAACATATCTAAAAAAAAATTTTTCCCTCAGTTTTGGCCGATACGTATTCTTCGACCTATTTTTAGTAAAAAAAATCGCAATAAGCGTTTATCGATTGGTTTGCGCAAAATTTAGAGCGTTTACAAAATAGGGGATAGTTTTATTGCATTTTTATTAATTATAATTTTTTTACTACTAATGGCGGCGATCAGCGATTTTTTTCGTGACTGCGACATTATGGCGGACACTTCGGACAATTTTGACACATTTTTGGGACCATTGTCATTTTCACAGCAAAAAATGCATTTAAATTGCATTCTTTATTGTGAAAATGACAGTTGCCGTTTGGGAGTTAACCACAGGTGGCGCTGTAGGATTTAGTGTACACTTAGTGCACACCCCCCTTACAGTTTACAACTGTAGGGGGTGTGGCTGTAGGAATGACGTCATCGATTGAGTCTCCCCTATAAAGGGGATCACTCGATCGATGCAGCACCATAGTGAAGCACGGGGAAGCCGTGTTTACATACGGCTCTCCCCGTTCTTCAGCTCTGGGGAGCGATCGCGACGGAGCGGCTATAAACGTCCCGGATCGCTCCCCGAGGGAACCCGACCGCCGCGTGTAGCGGGGGGGTCCCGATCGGACCCCCGACCCACGTCTAGGCAGGCACGTACAGGTACGTTGATGTGCCTGTCCGTGCCATTCTGCCGACGTATATCTACATGAGGCGGTCGGGAAGTGGTTAATACACTATGGCCCGGATTCACAGAGAGCGGGCGCACATTACGCCGCCGTATCGCAAATAAAATACGCTACGCCAACGCAGCGCAGAGAGGCAAGCATGGAATTCACAAAGCCACTGCTCCCAAAACTGCACTGGGTTTCGTAGGCGTAAGTCGGCGTAGGTGGAAGTGGGCGTGAGCCATGCAAATGAGGCATGACCCCATGCAAATGATGGGCCGAGCCCCAGACAGATACGTATCACGAATTGCGCATGCGCCGGGACGTGGACGCATCCCTCTGCGCATGCTCAAAACCACGTCGGAACAACTGCCTAAGATACGCCGGATCACTGCTTACGCCACAAACGTAACTTACGCCCAGCCAGACACACGTTCAACGTAAACAACGTAAAATACGCCGGCTTGAGTTCCCTGGTGCAGACCTTTGCATGTCTGCTGCTGAGTTACACCTGCTTTATGGGGCTTAACTTTACGCCGGACGTACAACTTACGCGCACATCGCGTAGCCTGCGTCGGGCGAACTTAGGTTTGTGAATCGCCGTATTTCCCTCATTTGCATATTTGAATGGCTAAACAATGGGAGCGTCCAGCCTAAATGTGCGTCTACGCTACGCCAGCGTAGGCAAGTTACGTCGGCGGGTTGAAGCCTGTTTTTAGGCGTATCTTAGTTTGTGGGTCCGGCGCACAGATACAACGGCGCATATTTGCACTTACGCGGCGTATCTGGAGATACGTCAGCGCAAGTGCTTTGTGAATCCGGGCCTTTAAGTTTATTCATAGGGTCTATCTCACACCTGCAAGACTGGCTAAGATATTTAGGAAACAATCCTCCCTTTGCTGGAGATCAGGGCTCAAGTCCTGTGGGAACGCGTGGGAACGGAGTTCCTGCACTTTTTTCAGAGCAGGAACGCAGTTCCCTTTGCAGGACTAGAGCAGCTGAGAGCAGCCAAACTGCCTGTGCCAATCCTTCACTAAGCGGCGATGCCCAGCTCGAGTCACTGTCAGGGGCAGGCGAACCTTAGTAATCCTTTATGTTACTGGCCACTTCCTGTATATGGATTCATCAGGTAGTGTGCGGGTATTCCGTCACTTCCCCGATGCCGCAATGTCTCCTGGGAGCTTTTGTTATTGTTCCCAGGAGACATTGCGGAGGTTATCGCGGGATTTAGAAAGAATATGCGGTTTAGTAATTATGCATATGAGCGTATCATTTTTTTTTTTTTTTTGGTGGGGGAGTGGATCTTGGGTGGGAGTTCCCACACTTTTTCCCCAGGACTTGACCCCTGCTGGAGATGCTCCAATCCGGATGCAGGTTTCATGCATGTGTTTTGGAACTGTCCAGCTCTAGGTCCCTTCTGGAGAAAGGTATTGGCATGCATCACTTCTATAACCAGCATCTCTGTTCCCCTCTTCATAGAAGTGTGTTTATTAAGTCTGGTTGACTCACTGGCCTCTACCATAGCTATACGTACCCTCCTTATGCTATTGTTGTTTTACGCCAAGAAGTTGATTATATTATCCTGGAAAAAATCATCAGCACCCTCTGGGGCAGCATGGAAATCATTGGTGAACAAAGCTGTCCCTTTGTATAAGGCCACTTATGCAAGTAGAGGTGCATTTACCAAGTTTGATAAAGTGTGGGGTGGTTGGATGTCTTCTACAAATACGATTTCTGACTAATTATGAACTCTCTCGCTAAGCAGTATATTTATGGTATATTCACCTGATGTTTTTTCATAAGTTCTGCAGTGGTCATCAACCCTGCCCTACAGGGCCCACGAACAGGCCAGGTTTTATGTATTACCATGGGGAGATGCAGTCTAGAATACTGCAATCACTGAGCAGCAAATGATATCACCTGTGATGTATTTCAGTTATCTTGCAAACCTGGCCTGTTAGTGGGCCCTGTAGGACAGGGTTGATGACCACTGCTGTAATGGACTAAATATTCCTTGTCCTGACAGGTGGGGGGGATGGGTATAGAGATATGCTGCATTGAATGACATTGGTGTTTTTTAGTTCTTTTTGAATTTTGTTTTATGGCAGTTTGTATGCTGCAAATTTTTGTATACCCTTTAAAAACTCAATAAACAGAAGCTTACAAAAAAGACACGTGGGGTGCCAGTATCCAAATCGGTTGGCTGCCTCCCTTTGACTAAGGAAACTATAGAGGAACCGAATTCCTCTAGACTTCCTGCTCCATCTGCATTGCCGCTGCGGATGAGTGCCACCTGCAGTGGAGAAAGTGAACTGCACCTGCCTACATTGGCTTCCGCTGCTTCAGCAAAGTGTGTCAGAGCAGGAAAAGCCGCTACTGATGGTCACAGTCCTGGATTGAGTGAGGGTGAGTATAAGGGTCAGTGAAGCGGAAATATTATTACCCAAAGTAAACAATGTTTAGAACCACTTCAAGGCAACCAATGTATTTATTATACTATTCTCTAAAGCTGGCCATAGACAGATCTAAATTTAGCCGGTTCAGCAGGAACCGGACTAATTTCGATCCATCGATCGATTTCAGTACAACCAGCCTGGTTGATTTTTTTTATTGATGTTTTGTTGATGGGGAAATTTCCTTTCCTTCAAACCCTGGTTGAAAGAAAATGAGTTAATGTATGGTCTGCCTTAGTATGGTCTGCCTTAGCTATGTATAGCTCTATAGAACATTTGAAGTTTAAATGATATCCTTTTTCAGAGCAAAATTTAACCCATTAATTTTACTGTATTATAAAACAGCTACATTCAAGGCATGCCGTGAAAGATAACGACCACATTTGCTTGTGCTCTCAACTGAACTATCAACTCATCAAATGGCTATTGTCATAATCACCAGTGAAACTGCACATCAGAGACCCAGATGGCAGATTCCCTGTCTGTATAGGAGGGTTTAGTTCTTTAAAGCTGAACTCCGAGCAAAAATTAGTAGTTTCGGAAATACATTTCGTACCTTCGACAAATATGATCTTCTTTTGGAATTCTGAATTAATAAAGGCTAGCTCACCCACAATCCTGCCAATGCTGCCTGTAGTCGGAGAAACGAGACATCTCAGACCTCTGGTCTGTCCTGCCCACTTAGGACTGGCCACAAGCTAAAAATCATTGATGCCCATTGACGGCTACAATTCCCATCAAATTGTAGTTTCTTTAAATTAACCTCCCTGGCGGTATGATTCTTTCAGATTTTTGCTGCTGAAAGCGGTACAATTATTTTGCATGGAAATTTGGCGTTTTATATTGTAGGCCTGTAATTCTTAGGAATAACTCACTTAAATCTGTCCAAACAAGAGCCTAGTAGACATCCCGGGTATGATAAAGTTTGAAACACAAAATCATAAATTATAATAAAATAAATAACTATAAATAATAACAAATAATAATATAATAATAATAATAATAATAATAATAATAATAATAATAACAAATATTAATAATGTAATCAAATCAAAAACACTGAAATTTGCTCAGTTGCAGAATTGTCGCTGTCATTACTTTCAGTGTTTGATGACGAATTTCCCCACAAATCGCTATCGCTCAATTCTGCAAGTGATTTTAATTTATTATTGCTGTTTTCTAAGTGGTCTAAAACCATTTTTATAAATAAAGGGACACTTTTTGGTTGCTATGGACAATCTACGGTTTCCAGGCAAAAAAAACCTCTATTTATAATATAAAAGTGCATGCAGGTCACTGGGCAGACCACTAGGGACAAGGGGGATGTGTAATTATTTTATACAGTACTGTAATCTGTAAGATTACAGTATGCTGTATGTGTAGGTTCTAATTTTTTTGCGGGCAGTTTTCTCATCGAGAAAACTGCTATGGAGCATACACACGACCGGGTTTCACGACCAATCTAAAAAATGGCAGTTTTCTCATCATGAAAAACGGTCGTGTGTACGTGGCATAAGTTTTACCTGAAAATCTTCCTGGTAAGCAGAAGACCAAAAAGGATACTCTCTTCTAGCACCTACCTAGCAGGGTGCTAGACTAAGAGCCGGTTCACACTGGGGCGATCTGCTATCCGACTTCAGGTCGCCTCAAGTCGCCCCAAGTCGCGCTGTCCAGAAAAGCAATGGAAGTGAATGGGATCCGTCTTAATACACACTACTGAAGTCGCTCCGACTTCAGAAAAGGTTCCTGTACTACTTCAATCAGACTTCTAGGCGACTTGTACCCATTGATTTCAATGCAAGTTGTCTCCAAGTCTGATCCCTGTACATAGTGAGGCAACTTAGAGACAACTTTTCAGGAAGCAGAGAGGAATTTACCCAGAAGCACCCAGGTACTCCCCTGTTCCCAGGCAGCCCCCACCTTCCTAGACACCAATTACTTTTAGTTTAGGCATTGTCTCTGTATACCTCCTATACACCATGTCTACCAGAGCCAGGGAAGGGAATAGAAGAGAGGCTGTGGATAATGAGTCTCTTATAAGGTTCATCAAGGAGAGACCATGTCTGTATGACAAGACAGACATTACAGGACCAACTGAAGAGGGACAATGCCTGGCTGGATATCTGTCGCCTGTCCTTTGAGGATTTTGATGTCCCAGACCGACCAAATTGCCAAATGTAAGTTTAACCTTTATTATATGTCTGTTTTCCTTGGCTAGGCATGATGGTTGTAGTTCCATACAGGCCACTTGTTTTCACAGGGAAAGGGGGCATGAACTCCCCCTTGTCTACATCCCTACCCAGCTCTGAGCACCATGCCTTGTTTCCAACCCCTACTCACCTCCAAAGACTACCCCTTCTGGCCTATTGTGGTACTAACAGTTTTGTATAGAACTTTTTACCAAGACAAGCAGTATAATAGATATTTTGCAGACAGCAACAATAGAACACACCAGCAACAATAGATCCCCTGCCAGCAATAGTAGATCCCTGCCATGAACAGTAGATCCCTGACAAAAGTATATCCCTGCCAGCAACAATAGATCCCCTGCCAGCAACAATAGATCCCCTGCCAGCAACAATAGATCCCTGACAAAAGTATATCCCTGACAGGAACAATAGATCCCCATACAACAGTAGAACCCTAACAGGAACACTATTTCACATGACAACAACAATAGATCATTGACAACAGTATATCCCTACCAGGATCAATAGATCCCCTTACAACATCAGTAGATTTCTGACAGAAACAATAGATCCCCTGACAACAATAGATCCCTGACAACAGTAGATCTCTGGCAACAAGAGATCCCCTTAGAACAACAGTAGATCCCTAACAGGAACACTAGTTCCCCTGACAACAATAGATCCCTGACAACAGTAGATCCCTGACAGGAACAACAGATCCACTGACAACAAAAATAGATCACTGAAAACAGTAGATCTCTGACAGGAACAATACATCCTCTTACAACAACAGTAGATCCCTGACAAGAACAATAGATCCATGACATGAACAATAGATCCACTTACAACAGTAGATCCCTGACAGGAACAATCGTTCATGTGACAGCAACAATAGATCCATCACAACAGTATATCCCTAACAGGAACACCAGTTCCCCTGACAACAATAGATCCCCTTAAAACAACAGTAGATCCCTAACAGGAACGCTAGATCCCCTGACAATAGATCTCTGACAGGAACAATAGTTCCCGTGACAACAACAATAGTTCCCGTGACAACAACAATAGTTCCCGTGACAACAACAATAGATCCCTGACAACAGTAGATCCCTGACAACTGTAGATCCCTGACAGGAACAATAGTTCATGTGACAACAATAGGGATCTGCTGTTTTGAGAGATCTAACAGGAACACCAGTTTCCCTAACAATAGATCCCCTTAAAACAACAGTAGATCCCTAACAGGAACACTAGTTCCCCAGACAACAACAATAGATCCCTGATAAGAGTAGATCCCCGACAGGAACAATAGATCCATGACATGGAGAATAGATCCACTTACAACAACAGTAGATACCCAACAGGAACACTAGTTCCCCTGAAAACAGTAGATCTCTGACAGGAACAATAGATCCCCTGACAACAGTAGATCCCTAACAGGAACACTAGTTCCCCTGACAACAACAATAGATCCCTGACAACAGTAAATCCCTGACAGGAACACTAGTTCCCCTGACAACAACAATAGATCCCTAACAACAGTATATCCCTGGCAGGATCAATAGATCACCTGACAACAGTAGATCACTGACAGGAACAATAGTTCATGTGACAACGACAATAGATTCCTCACAACAGTAGATCCCTAACAGGAACACTAGTTCCCCTGACAACAACAATAGATCCCTAACAACAGTATATCCCTGCCAGGATCAATAGATCCTTATTGATCAATACTGCCAAACCAGCTGCTATGACAGCTGACATTACTTAACGCACAGGGAGCATTTTGGACACAGAAAAACAGGGAACAGGGAAGAAGAAATGAAACAGGAAGAAGAATGATGTCAAAAGAGCTTAAGCTCTGATTGGCCACTTTTAACACTCCCTGTCCTGGAGGCAACTTCAAGTCGTGTTGTAAATCGCCCCAGATCGCCCCAGGTCGCCTGGTGGTTCATGCTGAAGTCGTGTTGGAGTTGCCTCTGAAAGTCGTGCTGGAAGTCGTGTCGCCCCAGTGTGAACCGACTCTTAGAAGAGGTTTGTTCAACGATATATATATATACATCAACATCATAGTTTTCCATTGTAAACAAACCAAACTGAAATTCATAGCACTAGTATCACATATTGTATATCAAATGTATATCACATCTTCCTCCTTCTTTGGTTTACCTGACGATGCTGCAAAAAACTGATGTAATTTTGTCAGCGCCATTCTCTTCAGAATTCAGGACTATCCACTGACAGGGAACAAAAGGGGACACAAGCCTGGCACTGTGATAATAACATGCATTTGATTGCATGCTAAGCAGAGTGTGGCTGTGACAAACATAAAACAAAATATTAATTGTGTTTAAATTATTTAAATCATCATCTATCAAACATTATAATATTAATCTTTAGTAGATAGATCTTACAGTATAAAGCATGAACATAATTAGTGTTCATTCTGCACTTTAATTGCCAATAGGGCTGGACTGCCCATCCCTACAGGGAACTTTTCCTTTTATAACAGCTGTACTATAAAGCTTGATAAGGCTGGGGAAGTGACCATGGAGCCAAGTTTTAAAGCAGTACTTCACCTGCGCCATCCTTGTCGGTTGTTCATCGGTCTTCGGGTTCCCGCATGTTTAGCGTGGGAAACTCACTGTGGCTCCACAGACGGTTTACCACTGTGCAAGCACTAGCCGCGCTGCGCTGTGTGAATGGTCTGCAGCCTGCTGGCACCTGTGACATGTCCCAGAAGACTGCAGTGGAATTGCCTGGGTGATCTGACTGGAAGTGGGAATGAGTACCTACCTAAACTTGGTACCACCAAAAAAAAAGTTCCAAATGAGAATAAGGAAGGGGAGGAAGACAAAAAGAAACACAGAACAGGGCTGAGTGGTAGTAGTTAAAGAAGTAGAAGGGATAGTAAGTAGTAGGTTCAGGTGTGTAACTTGGTTTGGAAACAATCCTGCTTCCAGCGATAAACTCTCGTCGCCACTCTAGCCAGAGTGGGTATAGTGCACCTGGATAGGCCTCTCTCACCAGCCTAGCAGCCAGAGTGTCACACGGAACTTTAGCAAAGTCTCTGCCACAGACCTTCCCAAAGATGGAGATATTCTCGGTCCAGAATCCTTCTCAACAAAGGATTCAGCACCCGGATCTCTCTTGAATAAACTTTAGTCAATTCAGGACTGACAGGCGACCACTATTCAGCCCTTTCAGTAATGGTGCGTCCTTCGATGAAGTCTAAGGCCTCTCCTGAGATACCAGCCTTGTGCTCGGTACAGACAGGTTCTTCATCGGGCGGCTTCCTCCCTCAGGACGGACAGCACAGGACCACTCTGCAACTGTAGACCCAGTCTGACTACCGGGCCTACAAGGTAGAATACAACTGCGGACCAACGTGGTCCTGGAGCCTGGAACACTTGAACACGCACCCCCGGATATGAGGGCCACACACAGGGGGTGGTTGGACGACAGCCAGGGACGGCCTCAAAAGGAAGTCGACCCAGAACTAATGACATCTGTCCCTTAAGTACTCTCCCCCAGCATGCACAGCGGGGCGACCAACTCCCACTGATTGGCTGCTGAGGAAAAACACCCAATACATCCTGACTTGACTGATGCCACCCTTGGCCTGGGGTGGTACAGGCTCCCCAGGCAGCAATAGTGGTCACTCACAGTACAGCCATGGCTGGAACAGAGGCCCAAATTTGGCCAAAATAACATTGTCAGAGGTAACTAAATCTCTGACCACCCTCTAAATTTAGAGCAGCACCAGCTATGAAAGTAGCAGGGCGCTACACAAGCACAGTGCTTCCATCTTCACCCGGTCTTCCGTCCGGGTTCGTGGGCTCCGGCAGGTTGAATGGCCAGGCCACGATGACATCACTACCATATGCATGTGCACTGGAGACACGTTACAACACTCTGAAGGAATGGCACAGGTATGGTATTCCTTCAGAGCACATCACCGGCTGCCAAAAGAGCTAATGTTTCCTAAATGGTGCACGTTTAGGAGATATTAATTTTACCTACAGGTGAGCTTTATTATACTGTAAGCTTACCTGTATATAAAAATCGCAAAGCAGACTTTACTACCACTGTAAAGGGAATCTATCACAATATCTAGTCAATGTTTTCTTTTTAATATAATAAACTTTAATTTTTGTTACTTATAAAATATATATATATATATTTTTTCTCAAATAGACATTAAAGGGGTTGTAAAGGTTTGTTTTTTATTTTCTAAATAGGTTCCTTTAAGCTAGTGCATTGTTGGTTCACTTTCCTTTTCTTTCGTTTTTCCTTTCTAAAAAAAAAATATTCTTTGTTTTCTTTGTCTGAATTTCTCACTTCCTGTTCCTCCTCAGTAAGCTTTTTAGAAGGGAAATCAAAGGAAAAGGTAAGTGAACCAAAGGAACCTATTTAGAAAATAGAAAAACAAACCTTTACAACCCCTTTAAAAACATGGTACTTCTTAAAGACTATGGGCCAGATCCACGAAGCGCGGCGCTTCTTTACGGCCGGCGTAGTGTATCTCAGATACACTACGGCGCCGTAACTTACAGCGTATTTCCCGTATTCTCAAAGAATTTGCGCTGTAAGTTACGGCGGCGTAGTGTAACTGTGTCGGCGTAAGGGCGCGCAATTCAAATGGATGAGATGGGGGTGTGTTTTATGGTAATACATCTTGACCCGACTTAAATGACGTTTTTTCTGAACGGCGCATGCGCCGTCCGTGGGGGTATCCCAGTGCGCATGCTCGAAATTAACCCGCAACAAGCCAATGCTTACGACGTGAATGTCATTCTACGCAAAGCCCTATTCGTGAACGACTTACGCAAACTACGTAAAATTTTCAAAATTCGACGCGGGAACGACGTCCATACTTAACATAGGATACACCTCATATAGCAGGGGTAACTATACGCCGAAAAAAGCCTTACGGAAACGAAGTAAAAAAAATGCGCCGGCCGGACGTACGTTCGTGGATCGCCGTATCTAGCTAATTATCATACTCGACGCGGAAATCGATGGAAACACCACCTAGCGGCCAGCATAAATATGCACCTTAGATGCGACGGCGTACTAAGACGTACGCCAGTCGGATCTAGCACAGCTTCAGGCGTATCTTGTTTTGTGGATACAAAACAAAGATACGCCGGAGCAAACTAGAAGTTACGCGGCGTATCAATAGATACGCCAGCGTAAACGCTTCGTGGATCTGGCCCTATGTTTACATAGCATGCTAGACTTTCTTTTAATAAAGCCTAGCACAGCCTGTTCTCTTTTGAAATGCATGTATTTAACTGAAAATCCTTCTGGCTTCATATAAAATAAAAGAGGGAGAAGGTGCATTCTTTCTCTAAACTATTTAGTTGTGCAAATAAATAGACCTGATAAGCATTAGACTGACTTTACTATAGGTAGACTGTTCACAGGCTGCTAATAAAGTACTTAAAATCAATTTAAATGTATTGATTGCTGATAAATCTGAAATAGCCATACTGAATAGTTCATATTTACCTAAAGATCGATTTACGCTGTAAAATTAGTTGTTACCAAGCACTTCCTGCACCAGATTAGGGTGACCACATTTCCAAACTACCCTTCAGGGACACCCTCCCTTCCCAAAAATCAGCTTGTTCTGTAATGAATCACAGCACAGTGATTAGACATAGGAGGCAGGATTTATGATTTCTCCAATCACAAGCAGGGGGCGGGGATTGTGCTCCTCCGGGCATTCCCGACCAGGACAAGTACTGTCAGTAAGTAAAGTGGTGATGTGGTGCCCTTTTTTTGGGGGGTGGCTGTGTCAGTTTCATTCCAACACACTGTATTGTCCTGGAATGAAGGTGCCCGGGACAGACCTGCAAATCCGGGCAATCTGGGACATGTGGTCACCCTACACCAGATGCATGCCTGCAGCCACAGCTGTGTGTCAAGACTGCCCACAAATGATCTGCAACAGCATAGCTCTCAACCGTCCCTGATTTTGAGGGACTGTCCCTGATTTAAAACAATGTCCCTCTGTCCCTCTTTCCTCCTGATTTGTCCCTCATTTTGGTCTGATATATATAATTGTATATAAATTGCACTATTTATCTTTAAAAAAAAAAGTGTTTCTCAGTGGTAAACCTTTTCAATTTCTATATTACTGCATTTTGTTAATGTTAAAAACCAATATAAAGGAATAATAGTGGTAAAAGAAAAGCACCTAACTAATCATTTGATAATGGGGAGGGTAGTGCTGCGCTAATCAGTGGTGAATGGATAGGTGAATAAGCAGGTGGGGGAAGGGAATGCAGATAAGGTGTAATTGAAATGAGGAGCGATATAGCCCAAATGGCATCAGCATAAAAATAAATATAAAATGATCAGTGAACAATAACAGTACTGGTGTAAATCATATGACTCCACAGGTTCCTCTTAGTGTTATGAAATACACTATAAATAATGGTGCAAAAAATTCCCAAGTAACTGTGCTAGGTGACACTCCTATACTGGTGATAAACAGTCCATCAACAGGGCTTGAAAAATATCAGCAAAAAATAAATATAAGTAAAATTTCAACAGTCCAAGAAAGCAAAAGTGCAAGTGTGGGTCCGCAATATGGAGTGAGAGGAAAATGGGTATCCAGTGATCCTTTTAGGGTAAGTGAGGATGTCCCCTTACCTTACTGCTGTAAGGTAACAGCATATAGATCCAACCACATTAGATAGTTCTCTCGATGGGCTCTGATCCAACAACGGCAGGTCCTCCTTGGAGTTCTCGTCCCAGATTGGTCAGTTTCTCGCCCCAAAGAAATAAAGCATCGATGGTGTGATACCGTTTTAAAAATTTTAATTCTCAAAGCAAATAGACAGGGGTACTCACATAATTCAAAATACAATTGAGCATGTAAAAAGAGGGGCAATCTGTCGCCAACGTCACCTCCGATACCTCTCAGTGGACTCATGCGCATTCGTCACTATCATGTGACTTCCTCAGGAGTCATTATTTTGTATAATTCTCCTTTAAAGGGGTGTGGCAAGGGGTGTGTCCTATGCCTACATACTTTTGCTAATAGGTGTCCGTCGTTCTCATTTCAAAAAGTTAGGGGGTGTGTGCAACAGTCAGGCCAAAATCAAGGATACCACACTGCCCCCTGCAGACAACATGGCCACTGGATATTATTATTACTACAGAAAAAATCCAAATCCAGCCACAAATGAAATTAAAAAATATTTTGGATTGTTTTTCCTGAATGAATGTTATGACTTTAATACAGTCACAAACTCTCCTGAATATACGGTAATTTTTGCAGTTCACCGATTAGATTCCAAGTGCTGGCAAGAATCGTTCTGTAAAGTGCACCTAGCATCAAACATACTGTATTTTGTTCTTGGTGAGTGAATGCATGCAAAATTATGTGTAGATGTACTGTAAGGCTACTTTTACATGGGCATTTAACCTATGTGCGCCAGCTCTGACATTTCAGTACCCGAGAGGCCGAGGGGAGGCATCCAGCCCAGCTGCCTGCAGCCTCCTGAAATCTATAGTAGGCTGAAATATGCTGTGGCTAGAGGGGGCTGAAAGCCGTACCGAATGGAAATTGTATATGTTTAGGGACGTATGCCTGGAACGCAGATATTCTGTTTTCTATGCATATGCCCCTAAATACATTGGGCACTAAACGTGAGCCTTTCAGCCTGTGATTTTCTGCAATCTTAAAGGGGTTGGCAACCCTCAAGATTTTTCACCTTCATGAATTCTATGCAGTGTAGCAGCCCCCCAGTGCCCCCATTTTACTTACCTGAACCCGGTCTTACCCGCACCAGGAACGAGCACACCAGCTCCAGCCAGTGTCTCTCGTGTCCTGATTGGATAGATTGATAGCAGCGCAGCCATTGGCTCCCGCTGCTGTCAATCAAATCCAATGACGCGGGAGTGGGGGGCGGGGACAAGTCCTGATGTCACTGTCAATACACGCAACAGCAGAAAACAGGAGCGTACACACCATACGAAAAGGGGAAGTAACATTTCGTCCAGCGAATGATCTGTCGATTTTCGGATCGTTAGTATGGTGCTTTTTCGTCCGGCAAAAGCTGGATATGCAGAATATAAAATTTTTGTCATACGTGAACTCAACATACGATTTTCATTTAATCAGTATGGTTTTCGTCCGAAAAAAATCTTAAGAGCAAGACTACGCATGCTCAGAAACAAAAGAATACATACAAAACTAATGGCCTGCACACTGCAGAGGACCACGTAGCTTTAGGTGCAAACTGCAGAGGACACAGGCAGTACACACACCGCGTAGCTTTAGGCGCAAACTGCAGAGGACACAGGCAGTACACACCACGTAGCTTTAGGTGCAAACTGCAGAGGACACGGGCAGTACACACCACTTAGCTTTAGGTGCAAACTGCAGAGGACACGGGCAGTACACACCACGTAGCTTTAGGTGCAAACTGCAGAGGACACAGGCAGTACACACCACGTAGCTTTAGGTGCAAACTGCAGAGGACACAGGCAGTACACACCACGTACACATGACATCACTTCTGTTGTATTCTGTCCTACGAGAATTTTCGTGTGGTGAGTAAACTCTTCACTTTCGACATGAGACTAGCATGCAAAAAAAAACAGACGAATGATCGTCTGAAAATCTGATCGTGTGTATAAGGCTTTAAAGTGTGATTGGTAAATGAGAGTCTGCCTGCAGCAGACTGATAATATTACCTCAGCTTAGGCAAAGTTGCTTGCTCAAAAGCTGCGCAGTGTGTTTGGGGATGCGCAACCACCCCTGATGCCTGTCAAATTAGGAGGTGCGCCTGTGCCCATACAGCTGATGCATTCCCATAGAGCAGGGGTCTCAAACTGGCGGCCCTCCAGCTGTTGTGAAACTACAAGTCCCATCATGCTTCTGCCTGTGGGAGTCATGCTTGTAACTGTCAGCCTTGCAATGCCTCATGGGACTTGTAGTTTCGCAACATCTGGAGGGCCGCCAGTTTGAGACCCCTGCCATAGAGTAACAGCAGCATAAATAAACAGCTCATTTACACTGTACAGGCCACAGCACCATAAGGCCTTAAGCTCTCAGTCACAAGACAAAAAGAATGCCAGTCCAAAGTCTCCATATAGATCCAGTACAAGAGTATGCATTTGAAGACAAAATAAGCATTAATAAGGCAGATATTAACAGTAAATAAAATATTACAAATACCTATAATCTGTACCGTTACATACACTATATTGCCAAAAGTTTTGGGACGCCTGCCTTTACACGCCCATGAATTTTAATGGCATCCCAGTCTTAGTCCGTAGGGTTCAATATTGAGTTAGCCCACCCTTTGCAGCTATAACAACTTCAACTCTTCTGGGAAGGCTATTCACAAGGTTTAAGAGTGTGTCTATGGGATAGTTTGACCATTCTTCCAAAAGCACATTTGTGAGGTCAGGCACTGATGTGGATGAGAAGTCCTAGCTCGCAGTCTCCACTCTACTTCATCCCTGTGCAGGCCAGTCAAGTCCCCCCCCCCAAACTCTCATATCCATGTCTTTAAGGACCTTGCTTTGTGCACTGGTCCAAATCATTTGGTGGAGGGGGGGTTATGGTGTGGGGTTGTTTTTCAGGGGTTGGGCTTGGCCCTTTAGTTCCAGTGAAGGGAATTCTTAAGGTGTCAGCATACCAAGACATTTTGGACAATTTCAAGCTCCCAACATTGTGGGAACAGTTTGGGGATGTCCCCTTCCTGTTCCAACATGACTGCTCACCAGTGCACAAAGCAAGGTCCATAAAGACATGGATGAGTGAGTTTGGAGTGGAGGAACTTGACTGGTTTGCACAGAGTCCTGACCTCAACCCGATCATTTGGGATGAATTAGAGCAGAGACTGCGAGCCAAGCCTTCTCGTCCAACATTAGTAAAAAAGAAGGGTGTACTGCGCTAATTCGATAAATAGTAAAGCGGCAACTAAAAATGTTATACAACACTAATAATGGTCAAAGGAAGACCTGTGCTGTTGTAAGCTAAAATGTGACACTAGTGACAATGAAGTGCTAGATAAATATCAATTAAAATTATGAAACACTGACTGAGTGAAAAAAAATGATATCTCTAAATAGGTCTGTGAGACCTCAATAAGATAACAAGAAGGGGTTAATTCCTAAATTAGGTAGAAACCTGAAAATTATCAAGTGAATAAATAGCAGTCCGTGTGAACAAACCAAAAAAATCCTTAGGAATACCATTAACAATAACGTCAAAGGTAAAAAAAAATGGAATATATTAAAAAATACTAATGCAGAGTGTCCATATAAACTTAAATATCCCCAGTGTACAACGAATCCAATAGTTCAGGAAAAAGTGCTGACAGGATAGTGCCTCCACCAAACAATAACACTGTCGCTTACCAGATGGATGTTATCTCTAATTATAGGAGATCAATATGCGCATTTGGTTGATATCCCAGCCTGGGGTCTCTATTGGTAGCAGTGACGTCAGAACGTCATTCCTCCCAACGTTTCGTCCCTCTAGTGACAAAATGTTGGGAGGAATGACGTTCTGACGTCACCGCGTTGTGTGCCAGACCCGGAAGATACGGGATGCTGAATTGAAGAGCCAGCCAGCTAGATTGTATTTTATATGCCTTATCTCACTTCTTCGATGTAAGTGTGCATTTTTATGTTACTTATTAAATTTTCAAGGGTTTTACGCTACGCCTTCCTTTTTTTAGTATTTTTTAATATATTACATTTTTGTTAATGGTATTCCTAAGGATTTTTTTTGTTTGTTCACACGGACTGCTATTTATTCACTTGATAATTTTCAGGTTTCTACCTAATTTAAGAATTAACCCCTTCTTGTTATCTTATTGAGGTCTCACAGACCTATTTACAGATATAATTGTATTTCACTTAGTCGGTGTTTCATAATTTTAATTGATATTTATCTAGCACTTCATTGTCACTAGTGTCACATTTTAGCTTACAACAGCGCAGCTCTTCCTTTGACCGTCCAACATTAGTGCCTGACCTCACAAATGCGCTTTTGGAAGAATGGTCAAACATTCCCATAGACACGCTCCTAAACCTTGTGCCTTCCCAGGAGAGTTGAAGCTGTTATAGCTGCAAAGGGTGGGCCAACTCAATATTAAACCCCACGGACTACGACTGGGATGCCTTTAAATCGGGGGTTCTGCGGGAAATCCTCTTTTTTTTTACATGTGCATCTACTGCTTTTGAATGAATGAATGAATGAAAAACTTATATAGCGCGACGCATGCGAACTGAATTGCCTCTGGGCGCTAGTTGTTGCTGTCTTTCCAGAGCATCAAAAAAGCACTACAAACTTAAATTCTTGCAGCGCCAGGAACCAACGTGTAATCCTGGCATTAGTCCCTTTACCCTGCCTCATCCATGTTAAAGGGGCATGATCAGAAATGAGCCTAAACTTCCTCCCCAAGAGGTAATACCTGAGGGACTCCAGAGCCCACTTAATGGCCAGACACTCTCTTTCAATAATAGCGTAGTTTTTCTCTGCTGGTGTCAACTTTCTACTGAGGAAGACTACTGGGTGTTCCTCACCACGAACAACCTGTGACAACACAGCTCCCAATCCTACATCGGAAGCATCAGTTTGGACAACAAACTCTTCTGAAAAATTGGGCGCTATCAAGACAGGGTGTTGGCACAGTGCTGACTTGAGCACCAAAAAAGCCTTCTCAGCGTCTGCATTCCACTCCACCATGACCGATTTCCGACCCTTAGTCAGATCGGTCAATGTAGCCGCCAATGTGGCAAAGTTGGGTACGAACCTCCTGTAGTATCCCACCATGCCCAGGAATGCACGTACCTGCTTTTTTGTGAGGGGGCGGGGCCAACTCTTTATAGCCTCTACCTTGCTGACCTGAGGTTTCACCACCCCTCTACCCACGATATAGCCCAGGTATTTCACCTCCTCCATTCCCAAAGCACATTTTTCAGGGTTTATTGTAAACCCCTCTTTCCAGAGAGAGTCCAGTACTGCCTGGACTTTGGGCAAGTGTGACTCCCAGTCTCTGCTAAAAATGACTATGTTGTCCAAGTACACTGAGGCATACTCCCGATGAGGTCGTAAAATCCTATCCATTGCTCGCTGGAACGTGGCTGGAGCAGTTTGCAGTCCAAAAGGCATTCTTTTGTACTGAAAACTCCCCTCTGGAGTAGAAAAAGCAGTTTTCTCTTTAGCAGCCTTAGTTAATGGGATTTGCCAATACCCCTTGGTAAGGTCTAATGTTGTGATATACCTGGCTGGACCTAGTCTCTCAATAAGTTCATCTACCCGGGGCATGGGGTAGGCATCAAACCGTGAAACCTCATTAAGTTTCCGGAAATCATTGCAGAATCGCAGAGTCCCGTTGGGCTTTGGTACCAACACAATCGGGCTCGACCACTCACTCTGCGATTCCTCAATGATCTCCAGGTCCAGCATCTTCTTTACTTCCTCTGAAACGGCCTTCCTTTGATCCTCTGGAATGCGGTAGGGCCTGACAAAAACTTTGACTCCAGGTTCCGTGATAATATCATGCTCTATGATACTAGTTAGCCCCGGCAAGTCTGAAAACTTCTTTTTATTTCTCTGCAAGAACTCCTTTGCCTGCTGACTTTGGTATTTAGATAGGGTATTTGCTACTTGGACACTCTCCACCCCAACCTGTGGCTCAAGTCTTGCATTAGCCAGGGAGGTCACCGGTTCCCTGTCTGTCCAGGGCTTTAACAAGTTGACATGATATATCTGATACGGTTTCCTCTTGCCTGGCTGGTGAACTCTATAATTGACCTCTCCCACTTTTTCCACAACTTCAAAGGGTCCTTGCCACCTGGCTAAGAACTTACTTTCCACAGTGGGAATAAGCACCGCTACTCGATCCCCCACTTGGAAGTGCCTTATTTTAGCAGCCCTGTTATAGACCCGTCATTGAGCCTCCTGTGCCTTTTGCAAATGCTCTTTGACTAGCGGCATCACGGTTTGGATCCTTTCCTGCATTTGGGAGACATATTCCAGGACACTCTTATGCTGAACAGGTTCACTTTCCCACTCCTCTTTAACCACGTCAAGAAGTCCGCGAGGTCTCCGCCCATATACCAACTCAAAGGGCGAAAACCCCGTGGAGGCCTGGGGCACTTCCCGGATAGCAAACAGGAGAGCTGGTAACAGGCAGTCCCAATCTTTCCCATCCCTTTGTACCACTTTCTTGAGCATAGACTTAAGGGTCTTATTAAAGCGTTCCACCAACCCGTCCGTTTGGGGATGGTAGACCGATGTGCGTAGCTGTTTAATCCGGAACAGCTTACACACATCGGCCATAACCCTTGACATAAACGGGGTACCCTGGTCTGTGAGTATTTCCTTGGGGAAACCAGTCCGTGTAAACATCTGGAATAATTCCCGGGGCAATGGCCTTTGAGGAGGTATTCCGCAGGGGTAGCGCCTCAGGATATTGGGTGGCATAGTCAAGAATCACCAATATGTAGGAGTGACCTCGAGCTGACTTTACCAAGGGACCCACTATATCCATGGCTATCCTCTCGAATGGGACCTCAATTATGGGCAGAGGGACCAAAGGGCTCCGAAAATGAGTCACCGGAGCGGTCAACTGACAGGTGGGACAAGAGGTACAGTATCTCTTTACCTTTGCTTTCAGACCTGGCCAGTAAAACCGGTCGGTGATCCGTGCCTCCGTTTTTTCAACTCCCAGGTGTCCCCCTAACACATCGTCATGGGCCAGGTCCAGAACCTTTCGTCTATATTGTTGGGGTACCAACAATTGCTCTACCACATTTTCTCTCTCCTTGGTAACCCGATACAGCAATTCATTATATATTGCAAAGTGTGGCCACCTCTCATTTGCACCTGGCTCTTGGGGAACCCCATTTACTACTACAACTTGTTCCCGTGCATGGGCCAAAGTGGGGTCCTGCATCTGAGCAGTCCCAAATGCCCCCTGGGGAACACCCAAATCCGGCAGCGCAGGGGTAGAGGCCACTTCCTCATCCTCTTCCCCCAGCATTACCTGAAGTGGGAAAGGCTCCTCCCCCTTAGTGTTTTGGTAGGTCTGTGGACCACATATCTTGACATCCTCAATAGTATCAACACTACTTTCATCACCATTAACCCAATCATTAGCATTTTCCTCATCTGGGTCCACATTAACGTTTGGCAGTTCAGGGTTATCCCTCTCAGCAGCAGGAACAGGGGGGCTAGTTTCTCCCCAGTCTCTGAACTGTTCTCCTTGTTCCCACAGTTTTGCAAACAATGGACAGTCTCGTCCTATTATAACATCATGTACCAAGTTCTTTATCACCCCCACCTCTTGAGTAACAGTGACACATGCTGAGGAGATAGACAACGTGATGAGCGGGTACTCTCTAGTGTCCCCGTGAATGCATACCACCCGTAAAGTTTTTCTTACCGGACCGATCTTCCCAATCACTCTAGGATGAACCAGGGTTACCATGCTTCCAGAGTCCAACAAAGCCCGGGCAGGGAGGTGGTTCACTTGGACTTCACACTCAAACTTTTCCTCATCCAGGTCGAGGTGTGTGGTGCACACTTTATGGGCACAAAAAGACCCCCTCCGAAGAACCCTGCATTCCATGGGCTCCTCTTGCAGTGGGCAGTGTGCCCGGGTATGACCCCAGGAATGACATCGCCAACATTGTACATCCCCTCCTCTCCGAACAGGAACAGAACGCTGCGAAGGTACCGGGAGTGTCTCTTGGTCTTCCGGGGTGTTTGTCCCAGGGCTCCTTGGAACATCCTTTCGAAGGGCAGCAGTTGGTCGAACAGGCCGTGGCAGACTAGGCCCTATGCGCTTGGTAGGTCCGAGCAGGTCCTCCACCACTGTATATCGTTCCACCATCTCAACAAGGAGGTTTGCTGTTTTGGGGTCTCCATGGCTGACCCACCGTTGGAGGTCATCTGGCAGGGACCTCAGGTATCGGTCCAGCACGACCCGCTCCACAATTTGGGGGCCAGACAACACCTCAGGCTGCAGCCATTTTTTTACTAGTTGCACCAGGTCATGCATTTGAGACCGGGGTGGCCGATCTGGACGATATTTCCATTGGTGTACACGTTGGGCCCAAACGGCCGTAGTCACCCCCAGACGGACCAGAATTTCTGCCTTTAGCTTTTGATAGTCTTTAGCATCATCTGGTGGCAGGTCAAAGTAGGCTTTTTGAGGATCTCCAGTGAGAAAAGGAGCAATGAGGCCGGCCCACTGGTCCTGAGACCATCCTTCTCTCTCTGCTGTCCTCTCAAACGTAGCAAGAAATGCCTCTACATCATCGCTCAGGGACAATTTCTGTAGAAAATGGCTTGCCCTCACAGCCACCTGGTTGCCAGGGGTAACAGCCGCTGGCTCCTGAACCTGAGACAGCTGCTGCACGGCTTCCTTTAAGGCAGTCACCTGAGCCTGCATAACCCCTTGCTGGGCTGCTTGCTGGGCTGCTAACTGGTCCACCAACAGGCGAGTATTTTCTTGCTGCAGAGCCAGCGCCTCTTTGTGGTAAGTTTACGCTTGTATGTTAGCCAGGGTCAGCTGTTTAATTAGCTCCTCCATTGCTTCAACTTTCAATGTTTGTGCAGCTTTAACCCAGGACATAAATTCAATGTACTGTTCCTTTAAATGTCAGTTCAATATAAAGTCCGATGCAAAAGAAAAAAATACTTTTTTTTTTTTTTTCTCTTCTTATGCCTGTTATTCTGTCCTGCCCGCATTCGAGCACCAGTGTAATGTTTGGGGGACCAGCTTGATCGCAGGACACAGGCTTCTTAAATCAAAACTGAGGTTTATTAAACTTAAATGGCTTAGCAGCAGCAAAAACAAAAGAAGTAACAGTCTCACCGACTTGTACAGCTCAGAACTGCTATCGCAGTCAAACAGTCCTTCCAGGTAAGTCCTTCAGTAGCAGGTTTTTAGGCAGGACACTGCCAAGTCTTTTCACAGCTTTTCACAGCTTTTCATAGCTTTCACAGCTTTCCTTGTCCACCATTCACCATGCATTGGACTCTCCTACACTCCTTCCCTCTCACCTGCACTTCCTGTCTGCTTTAAACTACTTCCTTAGACAGGTGCGTTAACCCTTTCCATTCCCTTAATGGCACCACAGTCCAAACAGAGGGGAAATATAACGTCCTTCCAGGACCCAGCCATGGCGTCCTGTACAATATATACATACTGAGCTGCTCTGATTAAACAGTAGTTTCGATTTAGGGTGAACCTCTGCTTTAAAGTTCATGTGCATAAAAAGGCAGGCTTCCCAATACTTTTGACAAATGGACAACCAAAAAAAATTGCCATTTTTTTTAATGGGATTATTCATTACCGCTATTCATAAGCTAACAAATGGTCTTAACACATTAAAATAAATGGCCTTACCATTAAAATAAGATATGCGTAAATTTTAAGCAAGACATCACTAGACACAACAGTTAAACCATGGCTATTGTATAGTATTTGTTATTCTTACTCAGGTGGAGAACCTTGCTTCATTGTTTCAGAAGAAGCAGGTTTTTGTTAGCACAAGTCCCATCCCCTGCAATACACAGGAAACTGGGTCCACAGGAGACTTCCATCTTCTGTGTTCACTGAATTTACAAATCTCTTATCAAGATATTTTTCCCAGAACATACATCCTGTTCCCACTAGGCCTTATTTCCCATTTTTTTTTATAAAATATGTGTGCTTACAAAATAGCATTTGCTTATTTCAAATAGATTTGTTAAGTAAGCATGATTTTATAATATGTGCATCACAGCTTTTATTATAAAACCATACTTGCCATTAACAGAGGTGTTGTTTCTTTACTGCGGCCAAAGGCTGAAAGAAAAGTACCATGACATTTTTTTATTATAACAGTTACTTGCCAATAAATAAAATATAACTGCTAGTTCAGCTGAACATTTTGTGTTTACAATGTGATTTTATAAGAATATGTGTGAGCAAAGCAAGGAATGTTGGTTTTGTGAGTTGAGACACGGTGTAGGCTAAAGCTGGCTATACACAGGGAGATCTAACATATTCCTCCATCCATGCTGTACAGTGCAGATGGACGAATCTCTGACTGCAGCTTTTTGCATTCTGACAGAATACTGGAACAGTGGTTGCATCTGATTGGAGGTAGCTGCTGTTGGTTTGACAGGTTCCTTCATTTTTTCAAAAGAAGGATGCCAGGCAGGAGGATGGCGACAGGGCCACTCAAGTAGCAAACTGCAGCCAGATCATCAGAAATTGGCCACAATTCATACATAGTACAGCCAAGTTAAAACCCAACTCCAGGAAATCTGGAAATTCTTTTACTTACTCGATCATCTGCTTCCCTGTGCTCCAGACTGTCCCTCAGTGTCATCTCATTGAATATAGGGATATGGACCTTGCAATGGTTCTAATGACGTCACGTCAGGATCACTGAAGCATGGGGAAGATGTCATTGTGGGGACCAACCTAGCAGCGCTTAGGAGCAGAGTTTCCCTTAGATCTAAACGAGCAGTTAATAACCCACAACAGTGCAGGCGCAACCCCACTGCAAAGGAGGATTTTCAAGTTTCCTGATGTGGGACTTCAACTTTTTTTGTAGTGGGAACTTTTGTAAGACTGAGTTGGGCTGACATGCAGAGTGGAAGATGGTTCATATATTACTTACAGGTGTATCTGTGGTACTGCATGGCTGGTACTTCACATTGGGGTCAAACATGATTCAGAATGTTTTTTCTTGTGTTCTTTGGAAATACAGCTGGTTGCTTACTGTAGATGGAGCTAGAAAAAAAAAATACAAAAAGTTATAAGAAAAAAGCATATATTGGTATCTGTACTCTGCCTAAATACAACTATAAAAATTGAAAATATTTGAAACTTGATTATTTTTTTATGCAACATATTTAAAATTGCATTACAAATATTACACCCAAAAAATTCCTTCAGATCATCATGATTATATATATATATATATATATATATATATATATATATATATATATATATATATATATATATATATATATATATATATATATATATATATATATATATATATATATATATAAAGCATATAATACAATATAAAAACATAAAAAGAACATCCAACTATACAACCTCATATTCTAAATACAATAGTATATATTAAAGTCTCAGTGACGTCGCCAGTGCTTGCAAGAAGTGGCCTAAAACCAGGATCTGAATTGTCATCAAAACAGTAATAGAGGGAAACTCTTTCATCTGGCACATTTGATTTACCTCACCTTGCAGAGATTTCCTCTCACTAAAACCAGAGTTAAATTGTCATCAGAATAATAATAGCAGAGATATCTTGGGCATATTTGATTTCCCTCACCTTAAAGATATTTTCTCTCACTAAAACCTGAGGTAAAATGTCATTGGAACGGTAATGGAGGGAAAATCTCCTACTGGGCACACATGATTTTCCTCACCTTGAAGAGATTTTCTTCTCACTAGAATTCTAGGAGGGTCTGGGGTAAATTGTCATTGGAACAGTAACAGAGGGGAAATATCTGAAGCATTCAGGTGGTAGGTTAGAGACACAAGATGAAAATGATCTGCTCCATTATGTTCTATACTGGGCAGCAGTATCCTAGACTAGTTTTTCTCAATGCCTGTCCTCAAGGCACCCCAACAGGTCATGTTTTCAGGATTTCCCTCAAATGGAACGGCTGTGATAATTACCAAGGCAGTGAAACTGATCAAATCACTTGTGCAAAATAATGGAAAGCCTGAAAATATGACCTGTTGGGGTGCCTTGAGGACCAGAGTGTTTCTCAAAACACTGTCCTAGACCTTCTTGTCATGGCTAAATTCTGGTCAGTTTTGACAGGCAAAGCATATATTCTGGGTAAAGATGCAGAAGCTTGTCTCTCTGTCACCACATATTCCTACTGGCATATCAGTATGATGGCCAATAGGAATGTGAAGAACACAGGAAACTGTGAGCAAACTTCATCAAAAAGTGCCAAACCTTTACCTGTGAAAATGTCTTGGGATTCAACGGTTATAGGAAAGTCTGGGACTCTACTGCAGGTATGTACAAAAACCTCTAGGTGACCAGATTTTTTAAATGAAATAAGGGGACTTTTTTTTTTTTTTTTACTAGTAATGGCGGCAATCAGCGACTCTCTGCCCGTCACCGCCCCCCTCACAGCCTATCAAGTCTTACTCTCTGGGCCCCAGCAACTGGGTGGGGAGCAGAGGAAGAACACTTCGCCAGGGAAGGCAAGGAGATAAACAGGCAGGCGGCTGGCCGGGACTTGAGCCAAGGCAGAAGAACATGCAAGCGGAGGAGAATGGGCATGCACCTGAAACTGAAGAAATATTCACTCCATTCCGACCAGCACATGATCATCAGAAAGGGGCACAGATAATGGAAAAAAATACACCCCCTAAGCTAGTAGGTGCGGGGGGGTGTAATTCAGAATTATTATTTTTTTAATTCTGCACTGACTGTCTTTGAAATTGCCCCAGCCCCTGTTCAAATCCAATCCGGGGACAAAACCAGGGACAGACTTTGTCTGGGGATGGTGTCCTCAATCTGGGGACTGTCCCCTGAAACCAGGGATGTCTGGTCACCCTAGGTATGTACACCTCATATCTGAAGCAGTTTATTTATATTTTTCAAGAAAAGCATTCATTAACTTCAGAGAAAAAAACGCCTAGCCACATTGGGACTACATTGTTTTCAGTCAGATAGACCTGTCTGGTAGACTTGCAATGAGAGAGATGAACAACCGTTGTATAGCATGGCTGCTGAGATGCATAGGCGCATTTTAACCAGTTATTAAACCAATACCTTACCCCCAAAAAAGACACATCGACTGGTTTTAATGAACTTACAAACTGTAATAATATTCAAAATACCACATAACAATACTAGTCAAAGTTATACAATGAGCATCCATAACAAAACACGGATAGTCTAAGATGCCTGTCTCCAGCATCAATGCAAGACAGGCATTAAACTGACCCCAGAATTAAACTTGAGGGCATAGCCCATGAAGCATTATCAATTTCTGGCAAGGTAAAACCACCAAAAAAGCTGTGACGAAACTCACAATGGGCGGGTGAGTGGTCAACTCTTGTGACGTCAGAATCTCCTCAGAGCAGTTGGAGGTGCCCTTGCGTAGCCTTTTCTAGAGTTCAAAAATAGAGCGACAATTTTGAAAAAAAGCAATATTTTGTACTTTTTGCTATAATAAATATCCTCAATTTTTTTTCTCAGTTTTTTTTCTCAGTTTAGGCCGATATGTATTTTTGGTAAAAAAAAATATAGCAATAAGCGTATATTGATTGGTTTGCGTCTACAAAATAGGGGGTAGTTTTATAGCATTTTTTTTTTACTTGTTATAGCAGCGATCTGCCATTTTTTTAATGATTGCGACATTATGGGGGACACATCGGACACTTTTTTGGGACCATTTACATTAAGGCCCTGTACACACGATCAGTCCAAACTGATGAAAACAGACTGAAGGACCGTTCTCATCGGTTAACCGATGAAGCTGACTGATGGTCTGATGTGCCTACACACCATCAGTTAAAAAAACGATCGAGTCCAACGTGGTGACGTAAAATACAACGATGTGCTGAAAAAAACTAAGTTCAATGCTTCCAAGCATGCGTCGACTTGATTCTGAGCATGCGCGGGTTTTGAACCAATGCTTTTACGTACTAACCATCGGTTTTGACCTATCGGTTATCAGTCCATCAGTTCAATTTTAAAGCATGTTCTAAATTTTTGGACCGAAGGATAACTGACTGATGGGGCCCACACACGGTCGGTTTGGACTGATGAAACTGAACTTCAGTCTGTTTTCATCAGTTTGGACTGATCGTGTGTACAGAGCCTTATACAGCAATCAGTGCTATAAAAATGCCCTGATTACTGTATAAATGTGACTGGCAGTGTAGGGGTTAACCACTGGGGGGAGGGGTTAAGTGTGTCCTAGGGAGTGATTCTAACTGTTAGGGGGCTTGGCTACGAGTGACACGTCACTGATCGCTGCTCCAGATGAGGGGGAGCAGACGATCAGTGACATGTCACTAGGCAGAACAGGGAAATGCTTTGTTTACAAAGGCATCCCCCCGTTCTGCCATTCTGTGACTCGATCGATGGGTCACCGGCAGACATCGAGTCTGAGGGTCCCGCAGGCACAGTCACGGAGACCACAGTGGGCCCGCGCGCGGGCTGGGGGGCAGGTTCAAAGCAAAGTATATATACATTGCTTTGCCTGTTCGTGCCATTCTGCCGAGGCAGTCCGCAAGTGGTTAAAGTGTTACTAAACCCACAACAGTAAAATCAGTCTATTTGCAGAATAGCATGCTTGTTATACTCACTGTGGAATCTAAGGGGTTAATCATCTGCATTGTTTAAAAAATATGTTTGATCCTGTATGCAAAGATCCTGCCCTTCCTGCATTGTCCCCCTGACAAGTCCGGATAAGACACAGTGCGTGGAGTCAGGTGGCACATGCTCAGTTTGGTCTCTATTATTGGAGAGAACGTATGTTGTTTTGTACATGTCATCGGCACGGCGCCAATCAGCGCTGGCTGGAAAGAGGGTCAGTCACATCATGATCCACATCAGAGATTGAAGTCTCCTCCTAGAAGAACCTTCAGCGCTCGGCCGGACAATGCTGGTAGTCACATGACCGCTTGTCTAAAAAGGTATATAATGGTTTTATTTTAAAGAAAAAACAACATTTGAAGGTTGTGTGTGCTGTGGTCTCACTATACATTCATGGGTTTAGTAACACTTTAAGCACTGAACAATGGCTGGGAAATCCAGGAGCAGCGACATCACCCATGTGCTCCCATATCCCAGCCATTGTTGACTTTCCCACCTTTCCCCTGCAGCCGCCACTAATGCCTCATTTCCACTGAGCGGATCGGATCAGTACGGTATGCTATTTTGGTGTTTCCATTATGAAAATGTGCCATAAAACCGAACCGTACCGCACCATTCTGGGTCCTGCTTTAAATGTGAAAATGAAAATGGAACGGTTCGGTTAGGGCGGAGATACAATACATTCCACTGATTGGTGGGCACGCTAGGCATTTTTTCTAAACCTTGTATGGCCCCTGATGATCCGACTTGCAGTGGACCATTCTCACTGTTCCAAACTGTACCGACCCAAACCATTCCGCTCAGTGGAAACGAGGCATAACTCACACAGGGAAGCCAGGTTCCATGAGCGAAGTGAAGTGGGCTGAATATAGGATAAGTATACACCTTTTTTTATACAGGCTAGTCAGCATAGGAAGCAGGGGAGAGGGAACATTTTTAGTTAGTTTAGTTAGTTTTAGGCAAGAATTCTTCTTTAAATATGGCTGCATTCATAGAATTTTTTCATTTTTTCCCTTTATTTCGCCTGGTGATCCAGCTAGCAGCACACTTCTGCTGCGTACACACGATTGGAAATTCCGACAAGAAAAGTTCAATGTGAGCTTTTGGTCGGAAATTCAGAGCATGTGTAGGCTCCATCTGACTTTTTCTGTCGGAATTTCCAACAGCAAAAATTTGAGAGTTGGTTCTCAATTTTTCCGACAAGAAAAGTTCTTGTCGAAAATTCAGATCGTCTGTATGCAATTCCGACGTGAAAAAAAAATGCTTGGGATCAATTCGACGCATTCTCGGAATGATTGAACTAAATTTTTCTCAGCTTGTTGTAGTGTTGTACGTCACCACGTTCTTGACGGTCTGAATTTTGTGTGTCCTTGTGTATGCAACACAAGTTTGAGCCAACATTTCATTGGAAAAAAATCCATGTTTTTCTTGTCGGAATTTCCGATCGCGTGTACGCGGCATTCCTGTCTTTGGGTTTCTCCACTCTGGATGGAGAACTACAGAGCCACTCTTGGACAGCAACATTGGCAGTCTGGGGAGAGGGCTGTGTTAAATACACTAACAGATTTAGATGGACTTGACAATCAATTAAAGTAGACCTCCAGCTAACACTTTTTAAGCTGTTACAAGAATAGTTTTTTTCCTTCTGGGATAAAAGTTTTAAATAGATGAATAAAAGCTTACCCTTGTAAGCACCCAGTGATAAATGGTTTGTCTCAACTCTGATACTTGGTCTGTAAATGGGAGCTGAAAAATAACAGACTTACTGGCTTGATCACCAGAAAAAAATAAAGGCAAAAAAACCTCAAAAATCTAAGGTAGCCACCACATCTAAATCCTAGTACACACAGGCTAAATGTCGGGTCACATCAGCCGATTCAATAATAAATGGCCGACATTCAGCCCATGTGTACGGCAGCCAGTCTAACAGAAGCCAGCCAAACATACTGGAAAACCAGCAGCCGTCTGGCTATTGATCAGTGCTCTCCGCCATTTGCCGGAGTAATCTGGCGGGGAGGGCCGTCCCCCTGTCAGAACACAATTGAATAATAGAACAGCAGGGAAAAATTGCTCTACTAACATCGGATATTACAAGCTTGCTTTTGAGTTTAGATACGCTTTAAATCTGTCCCCAAAGGACCTGCCAAGCTAAAAGCAGTGTTAATACTGCACTTTGATCCTCCATGAAGAAAAAGGAGGGTTTGGCCCCACAGGCATGCAGGTTTTGTAATAATCTAGAATATCTACATGTGAGGTTAAACACAACTGCAATTTGTACTATAATACACTATTTGTACTGTGGCAAAAAAAGATTTAAAATGTTCTCTGCACTCAGAATAAGTATTACACTTGGTTGGGTACATCTATGTTTCTATTACTATAGTGTTAATATACACACTGTGCACAAAATTGCTCAGTACAGAGGTGTAACTAGAACCTTCAGGGCCACCATGCAAGAAACCATGAAGGGCCCCCCTGACCCCCCCGACCCCCCCTCCATCCGGCTTCTACTTCTGGGAGGGCATGGACATCCTCCTAGAACCCTGCCTCCTGTGTGCCCTCTGTGGCATGCATCCAGCGTGCGCTGTGACTGCTGTGTCCTTCGGAAACAGCTGATTACAGATCACCGTAAAGGCCCAATCACAACGGTCCTTTACTATGTGATCAGCTGATCACTTGTAAACAGACTTGCCGGTGATCGGCAGCCCTTTACTCCCACGCTGTGTCTGTGAGAGAAAAGGAGAGCTGTTAACCAACAAAACTGTCAGTATACTGATAATCAGGGCACTGATCATCAGTGCCTTGATTATCAGTGCTGCCTCTCAGTGCCGCCTACCAGTGACCATTAGTGATACCTATTAGTGCTAATCAATGCTGCCTATCAGTGGCACCTATCAGTGCTCATTAATGCCGCATATTATTGCCAATCAGTGCAGCCTATCAGTGCTCATCAATGCTAACTATCAGTGCTCATCAGTGGCGCCTATCAGTGCTGTCTATCAGTGACACCTATCAGTGCTCATCAATGCCGCATATCAGTGGCCATCAATGCCGCCTATCCGTGCCCATCAGTGCTCTCTATCAGTGCTCATTAATGCTGCCTATCAGTGCTCATCGGTGCCGCCTATCAGTGCTCATCAATGCCGCATATCAGTGCTGCCTATCAGTGCCAATTAGTGCCACCTATCAGTGCTTATCAGTGGCGCCTATCAGTTCTGTCTATCAGTGCCACCTATCAGTGCTCATCAATGTCGCCAGTGCCACCTATGAGTGCTCATCAATAATGCCTATCAGTGCTCATAAGTGTTGCCTATCAGTGCCTTCTCAGCAGGTCTCTGAGCTGAGAGCATCTCTCCCATACAGCCCAGAGCCTACACTGACAGTTCCCCCTCCTTCCTCTCTTGCACGGACGGTGGAGCAGAGAGACAATCTCCTCGTTCTCCTCCCGCTCCTCTCCTCCTGTGTGTTCACCACAGGAAATGTGAAGCCGGAAGTGTGAAGCCAAGCAGTTGAATTCAGCTGCATAACTTCACACTTCCTGTGGTGCTTACAGGAGGAGGGGGGACGGGAGGAGAAGGAGCGGATCAGCTTTCTCCTCTCCCAGACGTAACCCTATATAAAATGGATCTGGATTTGTACCACAATCCATCAGAGATGGTTATTTTTTAGGTATTTTAAGATTCAAAAATGCCTGTTCCATATACATATCTGTCATGCTGTTTCTTGTTTTTGTTTACGCCTGTATATTCATATTACACTACTGTATACTTTTCTGACTTGATTATACTGTACATATTATTTTTTTTTGCTGTTATGTTACTAGATAATACAACCAGCCTTTAATCAGCCCCTTAAGAAGGAATTTAACATTTAAATATCCGAAACATGTCTGGACTTCTGAATTTATGCATTATGGTTGGCCCCCCAATGTGAGACCTACCAGGTGCTTCAGTATCTAGCGGTATACCATTGTAGCATGACCATTGTGTTATATTTTTATCAAACACCTTTTTCATGTACTTGTATGTCTTTTGTAATATATTTGTAATTTTTTTTACATGCTCTCTACTCAATTTTTCTGGCATCTAATCTTGGCCCAAAAAATCCCTGGGGAATCTCTTTTGTTCTCTATCTATGCGAGGGAGGGGAAGAGTGCAGGATTTTGGCTGTATGAGAGAGGCATTCTCAGCTCAGAGCCCTGTGGCTAGCAACCCTGCTGGAGCCCCCCCCCCCCGACAATGGCGGAGCGCCAGTGCCCGGTTGCATGTGTGACTCTTGCAACCCTGGTAGTTCCACCACTGGCTCAGTGGTTATCATTCCTGCCTTGCAGCACCAAGATTTCTGGTTTGTATCCCAACCAAGACATGACCTGCATGAAGTTTGAATGTTCTTTGTGTGCTTGTCAGGTTTCCTCCCCCTGTCCAAATATATGTTGGTACCTTAATGGGATCCTACTTAGATTGTGAGGTCTAAATTTTAGACTTTACAGTGGAATTCCAGCTTAACCCTAACTACTTTTATAACTGTCCCCTCCAACCTTCTAACACCTATGCTTGCTAACCTGTGTAAGAAAGCCGTTCCAGTCCATTCATGTGGACCGTCTCTCTGCCTGGGGTTTCTTGGCTCTTGATTATATAGATTGATAGCAGGGGGCGCCTGAGGGGGGCAGGGCCGAGTCCTGCATTCGGCAGCTATGGATGCCAAATGCTGGACACGGGAGCGTGTCCGCAAGGTAACCCCCTGGGAGAGCGGTTCTCCTAGGGGGTTATCTGATGCAGGGAGGAGCCGCGAGAGCCGCCGGGGGACCCCAGAAGATGGTGTTTGGGGCCACTCTGTGCAAAACAAACTGCACAGTGGAAGTAAGTATGACATGTTTGTTATTTTTATTTTATTTTATTTGAACCTTTAGTATCACTTCAAGTTCGGTCCTCCACAACATGTGGCCCCTTGAACAAATAATGCCCACCCCGGTGTAAATTTTTGGTGCTATATGAATACAGTACCAGTAATACATAACAAAATATTGGAGAGGCTTGGTATATTTATCTTGGTTAAACAGAAACATTTTCCTAGTCCAGACCTGGTCCTCTGAGTTCTAAGATCTCTAATATAGCAGCAATATCGTGTCATGTTATGTATGGTAGTTAGTTAAATAGTAACCAATGTACAAATCAAATTGACCAAATTCCAATGAGGAAATAACTGAAGCTTTGTGAAAATGTCAAATTGGAAATAATTCTGAAACCTGATATATAATATCTTTCTGGAACAAATACATGGTTACAATACTGGGTAGTAACTTTATAAATAGTACTTGAAATTGCATCATATAAACAAAAAAAACAGTGCAAAGTATTGTGTTAGTTTTGATAACAGTTCTGCCATTTTTAAAGTACAATAAGTGATAATGATGTTTAGGGAAACTGTAAATTCTTTAACATTTAAAGCTGAACTCATCATAAAACTAACACAAATAGCAGAAATACGGCTATTGCTGAAAAATAATTATTAACTGTAAAAATTGTAATTTCATATGCCTTTTTGTAGATTGTTATGCTTCCAATATTATTTTCCGCAGTAGCTGTGTTAAAAAAAAAAATACAGCACTATAGGTGTGTGCATACTGCAGTTGCTATGTCATTACCTGCTAGGTGACTGCTTTTAGAAACTTCATAAAAAAGCATGCAGGTAAAAAACCTTCAGCCTTTAAAACCACTTTTGTCCGGCCAGACTGGCCGCCTTTGTGCCTGGTGCCACTCAGGAGTGCTTTAGAGGATGTGGACAGACGGGCACCACCTACCATGTATGGTGGACCTGTCTTAAGGTCCGGAGGTTCTGGATCAGGGTGTATAATTTCATCTACTCCCTTACCCAGGTTAATTTAGTTAAATCTGCAAAACACGTGCTCCTGTGCGGTAAGGTATCTAAGGCATCCGGATCCCAGAGACGGCTGGTGGCATTCATATTTACCTCAGCGAAAATAACTATAGCAAGAAACTGGAAGTCTGCGGCCTTGCCATTTGATCAACTTAAAGGGTCACTAAAGGAAAACATTTTTTTTTGCTGAAATTACTGTTTACAGGGTATAGAGACATAAAAGTTAACTGATTCCTTTTAAAAATGATTAAAAATAGATTAAATTCTATCATATAATGTGTCTCTAGTTTCACTTTCGTTTTTTTTTTCAAATATGTTTATTGGGTTTTTAAAACATGTAAGAGCGATCTTGTTACAATGTATGCAATAAGTCGAATAAGTGACATTACATTCAAGAACATAAAACGAGGATCAATATTTAAAGTTAGTGATCCATCATAGTCACAACAAAGCATTCAAGATAAAATTAGAGTATTTAGGGGGGAAAGGAAGGGGTAGGGGAAGGCAAGGTAGAGGGAGGGTTGAGGAAACCATCCTATTATAAGCGGTGTGATTCAAATTGACAAAGTTATTGAAAATAGGAACAACAGAGGAGATTAATCAGATTCCGGGACTCATCAGGAATCCAACAAAGTACGGTATTCAGAAGAATCCGCAAAGTGGTGCCAGCATGCCCATTTATCTCGGAAATTCCTAGAAGAATCTCTAAAATGGGATATCAATTCCTCCATATATGCAATGTGATCCACTTTGCGTATCCACTCTGAAATTTTTGGAGGGGTTGCTTGCGACCATTTAACCGGAATACACAGCTTTGCCGCGTTGATAAGAAACACAATAATAGATTTCTTGTAGACTGAATTGGGTAGAGAGGAGAGGTGTAATAGGTACTGTCCAGCTGTAAAGTCCGGGGTGTAGGTGGTAATGGACACAATGAGATCATGGACTGATTTCCAAAAAGTCGTGATAGCTGAACATTCCCACCATATATGGAGGAGAGTGCCAGCCTCTAGTCCGCATCGCCAGCACAAGGGAGAGACGTTTGGACTAAATTTATTAATAATGTAAGGGGTTTTATACCACCTTGAGTATATTTTGTAACTGTTTTCCTGTATCAGGACGTTTAGTGAACCCATGTGTAGGCGATGGAAGACCGAAGTCCACTGGTCATTAGAGATTGTTATACGTAGATCCCTTTCCCACTTCTTGTTGGTGTTGTCTGATTGTGGGTCTGATGTTGAGTTCAATACACAATACATGAGGGAAATTAAATGGCCTTGGGGAGCCTTTCCTATGCAGACGGATTCAAAGGTTGTCTTAGGCCTGTGCCAAATGTTAGTGAAACCGAATTTTTTCAAAAAAAGAGTGATTAGTTCAAAGTTATGAGGAGAGACAGTAAGATTCGGGAATTTAGCGGAGAAATGAACCAGAGAAATGAGATTCCCTTTTTCAAAGAAGGCTTCAGCCCTGCAAGTCGTGTCTGAATCCAAGTCGGGGGAGGTAATGATATGGTGTTTCCGGGATATTTCAGGGTTAAAGGATATTGGGGTAATAGGTCCATATATTGAAGAGATTTTAAATTTTTCACAGAGAGACCTGAAAATTTTCAATGAAGTTCCCGTAATGGGATGTGTGTTTGCAAGGTGTGGGACCTTCCTAGGATCAATCCATGGAAGGTTTTTCAGAGGGATTGGTGGAGAGATTAAAGATTCCTCCAGTTGGATCCAGTCCTTGGAGCCACTGTGTAGGTGCCAATTAATAATCCTGGACATATGACAGGCCCAATAATAATTTTTAAAATCTGGTAGACCAATTCCACCCAAAGATTTCGGGATAGTAAGCTTGTCCCATTTGATACGGGGTTGCCTATCATTCCAGATAAATTTCAAGCAGACACGTTTTAGAGATTTGAAGAATGTGGCAGGGATCGTAATAGGAATGGTCTGGAAGAGATACAAGACTTTAGGCAAGATACACACGTTAGCCCTCCCAAACCACGAGAAAATGCCTTTGTTCCATTCAAGCAAATCTTTTTTTATGGTGTTCAGCAGGGGAACAAAGTTGATAGTGTACAGATTATCCATGTTGGACGGTAAGTGGATTCCCAAATAAGGTATAGATTCATTCTCCCAGGTAAATGGAAAATTAAGTTTGCATTGGTTTACCGTGTCAGTGGAAAGGGAAATATTCAAGGCCTTAGATTTGGAGAAGTTTATTTTGAAATTTGAGATGGTTCTAAACATGGAGAAATCTTTAAGTAGGTTCGGAATTGTAATTATTGGGTTGGTAAGAAATAGTAGAATGTCGTCTGCGAAAGCCGCTAATTTATAAGTCGTGTTATTAATCTTAACTCCACTAATATCCACATTCTCTCGTAGTCTACATAAGAAAGGCTCCAGGATAAGTATAAAAATTATGGGTGACAGAGGGCAACCCTGACGAGTGCCATTCGACAGGGAGAAGGCCTCCGACAGGACACCATTAACTTTGATTCTAGCCGTAGGGTATGAATATAAGAGGTTAATGAATCCCAACATTCGATCTTGTATGGCCAGGGATTTAAGGGCATCTAACATATAGTCCCAGGCTATCCTGTCGAAGGCCTTCTCCGCATCGAGGGATAAGAAAAAACCCGGAGATTCTGATTTGATGAGCCAGTGTTGAACATGTATAGCCTTTATGGTGTTGTCCTTAGCCTCTCTTCCCGGCGTAAAGCCCGTTTGGTCGAGGGATATTATTCGAGGTAATAAGGGAAGTAAGCGATTAGCTATGATTTTAGCATATAATTTTATGTCGTTATTTAAGAGGGAAATGGGTCTGTAATTGGAAACAAGGGTTTTTATCCTTGTTAGGCTTAGGAATCATGACAATGTGGGCTTCTAAGAGATCATTAGGAAGTGGGGACGGGAAAGGGCTAGAATTAAACGCGTTAAGAAATTGTGGGATCAAGACATCTTTGAAAGATCTGTAGTAGTTAACCGAAAAACCGTCTGGGCCAGGACTTTTTCCAGTCTTTAATTGACCGAGTGCAGTTAAAGCTTCTCCTGCTTCTAGAGGCTTATCTATACCTTTCGCTGTATCCGAGGATAAGGTATTAGGGCAGTAATTTTTCAAGAACTCAGAAATTAGATCTTTTCTTGAAGGCGTATTTTTAGGGCCAAATTCAGGAGTCAAGTTATAGAGTTTGGAGTAGAAGATTCGGAATTGGTCTGCGATATCTTCAGAAGAGGAATATTTTTTACCTTTAGGGTCAGTAATGGCAAATATGTTCTCAAATTTTTTAGATTTTGAGTGCAAGGTGTTAGCTAGTAATTTCCCCGTCTTATTTCCATGCTCATAGAAAAATTTTCGAGACATATCAAAACTGCGTTTGACCCTTTTGTCTAGGACTTCAGACAGTTCTAGCCTGAGTCTCGAAAGCTCCTCAAGCATTTGTAGTGCCAAAGTATGTTTATGTAAAAGTTCCAGGCTATTGATTTTATTAGTTAAAACGTTTATATGAGCCTGATGTAGTTTCTTCCTTCTCGAAACCGAGCGAGATCAAACTGCCTCTAATGACACACTTGTGCGCGAGCCAAACATTTATAGGATGTACATCGCCAGTGTTGTTATGTATGAAAAATTCGGAGATCTGAACGTCCAATTTTTGCATGTTGTCAGCATATGTGAGGAGAGAATCATCTAGTCTCCAATATCTAGGAAGGATTGGTTTATTTTTGAAGGTCAAATGCAGAGTGATTGGGTTGTGGTCCGATATGAGCATGGGTTCTACTGTAGCGCTTTCAATAGTGTTTAGATCGTTGTGGGACAAGAAAAAATAGTCTATTCTAGAATAGGAGTAATGTGGGAGAGAGTAAAAAGTAAAGTCTTTTGAAGAGGGATTTAGTATTCGCCAGGTGTCGTGAATGCAAAGGTCTTTTAGCAAAGATTTAATACTACTCAGTGTTTTATATGATATTGTAGAGGAGCCAGTGGAGGTGTCTAGAAGGGGATTCAGGGCTATGTTGAAGTCTCCACCGAGTATCAATGAGCCGACGGAGAATGACTTAAGGACTTCAATAGTGTCTTTAAAGAATTGAACGTGGAGCCTGTTAGGGGCATATATGTTGGCCAAAGTCACAGGTTTATTATACAAGGACCCTTTAACAAACAGGTACCTGCCTTCATTATCAGTTTTAGTGTCCAAAATTTGAAAGGGGCAATACTTAGAAATTAGTATTGAAACTCCCTTAGATTTGGAGTTCGGGTTTGTAGTGTGGAGTATCAGAGGAAATCTCTTATCCGTAAAGGTTGGGCAATTGTTGGACTTAAAGTGGGTCTCCTGTAGGAATATTATGTCTGCTTTTGATTTCTTCAACAATAGTAAAAGCTTTGACCGTTTTTCTGGGATATTGAGGCCCTTTACATTAAGAGAGTAAAGTTTGATTTTCTTTTGAGGGTCTGTTGTAGGATTATTGGGGGTAGTCATATTAGTCAAAAGTAGGAGGGGATCCTCAAGTTGAGAAAATAGGAAAAACGAGGGTGAAGGGGTTTAAGGGAAGGTTTAGGTGTTGAGTATTAAATACTCAAAACAGATAGTACCGGTGACTATCACAAAAATAAAAATAAAATTTAACAGGAGTAAAATTTCCCCGCAGGGAAAAATATGCGGTACAAGGTGAAGTAGTATCTTATTAGAAAAAATAAAGAGATCTAACAAGAGCTACTCCGTGGGGGTTGGAGTGAACCGAGTCAGAGAACAATAAATCAGAACGACTGGTTGCCCGCCGCCTACAGACTATTAAAGAAAGAAAGCAATATGCTATAGTAGAAATGATGAGGCTAACGGAATTCCCATTATAAAGGGTAATGAGAGACCGGAATCTGATAACATTCCAAATATATAAGATATAAACAATTGAAAGTAGTAAAACTGCTCAGCATCCGGACAGCATGTCAGTGTGTCAGGAGCGCTGTCCGGGTCTTAGGTACAGGTCACAACCATCAGTAATATTATCATAGGAAGAGAACTGCAGTAACAAAATGTAAGAAAGAGACAATTGCAGATCCCTTGCCCGTGTGGGTAGACCTGAAAACAGTAGTAACAATGCATAGTTAAATGATAGCGTTAATAATAGTAGAAAGAAACATTGTCTCCACCCTTCATAAATAAATCCAAAGAAAAAGAAAAAAAAAATACATTGAATGCCACAAAAGTTGCAGCATGAAGGGTAGCAATTTTGTATGTGTCTTGAAATCACCAAAACAAAGAAGTTTCAGGTCAAACCACAAGGGTTATATATATCAGGAGTAAGATAGAAGAAACATCAATAAACATCAATAAAATATATGTGTTTTAGACAATTTTGGAAAAAAGTGTAAATAACAGAATACACTCATTTATCCCTTCTGGGTTTCCTGGAATGTGGCACGTTTGTTGATTAAAGATCAGGATCTGGAATGCCTGGAGAATCTAGGTGACTAGGTGATTGGGATCGTCATCTCCTGGCTCTGTAAGGGGTCGTTTCCATAGCGACAGTGTCATCCTTCCTGCAGTCTCTGGAGTTGTCTTTAAAACGAAAGTCTGCATACCAATTTGGTAGTTCCATGTATGGAATGTTCATGGATTTGCAAAAGGCATGTAGATCTTCGGGTACCCTCAGCAGGGCAGTATGACCCTGATTGGTCGCTTGCAGGCCAAATGGAAACTTCCATTTGTAGATGATGCTTTTATTTCTCAGTGCATCCAATAAAGGTTTCAGATCACGTCTATTTTGGAGCGTGATTTTCGACAGATCTTGAAATATAGATAATGTAGAGCCCTCAAATTTCAGAGAAGAGCGCAGTCTTGCCTGCCTCAGGATATCCTCTTTCAGTAAGAAGTCATCTATATGGCATATGACATCTCTAGGGGGATCAGAGGGTCTGCCCTTGGGTCGCAGGGCCCTGTGCAGGCGTTCCATTTTAATGTTGGTTAAGGGTGGGCGACCCAGCAAATCGTTAAAAATTGTTAGAATTCCGGGGGAGAGTTTCACTTTCGGTTTTAAACTGGATTCATGTTTATGTGAAGTAAAGAGACCCACAGAACAAAAACAAACAAATCCAGGGCAGTGTTTTGTTTTTAAAATGAATCTGATTGGTTCTGAGGAGTTTTAGACACACAGCTTAGACCACAGTGAGAAGCTCCCATGAGTTTTTTCATAAGGAGCCACACAAGCAGGAAGTGTGGAGATCACAGCAGAATTACAGCTACTTCAAAGCAAAAACGAACAATGAGGACATGAAACCAGGACTGCAGTAAGGTAAAGGAAGCTATTTAGCTTAAAAATTGTTTTCCTTTAGTGATCCTTTAAATATAAACTGTCTTGGCTTATGCTGAATGAGCGGCTAACGGCAATCACACAGGACAAGATAAAGCAGTTCTTTAAAGTCTGGGACCCATGGATCTGCTAATTAAGGTTAAGGAGCGCGGAGCCTCGACTCCCCCCCCCCCCTCTTTCCATTCCCACTGTCTCCTTTCTTGTCATTCCCCTATGGGTTTGACCCTCATTTTTTCTGCTTTACCTCCTTATCCTTTACATACTTGATGTATTATTAAGAAACGTCTATTTTGTCTATTGTTCGCTGTGGAGTTTTATATGCCATAGGAGGAGGTATCCTAAAAATGCAATGGTTCATTGTTACGTGAACCGGATTGAAAAACGTATTTCTTATGGAAAGACGTTACCTTTGTATGTTGGTATTGAAAATTTAATAAACATTATTGAAAATTAAAACCACATTTGTCTGTGGTGCTCTGGTAGAATGCAAGTTGTATAAAAATTGGGGCTCAGACATTCATTATTATTAAAGAAATTTTGGCTCTTTCATTGATAAAGATGAAAGTGGCTTAACAAATTACAATGTAATGATGCAGTCATCTTTAAATTCCCCATGCTAAGGTAATAAAGGTAATTTTCAAAAAATGTCAACCTCTTTTAACCAAGATTTGATAACAAATAAGATCAAATAGATTCAAGGTAAGTTATTAAGGGCCAGATTCACGTAGAATCGCGGCGGCGTAACGTATCGTAGATACGTAACACCGCCGCAATTTTTCATCGCAAGTGCCTGATTCACCAAGCACTTGCGCGAAAAATTCCTCCGGCGTAAGCCCGCGTAATTCAAAGGGGCGTGTGCCATTTAAATTAGGCGCGCTCCCGCGCCGGACCTACTGCGCATGCTCCGTTTCGAAATTCCCGCCGTGCTTTGCCGAAGTGACGTAATTTTTTCGAACGGCGACGTGCGTAGCGTACTTCCGTATTCCCGGACGTCTTACGCAAGAAGGAAAATTTTTTAAATTTCGACGCGGGAACGACGGCCATACTTTATACAGCACATACGTGTGATGTGTAAAGTTAGGGCACCTAAAACGACGACTAACTTTTCGACGGGAAACTAGACTAGCAGCCACGTAGCGAACGCGAAAAACCGTTGTGGATCGCCGTAACTCCTAATTTGCATACCCGACGCTGGTTTACGCCGCAAACTCCCCCCAGCGGCGGCCGCGGTATTGCATCCTAAGATCCGACAGTGTAAAACAATTACACCTGTCGGATCTTAGGGCTAACTATGCGTAACTGATTCTATGAATCAGTCGCATAGTTAGGAAGACCGTAAAACAGAGATACGACGGCGTATCAGGAGATACGCCGTCGTATCTCTTTAGTGAATCTGGGCCCATGTGTTTTATGTTGTTATGTCTGTGTATAGACAAGAACGATAAATTGCCATTATACATTTAAACAATTTTACAATCAAAAACAGGTTTAAAATGGATAAAATGAAGAGAACTATCATCAACAGGGATGCAGAGAACAACAAAAAGCCGACCGTACCCGATCATCGTGCTATCAAAAAAATAATAATAATTGTCCGCCATTTTAGTTAAAAACCAGGGTACATTTTATGCATGTAAAATACGTCTGGATTAACATTATAAACTTTATGCAATGAAAAATGAACACTGATGGTCAATAAGTAATATTTATAGTTCCATTGTTCCTCTTAAGGATTAATCAATTATTTTCATTAAAGTGTAAATCAAGCCAAAATTTTCAAGGTCCTGGATAGGGAGGGGGAAAGGTATGAACCCTGTCAGGTATTTACTGCTATCTGGGGCTCCATTAAAGAGACATATCCTCACGTCCTGCCCAGCTGATAACATTTTATCAGACAGGAAATGAGGGGAACTCTCCAACCGCAAACCCAGACAAAAAAATTATTTTTTTTGTAGAGTATGGGAAGGCTGAGATTTTTTTTTGGTCTGTGGACCTGTTGCAGGTTTTAGATAACTTCCGGTCTAGTAAAATCATTGTTATCAGGACAGGAAATTAGGGCCAGATCCTCAAAAGAGATACGCAGGCGGATCTGCTGTTCCGCCTGCGTATCCCTGTTTCTATCTTTGGAACTGATCCACAAAATCAGTTTCCAAGAGATAGACAGAAGATCCGGCAGGTGTAATAGTTTTACACTGCCGGATCTTAAGATGCAGTACCGCGACCGCCGCTGGGGGCATTCATCTTCGAAATTACGCGTCGGGTATGCTAATGAGGAGTTACGTCGATCCTCAAAGCTTTTTTGCGTTCGCTACGTCGCCGCTACGTTAGTTTCCCGTCGCTTAGTTACACTTTTGTAAAGCAGCCCTACTTTTACACAGCAGGCGTACTGCTGTGTAAAGTATGGCCGTCCTTCCCGCGTCAAATTTTTTAATTTTACGTCGATTGCGTAAGCCAGACGTATTTGAGTTACACCGCTGCAAATTTACAGGTAAGTGTGTTGTGGATCGATACCTAACTTAGGAAATTTGCGGCAGTGTAACTTAAATCTGTTAAGTTACGTTGCGCTGCGGGGCTGTGGATCTGGCCAATAGTGTAAATCTCTAATTGCAGTAAGGTACTGTACCAGTAAAAAACAGACAGGGGTTCTAATCCTTTCCCATTCAGTTCAAAAATAGTAAATGACTATGGAAGTGTTCATATGTGCTTTTTGTTTTTGTTTGTTTGTGGCGTTTTAGAAGGATGGGCTCACACTAGTGCGAATCGGAACCAGTTTGCATGACAGTAGATTGTGACCGGCTCTCAATGGAGACGTTTCACACATCTCCGTGGCGGTTACGGAGTGAATTGCACAGGAGTCCTGTGCATCTTTGAATCCGTTTCAGGTCCAAATTCAGGCAAAAATTCGGGTTTGATTCATCCCTAAAAATGGAGAACAGGGTCGCACTGGACCCCTGCTGTCAGTCGCATCGGTATTAGATTTAAACCTAGCCTAAATGTTTTTGTATTTGTATGCAAACTTGCACGATTACAGTCGTTTCCTTTGAAGTGTATGAGGCCATAACATACAACACAGCTCTAAAAACAGCCCATGTACATTTATGAGCTTTGAGTGGAGAGCTTCCAGTGACTGAGCAAAAAGATGTGTACAGCCTGCATTGAAAAGAATAGGGCTCCTACTGTTGAGTGTTGTTATATGCTCGTACATATCATAAAAAAATCGGGCGAACATTTTCGTGCGACAAACCATTATACGATTTTCTGATAGTGTGTACACAACTTTCCACAGCCGAAGGATTTTCGTTCAATGTATACCGTTTTCTTATGATTTTTGTATGAAAAACAATCAGAAGTGAAAGACATGATCTCAAACAATAAACAACAAAAAAAATAACTTTGTCGTACGAGAATTTTCATACATTATTACCTTACTCGGTTCTTACTTGCTGTGAAACAACAAGAAAATTCACCCGATTTTCTTATAGTGTGTACCCCACAAATACAATATCAAAGGGGCTTAACAACAATTAACAATTTTAAGTAATTTATAGACATGTGCATTTCGTTTCATTACGAATTCGAATTTGGACAAATTTTTCATTATTCGGAAAATCGTATGCATCCGAATTTCTGAATTACAAAATTAACGAATTTAAACAAATTCGAAAAAACGCGAACGAAATTCGAATTTGATTCGAATTTGAAAAAAACAGAAATCGATTTTCTAAAAACTACAATAAAATAGAATATAAAACAATAAAGCAATATAATCAAAAAGAATAGAATAGAAGTTAATAGAATGTAATAAAATAGAACATGACAGTCTTCCGAAATTCGAATAGTATAAATTTGAATTCTAGAATAGATTGGAAAATAATTAAAATTTATGGAAACTAAAATATAAAAGAATAGAAAAACAATAGAACAGAATAGAATCATCTATAATATATATATTATATGTTATTCTATTCTCTTGTTTTTCTTTTCTATTCCATTCTAATCTTTTCTATTTGAATTTCAATTCATTTTATACGAAATTCGAATTTCATATTGAATGAAATCGAATTTGAATAGAAAAGATTATAAAAGATTAGTTTCATATTAGAATTTGAATTTTTTTTGACAGAATTCCTAAAAAGTCGATCAAATTTGAAAAATGTAATTAGATTCGAAAAAATCTACTGCATTCGAAAAAAAATTACCGCATTTGAAAAAAATCTACCGAATTAGAAAAAAATACAGCATTTGAAAAAAATCTACTAAATTAGAAAAAACTACCACATTCGATTTTTTTTTACATATAACCTTTTTCCAAAATTCGAATTTCATATAGAAGGAAATCGAATTGGAATAGAACAGATTAGAATAGAAAATAATAGAAAAGTTAATAAACTAGAAAAACAATAGAACAGAATAGAATCAATTACAATATATATTATATTTTATTCTCTTGTTTTTCTTTTCTATTCCATTCTAATCTTTTCTATTCGAATTTGAATTCATTTTATACAAAATTTGAATTTCTTATTGAACGAAATTGAATAGAAAAGATTATAAAAGATTTGTTTCATATTAGAATTTGAAAACATTTTGACCGAATTCCTAAAAAGTCGATCAAATTTGAAAAATTTAATTAGATTAGAAAAAATCTACTACATTCGAAAAAATTCTACCACATTTGAAAAAAAATCTACTAAATTAGAAAAAACTACCACATCCAAATTTTTATTACATATAACTATTTTCCAAAATTCGAAATTCATATAGAATGAAATCGAATTGGAATAGAGAAGATTAGAATAGAATAGAAAATAATAGAAAAGTTAATAAACTAGAAAAACAATAGAACAGAATAGAATCAATTATAATATATATTTTATTCTATTCTCTTGTTTTTCTTTTCTATTCCATTCTAATCTTCTCTATTCGAATTTGAATTCATTTTATACGAAATTCGAATTTCTTATTGAATGAAATCGAATTTGAATGGAAAAGATTATAAAAGATGAGTTTCATATTAGAATTTGAAAACATTTTGAACGGATTCCTAAAAAGTCGATCAAATTTGAAAAATTTAATTCGATTAGAAAAAATCTACTGCATTTGAAAAAATTCTACCGCATTTGAAAAAAATCTACCGAATTAGAAAAAACTACCGCATTTGAAAAAAATCTACTAAATTAGAAAAAACTACCACATTCGATTTTTTTCACATATAACCATTTTCCAAAATTCTAATTTCATATAGAATGAAATCGAATTGGAATAGAAAAGATTAGAATAGAATTGAAAATAATAGAAAAGTTAATAAACTAGAAGAACAATAGAACAGAATAGAATAAAATATAATATTTTATTCGCTTTTGTTCTATTGTATTTCTAGTCTATTCTTTTGTACTCTATTCTAATGTTCTCTATTCAAATTCATTGTATATGAAATTTGAATTGCAGAAGATGTTTTTATAAGTAGAGTTGTCCCGATACCGATACTAGTATCGGTATCAAGACAGATACAGAGCATTTGCGCGAGTACTTGTACTCGCGCAAATGCTCCTGATGCTTCGCCGATACTTTTTTTTTGTAGAGTGGCCGGGAGGAGTCAGTGAATGGGAAAGGCAGGAGAGGGGGCGGGCAGGCCGGCGCCCCCCTTCCATGACTGAAGAGGACAGAAGAGCGGGCACAGCGGGCGGCATGGCGGTGACAGGGAGGCAGCAGCAAATGAATGAATATTTGCTTAACACTGAACTTTCTTCTCGCTGAAGCCTGGCTTTGCATGGGGGGAGCCGTCGGCACATCCGGGACCCGACCGCTGCTCTGATCAGTAGTTCTCAGCTGTGACTGTCACAGTCACACAGCCAAGCAGCCTAAAGCCGCCTCCCCTCCTCTGTGTAATCTACATGATCAGCGTGCCGTGCCGTGCATATATATATATATATGACATCTATATATATGACATATATATATATATGACATCTTCCAAAATTCGAATTTTGCATATAATGATTTTGAAAATGAATACAAAAGATTAGTATAGAAAATAATAGAAACGAATAAACTAGAAAAACTAATTACATTTTGTTCTATTCTGTTCTATTGTTTTTCTATTCTATATCTTATATATATATATATATATATATATATATATATATATTAGGAAAATGTATTCTTACCTGAAATTTTCTTTTCCTGTAGTCCGTAGGCGGCACACAATGGGTTAAGCTCCCTTCTAACCCCTAAGGAAGAAAGAACTTAAACAAGCAGTGAGACAAGTTAAAATCATTGATTAAGCTCAGTGAATCCACCTGCCCTGAGCCTATAAGAACGCCCCCAAGAACACACACAGACGTATTTTATGCAGCAATAGAGTAACTTTAATGGGAGGGAAAAACCTGTGCCGCCTACGGACTACAGGAAAAGAAAATTTCAGGTAAGAATAAATTTTCCTATTCCTGGTCGTCCTACGGCGGCACACAATGGGATTTGCAAAGCAGTGCAAAAAGAAAGGGAGGGATATCAATGGTTTAAGGCACCCTGAAGCACTCTCGAGCCAAAGGCCGATCCCTCGGACGATACTACATCGATTCTGTAGTGCTTTATGAAGGTGTTCGGTGAAGCCCACGTCGCCGCCTTACAGATTTGGTCCATTGGAACATGATACTTCTCAGCCCAGGACGCAGCTGTAGATCTTGTAGAGTGAGCTCTCAAGAGAAGAGGGGAATCCTTGCCTTCTAAAAGGTAACAGTGCTTGATAGTGTCCCTAATCCATCTTGCCAGTGAAGATTTACTTGCTTTTTTCCCCTTGTTTGGTCCTTGGAACTGTAGGAACAGGGCCTCAGACTGTCTGAATTCCAAGGTTCTCTGTAGGTAAGCAGAGATGGTTCTTTTTACATCCAGGAGGTGCAGGTCATCCTCAGAACCATCCTTAAATACAGGCAAGACAGTTTCTTGATTAATATTCGAGGAGGTGGAGACTTTGGGAAGGAAACCCGGCATAGTTCTTAGAACAACTGCATCCGGAAGCAACCTGAGATAGGGTTCTTTGGATGACAGGGCCTGAAGCTCACTTATTCTTCTGGCGGATGTAATTGCTACCAGAAAGATACATTTGAAAGTGAGGAATCTTAAGCATGAACTCTCCAGGGGCTCGAAGGGAGGCGACGTTAGCCTCTTCAGCACTAAAGGCAAGCTCCAGGCTGGTAACGGTTTATGGAAAGATGGTCGTATCTTCCTAATGGCTCTGAAAAATCTGCTGACGAGAGGTGTTTTTGAAAACATTCCGTTCAGGTAGGAATTAATGGCGGTCAGCTGGACCCTTAGGGTGTTTGGTTTCAGCCCCTTTTGGAAGCCTTCTTGTAAAAACTGCAACAAAGAGGCCACCTGTTCAGGAGAACATGAGCTCCTGGCGCACCAGGCCGAGTATAGGGACCACACTCTACTGTAGACCTTCAGGGTAGCAGGCTTCCTAGATGCCAAAAGAGTAGCTATAACCTCCTGAGATAGGCCTTGAGCCGTCCAGGTTCTGTGTTCAAATTCCATGCCGCAAGCTGGAGTTTCTTGAGGTCTGGATGGAACATCCCCGATTGGAGCAGAAGGTCCTTCTGGATGGGTAATTTCCAGACCTGACTCTGACATATTCAAGGCTAGCGGAAACCATGCCCTCCTGGGCCAAAATGGTAGGATTGCTACTGCTCTCACCTTCTCGTCCCGAATTTTCTGCAGCACTTTCGGGATTACTGGAATCGGTGGAAAGATATAGATGAAAAGCCTCCTCCAGCTTATCGACAGGGCGTCCATCGCCAGTGGGTTCCCCACACTGGATAGAGAGCAGAACTGTGGAAGTTTCTTGTTCTGGAAGTTCGCCATTGCATCCCATTCGGGCAACCCCCACATGGAAGTGATCTTCCTGAAGATCAAAGGGTTCAGTTCCCACTCTCCCGGCAGGATCGAATTCCTGCTGAGCCAATCCGCTCTCACATTGTCCACACCTCTGATGTGAACGGCCGTCAGAGAAAAAAGATTCTCCTCTGCCCAGAGCATGATGCGGGCACACTCCCTCTGCATTGAGGGGCTTCGAGTTCCCCCCCGTTTGTTCAGGTAAAAAACTGTGGCTAAGTTGTCCGACTGAACTTGAACCGCCTTGTGGAGAATCTCGGACCTGAAATGGATGAGCGCCTTCCTGATTGCCGTAAGCTCTTTCAAGTTGGATGACATTAGAAGCTCCTTCCGAGACCAGGCTTCTTGGACCCAAAGGTCCCCCACATGAGCACCCCAGGCTAAGCCTGAGGCATCCGGGGTGAGGACCGTCTGAGTCGGAGTCCTGAGGGATCTGCCCCCCAGGAAGCGTTGAGGATGCATCCACCAAAGGAGATCCTTCTTCACCACAGGAGAAATAGTGATAGGCTTCTCCAAAGAGTCTTGGCTCTTGTTCCACTGAGACAAAATGCAGTTCTGAAGTATCCTGAAATGGGCCCCGGCCCATGGAACGGCTTCCAGGGATGATGTCATCATACCTAGGACCCTCATCGCCTTCCTTACTGAGCAGTGATTGGTTTGTAGAAGATCCTGCACTGCCTGTTGAATATTGGAAGCTCTCTGATGTGAAAGGAACAATTTCATCTGAAGGGTGTCTATCGTGAACCCAAGGTAGGGAATGATTGGAGTAGGGACCAAAGAAGACTTCTTTACGTTCACAATGAAACCGTGAGAGTCCAGTATTTGAAGGGTTTTGTGAAGATGATGCCTTAACAAAACTTCTGAGGGGGCTCTGACTAGCCAGTCGTCTAGGTAGGGTGTTACACATATCCCCTGTAGGCGAAGAGCTGCAGTCAGGATCACTACCACTTTTGTAAAGACTCGAGGTGCCAAGGTGATGCCGAATGGTAGGCAAGTGAATTGAAAATGGAGAATCTGATGATTGAAGAGAAGAGCAATCCGCAGATATTTTCTGTGTGATTTCAGAATAGGGATGTGCAAATATGCGTCCTGAAGATCGACTGACGCTAGGAAGTCTCCTTTTTCTATGTTTGCCATGGCAGACCGAATTGACTCCATTCTGAATTTGCGCTTTGCAAAGAACTGATTTAGGTAAGAGAGGTCTATTACTAGCCTCCATCCTCCTGAGGTCTTGGGCACTGGAAATATAGGGGAGTAGAGACCTTGGAACTTCTCCTGATCTGGAACTTCTTCTAGAGCGTGCTTTTTTATGAACTCTCCCACTAACTCTAGAACCACTGGGTTGGAGGGTTTGTTGAGCATGAATTTCTGTGGGGGAAAGGAATTTAGCTCTAGAGAGTACCCTCTTGTGACGATGTCCGTTACCCAGGAGTCCGATGACGTCTTTTGCCAGACCTGAGAAAAAAACCTCAGCCTGCCTCCCACTGGAGAAGAGGCGTTGATGGCGTCAGGCTTCTTTGGGTTTGTTGAAGGGCTGCTTCTTGGCTGCCGCTGGATCTTGCCTTTTCCTATAATAGGGCCTTCTGCCCCGAAAGGAATAGTTCCTTTTCGGGGAGTATCTGGATCTTCCGAAAAATGGCTTACTAGACCTCTTTTTCTCAGAGGGAAAAGTAGCATCTTTTTCCTCATTATAGGATTTGAGAATATCCTTCAGATGAGGGCCAAACATGGATGAAGGGTGAAAAGGCATGTTTATAAAACTGAACTTTGAAGATAAGTCACCTGTCCATTGTTTTATCCAAAGCGCCCTCCTGGTCGCATTGGATAAGGCAAGGGATCTGGATGAAAATTTTAGAACGTCCACAGGAGCGTCACATAAAAATTCTGCAGCAGATTTCATCATGACAACACCCTTCAGCAAAGAGTCCCTAGGGACCCCTTCTTCTATATCCAGAGACAATTGACTCAGCCAGACTCTTAGTGCTCTTGCTACCGGAACTGAAGAAGCCGCAATTTTGGCGGTGGAGGCTGCTGATAGATAACTTTTTTTAGCTAAGCCATCCGCCTTTCGTTCCAAGGGGTCAGACAATTTGGAGGATTCGTCTGAGGGAAACAGAGACTTCTTGACCATCCGGGCAGCCGCCAGATCAAGTTTAGGTGGATTTTCCCACTCGGATGACACTTTAGAATCCAACCTATAAGAAGATTTAAAGCGGGACCCCGCATCGGATTTCTTATGAGGGTTGGGCCAGTCCTTTTTAAACCAGTCACCTAGAATGGGGTGAAAAGGGAATCTCATATCTGGGATCTGAGGAAAATAATACAATTGATCCTTTTTTGGTCTGGCGGATACATCTTTGGAAGATTCTATAGTGTCCTTTACCGCCGACAGCAACTTAGGAATTTTATCCTTAGGCAATAAGTATAAGTCGTCATCCAGGTCCTCAAAAGCTATTTCCTGATCGGATGATGAGGAACTACATTCCCCAGATGAGGAGCTAGCTGCGGCTGGGGAAATATCTCTGGCGCTACGTTTCCTCTTTTTGGACACCAGAGTCTTTAATTTCTTTAAATGTGCTGGACATTTCCCCTTTAAACCATGAGAGAAATGCATTTGCACTATCAGGTGGATTCAAGCAGGCTGCACAGGTGTCACTTGAATATGTTTCTGGTAGGGGCTGTTCACATTTATTGCAAATATTGTGCTTGGATTTTCTCTTGACTTTCCCGGAGGGAGCCATCTGAGAAATAGAAACAGAGAAAATAAAAAAGCCCACACCTAGGTAACAGCACTATAACATACGTATATACACACATAGGGGACATGCCTCACCTCTGACCGGCCAAGGGACCTGCTGCCTAGGCTGAGTGCAGCCATAGCAGATCCCCGCCGGTCAGAAATAGCCTGCAGCCCTAGACCGGAAGTGGGGATTCCCCCAGAGTTCCAGCCCGGCTGTAAACACCACAAAGTTGTGCGACTAGCGCACTGAATGATTCCCCATTGTGTGTGTTCTTGGGGGCGTTCTTATAGGCTCAGGGCAGGTGGATTCACTGAGCTTAATCAATGATTTTAACTTGTCTCACTGCTTGTTTAAGTTCTTTCTTCCTTAGGGGTTAGAAGGGAGCTTAACCCATTGTGTGCCGCCGTAGGACGACCAGGAAATATATATATATATATATATATATATATATATATATATATATATATATATATATATATAAAACGAAATTCTAATTTCTTAGAATGAATCTGAATAGAAAAGATTAGGATAGAAAAAAATTGAAAATAATTAACTAGAAAAACAATAGAACAGAATAGAATGAAATATAATATATGTTATATTTAATTATATTCTGTTTGATTGTTTTTCTATTCTATTTTTTTCTATTTTCTATTCTAATCTTTTCTTTTTCAATTCAAAATCATTCTATACGAAATTCGAAATATTCGAATAATGGATATATATGTTTATATGGTTATATGTTTTTTTTTTTCCTCTCTCCCCTTTTTGGGAGGGGGGAGGGAAAGGAGAGGGCAGATGTAGAAGTGAGATGAAAAATCAGGAGGATGTAGGATTGACCCATATTGTTGTTATTTATGTTCATGTAATGTCGAATTCATTTTAAAAAGTGATTCCTTTTGTACGCTTATTGGAAATGAAATGTAAATTATATCTGTGTTTTAAAAAATCGAATAAAACAAATTTAAACACTAATGGATATATATGTAAATATTAGGGTTAGGATTAAACCTAACCCTAACCCTATTATATATATATATATATATATATATATATATATATATATATATATATATATATATATATATATATATATATATATATATTATATATAAAACCATTTTCCGAAATTCAAATTTTGTATAGAATGAATTTGAATTTGAATAGAAAAGATTAGAATAGAGTAGAAAAGAATGGACTAGAAAAACAATAATATATATATTATATTTTATTCTATTCTGTTCTATTGTTTTTTCTAGTCTATTCTTTTCTACTCTATTCTAATCTTTTCTATTTGAATTCTAATTCATTGTATACGAAATTTGAATTTCGGAAGATGTTTTTTATATATATATATATATATATATATATATATATATATATATATATATATATATATATATATATATATATCTATATATATATATATATATATATATATATATATATATATATATATATATATATATAATTTTTCTTTTTCTGTTCTGTTGTTTTTCTATTATTTTAAATTCTATCCTAATCTTTTCTATCCAAATTCGAATTTTGGAAGATGTTTATATATAACATCTTACAAAATTCGAATTTCGAATAGAATGAATTTGAATTTGAATACAAAAGATTAGTATAAAAAATAATAGAAAAGAATAAACTAGAAAAACATATATTCGATTTTATTCTATTCTGTACTATTGTTTTTCTATTCTATTCTATTCTTTTCCATTTTCTATTCTATTCTAATCTGTTCTATTCTAATTCAAAATCATTCTATGTGAATTTCGAATTTCAGGAAATGGTTATATATAGTTTTGTTTAAATGTGGTAGCATTATTTGGAATTTGATAATTTTTTTCGAATTCGGTAGATTTGTTTTCGAATGCGTTAGAATTATTTCAAATGCGGTAGAGTTTTTTCGAATGCGGTAGAATTTTTTTCGAATACGAAATGAATCCCGAAAACGAATGTAATGAATGCAACGAACTTAACTAAACAAATTTAATTAAATAACGAATCGAAACGAAACAAAAAACACATTTTTTCATCCTGCACATGTCTAGTAATTTAAATACTGTATGAGGTGCATTCTACTGTGAGGTCCATTGATGCTCTTTGAAACTGTTGGTGTGGTCCACTAGTAATATTCTAACATATATAATATATACATTTCTAATATAAAATTTGAATTTAAAAATGTAAGGTAGATATATATATATATATATATATATATATATATATATATATATATATAAGAAAAATTTCCCATGCGTGATTCTCAGCATTCGTTCAAGCAAGTTCAAAGTCTGTTGCGTGCAAAGAACAAAGACAGGTGACACGAAAATTTTATGCAGGCTGCAGTCACAGTTACAAAACATGCAATGGCAGCACGTGTGTCAGAGGATTACAGGTCGTGTGCTCCTCCCTTTTGAACTTCAAGACCTGTCAATGGATTGTTGCTGTCCTGTATCAGTGTTGTATTTGTAAAACAAGTACAATATCAGGTTACACAACTTCAGTCACCCTTAATCCAGATTTCTTTGCTAAAAAATGCGGTTGGTTTACATAGTCCTTTAAAGTGCAAATTTTTAAGGCAAGGTTTCCTGTGTTGTATTCTGCTACATTCCATCATTGCTTTCAGGAACTAGGAGATAGCTTTGTAACTTCCAGGAGGTGCCCAACCTTTAGAAGAGCAAGGGACACTTAAGCGACTTGGTAACCGGTCGTGAGCCACAATGAGCGGAGCAGGCAGATGACAGATCCGTGTCCACTCTGCATATACAGAGCGGACACGTACACAGCCCACTCTCCTCTATGGGCCCCCCGATCCGATCCACCCAGATGGAAGGGGATCGGAATGGAGGTAGGTGGGTGTAAACGGACACAAGTCTGTTTACATTTGCCGCTTTATAGAGGTGAATGGAGGGTCTAATTAGGTTGGTCCGATCGTGTGAAAGGGGCCTAAGGCTGCTTTCACGCTGAAGCGCTGTGGTTTACCCACACCGTGGGTGCAGAGCAGTGCACCTGTGGCTTTCCTGTGGGTTAGCTGCACTTTGCCATAGACTTCTATTACTGTATATCCTGGAGGTGTAGTGCACTTTCTGAATGCGCACCAAACTGGCAGGTAAAAACAGAAGTCTATGGCTCAGTGCATGTAACCCACAGGTGCACTGATCAGTTTGAAAGCAGCCTTATAACCACTGCAGAACAGATATGGCCATATATACACTGTGGCCAGGATTCAGATAGAATTGTCTATCTATCGGCGGGCGTAACGTATCGCAGATACGTTACGCCGCCGTAAATTAGGGAGCAAGTTCCGTATTCAGAAAGGACTTGCGCCCTATGTTACGGCGGCGTAACTTATGTGTGTTGGCGTAAGCCTGCCTAATTCAAATGTGGATGATGTTGGCGTGTTTTATTTAAATTACATGTGACCCCGCGTATTTGACACTAAAAAACAGTGCGCATGTTTGAAATTACGCCGCAAATCGTCATTGCTTTAGACGTGAACTTAACTTACGTAAGCCCTATTCGCGAACGACTTACGCAAACGACGTAAAATTTTCAAAACTCAGCGCGGGAACGACGTCCATACTTAAGATTGGCTACGCCTCATATAGCAGGGGTAACTTTACGCCGGAAAAAGCCTAACGTAAACAACATAAATAAATGCGCCGGCCGGACGTACGTTTCTGAATTGGCGTATCTACCTAATTAGTATATTCCTTGCGTAAATATACGGAAGCGCCACCTAGCGGCCAGCGTAAATATGCAGCCTAAGATACGACGGTGTAAGACACTTATGCCGGTCGGATCTTAGGGAAATCTATGCGTAACTGATTTTCTGAATCAGTCTCATAGTTACGACCACGCACACTCAGAGTTACGATGGCGTATCCGGAGATACGCCGTCGTATCTCCTTTCTGAATCCGGGCCTGTGATTTTAGTATTAAACTTGCCTTTAATAACAGTCTTCCATTCGGGTATCGCCAGCTGTTGCTGTTCCAGGCATATTGCACTTGGTATCACTCCGCCTGTGACAGGAGGCGGTGCTATACAGGAAGCATCGGCTTATGCGGCTCTGCTCCACAGCCGCTTGCTTCCTCTACCACTGGCTTCATTGACAACACTGATGCTCTGGGAACCCGCGATCTTGTCTTTCCATCCCAGAGCAGGAGGTTGCTGGCCACATTAGAGGGCTCCGCGGGCCACATGTGGCCCACAGTTCTCCGGGCCACTGGTTGGGCACCCCTGCTGTGTATTATGATACTTAATGCTAAACTGCAGGAAACAGTTATGCATGTGCATTATTTATTATTATTAGTATTATTATTATAATACAGGATTTATATAGCAGCAACAGTTTGCGCAGCACTTAACATAAGGGCAAACAATACAGTTACAATACAATTTAATACGGGAGGAATCAGAGGGCCCTTTTTGTTAGAGCTTACAATCTAAGAGGGTGGGATCAATAACTGAATCTTGATGTGTTTTGTGTATTTCTTTGAGATATGTGCAGTAATCAATTTAAAAATGTGCGTTTGTGTAGGAGCCTCCTGTAAAAAAAAAGACTGGGCACTGCTGCTCCGGCGGCTGGTCCTGTGTTTCACCCGGGTAGCGGCACAGTCCACACCCGGCTCGGGCACCTCCGCACCCTGTCACAGCTGGGCTCTCCTTGCGCTGTCAGCCTGTCACATCACTGCTGCTCTGCCAAGCCCACCCTGCTGTCACTGTTTCATACTGGGGAGGACCCCGCCAATATGTGGCACCCGGGGCGGATCGCCCCCCCCCCCCCAAGTTAGTACGCCACTGCACTGCTGCTCTGCTTATGCATAGAACAAACAGAGCATAGAACAAACAGAGACCCTCAAATGGGACTTTATAGGGCAGAAACTCCAATTGAGCATAAGACAATGAAGTATGAATATAAATTTGAATATCACAATATATAAAAGGACAAGGACTAGACTTTCAGGTACAATACATTTAAATAGCTGCAAATTGGGCAATATAAACAACAATGCTCATGACATCACAAACACTAGTATTGCATCTTTCTTGGACACATGAACAGAGTGATACCCAATGCAATTCAAGGTCATGCGTTTTTCCTCTTCATCAGGGGAAAGTGGTGAAGGTATCTATGATATCATGTACAAGCAGGTATCTTGTTGTATCACTTCAAAGATTTTAATTAAAAACAAGGAGAATATGGCTCTGAGACGTTCAGGGAGATTGAAGACAGGGCGGTCAACCCACCGACGGCCAAAAGGGGGGGCAAAGCAAGAAAGCCCAACCCTCCAGATCACCTTTTCTGCTGATGAGGTAAAGCAAGTCTTTCCACACTTGTGGACATACACAGCTAAGACATACATTACCATCCACGGAGATGTAACCACACTTACTCCTTTCAAATAAAGCATACCAAACACATACTCTTAGGCCCCGTACACACGGCCGAGGAACTCGACGTGCCAAACACGTCGAGTTCCTCGTCGAGTTCAGGGATAAAGCCGCCGAGGAGCTCGGCGGGCCGCCTTCTCCCATAGAACAACGAGAAAATAGAGAACATGTTCTCTATTTTCTCGACGAGTTCCTCGGCGGCTCCATCGAGCCAAAAGTGTACAGACAACAGAGTTTCTCGGCAGAATCCGGGTTTGACCGAGTTTCTCGGTGAATTCTGCCGAGAAACTCTGTCGTGTGTACGAGGCCTCAGGCCTCGTACACACGACCGAACATGTCTGCTGAAACTGGTCCGGTCCAGTTTCAGCAGACATGTTCGGTCGTGTGCACGGCCGACCGGACAGGTTTTTAGCGGACATTTGTCCAGCCGACCGTTTTCCAGCGGACAAATGTTTCTTAGCATGCTAAGAAACATGTCCGCTGGAAGCCTGTCCGTCGGACATGTTCGGTCGTCTGTACAGACTCACCGTACATGTCCGATCGGCCGCCATCCCTCGCATGCGTCGAAGTGATTCGACGCATGCGTGGAAGCTTTGAACTTCCAGGGCCGCGACGATGACGCGGCGACGGTGCGGCCACATCCCTGCGTATCGTGTACACGCGGATTTCTGTCTGATGGTGTGTACAACCATCAGACAGAAATCTCCGGGCGGACATGTCGGCTGAAAACGGTCCGGCGGACCGTTTTGAGCGGACAGTCCGTCCGTCTGTACGAGGCCTTACAGCGTGGCTCCCAGCTCCTAGACTCTGGTACCCTTAAGCCCCGTACACACGATTGGAATTACAGATGGAAAAAGTCAGACAGACTTTTTCCATTGGAAATTCCGACCGTGTGTATGCCCCATCGGAGTAATTCCGATGAATTCCATCAGAGGTTAGATAGAGAACATATTCTCTTTTACTCCAATGGAATTCCGATGTGAGTTTGGTTGGACAAAGGCTCGATCGTGTGTACAGGGCTTTAGAAACCCTTAGGAACCCAAAGCCCAAGGTTCCGCCTTCCCCTAGAGATGGGGCGTATGGTAGCAGCCATAGGTACAAAGCATCCCCTTTTTTTTTTCTTCTTCACCCCCCTCTCCTCTCTCTTTTTAATGCATTACCAATTACTACAATTATAATGTGTGTTTTTTAAAAAAACACACAAAGAATACAGCAAGCAGAATGTTTTAAAAACACAATGCACTATAGTGTAAAGTAACACAATAATATAAAAAGCTTCAAAAATTATTGTAAAAATAATTTTCTCTCTGGTTTTATATGTTTTCTAAACCAGCGTTTTAGTGCATTTACAATGCAATGGTGTGAACAGGTCTGGCTAAGCTACAACATAAATATGGTTGTATAGCTTAGTTACCAGTAGATACAAAAACATTTGTTTCTGTTACTATGGCTCAAATTTCAGACAATCCAGGGGTCAAAGCAACTAATTCTGGAGCTTTAACTTATAGTTTGCTCAGCTTTGTTCTGACAGGTACTTTTAGTAAGCACTGGTTCACACTGGAATTTTTTACATGCGATTTGACATGTCAAATTGGCGGCAAGTGCCGTTATGGGTACCGTCCTAATCGGTACAACACCGCATTTGTGGCGCTGCACCGATTTCAAAAAGTCGTTTTTGTACTACTTTTTGCGATTTCATGCTGTGATTTACATTGAAATCTGTGCAGAAACCCGCAAGATGTCTCTGAAATCACAGCCGAAATCGGGACTGACATGCAGGAGTGAAATCATGCGAGTTCAGCTGAACTCGCACAGCTTCATTCCCGCAGCTCAGTGTGAACCTGGGCTAAAAGATAGTAAAATTAAAATGGCTGTAAAGTTTTTTTTTTTACCTCAACATTTCATATTCCTGATACCATGTGTTACCATTGTTGTGGAAAATTTTATATATGTGAACATTTTATTCTAGGATGTGTGTTTTATAGATTGTCATCTGTCTCCCTGTGTCTGTTTAATCGAGGAGCGCTCTAGTAGAGCGCACATGGGTTGAATCGAGACCAGCAGTAAAAACGGTCAGTATGAAAACCTTCTTATGGGATTGAAATGTTTTCTCTGTGTGTGTGTGTGGGCATTTATTGGTTTGTAGATATCAAGCGCAATGCGCTGGACTGCTTGCTTTCCAATGACTATACACTTTAGGGAAGCGAAATCCGCATTACGAGAGAAACCTATTATATCTCTCTTGCAGACTTCGTTATCCCCTTATGGATACATATCTGTGTGAGAGGACATTGATATCTGCCTTGTTGGTGTACTTGTACCGTATATTGGCAACAGCACAGCCAAAAAACTGAACATGTTGGAAAGGATGTAGCGTTGTGTCTAACAGGGTCAGTTTGAACTAGGAAAGGCAGGATCACAAGGGATTTCACACAAAGGAAGCAATGCAAAGAGAACAGGATAATGTTTCACACAAGTACATGGTGTCCTCCAAGTCCTGCCTGTCCTCCAATGGTCAGACTTGTGCTGACAAGCCCCTCTGCACAGCTCTTTACTGGGAAGATCAGTATACTGCTGTTTCTCTGCTGACATGCCCCTGGAGTCCCTGGGCCAGATTCACAGAAGAGATACGACGGCGTATCTCTGATACGCCGTCGTATCTCTGAGGCCCCATACACACGATAGGATTTATCCGCAGATACGGTCCGCCGGACCGTATCCGCTGATAAATCTTCTGCGGATTTTAATTCGATGGAGTGTACACACCATGGGATTGAAATCCGCGCCAAATTCCCATCGCGGTGACGTGTCGCGCCGTCGCCGCGATGATGACGCGGCGACCTGCGCGACGCTGTCATATAAGGATATCCACGCATGCGTCGAATCATTACGACGCATGCGAGGGATGGGTTCGGACGGATCGATCCGGTGAGTCTGTACAGACCACCGGATCGATCCGCTGGTGCCGATTCCAGCGCATAGATTTGTAGACATGTCTACAAATTTTTATCTGCTGGAATTCGGAAATATCCGCGGATAAATATCCGCTGGAACGTACACACCAGGGGATCTATCCGCTGAAACCGATCCGCTGAAATTTTTCAGCGGATGGATCCTCTCGTGTGTATGGGGCCTCAGAGTATCTATGCGACAGATTCATAGAATCAGTTCCGCATAGATAGCCCTAAGATCCGACAGGTGTAATTGACTTACACCGTCGGATCTTAGGATGCAGTACCTCGGCCGCCGCTGGGTGGAGTCTGCGTCGTTTTCCTGTGTCGGGTATGCTAATGAGCATTTACGGCGATCCACAACGGTTCTCGCGTTCGTTACATCGTCGCTAGTAATTTTTTCCCGTCGCAAATTTACACCTGCTTTAACATGGCTTAACTTTAGTTGAGCCATGTTAAAGTATGGCCGTCGTTCCCGGGTCGAATGGACGCTACGCACGTCGCCGTTCTAAAAAATGACGCCACATCGCGCAAAGCACGGCGGGAATTTCCAAACTGAGCATGCACAGTACGTCCGGCGCGGGAGCGCGCCTAATTTAAATGGTACACGCCCCATTTGAATTGGGCGGGCTTGCACCGGACGTGTTTACGATACACCGCTGCAAATTTCCAGGTTTCCAGGTCCAAGTTTCCAGGTAAGTGCTTTGTGGATCAGGCACTTACACTGAAAACTTGCGGCAGTGTAACATAAACGGGTTACGTTGCGCCGCCGCAAAGGTACGAGAATCTGGCCCACTATCCCTATCTCTCTAAGCTCCCTGTGCAGCTAAGAACAGAGGTCACAATGAAAAAAAAATGTAAGGGTTCACTTATATTTTAACAGACCATTAACACTTTGCAAATTGCCAATATAAGAATGTAGGCTGTCTGCTGCAGCTAAGCACAAAAGTATCATCATATATTTAAAGTATATAAAAAATGTTTTTGTATGGATGAGGTGTTTAAGGTTTAGAACCCCTGTTTTTATTGGTGTGTGTCCCCACTAGGGTGATTTATTTTCCCTATTGTTCTTGGTGACCACTGTGATCAGGATTATAAATGAGGAAAAATACCACATTTTGAGTTGTCTGTAGAACAGGAATAGAGATAAAATCTTGTACCAATGACAACTTCAACAAAGAGATGTCGTCTCCCTCTCCCCTACCGCAATCAGATGTAGCAGTTGTGAGTGAGGTGGAGAGAAGAAGAGTATTGGGGAAAGGACACTTAGACCCTGTTCACACCAGAGCGTTTTGCAGCTTGTAAAAAGCTCCAAAACGCCAAACAAGCAAAATCCCATTCATTTTAAAGAGGGAGTAAACCCTGATGGGTTTTACTTCATCTTTTGCTCACTGCAAACCCTGCAAATTAAAAGCATAATAGGCTAGTATGCATCGCATATTAGTCTATTATGTGACACTTACCTGCAAATAAATCCAACGCTGTCCCCTGTGCAGGCTGCGTCCATCTTCTCGCCCCTCTTCCTTCCAGGGCCGCGGACTCCGTCTCTGATTGGCCGGAGAGCTGCGTGACGTCACTATCACGCATGCGCGCGGGAGCCGCCGGTAACGGCACAGTCCAACTAAAGCAACGGCACAACGTGTCATTGCTTCAGTGCGCATGTGCCAATGACTTCGGCACATGCAGATATCTCCTAACCTGTGCAGGTTTAGGAGTTTACAGCCACTTTAACCACTTAAGCCCCGGACCATATTGCTGCCTAAAGACCCAAGGGGTTTTTACAGTTCGGGACTGCGTCGCTTTAACAGACAATTGCGCGGTCGTGCGACGTGGCTCCCAAACAAAATTGGCGTCCTTTTTCCCCCACAAATAGAGCTTTCTTTTGGTGGTATTTTATCACCTCTGCGGTTTTTATTTTTTGCGCTATAAACAAAAATAGAGCGACAATTTTGAAAAAAATGCAATATTTTTTACTTTTTGCTGTAATAAATATCCCCCAAAAACATATATAAATTTTTTTTTTTCCTCAGTTTAGGCCGATACGTATTCTTCTACCTATTTTTGGTAAAAAAAATCGCAATAATCGTTTATCGGTAGGTTTGCGCAAAATTTATAGCATTTACAAAATATGGGATAGTTTTTTTGCATTTTTATTTTTTTTACTACTAATGGCGGTGATCAGCGATTTTTTTCGTGACTGCGACATTATGGCGGACACTTCGGACAATTTTGACACATTTTTGGGACAATTGTCATTTTCACAGCAAAAAATGCATTTAAATTGCATTGTTTATTGTGAAAATGACAGTTGCAGTTTGGGAGTTAACCACAGGGGGCGCTGTAGGAGTTAGGGTTTACTTTGTGTGTGTTTACTAGTGTAGGGGGGTGTGGCTGTAGGAATTACGTCATCGATCGTGTCTTCCCTATAAAGGGGATGACGCGATCGATGCGCTGACACAGTGAAGCACGGGGAAGCCGTGTTTACACACGGCTCTCCCCGTTCTTCAGCTCCGGGGAGCGATCGCGACGGAGCGGCTATAAACAAATAGCCGTGCCGTCGTCCCGGATCGCTCCCCGAGCGGACCCGACCTCCGCATGTACCGGGGGGGGTCCCGATCTGACCCCCCACCCACGTCTAGCAGAGGACGTACAGGTACGTGATTGTGCCTGTCCGTGCCATTCTGCCGACGTAAATGTACATGAGGAGGTCGGGAAGTGGTTAATGGCCCCTGTTCACATATGAGCATTTTGTCGCCTGAATCAAAACACCAGAAGCTCAAAAAGCACATGAGCTTCTTTTTGGCAGATTTTTTTGACCCCATTGACTTCAATAGAAGCGCCTGACTTAAGCAGAAGAACGCTTGTAAAACGCTTGTAAAACGCACAAATAGCAGCTCTCCACCTCCAATTTCCACTCCTTCTCTTCCAGCTAGTGCTTTCTATTAGCTAAACAAAAATGCGTGAAGCTGTAAAATGTCATTTCATCTGGGGGTACTGCCACTGCGGTCAGGACAGTTGCCATCACCCTTGCAGATCACAAAATTTTACCTGCTCAGGTATACATTGTTCCAGAGCAGGAGATTTTGTGACAGATTTCAGAGTGGTGAGAGACCTTTGGCTGTTATCTTTGTTATACTCCTGCTTAAAGAGATGGCACCACCCTTTTCTGGGACCCCCAGTGATTCTATCTGAGGAGCATTTCCTGTTTTCCTATTGGAATTACAAAAACATTTTTTTTTAATAAATTCATTTTTTTTACGTTTTCAAGAATAACATTTACAAAAGGCAGAGAAAGTCCCAAAAAAATTGTACTCCACCACTATACCTTCGAACAAAAACTCTGTTTAAAAGTGCTCCAACATAGTCTTGGGCCCAAATACTGGCCACCGACGTGTATACCTATGACCAGTGGGAGGGTGATAGGGAGGAAACTGGAACTTATAGCCCCTTGTGTTAAATATTTAAGGCATCCCTTTAAGTCAGGGTCTAGAAGGTATAGACTTTGCCCCCTTAAACCAAGTTTTGTGGTTTTGGTAATTTTTTGTTCGCAAACTGTGTTTAATGAAACTGTTATTTGCCTCTGTTTGTCATTGTTTATTATTTTGTTCCTGTTTGCTCTGTTGGTCGTGTTGCCCAAATAAATAGCCTTTCCTTCATCCTTGGTGTGTCAGAGGGTGCAGCCAGAAGAGTGGTCTTCACTGGAAACAGAGGGAACCCATACATCAGCGGCTCCTTCAAAGGTAAGCCCTGCAATTGAGATACTTTACATAACCTGCCTTCTTGCAGGAGGAAAGTTTTCTAAGACAGGTTAAAGTGGAGCTCCACCCTAAAGTGGAACTCCCGCTTATCGGATTCCTCCCCACCTCCGATGCCACAATTGGCACCTTTCGGGGGGAGGGGGGACAGAATACCTGTCAAAGACAGGTATCCTTTCCCACTTCCGGGAGTCTGGTCGTGGCTGTGATGCAGCCGTGATGTCATCGCGGTGCTCCCTCCTCCTCCTCCCCTTGCCGCCGGGCTAATAGGAGAGAGGAGTGGGCCTCGCGCATGCGCAGTAGGGTTTCCAGGGTGAAGCCGAAAGGCTACACTGCCAGGTTCCCTTACCCGCAATGGCGACAGCAGCACCCGACTGCTGATGGGAAACATCAGCTTCGGTGCTGACATTGAGGGACTGCAGGGCAGGTAAGTCTCCATTTATTAAAAGCCAGCAGCTGCAGTATGTGTAGCTGCTGGCTTTAAAAAAAAAAAATTCCTGCAGCACCCCTTTAAGTTTCAGAGATAATTCTGTAATGCAGTTCCAACCAAGCTTCATGGTTGCCGTCACTGGTCCTTCCTCTTCCTCCATATCTGCAATACTATTGGCCCAATAAGTAAGGGTCACCTTATTAACCAATATGCATATAAAGGGGGGCACCAGGAAGATTTATAAGTAAAAACATCCCAGCATGGGTGTAGAATTCCTCTGTGGAAGGGAGAGTGGCTGAAATGCAATAGGAAGTTTGATATCTGTGGCACACCGACCTACAGGCTGGATAAGCGTTACTGTTGCCAACTGGTCAGCATTAGTGTTGCTCACGAATATTCGTATTGCGAATATTCGGCTCGAATATGGCATATTCGAGTATTCGCGATATATTTCGAATTTCGCGGTGAATATTCGCAATTCCGAATATTCGCATTTTTTCAATTTTATTTTTAAAACAGATCACATCCTATCGACGTCTAAAAGCATTGCTGGTATGATTAGAGACCCTGGGCCGAGTAGCTAAGCTGAGGCGATCCTTTTATGTTGCCGAATTGAAAAAAAAAAATTGCGAATTTTCGCTAATGCGAATGCGAAAATGATTGCGAATTTTCGATAACTGTGGTAGGAGAACTCTGATTGTCTCTGATGCAAAAGGGGGGGCTTTGTGTATGTTTCTGTTATGAATATTTGTATGTTTGATATTTTTTTTTGTAAGAAGGAAAAAATTGCACATACCTTAAAAAAAGGGGAGAATACAGCAGCAACGCAAAAATGTTATACAACATAAATTAATACAAGACAGAAAATGGAGTCGCTCTACAAGAATAAAAAATATGTCTAGTGACAAGACATGTGGGCAAATTATAAAATAAGCAAGCGCAAATAACTTGTGAAATACACAGTGAAACAAATATATAAAGAAATATAGTCCCAATAATAGAAAAATAATCTTTCATAAAAATGTCTTTGATATGTGAATTGAAAAAAAGTCCAAAGCATGCAGCATGAACGTGTTCAATCTTCAAGGTGTTTGATTGACAAACGGCTGTGACAGATGGATAGAGTAAAGAATCACCACCAATGCAAAACACTTTTTATTTTCTATTGTAAAATATCAAGAATATTCTGAGCCAATCAGAGTGCTCCTTCCGCATTTGCCGAATATTCGCAATTATTTTGTATTGTAAAATATCAAGAATATTCTGAGCCAATCAGAGTGCTCCTTCCGCATTTGCCGAATATTCGCAATTATTTTGTATTGTAAAATATCAAGAATATTCTGAGCCAATCAGAGTGCTCCTTCCGCATTTGCCGAATATTCGCAATTATTTTGTATTGTAAAATATCAAGAATATTCTGAGCCAATCAGAGTGCTCCTTCCGCATTTGCCGAATATTCGCAATTATTTTGTATTGTAAAATATCAAGAATATTCTGAGCCAATCAGAGTGCTCCTTCCGCATTTGCCGAATATTCGCAATTATTTTGTATTGTAAAATATCAAGAATATTCTGAGCCAATCAGAGTGCTCCTTCCGCATTTGCCGAATATTCGCAATTATTTTGTATTGTAAAATATCACGAATATTCTGAGCCAATCAGAGTGCTCCTACAGCATTTGTCGAAATTGCGCAGTAAATATCGCATTCGCATTTTGCGAAATTTCGAAAAAATATCAAGAATATTCTGAGCCAATCAGAGTGCTCCTACTGCAGTTATCGAAAATTCGCAATTATTTTCGCATTCGCAATAGCAAAAATTCGCAATCATTTCATTTCGATAAAATATCACGAATATTCGAATTTAGCGAATATATCTCGAATATTCGACTATATATTCGAGATATATCGCGAAATCGAATATGGCGTATTCTGCTCAACACTAGTCAGCATAATGCATCCCCTTTTGACAATAATTAAAACAGTCAAGCCTTCTGTGTAGCCAGTGCCATATTATGTTGTGTGAAAAACTGATTATACCTCAGACAGGAGGCTCATATCTTATGCATTATCTTTCTTTAATAATGCCCATAGCAGAAATACAGTAAACATTTATTGTAACTTAAAAGAAAAAATTCAAAGAACTACCCTTCCCAGCAGTCCCTGGGCCAGCGTAGCCCCTCCCAGACCGTAATCTATATAAGGGACTGTCTGAGGTAACCTATTCCTCTTTCTTTCTGCTCATGGCAGAGCACACAAGATAAGTATTTCATGTACCTTTATTATTTACAAGATAGGTATTTCATGTACCTTTATTATTTACAGGATAGGTACTTCTTGTATCTTTATTATTTACAAGATAGGTGTTTCATGTACCTTTATTGTTTGATTGTATATATGGTCTCTGATACCGAGTGCCCCGGTGTCGGGTGATTTTGTTCAGTCTTGACTGATATGTTTGAGGTATTGTGGAACATGGGGAGTTTCCCTGGAATTCCTCCCTGATACCGAATGCCCCGGTGTCAGGGATTTTGTCGGAATTGATTGTTCTGTAGTTTTTGGAAGATGTGGAATACTGGGGGTTCTCCCTGCTATCCCCCGTTTCTGCGCTTTATTTCTGTCTGCCTGACACCGGAGCGGTGTCAGGCAGATATGTTTGAGAGGCCACGTTTGTTTCCAATTCTTTGATTCTTTGCTCGGGTTTTTTCCCTTTCTTTGACGCCGGAGCACTGCGGCGTCCGTGCGGGATCCGCGCTGTTTTTCATTCGCTCCCTCGGCGGGCGCCATGCCTGGGCAACTGTCCCCCCCCCCCCTCCCTCCCCACGCTCCCCTTCGCGCGCTCAGGTGGGGGGCGGGGTCTCCGCCGCGGCCGCTCCTCTCCTCCTCTCCTCTCTTTCGGTGCCTCTCTTGGTATCGAGAGCGAGACGGGGGAGAACGGTTCTCATCGACCGTTCCGTCCCTCACAACCTCGGGCCAATAAGAACTCCAGAGGCCGTAGTCTCGCGAGACTTCGCCTCTGGAGTTAGAATCTCGTCAGGCTCCCCTCACACCGCAGGATGTCCTTCCCAGCGGTGTCGTAGCCAGGAACCTGCTGCTGTTTCACCATGCTTTCAACCACTAGATGGCAGTACATCTTTTCAGATATATATATATATATAAATATATATATTTCATTCCAATGAATCAATATCTAATAAATAAATAAATAAATAAATTAAATTAAATAATTTAAATAACCGAATCTACATAAATAATTCAATATATACTCAAATTATATTTCTGGGGAATTTATTCCCTAGAACATATACCTTATTTATCCTAATAAATAAATAATCAATATGTAGATAGATCAATAAATCAATAAATTAAATAAGAAATTATAGCATGTTTATCTCCGGGGAATTTATTCCCTACAACATACTCCTAATAAATAATGTATTAAATAACTATCTAAGGATTGAATGAATAAATACATTTATTATTAATGATATTATTATTAATATATATTATTACTTATAATATATAACTAAATCCAGATGGATTATACAAATTATATATTCATTATATAAATAAATTATACAAATATGTATAAAAAATTGTATTGAATTGTACAAAGATTCTACAATTTAATGAATATCATGGCATTGTTCATGCCGGTACCCCGGATAGGGTGGACACAGTCCTAGGAGGCCAAATCTCAACAGTGTTACACAGTTGCCAAAACTGATCGGTAGACCAATCTTTACGACCATGGCGTCGGTTACCCCCGCCTGCACACCATATGCCCGGACCATCCGGCAACGGTCTACCGCCCCTGAGAAGGGCTGGGCGTTCCAAAACACTGCCACGTTTCTGTGGCCCTTGACTCCCCGACAGGGGAAGTAAATAATATGTCCCAGGCAGTACCCTACCCGGACTGCCGACCCACTGCCCTCCAAGACTGTGACCGACCCCCGAGCCTCGGGGAGATGCACATGCAGAGGCAGCGATCCGTTAGACGGACTAAGCCAGACCCATTCGTGGACTCTTCCAGAGTTGTCCGCGGAGTCTGAGGCGGCTAACACCTTGAGTCTGAGGTTGTAGATGATGAGAATGATGATGAGTGTTAGGGCAGTGGGCACATGGCGCTCTATGACGACGCCAACCCTGTTCCCAGGGTGACACTCTATGGATTCTCGTAGAGAGCCATTATAGATCCGGGGGCGATATGCCATCCACACTCCGATGACTGGGCACCTCCGCCCGAGGTGATCCAATATATCACATAATGGACCCGAAAATCGGTCGAAAAACTCACCGAATCATTTTCAGGGCGTAACCCCCTTCCTTTACCATTTATGGCTGTGCACACTCCCGAGGTGAACCCCATACCCTGGGGGTATCCCACCATACACAGGAAATCCCCCAAGCTGGGAATAAAGAGGTCCTTCGGATCATACAGACCAGGGCCTTGGATCTTTGGGACCTATCACCATCATCCCACACCTTAGTGAGCAGGCCACGCCGCTGAACAGCCGACTGACCTGTCCCAAATCGGGGCTGGGCCCAACGGGCGGTCGCCTCCTGGGATGCGTGGACACTACGGGTCCGACTGGACACCGCCGCTCGAATCTTAACGTGGCTTGTTCCCCAGCTGTCTCACCTAGCCGAATCAGACCCCGGTCCGACCACCGAGGGCAGGCTAGTCGGGATCACGCTGATTAAGATATTCCAAGACGGTAGGGCTCTATTCCATCCCGGATGAGCCCAAACGTCATCAAAGTCTAACACGGTACAGTGCCGGTCTATCAGGATTATAGGACCGGAGATGGACCTAGTCCCTCTTTCCTCGGTCTTCAGACCTGAACACCGCCCTAATAGACAACGAATTGCAGGGCCTCTGGTTCACCCAAACGATAGTGGAGATGGACCCGCTCTCCCCGGGTTTCCCCAACAACGTCTTCCTGGTCAGGAAAGGAGGGCGGTTATCGCCCGGTAGTAACTTGAGAAATCTCTCGTAATTACCGTATACAGTGACGACATTCTGCGACACAAAGGGTGAGGTTGATTATCTACTTGGACGACCTACTCTTAATGGCTCGTACCCCTCGCCTGGCGAACGAACACGCCTCCGGGACAGTCCCCCATAGATCACAGGGAATCTATCCTCTCCCCATCTCAGGAGGTAGAGTTTTAGGGTTCTTGGTGGACACCAACCTAGTGGTCCTTCGGCTACCCATGACCACTTGGCCGCCATCTGCACGAGGTCAGTATCGTGCTGGGCTAACGACGGGTATCCTTACGCGGACTGGCTCGCCTGGTCGGCCTGTTTCTGGCGTTAATCCAGGCCATTTGTCCAGCTTCTTTTCACTATCGAGACCTTCAGAGTCTCAGTCCCTACGTCTTTGCCAGGGGCTTCACTGTGCAGACGTCGTCACTCTGGACACGGAAGCCATAATTGAACTACGGTGGTGGCTACGTCAGGTCGACAGACGGCACGACAGGTCCACCTGCAACTCCACGACGGATTCATCTTGGAATAGGTTGCCAACCACCTCGGTTGGGGTACTCGATGCGGTCCCTCGTCCACAGGAGGGGCGTGGCCCACAGCGCAGTCTCTGCTGCACGTTCACACGTGGAAATTCTGACGACCGCCTTGCCATCAGGACTCTAATGCCACACACGTCCACCTACGGTGTGTTCTTGCGTATGGACACCGTATCCGCGGTCCAGTACGACCTTCGCTTGGGGGGTCCTTGACCCAAAATCCTAACGGATCTAGCAAGATCTCTGACATTTCTGCCTGGAACGTGACATCGTTCCAGCTGCGAAATGTACCCCAGGCACTTCCGCTATGGTGTTAGATTGGAATTCTCGTTACCCGCCCAATTCCATCGACTGACGACTGCACCGGTCAGTGTTCCTGGCCCTTGCTCCCTTATGGGATCCTTTCTCTCCCCAGTCTGTACGGGGATCTGCACCCTCTATTCACGACGCACGTCCTACTTCTCTTTGCATGGTTGGGTTTTCGGGGTGTCGGTCACGGACAGCGACCTTTTCTTTTATAACGGGGGTTCCACTTGCCTTGATCTAGGCCTTGGGACTAGATATACATTTCGATCATCCGGAGGACTCTGGGTTAGTTGGTGATCAACGACAAGTTAACCTCATGAAGGCGTTCGTCTGAGATGACCAACTACCTGGTGGACTCGTTTGAGTCCGGGAGGTCCTATAGCTCCCCTGCGCCTTCCGCGCTGCGAACTCGGACTACCGCTCCCTTGTAGACTTACTACCGGTGGGATAACACCCATGGTGTACCGACTTAGTAAGCGTTAAGTTTCAAGCCCATCACACCCAGGGTATCAACGCTCTTGGGAGGTGATCAGTGGTCCTGACCACGCGCCAGGACTGGGGGGACAATCTCACTCTGTCGGAGGTTATTGTCGTTTGAGCTACTGCCCCCTCGTGTCTGATTCCGTCAGACGCATATCGGGTGTCACGACGTTGGCCATTCCAGGTGTCGGATCCCGCCTCGGAGAGTCTGGGTTTTTCCGTCGTGCGTAGGATAGCGGCGGGACTTCATCGGTTTTTTCTACCCGTTCTTCCCCGCACATCGTACTCCGTTGTCTACGGATTTCTTAGTCCTTCACGGTCCCACTGCGATCTTCGCATCTCTTCCTACTCCTCATTCCTACGCTAAACCTCAGTTTCCGGTTTCCTCAGCTACGCTAGCCAGAGGGGCACGATCAATCATGGAAATGGCAGGGTCTTACGTAACCCCGTTGGGCGCCCACCCCTCCAGAGGAGCGGTGGCTCCTAGGTCATCACCCCGGGCGGCTCCCTATAGGATTTACGGCTAGCGGCGGACTGGTAACCACGATTGCTTTCTGCCAATTCTGCTTGGACCGGAGGAACACATATCTATATCAATTTTGTAGTTGTTTCATTTGTTATCATCTATATATGCATTGTTATAGCTTTGAACTTGCATAAGATATGAGCCTCCTGTCTGAGGTATAATTCGAGATTTTCCTAGCTTGTGACGGAAAATATTGATTATATGAAGACAGGAGGCGAGTATCTTCCCTCCCGACCCAACCCTGTCACGAGGTTGTCTCTCTCTCGTTCTAGACTGTTGAACCACACACCCTGCAAGTCGGAGGCTGGTACGCCCCGGCAGTTCGTTTTCACTAACCCCGTCGGGATTGCTGTTCCGTTTCGATCCATGGGTTTAGTTCACCGCAGATGGAGGCTCCTACTACGTTCCAGATCCGGAGCCGGGATGCCGTTGACTGAATCCGTTGGTCCATGTTCCTGAAGACGACTGACCGGTCGGCCCCCGAATGGTTTTGGTTTTCCTATAGTCCCCGTTGGGATGAAGTTGGTCCGGATGAAGTTGGTCCGTGTTGGCCTTGTCCTTTCGTTTCCTCCAGATTCAGATGTTGTGTTCCGGTCGGAAGGTTCCCGGCAGCTGCGGAGAGGTCTAATTGGACTTTCGGTTCCTGTTTACACTAATTCGCATGAAGAAAGAGGAATAGGTTACCTCAGACAGTCCCTTATATAGATTACGGTCTGGGAGGGGCTACGCTGGCCCAGGGACTGCTGGGAAGGGTAGTTCTTTGAATTTTTTCTTTTAAGTTACAATAAATGTTTACTGTATTTCTGCTATGGGCATTATTAAAGAAAGATAATGCATAAGATACTCGCCTCCTGTCTTCATATAATCAATATTTTCCGTCACAAGCTAGGAAAATCTCGAATTACATTTAAAAACTTTGCCAGTCTTTTACTGAGGTCAAGAGTTTTCTCTGCATGATCATTTATTAGCATTTGATATGAAGCCAACTTTATAAATTGCTTCTGGATCCAGCGCACACAGCTTGAAAAATGGGATCAGGTGTTCTTATTTCTGTCCAAAATGCACTAAAATTCTCAAAACTCTGCAGTAAAAAAAAATAGTCACTAAAGGAAATCTTTAAACTGTGTTTTAAATATATTAACTTTTCCACTGGCATATGTATACATTTATTTGTTTACATCTTTTTGTATTTTCTGAATCTTTCCTGCTTTGTTCCACATTTCCTACTATGTGACTAGAATTTTTTTTGTTTTTTTTTGCTGTACTAGAAACTGTCTCTAAATTTAAAAAACTGGCCATACATAGTTAAGTGTCTGAGACACCCAGAGACACTCCCTGCTGGGTGGGGCAGCCGTAACATGCGTTTGGAGCACCCGGAAGTGATGTCAACAGTTCCAGAGTGTCTGAGTACTCCAGGAAGCGCTGGGACTGGGAGCCACCATCGCCCCTGAACCTCTGGCCACATATAGTGCTGTATACTGTACACCAGCACCTTTACCAACGGCGGATCCAGAGGGGGGGGGGGCAACAGGACAATTGCCCCCCCGTGACAATCATGTCACATTGGCTTTAAAAAAAAAAAATTTTTTTTTTTTTTTTTTTTAGATTTTTTTTTTAAACTGCTTTGCAGTGCCTGCAGCTGCCGCTGTCGAGTCTCTCACTCTCTCTCTGTCATCACCAGGGCCGATCCGGTAGGCTGCCTGTCCTGAGGCTGCTTTGAGCTGTAGCTGACTGCAGCGCTCCCTCTCTCTCCTGCGTGTATGACACCGGGCATCTCTCGCTGTGTGTGAGAGCTGGGTCTGTGTTCGGCTGTGCTGCCTGTGCTAGACCTGCTCATGTGATAGTAGATGGAGATGGAACACTGATTGAATCAGTGTTTTGTCTATCACACAAGCCCGTCTAGGGGGGACCTTGCTAGAGCACACTGCCCTGCCAAACACAGACCTACAGGTCCTGTTTGTTCCATGACACACGTCGAGAGAGGAGATACCTGCTGTGTGTGATCGAGACAATGCCATGGTCAGTGCCATGCACAGTGGGGCTTCATTCATATACAAAAGTGGGGCTGCATTAATATACACAGTGGGGCTGCATTTATATACAAAAGTGGGACTGCATTCATAGACAAAAGTGGGACTGCATTCATAGACAAAAGTGGGGCTGCATTTATATACAAAAGTGGGACTGCATTCATAGACAAAAGTGGGGCTGCATTAATATACAAAAGTGGGACTGCATTAATATACAAAAGTGGGACTGCATTAATATACAAAAGTGGGTCTATATTTATATACAAAAGTGGGACTGCATTTATTTACAAAAGTGGGACTGAATTTATATACAAAAGTGGGACTGCATTTATATACAAAAATGGGACTGCATTTATATACAAAAGTGGGACTGCATTTATATACAAAAGTGGGACTGCATTTATATACAAAAGTGGGACTGAATTTATATATACAGTGTGACTGAATTTATATACAAAAGTGGGGCTGCATTTATATACAAAAAGTGGGACTGAATTTATATACAAAAGTGGGGCTGCATTCATATACAAAAGTGGGACTGAATTTATATACAAAAGTGGGACTGCATTTATATACAAAAGTGGGGCTACATTTATATACAAAAGTGGGACTGCATTAATATACAAAAGTGGGACTGCGTTCATATGTACAGTGAGGCTGCAATGATGGGCACTGATGAGGCTGCATTGATCTCTTGTACCATGTCTTCAGTCTCTGACCATCTCTTGTACCATGTCTCCAGTCTCTGACCATCCCTTGTACCATGACCATCCCTTGTACCACGTCTGCAGTCTCTGACCATCCCTTGTACCATGTCTGCAGTCTCTGACGATCCCTTGTACCATGTCTGCAGTCTCTGACCATCTCTTGTACCATGTCTGCAGTCTCTGACCATCTCTTGTACCATGTCTGCAGTCTCTGACCATCCCTTGTACCATGTCTGCAGTCTCTGACCATCTCTTGTACCATGTCTGCAGTCTCTGACCACCTCTTGTACCATGTCTGCAGTCTCTGACCATCTCTTGTACCATGTCTGCAGTCTCTGACCATCTCTTGTACCATGTCTACAGTCTCTGACCATCTCTTGTACCATGTCTGTAGTCTCTGACCATCTCTTGTACCATGTCTGCAGTCTCTGACCATCTCTTGTATCATGTCTGCAGTCTCTGACCATCTCCTGTATTATGTCTGCATTCTCTGACCATCTCTTGTACCACGTCTGCAGTCTCTGACCATCTCTTGTACCACGTCTGCAGTCTCTGACCATCTCTTGTACCATGTATGCAGTCCCTGACAATCATCTACAAACTATGGGATAGATTTATGGCATTTATATTTAAATATTTTTTACTAGTAATGGCGGCGATCATTGATTTTTTAGCGGTACTGCAACATTGCAGCGGACACACCGGACACCTAATTGATTTCTGTAAGCAACACCTTATTTTCTGGCAGTGCCCCTCCCGAGACTAGACTCTGGATCCGCCCTTGACCTTTACATGGATGAGCTCCAGACTTCTTAACATTGTGAGTGTAATTCTTTTTTTCTTTTTTTTTTTTTACATTAAAACTGTGATTCTTCTTTTTTTCAACACAGAGGTACTGTACAGTATTAATATGAGTTTTTGCTCACATTTTGATAATTTTGGGATCATTTTGGAACAAATTATTTGAGTTTCCATTATTTCTTATGGGAAAATTTGCTCTGATATAAGAGTGCTTTCGATTACAAGCATGCTTCTGGAACAAATTTTTCCCGCAAACCAAGGTATTACTGTATTAGATTTCAACCAGTTCATTTAAAATCAATTGTCTACAGTAATACCCCATACACATATTAGATTTTCTGCAGATTTTTGTCTTCGTATTTATCAAAACCATGTAGTGCAAGGGCCTGCTTGATTGCATACAAATTGAAACTCTTAAAGCGGTTGTATACCCGCAGCAGCTTTTTTTTTTTTTTTTTTTACACACCTGAAAGGCAAAAGGCATAAATAATGAGCTAGTATGCACCGCATACTAGCTCATTATGAAATACTTACCTTGGAACAAGGTGTGGGGAACTTACCTGGTCCACGCCTAGGGAGATGTCATCTTGCCTCAACGTGTCTTCCGGGTATCGCCGCTCCAGCGCTGTGATTGACTGGAGCGGCGATGTCGATGCGCGTGGGAGACTTCTTTCTGGCAAGGTCCGGCGGCTGCCGGGCCTTTAGCCAAGGATCCCCACTGCGCTTGCGCCGCTGCAATCAGCGGCTCATTGCGAGGGGAATATCTCCTAAACCGTACAGGTTTAGGAGATATTCTTTATACCTACAGGTAAGCCTTATTATAGGCTTACCTGTAGGTAAAGGTGGTAGTACAGAGTTTACTACCACTTTAAGGTTTGACCTCATATTATATGGTTTTGGTAAATCCGAAGACAAAAATCTGCAGAAAATCTAATTGTGTCTATGGGGCTTAAAAGTTTCCATGAACTGCTTCATATTATTTCCAGGTTTTTAATTATTATGTAAGATAATTTATTGAAGCATATTTTCTTATTTAATAAAAGGTCAACCTGCCACAAGTAAAAAAAACAAAAAAACATAAATCTTTATTATTTATAGTATGTAAAAGGTGAGTCAGATGTATTCATACTTTTAAAGCATAGGGGTCATATGAGTTCACATGTTGAACTTTCAGTAAGCCCTGGTTCACATCGATGCTACTTTGAAATCGTGCTACTTTACTTGAAGTAGCGCGATTTTAAAGTAGCAAGGTCAGCGCGATTTCAGGTGCTACTTGATAGACATTTGTGTGGATTCATACACAGATGTCTATAGAAATCGCACCTGAAATCGGCAAAAGTAGTGCAGGAACTACTTTTGCAAATCGGTGCGGCGCCGCAAAATCGGTGTCGCACCGATTGGAACAGTGCCATTGCCGCCAATAGGCTGCGACTTGTCATGCGATTTGATCTCTCAAATCGCATGACAAATCGCTCCAATGTGAACCTAGGCTTAAAGATTATGTACAGTTCTGAAACATTTCCTGCATGTGCTTTGATAAGCATGTCATTTTTGTGCTTTAGAAACAGAGCAATTGAGTGCACTCACATACATTCTACAATATATATAGAGAAAAATCTCACTCTGGGAAAAAATGCATATATAACAGGCCATTAGTAACAAATATATTCAAGAATTCTACAGGCAGATGCTTTTACCCACTAGGCCCAGGAACAACATTTTTCTGAGTATGAAGGAGCATGTGACTCACTTTATGTGAAAGTGTTTTCATTGGCACAGGGATGTATTTTCTGCAAAATATTGCCTATGGCAAGCAATGAAATTGTACCTCAGTCCAAATATCTGACACTCATAGTGTATTTTAGATAACTTTACCACATTATCAACTCAAAAATTCAAGGCAAGCTTATTTTAATTAACAATTCAGTAACCCGGTGCTGTAAGTGCAGTCTAATCCACCTTAGTAACGTTACAGTGACAGTGTAGTCACACCAGGTTCCAGCCCCTTGCCTAAGCATAACTCACGTTGCTGTGAGAATCATATTGTCACTCTCCCCTGTCTCTGTAGTCCCTGTCTCTTGACAAAGGCCCCTTTCACATTAGGAGCCCTTTTCACATTGTAGTCTACCCCCTTTCATATCAACGCCCCTCTCATATCAGAGTTCCTCCTTTACATCAGTGTCGCCTCTTCACCTGGCAGCTCCCCCATCTCCCCTTTATATCAGGATCCCCATCACATCAGAGCATACTTGCCAACTGTCCCGAATTTCTCTGGACATTACAGAGATTTAGACCTTTTTCCCAGGAAATGTCCTGGGAATTCCGTGTTTTCCTGAATTTTCACTGCCGCCGCTAGAGGTTGGCCATTTTACAGAAGACCAGAAGTAACGTAGCGGAACAAACAACAGGTGGAGCTGGCCAGGTGGCTGCCAATAGAAATTGAGCTGTCGCCCACCCCCGGTCTGTCTGTGAACTGTTGTGGGAAAGGCCACGGGGCGGGGGGGGGGCAGCTTTTTATTGGCAGCCATCCGGCCGGCTTTGCCTCTATTTTGTTCCCCTCGGCTTGTTACTTCTGGTCTTCTCCACTGGGGAATACCTGATGTAAATGGGGCTCCAATGGGGGACCCCTGATGTAAGGGGGACAATGCTGGCGGATACCTGATGTAAGGGGGACACCGCTGTGGGATACCTGATGAAAGGGGGGCTCCACTGAGGGATACCTGATGTAAAGGGAGCTCCACTGGGGAACACCTGATGTAAGTGGGACAATGCTGGCAGATACCTGATGTAAGGGGGACACCGCTGTGGGATACCTGATGAAAGGGGGCTCCACTGGGGGAGACCTGATGTTAAACCATGCCCAATTTGTGCCGCGTCTCATTTTTCTTTCCCCGCTATATCACACCTACAAACAAATGCCCCCCCCCTAATTATAATAAGACTCTGCCTACAGACAAAAAAGTGTCCCTATAAAAATGTTTACAATGTTGGCAACTATGTCAGAGCTCCTTTACATCTGGAGTCTCTTCATATCAAAGTTCTTGGATCATCACATCACATCACATCATCACATGTCCTCAGAGTGCTTTCACATTAATGTCCTCAGAGCTCCCTCACATCAGTGTCCTCAGAGTAGAGCTGCACAATTAATCGTTAAAAAATTGTGCTCTCGATTCAACCCCCCTGACGATTTCCAATGCTGAGTTTGCCAATTCTGTCATATAACAAGTGGAGAGACTTTATCTGCTCACTCATCTGTCAAAAGAAAATATCCAGGCAGTCTGCCAAGTTTAGATCAAAGGGATAAACTGCTGTGTGTATAAAGAAAAAATCCGGGCAGTCTGCCAAGTTTGTAACATGAAACATTGTAACTAACTTCCTTCTTAGATCCAACTTGTGTGTGTAAATGCAGGAAATGTAACCACTTAAATTCCAAATCTTTTTCTGACACTTTTTTCTTAAGTTAAAGAAAGTTTTTGCTAGAAAGTTACTTGGAACCCCCAAACATTATATATATTTTAGAAGAGACCCTTAGGCCTCGTACAGACGAGAGGATATCCGTTGGAAGCGGTCCGCCGGACCGTTTCCAGCGGACATTTCTGCTCCCGATTTTGATCTGATGGGCTGTACACACCATCAGATCAAAATCCCTGCGGAAAACATACGCGGTGACGTGCCGCGCTGTCGCCGTGGCGACGTGCGCGACCCTGGAAGGTAAATACTTCCACGCATGCGTCAAATCACTTAGACGCATGCAAGGGATGGAGATCGCTTGGACTTATCCGGTGAGTCTGTACAGGCGACCGGATCAATCCAACGGACAAGTTTCCAGCGGATAGATTTCTTAGCATGCTAAGAAATTTTTATCTGCTTGAAAACCGTCGGCTGGAGAAATCTCTGCCGAAAAATGTCCGCTAGGCCGTACACACGACCGGATTTGTCTGCTGGAACTGATCCGCGGATAAATCCCAACGGACAGATCCGGTCGTGTGTACGGGGCCTTAGAAATAAAATGGGTATTGCTGCAATATTTTATGTCAGACTGTATTTGCCCAGTGGTCTTTCAAATGCAATGTTTTGGGAAAAGATACACTTCAATGAATAATAATAAAAAAAAACAGTAAAGTTAGCCCAATTTTTGGGGTTTTAATGTGAAAGATGTTACGCCGTGAGAATCGTGATCTATCTTCTAAGCAAAAAAATTGTGATTCTCATTTTAGGCAGAATCGTGCAGCTCTACCTCAGAGTGTCACATTAGTGTCCTGAGAATCCCTCACATCTTTGTCCTCAGAGCCCCCTCACATTAGTGTCCTCAGAGCCCCTTTACACAAATGTCCTCAGAGTCCCCCTCACATTAATGTTCTCAAAGCTCCCTCACATCAGAGTATGACAGCATTGCAGGGGTCGGGAGATGAAGCAGGTCTGGATGGAGGTAGACTACAGTCTTCTTCTGAACACTGCAGGAAGCATTGGAGCAGCATCATGTATTTGTACAGTACAGGCAGATTGTTCCACCTGCACAATAGAAACACACAATGCTGTGTGGCACTAAATTGAGGAGTGTGGGAAATTTGTGATTTTACAACACAATTAGGGTGATTTAATCTGTTAATCTGATGGGGGCCCTAGCAGAATTGTTGGGATGTTATAACACACACACACACACACACACACACACACACCTCCTTGGCATCATACCTGCACAGCACCTTTTTATAAGTGGTGTTTGGGGCATGTGCCATACAAGCCATACCCTGGATACAGGTTTGGCAGTGCTGGAGGTGGGTATAGCCTTAAATCATGTGTAAACTCAAGACTGAAAAGACTGAAATCTTACACAAAGCAGTCTTTCGTCACTCCTCGTAGTTAAATAGAGCTGCAGGGGATTGAAGAGAAAGGTATCTCCTTCTCATGGCAATAAAGTGAATGTGTTGCTTTGCTCTGAAAAGGCAAAGCAAACATTCATGTTATGGCCTAAACAACAGTGAAGGACTACTTTTGAAAAGCCTTACAAGCCTCAGATGTTTGAGAGCAGGGGTGCCCAATTGCTACATGTGTCCAAAGACAGCTATGACCGTGGTCCAACACAAAATCATAAACTTAGGAAAAAAAATAAAAATATATAATATATATTATATATATATATATATATATATATATATATATATATATATATATATATATATATATATAGTAAAAATGCATGTACACTTAATACGACCGAAGAAAAATGTGACAGTGTCTCGTTACTGGACTTTTATAAGTTGTATCTTCCCCAAAAAATATTAGCTACTCATTACAATCACACCTTATTCATGTAATCAGTTTTTCGGCAGCACCTATATTTGTGAGCAACTATTTTCAAGGATGGGAAAAATTAGAACCAAAATATCTGATCAGCACCTTAAGAATTCATTGAGAATTGCTACTAAATCCAGATATTGATAACTTAGTTTATCAAAAGCAGTGTCAAATATCGCACTATTTTTATGTTGCCATCTTTTATTTTTTATAATAAAAAAAGTTTACATTGTTAGTGTATTGTATGTGTTGCCCAAGACGGTTCCTCTTCCAATATTCTTCCCAGGAAGGATAAAAGGTTGGACACCCCTGCTTTAGATTTTAACATTTCTTAGTTATGTATGCTAGAAACTTAGATGATAGGTTTATGGGACCCTCTTGTGGAAGTTTACAGTATTACATATTACAAAAGCAAAGTGAAAGAAAACCTAATAGAGAAATGGAGGTTGCCCCTTTCTGAAAATTCTTGCATTTGGCTTACATGCCCCCAACCATCCTGGTGCTGTTTGTTCCAACACCTGCCATCAGATCCCTTATCAACAGTATCTGCATAGTTCTGGTTCTGAGGACAGGCATGGTAAGTCAATAGTGATACACAGAGTCATTTCAGGTAAGTAACCCACTGGCACTGAACCCCAACTTTCCTGACTATTTCATAGCAGCATGGGTAAGGTTTCATATCCAAACTCCCACCAGATCTCATATCAATAAATTCAATAAAGATGAAGTAACTCCTTCTATGTACCATAGGTAAATCCAAGGCAGTTTCCACCAGGTTACCTCACCTGTGCAAGGTCCATTGAAGGTGGAAGGAAGGAATATTAGCATTAAGGGGCTTGTATGATCCCTATGCTTCACCCTTATCAAAATATGTAAGGAGGCAACATTGGCAAGTATGTTTTACAGGTAAAAGAGGTGATGCCTGACGTGTGGATTGCCTGCTTAGCTCTGCAGGCCACATCCTTGTTCAAGAAGAATATCAAGAAAAAGGAGTGTAATGTTCACAACAGGGCCTCCTAAAAGAGGGGAGGACTGCAAGTGGTGGAGACATTCAAGGTTCACATTCCACCCAGTTCAGGCGCTTCTCACCAGCATCATTGACTGCCAAGGGATGGTTGTTGAGTTTAGTAAAAGATTTCGAAGAGGCCTAAGTGGAGATGGAGTTTGTTTTGGATGACTCCGCAAGTGCAGAAGATTCGCTCTAGTACCACATTATGTAAAGGCAGTCAGCGAAGCCATTAAATGGCAGAAGGAAGAAAAACTTCTCAGAGGCATCAAAGAAACTATAAACACCTGAACAGGAAGTATTGGCTTATCTCTTTATGCAGGAAATAGTCTGGAGGAATGGGCTAAGACAAAAGATTTCAATGCACAACAGACTTACCAGGCTATATCATCATAAATCAAAATAGATTTTTTAATGATGTATTAATTATGTGATGAGTAAAGTACCTAAAAAGTCCTAAATAATTACCAACGGAGGGTTGTTTCTTTTGTTGCAGTAAATGGATGGGATGTGGTACATTCCTTGAGATGATCATTTTTAAACAGACCATGCCCCTTTTTAGAATATCTTGCTATGTAACTAAATGAGGAAGAAGCGTAAATTATTGATAAAATTAACATAATGGATGAGCGCTAGGTATCAGTACATATTCTTACACATCAAACTTCTAATAAAAAGTAAACAAAACACCAAAAACATGTTAAAAATACCAATATAGTGACACTGATGCTAGTGTTAAAAAAAAAAGCATAAATGTCCATAAATGTCCTTAAAGCGGAGGTTCACCCTCAAAATTAACTTTTTGGCTAACCTATCTCTAGCCTTAATAAAGGCTTGTAGCGTTGTCATTTTTTTTTTAATGTGTACACTTACCTGTCTTCAGCCGCACTTCCGGGTCTTCTTCCTTGCGGAGAGAGGGCGTGTCGCTCCTTTTCTCCGAAGGGGAGCTCTGCATAGATGATTGACGTGCGCGTCATCACCTTTCGAAAATATCCGATGGGGACTCGGGCTCTTTACGGTGCTATACGGCGCTTGCTGACTGCGCAGGCGCCGTAATGTGCCGAGTCACCCTCAAATATTTTCGGAAGGCGATGACGCGCACGTCAATCACTATGCATCGTCTTAGGAATGCCTACTCCCCGGGGGAGCGAGAACCCGGAAGCCGGGTGAAAAGGACGGAAAAACGTACAGACCAAAAAAAATAAAAATAATCCAGCATACTGTTGATGTCAGCAGTATGCTGGATATAACAGTCTATAGATATTTTAGGGTGAACCCCCACTTTAAGGCAATAATTCAAAAGTGACCTTAATGGATGTGCTTGACCACTGGGCACTTTAACACCCTTAATAACCAGACCAATTTTCAGCTTTCGGTGCTCTCACATTTTGAATGACAATTACTCAGTCATACAACACTGTACCCATATGAAATTTTCGGCCTTTTTTTTCACACAAATAGAGCTTTCTTTTGGTGGTATTTGATCACCTCCTGGGTTTTTTTATTTTTTGTGCTATAAATGAAAAAAGACCGATTTTTTTGTAAAAAAAAATGAATTTTTCTTTGTTTCTGTTATAAAATTTAACAAATTTGTAATTTTTCTTCATAAATTTTGCCCAAAATTTATACTGCTACATATATTTGGTAAAAATAAGTACAAATTGGTGCATATTATTTGGTCTTTGTGAAAGTTATAGAGTCCACAAGCTATGGTGTCAATATCTAAAAAATTGATCACACCTGAAGTACTGACGGCCTATCTCATTTCTTGAGACCCTAACATGCCAGAAAAGTACAAATACCCCCCAAATGACCCCTTTTTGGACAGAAGACATTCCAAGGTATTTATAAAGAGGCATGGTGAGTTTTTTGAAGTTGTCATTTTTTCCCACAATTCTTTGCAAAAATCAATATTTTCATATTAGCAGGTTATTTCTCACACACAGCATATGCATACCACAAATTACACCCCAAAACACATTCTGCTATTACTCCCGAGTATGGCGATACCACATGTTTGAGACTTTTACACAGCGTGGCCACATACAGAGGCCCAACATGCAGGGAGCACCATCAGGCGTTCTGGAACACCCAGGCCAATTCTGACATGACTCTCCTACATGTAAAAATCATCATATATTTGCTATGAAATTACATAGAACCCCAAAACATTATATATGCTTTTTTAGCAGAGACCCTAGAGAATACAATGACGGTCATTGCAACTTTTTATCTCGCACTGTATTTGCACAGCAATTTTTTGAATGCTTTTCTTTGGGGAAAAAAACTGTTTTGTGCTTTAAAAAAACAAAACAGTAAAGTTAGCCCAATGTTTTTGCATAATGTGAAAGCTAAAGTTACGCCGAGTAAATAGATACCCAACATGTCACCCTTTAAAATTGCACATGCTCGTGGAATGGCACAAAACGATACTTAAAAATCCCCATAGTCGACACTTACATTTTTTTACTGGTTACATATTTTTAGTTATAGAGGCGGTCTAGGGCCAAAATGATTGCTCTCACTCTAACATTCGCAGCGACACCTCACATGTGTGGTTTGAACACTGTTTTCATATGTGGGCGGGACTTACGTATGCGTTCACTTCTGCATGCGAGCTACCGGGGACAGGGGCGCTTTAAAAAAAAAAATATTCTTTATTGTTCATTTAAATTTTTTTTTATTTTAGCTTGACACTTCCCCCCCCCCCCCCCCATCACTTTTATTCCTATTATAATATGTAATAGGAATATGGAAAGACAGGTCCTATTTACAGTGAGATATGGGGTCAATAAGACCCCACATCTCACCTCTAGGCTAGGAAGACTGCAGAGTATGGCTGGGTATCATCGAGTGTGGCGGGGTATGGCCGAGTATGGCGGGGTATGGCAGAGTATGGCGAGGTATGGCAGAGTATGGCGAGGTATGGCCGAGTATGGCAGAGTATGGCGGGGTATGGTGGGGTATGGCAGAGTATGGCGGGGTATGGCAGAGTATGGCGGGGTATGGCAGAGTATGGCGGGGTATGGCGGGATATGGCAGAGTATGGCGGGGTATGACAGAGTATGGCGGGGTATGGCAGAGTATGGCAGAGTATGGCGGGGTATGGCAGAGTATGGCGGGGTATGGCAGAGTATGGCGGGGTATGGCGAGTATTGCAGAGTATTGCAGGGAAGGCAGAGTATTGCATAGTATTGCAGGGAAGGCAGAGTATTGCACAGTATTGCAGGGATGGCAGAGCATGGATGGATGGATCTGTGACTGCAGTTGTCACAGATCCAGCCCACAGCGCTGCTGCCACCCGCTCTCCCCTCTCACACTGTACCGATCGGTACAGAGAGGGGAGAGAGGAACCGGCGTCATCACATGACGCCAGTTTGTTTACAAGTGATCGCTCCGTCATTGGATGGATCGATCACGTGGTAAACGGCCGCTATCAGCAGCAATTTACCGTGATCCGTGAGCGCGCCCCAGGGGGCTATTCTGGGAGTACGTTATATAACGTCCTACCAGAGTTAAGGAACCACCCTGCAGCCGTTATTCTACAGCGTACGGTGGTTAGGTGGTTAAAAGAGAAGTCCAGCCTGAGCTCATTTAAGTTTTTAAACTGCTTGCGGCTCTAATGTAATGTTGGGTCCCAGCAATATAGATGAAAATGATTGAGAAAAACAGCATTGGTACCCCCCTCCCCCCCAGCACATTACCAGGTCCTTTAGGTCTTGTATGTATATTAAGGGGAACCCCGCCCCCAAATTTAAAAAAGAAAAGTAGTGGGGCCCCCAGGCCCTATATACTCTGAACAGCAGTATACAGGCGGTCCCAAGAAAGACAGGGACTGTAGGTTTGTTCTTAAGTTGAATCTGTTTGGAATTTGGAACAGGTACATTTTGTAAGTGTAGCTCCAGCCAAAAAATCTATTTTTAAGCTTTTTGGATATCATAGGGAAGGGTTATCATCACCCCTGTAACATTTGTTTTGCTGTCTGTGCCCCCTTTCACAAGATTTCACCTCACTTTCTGTCCCAATTACAATTGGATTTTGAAAATTTGGGGTTTTTAGGGAAGCAAGGATTAGTGATAAAGCATCAGTGGAGACACCTTTTTCCCATATTAACTCTTACAGGAGAGAATTTCCCTTCCCAGGGGTAGATTTCCTCTCACTTCCTGTTGTCTCTTTGTTTGTAAGTAGGAGTCATTTGTAAATCGGATGTTTGAAATTAGGGGACCGCCTGTATATACTATACGGCCTGCCCTATATACTCTGCAAAAAATTGGGCCTTAGGTGTTGGTAGTACCAGAACCCTGTAAGAACTAGCCCTGCTGTGAAATATTAGATCAAAAATTTTAATTACACGCCCCTGTTAAACAGGGGCAGAAAAATTGGGTCTAAGGCGGCGGTGGTGGTGGTGCCACAACACTGCAACCCCTCACAGATACTCTAGTTGAGCGCAGGAACAAGCCCTGCTGCAAAATATTACAGCAAAAGTTGTAATTACATGCCCCCTGTTAAACAGGAGCAGAAAAATTGGACCTTTGGTGGGGGTGGTGCCAAAACACTGTAAGCCCTCACAGTTACTCTTGGTGGGTGCAGGAACTAGCCCTGCTGTGAAATATTAGATCAAAAATTTTAATTACACGCCCCTGTTAAACAGGGGCAGAAAAATTGGGCCTTTGGCTGCGGTGGTGGTGGTGCCACAACACTGCACCCCTCACAGATACTCTAGTTGAGCGCAGGAACAAGCCCTGCTGCAAAATATTACAGCAAAATTTTGTAATTACATGCCCCCTGTTAAACAGGAGCAGAAAAATTGGACCTTTGGTGGGGGTGGTGCCAAAACACTGTAAGCCCTCACAGTTACTCTTGGTGGGCGCAGGAACTAGCCCTGCTGTGAAATATTAGATCAAAAATTTTAATTACACGCCCCTGTAATTACACGCCCCTGTTAAACAGGGGCAGAAAAATTGGGTCTTAGGCGGCGGTGGTGGTGGTGCTACAACACTGCAACCCCTCACAGATACTCTAGTTGAGCGCAGGAACAAGCCCTGCTGCAAAATATTACAGCACAAGTTGTAATTACATGCCCCCTGTTAAACAGGGGCAGAAAAATTGGGCCTTTGGTGGGGGTGGTGCCAAAACACTGTAAGCCCTCTCAGTTACTCTTGGTGGGTGCAGGAACTAGCCCTGCTGTGAAATATTAGATCAACATGTTTAATTACACGCCCCTGTTAAACAGGGGCAGAAAAGTTGGGCCTTAGCCAGTAGTGCTGGTGCCACAACACTGCAACTCCTCACAGATTCTGTTGTTGAGCGCAGGAACTAGCCCCTCTGTAAAATATTGGATCAAAAATTGTAATTACGCACCCCTGTTAAACAGGGGCAGAAAAATTGGGCCTTTGGTGGGGGTGGTGCTAAAACACTGTAAGCCCTCACAGTTACTCTTGGTGGGCGCAGGAACTAGCCCTGCTGTGAAATGTTAGATCAAAAATTGTAATTACACGCCCCTGTTAAACAGGGGCAGAAAAATTGGGTCTTTGGCTGCGGTGGTGGTGGTGCCACAACACTGCACCCCTCACAGATACTCTAGTTGAGCGCAGGAACAAGCCCTGCTGCAAAATATTACAGCAAAAGTTGTAATTACATGCCCCCTGTTAAACAGGGGCAGAAAAATTGGGCCTTAGCCAGTGGTGCTGGTGCCACAACACTGCAACCCCTCACAGATTCTGTTGTTGAGCGTAGGAACTAGCCCTTCTGTGAAATATTGGATCAACATTTTTAATTACGCACCCCTGTTAAACAGGGGCAGAAAAATTGGGCCTTAGGCGGCAGTGGTGGTGGTGGTGACAACACTGTAAAGCCTCACAGATACTTTTGTTGAGCGCAGGAACAAGCCCTGCTGCAAAATATTACAGCAAACATTTTAATTACACACCCCTGTTAAACAGGGGCAGAAAAATTGGGCTTTAGGCACTGGTGCTTGTGCCACAACACTGCAACCCCTCACAGATACTCTAGTTGAGCACAGGAACCAGTCCTGCTGCAAAATATTACAGCAAAATTCTAAGAAGCTATCAACATGAACATTGAGGAGGAATAGGATAGTCACTCAGCATAACAGGATAGTCACTCAGCATCAGCATAGGCAGTCTTCAAGGGATCTCATTCATAAAAAAATGTATCGGTTACATCAGCATCAGGTGCTTGGTAGCTGGTGATCCAAGACTGATTCATTTTTATGAACTGAGCTGATCAACCGAGTCTGTAGACAAGCGCACTCTGTGAGCACTGAATGTGTGTTCCGAAAGAATGCTGGATGCAGGACAGGCCAGTAGCTCAATTGCATACTGTGCAAGCTCTAGCCAGAGAACCATCCTCAAGACCCAGTAAGCCAGTGGATTTTCGTTTGGAAAGGTCTCCAAGTCTGATCTTGCCCCTAGGTAATCCTGCACCATGTAAATCAGACGCTGGCAATGGTTGCTGGAACCGTTCAGACCTTGGAGCTGTGGACTAAAAAATTGTCTGAATGCATTGGCCAGGCGTCCACCTTCTTCCCCTTTCCTTCTGTGACTGACCGAATCCTCAGTCACACATTGTCCAGGAGGACCAGGAAATTGTAACCTCCAAGGCTCTGGAAATGCATTGCACAAAGCTTTCTGCAAGGCCTCCCGAAGATATTTCATCCTCTGCTCCCTCTGCGAAGGCTGGATAAGTTACGCAACCTTACCCTTGTAACGTGGATCAAAAAGGGTCGCCAGCCAGTGGTGATCCCTCTCCTTGATCACACGAATCCGAGAGTCCTTTCGCAGGCTTTGCAGGAACAGGGAGGACATGCAGCGTAGGTTTGCTGAGGCATTCGATCTGGAGTCCTCAGGGCCCCAAGGGTGACATGATCCGCAGCCACCTCCTCCTAGCCATGTACCAGTCCATGGGTTTCTGGGGACAATCCCTTGAAGAATGGGGACGATCCCTTGAAGACTGCTGCTGATGCTGAGTGCTAGGCTCCACCTCCATGCTGACACAATCCTCCTTCTTCCTGTGTGAGTGGCGGGCCCACAGGAATACTGTCTGGATAAAGGGGGCCTTGAGATGTAAGGAAGTCCTCCTCTTCCTCCCTCTGTTCTGCCTCAAGTGTCCCGCCCATTATTCCATGCAGCGTGTGCTTCAACAGGAAGCCAAGAGGGACAGTATCACTGATGCATGCACTGTCACTGCTCACCATCCTAGTGGCCTCCTCAAATGGTGACAGGACAGTGCAAGCATCCTTGATCATGACCCACTGGCGTGGTGAAGAAAAGCCAAGCTCCCCTGACCCTGTCCTGGTGCCATACTCGCACAGGTACTCATTGATGACCCTCTGCTGTGTGTACATCCGCTGATGGGCATGTCACAGATGAAGCTGTTTATGGGCAGGTTGCATTCCTGTTGAAGGTCAGTCAGCCAAGCACTGGTATTAAATGACCGGCGGAAATGCCCACAGATTTTCCTGGCCTGCCTCAGGACATCCTGTAAGCCCGGGTACATGCACAAGTACCGCTGCACCACCAAATTAATGATGTGAGCCAAACAGGGAACATGGGTCAAGTGTCCCTGTCAGAGGGGGAGAGGAGGTTGGTGCCATTGTCGAAAACCACCATTCCTGGCTGAAGCTGGCGTGGCGTCAACCACCTCTGAGCCTTCCCCTGCAGAGCTGACAGAATCTCTGCCCCTGTGTGGCTCCTGTCCCCTAAGCAGACCAACTCAATAACTGCATGGCATCTTTTTGCCTGAGTGCTTGCGTAGCCCCTAGAACGCCTACAGAGCACCGCTGGTTCCGAGGACAAATCAGCACAGGAAGAGGCCATAGAGGAAGAAGAATAGGGGTGGAGGAGAGAGGTGTGGCAGAATCACTACTACCAGCATTTTGGAGGCGTGGTGGCAGAACAAGCTCCAACAATACTGCACCCTCTCCTGCATCCTTCCCAGCTGGACCATGAGTCAGCAGTAATATGCACCTTACCGCTGACCATCCTATCTGACGAGGCATTGCCTTTCACATGTCGGTAGAGAGCCGGAATGGCCTTCCAAGAAAAAAAATGGTGTTTGGGAACCTGCCACTGAGGTCCTGCACATTTCACAAATTCTCGAAAGGGTGCAGAGTCTACCAGCTGAAAAGGCAGCAGTTGGAGGGCTAGCAATTTAGCCAAACTAGCATTCACCCGCTGAACATGTGGATGGCTAGGACCACATTTCTTCTGATGGTTTAGCAACTGGGGTAGGGAAATTTGCCTGCTACAATCAGATTTAGGTGTACCGCAGATTGCCCGCAAGTGCTTTGGACACCTAATTCTACACCTTCATTCCTATCAGTGCAGGTCTCTGAGAGGACTGAAGGTATAGTGAGGTTGGAGATCCCACCTGATTAGGAGCAGGGAGAGGTCTGCCTTATTTTTTGGTGTGGGTCTTTTAAGAACTGTTGCCAACAGACTGCATGGGAGGTCGACATGTCTGGTCAAGCATGTGGTGCCCAAGCGCCTGCTGTTTTGGCCACGCTTGATACGCTTCAGACATATGTTGCAAACAGCAATGGTGCGATCTGCTGCACATGTTTTAAAAAAGGCCCACACCAAAGAACTTTTGAAAAACACGCACAGGGTCAGCAGCAGCATGCGGAGCTTTGCGGTGTGATGCAGTCGGTTGGCCGCCCTTAAGCTGGCCCCTGGAGGGCATCCTGCCTTGTTGGAGATGTGCCTCCTCCTCCTCTTCTCTTCTATCAGGCACCCACGTAAAGTCAGTGACCTCATCATCCCCTCCCTCCTCGCCACTGGAGCAAACCTGGCAGTATGCTGCAGCAGGGGGAACATGACTGCCAGTGTCTTGTCCTTCTTTGGCACCCCTCTCTCTGGGCTCATTTTACTACCTTCATCCTCAACCTGGGTACCATCATCAGAGCCTTCAAAACGCTGCACATCCTCCTGCAGCATGTACCCTACACTGTGGTCGAACAGTTCGGGGGACTCCTCGGGGCATGATGGTGGGGCTAGGGAAGGAGTGACTGATGATGACATTGAGTCCATTGAAAAGAGTGCTTTGGCAGCTGCATTGGCAGACAAAGTACTCTGAGCCTGGATGACAGAGGATGAGGAGGATGAGGACGGCTTGGTCATCCACTCTACCAACTCTTCTGCATGTTGTGGCTCAACACGTCCAGCTGCCAAAAAAAGGCCAAGCGTGCCCCACGGCCACGTGCTGAGGATGCACAGTGTCCACGACCAGCACTGTTGGCTGTAGACGCTCTTTTAATGGCCTGTGAGCGTCTGTCTCAGGAGTATGCTAGGAGAGAGCTTAAAGGGGTTGTAAAAATGCCATAAAATGCCATAAAAATACCCCTATACACTATAACTTTTGCGCAAACCAATCAATAAACACTTATTGCGATTTCTTTTTTTTTTTTTTACGAAAAATATGTAGAAGAATACGCATCGGCCTAAACTGAGGAAAAAACTTTTTTTTAATATATTTTTGGGGGATATTTATTATAGCAAAAAGTAAAAAATATTCATTTTTTTCAAAATTGTCGTTCTATTTTTGTTTATAGCGCAAAAACTAAAAAACACAAAGGTGATCAAATACCACCAAAAGAAAGCTCTATTTGTGGGAAAAAAAGGACGCCAATTTTGTTTGGGAGCCACGTCGCACGACCGCGCAATTGTCAGTTAAAGCGGCGCAGTCCCGAATCGCAAAAAGTGCTCTGGTCTTTGACCAGCAATATGGTCCGGGGGTTAAGTGGTTAAAAGAGATTGTACAGTGTATGGCCACCTTACAGAAGATTGTACAATCTGATTGTACAATGTATGGCCATCTTACAGGAGATTGTACAATCTGATTGTACAGTGTATGGCCATCTTACAGGAGATTGTACAAATACATTGTACAATCTGATTGTACAATCTCCTGTAAGATGGCCATACATTGTACAATCTCCTGTAAGATGGCCACCCACTTTATAATCTGACTGTACAGTGGATGGCCATCTTACAGGAGATTGTACAATCTGATTGTACAGTTTATGGTAATCTGCAATCAGATTGGACAGTGTACAGCCATCTGCTCTCTCTCCTCCTGTCAGCATGCAGCCTGGCATTGCTCTGCAGATGTGGAAATTCAAGTCCCAGCACTCTGCAGGCAGGTAGGGGGTAGAAGCACAGCTCCTGTACACTGTGATTGGGCATTAGTAGTGATCTACAATCCCCACCATACCTTGGCACTGTTGCGCACGCATGGCAGTCTGGGACTTGCATTCCTCCTTCTCCCCGGCTGGTCTTACCCTTTGGTGGGGATAGCTGTACCAACTCCGCCCGGGCTCTGCTCCCTGCCTCTCCTTTACTTAGCCTCTTTCGGGCACACCATTCAGGGCTCCAAGGAGGCAGCCGGAACTCATTCGAAACCTCCGCACTCGGGCTGCCGTGTCCCTGGACCATCCCAGCTACCCCTGCGGTAGCCTGTGATTCATAAAAGGTGCCGCCACCGTGATGTCACCAACCTGCGCCTAGCTGTCTGAGCCTGGGCTGGCCTCAGCACTGGGCTTTCACCATTCTAAAGCCTGCCGTGGCCATATTTTTTATAGGCAGCAGCCATCTGTAAAAATGGACAGTTGGCAACCCTGTTTCACGCTCGCCCTCAACTTATTTCAACTCGCCAAATGCGAGCAGGCGAGTTGAAATTTTGAGGGCTGTGTGTATATATATATATATATATATATATACACACACACACCCTGGATGTGTGTATATATATATATACTACAATATACTGTAGTGCCTGCTCAAACTGAATGAAATTTAGCTTGCTCTCTCTCTCTCTCTCTCTCTCAACGCCAGCAACACACTACACAGGGCCAACGTGCAGGTGGCCTTTTATAGTGTGGGGCGTGGACTTAACCCCCTGAGCCATAATTGGCCAAAGGCACCCTGCATTTGGCCAATTATGGCTCTCTTCGCTGACGGCGCTGTGATTGGCCAAAGCATGCGGGTCATAGTGCATGCTTGGTCAATCATCAGACAGCAATGCACTGCGACGCGCCTCTGAAAATTGGCGTGATATTCATCGAACAGCCGATGTTCGAGTCGAACTTATGTTCAACTCGAACATCGGGCGTAAGTGACAGCAGACGAAGTAGCAATGATAGAGACAGAAAAATTTTCAATTTGATAATCAGACAGCAAACAGCAGCAGGGAAGCTAAAACATGCAGGCCTAGAAAAGGGAATAACGTAGGCAGGGCCACCATCAGGAATTATGGGGCCCCTTACACAGCTTCAGGCATAGGCCCCCTGGAGCAGAGAACCGGCGGGGAGGGGGGTGTGCTGCCGCCTAAAATTGAGAAGCAGGGGGGGGGGGCCCCTTTAGTAAAAACAAAACAAAAACAAATTAATATATATAAAAATAAAAAAAGGGGGGTTGCCATCCGGGGCCCTGGGCCCCTTACAAAAAAATATAATATAATATAATAAAAAAAAAATGGGTTGCCATCCGGGCCCCTTACAGGTGTACTGCCTGTACCCCCCTGATGGAGGCTCTGATCGTAGGTACAGGAAGAGTACACATCCACCCTCAGAGTACCAAACATGGCTCTTTGAAACATAGAAAAGCAATGGCAGAAAAAGGGCTATTTTTTTCACTTTTTTCATCTATAGATCTGTTTGTCCCAAGCATGTTTGAATCCACTTACTGTTTGACTGCCTCACTAGGTATGCTGGAAGTCTTTTCAAAGCATAGACTACACTTTCAGTAAAATAATACCCAAGTTCTAATATTAGTTTTGAACTTTCCTCCTGCTAGTGTGAGATCATGTCCCGTGTTCTTGGTCTTGGCTTCATATTGCAAAATACTGCCCTCCTGAACTTTATTTACTCAGTTGATGTATTTAAAGGTCTCGGTCATGTTTCCTCTTTCCCTCCCTTTCTCCAGACTGTACATAAGTTCCTGAAGTCTTTCCTGTCATATTTTATCCCTCAGACCTTTCCCCATTTTCGTAGCCTGTAACATTTGTTTTGCTGTCTATGTCCATGTTCAAAAGATTTCACTTTCTGTCCCTATGACAATTGGATTTTGAAAATGTTGGGTTGTTGTGGAAACAAGGATTGGTGACAAAGCTCCAGTGGAAACATGTTTTTCCCATAATACTGTAGCTCTTACAGGAATGAATTTCCCTTCCTACGGGGAGATTTCCTCACTTCCTGTTGTCTCCCTCCGTTTGTAAGTAGGAGTTGTTTTTTGTAAGCCGGATATTTGTAAGTTGAATATTTGTAAGTCGAATATTTGTAACCCGGGGACCGCCTGTATTATAAATGAGGTCTCACTAAAGATTTATATGGGGGAAGCAAGGTTCCCTTCTACCTGCCATATCCCAACAATCACCCAATTGTCGGAGGTACAAGATGGAGCCCAAGAGGAAACTATTTGAGCCTTTTCTCTGCAGTGTCCCCTAGTGACAAAAACACATATTTCACTTGTTTGAGAACTTCATTCAGAAGTTCAGTGTTACTTGAACTGTATAGCAGGATACCAAATTGGAGGCACATGGGCTCAAGCACATTTCCTCATGGTGGTTTAGTGGTTACAGTGATATTGAGGAGCCCTTGTTAACAGTAAACAATTGGAGTGGCATATGAGGCCTTGTGGCCCATGTGGCTTCAGATTTGGCCAGTGTATGAGGCCAAGTTGGAGCCAGATTGCTATTTTTTTTTTTTAAACAATATTTTATTGAATTTTTTTTAAAACGATAAAGGAGGATACAGAAAAGAAACGAAACAATATAGTGACATGGTACATGCATATCCAGCGAAAAGAATAGTGAAGTATGTCTGTAAGCATCGTAGCCGCTGGGACCAGTGATCAAGGTAGCTGACTTCTAAAGAATACCAATTGCATCATATCATGAAAGCAAGATATCATATGGCAAGAATAACAACCTATAGTCGAGGCAGGTACCAAGAAGAGAGAACGAAGAAGTATAGCGAGGAAAAAGGTATAGGGAGAAAAAGAGGAGGAGAGGTGGGGAAAGAGGAAGAGAGAGGGGGAGAGAAGGAGAAGAAGAGAGGAGAGGAGGCATGGCATAAGGGCAGTATAATCGTAAGCAAAATCAACGAGATCTTAGCCTATGCAGATGAATAAAAACATATAGAACAACAAGGTAGCGTTTCCTATCTGAAAAAAATCGGTCCACTAATCTTCGACCATCTCTAAAAGAGTCTATACATTGCAATGAAATAGATAGCAGGTAGTCGATACTTTAGGGTTCATATATCGGTGGATTGGGTGAACAGTCAGAAGGGGGGGTTCACACTTCCGATAGGGCTCTTATCTAAGAATAGAAAAGGACTAGTCGACAGGGCCGAGCGTTCAGATGTAGATAGGGCGATGTTAGCGAACAGCAACCACTTCTCGTCAAATTTCTCTCTCGAGTGTAGATGATGATTATGGGAGTCCAGGTTTTCTCTGTATAGTAAGGATCTTAAGCTCCCAATCATTGCTGCAAGGGAGGGGGGGTGGCCGATATCCAATGGCCCAGGATGGTCCTGCGGGCTACCAATAGCGTGGTAAGTATCCAGTTACGGAGGCCGCGAGGGAGGTGATTATAAGCACAGGACCGTTCTGTACTATCGGGAGGGCAACCAAACAACAATAGTCTAGGTTCTTTTTCCAGGAGGCAGTCCGTCACCTTATGTATATAGTAGATTATATTTGACCAAAATTCTTCAATAGCAGGACAGTCCCATAGCCGGTGTAATAGGCTAGGTTTGTTCCTCAAACACCAAGGGCACGCAGGTCCTATGTCAGGGGAGCGTGTCATAGAAAAAGGGTAATATGCTCTATGCATTATTTTGAATTGCGTTTCCCTCCAGGATTCGCAGGGAGTGACACCCCTAGTGAGTCTATAACCCCGGACAATATCTTCGACATCTATTGGAGCCGAAAAGTCCTTGGACCAGTTAGTCATAGAGGTGGCGCTCAAGGGCTTAGAGAACTGCATATTCAGAGGAGAGTAAATGTCTGTTATAGAGTATCTGTTACCTGTTATCAGTTTATCCAGGAAGGATGGCTGGAATCTAATAAGCTTTTTGGGGCACACTTTACCAATGAAGTCAACAATTTGCATGACTAATAGGAAATCCCCTGTAGGCATTAAATATTCCCCTGATAGCTGTACAAGAGGTTTGGGGGTGCCAGTTGAGTCTTGGAACAAAGAGCATACCCTTGTCAGCCCCTTGTCTTTCCACTTAGAGAAAGGTTCATAGCGTAAACTGGGCGTAAACATGGGGTTACCCTGGATCGGCAGATGCATAGATACATGAGGAGAGAGTCCTGACTTTTTCCTCACCTCTCTCCAGGCCACTATCGTGTCCCTGAAGAGTAAATTTTGTTTTATGGGGTTAGGAAGGCTTTGGAGGGAACTATGGAGGAGCGCAGTCAAGTTCACTGGAGAGACCATGGCTGATTCTAATTCATAATTAGTGTAACGGGAAGAGCACCGTATCCAATCTATTCCAACCCTCAACAGACACGCCAGATTGTAGAGTCTAATATTCGGGAGGCCCGCCCCGCCCTCGCCCTTCGGGAGATACAGCTTCGCTAGTGCAATCCTCGGCCTGCTTCCTCCCCAAATGAATTTGGTAACCGCTTTATTTATAGACTGAACATCCTTGTGCTTTAGAAGCAAAGGCAATGTCTGCAGAGGATAGAGCAGGCGTGCAAAGCTTACCATCTTGAACAACGCACATCTCCCAAAGAACGAGAGCGGAAGACCCGCCCAGACCCCTAGTTCATTTACCATCCTATCTATCAATGGTGGGTAGTTTAGATAGTAGAGAGAGGACGGTTCCTTACCAATTTTGAGTCCCAGATAGGTGATATGTCGGTTCGCGATCCGAAGGGAGGAATAAGGGGACAAGCTTCGATGGGGGGTATATGACCCGACGGGGAGAATCTCACTTTTAGAAAAATTTATTTTTAAACCCGAGCACTTACGAAAAGTGTCAAAAATCGTCTGTATGGCAGGGACATCAGTCTGGGGGGAGGTGGAAAAGACAAGTATATCGTCGGCAAAGAGAGCCACCCTCAGGTCCTCACGACCAAAAGTCACACCATGTAAAAGAGGGGTAGCACTTAGGAGGCGTGAGAGAGGCTCTATGGCTAGATTAAAAAGTAGAGGGGAAAGGGGGCAACCTTGTCTCGTGCCTTTGTGCAGTCTGAAGGGAGGTGACTGTATCCCTGCTGCCGTCACCGTAGCCGAGGGAGCAGAGTACATGTTGTGGATAAATGTATTAAAGGGGCCCACCAGACCAAATCTAAGCATCACTAGGGACAACCAGCGGAAACTAACATTATCGAACGCCTTTTCGGCGTCTAATGTGATTATTGCTACTTCTTGCGAGGGATGAGATTGTGCATAATCCAGGGCCACTAGCACTTTACGGATGTTGGCTGATGCAGACCGCCCTTTAGTGAAACCCGACTGCGCAGTGTGTATAATGGAGGGCATAATGTCACCTAGCCTGGAGGCCACTATTTTGGAGAGTATCTTAGAGTCTACGTTTAGTAGGGAAATAGGGTGGAAGGAGCCAGGGTCCAATGGGTCTTTGCCCTTCTTCGCGATGAGCTTGATATTAGCCAAATGGCCAGTCGGGAGGTACGGCCCGCCACTCCAAATATGGTTATACACAGAAAGGAGCGTAGGGGCCACTTCTGCCTTCATCAATTTGTAAAATTCAGGGGAATAACCATCTGGACCCGGGGCCTTGCCGGCGGAGAGACCGCCTATAGTGGTTCTGATCTCTTCCAGGGTGATAGGGGCGTTCAATCGTGTCAACATTTCAGGGTCAATTTGCGGTAATATAACACTATCTAGCCATTCCTGAGCCACTCCCTCGTCTATGGGCTCCAGGCCATAGAGATGAGTGTAGAAATCCTCCAATGTTTTGTTAACATCTTTGGGCTCTGTGGACAATGAGCCGTCTGGGTTACGTAAAGCAGCAATATGTGTCGGAGTGTACGAGCCTCTCGTAAGTCTCGCGAGTAGCTTTCCGGCTTTATTGCCAAATTTGTAATAGTGGAGCTGAGAAGCAGAATACTTCATCGACTCCACCTTCTCTGCCCAAGTATCAAATTGGTCTTTAGCTTCCTTCCAAGCTGTGAGATTCTCATCCGTACGATTAGAATTTAAAAGAAATTGGGCCGACCTTACCCGGGTGCCAGCATCTAAATATTTCTTCCGCGTGTTCTTAGTATACGCCGCCGTAAATGAAATAATCCTCCCCCTCAAACAGGATTTGCTCGCCTCCCAAAATAGATTCGGGTCATCCACATGTTGGCTATTGTTATGCGCAAAATCAGACCACGCTTCAGCGAGCATCGTCTTAAAGTTGTCATTCTGAGTCAGGTGTGACGGGAACCTCCATTGCCTAAGCCCTGGACCGATTTGTGAGACATGTAGCGTGACAGCTATAGGAGAGTGGTCAGAGATCACTAGGTCATGTATATCAGTAGTATTAACTTTGGGTAACAGGGAAAGGGTGCATAGAAAATAATCCAGCCTAGCAAAGGATCCGTGTACCGGGGAGAAGAAGGTGTACTCTCTATCTAAAGGGTGTTGCAGCCTCCACGTATCAACCAGGTTGAGAGCCTGGACCATATGTGAAAGATGTGTCGAACGAGTCAGACGGGTCGTTGGAACGCTACGTTGTGTGCCTGACCTATCTTCTGTATCACAAAAGGTAGAATTGAAATCTCCTCCTATGAGGTGAGGGATGTCTCCGTCGGCTGCCAGCAGGGATGTCAGTTTGGTAAAGTAAGCTTGGTCGGGGGAGTTTGGAGCGTAAATATTAGATACCCTGAGGTTCCCGGAGGGGAGCTTGAGATGCACTGAGATCCGTCTGCCCTCATCGTCCCTGTCAACCGATAGTACATCATAAACTAAATTTTTATTAAACAAGATAAGAGTGCCCGCCCTGCGGCCAGCAGAGGCCGACCCTAATACCTTCCCCACCCATAACTTCTGCATCCGGAAGAAGTCGCCTTCCCCCAGATGTGTTTCCTGGAGCAGAGTGATGTCGGTCCCAAGGCGTTTCAAGTGCCTTAGGACCTTCATGCGTTTGGCAGGTGACCGGAGCCCCTTTACATTCCATGAGACTACACTAATCTGAGCCATGGAATATGTAATGTAGGGTTACACGTGTGAGATCGCGAGCGCGCGTGTTGTGTTAAGTGCTGACCTTGTGTATCGCGGAGGAGAGCGCAGATCCTTGTTGTTCGAAGATATCGTGGGTGGAACCATCCTCTCATCAGGAAAAGGGGTGCAGTTAAAAGAGTAAAGAAAAACAAAGAAAACAAGTTAGAGACTAAAGAAAATATCACAAACCGAGACTTCACTTTTTTCCGCATGCATTCCCTCTACCGGATGTACCGTCAGGCCGCGATCATGGGATACACAGATAACCGAACACTGCCCCCTCATGAAAGCAGTGAAAATAGATAGTCACCACCCTACTAGTATTTAGTAAGCGTTCCCATCCTCGGGGAGGCCCAGCAGCGGGAATGCATGAACACCCTCCTCGAGGGTAGAATGATAAAACAATAAGAGCACATTAACATAATCAACCTGGTGCGTAATAAACTGTCGAGAGAAAAAATAAAAATAAAAAAAAAAACAAGAAAAAAGAAAACACACTATAACTAGGGCTGGTCATAGTACTTTGCATTAATGCAAGAGCAGCATAACATATTGGTTCTGTGTGCATGACTAACAGCACCCATCTGCAGTGACGGTGACAAAAGGAAAAAAAAGGAAACAGGGGCAACGGGTGGGCATTAGAGCCAGTCTCCCTGTGTCATCTCAGTAAAGATCATATAGGGCTAGGGTAGACACAAACGGCATATACCGACCCCCCCAGGTCGGGAGCATGAAGCATGGTATTCGTCAGTCAGCCGGAATCCTGTTGACCAGGTGCAGTTGTGGGCTTCAGGCGCTTTGGCGGGTCCTTCCTGGGGCTTCTTTGGTCTCTGGGGCCCTGTTTAACTCTGTCGGCATAAGTGACCGATGATGTGCGATCGGCATTAAGCGACTGGAGATATGCACGGGCCTTGTCAGGAGATTGTAATGTAAGCTGGTCGCCATTTGGGGCTTGCAGGCGTAAAATGGCGGGATAAGCCAATGTGAAGCGTATGCCTCTCTTGTATAGCTCAGCACACATAGGTTGGAATTCCTTGCGCTTTCGAGAGACCTCCACGGACTAGTCCGCAAAAATCAGTAGTTTGTGGCCATCCAGCTCCGCCGCTCGCGCTTTGCGAAAGCTCTGCAGGACATCCATACGGTCAGCATAGTTCAGGTATCGTGCAATTACAGGCCTGGGTCTGGCGCGGTCTTCCGACACAGCCCCTATGCGATGCGCTCTTTCTACTACGCACTTGCGGCCTAGGCCCAAAGACTCGGGGAGGGCAGTAGAGCAGATATCGAGCAGGGAGCCTGATTTGTAAGTCTCAGGGAGGCCAATAATCCTCAAATTATTCCTCCTGGAGCGATTTTCCAGATCCTCCATGCGTTCATGGAGGTGTTGCTGGTCCTGAATAAACCGCTCCATGGACCCATGTGTGTTGTATTGATCATCCTCTACTGAGGACAGCCGCTGTTCCGCAGTGGATATTCTCAAGGAGAGCTCTCCCACTTCCTTGCGAAGCTGCTGCATGCCCACCGCAACTGCCTTCTCCACAGCAGCTGTGATGGTGGGTGAGAGCAAAGCCGCTACCGCCTTGGCTATCCTCTCGTGTGTATTGTCTTGCGCCACATAGCTAGCAGCCACCGTGTCCATTTCTTCCTGCGGTGAGGTACCTTGTGCAGGGGGTTCGTGTGTAGGCTGGGATTGAACGCCCTGGAGAGGAGGGCTACCTCGTGGTGCGGTCGCCATATTGGACGATGCCGAGGCGTCCGGTGAGACCTCCGTTGCGCCGGGTTCTCTGGGTGTCCGCTGCTGTGTGAGGTATCGCTCCATGCTCCGGGGCTAGGGCGATGTGTAGGCGCGATGAATAGCCGAAATCCGGGTCAGTATCGGGGTTTTATATGTAGGTTTCCCAGCGGTCTAGACGGAGCCTCCGGTGCTTGCGTCTCCTACATGCGGCGCCGGAACCGGAAGTCCCCAGATTGCTATTTTTCAGTCATGTTTGGGCGGAGTCCACCTCAGATTTCTGGGTCATAAAGACTATTTCAAGGGGTCATGCTACAAAGTTCAAAAAAGTACATAAACATGCCTATGTTCCAGACAAGCGGCAGATACTGGGGAAGTATATGAAGAGTCTACTGTTTTAAAGTTCTTCCAGTGCCACAGGATCTTAAATCAAGATACATATTCCCCAATAATATTTATGGTCATGTGGCTGGAGACCAGTCCTTGATTTACAAAGGCTCAACAAGCACATACTAGACATGTGGAATTTGTGTAGTTCCGAATTCGTATTTTAATGAATTTTGACAAAATTCGTTTAGAATTTTAAAATTTCCGAATTTCAGAAATTTTGAATTTCAGAAATTTCGGAAATTCTGAAATTGTGAAAATTCGAAATTTTGAAAATTACAAATTTCCGAAATTCAAAATTTCGCAAATTGGAATTTCGGACTATGTTCATTTCGGAAATTCGAAAATTTGAAATGAGCTAATTAAAAAATTTAGAAAATTTGAAATTCCAAAATCGTAAATGAGAAAATTCAGAATTCGAAAATTCAGAATTCGAAAATTCAGAATTCGAAAATTCCAAAATCGTACAATTTTGGATTTTTGAATTTCCGAATTCCAAATTTTCAAATTGACTGAATTTCCTATTTTCCGAAAACGAACACGTTTTTTGGCAATGCACATGTCTAGCACATACTGTATACAAAACTGTTCAAGATTCAGTCAGAATTACATAGTTGGTAAGGCTGAAAAAAGACACCAGTCCATCCAGTTCAACCTGTGTGGGTGTATGTGAATGTGCTTAATTTAATAGTAAAACGCATATCCTTGTATGTTGAGATCATTAAGTTGCCCATCTAATAGTTTTTTAAACTATCAATGCTCCCTGCTGATACCTCTGCTTGTGAAAGAGAATTCCACATCCTCACTGCTCTAAAGTCGTGTACACACGATCAGTTTGTCCGATGAAAAAAAATAGAACGTGTTTTAAATTTTTCCTATGGATATAAAACAGACAGGAAATTCCAATCGTCTGTGTGGAACTCCATCGGAGAAAAATCCACGCATGCTCAGAATCAAGTCGACGCATGCTTGGAAGCATTGAACTTCTTTTTTTCTGCTTGTCGTAGTGTTTTACGTCACCGCGTTTTGGCACGGTTGGAATTTAGTCTGATAGTGTGTATGCAAGACTGATGAAAGTCAGCTTCATCGCATATCCGACGAAAAAATCCATCGGATTTGATTCCATTAGAAATCCGATCGTGTGTACACAGCTTAACAGTAAAGAACCCTTTACGGTGATTATGGTTAAACCGCTTCTCTTCCAATTTCAGTGAATGGCTGCGTGTCTATTTAAACTCCCTTGCGCTGTAAAGTTTTTATCCCTATGCTAGGGTCACCAATAAGATATTTGTGGATCGCTATCATATCCCCTCTCAAGCGTCTTCTCTCCAGAGAAAATAAATTCAATGCTTGTAGTCCTCCAGTCCCTTTATTAATTTTGTTGCCCTTCTCTGAACTTTTTTCAGTTCCAGCACATCCTTCTTGAGGACTGGTGCCCAGAACTGGACAGCATACTCAAAATGCAGCCAGACTAGAGTCTTGTAGAGTGGGAGAATTATCATTTTATCTCTTGAGTAAATCCCTTTTTTGATGCATGCTAGTATTATGTTGGCTTTGCTTGCAGAAGATTGGTATTGTATGCCATTGTTGAGCCCATCATCTACTAGGATCCCCAGATCTTTCTCTATCCTGGATTACCCCAGAGGTTCTCCCCCTAGCGAGTAACTTGCGTTCATATTTTTGGCATCCAAATGCATCACAATGCATGCGTACAATTTTTCAACATTAAACCTCATTTGCTATGTAGTTGCCTAACCCATTATTTCATTTAGGTCTCCCGGTAAGGTTTTCACATCCAACTGAGAAGTTATTGCCCTGCTTCTCTTTGCATCATCCGCAGACAGGGGCGGACTGATAACTCATGGGGCCCCCGGGCAATAGAAGATTATGGGGCCCCTCTGGCTTACAGATGGCCACCACGCCAGGAGGCAGTGCAGAGACAGGGCAGCTAAAATCTTGGGATATTCACATTAAAAGCATGTCAGTTTCGGACATATCAGGGACAGATCTAAAAAAAACACAGATTTTTACATACTGTCCCTGGTTTTACTGAGCCTGGCAACCCTGATGGGGCCCCCTAGTGGCATGGGGCCCTCGGGCAGTGCCCGAGTGACTCAATGGTCAGTCCGCCCCTGTCCGCAGATACTGAGATTGAGCTTTTTATCCCATCCTCTTTATCAGCCCTCAAAAATTCCACTCGCCTGCTCGCATTTTGCGAGTGGAATTTAGTGCAGGGCAAGTGAGGAGCAGGGGTGGACCAGGCTGACCGTTTCCTGGCTGATCAGTCAGGAAACTGTCAACCGGAGGACATAGAGAAGCAAGACAGGACTGCCCTGGCGCTGCTTTGAGCAGAGGCTGCAGCGCTTCCCTCCCTCTCTCTCTCCTCCTCCTCTTGTATCACACACACACACACAGCGGGCATCTCCTGCAGAGCTGGGATTGTGTTCGGCGGCACGGTGCAACAAGGTCCCGCCCCCCTACACCAGCTCATGTAATAATAGATTAAATCAGTGTTCCGCCTATAAAACGAGCCGATCTGGGGGGGGCGGGACCTTGTTACACCACGCCGCCTAACACAGACACAGCTCCGTGACACACAGGGAGATGCCCGCTGTGTGTGTGATCCATCATCCAGGTGAGTATTGAGTGAGGCTGCGATCAGAGGCACAGTGAGGCTGCGTTCAGGGGCACAGTGAGGCTGCGTTTAGGGGCACAGTGAGGCTGCGTTTAGGGGCACAGTGAGGCTGCATCCAGGGGCACAGTGAGGCCGCGTTCAGGGCATAGTGAGGCTGCGTTCAGGGGCACAGTGAGGCTGCGTTCAGGGGAGGGGTTTGGTTTTGCAATCAGGAGCACCGTGAGGCTGTGATCAGGGGCACAGTGAGGCTGCATTCACGGGCACAGTGAGGCTGAAATTATGGGCACAGTGAGAGTGCATTGATGGGCACCGTAAATCTGCATTTTAAGGACACATTGAGGCTGCACTGATGGGCACAGTGAGGCTGCATTGATGGGCACAGTGAGGCTGCATTGATGGGCACAGTGAGGCTGCATTGATGGGCATCGTAAAGCTGCATTTGATGGGCACAGCGAGGCCATTAATATTGTTAAAGTTGTTGTTAATATATAATATTAATTTTGCTTAAAACATTTAACAGTGTAATTTCATGAGCTAATTTACAAGGGCGTGTTTAAGGGCAGACTTAGGGGGGGCAGGGGAGGGATTGGGTGGGGCAACTGGTGGCTAATAACTCTTAAGGCCTGGATAGTGGTACAGGCCTTGAAATTTTGAGCCCTGCTCTATATCATCAATGAATAAATTAAACAGAATTGGCCCCAGGACAGATCCCTGGGAGACCCCACTTTCCACACCTCACCATGCCCAGTACTCGCCATTTATCACCGCCCTTTGGACACGCCCCTGTAACCAGTTTTCAATCCAGGTACTCACCCTATGGACCATGCCTAAAGACCTCAGTTTGTAAAGTAAACGTTTGTGAGGGACTGTATCAAATACATTCGCAAAATCCAGATACACCACATACACCGGCCTTCCTTTATCTAGATGACAACTCACTTCTTCCTAGATTGATAATAGATTGGTCTGGCAGGAACGATTGTCCATGAATCCATGCCGATTACTAGACATGTACATTTGTTTTTGCCTGAAGGCATTTTCGTCCGAATTTTGGGGATTTCGTGTTTGTTTTAACAAACGATAACGAAAGAACAAAACCTGCGGTTGAATGTGCCTAACCTAACCCTATTAGTCCAAGATTAGTCGACATTCCACAAGATTCCACAAAGCAGTTAAAAACATGATTGCTGCGAGCGGACATTTACGGTCAAATGCTCCGCCCATAGGCTATAGAAGAATTCTACTAATAATTAATAATTATAGTTATTACTAGTCAAACAACATTAGAATTCTACTATAGCTTGTGGGCGGAGCATTTGACCGGAAATGTACAATCGCAATATTGTACAGTTTAGCTGCTTCGTCGAATCTTCTTAGAACATCCGACAGACACCATAAGCCTTAAATTGACAGATTTGACCTTAATTAAGTCGGATTTTCGGACGAATGCATTTTTTAACGAAACAAAATAAATAAAAACTAATTTCGAGAGTAACTAAATAAATGTATTTTTCGGGCAAAATTACAAAACAAAATATTTCAGTGTGCACATGGCTACTGATTACGGCTAATTTCATCAGCAAAATATTGGCTATAGTCCCTCAGCATCTCTTCCAATAGCTTACATACTATTGGTGTTAGGCTGACTGGCCTGTAGTTTCCAGGGATATATTTCTGCCCTTTTTTAAATATTGGTACCACGTTGGCTTTTCTCCAATCAGCTGGTACCATTCCAGTCAGTACATTGCCCATAAAAATTGGGAACAATGATCTAGTTATTGCCTGAATCTATTTAATCTGTCCAACCAGGAGACCTAATGCTATGGATTGATTAAATGTACATGCACTTGCTTTCACCCATAGATCCTTCATGTCAAAGAGTTATTGAGGCTTACAGTGGCCAATCAACACAATTCACAGCTCTGCACAAAGGTGCTAGTCAGCAGTGATTGCATTGTTGAGGGAGAAAGGGGTAAGGTGGAACCACTACCTAGAAGACGTGTTTGTGCTAGTTCATCTGCTATGCTATATCTGTTGAAGGCATAACATTTTACATCATTTTGAAGCAAAGTTGGTCACTAGTGCTAACAGTTTTAAAGCCAAATTGCATAGCTCCCAACTGTCCCTGATTTAGAGGGACTGTCCCTGATTTGGAGCAATGTGCTTCTGTCCTTCTTTCCCCCTCATTTGTCCCTCATTTTGGTCTGATCTATAGAATTGTATATACCATGCACTTTTTATCTTTCAAAAGGTGTTTCCCAGTGCTAAACCTTTCATTCAAATTCTAAATGGCTGCATTTGTAAATTTTAAAAGCCCATATAAAGTAGTGGAGGTATACCACTGGTATATGGGTTGGTTGATTTAGTGTATACTTTTCTCAGAGTGAGTTGTTGACCACCTTGTCTCTCAGTTACAAAGATTGATAAGGGATCTGATAATGTAACAAAGCCCTTTTTTAGATATTTTTTTTTTCTATTTGGGAGAAACTTTGAGAGATTCAGTGGCTGCCTTGATTGAACTTTTATGTATATCATGAATCTTATAGCGCCCTTTTACAAGTTGCGAAGGCTGTTGTGAAATGATGCGATGCTAATAAGGACCACTAGAGGTCAGTAACATACTATTTAAAAGGCATTCATGCTGCTTAACACTGGCTCTCTGCATACCCAGAGGAATGTTCTTGTGGGGTGGGAATCACATCTGCTTCTTATAATACATATTGAAGAGTACATGTGATTAGAGGGTATTTGGTACTTTTTTAAAGTTGTAACTGCTTTAATAGGTTTACAAATGGCGCTGAATAACCACTGTTTCGCAAGTATTCTACATTTCAGGAATACATACCTGAATGAATGGGGTCTGAATGTGGTGGGTACAGCATTCAGCCCCATCTAGCACCATCTTTTTTTCAGCCTGCCACAGACTTTGACCTGGGCAGCTGAGCTGGACGCCGCATCTGTGCCTCCTCCGCACGAAGGCCTGGTTTCGCACCTGTGCAGGTGGTTCCTGCTGCAGGTCCACATCTGTTCCCGCAGCCACAGCCACCCACACAGAAAATGCAGGAGATGCATGGAGGTGCCAATAATCCTAATGGTACCCGATTCCCTGCATTTTCAGGAGTACGTCTCTGGTCAAATTTTGGCTCAGAGAAATAAAGATAAAGGGCCAGATTCTCATACATCCGCGTATCTTTGTGCGGGCGTAACGTATCCGATTTACGTTACGCCTCCGCAACTTAGACGGGCAAGTGCTGTATTCTCAAAGCACTTGCTCCGTAAGTTGCGGCGTAGCGTAAATCGGCCGGCGTAAGCCCGCCTAATTCAAATGTGGGACAGGGGGGGGCGTGTTTTATGTTAATGTTCTGTGACCCGACGTGATTGACGGTTTTTACGAACGGCGCATGCGACGTCCGTGGAAATCTCCCAGTGTGCATTGCTCCTAATACGCCGCAAGAACGTATTGGTTTTGACGTGAACGTAAATTACGTCCAGCCCCATTCACGGACTAGTTACGCAAACAACGTCAAATTTGTAAATTTTGTCGCGGGAACGACGGCCATACTTAACATTGGTACGCCGCACTTACGCCACCATATAGCAGGGGTGACTTTACGCCGGGAAAAGCCTAACATAAACGGCGTAACTGTACTGCGTCGGCCGGGCGTACGTTCGTGAATTCGCGTATCTAGCTGATTTACATATTTCGACGCGTAAATCAGCGTACACGCCCCTAGCGGCCAGCGTAAATATGCAGTTACAATCCGACGGCGTAAGAGACTTACGCCTGTCGGATCTAAGGGAAATCTATGCGTAACTGATTCTAAGAATCAGGTGCATAGATACGACGGCGCAACTCAGAGATACGACGGCGTATCTGGAGATACGTCGTCGTATCTCTTTTGAGAATCTGGCCCAAAGTCTACAGGCTTAGAAAATCAGTTTGTAAATGGACAAACTGGCTAAAAGACCGTATTCAGAGAGTAGTGATTAATAATTTATACTTTAACACGGCTAAGGTGGGATAATTAGTGGTGTACTCCAAAACACTGAGCTGGACTCTTACTTTACACCGAATTATAAATGATATAGAGTTTGGGATTATAAATATAATTTCTTAGCCAGATTCAAAGAGAGTTACGCCGGCGTATCAGTAGATACGCCGTCGTAACTCCTGAATCTGCGCCGTCGTAAATTTAAGTGTATTTTCAAATTGAGATACACTTAAATCTAGCTAAGATATGACCGCGGGCGCCGTCGTATCTTAGCTGTCTATTTAGGCCGGCCGCTAGGGGCGTGTACGCTGATTTACGCCTAGAATGCGTAAATCAGCGAGATACGCCTATTCACGAACGTATGCCCGGCCGTCGCAGTAAAAATACGCCGTTTAGGTAAGGCGTTTTCAGGCCTAAAGATATTCCACCAAAAAGATGGCGCAGCCAATGTTAAGTATGGACGTCGGACCCGCGTCGAATTTTAAAAATTTTACGTTGTTTGCATAAGTCGTCCGTGAATGGGGCTGGGCGTAATTTACATTCACGTCGAAACCAATACGTTTTTGCGGCGTAATTTGGAGCATGCGCACTGGGATATGTCCACGGACGGCGCATGCGCCGTTCGTTAAAAACATCAATCACGTCGGGTCACGATTCATTAGCATAAAACACGCCCACCTCTTCACAATTTGAATTAGGCGTGCTTAGGCCAGCAAATTTACGCTACGCCGCCGTAACTTAGGACGCAAGTGCTTTGTGAATACAGCACTCGCCTCTCTAATTTACGGCGGCGTAGCGTATATGAGATTCGCTATGCCTGCCTAACGTTAGGCCCATCTACGTGAATCCAGCTATATGTGTTTACCGATGACACCTAACTGCAGTGGAATAACATCACTACAGGATGTTTCCAATTTACAAGCTTCAATGCACAATTTAACTTGGCAACTTTGTGGCAAATGAGGTTTAACAACTTAACCACCGGAACATTTACCCCCCTTCCTTAACAGGGCATTGGTGTTCTTTTTTCCCACAAATAGGGCTTTGTTTTGGTAGTATTCAATCACCTCTGCGTTAAAAAATGTTTGCACTATAAACAAAAAAATAAAATTTTAAATAAAAAACAAAGGGCCAGATTCACAGAGCGAGTACGCCGATGTATCTACTGATACGCCGGCGTACTTTCAAATTTGCCGGGTCGTATCTTTAGTTTGAATCCTCAAACCAAGAAACGATGGCTTCTGGCTTCGATGCGACAAGCGCACGGCTTTGTACGCCTTCGGATCGTAGGTGCAATACTTCGGCGCCCGCTGGGTGGAGTTTGCGTCGATTTACCCGTCGGGTAAGCTAATTAGCTTTTTCCGTCGATCCACGAAGGTACGCGCGGCCGTCGCATTCTTTTACGTCGTCGCTAGTCGGCTTTTCCCGGCGTATAGTTAAAGCTGCTATTTTGCGGCGTATAGATAGACTTGCCATGTTTAGTATGGCCGTCGTTCCCGCGTCGAAATTTGAATTTTCTATTTTTTTTGCGTAAGTTGTCCGTGAATAGGAAAGGACGTAACTTACGTCTAAGTTCAAAAAATGACGTCGGTACGACGTCATTTTGCGCAAAGCACGGCGGGAAATTTCAAAACAGAGCATGCGCAGTTAATTCGATGCGGGGACGCGCTTCATTTAAATGAATCATGCCCCGAACCCGCCCAATTTCAAATACGCCGCCAGAAAAACACTACGCCGCCATAACTTACGGCGCAAAATCGCTGAGGATTCGAAATTCCGCCAGGTAAGATACGGCGGCGTAGCGTATCACTGATACGCGGCGCAAGTGCAAATGTCTGTGAATCCGGCCCAAAATTTTTTTACTTTCTGCTATAAAATCTATCCAATAAAAAAATAAAAAAAATTTATTCATTCAGTTTAGGCCAATATGTATTCTGCTACATATTTTTGGTAAAAAAAAAAATCCCAATAAGCGTACAGTAAAACCTTGGTTTGAGAGTGTTTTGCAAGACAAGCAAAATGTTTTAATACATTTTGCCTTGGTATAGAAGCGATGTCTTGATATAAGAGTAGCGTCATTTCACAACCGAGTATAAAAAAGAAGAGAGGAGCCCCTAATTGTAGCAATATGGTTACATTTAATGAAGGTACAACATTTAGCAACATATTGCTACACTTAAAGGTGCCTCTCTTCTCTTTTATACCCTGTAAAAAAAATGCTTTGGTATACAAGTCCTTTGGATTACAAGCATGTTTCTGGAACAAATTATGCTCGTAAACCAAGGTTTTACTGTATATTGATAGGTTTGCGCAAAAATTATAGCGTCTACAAACTATGAGATTTTTTTTACTAGTAATGGTGGCGATTATACAGTGATCCGTGCCAAAATTATGCACTGTCACTGTACTAATGACACGGGCTGGGAAGGGATTAAACATAAGGGGCGATTACAGGGTTAACTGCGTGCCTAGCCAGTGTTATACTGTACTGTGAGGGGTGCTCTTACTAGGGGAAAAGATGGAATTTATTCCTTGCTTTGCAGGGACATAAATTTCATCCCTTCCCTCCTGTCAGAACGGCAATCTGCCTTGTTTACATAGGCAGATCGCAGTTCTGTGTCTTTTCCTTAAGATTGGCTGGTGCCGGCAGACATCGAGTCCACGGTCCCTGCTGAGCACCTGCATTTGTTAATGTTGATATATGTAAAGTTATGCACTTGGGGGATAAAGACATGCATGCATCATACATTCTATAAGGAGGACAGCTTGGAAGCCAATGGTGGAGAAGGATCTGGGTGTTCAGGCAGATCACAAACTTGGTAGTAGTATGCAATACCAAGTTCCAGTTTCTAAAGCTAGCAGAATATTTTCTTGTATTAGAAGAGGTATGGACTGCAGGTGTTGCTGACAATGCTTTAATTCTGGGGTTACTCTCAGTTTTGAAATTGTACTAAATAGTTATTAATTGGCCCCAATAACTCCAGAGCAACATGACGGAAAGGCACACAAAAGTATATATGTTTGTAGCTAAAGAATTTGTAAAGGCTGCAGTCATTCTGAGCACTTTAATGATTAGAATTTATGCATTTTCAAAGTCAAATACAGGCAAATCAGTTGCGCAAGATACTGTTTAAGTGAAGAAAAAACATTTGCATACTAAACCTTATTTTTCTGAAATGACAGTGATGGACACCTATGCAAAGCTTGGTCCCATTTCAAGGATTGCTGCATCACAAGGGGTCATGTCCTTTTTCCTAGAAGCCATTCAGCCATCTCCACCAGAAGATGACTGGGTTCCTGTAATATGTATGCCTCCAAGCTTTGCCCCATCACATCATTCGCTGTTCTTTTTTCTCCAGTTGAGTGTTTATGATCAATCATCAACAGCATTGCTGGTAAACATCGCTAATCCAACCCCCAAGCAGAGCTAAGGTACTCATATGTATGTCCAAAAACATATACGTTGCTAATATTATTCCAAACCCAGATAAAATCTAGAAGTAGGCTTTGATTGAAGAACTGGCATACAACTTGTCCATCATTCTATCTAATGGGGCACCTCATCTGCCAATAGACAGGTATTTCCCTGGACAATGTAATGGTGGTGTGCACTTCCTAAACTGTAGCAGTCTGGTGCCATCATTGTAAAATTCACCTAAAAAACAATCAATATATCTTGCAGCCTAATATTCACTTTAACCACCAAATATGAAGACAAAGTAAAACAGATAAAAAGCACAACTAGCTAAATCTGTAACAATGTACATAAGACGAATAAAGCATCATTCTTACCACGCAAAGCTCCTTGTCTTGTTAACGGCGGTGATAACAGCTCAGGATGTGCTTTCTGAGTACCTGAGACACCTGTTGTCCTAACAACCCATTCAACCTCAACTCCCTAGTGATGTCATATGTTTTCCTTCCAATCATGTGAGCTGTAAATCAGCATACATTTCACTTCGCTCCCGGACCTATTTACTTTTCATTGTGCAAATAGAATTCATGTATTGAAACCCATATAGCCCATCGGGCACTACTGATCTTTATGCTCTATGTCTTTTAGTAGTATATAACCTATTTTGTCTCTGTCTTCATCCACTTCCATACCCACCCATAGTCATATGATGTCTGCAGATGGGATGTCCCATCCTGGGCGGGCATTATATGACTCTCGGCTTCCCGGCTGTATAGTGGGTGCACACGGAAGAGCCAATGCGCGTGCCCCAACGGCCGCGATGTCCGCCAGGCACCCGCGATCACTCGTGACAGAGCAGGAACGTGGAATTGTGTGTGTAAACACAGATCCATGTCCTGTTAGGGGAGAGGAGACAGATTGTGTGTTCCTAGTATATAGGAACACTGATTGGTCTCCTCCCCTAGTCAGTCCCATCCCCCACAGTTAGAATCACTCCCTAGGTAACACAGTTAACCCCTTGATCGCCCCCTAGTGTTTATACAGTTATCAGTGCATATTTCCAGCACTGATCGCTTTATGAATGTGAATGGTCCCAAAAAAATGTCAAAAGTGTCCGATCTGTCCATCGCAATGTTACAGTCACGATAAAAATCGTGGATCCCCGCCATTACTAGTAAAAAAAATAATAATAATGATAAAAATGCCATAAAACAATAACTTATTTTGTAGGCGCTATAACATTTGCGCAAACCAATCAATATACGATTATTGCGTTTTTAGAAGAATACATATTGGCCTAAACTGAGGACAAAATTTGTTAGTTTTTTTTTATTTGGGATATTTATTATAGCAAAATGGTAAAAAAAATGATGTGCTTTTTTCAAAATTGTCGCTCTTTTTTTGTTTATAGCGCCAAACAATTAAAACTGGTGATCAAAAGAAAGCTCTATTTGTGGGGGAAAAAAATAATAAAAATGTCATTAAATTTTCATTCAAATTTCAATTGGCCTGGGCAGGAAGGGGGTAAAAATGCCCTGCACTGAAGTGGTTAAAAAATGTGAGGACATATCAGCTGATCAAACCAGGCAAATAGAGTTATCTAGTAAGGGAATAACAAGTAGCTGCACGGATGATCAATTACAAAGAACAGAAACCAAAACCCCAAAGTGTAAAATAAGTGAAATCCGTGAATCGTTCTTTCAAATGTGTGAATCACTTTTCAGAGTCATCTGGTGACAATAACACAATTGAATTTAATTACAAAATTGTGCAATGTGGAAAACACTAATCAAAAAAATGTGAATGTAAACCATATGGAAATATATAATAAATTGGAAGTTCTGAATAGAGACAAAAAGCTGTGAATCGCTTTTTGCAATATGTAAACCACCATTCAGAATCCGCTAAAATAAAAAGAAAAATTATCATAATTATTTGCAAAAATGTGACATGAGTGTGTATCACTCTTCAAACTGTGTGAATCACTTTTCAAAGTAAAATAACACATTTTGTTTGTAAATAACACAATTGTGTCAATCACTCTTCAAACAAACTAAATCACTTCTCAGAATCTTCTCGATGTGTTAGTGATTTACAAACACGACAATCCCTCCTCCACATAAATTTCACACTTACCAGTGAACTGTATAGCAATTGTGGCGAATAACTTAGCCTGGGCCTTTATTCACCAGTTGGAATCAGACAGCAGCTCTCATCCAGGGGCCACCTACAATGGGGTCTGACAGGTGGTAGTGGACTTAAAGGCGAATCCCTGTGAGATCAATCTCAGTCACCGATGATACTAAGGTGTGTGGTAACACACCACAAGTCAGACCGCAGGAGCACACATGGGGAGAGAGGTGCTCCCTCATGGCAGCAGTGTGGACCAATCATGATACTAAGGTGTGTGGTAACACAAAAACAAGTCAGACCGCAGGAGCACACATGGGGAGAGAGGTGCTCCCTCATGGCAGCAGTGTGGACCAATCAGGGGAGGCTGGAGGAGGTTCATGGGACATGTAGTTCCCTCTGGAATGCTTCTCGATGCAAGTAATGGAGCTTGAACTCTAGAACCCAACAAGCCCTTCATAAAAAAAATCATGACTTTTCCAGGGCAAGTCACCAGAGTTCTGGAGGAGAGCAGTGAGAGGCAAGAGATCACAAGGACCTGCTGCAGAGCCCTGCAGTCACACCAGGGAATTAGTGTATAGAAGGACAGAGTCACTGGGAATCCTTGTTGTGCTGAGCACTGGAGAGTACAAAAGCTGTAACCTGTGTGCTTAGAGACTGAGCCACTGCCAGATACAGTCTTTGCTGTGCTGAGGACCAGGGTTGTCCCAGGCAACCCAAAAGTGAGCGGACATCTGACCTGAGGCACCACTGATGCTGTGTCACTAGGTCTGGCGAGAAGGCTGTATGGCCATAATCTGTTTGCTTCTAACAGGACTGATTACGTAGGAATTGGACATTTGACTAGCTGGGACTGCATTTTTGTGCAACTGTCAACATGGGCCCCAACACTAGCCAGCTGAAGATATAGTGAAAAGAACTGTCTTTTTAAATAGGCCACCCTACAAGGACTCTTGTCATTGCCTGTAGAAGCAAGACACCACTGCAATAGATCTAGTCTAGCGTACACTACACCTCTAGAGTGCACTGTAGCAGTATAGCACACTAGTGACAGGAAAGTTAATGCAACCCCATTTACTCTGTTGTTAATTAGGGATGAGCTTCGTGTTCGAGTCGAACTCACGTTCGACTCGAACATCGTATGTTCGACAGTTCGTCGAAATACGAACGTTACTGGCCGTTCGCGCCAATTTCTTGTGGCGTGTCATGGCTTATAATTCACTGCGTCATCGCAGTGCATTGCTGGCTGATGATTGGCCAAGCATGCACTATGACCCGTATGCTTGGCCAATCACAGCTTGCAAAAAACGGAGAGCCGTAATTGGCCAAAGCCAGGGTGGCTTTGGCCAATTATGGCTCTGGGTTTAGTACACGCCCCACACTATAAAAGGCCGCTTGCAGGTTTGCCTTGTGTAGTGTGTTGCGGTGGTTAAGAGAAGACCGAGAGAGAGTGTCATTTATTGCAGGTAGATAGAGCAGGCAGACCAGTCAGTTAAACTTAAAGTGTGTAGAGGATATATATGCATCCCAGGTGTTGTGTATATATATTTATACACTGTATAGTTTAGCTAGATCTGCTCTTCCTAATTTACTGACAGGCAGGCAGGTGATTGTGCTAACTGCAGTATTCTCACGTGGTTACTGTCTGTGTCTTCTGCAGTGTGCACCTAAAGCTACATGGTGTGTGTACTGTCTGTGTCCTCTGCACATTGGGCACCTAACGTAAAGCTGGTGTTTCTCATATTTACTCCTAGAAGCATGGATCTGCTCATATTAATACTACAGGCAGGGGATATTGCTGCAAGTACTTTCACGTGGTGTACTGTCTGTGTCCTCTGCAGTGTGAACCTAAAGCTACGTGGTGTGTGTACTGTCTGTGTCCTCTGCACATTGTGCACCTAAAGTAAAGCTGGTGTTTCTCATATTTACTCCTAGAGGCAGGGATCTGCTCATATTAATACTACAGGCAGGGGGTATTGCTGCAAGTACTTTCACGTGGTGTACTGTCTGTGTCCTCTGCAGGCCATTAGTATGTCTGGAAGGACAACAAGGAGAGGCAGAGAGTCACAAGCCGATAAAAGAGGGCAAGCAGGCATTGCGTCTAGAGGCAACAGTGCTGGTTGTGGACACGGTGCACCCTCTTTAGCACGTGGCCGTGGGACACGCTCGTCCTTTTTTTCGGCAGCTGGCCGTGTTGAGCCGCAACATGCCGAAGACTTGGTAGAGTGGATGGCCAAGTCGTCCTCATCCTCCTCATCCTCTCTCCCCCCAGGCTCAGGGTACTTTGTCTGGCAAAGCAGCTGCCAACGCGGCCTCTTCCCTCTGCTCAATGGCATCAGTCACTCCTTCCCTAGCCCCACCATGTTCTCCTGAGGAGTCCCCCGAACTGTTTGACCACAGTGTTGGGTACATGCTTCAGGAGGATGCGCAGCGTTTTGAAGGCTCCGATGATGGTACACAGCTAGAGGAAGGCAGTAATGTGAGCCCAGAGAGAGGGGGTGCCAAAGAAGGACAGCGATCTGGCAGTCATGTTCCCCCAGCTGCAGCATACTGCCAGGTTTTCTACAGTGATGAGGAGGGAGGGGATGATGAGGTCACTCACTCTACGTGGGTGCCTGATAGGAGAGAGGAGGAGGAAGAGGCACATCTCCAACGAGGCAGGATGCCCTCCAGGGGCCAGCTTAAGGGCAGCACACCGACTGCATCACAACTCAGAGCTACGCATGTGCAGGGCGCTGCTGTCTCTCAGCGTTATTCCAAAAGTTCTTTGGAGTGGGCCTTTTTTGAGACAAGTGCATCAGATCGCACCACTGCTATTTGCAACATAAGTCTCAAGCGTATTTCGCGTGGCCAAAACATCACCCACTTGGGCACCACATGCTTGACCAGACATATATCGACCTGCCATGCAGTTTGTTGGCAAGGGTACCTCAAAGACCCACACCAAAGAACAAAGCGAACCTCTCCTTGCTCCTCATCAGCTGGGATCTCCAACCCCACTATACCCTCAGCCCTCTCTGAAGCCTGCACTGATAGGATTGATGGGACTGAAGGTGTAGAATTAGGTGTGTCACAACCAAGTACTTGCAGGCAATCTACTATCGGTACCAGGCAAATTTCCCTGCCCCAGCTGCTGCAGCGCCGAAAGAAGTTCTCTCCCAGCCATCCAAATGCACATGCCCAGCGGTTGAATGCTAGCTTAGCTAAATTGCTAGCACTTCAACTGCTGCCTTTTCAGTTGGTAGATTCTGCCCCCTTCTGTGAGTTTGAGGAATGCGCGGTACCTCAGTGGCAAGTTCCCAAACGCCACTTTTTCTCACGGAAGGCGATTCCGGCTATCTACCGGCATGTGGAAGGCAATGTCCTCCTATTAAAGGGGGCTCCCAGATTCCGATAAGCCCCCCGCCCACAGACCCCGACAACCAACGGCCAGGGTTGTCGGGAAGAGGCCCTGTCCTTATCAACATGGGGACAGGGTACTTTGGGGTGGGGGAGCCGCAGGGCGCCCCCTGCCCCAGAGCACCCAACTCCCTCATGTTGAGGGCATGCAGCCTGGTATGGCTCAGGAGGGGGGGCGCTTACCCATCCCCACTCCTTTCCTGACCGGCCGGGCAGTGTGCTTGGATACGGGTCTGGTATGGATTGTGAGGGGACCCCCACGCCGTTTTTTCGGCATAGGGGGGGTCTCCTTGCAATCCATATCAGACCTAAGGGCCTGGTATGCCCCTGGGGGGGAACCCATGCTGTTTTTTTAATAAAAATTTGGCGTGGAGTTCCCCCTCATGATTCATACCAAACACCGCGGCTAGAATTGGCGGGAATCCAAGTCGGATCACCGTTGCTTCTATGACGCGCTCGCTGGAATGTGCTTTTTTCTATTCCAGCGAGTGCGAGATGTCGGCACACTATCGCCGAGAATCAGCGATGCCGTCGTGCTGGAAACACATTCTCGGCAACAGGTATTGTACAAACGACTCCTACTTGCAAACGGAAGGAGACAACAGGAAGTGAGAGGAAATCTACCCCTAGGAAGGGAAATTCTCTTCTGTAAGAGGTGTCTCCTGTCCACTGATTTATCACCAATCCTTGTTTCAGTAAAAAACCCAAATTTTCAAAAAATCATTTGTCATTGGGACAGAAAGTGAATTGCAATCTTCTGAACAGATGCACACAGACAGCAAAACAAATGTTACAGGGGTGATAACCAGGGCCGGCCTTAGGTGTTCAGGCGCCCTGTGCGAGCTAATCTTGTGGCGCCCCCCCCATCTTCACCCCCTCGCCCCCTGGTCACCTAAACATACACAAAGAGAGAAAAAAAAATATTTGTAACAAATAATTTGTTTTAATAAACAAACAGACAATTTAAGTGCATCTCAATGGACCTTTCACACGGAGTCCTGCAAGCAGCATCTTTGGAGCAGCTTGGGCACTGAAAAAAAGACGCTCCAAATACGCCCCTCTCCATTGAAATGAATTGAAGGCGCTGTAAAAACGCCTTACCCTTTCACACTGAGGCACTGCAAAAACGTCCTAAAACGTTAGGGTCTTAGCGGTGCTTTACCAGCACATTGGGATTGCAGATGAGGCTTTGCTTGAATAACGCCTCAATAACGCTCGAATAACGCTCAAATAACAGTTAAGCCTTTAATTGCCCTAGATCAGGGGGTCTCCAAACTGCGGCCCAGGGGCCAGATGTGGCCCTTTTTCTTGCTTTTATCTAACCCTTGGGGCAATATTTCATCTTCTGACATAAAAAATGGGCCAAAATTCCTCCTAATGACACCAACAATGGGCCACAATTCCTCCTAATGACACCAACAATGGGGCACAATTCCTCCTAATGACGCCAATGGGGCACAATTCCTCCTAATGACAGCAACAATGGGGCACAATTCCTCCTAATGACACCAACAATGGGGCACAATTCCTCCTAATGACACCAACAATGGGGCACAATTTCCTTCTAATAACACCAACAAAGGGGCACAATTCCTCTTACTGACACCAAAAAACGTGGCATTGTTTACTCCTGTTTACTCCTGATACCGGAACATTTTTGCTATTTCCAGTGGCCACAGTCCGGCCCCCTAAAATCTGAAGGACAGTAATCTGGCCCTTTGTTTAATAAGTTTGGAGACCCCTGCTCTAGATGATTAACCCCTTGCCAGCCAGTGTCATTAGTACAGTGATCACTGTATTAGTGTCACTGGTTCTCACAAAGTATCAGATTGTCAGTCACAATATCGCAGCCCTGCTATAAGTCGCTGATCTCCGCCATTACTAGAAAAAAAAAATCCATAAATATATCCCATAGTTTGTAGACACTTATTAGGATATTTTGTACCAACATTGACCTAAATCAGAGGTCTCCAAACTGCGGCCAGGGAGCCAGATGTGGCCCTTTGCTTGCTTTTATTCCGGCCCTTGGGTACAATTCCTCCTACTGCCACCAATGATGGGGCACAATTCATCCAATGACACCGATAATGGGGCACAATTTCTCCCAATGACTCCAATGATGTGACACAATTTCTCTCAATGACACCAATGATGGGACACAATTTCTCCTGACAACACCGATTATGGGGCAACCATTACTCCCATTGACACCAATTAAGGGGCACAATTTCTCCCATTGACACCAAAGATGGAGCATTGTTTTTTCCCCACTGACATCAGGACATTTTGTACTCCAAATGGCCACAGTCTGGCCCTCCTGAAGCCTGAAGCACAGTAAACCAGCCCTTTGTTTAGAAAGCTTGGAGACCCCTGGCCTAAATTTATGAAAAAACTTTTAAAAAATTGGATATGTTATATAGCAGAAAGTAAAACATATTTTTTTTTTCAAATTAATTATAAAAAAAAAAAAAAAAAAAACAGAAAAAATAAAATAACGCAGAGGTGATCAAATATCACAGAGAAAAAAAAAATACTAATTTTATTTGTGTACAGCGTCGCATGACCGCGCAGTTGTTAAGTTATGCAGTGCACATCGCAAAAAATGGCCTGTCATGGAGGGGGGGGGGTAAATCTTCCAGAGGTCACGTGGTTAAACCGTGAATTTGTTTTGCCCAGAGTTTTTTTATACTTCAGGCAATAAACCTGGGGTGTCACAAACATGAAGTGATCCTCTGTAGGATCTGTTTTCCATATGAAAGAGGTGCAGACATAGCTGGGGCTACATGGTACCAGTACAGGCCAATTACAGACTGCCTGAAGTATAAATAATCTCTGGGCAAAAAATTGGACCTCTGGAAGATTTACCCCCCCCCCCCCTTTCATGATAGGCCATGTTTTGCTATGTGCGCTGCTTAAAGTGGAGGTTCACCTAAAAAAAAACAATTATCATTGCATTTAGGCTATTTAGTAGAATGAGAATCGGCGTTTGTTTTTTAAAAATGCTAGCGGGACATACCTTTTTCTATATAGATGATCAACGCGGCAAATAACAAATAAATATATAAGACATAAAAATCAATAGTACCCTACTGGATATTGCACCCAAAAGCACCAGTGCTGCAAATATAGAAAATTGTGCAAACAAAGCAAGATAATTCCACATGCAGATAAAGTTCATGTAGTAGCAATATCCAAATAAGATGCCCCTGCTGGGTACTGCAACCAAATGCACCAGTGCTGTAAAACATCTAAATATGTGCAAATATGGTGAATAAATAGATAAACCAAATATATTTCATAGGATAATAAAGTTCCTCAATAAAGTGTCCTTTTTTGTGTTTCACATCCCACATCAATGTGTCTAAGCAAATAAATACATCAAACAGATCCCAGCTGTGATAGAAATGAATATATGATGGTGTGATCACTCCCATGTGTGCTAACAGCTCACCTCAGACCTCACATCAAGATTTTTTACAGCACTGGTGCTTTTGGTTGCAATATCCAGTAGGTTAAGGTTGTCTTAATGTATTTATTTGTTATGTGCACATTCACTTGAACTTTATTGATGAATTTGATCTGTATATATGGAATTTTTTATTTTTATCAGTTTATTCTGCTTTGTTTGCACATGTTTAATTATGTGCAGCACTGGTGTTCTTAGTTGTAATATAACCCAGTAGTGTGCTAATGATCTCTGTTATGGGTGTACCTTATGTTTTTAGCACATTCATCTGAATCTCTTGTGGCACTGAATTAGGAATAGCCACACTGTCACTACAAGTCCCAGCATGTCCAGGACTCCCCCTTTCCCATGCTGGGTTCCTGTCACTCACATATGGGATGTTCCCAGTACAGGGGGGGGGGTTCAGGGAAATCTCAGCCCCCCTCAATGTATAGAAGCCCCCCCAGCCATTTCAGTATCCAGGCTGGACTTTAGAATGCTCCAACTCCCTCCACAGTCCCCCCTGCATCTGACCTCTTGGTGAACTTGCTTGCAGTAACTTCTCTGGCTCCAGCTTAAAAGCATGTATCTCCAGCCGGACCCCGCCATGACTGAGGACAGGTGAGGGGGATGAGGGGGGGGCGGGCGTGGCAATGAGGGATGTGAGGAGAGATGAGATCGCACTGACTTGCAGTGAGAGATGTAAGAGGTGGAGGGGGCTGAACCAGCTCACAGAGCAGCAGGGACAGGGAGAAGACTCAAGCAGGGCTGGTGCAAGGATTTTTGACACCCTAGGTGAAACCTAATTTTGACGCCCCCCCCCCCCCCCATAGGCTCCGCCCCTCACTGAGATTTTTGCGGTGCCTCTTCACCTATTTCTTCAGCCGTGGTCCTCTGCACCCCCCCTCCGCACCTGTTCCCCCTCTGCACCCTCCCTCCGCACCTCTGTTCCCCTCTGCACCCCCCCTCCGCACCTCTGCACCCCCCCCGCACCTTTGTTTCCCTCTGCACCCCCCCTCCGCACCTCTGTTCCCCTCTGCACCCCCCCTCCGCACCTCTGTTCCCCTCTGCACCCCCCTCCGCACCTCTGTTCCCCTCTGCACCCCCCTCCGCACCTCTGTTCCCCTCTGCACCCCCTTCCACACTTCTGTTCCCCTCTGCACCCCCTCCGCACCTCTGTTCCTCTCCGCACCCCCCCTCCGCACCCCCCCTCCGCACCTCTGTTCCCCTCTGCACCCCCCTCCACACCTCTGTTCCCCTCTGCAGCCCCCCTCCGCACCTTTGTTCCCCTCTGCACCCGCCCTCTGCACCCCCCTCCGCACCTCTGTTCCCCTCTGCACCCCCTTCCACACCTCTGTTCCCCTCTGCACCCCTTTCACACCTCTGTTCCCCTCTGCAACTTTGTTCCCCTCTGCAACTTTGTTCCCCCCTCCAACTTTGTTCCCCCCTCCAACTTTGTTCCCCCCCTCCGCACCTCTGTTCCCCTCTGCACCCCCCCTCCACACCTCTGTTCTCCTCTGCACCCCCTTCCACACCTCTGTTCCCCTCTGCACCCCCTCCGCACCTCTGTTCCTCTCCGCCCCCCCCCTCCGCACCTCTGCACCCCCCCTCCGCACCTGTTCCCCTCTGCACCCCCCTCCGCACCTCTGTTCCCCTCTGCACCCCCCCTCCACACCTCTGTTCCCCTCTGCACCCCCTTCCACACCTCTGTTCCCCTCTGCACCCCCTCCGCACCTCTGTTCCTCTCCACACCCCCCCTCCGCACCTCTGCACCCCCCCTCCGCACCTCTGTTCCCCTCTGCACCCCCCTCCGCACCTCTGTTCCCCTCTGCACCCCCCTCCGCACCTCTGTTCCCCTCTGCACCCCCCTCCGCACCTCTGTTCCCCTCTGCACCCCCTCCGCACCTCTGTTCCTCTCCGCACCCCCCCTCCGCACCTCTGCACCCCACCTCCGCACCTCTGTTCCCCTCTGCACCCCCTCCGCACCTCTGTTCCCCTCTGCAGCCCCCCTCCGCACCTTTGTTCCCCTCTGCACCCGCCCTCCGCACCTCTGCACCCCCCTCCGCACCTCTGTTCCCCTCTGCAGCCCCCTTCTGCACCTCTGTTCCCCTCTGCACCCCTTTCACACCTCTGTTCCCCTCCGCACCTCTGTTCCCCTCTGCAACTTTGTTCCCCCCTCTGCAACTCTGTTCCCCTCTGCACCCCCTTCCACACCTCTGTTCCCCTCCACACCTCCCCCCCTCTGCAACTCTGTTCCCCTCTGCACCCCCCTCTGCAACTCTGCACCCCCCTTCCGTACCTCTGTTCCCCTCTGAATGCCCCACACACACTTATCATTTCCTCTCTGTACCCCCCTGCACATCTGTCCCTCCCTCCCCACCTGTTCCCCCTCTGTACCCCCCCTGCATGTCTGTTCACCCCCCCCCCCACACATATATCTGTACCCCCTGTGCACCTCTGTTCCCCTCTGCACCTCTACATGCCCCACACACCTATCATTTCCTCTCTGTACCCCCTGCAAGTCTGCCCCCCCCACCACACAAATATCTGATCCCCCTCTGTAACCCCTCCCACACACATCTGTCCCCCCCTGCACGTCTGCCCCCCCCCCCCACACACATCTGTCCCTCATCTGTATACAGTGCAACGCACTACAAACTTCACAAGCAGAGTACATTTTTTATTTGTGATCGCAGGCTGCAGCATGTATGACCGTGCTGCCTATGCTTCCACTATACCTGTCAGCGGCGGGTGATGGCTTTACTATGAGAGCGGCGCTGCTGCTGCCTGCCTGTCCTCTCACAACAGATCCCCGAGCGAGCAGGAGGAGGGGGAGCGAATATCGCGGCAAGCCCGTATGCAGGGCTTCCATCTCATCCGCCCCAGTCGGTTCCATCGAGCACTCCTCGGCTGCTCCTTGTCTTGGCTCCTCTCCCCTCATCTTCTCATTGCTAGGGCGGCACTGCAGAGTGGTCCGGGATGTCTTCACAGGCGCAGGCACCCCCTAGCCTGGCGGCTGGCGCCATAAGGCAGTATGTTACGTATTTTAAAAAAAGTCAGTCCTGGATGTTCTTTAATAACCTCAATCCTCAGCAAGTGGCTGGGGATCCGGATTTTGCCGCTTCCCTTACCCTGGCGCTCTAGGCAGCCGCCTGATCGGCCTATTGCTAGCGCCGGCCCTGGACTCAAGCTGCTTGGAGGCAGTCTGGATGCGATGTTCTATGGAGAGCTGATGGCCCGCCCATTCAACTCAGCGGTCCCGTGCGATGGGAGTGGTCTGTCACATTTTTTTTTCACAGTCCCTTCCCTCAAGTGCCCTGGCGAGATGTGACAGCCGCACGGCGCCCGTATTGTCCAAGGCGCCTTGTGCGATCGCACAACCTGCACAACTCAAAGGCCGGCCCTGGTGATAACCCTTCTCTATGTTTTCAGAAAAGCTTAAAAATAGATTTTATGGCTGGAGCTACACTTTAAAAAAATACCAGTTCAAAATTACAAACAGACTCTACTTAACAACAAACCTACAGCCCCTGTCTTGTTTGCACCGCCTGTATACTGCTGTTCAAAGTATATAGGGCCAAAGGGGCTGGTAATGACCTGGGGGGAGGGGGGCGGGGAAACCCATGCTATTTTTCTCAATGATTTTCATCCATATTGCAGGGACCAGACATTACATTAAAGCCGCAAGCAGTTTTAAGTTACTTTTTTCTTATAGTAATCTCATTTTGTGCAGGGACGGTTCTAAATATGTGCCACTTCACAGGCATACTATAGACACCCAGCAGGTACAATATTTAACCACTTCCATACCAGGCACTTATGCATCTTCCCGCCCAGACCAATTTTCAACTTTCAGCGCTCTCACACTTTGAATGATAATTATTCAGTCATGCTACACTGTATCCAAACCAAATTGTTATCATTTTATTCTCACATAGAGCTTTCTTTTGGTGGTATTTAATCGCCACTGGGTTTTTAATTTTTGGTGCTATCTTTGGTAAAAATAACCCAAATTAGTGTATATTGGTCTTTGTGAAAGTTATAGAGTCTACAAACTATGGTGCCAATCACTGAAAATTTATCACATCTGATCACACCTAATGTACTGAAGGCCGATCTCATTTCTTGAGACAATAACAAGCCAGGAAAGTACAAATACTTCCCACATTACCCCTTTTTGGAAAGTAGACAGTCCAAGGTATTTACTAAGATGCATTGTGAGTTTTTTTAAGTTGTATTTTGTTCACACAATTCTTAGGAAAATTAAGATTTTTTTTTTTTTTACATAAACTGGTCATATTAACAGGTTATTTCTCTCACACAGCATATGCATAATTGCAACTACACCCCAAAATACATTCTGCTACTCCTCCTGAGTATGGAAATACCAAATGTGTGGGACTTTTACACAGCCTGGCCACATACAGAGGCCTAACATTGAAGTAGCACTTTCAGGCGTTCTACAAGCATAAATTGCACATATCCTTTCTCAACCACCTATTACACTTTTGAAGGCCCTGGAGCACCAGGACAATGGAATTGTCCACAAAATGACCCCATTTTGGAAAGCACACACCCCAACGTATAATCTATGAAGCATTATGAGTCTTTTGAACAGTTCATTTCTTTCCAGAAGGTTTTGGAAAATGTGGGGAAAAAAAATCATTTTTTTTACACAAAGTTGTCCATTTGTAAGATATTTCTAACACATAGCATATACATAGCAAAAATTACACCCCAAAATGCATTCCGCTACTCCTCCTGAGTATGGCGATACCACATGTGTGAGACTTTTACACAGCCTGGTCACATACAGAGGCCCAACATCCAAGTAGCACTTCCAGGCATTCTAGCAGCATTAATTGCACATATCATTTTCTGACTACCGATCACATTTTTGAAGGCTCTTCATATATCTAACACATAGCAGGTACATACCAAATAACAAATGATTACCTGTGGTTTTAGAAGTGCAGTGGTCCACAGAGGAGAGCCTCGGTCCAGGCAGCAAGCAGGGATGAGGTCAGCGACAACAAAAGCAATCATTCAGGCAGCAGGCAGGAATACTGTCCATAGTTCGTACAGGCAGAGATACTGTCAGCACAGCCAAAGCACAGCCAAAAGCACAGCCAAAGCACAGGTCCAGGTAGCAGGCAGAGGTGTCCCAGTAGAAATACTGTGCAAAGTCAGTAGAGGCAGCAGGCAGATATATGATCAACACAGTCAAAGTATTAGTCCAAGCAGCAGGAAGAAACATGGTCCATAATGTCATGGGTCATTACAGGCAGTAATATGGTCAGCACAGCCAAAGTATTGGCCCAGGCAGCAGGAAGGACCATCAAGCTTAGGGCCAGGGGGACAGGGGTAGAGGCTTCTCCCACCCAAATCGTTTTGAAGCCTCCGGGCAACCAGACCCTGTTCTGGGAGCACAGAAAACGGAAAACGTTTTTTTCTCTACTCAGAACGCTTTTCTTAAGCCCCTCCCATATGTGAGACCCCTGTGTACTAAAAGTAAATGGCCAAAAGATCAGTCCAAGTGGCAGGCAAAAACATGGTTGATTAACAGGCCAAGGTCGGTGCACGTGGAATTCAGAAACGTGGTTTAAATCGGCAGGCAGAGGCATCGTCGGTAAACAGGCTGAGGTTGGTACACATGGAGGTCAGAAACGTGGTTTAAATCGGCAAGCAAAGACATCGTCGGTAAGCAGGCCAGGGTCAGTTAATTAACATGAAAGTTAGTTACATGGTAGCAGGCAAATGGGGAAATGGCAGTCTGTTAATAATAGGGGAACTAGTATTGGATGGATGTATGATACTTTTTGAAGCACTGTCCGATGCACAGGCCAGGTTGGGAGGGACAATCGGGACAGTAACAGTTGGTGTCTCTTCTTACTCCTGCTCTGCTGTATACACGGCATTTTTTTGGGCGTCTTCTTCCAGATTCTGTGGGGGGGATGCTAAAGGGAAAGTGTCGCTCGTGAAGACGACTCAATCAGAGCGAATGCTTCCTGGGACGGGATCTTGTTGGTAAATGAGGGCTTCAATGATATCTTCGATATAGCTGAGTTAGGAGATTTGTGGGTTTTGAGTTGGCTGATTGGCTTTTTGGTAGCAGACAAACAAATTAAAAAGGGCCATGTGAAACAAGTGAAACACAACTTTTTTGTGCCAATAATAGGACTTTCTTGTTGCTAAGTAGGGCTGTAGTATCTGGTCGTTTAAATCCACCCCCCCCCCATGTACAAATTGTAATTGTGAACACATTCGGGCTTTGCAATAGGGCCGCGTCGTCTTTGGTTCTCCACCATGGTGTCATTGTGGATGGTAGAGAGGATGTGGACATCTTTCTTGTCCCTCCACTTCATGGCCAACACCTCCTCATTCCTCATGAATGACGATTCTCCAGATTTCAATTCTTTGGTCAACAAATTTTGTGAGAATCCCTTCCGTTTTTTTTTTAAACGTACCGCAGGCCGGGGGTTTGCTTGCTGTAAAGGTGACGAAAAAGGGGCAGGCTGGTATAATAATTATCGACATATAAATGGTAGCCTTTTCCGAACAGGGGGTATGCTGACTCCCAGACAATTCCCACTGGTTCCAATATATGTGGGGCAATCACGGGACTGGAGCTGGGAGTCTTTGCCTTCATAGATCCTGAATGTGAACACCTATCCAGTGGCTCGATCGTATAATTTATTTAATTTTAACCCATACCTGGCTGTCTTGTTTGGGATGTACTGCTTGAAGTGCAGTCGGCCAGTGAAATGTATGAGGGACTCGTCCACACAAATGTTTTGGTCTGGGATGAAAACTTCTGCAAATCACTGGGAAAAGGTATTGATTAGGGGGTGTATTTTGTATAATTTGTCGTAGTGGGGATGATCTCGGGGAAGGCACTGTGAATTGTCATTAAAGTGGAGAAAACGCATTATCATGTCGTATCTTGTCCTGGACATGACAGCGGAAAATGGCATGTGTTGGATGGGGCGTGTAGACCAATATGAATGGCCTTTGTTCTTCTTTGTAAGCCCCATATTGAACATAAGGCCCAAAAACATGTTAAATTCTTCCAATGTTAGACGCCGCCACTGGAACATGCGGGCGTAGGAAGAATTGGGGTTGGCGGCAATAAATTGGGATGAATATATATTGGTTTGATCCACTATATTCTGCATAAAATCTTCTGGGAAAAATAAACAAAAATAATCAAATTGAGAAAAATCTGTAGTGTCGGGCTGCACACCTGGCTGTGCGATGATACCGGATCCTGAGTTGGCAGGCAACCATAAGGGATTTGCCAGGGCATCGGGAAGGTAGGACTGGGGCAGGATTCTTCAGATTGGGCATGTAATTACATTATTTGTACTGGGCTCCTCTTCCTGGGGTATGGCGCTGCTGGTGCTGAGCAGATCTCCTGATCTTGGTCCTGATCTTGGTACTGATCTTGGTCCCAAACGCATTCTTTTGGGTGGGACGGTTTCCTCCGGGGACTCGGACTCTGACTCTGAGCCACTATCCTCCACTGGCTCGTATTCCGAATCAGAATCGGATAATGGGAGCTCCTCGCTGTTCTCATCATCTGACATGGTGGAAATAATGGCATATGCCTCCTCGGGACATTATGGCAGTATGGCAGTACTTTTTGGTGGGCCTGCGTAATAGTACTGTTGGTGGTAGTGGTGGCGGCCTGTGTGGTGGTACCGATGAAGGTATTAGTGGCAGGAATGTGTGGTGGTACCGATGGCGGTATGGGTGGTGGTACCGATGGCGGTACGGGTGGTAGTGGCGGTGGTACGGGTGGTGGTACCGATGGTGGTGGTGGTGGTGGTGGTACCGATGGCTGTACGGGTGGTGTTGATACCGATGGCGGTATGGGTGGTGGTACCGATGGCGGTGGTACGGGTGGTGGTGGTACCGATGGCGGTACTGGTAGCCTGTGTGGCGGTACCGATGGAGGTATTAGTGGCAGGAATGTGTGGTGGTACCGATGGTGGTGGTACGGGTGGTGGTGGTACCGGTGGTGGTGGTGGTACCGGTAGTGGTGGTACCGATGGCGGTATGGGTGGTGGTGGTACCGATGGCGGTACGGGTGGTGGCGGTATGGGTGGCGGCGGTACCGATGGCGGTACACGTGGTGGTGGTTCCATGGCGGTACAGGTGGTGGTGGTACTGATGGCTGTATGGGTGGCGGTGGTACCGATGGTTGACAGATGGGCTGATTGATGGGCTGGGCTGTGTGACAGGTCCTCTTTATTGGGGGAAGGGGGGCTGTGTTGTGCACAATATACAGTAGACAAACTACACTGATCTCACTTACTGATCCCTGCTCTCTCCTCACAAATCGGTGTGTGAGGAGAGAGCAGGGATCAGATAGTAACTGCCTGTGTTTGTTTACATTTGTGACCGGCTGTGATTGGACACAGCCGGTCACGTGGTAAACAGCCAATTTCATTGGCTGTTTACCCTGATCGGGGAAGCGATGTGTCCAAGGGACACGCGCCTTCCCCAATCTGCAAGCCTCTGGTGGCGTGCATGGAGTGCGCCGCCGAGTTTGTTTTGACATGTGATCGGCTGTTTACCGTGATCAGGGGAGCGATGTGTCCGAGGGACACACGCTGTCCCCGATTAACGCGCTGCGCGCCCCCACGGGCACGCGCTAGACGTCCAGTCAGGATTGTGCAACCACTTCCCGGACGTCAATTTACCATTGACCGGGCGGGAAGTGGTTAAAGGAATTTTTCAAATTTTTTTTTCATATTAAGCATCATTAAAATCACTGCTCCAGAAAGAATGACAGTTTTTAAAACTTTTTTTTACATTGATACATGTTCCCTGGGGCAACACCCGGGTTCTTAAATCCGTTTTAGGACAATAACTTGCATATTAGGCTTTAAAATTAGTACTTTTGAATTCGAGTCCCATAGACTTCAATGGGGTTCTAAATGTTCGCGCGAACGTTCAGTCCGTTCGAAGGTTCTGATGCGAACCGAACGAGGGGGTGTTCGGCTCATCCCTATTGTTAATGTGGTTTATGCCATTCCTTATGCAGATTAGCAGTTTATTGGGTATAAGTTCATTCAATCATGTATATTGAGCTGTATACTAAACTGCTACAAGCTAGTGATCACACTGTCTGGAGAATTACTATACATGCTACCTGTTCAGATATGCACATATTGCCTACCACATTAAACTTCACAATATTTTTTTTTTATTTTTCTGTTAAAAAAAAAAAAAAAAAACTGCACAATATAATGTGCTTCGTTATTACTAACAAGGCTGGTGTCCACTTACAGATACTGAATTATAGTAGTTTGCAGAGCAATTATCTATGCATTCTTAACAGTATTAGGTTACATATTTGCATAACCTGGTGTGTCAGAGGGGCTGAGGTTGTTCTTGGAGTTGAAGCACAAAACAGACAACCCAATCTACCAAACAGCTCCTTTGGGGGTAGCGGTGTATATACATTGTCAACTGTTTGGTAACCCCCTCTCACCTAGCCTATTGTAATATGACAGTCGAGTGGGAGCCCTATTATGCTGGGAAGACATCATATCATCATGCAACTCCTTCTCAGTTCTCAAAGTCAAGCATATCTCTGATCAAAATGCAAAATATTTATATAATTTCATTTTCATTTGCATTTCAGTTAAATTGGTTCTTAAGGCTGAAGGTTTTTTACCTTGTGTGAAGGTAGCAAATCTTTAGTTTCCATCCCCCCCACAGTCCCGTCTAATATTTATCAGAGTCCGATCGTGATCCAGTGATGTGCATGAGAGAGCGGCTGCTCTCCCGGTCTCTTTCTCCTGGTTGGCTGAGAGACAGCCGTGGGAGCCACTGGCTCCCACAGCTGTCAATCAGAGCTTACAGCCAGTAAGAAGGAAACAGAGGGCCGGGCCGGGCCAGGCCCTGTTCTTTTTGTCTTATGGACACAGAAAGCCAGCAGCTTGCTATGGGGGCACTCAGAGAAGAGGAGGGGCCAGGACCGCCGGTGGGGGACCCAAGAAAAAGAGGATCAGGCCAATGTGCAGAGCAGGTAAGTATAACATGTTTGTTATTTAAAAAAAAAAATACCTTTTTAAAATCACTTTAATCCTAGCCTACTACTATTAATTGATCTTGAAGTTACTCCTATTAAAGTGGTTGGAAACCCTTACAGACCACTTTGACCTACAGATAAGCCTAGATTAAGGATTACCTGTAGGCCCAAGAAATATCTCCTTAACCTACACGATTAAGGAGATATTTCCAAGAAAGACGGCACCGATGTCTACGGAGCATGCTGTTACTAACGGCATCATGCTGTTAAAGGCGGCTCCCGTGGGCATGCTCAGGAGTGACGTCATCGCTGCTCCGGAGCAGCAATACCCGGAAGTCACTCTGGGTATCATGGCAGCGATGGAGGATGTGTCCGAGGACCACTGCGGGGGCTTCGTTCTCAGGTAAGTAATTCATAATGAGCTAGTATGCTATGCATACTAGCTCATTATGCCTTTGTCTTGCAGGGTGTTTGTTTTTTTTAAGAGAGGGTTTACTTCCTCTTTAATTGATCACGCCTAAGGGTAAAGCAAATTTTGCAACTTTGACATGTGTTAGTAAAACCATACATATCATCACAACTACTTTGTGCATCCAGGTGGATTATACATTGTTTTTTTCAGGATGAATTGGTGGTAAATGATTATGGATATCTTCTGATTTTTGTTTTATTATCAAAGAAAAATTGGCCCAGTAAACAAAAACCTTTTTTTAGCTGTATATTTCTTGTTACTACCTTAAAACTACCACCTTAGAACAACGCAAAATAAATTCTCCTGCTCATGACGATCGTAGCAAAACCACATATGTGTATGTTATTTGTTGTTTGTACCCGTAATACAGCCTAGAAACAATAGTGCCCATTTTGCTTTTTTTTGTCCTACCTAATACAAAGGGAGATAATACATATATCCATAAAAAAAAACTCTTTCTGTGAGGCTGCATATATGCGTTATGTCTGGGTGAAGGAGTTAATGTACTTGTGAAGTTCCCCACACTTTTACTTCCTTGAATTCTGTGACACGTATTTACTATGTCCTGTGAGTAGGTACTGCTGTGTCACACATTTCACAGAGTCTGCCTTCTGAACTACAGAGGAGGAGTTTCAGGAGGTAGGGTCTGTAACGATATTGCACACTGGACACGCGACTAGCTGTCGCAGTGGCCATGTTGTATGAAAACCATACAGCAGCCATGACATATTAAACAGTGTAGCAGTAGAAATAAACTCACTCCCTCCTCCCTTATTCTCAGGAATTCATAGGCTTTATGCTTCAAAAGTGTTGTTATCTCATCAGAAAAGCAGAACCAAGCTAGGTGATAAGGTCGCCTGGCAGGGTTCCTGGCCTGTCGTAAAACTGTCACTCTCTCCCCTCAGAGAATCAGCAGACCCCGGTCGTAAATGCCTTAGTACTCATAAAGCTTAAACTGTGGAATAAGTATGAAAGTTAAAGCGGTGGTTCCCCTAAAAATAAAATGTTAACATTGCCTTTCCCAAATAAATTACGATTAGAATCGGCCGGTTTTATTAAAAAAAAAAGCTCCGTACATACCGTTTGTTAGATTCGTTCCCACCGCCACTTCCGGGTACGATGCTGGCGGTGGGCATTCCTATTTGATTGACAGGCATCTGACCGACGCATACATCGCGTCACGAGATGCCGAAAGAAGCCGAATGTCGGTGCGGCTCTATACGGCGCATGCGCACCGACGTTCGGCTTCTTTCGGCATCTCGTGACGCGATGTATGCGTCGGTCGGATGCCTGTCCATCAATTAGGAATGCCCACCGCCAGCATCGTACCCGGAAGTGGCGGTGGGAACGAATCTAACAAACGGTATGTACGGACCTTTTTTTTTTAATAAAACCGGCCGATTCTAATTGTAATTTATTTGGGAAAGGCAATGCTAACATTTTATTTTTAGGGGAACCACCGCTTTAAGCATGTTTCATAACTTCCAGCTAACTCATAGCACAGCCAAACAACGGACATATTTAGTTTCCTCAGATAATATGTAACGTTTCAAGCCCAGACATGAGTATGATCAATTATGTGGAAGGCCCCTGGCCCCATTTCGTCATCCTAGGTAAAATAACAATGGCAAACTTGTCATATTTGGACTTTTCTTAAAGCAAATATTACGCTGGACAATAAAATGGATATTGTTAGTCTGTAAACATTAGAGCTGCAGAGATATGAAAATGGATCACAAAGTGACCTGGGATATGGGCATGAATATGGACACCTCCCAGTAACCAGCCTCTAACTAAGATGACCAGACAGTTGGTCACTTTTCGTATCAAACGCCCCTTTGATCTGACAGAAAAGAGGAGATGCCAAGTCAATAGGGAGTTCTCCTTTTACCATCCAAGCAGGAGCATCTGACAAGTTTGAGAACCGATTACACAGTTTATCGATCGAACTCTGATCAACCCTTGGACATTAATTGCAAGTATTCTTCTTCTTCAATTCTACCTTATTACTTTGTGGCTGTATATTGTCATTATCTCTTTAAAACATATTTTTCTGTAACATTTTATTACACCAAGTTTGCCCTTTTCTTAATAAACCTTTTATGTTGAAAAGTGTTGACCTTGTCTCTAAAACTCTTAATGCAAGCTATAAACGAACCTGCCTCCTGAAGAGCGCTACTGTTGTAGAGTAAGGCCTCTGAGCAGAACTGTCTGTGGTGACAGATTGTGTAATTAGCCCAGTGACAATCGCTCTCAGGCTGTTGGCACTTAGATTGTGGTCCCGCAAGCTGGAAAATCTTTGTGCTGGGCGCAACTGAGAGTGGCATTGTTACGTAAGTGACAGCGTGGTGTGTGGTCGGCCTGTCCTTCGTCGCAAGTTAGCGTGGAGAGCGGGGATCTGACACTCGTGTTCGTCACAGGGTCATTACAGGAATCTCTGCTTGCAGCCAGTAAGGTATCATGGGATATATAGTTCTTAGAAACTAAAAGTAAACAGCAGAGGAGAAACTGCAAAGCATGTAGGGAATTCAAGTTGTGTAAAGAGATGGTAGCAGACAGGTAGCACCCGCAACATGAAAGAAGATTTTTCAGGTAAGTTTATATTAGATTGTCAACGATAGCTATTGTTTTGTATTGCCATTTGAATGCTGATGTTATCAAATGAAAGTGTATGCTGTGACTATAGATCTCTTAAGAAAATCAAGCAGTAACCACAGACATATAGCCAGTTGCAGTTTGCTGTGAGTCATCTTTTACCTAGAATTTTGAAGCGTTATATGTTGGGTATCAATTTACTCGGCCTAACATTATCTTTCACAATATAAAAAATTTGGGCTAACTTTACTGCTGTCTTATTTTTTTTTTATAAAAAAATGTGTATTTTTTGCCAAAAAAGTGCGCCTGTAAGACCACTGCGCAAATACGGTGTGACAGAAAGTATTGCAACGACCGCCATTTTATTCTCTAGGGTGTTAGAATAAAATTGTATATATAATGTTTGGGGGTTCTAATTAGAACTATGGCCTATGTCTGCTTTTTCATCCATCCGTGTACGGATGAAAAAGGGACATACATGTATCCCTATGGATAGCGGGTGTCAGTGGATGGGATAGGGATACATGTATGTCCCTTTTTCATCCGTACACGGATGGATGAAAAAGCGGACATATGGTCTGCATGTCTGAAAGGGGCCATAGGCTGCACTGGTGGGCACTGTGAGTGATGGAGATGATTCTAAAATCCCTATTTTCAAATTAGGCTAATACTTTTTATTATTAGAATCACTGAAATGTTTCTCTTTCCTATATTCCTTATACTGTTTATTTGTTTTTATACGCATTATGCATATGTATGTATGGGAATGATCAATACTGCTTATTTTCCTTGATAAGATTTGTCAGATATGAAATTAAGTTTTAAAAGTAATGAACTCAGCATTAAAAATATGAATGACAAAAAGAACTGAAGTTTGGGAACAGATGTCATTTCTTTCCTTCTAAAGTGGACTTTAACCTTCCCTCCCCCCTTCTTTTCACTGATCTCCTGAAAGCTTGTGTGATGCTTGGAAGGAAACTTGTCTGCTTTACTGAGAGAACTTTTATGCCACGAGGAGAAGAACATGGAACAGGGAAAGACCCTTATATGGACTGACCAATGAGAGTTTCATGCCAAGGGCAAGCCACAGAGGGGGGGTGGGTAAAGGGGGCTGGGATTTATAATGTGAACCAATCAAATGCATGTATTTGTGATTCTGTGGTTTTAATAAAAAGCCAGCAGGCTCTAGTCACTTCCTGTTGGGACTGAGCTGAAAGGTGAGCAGATGTAGTTTCCTTGTCTGATCTATATATCTCACCTTATTAATTTAAATCAAACGGCAGAATGGGTTAGCCCTGAGGTTGTATCAGGGCCTCATCTACATCAAAAGACCCAGATAAGGTGGTACTGATGGGCACAGATAAGGCGGCACAGATGGCCACTGATAAGATGGCACTGATGGGGGCACTGGTAGGTGACACTGATGGGCGGCACTGGTAGATGACACTGTGGGCACTGATGGGTGGCACTGTGGGCACTGATGGCACTGGTAGGCAGCACTGTTGTGCACTGGTAGGTGGCACTGGCAGGTGGCACAGATGAGCAGGTGGCTGCTCTCCTTGATCAGGACCGATGTCCCTGACAGCCGCTGGTGATCGGCTTTTTTTTGTCTTCACGCCATCAGCGTGAGGAGAAAAAATAGCTCATTACCGGCTCTATTTACATCACATAATCAGCTGTCATTGGCTGACAGCTGATCACGTGGTAAGAGGTCGGGATCGACCCCTTACTCCGATCTGTGATCAGCCGAGTCTCATAGATTCGCTGATCACAGAGCACGCCGCACACGCCCTGCAGGGGGCACGCAGGCCGCTCGAGAACGGGAGGATGTCCTTGGATACCATCCCGGAAAATTAGGTCCACGCTGTAGCCGTCTTTCGGCTATAGCGCAGATCTGAAGTAGTTAAAAACACTTCTAAACGTAAACACGGCTAAATGCGACATGTAAACACGGTTACTATATGTCAAGTTCAATCATTCAGGAGAGGGTTTTAAAACATCCTGGGCCGGATTCAGAAAAGAGATACGCCGTCGTATCTCTGAGTCCGGCCGTCGTATCTTTGCGCCTGATTCATAGAATCAGGTTACGCATAGATATCCCTAAGATCCGACAGGTGTAACTTACACCGTCGGATCTTAGGCTGCAATTCCAGGCCGGTCGCTAGCTGGCGCTTCCGTTTGTTTACGCAAGGAATATGCAAATGAGGAGTTACGCCGATTCAGAAACGAACGACCGCCCGGCGTTTTTTTTTACGTCGTTTGCGTTCGGCTTTTTCCGGCATATAGTTACCCCTGCTATATGAGGGGTATGTGCGGCGTATCCTATGTTAAGTATGGCAGTCGTTCCCACGCCGGGTTTTGAAATTTTTACGTCGTTTGCGTAAGTCGTTCGCGAATACGGCTGGACGTAATTTACGTTCACGACGAAAGTATGACGAGTTGCCGACGTCATTTGGAGCATGCGCACTGGGATTCAGTCGCGGCCGGCATTTGCGCAGTTAGTTCGGTGTGGGGACGCGCATAATTTAAATGATACACACCCCCTACCCGCTGAATTTGAATTCCGCCGGGTGGATTTACGCTACGCCGCCGCAACTTTACAGGCAAGTGCTTTGTGAATACAGCACTTGACTGAAAAACTTACGTTGGCGTAACGTAAATGAGTTACGTTACGCCAGCAGAAAGATCCGCTGATCTTTCTGAATCTGGCCCCATGTGTATATTAAGCCTTACAAAATGTTTCTGAAGACATTTTCATGCATTTGTATATACAATTCAATCAAAAAACAAGATACGGAAAAAAAAAATAATAATAAAGAAAGCTAGACTTTATAAGTCACAATGCAGCACTAGAGGTTCACACAAAGAAACATTCTGCACAAATATTCATAACAATTCCTTTTATGGAGAACACAAGCCTGAAGCTATGTTATACACTGCTGCCACATCCCAGCATTGTACATTCAGGAACTCATACATTAGTAAGTGATGTCTTTCACACAGTTATTTATGCTTTTCTCTAACAATGTAAGTAGACCATTAGACGGACACAAAGAAACATCACAATTTCAGGTATAGAAACAGCAAAGAAACATGTACAGTCAAAGGCACATTACCTCTAAGCAGGCAGCCATGTTGTTAGAAAGAGGAATTGTACTCAGGATCTCCGGAAACCTAAATGCCTTCAGGCAACAGGATGCAAATGTTCACTACCGTTAACCCTGCAGTGCCCTATGGCTTAACATGGAAGCTCAGCTATCTCTTACACTGTACAGTAACACTAGACTTATGGTTTCCTGTCTGCTGAGAAGCGTGTATTTTTGCATTCTGCAGCAAAGCAATGCACTGAGAGGGTTAAGTGTTTTAGGGCTGTCTTTTGATGGCATACATGAGTTCAGACAGAGCTACAGACATGCTGGAACACTTGAGATAGTAGAGGCTGCCTACACTGATAGTGTCCAAATGACAGAACATGTAGGATCTAGTTATTTGAGACATTCATCTTTCTGTGACAGTACTCTAAGCACATTGTGCATTACTGTAAGGCCCCTTTCACACACGTCTTCCGTTTGTTTCATCAGTTCAGTCACGTTTTTTCAAAGAAAAAAACGGTTTGGTTGTCATCAGTTTTTCATCAGTTTTTCATCCACTTAAGGCCCCTTTCACATGTATGGATCCCATGAGGATCCGTACATGTGTATCCGCTTGCTCAGCGGGGATCGCTCCGTTGATCCCTGCTGAGCCGGCAGATGACAGGGGGGTCTCCGCACACTGTGGAGGGACCGCCCTGTCAGATCTCCGCTCTCCCCTATGGGGGGATCGGATGAACACGAACCGTCTGTGTTCACCCGATCCGCTCTGCAGACGGATGGAAAAATAGGATTTTCCTCCATCTGCAGAATCGGAGCATTGCAGACACCGATGAGATCAGGTGTCAGTGGATGTTCATCCGCTGACACCCACTATCTCATAGGGATTAATGTATGTTCCTTTTTCATCTGTAAACGGGTGGATGAAAAAGCGGACAAACGGTCCACATGTGTGAAAGGGGCCTAAGTCAAATTTTTGGAGCTGCACGATTCTGGATAAAATGAGAATGGCGATTTTTTTTTTGCTTAGAATAAAGATGGCGATTTTTGCGGCGAAACATCATCTTTCACATTATACAAAAAAAATTGGGCTCATTTTATTATTTATTTTTTTATTCATGGAAGTTTATGTTTCCCCCAAAAATTGTGTTTGAAAGACGGCTGCGCAAATACAGTAAGACATAAAATATTGCAACGATCGCCATTTTATTCTCTAGGGTCTCTGCAAAATATATATATATATGTATATAACGTTTGGGGGTTCTAAGTAACTTTATAGCAAAAAATAATGATTTTAACTTGTAAGCAACAAGTGTCAGAAAAAGATTTAGAGCCCATTCTCACAGGGGCAACACGACTTCTAGCACAGCACGACTTTGGGAGGCAACTTAGACACGACTTGAGTATGAATCATCAGGCAACTTACAAGGCAACTTCAAGTTGCCTCTTGGACAGTACAAGGCAACTTCAAGTCGCCTCCAGGACAGTAGGCTTTTCAGTGGCCAATCAAACAACAATCAGCTCTGTGGGAGGGAGGGGGAGGGGTTTGCCTGAGAAATGTATGTTATCTTCCTGTATTGTTGCTTCAGTTAAGACAGTGATCCGACTTCTGCGGCAACTTCCATTGAAATCAATGGGTACAAGTTGCCTACAAGTTGCCTAGAAGTCGGATTGAAGTAGTACAGGAACCTTTTCTACAGTCGGAGCGACTTCAGTAGTGTACATTAAAGCGGGAGTTCACCCTAAAAAAAAAATTTAAGATTAGATTCATGCTCATTTTGTCAAGGGGAATCGGGTAGTTTTTTTAAAAACGAAGCAGTACTTACCGTTTTAGAGAGCGATCTTCTCCGCCGCTTCCGGGTATGGGCTGCGGGACTGGGCGTTCCTATTTGATTGACAGTCTTCCGACAGGCTTCCGACGGTCGCATCTATTGCGTCACGAGTAGCCGAAAGAAGCCGAACGTCGGTGCAGCTCTATACGGCGCCTGCGCACCGACGTTCGGCTACTTTCAGAAAATCGTGACGCGATAGATGCGACCGTCGGAAGCCTGTCGGAAGACTGTCAATCAAGAAGGAACGCCCAGTCCCGCAGCCCATACCCGGAAACGGCGGAGAAGATGTATCTCTAAAACGGTAAGTACGGCTTCGATTTTAAAAAAACTACCCGATTCCCCTTGACAAAATGAGCATGAATCTAATCTTAAAAATTGCCATTTCTGGGTGAACCTCCACTTTAAGACGGCTCCCATTCACTTCCATTGATTTCCTCGACCACGCGACTTGGGGCAACTTGAAGTCGGATCCCAGGTCGCCCAGTGTGAACCGGCTCTTAGTCTTTAAATGGCCGCTCTCATTGTGTATACTGCTCTTCCCCTGTCCTACCCCTCTCCTTGCCCCCCCCCCCCCCCAGTGACTGGTTGCAAAAATGGATGAAAAACTGATCATTTGTCAGTTTACATCCGTTTTTCTTCCAATACCTTTTTTGGACAGAGGAAAAATAGGGCTTTCATTTGTACAAAAAACAGATGTTAACAGAACCGAAGGAAACGGTCGAAAATAGATGATCATCTGTTGTCATCCGTTTTTTTCATAGACATGCATTGATGTCCGTTTTTCATCCGTCAATCCAGGTCCATTGAACCCCGCTGAGCCGGCAGATGACAGGTCCATCTCTGCTTACTGTGGAGAGACAGATCTGTCAGATCTCCGCTCTCCGCTATGGGGGATCGAATTTAAACTGATCAATCTGGATTTAGAGGAGCGAATGTCACCACTGACATCTGTCGCTCCTAAGGAGTACATTGAGCATATGTTCAGGTCTACCTGAAAAACTGACAGGCGGACCTGAACAGTCCGTAGATGTGAAAGACCCCTAAGGGCCCTTTCACACATGCGGACTGTTCAGGTCCGCCTTTCAGTTCTTTAGTGCGGACTTGAACGGACACTCCATGCAGGTCTATGGAGTGACAGATGTCAGCGGTGGCATGTCCGCTGACATCCACTCCGATCGTCTGAATCTGGATGGAAACCCTATCTTCCATTCATCTGGCCGATCGGGTGAAAACGAACAAGCGGATCTGTTTTCATCTGATCCGCCATAGCGGAGAGCAGAGATCTGACAGTCCATCTCCCCACAGTAAGCAGAGACGGACCTGTCATTCGCCAGCTCAGCGGGGATTAACAGAATGATCCCTGCTGAGCAAGCGGAGTCTGTCAAAATTGATGTGTGTGTGAAAGAGACCACACACAACCGTTTTTCGGGTTGTAAAAAATGACGCTTTTTTTAATGTCATTAAAAAGATTGTGTGTGGTCTTCAGAGCATTTTTCGGGTTCTGAAAAACGGGCAAAAAAATAAATCGAACATGCTCTATTTTTTAACAACGTTAACGTTGTCGTTTTTCGGGTTGTAAAAAATGGTCGTGTGTGGGCTTTAACGACGTGAAAAATCAGTGCATGCTCAGAAGAAAGTTATGAGACGGGAGCGCTCGTTCTGGTAAAGCTACTGTTCGTAATGGAGTGAGCACATTCATCACACTGTAACAGACAGAAAAGCGTGAATCGTCTTTTACTAACACGGAATCAGCTAAAGCAGCCCAAAGGGTGGCGTCATCCGAATAAAACTTCCCATTTATAGTGCCGTTGTACGTGTTGTACGTCACCGCGCTTTGCTAGAGCATTTTTTTTTTCATGATCCTGTGTAGGCAAGGGCGTTTTAATGATCGGGTTGGAAAAAAATTTGTTTTTTCTAGAGCCTGAAAACGTCATTTTTTATAATACGAAAAATGGTCGTGTGTACGCAGTATCATAGTTCTTTAAGATGGGGAAGATTCTTTGGAGGACAGGGAGGTGCAAGTTTTGGACAGACTGGACAACCATCCCTAAACAGATCTGGGGGACTTCAAAACCATCTGTCACACACATATAATTAATAATGTTATTTTATCTGGTGATTTGACAACAATTCACACCTTTAGTCAGTTAACGTGGATTAACACCTGTCAAAGACTTCATGGTACTATGGCGACTGGATTAGGGAATAAAACAGAGTGGTCCCACATACTTCCACATCTCCTGTCATGCTCTTGGACAACCATCATCAGCCCTAACATGTACATGACACCATGATAATAGGATTAATGTAAAAGAGTTAACTGTGTGGCTATAAATGCTGGGATATATTTTTGCACTCATAAGAGCTGAATAAGCCCCAGTAGCCAGGATTGCCCCAGAATATTTCAGTTTGAGAAGCACGTGGAGCAAAGTTATTCTTGGTTTATTACCTATCTGGGCAACTGCATTGGAATTACCAAGTGACAGTATATATAGGGCCCAGGGCAGAACAGCTCTGGACTGTTGGCAGACTCTGGAGGATGTGGTACTGTAGTTGAATGTTCTATATACTGTATATCTGGGGCTGCCAGACTCAAAACACCAATTGATTTCCTCCCTGAGAGCCTCCCAAGCATTGGACACAGCAGGATTAGGGGTACGATTTGGCTTTGCCTACCATGGGTTTGAAGTGAACCTTGTGGGTTTGAATTTTTGTGCAAATTCACCCAGGAGAAATGATTTTAAGCCATATTGCACTGCATGGCCTTTGAACAATGACCAGCAGTCTTAGAAGGGCTAATAAGTGGGCATTAGCCCGCCTTTTCACTATTAAAAAAAAGAAAGTTGCCTGTAGGGCAGGCTGACAAACTGCATATTAGTAGATTAGGGTCAGTTAAGAAACTGTTGTAATTCTGATTGCTAATTCTAATTGTTCACTTTGGGCAGTGAACCCCTTTTCTGCCATTGTGTTCCTAACATTGGGTGCTTTTTTTTTGTGTCTTGGAATTTGCTTTGTCGCTGATTTAAGGTCAGTGGTAATTTCTGCTGTCCTGTCCATAGCAAAATTTTTTTTTTTTTTTTTTGCTGCAAGTTTTCATTTATTTTGTGTATATTTTTATTTTAATATTGCTAGGGACTTCATTTAAAGCTATGAAGTTGGTCACAGCACTCTCACGTCCCCACTGGTTTAATGCGGTATGGGGGAGATTTACTAAACTTGGAGCACTCAGAATCTGATGCAGCTGTGCATGGTAGCCAACCAGCTTCTAATTTCAGCTTGTTCAATTAAGCTCTGGCAATAAAACCTGGAAGCCGATTGGTTTCTATGCAGAGCTGCACCAGATTTTGCACTCTCCAGCTTTAGTAATTAACCCCCTATGTCTCTATACCACAGTATAGTCACAGTATAGGATTTAACAAACCAGGAAGATTAGAAATTTGAACCTTGGTTCAGTCTAGTCCAAATGCACTCCAAATAGAGAAAATAGACCTGACCCTAAATTTGGGGTGATTCTATTTATTTGAACCAATTTACATTAACCACTGATGGCGGCACGATAGCTCTATTGTTCTGACAGGACGTCATATGACGTCCTCGTCTTTTAGAGCCACTAAAATTGCCCAGTAAGAGCAGGACCGTGGATCTCTGTGTGCAAACACAGATATCCACGTCCTGTCAGGGAGAGGAGACCGATGGTGTGTCCCTTGTACATAGGGACACAGATCGGTCACCTCCCCCAGTCAGTCCCCTCCCCCCACAGTAAGAATCACCTTGCAGGGTACACATTTAACCCCTTCCTCGCCCCCTAGTGTTTAACCCCTTCCCTGCCAGTCACATTTATACAGTAATCAGTGCATATTTATAGCACTATTCGCTGTATAAATGTAAATGGTCCAAAAAATAAAAGTGTCCCATGTGTCCGCCATAATGTCGCAGTCCCAATAAAAATCGCAGATCGCCGCCATTACTAGTAAAAAAAAAAAATGATAGGGGACATAATTATTATTATTTTTTTATTTTGTAGGCGCTATAACTTTTTTTTTTAAAAAATTGGGATATTTATTATAGCAAAAAGTAAAAAATATTGTGTTTTTTTTTCAAAACTGTCGCTCTTTTTTTGTTTATAGCACAAAAAATAAAAACCGCAGAGGTGATCAAATACCACCAAAAGAAAGCTCTATTTGTGGGAAAAAAAGGACGTCAATTTTGTTTGGGAGCCACGTCGCACGACCGCGAAATTGTCAGTTAAAGCGACGCAGTGCCGGAAGCTGAAATTTCGCCTGGGCAGGAAGGGGGTATATGTGCCCAGTAAGCAAGTAGCTAATAAGCATGTGATGCAAACTTTTTGACAAACACAAAAAATTGCAGTCGCAGTGTACTTTACACATTATACACTGGGGTGCAGTAACTGGACCGTTTTTCCAGTTTTGGAAATCCCATCTGGCCATCAAACAGATGAGATCATCAGTCTTAGAATGTACCCTTATATAAAAGCTGAAAATATGCGAAAAACAATTTGATCAGTATCATCATCAATACAATTTATTTTACAAAGAAAACAAAACAAAAAAAAGTTTTTATTTTTTTTGTACAGCACAATAACACAGTGCAAAGATAAAGTAACCTGGACAGGCAAGTAATCAAGCCAAGTGGCCATAAGAAAAACAAAACTGAAAAGCAAGAGGTCAGTGCAATGATAAACATTAAGCACTTGCTTTACTGCGGCAGAATGGCATGGCTGGGCCAGGGCCAGATTAAGAACATCATGGGCCTGGTGCTGAGGATTTTGGTGGGCCTTTTATAAAGAATAAATATACAAACAATTTTATGCTATAACAAATTAAATTAACGAGAGAGAGAGGGGGGGGGGGGGGAGAAAGAGAGAGAGGTGTAAGTGGTAAGGGAGAGAGGATGAGAGAAAAAGGGGGGATGAGAGAGAGAGGATGCGCATGAGCATGTATGGGAATGACATCAACGCAGCCCAGCCAAGTGACCGAAGGCACAGAGCCCAGAAGGAAGACCGGGTGAAGATGGAAGTGCCCGGGACCCGCCGGACAGATCACAAATCGAAGCACTGGAGGGCTTAGTCTGACAATTTAAGTGTACCCTAATGTGCTAATATGCTGCGCATATTTGTACACTATGGCATAATCTACCTCAGGGTCTCTAAAAAGTAGTATTGTTAGCAAAGTTTACTATCACTTTATTTTTACAGGATCCCAGGAGCCTCTCATGGGGCCCCCTACTGACCTGGTGGCCCTTGGGCAGTGCCTAAGTGCATAGTTGCCAACATTTCAAAAATATTTTAAAGGGACACTTTTTTTTACAAGTGCTATATTTAGAGTAGCTGAGATCCCCTATGTTCCTCTATACATCACAGTAGAGATCACAAAATTAAAAAAGTACTAATAATGGGCAGAACAAATATGAGGACTGAGAAGATTTCCTTTAGTTGAACTAACACAAGTGTGCCCATTCTAAAGCTGGTAATATTAAGGATATTCAGTATAATTTTAAAGAACTGTTTTTGTGGGTAAGAGGCGTAGGAGAGGAGTAGGGACGGTATAAAACTGGGAAGTATGTGCAGGTGATGGAGAGGAATGTGGAGGGTCTAACAGTGGGCACTATGTACAGGAGAGGAGTGTGAAGGGTATGACAGTGGGCACTATGTTCAGGAGAGGAGTGTGGAGGGTATGACAGTGGGCAGTATGTACAGGAGAGGAGTGTGGAGGGTATGACAGTATGCAGTATGCACAGCAGAGGAGTGTGGAAGGTATGACAGAGGGTGGTATTTACCAAAGAGGAGTTTAGAGGGTATGACAGTGGGCAGTATGTACAGGAAAGGAGTGTGGAGGGTATGATGGGAGGCGGTATGTACAGGAGAGGAATGTGGAGAGAAAGATAGTTGGCAGTATGTAGAGTGTGAAGGGTAAGGTTGGGTTACAGTATGTACAGGAGAGGAGTGTGGAGGGTAAGGTTGGGTTACAGTATGTACAGGAGAGAAGTGTGCAGGGTATGACAGTGAGCAGTATGTACAGGAGAGGAGTGTGGAGGGTATCACAGTGGGCGGTATGTACAGGAGAGGAGTGTGGATGGTATGACAGTGGGCAGTATGTACAGGAGAGGAGTGTAGAGGGTATGATGGGCGCAGTATCTACAGGAGAGGAGTGTGGAGAGTATGATAGTGGGCAGTATGCACAGGAGAGGAGTGTGGAGGGTATGATAGTGGGCAGTATGCACAGGAGAGGAGTGTGGAGGGTATGACAGTGAGCAGTATGTACAGGAGAGGAGTGTAGACGGTATGATACTGAGCAGTATGTACATTAAATGAGTGTGGAGGGTAAGATAGTGAGCAGTAGGTACAGGAGAGGAGTGTGGAGGGTATGACAATAGGAAGTACAGTGAGGAAAATAAGTATTTGAACACCCTGCTATTTTGCAAGTTCTCCCACTTGGAAATCATGGAGGGGTCTGAAATTGTCATCGTAGGTGCATGTCCACTGTGAGAGACATAATCCAAAAAAAAAAATCCAGAAATCACAATTTATGATTTTTTAACTATTTATTTGTATGATACAGCTGCAAATAAGTATTTGAACACCTGTCTATCAGCTAGAATTCTGACCCTCAAAGACCTGTTAGTCTGCCTTTAAAATGTCCACCTCCACTCCATTTATTATCCTGAATTAGATGCACCTGTTTGAGGTCATTAGCTGCATAAAGACACCTGTCCACCCCATACAATCAGTAAAAATCCAACTACTAACATGGCCAAGACCAAAGAGCTGTCCAAAGACACTAGAGACAAAATTGTACACCTCCACAAGGCTGGAAAGGGCTACGGGGAAATTGCCAAGCAGCTTGGTGAAAAAAGGTCCACTGTTGGAGCAATCATTAGAAAATGGAAGAAGCTAAACATGACTGTCAATCTCCCTCGGACTGGGGCTCCATGCAAAATCTCACCTCGTGGGGTCTCAATGATCCTAAGAAAGGTGAGAAATCAGCCCAGGGAGAATACACGGGAGGAGCTGGTCAATGACCTGAAAAGAGCTGGGACCACCGTTTCCAAGGTTACTGTTGGTAATACACTAAGACGTCATGGTTTGAAATCATGCATGGCACGGAAGGTTCCCCTGCTTAAACCAGCACATGTCAAGGCCCGTCTTAAGTTTGCCAATGACCATTTGGATGATCCAGAGGAGTCATGGGAGAAAGTCATGTGGTCAGATGAGACCAAAATAGAACTTTTTGGTCATAATTCCACTAACCGTGTTTGGAGGAAGAAGAATGATGAGTACCATCCCAAGAACACCATCCCTACTGTGAAGCATGGGGGTGGTAGCATCATGCTTTGGGGGTGTTTTTCTGCACATGGGACAGGGCGACTGCACTGTATTAAGGAGAGGATGACCGGGGCCATGTATTGCGAGATTTTGGGCAACAACCTCCTTCCCTCAGTTAGAGCTTTGAAGATGGGTCGAGGCTGGGTCTTCCAACATGACAATGACCCGAAGCACACAGCCAGGATAACCAAGGAGTGGCTCTGTAAGAAGCATATCAAGGTTCTGGCGTGGCCTAGCCAGTCTCCAGACCTAAACCCAATAGAGAATCTTTGGAGGGAGCTCAAACTCTGTGTTTCTCAGCGACAGCCCAGAAACCTGACTGATCTAGAGAAGATCTGTGTGGAGGAGTGGGCCAAAATCCCTCCTCCAGTGTGTGCAAACCTGGTGAAAAACTACAAGAAACGTTTGACCTCTGTAATTGCAAACAAAGGCTACTGTACCAAATATTAACATTGATTTTCTCAGGTGTTCAAATACTTATTTGCAGCTGTATCATACAAATAAATAGTTTAAAAAATCATACATTGTGATTTCTGGTTTTTTTTTTTTGATTATGTCTCTCACAGTGGACATGCACATACGATAACAATTTTAGACCCCTCCATGATTTCCAAGTGGGAGAACTTGCAAAATAGCAGGGTGTTCAAATACTTATTTTCATCACTGTATGTACAGGAGAGGAATGTGGAGGGTATGAGAGCGAGCAGTATGTACAGGAGAGGAGTGTGGATGGTATGATACTGAGCAGTATGTACATTAAATGAGTGTGGAGGGTAAGACAGTGAGCAGTATGTACAGAAGAAGAGTGGGGAGGATATGACAGTGGGCAGTATGTACAAGAGAGACATGTGGAGGGTATGACAGTGGGCCCTATGTATAGGAGAGAAGTTTGGAGGGTATGACAGTGAACAGTATGTACAGGAGATCAGTGTGGAGAGTATGACGGTGGGCACTATGTATAGGAGAGGAGTGTGGAGGGTATGACAGTGAGCAGTATGTACAGGAGAGGAGTGTGGAGAGTGCGATAGGGGGGCACTATGTACAGGAGAGAAGTGTATGACAGCGGGCACTATGTATAGGAGAGAAGTGTGGAGGGTATGACAGTGAGCAGTATGTAAAGGAGAGAAGTGTGGAGAGTATGTACAGGTGAGGAGGATGAAGGAATCTGGGAAGGAAAAATGTAAAGGTTTGTGGAAGGATGTTTAGGAAATGCGTAGTGGTTAAGCGGTACATACATTGAAATTACGCCAATTAAGCAGAGACCAGCCATAGTCGATCTATGTATGGGCTAGCTGGTTTTACACAAGTCAATCTATTATCTGACTTGAGTACAAACAGCCTGTCCTGTTTTTCCCAAAACAATCAGTGCTGCCAGCTATAGTTAGCAACACTGATCATTGTATTCACAGGCAGAACACAATAAGGGCTCTTTCACATTGTTTTTTTTTTCACATGCCAGTTTTTAGGCGGACCTGAACGGGCGCTCCGTGCTCCTCTATGGAGCCGCGGATGCCCGCTGACATCCGACCCGCTCCGATCCGCCAAAGTGTGACGGAGGAAAAACCTACTTTTCCATCCGTCTGGCAGATCGGATGAACACGGACAGACGGTCCGTGTTCATCCGATCCTCCCATAGGGGAGAGCGGAGAAAAGACAGGGTTGTCCCTGCACAGTGTGCGGGGACCGCCCTGTCATCCGCCGGCTCAGCGTGGATCAACGGAGCGATCCCCGCTGAGCAAGCGGAGGTTCACGTGGCAGATCATTACTGATCCGCCCCGTGTGAAAGGAGCCTAACACTGCAGAAGTGATTCTCCCATCCACAGGTCAGCAGGTGAGAGGGTGTGTGGGGACATGCTGGGAGAGATACTAGTCAGTCCCTGGGAAGGCCCTGGCTAGTATCAGAGCCAGATACACACAGGTTACATATGCCACGATCGTTAGAGCGAGAGCAATAATTATAGCACTAGACCTCCTCTGTAACTCTAAACATGTAACCTGTAAAAAAAGTTAAAGCATTGCTTAGTATACAAAAAAAAATCGTGCTAACTTTAGTGTTTTTTTTATATATATATAATGTTTGAGGGTTGAGTAATTTTCTAGCAAAAAAACAAATGATGATTTTTACATGTAGGAGAGAAGTGTCAGAATTGGCCTGGGTGGTATGGGGTTAATTACCATAAGTAATATACAAATAGTTATTATAAGCACTTTGATCTCATCCTCTCAGTCTGCTGCTGCAGAGTGTGTCAGCTTGTAAACTGGCCGCTCTATATGTAGCTTCTGACAGGCTGCGCAAGCAGCCCCGTATCTCCGGAACCATAAATGATAGCAGCCCCATATTGACCAGTAGTGGGGTGGGTCTTTAGCTACATACATATTTTGTTGGGCAAATGGGCCTATCTTGAGGAAGGGGCCTGGAGCTGCAGCTCCAATAGCCCCTATGTTAATTTGGCCCTGGGCTGGGCAAAGCGATGTTACCTTATGGCGTTTTGCCTTTTGGCCACTAGGGGGGCGTGCTGGCGGCATGCCCCTGGAGCTGATGCGAGTGCCTGGCGGGCACGATGACCATCGGGCACCCGCGATCGCTCATGACAGAGCGAGAACCGAAATCTGTGTGCGTAAACACACTGATCCCAGATCTCTTAGGGGAGAAGAGACTGATCGTGTGTTCAAACAAAGTATGAACAGTGATCTGTCATTTCCCCTAGTAAGTACCATCCCCCCTTCAGTTAGAGCACAGTTAAGCCCTTGATCGGCCCCGAGTGTAAACCCCTTCCCTGACAGTGACATTTATACAGTAATAAGTGCATTTTTATAGCACTAATCGCTGTATAAATGTGAATGGTCTCAAAAATGTGTCAAAAGTGTCCGATCAATATCGCAGTCCCAATAAAAATCACAGATCGCCGCCAATTTTTGTAAAAAAATAAATAATAAAAATAAATAATAAAAATACCATAAAATGACCCCCTATTTTGTAGACGCTATAACTTTCGCACAAATCAATCAATATACGCTTATTGCGTTTTTTTTTTTTTTTACCAAAAATATGTAGAAGAATTCATATCGGAATTCATATCTCTAATTATGTATGCTAAATACAGTTTTGTGTGTAGAATGGAACTTGTCAAGCTGTATGCGGAGACAGAACATCTGTCTAAAGATATGGTTTGAGGGGAATACATTGTGTGATGGTGTTTTGTTTGAATTCTGTTAACCACTTAAGGACCGCCGCATGTACATTTACGTCGGCAGAATGGCACGACAGGCACATCCACGTACCTGTACGTCCCTGCCTAGACGTGGGTCGGGGGTCCGATCGGGACCCCCCCGGTACATGCGGCGGTTCCCGTGGCTGTCCGAGCGATCCTGGTTGAGGGGGCGGCTGTTCGTTTTTGTCCGCCCCCTCCGGATCGCTCTCAGCCAATCCGCGCGCTCTTCCGTGTGTCACTTCCTCTGCCTGTGTAAACACAGGAAGAGGGAAGTGATGTGATCTCTCCTCTCGGCAGTATTTTCAACTGCCGCTATGGAGAGATTACATCACACAGTGAGTCTGCACAACACTACACTGACACCAGGACACGCAGGCACATTAACCCCTTGTGATCACCCCCCCACCCCCTGTCACAGTGTCACTGAATGCAGTGATCATATATGTACTGATCACTGCATTTGTGTCAGTGTGACAGGCAGTTAGTGTTAGGTCCAACTGCACAGAGCAGGTAAATATGACAAGTTTATTATTTAAAACTACATTCCCCACAATTTTCCATTACTAAATGTATATACAACTATGCGGCGCACCTTCTATAGTGAAATCAAAAATAAATACAAATGGCACTGTGATCAATATGTGACAATAAACATCGACATCACTGTGCATCCAAATGACAAAATTATATATCACATGCTTATAATATCTCTGTGTCTTCTACATTTCATTATAAATCCATAAAATAACAATAATAATAAAACAATAAGTCCCACAAATAAAATCATCCACTGCGTGCTCAACACTTGGACCTAATAACATATGCACTTTTTCCTCCCTGGGGCATAAACAAGATGGTCTTTCCTTTCCAGATATTTTAATGGGTTATTGCTTTCCTTGGTGGTATTAGATAGTTGATGTCCCTTTAAATAGCCCTCGGCCTCTAATCCTTTAGCTTCCAGTGGTCTTAAAGAACCACAGGTAGGGCTCTCATGGTGTAGTAATTCATGTGTGCCAATTTTATTAAAAGAAATGCACTTACATAGAAATAGAAGGTTTGTGCCTTTAAAAGATTGTGCAGCCGCGGTCCAAACACTCGGCCACTATCAGTGTCACCCAGCTCCTCTCTGGAAGTATGGTGTATTTTGGTTTTGTGCTGCCCTAGGCAAGACTAGAAATGGCCGCCTGCCACATTTAAATTTTTTCCCACCCCGGGCAAACGCCTTGTTTGCCTCGTGGTAAATAAGCCCCTGATTCCTGATATGTGCCAGCTGTACCATGTACTTATATGAGCAAGTATCCTATTCTGTTTGTATTCTTCCTTCATGTGAAATCCCTGGTGTTCCTGCCAGTCCCTCTGCTTTCCTATTAAAAACTGACCACACAACGCAGGAGAGCACACCATGGTCAGTTCTCTAGCAATGCTGGGAACTCAGCCTGCTCTCCACCAATGATCAGACTTGTGTTGACACACCCCTGCTGCACAGCTATTCACTGAAAAGGTATTTATAATGTATTTTTTTTTATCTATTTAAAAAATGTTTGACCTTTCATTTCTATTTGAAACTGAATGGGTTGTTTAACAAGGTGATCATTTACAATCACTTTAAGCCTAGTACACACGATTGACTCCTGATCAGCACTCTCATCCAACGACTGAGAGAGCTGACAGCAGTGTTTTGGCGGGGGGGACGTCCCCCTGCCAGAACACAATAGCACAGCAGGGGAGGTTGCTGTACTAACATTGAATAGTTAGTACAGCAACCATTCCCCCTGAGCTTTTCAGTTTTATGTTGTTGTGTGTACCAGGCTTAAAGCTGCTTTCACAATAAAGCAGTTTTTGAAGCATTTTTTCGTTAAAAAAGCACAAGAAAAGCTTAAGAAAAATGCATCCCTTTAAAGTCTATGTGCTGTATGTCTGGACACTGATCTATTGCGCTTCTGATGCAGTGTTAAAAATCCTGGTTGCCGCATTTTGAGGCATATTTGGTCAGTTAAAAACTGCAACAAAAATGCACCTCACCATTGAAATGCATGAAAACAAATTGCGTTTTTGAATCACATATACTGTGAAAAACGCACAACAGGGGCAGCACAGTGGTGTAGTGAGTAGCACTTTCGCCTAGCAGCAAAAAGGGTCGCTGGTTCGAATCCCGACCACGACACCATCTGCCTGGAGTTTGCATGTTCTCCCTGTGCCTGCGTGGGTTTCCTCCGGGTACTCCGGTTTCCTCCCACACTCCAAAGACATGCTAGTAAGTAAATTGGATCGTGTCCAAAATTGGCCCAGTATATATGTGTATATATGTATATCTGTGTGTATGACTGTGTGTCCCAAGCATGTCACGATCCTACGGGGTAAAATGACCGCACCAGCCAAGCAGACTCTGGCTGGAAAAAGCGCCCAGAGGCGATTCAGTTCGCATGTGTAGCGCTATACAAGTCATTCATTCACGCATATGCGTTTTTTAGCAAATTTTTGCTGCAGAACAGTGGGAAAGTAGCCTGAGCTGGGTACACACTATAGGAAAATTGGTAGAAAAAATTCCATATGAGGAAAGATCGGTCGATAATCTGATTGTTAAAATAGTGCTTTCAACAGACCATTCCAACTGTTCGGACAGAAAAAAAAAGAAAGGTGGAAGCTCTAAAAATGTTATCGTAGATGAAACACAACGTCTTGCCTAATGTGTACAATAATCATATGAAAATAATCAAATAGAGAAAAACACGCATTATCAGAAGCAAACAACGACCTAGAAGAAGGTGGCAACAAACATAGAAATCATACACAAGAAAAAAATAGGATTTTTTATACTCACCGTAAAATCCTTTTCTCTGAGTCCATGGATGAACACAGCACCTTAAATCTTGACAAGTGGGTTATGTTCCCTGTTTACAGGAGAGGACTAGGCAGAAATATGTTAGATAATTAAATACATGTTACATTAACAGAGTTGAACAGCCCCGCCCAGGGGGCGGTCCCTCCAGACATAACCCTCCTCACTGCAGCATGCAGCCTCAGTTCGTAACAAGCAGTACAAACCTAAAAAGGAGGGGTGGGTGCTGTGTCTGTCCATGAACTCAGAGAAAAGGATTTTACTGGGAGTACAAAAAATCCTATTTTCTCTTATCGTCCATGAACGGACACAGCTCCTTAAATCTTGACAAGTGGGACATCCCCAAGCAGTGTCAAAAACGAGGGGTGGGAAATACATCAGTAAAACCAATTTTAACTTCACCCCAAAACAAGCAAAGCTTCTCAACGAAGGAGGTGCAATTTTAAACAGCCACCGGCAAAAACTAGCGGCCAAAAAAAGCATCAGAAGATGCACTCACAGCAACCATGTAAATTCTGGAAAAAACGTGAACGGACAAGCAAGTCGCCGCCTCTTACACCTGTTAGACTGACGCATGATGACGGAAAAAAAAAACAGGAAGCACCAATTGCCCTGGTCGAAATAACCGTGACCGGAAAGGGGGGCCCGCCCCTTAAGAGCATTGGCCTGTATGACAGCCTGCCTGATCCACTGAGAAACGAGACCGCCAGGCCCTTTTGTGGACCAGACACCGACACAAAAGAACTCTGAAACGAAGCCGCAGCAGGCTGGTACACCCGCAAAGCGCGTACCACGCCTAAAGTATGAAAGGCAACCTCCGTAGGATGCGCCGGCCGAGGACAGAAGGATGGAAGAACAATGCCCTTATTCCGGTGAAAGGTCAAAACCACCTTCGGAAGTAGGGAAGGTCGTGGGCGCACCACCACCACCTAATCCTTATGGAGGATCAAGCATGGCGGCTTGCAAGACAAGACCGCCAACTCAGAAACCCCTCTAACATAGGCAAAGGCCACTAAAGGGGCCACCTTCTGAGATAGTGTCAAGAGAAAATCTCTCTGATGTTTCCAAAAGGAAAGTTCCTGAAGAACCAAGAGCACCAGAGTCAAAACTCATGGGAGAAGAGATGGGCCAAGAGGGGAAAGTATATGACAAACCCCCTGCACACAAAAAGGGACCCACCAGGGAACGGGGCGCAAAAAGGCCACTGAAAGAACACGGCCAAGGCTGAAATCTGCCCCCAAACGGTGCTTTAAGCAATTTTTAGATCCACTCCAAGCTGTAAAAACAGCAGGACCCTGGACACCGAGTACGTCCGTGGATGTCACTCCATCCCTTCACACCTAGAGATGTAGGCTTGCCAGGTGCGACGTTAGATCCTCTGGAAGAAGACTACCGTGGCCTCAGCATTGTTGAGATAACCGAGTCGGACAGACCCCGGTCACTTAAAGTCTGGCTTCCAATAGCCATGTTGAGCAAGTCAGTGACTGTACAACAGGAGGAAGTATGGGACCTCGAGACAGAGGGACCTCCCGCCCAGGGTACCTCCGCTACCAGGTGCCCGATATCGGCGTACCAAGGACGCAAAGGTCAATCTGGAGCGATTAGAATCATCGGGATCTCCTCAGCCTCCACTCTGTGAAGCAGCCGAGGAAGCAACTACAATGGAGGAACGGCAAAAAGTCACCGATACAGACCCCACAGGGCCACCAGCGCAACTTACGCGTCTGTACCAGACCACTAGACCTGGCCACTAACTTCGACACCCTTGCAGTGGAGACGAGCGGCCAGGAGATCCATGCCCTGTGAGGCTCACCTCCTGCAAGGGAGCCAAAACACCCCAAGCACAAAGACCAGTCGTCATGGTCCAGCATCTGGCGACCCCAGTAGTCCACCTGCCGGTATACCTAATGGTAGACCGAAGCCACAGATCTTGAAGCCTCTTCAACCATGAGCAGAAGCATAGCCTGATCGCCTAAAATAGTAGGACAATGAACGGTAGACAACACCTGGTCTCCCACCCAGGCACGACCCTGGGTAGCTACCAAGACCAGACGAGAGCAGGCACATTCAGGGAGGTGTGGCCGTAGGTCCACGCAAGTCCAGCGACTCAGGGCCGACTGGAACCCCCAGGCTCACAACCCGTGAGGCTGGCATCCGTCGTAAACACCGACCACTGGAAGGAAGATACAACTTCCTGGAGAGGGACTCTGATTAGGTGGCGCACCGGAATCTGATGATTTCAGAGACAAGAGATTTTTACTACCTGGACAGTATTTCCCCTGGAACTCGGCATACAGGTCCGCCTCGAAAGAGGCTACCCACAGGCCCCGGACCAGCAGGCGCCCGGAGAGAAAACCGATTGTGTGATGCCAATACCTTCACCGCAGACTGAAGAGTCTGCAATTTCTCCAGGGGAAGAAGGACCTTTGCCACCAAGGAATCCGGATCAACCCTAGATACTCCAACACTGAGTCGGAACCTAGCATGCCCAGGATTTGAACCCTGGGTCGCACACATGGAGGGCAGGCTTGCTGCCACTGAGCTACACCTTCTGGCCTAAACGTTTAAAACCCACCCGAATCTTCGAAGGGTCTGAATGGGAATAACACATCCACTAGGTCTGAGACAGAAGCTGCTCTCAGAAGAAAGTCGTCCAAGTAGCCAATGAGGCAAAGCCTCGCTGTCCAAACAAAGTTAGGATAAGTGCGAGCTCCCAGCTGAAAACCCATGGTGCTGATGTCAGATCAAAAGGGAGGGCCACAGGCTGACAGAGACCCTCTTTCATCACGAAGCACAGAAAAAAAACACTGTGACATGCGCAAAACGGGACATTCATGTATGCGTCCCTGATGTCCGAGGACGCCAGGACGTCCCCCGGATGGAACGCAGCTACCACCGAACAAATTGATTCCATGCGGAACAACCCAACGTTCACAAAAGGTATTTAGGGCCTGAGGCCCATAGAAAACCCCAAACCTCTCGTCCTGCAGGAAAGGTAAAATTACCCCACAGCTTAGCAAGTCCCACACTGCCCAAGGCAGACCGACGGGCCGGGAGAGGAAGACACGAGGAAAGAACTTTGTTCTGTGGATAGGAGGAAACCCTATCTAGTACTCCGAAGAGACCACCTCGCAGACCCACTGGTCGGAGAGCAGGGAGGTTTCACCGAATTGTGAACCTGCAAGCCACTCCTCCCACCTAGAGACAGGGAGGGGAGGCTACATACATTGGCAGGATTTGGGTGCCGGCGTGATCGGCTTACGCACCCAGGGACGGATTAGTCCCCCAGCTGGGCTTTTGACGGCCTGGGAGGGTTGCCCCCAGGGCTGGCCCTATGATGGGACCGGGTGGTACCATGGGTACCATGCAGCACTTTTAGGGGGGCGGCATACGCCTGCCAGCCAGCCCGTTCAGCCCGCTCCGCTGCCTGTGAGGAGCGCGGCGCCGGGCTGCCTGAGAAGACACTCGCAGAAGGTGGGGGGAAGCAGTGAGCGGCGTAGGCGCCGCTGCCTGTAAGGAGAGCGGCGCCGGGCTGCCTGAGAGGACACTCGCAGAAGAGGGGGGAGGCAGTGAGCGGCACAGACGCCGCTGCCTGTGAGGAGCCCGGCGCCGCTGCTATCAGTGTTGACATGAGCAAGCAGAACACTGAACGGCGGGGAGGGGCTGAGCCTCTGAGGAGCAGTCAGCGAGTGAGCGGCAGGGGAGCAAAGAGATGATGTCATCTCTCACTGGCCAGGACACGGTTGCTGAACTGTGAAGACCCCCTCATTGGGACCCCTGAGCAGGCGGGAGCTGACAAACACCCTGTTAAGGTACGAGTTTACAGATGGTGAGCCGTACTCTTATGTTAGTGTACCAGAATGATCAATTATGTTTGTTTATTTTTCTGCTCTCTGCTGCCTATCTTTATTCTGGGACACAGCAAGTGTTGTTCTGTTCCCACATGAAGGCGAATGAAGGTATAACTGATAATAGCTGTGTGACTTCTTACCTTCGTATCCAAGCAGTGGGGCAGACAGGACCTGCAGATGTTCAGGTTAGATGGATCCAGACTCAGACATGAAGATGAAATCAGCGTGGGTTTATTCAATCCAGATAAGACAACAAACGGTGATACAATACTGTTCTGTAGTAGTGGTATCAATGCTGACTTGTTAGAATATGTCCTGAGGCTAGCTGCTGTGGCTGCAGAGCTGCTGCTGAGCTGCTGCTAACTACTGCTGACTTCTGCTGACTTCTGCTGACTTCTGCGTGGTCAAAAACTGATGCCTTCTCACGAGCCCAAAAATGTGGAGTGTCTAGTCACACAGCCATGAGGAGATACTGAAAATGGCTGCTCCCAGTGAAGAGACCTGCCCAGCAAGAGTCCACGCCTCCAATTTAGAAAAAACTTTACTAACAAGAACAGGGACGTGTGGCATGCAAATTCTGGCCAGCAGATGGCAGCAGTGAAAGAAATGCATGAAAACAAACATGTAGAAATAAAGATTAATAATGTAATGTACAAATAACTATAAGGAGAACAGCACACTCCCCGTCTGAAATTTACGTAAGGAGATTTCACTATGACGAATGTCCATAAAATATAATACAACCTGTAACAAAGAACATGTGAAATGCAATAAACATGACATAGTGGGTTGGCTGACCCATAGCGGGTAAAACTGTGAAGTTCGAGTTCAGTCCTTTTTCATCCTTCGGGAACGTTCTCGATGGGTAATATTAGAATGAGTTCGTTAATCGGCCTTGCAAAAGTTTTAAGCTCACCCTTCCTGAAGATCTTCAGCTCCACCTTTCGGACCTTGCCATCCTTGCTAGGAAGAACCTTTGTAATTAGTCCCATAGGCCAGGTGATCCTTTCGGTTTGTTGCTCCTTCATTAATACGAGGTCTCCTTCTTTCAAGTTTGGTTTTTGATGTTGCCATTTCCTCCTTCCTTGAAGAATATTGAGATACTCTTTACGCCATCTGTTCCAGAAGTAATCTGCCAGGTGTTGTACACGTTTCCAGTGTTTTTGGTAGATATTCCCATGGGTAAATTCTCCACTAGGCGTGAGCATATTGTCCGTTTTTTGGGTAAGTAGAATAGCCGGAGACAGTATGGCTGGTGTTTCAGGATCCATAGATACTGGCACAAGGGGTCTTGAATTGATGATAGCTGAAACTTCAGCGAGAAGAGTGACGAGAGTCTCGTGCGTAAGTCTTGAAGAGTTTACATCCATCAACATAGAATTTAAGATGTTGCGTGAGATCCCGATCATTCTCTCCCAGGAACCCCCCATGTGGGAACTATGAGGAGGATTAAAAATCCAGGTGCAACCTTTCTCCGCCAACTGATCTTGGATAGGCTTAGTGTCGATGTTCAGTTCTCTACAGGCGCCGATGAAGTTACTTCCCTGGTCTGACCTCAACTGTTTCACTGGTCCTCTGATGGCGAAGAACCGTCTTAAGGCATTAATGAGGCTGGATGTGTCCATAGATTCTATCACCTCTATATGAACGGCTCGCACACTCATGCAAGTAAATAGCACGGCCCAACGTTTACTGTTTGCGTGACCACCACGGGTTCTACGTGCGGACACCATCCATGGTCCAAAGACGTCTAGGCCAGCGTAGGTGAAGGGCGGCTCTGTGCATAGTCTATCCGCGGGCAAGTCGGCCATTTGTTGGTGTAGCTGTTTTCCTCTGGCTTTACGACAGTGCACACAGTCATGCAGTAGTTGGGCTACACGTTTCTTCATACCTATAATCCAAAGACCCGCAGACCTTAACTTGCCCTCAGTGATTTGTCTGCCCTGGTGTTCAGTCTTTTTGTGGTAATGTCGGATCAGCAACGTGGTGATATGATGTTTGCTGGGAATAATGACAGGATTTTGCTCTGCAACTCCTAGGTGGGCTTGATTCAAACGACCACCAACTCTGAGCGGGCCAAAAGTGTCCATAATTGGATTTAAGTTAGCAAGAGGTCTTTTTATAGGAATCTGCTGTCTGTTGTTCGAGCACTTCCATTCTACGTTAAATTCCTGCTGCTGGACATGACGTATTATGAGAGACTCGCTATGAGAAATGTCCTCAGCAGAGAATGGTTTATGACAGATGTGCCAACCGTGACAATCTTTATCTTCTTGAGTGTTGTGATAACATCTGGCGATGTGCACTAACCTTGCAATGGTTCTGACAAGTCTCATCCAACTGGAGAAATGTTCAAAACGATGACAGTCAAGCCTGGAGGTCTGCTTTGTTTCAGTGACTAATGCGCTAACTTCGGCGCGGATTTCTGGATCATTATCCGGATCCTGGATGCTGTAAACTTCCTGTTCACATTTGTCTGCCCGTCCTAGCAGAAACTCTGGGCCTGTAAGCCAAGTAGATTTAGCAAAGGAACCCACAGACGTAGGCCTGGTGGCGTGATCTGCTGGATTAAGTTCGGATGATATGACAATGTGTTCTCTCGTCTCAGGCTTGCTGTTCATGGTACGCTGAAGAGAGTTAAATCTGGATCGCGCTTGCTCCCGATTGTCCGGGAGCCTTACCCTGGTGGTTCGGAAGGGTAATGGAGAAACCCAGTGATTGGTTTCGTCTTTAAAGAACTCTCTGTCTTCTACCGATAAGGCTACCTTATTGTCATCCTTGGTTGTGTGGAAGACTGATCTCCCCGAGTCGTCAGCAAAGAGGGGAGAAATGATGTCAGGTGGTTGTACGAGGTCTGGAGACTTCTCCTTCACTTCATAGTGATGAGGACACGGCTTAATGCAAGTTGTGCGTCCATCTCCACGCACGTACGTTTTGAAGGAGTCGATTTCTGGTTGATCCAGACATACGTTTCCTATGACTACCCATCCCAGGTCCAGCCTCTGGGCAAATGGCGCGTAGTCGGGACCATTACACTGTTGGCGCACCTTGTGCACCCTTAGATTGTCTCTGCCAAGCAGGAGTAGAATCTCAGCATTGTTGTCCATAGGTGGGATAACGTTGGCTAGGTGCCTTAGGTGCGGTTGGTGAAACGCAGCTTCTGGGGTAGGAATCTCATCCCTATGGTTGGGTATTTGATCGCATTCAATCAGTGTTGGTAGGGGTATTTCGGTATTCCCACTGATGGGGGAAGCAATGAATCCTTGCGCCCTCCTGCCGCTAGTCTCAATGCGGCCTGAGCAGGTGTTTAAGATGTAGGGTTCTGATGGTCCCTTTATCCCGAAGGCTTCAAAGAATTTAGGTCCTGCCAGGGACCGGTTGCTTTGGTCATCGATGATGGCATACATTTTTACTGCCTTTTCTGGTAGTCCCTCTGGATAGACCTTGATTAGGCATATTCGGGCACAACATTTCTCACCCTGGCCCTCGCCACATACTTCCAAACATGAGCAGGAAACATCGGCGGCTGCGTTAGCGTGGTTCTGGGGCTCCCCGCCATGACTTGGAGCGGGACTGGTGGTGACGGCAGCTGGTGAGTCTCTGGGCAGTGGAACTGGGTGCATAGCCGAGGCATGTCTTTCACTATGACACTCCTCACACTTGATGATGGATTTACAGTCCTTAGCCATGTGCTCCAATGAAGCGCAGCATCTGAAACATACCCCAAGCTCGCTGAGGAACTTCTTGCGCTCCTGTATGGTTTTGGATCTAAACCCTCTGCATTTGTTCAGTGAGTGTGGTTTTTTATGAATGGGACATTCACGATTGAAGGACTTGTCTCCTGATGAGGTATTGTACTGTTTACCCGTGGGTGCTGCATAAGATGGTAGGTTAGTCTTTCTAACACTCACGCTGCTCTTAAAGTCTCTGTGTTTATGCATGGCACTCTCATACCTTGGTGATGGTGTCGCTGGAGCTGTAGTGTTGAACTCCAGGAAATCGAGGCTGGGGTCATTCCTCATCTGGGACTGTTCTTCAATGAATCTGCAGAAATGAATAAATGGGGGAAAGGTGATGTCATGCACCCTTTTGTACCTTGAGACTGATGCCGCCCACTTTTCTTGCAGACTGTATGGTAATTTCACGACAATTGGGTTCACTCCATGGGCTGTATCCAGGTAGCATAGCCCGATCAGACGAGGGTCTCTTTTGGCAAGCTCTAGTTCCATGAGCAGGTCACTCAAATCCTGAAGCTTATGGACGTCCTTAAGATTGATCTTTGGAATGTTCTGCAATCTCTTAAATAGGGCCTTCTCTATAGCTTCTGCACTGCCAAAGGTACGTTCGAGTCTCTGCCAGGCGGCAGCGAGACCTGCTTCTGCTTGTCCCACATAGACAGTTCTGAGGCTCTTGATGCGATTTGTGGAGCTTGGACCCAGCCATGAGATCATGAGGTTGAGCTCCTTCTCTGCGTCTAGTTTGAGGTTGGCAATGGTGGCCTTGAAAGTTGCCTTCCAAGCTCTATAGCTCTCTGCACGGTCATCAAATTTTGAGAGACTTGTGTTAATTAGCTCTCTGCTCGCCATAATCCTGGCCAACTCAGACATATCTGATTTCTCACTGCTTGTTGCCACGACAACCTGTGGTGCCGCCGGGGCGTGTAGGCTTTGCGGCGTGAAAGGGTGAGATGCATCCAGGTAGAATGATGCTGCTGCAGGATTGAGCTGTGATCTAGTCTCTGTAGATCGTGAGGACTGCTGCTTGAGCTGTTGAGGTAGGCCAGGAAACGCCTGATGGCCCTTTTTGTAGTTTCGTAATAACTGTCCTTGAGAAGGCACATCTGGGTGAACACCATCAGATTTCTCGGGTGCTGTAAGTGACACTGGCACTGTAGGTGGACATGACTTTGAGGTTTCGGCGTTGTCAGCTTGGATGGTACTGCATACTGGGGGTAATGCAGATAATTGTTTCAGCACATAGTCGCTGGTGCGGTAAGCTGAATCTTCTACCTCCTGTGGTAGCGAGCAGACTGGATCAAGACCTTGGCTTAATGCTTGCTCAAGTAGTCTTACTTTAGCTAATGCAACTTCCTCTTCCATCTCTGATTCAAGAATCTTTATTCGAGCCTCTGCTTCTGCTTCTGCCCTCTTGGCCTCTGCTTCTGCGTCTGCCCTCTTGGCCTCTGCTTCTGCCCTCTTGGCCTCTGCCTCTGCGTCTGCCCTCTTGGCCTCTGCTTCTGCGTCTGCCCTCTTGGCCTCTGCTTCTGCTTTTGCCAGAGCTTCTTTTTCAGTGAAGGAACGTCTGGCTTTGGATTGCTCTGCGTTTATGCGGGCCTCTAGTAGTCTGTCGCTTAGGGTTGAGCTTCTTGAGCACGATGATCTGTATGACCGAGAGGAATGTTTGGATGAATTTGATCTGTGTGATCTAGTTTCTTGCAAATGGGAGATGCGGAGTTCCGCTTTATCTTTAGCAAGCAGCACCATGGTGTCTCTTTGAATGTCTATAGATTCTGCCTTGCTCAGTTCTGAAAGGGCTTCATCATTATTAACGTTTTTTAGAAAGGTTATATACCTTGTGAACAGTCTCTTGTATCCTTCATGAGCTGTGTTCAGCCGCCTGATGCCAACTTGTAAGCTTGAGGTATCACCAGAGGATTTAAGTCCTGACATGAGGGAGGAAACTCGCTCCCATAGCTCTTCCAGGTTATCGCATAACTCATCTTTTGTGGTTTGATAGTTTTCCCTGACCTTTATTGTCGGTTTGAGGGAGCGTCTTGGTCGCACGACTTGGTCTGCTGGAAGTGTGGGTTCTGCTTCCTGTACTTCTTGGTGATCAGTATCAGGCTGCATTAGCTCTGTTTCATCACTGGGGAACTGTGCAAGGTCCTTTTTGTCCATTTTGATTTAAGGTGCGCTGTCTCTTTAAGAAAATAAACTTTTGAATTGGGGGCTGAAAATTGCAGTGTGGCTGCGCTGGGGCACTCTGGCAAGGTTCCTCAGGTGTTTTAAGTGATTTGCGGGGGTTTAGGTTAGAGAGGGACCCCGTGTGCGTTAACAGTTCTGCTATGCGAGCAAAGGTTGATATGGGATATAGGAAACGGCTTGATGAGTTGTGGAGGGCTTTCAGGCAATAGTAAAGATACTGTGGACATGCGGTGCTTGCCCTTAGACTTGTGGAACATGCACTGTAGCTGGGCAGATTCGCTGCAGATAGGCCTGTTGCAGGGGGATTCCTTAGTGTGGTAACTCTGAGGGAATCTGTGACTGGGGTGTGGACATTAAGGCAGTTTTTGACTGTTCTGTTCCCACATGAAGGCGAATGAAGGTATAACTGATAATAGCTGTGTGACTTCTTACCTTCGTATCCAAGCAGTGGGGCAGACAGGACCTGCAGATGTTCAGGTTAGATGGATCCAGACTCAGACATGAAGATGAAATCAGCGTGGGTTTATTCAATCCAGATAAGACAACAAACGGTGATACAATACTGTTCTGTAGTAGTGGTATCAATGCTGACTTGTTAGAATATGTCCTGAGGCTAGCTGCTGTGGCTGCAGAGCTGCTGCTGAGCTGCTGCTAACTACTGCTGACTTCTGCTGACTTCTGCTGACTTCTGCGTGGTCAAAAACTGATGCCTTCTCACGAGCCCAAAAATGTGGAGTGTCTAGTCACACAGCCATGAGGAGATACTGAAAATGGCTGCTCCCAGTGAAGAGACCTGCCCAGCAAGAGTCCACGCCTCCAATTTAGAAAAAACTTTACTAACAAGAACAGGGACGTGTGGCATGCAAATTCTGGCCAGCAGATGGCAGCAGTGAAAGAAATGCATGAAAACAAACATGTAGAAATAAAGATTAATAATGTAATGTACAAATAACTATAAGGAGAACAGCACAAGTGTGGCAGGTGGCAATCCGCAAGGTGTGGCAGGTGGCAATCCGCAAGGTGTGGCAAGTGATGTGGCACGTGACCATCCACAGCGCGTGGCAGGTGGCAATCTGCAACGTGTGGCAGGTGACGTTGTGGCAAGTGGCAATCCGCAGCGTGTGGCAAGTGGCAATCCGCAGCGTGTGGCAAGTGGCAATCCGCAGCGTGTGGCAAGTGGCAATCCGCAGCGTGTGGCAAGTGACAATCCGCAGCGTGCGGCAAGTGACAATCCACAGCATGTGGCAGGTGACGTGGCAAGTGACAATCCGCAGCGTGTGGCAGGTGACGTTGCAAGTGACAATCCGCATCGTGTGGCAGGTGACGTGGCAAGTCACAATCTGCAGCGTGTGGCAGGTGACGTTGCAAGTGGCAATCCGCAACGTGTGGCAGGTGACAATCCGCAACGTGTGGCATGTGATGTGGCAAGTGACAATTCGCAACGTGTGGCATGTGATGTGACAAATGACAACCCGCAACGTGTGGCAGGTGACAATCCGCAACGTGTGGCAGGTGACAACCCGCATCTGGTGATGGAGTCTGAAACAAAACTGTAAGTACAAACACACATCACAAGTTGTATGAGACATGAGAGCCTGAGAGGGACTTGCCTTGCCCAGCCCTGATTAACCACTTAAGGACCGAAAGGATTTGCCCACTTAATGACCGGGCCATTTTTTGCGATACGGCACGGTGTCGCTTAAACTAACTATTGCGCGGTTGTGCGGCATTGTACCCAAATAAAGTTAATGTCATTTTTCCCCACAAATAGAGCTTTCTTTTGGTGATATTTGATCACCTCTGCGGTTTTTATTTTTTGTGCGCTATAAACAACAACAAAAAAAACGACAATTTAAAAAAATATATATATTTTTTAATTTTTTCTATAATAAATATCCCCAAAATTTATAAAAAAAAAAAAATTTCTTCAGTTTAGGCCGATATGTATTTTTGGTACAAAAAAAAACACAATTAGCGTACATTGATTAGTTTGCGCAAAAGACATTGTGGCCGCCGGCAATTCACAGGTTCCTTTATACTCCTAGATACATATAGAGCCCTGAGGCCCCGTACACACGACCGGATCTGTCCGCTGAAACTGGTCCGACGGACCAGTTTCAGCAGACATGTTCGGTTGTGTGTAGGCCCGACCGGACAATTGTCCGGCGGATCGGACAGTTTCCAGCGGACAAAAATTTCTTAGCATGCTAAGAAACCTGTCCGCTGGAAACCTGTCCGTCGGACGTGTTTGGCCGTCTGTACAGACTCACCGGACACGTCCGATCGGCTGCCATCCCGCACATGCGTCGTACTGATTCGACGCGTGCGTGGAAGATTTAAACTTCCAGGGCCGCTCACGTCGCCGCGTCATCATCGCGGCGACGGCGCGGCCACGTACGCGCGTATTGTTTACGCGCTGATTTCTGTCTGATGGTGAGTACAACCATCAGACAGAAATCTCCAGGCGGACATGTCCGCTGAAAACGGTCCGGCGGACCGTTTTCAGCGGACTGTCCGTCCGTGTGTACGAGGCCTGAAGGTCCATTTACACACCTATATGCATGTATAGAGCCATGACAGGCCCTCGTTTTACTCCTTTATACATGTATAGAGCCATGACAGGTACTCTTTATACTCCTATATACATTTGTAGAGCCAGGACGGGTCCCCTTTAGTTATCATGATATAAAATAATGAATGTGGGGGGCTTTTGGTTGGCGTGATTTTTTTTTTGGTGGGGGGCAGCATTTAATTTTTGGTCCCAGGCAGCACAATGTCTTGGGCCGGCACTGGTTGCCCCTAAATAATACACACACATAGGGCCATATTCTGAGTAAAGTTACGATGGAGTAACTCAGGATACTCCATCGTAACTCCCTTTTTTGACCCGTGTATCTATGCTCCTGATTCTTAGAATCATTTTTGCATAGATACACTTAAGATCCGCCATCTGTAAGTCACTTACACTGGCGGATCTTAAATGCAATGACGCCGGCCGCCGCTAGATGGCATTTACATGAAGGAGTCATTTGCATATGCAAATGATCCTTCTACGCCGATTCACGAACGAGTTCGCGTCGCGTAACCGTCGCTAACGTCGTTTGCGTAAGCGGAAACTTACCCCTGCTATATGAGGGGTAAGTTTCCGCAAGTCTCGCGTAGGCCATGTTACGGATGGCGTCGGGTCCCCGTCGTGTTTTTTCGTCGGATACGTCGTTTACGTAAGTCGTTCTTGCATACGACTTTACGTCAATGACGCACACGTCGGCGTCATTGACGTTTTCCCGCCGAGAACTGGAGCAAGGGCACTGGGCTTTTTGCAGCCCGGCGCATGCCCAGTTCTTTTGTATCGGGGGCGCGCTTCATTTGAATAGAAGCCGCCCCCTTGGAGATCCGCCAGGCTACGCCGGGACACTTACACTCCGCTGTCCCAACTTATGGAGCAAGTGGTTGGGGAATACAACACCTGCTCCAGTAAGTTGGGACAGCGGAGTGTAAGTGCCCTAAGCGCAGCAGGCGGAGATTTACTCAGAATATGGCCCATAGTGTGTATGTATATTATGTAGGTGTATGCACACATGCCTTTGGAGGAAACCGGAGTACCCGGAGGAAACCCACACAGGGAGCGACAATGCAAGCTCCAGGCAGATTGGCGTCAGTGTCCGGATTTGAACCAATGACTCTCTTGCTGCCAAGTAATGGAGTTAACCACTACATCACCATGTGCATAAAACCATTCTGAAACAGAAGCCCTGGATAACAAGGTCGCAGTATTCAATGAAGCATCACAGACCTATATGAGGCTCTGGACCAGCTGGTCCGCTAACCTGATAACTTTGGGAGAGAGTCGGTGCTCCTCCACTGTCTGGTGCAAAATGCTCACTCCGTGAGTTGTATACAGCACTAGGGGTCAGGACTACTCCAAGATGGCCGCCGAGTGTTCAGAACGCGCCCACGGGAAAATGGCCGACCGCAATGTAAGCTGCGCCATTGCGCGGCTACGACAAAATGGCCACCAATGGGAGTTTTCAATGTAATTGAAAAACCTCCCAAAAAATTGCACCAGCACCGACCGAGACCCCAGAGTAGTGGTCACAATAGGTCGCAAGTCAGACCCCAGCATGGTAAACATGGAACGGGTCAGTACTTCGGATCTTCTATCAGTCGGATTCATACAAGCGGGGATTCCCGCAATAGGGAGAGTGGTCACCTATACATGACACCCGGATGGTCCACCACCCGAGAAGAAGCCCACCTTTTGAAAAGGCTCTCCTCAAAGGGGCACTGAACCGCCCGGCGGTGAGGGACTACAAAAGCCCTCAGCGCAGAGATGTATCTTGGCCTAGGCCGACAAGGCCTAGGCCTAGGGCGGCACTTTGCTGGGGGCGGCCGCGTTTCACGGCCCCCCCACACGAAAAAACCCCCAAATGGCTTTCCGAATACAGAGGCAGCCACCCGCACAGATTGCTGCGGAGCTGCCGCTTCCCGCGGGTGGCTGTCGTTCTGTATGTGTCAATGTCATTGCCGCATACTGTGGGGAGCGACTGCCAGTGCCGCCCCCCCCATAGATCTGGTGCACGGTGTGCACGTTGTGTGGTTGGTGGATGCTCCCGCCTCCCAGCCTCCGCGCGGCATCCTAGCATCTGGTCGGGACGGGAGGAGGAGGAGCACGAGAGAGAGAGAAGAATGTGGACGATGTGACTGAGCAGCACTCACAGCTTCACCAACAGGTACAAATCGACGAGTGCTCAGAGAGCTGTGACTGTCTGATGTCTAACCCCCCCCCGCTTATTATCTTATTATCAGCATGATCAGCATGATGTCTGTCTGCTGCCTAACCGGCCCCCCCTTTATAATTTATTTTTACATGTGAACAGCTTGTATAACCCATCACCCCCCCCCCCCCATTAACTTTTTTTACATACAGCATGAGGTCTGTCTGCTGCCTAACCTTTTTACATGTGAATACATACAGGCAGGGCCGTCTTTACCGCAGGGCAAATGGGGCAGGTGCCCTGGGCCCTGTCACTGTTGGGGGCCCAAAGCAACCCCCTTTGAAAAAAAAATTTTTTTTTTTTTTTTGGGGGGGTCCGGAGGACCCCAGGGCCCCAGATGGCAACCCCCCCTTTTTTTTATTTATTTTTAAATAATAAAAAAAATATATATTTTTATTAAAGGGACAATTTTTTAATATATTTTTATTTTATTTTTTATTAAAGGGCCAATTTTTTTTAGAGGTCTGGGGGTCCCCAGGGGCCCATAGTTCCCCAGGGCCCCGGATGACAACCCCCCTTTTTTTATAAAAAAAAAATATTTTTATTTATATATTTATAATTATAATATTTATATATATATATAAAAATGTTTATTATTAATTATTATTATTATTATTATTATTATTATTATTATTATAGGACCCAGAGGTCCCCAGGGCCCCGGATGGCAACCCCCCTTTTTTTTTATAAAAAACATTTTTTTTTATATATTTTATTTCTTTTTTTTCTATATATATAATTTTTTTTTTATTAAAGGGCTCAGAGGTCCCCATGTGGCAAACACCCTTTATCTTTTTTATAAATGTTTATTTTTTTATTTTTGTTTATATATTTTTTTAATTTATTTTTTATTTAAGGGCCCAGAGGTCCCCAGGGCCCTGCATGGCAACCCCCCCTTTTTTTTATAAATGTTTCTTTATATATATTTTTTATTAAAGGGCCCAGAGGTCCCGGATGGCAACCCCCTTTTTTTTGTAATTTATTTTTATTAAAAAAAAAATATTAAAGGGCCCAGAGGTCCCCAGGGCCCCAGATGGCAACCCCCTTTTTAAAATATATTTTTTATATATATTTTTTATTTCTTTTTATTAAAGGGCCCAGAGGTCCCCAGGGCTCCGGATGGCTACACCCCTTTTTTTTATATATATTTTTCTTTATTTCTTTATTTCTTTCTTTTTTTGTAAAGGGCCCCCCGCTTCTAAATTTGCGGCAGCCCCCCCCCTGCTTCTCAATTTCAGGCGGCAGCACCCCCCATCCCGGTTCTCTGCTCCAGGGGGCCCATGCCTGAAGCTGTGTAAGTGGCCCCATAATTCCTGATGGCGGCCCTGTCGCCCGTTAAGCCCCTGTGCTGCCCACAAATCAGGCTGAAAATCATCAGCGGCACGCAGCCAGTGACAGTACTGCTTCCCTTCCCAGTGTTTTAAAATGTACAGCACCCCTGGCTTCCCTTTAGACGCGCACTTCTCCCTTCCTGCCACTGGGTGCTGCTTGCATATAAAAGTGAATTAGAATGTGATTTTATAACATCCCCAGTTTGCTCTCCCGAGGCTGACTTCTTCATGTCCTGCTCCTCAAGATATGTCACTGTTTGCTAATCTATATTGTTAATTGAAGTTTTCTGTAGAGTGTGCCCAAAGTCTTTATAATATTTGATGATTCACTGCAGGTCTGGTCAGTGTTTTAAAAAGTTCCTCTATTTTACACATGGCATGGCATGGGGTCACAGCACCGTCTGTCCATTCTGCTTTAGCACCATGGGACCCCATGCCATGCCATGTGTAAAATAGAGGAACTCTTTAAATCACAGACTAGACCTGCAGTCCAGGCTGAGTAAAGCCTCAGAGTACATGACATTACTGTCTGTATTTAACTGCTTGATGGGCTTATTTTGGGCCTGGCTGGTTCACATGTATGTGTTTTGGCGGCCCACATTTGCGCAGGCACAGCAGCCCATTCATTTGAATGGGCCGCCATGCCTGCGTTTCCTGCAAAGAAAATCGCATGCCTCATGTAATAGGCTGCGCACACGGCACGCCTATGCCCATCAAGCACTGAAATGCAGCACTGTCTGTCCATTCTGCTGTCTGCTGTGACTTATCTGCAGTTCCCGCACTGTCAAACTTGCTGCATTTTTAGATGTTTAGGTCACGCTTTTAAAAACACAGTGCGTTTGTGTGTGCAAGAACTGCAGGTAAGTAGCATGGTGCAAAAGCAGAATGGATTTCAAGGCAACTGTATTTTTAAAATGCTGAATGCACCTTTTTTCTGCAGGAAACAAAGGCATGGCAGCCCATTCAAATCAATAGGCTGCTGTACCTGCACAAATGAGGACCGCCAAAACACATACATGTGAACCAGCCAGGCCCAAAATAAGCTGGAGGGGGGCCCAAAAAAAATGTTTGCCCTGGGCCCAAACCATATTAAAGACGGCCCTGCATACAGGCTAGTGTGGCAGCTCCGTTTTGCTGGGACTTGTAGTGCACTGTGTGGGGGCTGAAATATGGAAGCTCTGTTTTGCTGGGACTTGTAGTGCACTGTGTGGGGGCTGAAATATGGCAGCTCCGTTTTTTGCTGGGACTTGTTGTGCACTGTGGGGGCTGAGATATTGCAGCCTCCTACGCTGGGACTTGTAGTGCCTTAGACTGTGGGGGGACTGAGGAATCCTCATTCTGCCACTGAGGGCACTACAAGTCCCAGCAGAGTGGGCTGCCATTCTTCCATCCCCTGTAGTCTAGGGCACTACAAGTTCCAACATAGGAGGCTGCCATTTCTCAGCCCCCCAGAGTGCACTACAAGTCCCAGCATAGGAGGCTGCCATATCTCAGCCCCCCAGAGTGCACTACAAGTCCCAGCATAGGAGGCTGCCATATCTCAGCCCCCCCAGAGTGCACTACAAGTCCCAGCATAGGAGGCTGCCATATCTCAGCCCCCAGAGTGCACTACAAGTCCCAGCATAGGAGGCTGCCATATCTCAGCCCCCCCAGAGTGCACTACAAGTCCCAGCATAGGAGGCTGCCATATCTCAGCCCCCCAGAGTGCACTACAAGTCCCAGCATAGGAGGCTGCCATATCTCAGCCCCCCAGAGTGCACTACAAGTCCCAGCATAGGAGGCTGCCATATCTCAGCCCCCCAGAGTGCACTACAAGTCCCAGCATAGGAGCCTGCCATATTTCAGCCCCCCAGAGGGCACTACAAGTCCCAGCAGAGCAGGCTGCATTTACAGAACAGGAGAAGGAGCTGGGGGGGGGGGGTTGTACTGGGAGGGGAGAGAAGGAGGCACAGGTTTGAGGTGAGGGGGGATTTTTTTTCTGCCGGAAGGGGGAGATGGGGAGGATTTGTGCCGAGAGATGTAATTTGTGCTGGGAAGGATGATATTCACTGAAAGGGGTTATATGAGGGTGAGAATTTGTGCTGAAAGGGGGTATTTTTGCTGCTAGGGGAGATGGAGGGGGCGGGGGTCTGGAAGGGGTGTGGTTTACAGATGATAGGGCAGGTCTTAAATTGGAAGGGCTGTGGCTTTGACAGGAAGTGTGGGTCGTATTTAAATTAGGGGGTGCATGAATTTAGTCAGGCCTAGGGCAGCACAAAACCTAAATACACCTCTGCCTCAGCGGCTGTTCTCATTCCGCCTCTTAGAAATTATCAAAGAAGGGCACAGAAGGAAAAAACCTACACAGAGCGATCTGATTTGTGTGATCCAAAAAAGACCAAGCCCTCGGCGGAAACCCAGCTGCACTATCCAGCTTAAAGCGGTAGTTCACCCTCCTTCACCTCATTATTCCATTACTTTCGGCATCGTAGCGCGAGCTACGGTATGCCGGTCTTAAATTTTTAATCCCCGTACTCACTGTGCTATTGTTGATTGAAGATTCTGACTCCCGCGGGGAATGGGCGTGCCTATGGAGAGGGAGGATGATTGACGGCCGGCTCTGGCACGTCACGCTCCCCGAAGACAGCCGGAGTAGGTCTCGGCTATTCACAGCGCCTGCGCACAGGCTATGCGCAGGCGCCGTGAATAGCCAAGCCTATTTCGGCTATTTCCGGAGAAGCGTGACGTGCCAGGGCCGGCCGTCAATCACCTTCTCTCACCATAGGAACGCCCATTCCCCGGATTCTTCAATCAACGATAGCACAGTGAGTACGGGGATTAAAAATTTAGGACCGGCATACCGTAGTTCGCGCTACGATGCCGAAAGTAATGGAATAATAAAAAAAAACATTTTTTTTTTTTTTAACAGGGTGAACCCCCGCTTTAAGAGAGTCCCTTGCAGCAGTGAGAAGCGCACCCATAAATGCCTTATCCTGCTTTTTTTTTTTACTACCCAGGTACCTGGTCCATGGCTCCATAACAGAGCATTCCCCAGGGGATAACGGGGAAGGGGGCACTCTTTTACCGCCCGTCCGCAGTCCACCCCCACCCTGGCACAAACGTGTCCAGGACTAACAATAAAACCTCTGTGGGAATCCCAGGTGCTAACACCTACTGCCACCACCAGCATGTTGGGGAAGGACCCAGATACTGACTCCAAATATTAATAATATTTACATAGAGTGTATGTATAATATGGAGGTGTATGCACACCTGTCCTTACAAATAAACAGAAGCTCTATTCAGGGCCTCTCACCCACCTGCTGCGCTGATCAGGGGTACCCAGGGGACTCACCTCAGGAGGAGACTGCCCAGCGCTGCCGTCCGCTCTCAGCACACAGCGTGTGAGAGGAAAAGAACCGTGAGGAAACTGTGCGGCATCTGTAGAGACCTGTGTACCAAATGGTGGCAAAATGCCGCGTTTAAACAGGAAAAGCCTCCTAGGGCTTTTCAACAGTGAAAAACCCCATACAAAAAAGAAAAAACACAGGCCAGATGACACAGTCCCCTCAGGAAGCCCCCCCCCCCCCTGACAGCAGCAATGTTATCAATGCAGCAAGGGAAAAGGAGCAGGGAAGGGAGGAGAAAAGGACCCCCAAACCCCAGGAATGCCCAGCCGTACCAACCCACCGAAGCAGGAGGGACTGTACTTACCCGTCCGAGCGAGGATTCGCTGACGCATTCCTGACAGAACTACAACCGCAATGGAGGTATCTGTCGGCCCGGTCCACTGTGAGTGAGACAACACCCCAGCCCAGTCATATGTGGACCTCGGAGCAAAGCTCACCGGCCACCCCAGGAGTCATGGGGTATGGCGTGGCAGACCCAGCCTCTTTGCAAAGGTGTGCCCACGCTTGCTGGTCGGACTAAGTAGACTACAAGGATCTATATTATCCAGCCTGTCTCTCAGCCGACAGTTGAAAGAAGATTCTTCAAAAAAAAGTAAAATAAAATAAAAGTAAATTAAATTTCTCCTCAGGACGCTGGGCCCAAAGGGAGCCATGCGTCCTTCTCCTTGCTAGGCAGAACGAAACTGAGGCTGCATGCTGCAGTGAGGAGGGTTATGTCTGGAGGGACCGCCCCCTGGGCGGGGCTGTTCAACTCTGTTAATGTAGCATGTATTTAATTATCTAACATGTTTCTGCCTAGTCCTCTCCTGTAAACAGGGAACATAACCCACTTGTCAAGATTTAAGGAGCTGTGTCCGTCCATGGACGATAAGAGAAACATTAATTGTTCTTTGTCGGTTACATCATGATGCACACGTTCGTGTAAAATCAATGACCGTTTGATTTTCTCATAGTGTGTACCCCACTTTACTGTGGTGGTGTTGGTGTGTGTGTTTAAGCTAACCAAGGTCCTTTCAGCTTGCCAAGATATATTCAGGTGTGTCAGTGAGGACTGAGCGGGTTAAGCCGTGGCAGAGAGCAGAGGACTCATCTCACCAGGTGATTCCTTTGGGGCGTAGCACTACACATTGCTAAGATCCGACACATTTACTTAATTGAATTCTGTGACACATAACCATGTCCTGTGAGTGTGTCACACGTTTCACAGAGCCTGCCTTCTGAATTACAGAGGTGATGAGAGGAGAAGTTTCAGGAGGCGGAGGCAGTACAGGAATCGCTGCTTGAAGGCAACAAGGTACCCTGGGATATGTAGTCCTTAGAAATTGAACGTAAACAGAGGAGACGTTGCAATGCATGTAGGGAATCCAGAAAGGTGTGCAAAGAGATGGCCGTCAGACAGGCAACACACATGAAAAAAGATTTTGAAAGTAAAAATTTCAAAAATAACTATTATTTGATGTACCAAAATAAGAGTGTGTGCCGTGACAATATATTTCCTTTTAATAAAAATAACAAAGGGTCAGCGCATGCAAATATAACAAGAAGTGTATATAAAACAATAACATTTTATCCACTGTAAACCGGTTACCTATTAGGAATCTGTTCTTAAAGAATACAGGTAGCCCCAATATGAGGCCTGGTGAATGAGTTGTGCCACAAAGTCACCAGTGGAAAGAATAAGTAAAACACTCAGGGGTAGATTCACATAGACTTACGACGGGCGTATCAGTAGATACGCCGTTGTAAGTCCGAATCTCCGCCGTCGCAACTTTAAGCGTATGCTCAAACTGAGATACGCTTAAATGTTGCTGAGGTACGACCGGCGTAAGTCTCCTACGCCGTCGTATCTTAACTGCATATTTACGCTGGCCGCTAGGGGCGTGTATGCTGATTTACGCCTAGAATATGTAAATCAGCTAGATATGCCAATTCACGAACGTACGCCCGGCCGTCGCAGTAAAGATACGCCTTTTACGTAAGGGGTTTTCAGGCGTAAAGTTATTCCACCAAATACATGGCGCAGCCAATGTTAAGTATGGCCGTTGTTTGCGTAACTCGTCCGTGAATGGGGCTGGCCGTAATTTACATTCACGTCAAAAGAATGACGATTTGCCAACGTCATTTGGAGCATGCGCACTGGGATAGGTCCACGGACGGCGCATGCGCCGTTCATTAAAAACGTCAAATACGTGGGGTCACTAGTATTTTACATAGAACACGCCCCCAACCAGCCTATTTTGAATTAGGCGGGCTTACGCCAGCCCAGTTACACTGCGCTCCCGTAAGTTTCAGCGCAAGTTCTATGTGAATACAGGACTTGCTGCTCAAACTTACGGCGGCGTAGTGTATCTGAGATACGCTACGCCCGCCTAATTCTACCTGAATCTAGCCCTCAATATTCAATGAGCCACAATCCATTTAGCAGTGACTTACAAGGATGCTTAATTTGGTAGGGCTGTTGTAATGTCCCACCCTTGCACACCGGATTTCCTGTTGCTTCCAGTAAGTCAGGAAGAACCCTCCAAAGGGCATAGGTGTTCGCATGTGGTGTGTCGGGGCACACCTTTATTGCCCCATGCACCATGGCTGGATCTAGGGGATTGCTCATTTCATTTGCACCACCACCCCTCGTGCTGTGCTGGCCATCTCCCATCCCTGCACAGTACACAGCCTAAGCACAGGCACTAAGATACCCCCCCCCCCAACACAGCACGCACTGTAGCTGAAATCCTATTACTTTACACATAGCTACGATCTGCACAGCATATACCTGTAGTATGACATTTCATAGGTCAGAACTGCAACACAGTAGCCAGCTAAACAGATTGTGGCTGTGTGTGCTGGCGTGGACAGGGCAAAGGTCTCTCATTGATCGGCTCTGCCATAAGAAAAGTGCTTCCACACTATTGCTTGGCCATTTTTCATGAATGATAGAACAAAAATGTTTCTTTCACTCGTGGTTAGTGTTTGGCTGAAGCCAATTGCTATCAATCAACCGTGTTTACTCTTTTTATATCATAATCCCAACAGAAACTACCCAAATTACCCTGATCAAAAGTTTACATACCCCAGTTCTTATTACCGTGCATTGCCCCTTTAACATCAATGACAGCTTGAAGTCTTTTGTGGTATTTGTTAAGGAGGTTCTTTATCTTCTCAGATGATAAAGCTGTCCATTGCTCTTGGCAAAAAGCCTCCAGTTCCTGTAAATTCTTGGACTGTCTTGCATGAACTGCCCAGAGTGGCTCAATGATATTGAGGTCAGGAGACTGAGATGGCCACTCCAGAACCTTCACTTTATTCTGCTGTAGCCAAGACAGGTCGACTTGTCCTTGTGTTTTGGATCATTGTCATGTTGGAATGTCCAAATATGTCCCATGCGCAGCTTCCTGGCTGATAAATGCAAATGTTCCTCCAGTATTTTTTGATAACATACTGCATTTACCTTGCCAAAAATGTTGACCAAATTTCCTGTGCCTTATTATCTCACACTCCACCAAAACATCAGCGATACAGCTCCGTGTTTCACAGTAGGAATGGTGTACCTTTCATTATAGGCCTTGTTGCCTCCTCTCCAAATGTAGCGTTTATGGTTGTGGCCAAAAAGCTCAATTTTGGTCTTTTCACTCCAAATGACTTTGTGCCAGAAGATTTGAGGCTTGTCTCTGTGCTGTTTGGCATATTGTAAGTGGGATACTTTGTGGCATTTGTATAGAAATGTCTTTCTTCTGGCAACTCGACAATGCAGCCCATCTTTCTTCAAGTGCCTCCAATTGTGCATCTTGAAACAGCCACACCACATGTTTTCAGAGTCCTGTATCTCACCTGAAGTTATGTGTTTTTTTCTTTGCATCCCAAACAATTTTCCTGGCAGTTGTGGCTGAAAGTTTAGTTGATCTACCTAACCGTGGTTGGGTTTCAACAGAACCCCTCATTTTCCACTTCTTTATTAGAGTTTGAACACTGTTGATTGGCATTCTCAATTCCTTTTGATAACTTTGTATATACCTTTCCCGTTTTATACAATTCAACTACCTTTTCCCGCAGATCCTTTGACAATTATTTTGCTTTCCCCATGACTCAGAATCCAGAAACGTCAGTGCAGCACTGGATGAAAGATGAAAGGGTCTGTCAGGAGTCCAAAAACTCACACAGCATTACACACTAATTACAAGCAAACAGATCACAGGTGAGGATGATTACCTTTAATAGCCATTCAAACCCCTTTGTGTCAAACCCCTTTGTATCAGGCCAAAATCACCAGGGTATGTAACATTTTAATCAGGGTAATTTGGGAAGTTTCTGTTGCGATTATGATTGATCCCTGGTTCACAATGGAGCTTTTGACATGCGATTCGACATATAAAATCTGCGTCAATTGTCATCAATGACACCGTCCTAATCTGCGGCGCTGCACCGATTTCAAAAAGTAGTTTCTGTACGGGTTGCGATTTACATTGATATCTGTGCAGAAACCTGCACAGGCGTCTCTGAAATTGCAGCCGAAATCGGGATTGACATGCATGAGTGAAATCGTGCAAGTTCAGCCGCTGAACTCGCACGGTTTCATTCCCACAGCACAATGTGAACCTGGGCTTAAAAAGAGTAAACACTGTTGATTGAAAATAAGTGGCTTCAGCCAAACACTAACCACGAGTGAAAGAAAAGTTTTTGTGTTATTCATATTCTCTGAAAAATGGCCAAGAAACCATAAATTCTGCCAGGGTATGCAGACGTATGAGCACAACTGTGTGTATATATATATATATATATATATATATTATATATATATACATATACACACACAAAATATATATATATATATATATATATATATATATATATATATACACACACACACATACATACATACATACACACACACACACACACACACACACCTATGCCGAAGGGAGAGTGCCAGTTGCATTGATTTAATATGTAGACTGGGTGCTCTGGAGAGTGACTGTTTTTCATATTCGGATTTGTCAAAGTAATGTACCTCCTGCCATCTGCCATCTGCCATCCCTAGTCATTACTAGAACTTCATGTAAAATAAAATGTCACACAGCATTTACAAAGATGAATTGTTCACTGTGTAAACAGGGAAACTGGCAAATCATTAGCTTAATAAAAAGATTTAGCCATATCTGTGTTTTCCTAAACTGTAGTAAATACTTTAGAGATGGAAAACTAATTGCTAACAATTACCAAAATCTGTTTTGTTGCCGTGATGGCTGTTATTTTAATATTTGCTTTAAATCTCAAAGACTACACCCTGCATCCTGACAACTAGTAACACACCTACCTTAGCAGATGGCTGTCATGGCTCAGGAGGTCTTCCTTATTGCAACCATGAAAATGGCGTGCTTAAATACGTTTGTGTCAATACAAGTAATGCATAAATAGAAGAAAGAGACCTCTAGTACAGGATCAGCACATACCAGGCTTTAGGATGCTAAGAGTACACAGAAGATTAATTCCGTTTTGCGTTTCCTCCTACTTCTCTAATTAACGTAGAAAACTTTTTTTTTGGAAAACAATAAACAAATATTCCCAATACATAAATTTGCTTGGTTATGCGTTCCCAGGTATCTAAACGTTGCCCTATTTTATATTCTGTTATTTTAATAATGTGTAGCTGGTAGCAGTGATTTTTAATCCATTCCTGCTTAGGTAACATAATAATCTTACCATATCAGCCAATGAAAACGTGTTTTTTTTTAAAAACCACATTCCACAAATTCCTGCAAATAACGAGCGCTGTGTATGCACAGTTAGTCGTGAGGTGGAGTAAGTAATTACATTGGCTTGTTATTCTAACCAATTTACTTACAAGAGGGCCTAACAAGTTCCCTGTTTTCTTACATGTTTTGGATGCCTCAACAGTGATATTTGTGTTTGTGGCGAAGCAGCTTTAAAGGGGCAGTCCGTCCAAAAGTTATATATTGGTTACTAGACATGTGCATTTGTTTTTGTCCGAATGCATTTTCATCCGAATTTCAGGTATTTACGTTATCGTTTTAACAAACTAAAACAAACGCGCAGAATCCGAAATCCAAAAGATCAGACATAAAAAAAAAAGGTTTATTTTCGTTTTCGTTGCTAAAACAGTTCGATATAGATAGAAGATTAAACAAGACGCTGACAATAGCGATCTGTGTCTATCGAACCTGTGGTCGAATGTGCCTAACCTTAACTCCAAGATTATTCTACATAGAGAGGAAAGATTCGACATTATAGAGACAGTGTTGGAATAGATCATTTGACACGAACAACGAAGGTTTGACGAAGAGGCGGAAAACATACAAACGTTGAATCTGTCATTGAAGGCTTATGGTGTCTGTCGAAAGTTCTAAGAAGATTCTTTAAGCAGCTAAACTGTACGATGCCGTAATACATTTCTGGTAAAATGCTAGGCCCATAGGCTATAGAAGAATTTAAATGTTGGTTGACTAGTAATAATAATTTATAAATATAATTATTACCAGTATCATACAACATTAGAATTCTTCTATAGCTTGTAGGCGGAACATTCAACCGGAAATGTACGATTGTGGCGTCGTACAGTTTAGCTATTCCGTCAAATCATTCGACAGACACCATAAGCCTTCAATAACAGATTCGACCTTAAAGTGGTTGTATAGTGTGTTTTTTAACTTTTACCTACAGGCAAGCCTATAATAAGGCTTACCTGTAGGTAAAAAAAAATCTCCTAAACCTTTACGGTTTAGGAGATATTCCCCTCGTAATGAGCCGCTGACTGCAGCGGCGCATGTGCACAGGGGATTCTCGGCTAAAGGCCCGGCAGACGCCGGACCTTGTCGGAAAGAAGTCTCCCTAGCGCATGCGTGGGAGTGACGACATCGCGGCTCCAGCCACTCACATTGCTGGAGCCGCGGTTCATTGTTAGAAAAGCAAACATTAATTTTCTTTTCTAAACCCACCTGGATGGGCTCTGAGTGCTCTGCGCTCCAAGCCCACCCTAATGTGAAGCCTATTAGAGCCTATGGCTCTAATCAGGTGCTTCAACCCCCCCCCCCGCAAAGTAGGCACCCAGTGTCCTAAAAGGGGATGGACACCTGAATTGGGGGTGGCCATGGATAGATTCATGCCCACCAATACACAGGCACAGCCTCCTCTCCTATATTACCACATGTGAGCTGCTGGGGCACTACAAGTACCAGCATGGCAGAAGGGGCAGGAGCAGTGTGTTCTATCAGGATGATTTTTGGAAAAAAAGTGCTGGTGTGTGTATATATAGATAAATATATATTTATCTATATATACACACACCAGCACTTTTTTTTCAAAAATTATCCTGATAGAACACACTGCTCCTGCCATGCTGGTACTTGTAGTGCCCCAGCAGCTCACAGACATAGCATGTGGTAATACAGGAGAGGAGGCTGTGCCTGTGTATTGGTGGGCAGGTGATGAGTAGGGAGATGTAGCAGAGATTGGAGAAGTTCAGCACAGAAGCATGGCACTTCTCACACACAGATAAACGATCTAACAGCAAGAGGAGCCCTGCTGCTACACAGCCTCCCCCCTCCCCCTCCTCACCAGGATAGGTAAGCACTGAGTGATACAATTCCTCCAGCTTACCTTTTATGAGGCAGCAATCCACCTCACACTGCAGGCTGTCCCCTCCTCCCTCTCATCTATCCAGCAGTCGGCATCTCCTGCTCGTATGTCAAAAAAGCCGCGCTGAAGGGGGCGTGTACACTGTGCTCCCATTGGCTGAGAAGGCAGTGGAGAGGCAGGGAAGCTACAATCTCGAGATTTGTACATCAAAATGATGTCGGTAGTGGCCATTTCAGTGATGGATGTCAGAAAACACTGATTCCAACAAACTGTCCCTGCTTTTACCAAGGCTGCCAACCCTGATAGGGCCCCCTAGTGGCCAGGGGCCCTCGGTCCGTGCCCGACTGACCGAATGGTCAGTCCGCCCCTGTCTGGGGGGCAAATAAAAAAATACATGCTAGCCCTGTCATATATTGCTCCTCCTGTGTCACTCTCAATCTAAATAGCCTTTGATGTCCTTCAATAATCGATGCTCGTTGTGGCTTCTCTCCTCCTCCCACTCCGCTTCCTCCTAGATTTACTTTTGATTGGAGGAGAGCGGTCACGTGACCGCCCATGAAAGAGGAGAGCAGTCACATGACCTGATCCGGCGTTAATGGAGGTATTTAGAAGTTTTGAGAGTCACACAGGAGGAGAGGTGTATGAGAAGGGGCTGACAGTGTGAAGTTTTTTTCAACTTTAGAGTATGCGGACAGCGATGTTCCAGGAGACTGGGGGTCTCTTGGGAGTGCAGGGGAGGGGGGCTTTATAATGAAAGGGAGCTGTGTGTTGTGCACTGAAACTTTCCTCATAAAGTTAAGGTGCATGTTATACGTCTGTGTGTGTTATACTCCGATAAATACAGTAATTAGTAAATAGAGTCCACCTGTGTGTAATTTAATCTCAGTATAAATACAGCTGTTCTGTGAAGCCCTCAGATGTTTGTTAGAGAACAAACAGCATTACTTAGGCCAAGGAACATACCAGACAGGTCAGGGGTAGAGTTGCTGAGAAGCAGGGTTAAATTATCAAAAACTATCCCAAGCTTTTAACATCTCACAGAGCACTGTTCAATCCATTATCTAAAAATATAAAGAGTATGGCACAACAGGCCGTCCACCTAAACAGACAGGCCGGGCAAGGAGAGCATTAATCAGAGAAGCAGCCAAGAGGCCCATAATTCTGGAGGAGCTGCAGCGATCCACAGCTCAGGTGGGAGAATCTGTCCACAGGACAACTATTAGTCATGCATTCCACAAATCTGGCCTTTATGGAAGAGTGGCAAGAAGAAAGCCATTGTTGAATGAAAGTCATAGTAAGTTCTGTCTGTAGTTTGCAAGAAGCATATGGGGGACACAGCAAACATGTGGAAGAAAGTGGCGCTCTGGTCAGATGAGACCAAAATAGCATTTTGCTTTTAGGCCAAAAAGTTATGCAAGTTGGAAAACCAATACTGCACATCACCCTGAACACACCAATATGGTGGTGGCAGCATCATGTTGTGGGGATGATTTTCTTCAGCAGGGGCAGGGAAGCTGGTCAGAGTTGATGGGAAGATGGATGGAGCCAAACACAGGGCAATCTTAGAAGAAAACCTGTTAGAGTCTGAAAAATACTTGAGACGACAACACTAAACATACAGCCAGAGCTACAATGGAAGGGTTTAGATCAAAGCATATGCATGTTAGAATGGCCCTGTCAATATCCAGACCTAAATCCAATTGAGAATCTGTGGCAAGGCTTGAAAATTGCTGTTCACAGACGCTCTCCATCCAATCTGATGGAGCTTGAGCAATTTTGCAAGAGAAAAGTGGGTAAAAATGTCACTCTCTAGATGTGCAAAGCTGGTAGAGACATCCACAAAAAGACTTGCAGCTATAATTGCAGAGAAATATGGTTCTACAAAGTATTGACTCAGGGGGGCTGAATACAAATGCACACCACACTTTTCACATGCTTATTTATATAAAAAAAATTGAAAAAACATTTATAATTTTCCTTCCACTTCACAATTATGTGCTACTTTGTGTTGGTCTATCACATAAAATCCATTTATGTTTTTGGTTGTAACATGACAAAATGTGGAGAATTTCAAGGGGGTATAAATACCTTTTCAAGGCACTATATAAGTGGAACACTGTTCCTCTATGGCAGGGTTTCTCAACTCCAGTCCTCAAGGCACCCCACAGGTCATGTTTTCAGGATTTCCCTCAGATGAAACAGCTGTGGTAATTACTAAGGCAGTGAAACTGATCAAATCACCTGTAAAAAAGAATGGAGAGCCTGAAAACATGACCTGTTGATGCTCCTTGAGGACTGGAGTTGAGAAACACTGCTCTATGGCCTCATGTACACTGAGCAGAACAAACACCACTTTTACAGGCATTTATTTTCAGCCCGTAAACACACTTGTATATTAGCCCACTTGTTTATGCACATGGACAGCTTTTACCACATTTTTAAGCAGCATTTAAGAGGAGCTGAGCAAACACAGAAGCCTCGTACACACAACCAGTTTTCCCAGGAGGAAAACTGCCAGGAGAGCTTTTTTCCAGGAATCCCGGCCGTGTGTATGCCCCCTGGCAGTTTTTCACATCAGAAAAACAGACAGGAATCTATTTTTCTCGTTGGGTTTCCCGGCAGAGTGTTTCCTGCCGAGAAAACCGGTCATCTGTATGGGTGAAAAACCATGCATGCTTGATAACACTTAGACGCATGCGCAATAGCATACAAGGTTAGCGTGGGGGGGTGTAGCAAGATGGGGCCGACGGGATAGAATGTGACGAGACACCGCCTCGTCGTAGTCGATCATGTCACCGCGTTCTTGCCATTCAAAAGAACAGCGGGATTTTGTGTGGCCGTGTGTATACATGGCTTTTCAAGTTAAGCCTGCCAGGAATACCGATGTCCCCCTCCCCAACGGGATTCCCAGTCGTGTGTACAGGGCTTCAGTGTGCATGAGGCCTAAGAGTTTTGGGTGTTCCCTTCTCACCTTGCATGTTTCAGCACCCTCTGTTGCATTCTTCATAATATAAAATAAATAAAACCTTTAAACAGTGACACTGGGAAGCCCTCATAATGCCCTAGCAGGTGTGCGGACCCAATCATTTATCACATATAGAGTCGAGAGGTATAAGAAACTCATTTGGTCTACCTTGCAAAAAGTTGATTAGGTACCTGTTAAAGGAATCAATAATGGTGTGAATTTAATTGTCAATCTTATGGATCATAGCTGCTGGTAATAAACTCCTGGGGAAGAGTACTCAAACAAAGCTGCAAGAAAGTGTTCCAATTAGCACTTGGATCCAAATTGTGTCATCTATGAATGGATAGAATGTGATAAATGCATAGTCTGATGACACATCAAATTCTATAAAACCATAAGTTTATTCAATGATGTACATGTTAAAAAGCTTCACCCATAACAAGTGTCAGATGTATATAACCACAGTGGCTAAGCCTGCTTACTGTTATCCAACAGAGAAAGTCCACAATGTGTCTGGGTGGTAAGCCTCAGTGCTGGTTTCCAGGGCAGTGGATCTATATCATGGAGCCACTCGGCAGATAAGGGGGGGGGGGGGGGGCGGGCAGGCGTGAGAATCGCAAGGCTGATGGATGTAACCAGGAGGATGTAAGCCAGGCTATGGAACCAAGTTGCCCATGTGGGTGAACAGTGATGAATCTCCTAAGGGGGACGCGATCACCATAGCCTTCAACAATTTGTTACACCACAACATGGACATTAGGTGTCTTGAGGTTATTGCGATATAATTCATTACAGACAAGACCTTAAAAGATAATGAAAAAAAAAAATTGCACTGCTTTGCAGAAAAGAGGCATTTTGGATTTTTAAGTCAAATACATTGGCACCCAATGGGTTGAATGAGGAATTAGAGACCAATAATTGAATGCAAGTCTGCTCTTTCTCCAATATAATAGTAACACAAATGTGGTTTGGTAATATATACATGTTAACACTGCCCTCTTGTGGTTCCATTTAGGGCAACCCTAACACATGGTAATATTGAATAAGCTCTATTAGTTGTTTTTACACACATTTTTTGTATATATTGATAAGCATACAGTGGAACCTCAGATTGCATGCAACGTGGTTAATGAGCGTTCCCCCCCAAGCTCTGGCGATATTGCACGCAATAGAAGTCGATGCGGAACAAATTCTTTGTTTCCATTGACTATGGGGAAACTTGCTTTGAATTATAAGCATTCTCCTGGAACGGATTATGCTCGTAAATCCAAGGTTGCACTTGTATATGTATAGCTACACAGCGTATAGCCTTTTTTTACCTATCAATTTTAAAGTGTGTTTACGATATAAAAAATATATTTTGTGACATATTTTTGAGAGGACATTCCGTTTTGATATGCAATTCATCTATTCCTTACCAATTACTGATATTTATATATGGTTTTATCCCAAAATGTATTTTTTATATATTTTCTTGAATTTGTATTGGAAAAATTTTGTACATGGATATTTGTCATGTTTATTAAGAATTTCTTGAAGCCATGTGCCATTTTTTTTAATGTACCGTACTTAAAATTTGTATGTTTAAACTGTAATCTTCAACTTTTAACCACACAGAGCCAGAAGTATAGGAGTCACTCTCCCCCACAGGGAAAGGTCAAAGATGTGTCAATAGCAAAATCAGAACTTGGCTCCTTCTGGAGATATCCGGTTTCAGCCCCTTAAGATTTGCACCAACTTATCCCGTCGCATGACTTTGACAAGGCGCACTAAACACATTGTCACTTCACCCGTCAGCTTGCCCTACAGGTGCCCATGCTCCAGTGACTTCCACCCATAGTTTATCTGGTGCCGCAATTGAGGTCATCATAAGTCACCGCACATGGGTGAGACCTTCATGGTTCCATAGCCTAGCTTACATCCACCTGGTTACATCCATTGGCCTTGCGGTTCATGACAGCCCCCTTGTCTGCCAGATGGCTCCATGGTATAGATCCACCGCCATGGAAACCAGCACTGAGGCTCACCACCCAGACACATCTCAGGCCTTCTCTGTTGGAAAACAGTAAACTGGCTTAGACAATGGTTGTATACATCAGACACTTGCCCTGGGTGAAGCTTTTTAAACATGTACACCAGGGATATGCAATTAGCAGACCTCAGCTGTTGCAAAACTACGGGTCCCATCATGCTTCTGCCTCTGGGTGTCATGCTTGTGGTTGTCAGAATCTTGCTATGCCTGATGGGACTTGAAGTTCTGCAACAGCTAGAGGTCCGCTAATTGCATATCCCTGATGTACACCATTGAACATATGATTTTACAGAATTTGATGCGTCAGACTAAGCATTTGTCACAATCTAGCCATTCATAGACTACACAATTTGGACTTAAGCGCTAATTGAAACACTTTCTTGCAGCTTTGAAGTGTCACCTTAGTAAAAGCTATTTTAAAAAGCTACCTAAAAAATGTAACAAAACACAGTCCACGTTATGACTTGTAGCTACAGGTAAGCCTATAAATAAGGCTTACTTATAGGTAAAATTAATATCTCCTAAACATGTACCAGAAAACTGGATGGAGATGGAAGTGCCAACTGTGCACCACTGGAGGGCTTCATTTTAAGCCAAGTCTGTCATAATGTGCTTATATGCTGTGTATACTAGTACATTACTTCAACTGCCCCTGGGCTCATTTTTTTTTATTTTGGGGGACTTTAAGGCTCAGTCCAAAGCATTGACCAAAGCAGTCCTAACACAAGAACAAGACAATGTGTCTTATGTCCTACAGTTTTGGCTTTCATGCCAATGCAGAGCATGGGGAGCACTAAAAAGATGACATTGTTGCACTTCATGCACACAGAACAACGGGGGATCGTAGGCAGGTAAGTGACAGTTTATTTTCTATTTTTTTACAGCCCGGGCACAGCGGGGGTTAAAAGTTTTAGGTCAGAGAACTCCTTTAAGCAAGGGGAGAGGAGAAGCTTTAAAAGCAAGCCATCAGTGACCTTAGCTGCATGTATGGAGTTCATTCTCAATCAGTTGGGTTCCAGCTGGTTTCTAACAGATGAATAAGACTTGCTGTACATTTTACATTCAAGGGTTGCAGATGCCCAAGTTTCTGCTCTCTGCAGAAGTGGAAAGCAGCCAATTTTATTTATTTATTTTCTTTGCCACTATTCATAATTTTCCATGAACCTACAGAGGTGAATGAGTTTTTCCCTAATGGACTTACAGAATACATAAATGCTTTGGTGTGCTTCATCTGGGCATAGGTTCACTCAGTTATTAAGGCAAATACAGACATACTACACCAGACCTAAGAATGAATGCAATCACTTAAAAAATCCAATATACAAAGCAAAACAAGTTCCAGAATTGTTTATTAATTACAAAAACAAATATTTACACAAATATACACAAAATTATATACACAATATGCTATGACCGCAAAAGCATATTAAACTGCACATAAACCGGTTATTTTGTAAAGATGAACAATGCTATATGCAGTACGTTCAAGAACCAGACTGTACTACTTTATGAGCTCCTCCAATGTCTAGAATTAAACATCTGGAATGCATGCAGTAAAGGGCAATTTGTTCCCATGCATGTGTCATGTAGCACTAAGGTAAAAACAGTAGAGCCAATTGCAGTTTTGCTAGCTTCAGCTTTATAGGTTCCAGACCAGGGATCCCTAACCTTTTTGGCAGATGAGCCACATCCATGCACAATGTACGCGATAAGTAGACAGACCTTTGTTGCCTTCTGCTGTTATGACCAATGAAGAAACAATGTTTTTCCTCAGATTGTAATTACATGAAACTGCAAATCAAAAAGAAAAACCAAAAATGTGAGCTTCAGGTCATTTGACTTGGGAGCTAAAAATGGGCCAACGACTCCATGCCTGGTGATTGGAACCCCATTCTGCACTTTGGGAAAAAGGGGAATGAGTAATCTTGTTCTGTGCCAAAGTACTGGATATTTCCCTTTACTCCCAGCAGTCAAAAAAGGCAAATGTAAGAGACTTCAATAAGGGGAATATTTCCTAGTTGTGCAAAGTACAGGTACACTTTGTAACCCCTACCAAATAATCAATGAAGAGTTGCTTCCATAACCCTCCATTCATAATTTCAAGTTGAATGACTGTCACAAGCATCATGGCAAGCTCTCAGCCATTAGTTGGGGATCAATGCATTAAGCACAATTGTGCAGCGTTTGGCCCCTTTCACAAGGGCGCCTCCGTGGAATGGATTCTGCTTGCTCAGCAGGGGGAAAATCTGTGATCTCCCCCCCTCACTGAGCAGGCAGGTGACAAGTCCTGTCCACTCCGCTGTGGAGAGCAGACAGTCACGCTCTCCTCTATAGGGAAAGAGACTGCCTTGTCTGTTTTCATCCCATCCACCAGACAGATGGAAAATAGGACCACCATGCGTCTGGATTTTGCAGACACGATCTGATTAAATAGCGGTGGATGTCAATGGACAGGTGTCCGCTGACATCCACCGCTCCATATGGGGAGACTGCAAGGTCTGCCTGAAAAACCGACAGGCAGTGCGAAAGGACCCTTTCACTATGTATTTCTGTATCATAACCACAACATTTATCAGGTACCCCTGAATAAACTGTTGACAGTCATTTAGCTATGTAAAGCACTCCTGTAAACCTGCAAGTATCTGCCAGCCAATAAATGGGGCACATACCACAGGTTGGAAAACAGATTTTAGCAGCTCTAAATGTAGTCAGCCAACACACATTCTGAAGAGTTCACGCAAATCAACACCGAAGGAACCTTTGCAAAAAGAATACCACATGGTACCAAAACCTGATTTTGGTCTTGGGACAGTTGAACACAACCATAAATTGTCAACACACAGCTGGTTCTTCTCACAATATACAAATTAGAAATACTTAGATTACATTAAAATGGCAAAGAAATGCAAACTAAAAAAAATAAATAAAAAGAAAAACCTGTCTGTCCAACTCATGTTCACATTTTAGAAACAAATGGGCATTTAAAGGGATGCAAAAATGCCCAATACCAACCTTCATAAAGTACAAAAGAGTTAAAAGTGGTGTAATGGAGCCCAATGAGCCCCAAGTTATAAATAATACTAACACCACAAATTCAGAGTGTAACAGACAAATAGCCAGCATAAAGTGTTCAGTAATGCAGTGCAAAATGAGCAATAAAGTGCCCCCTTACATTGTTCATGACACCAATGCTGGCTATACACACCATTTTAAGCCATTTCAGCCACTCAAGACAACTAAATACAGACAATCTACTAGTTTTTGCCGATACTAAGAAATTACCAAAAACTTTAGTGGTAGGTTGTCGTTCCCATTTGGTTAATTCTGTAAATCAAAAACTAGTTTAAAATGGTTGAAAGTGCCAGAAAATCATCATGTGTGCATAACCAGCATAAGGGCTTGCTCACACATCCCACCAGATTATCCTGCATTTTTGCAACATAGGCAAAACACACTAGATAAATGCAAAAAGTGGTGTGGCATATTGAGATTTGTATGAGCAGCCTTATGTAATCCCATTCAAGTCAGTTGAATGGTATCCTTACCAAATGCAGTGCAGCTCATGGAACATGTATGCAGTGCAGCCCATGGCAATGTACCTTCCTGCAATGCAAGTGGCCAATTGTATTATAGTGTAATTTAGCCCTGAAGGCCATAATTTGTGAACAATGCGGAGTTATATTCCCTTTCAAATTTGTCGAGCGCAGACTAGCGTTCAGCAATCAGATTACCTATTCTGTACATTAGTGTAATTATGTGTAGCATTGTATTGCCTAGCCTTCTTCTAGTTCAAAATAGAAAGCATCCATGCCCCTGTGCTAGTAAACTAGAAAGGCTGGCTCATGAAGAAAAGACTGCTTGATATAGAGTGAATGTTGATTGACATTTGGATTACGCCCATCTTCCACTTGATGCAAAGCCACGACTGAACGAAAAACTGACTTCAGAGTTCTTGTGCTTTCCCCAGGCCCCAAAGGGGACAACGATGGCTGTGCTGTTGTCGTCTGCCCCATACTGGATAGCCTGAAATAAAGAGATTGAAATTAAACTGTTGCACTTTTTACAAAGTACAAGATTCAGAACAATCCCCTTCACAGAAATGCCAACTTTGTATTACATAAACAAAATTACACAAAAAAATAAATAAAAAGTCATTGAACAAAGTTTTGCAAGTATTGTAAAAGAAAAGCTTGTATTTTAAAAATGTTGAAGTCTTATAAACGCAGTTTATGAAGAACCAATCACAGTTGAATTTATGCAAAAATCTGAATATTTAACTTTAAAAATTAAAGATATTTAACGGTTTACGCAATTTAAAATTGTTACACTGGTTGTAACAAAAGCTTTAGCTTGAATCAAGGGGGGTTATAGGCCCCTGAGCCAAGGTCTAAAAAAGTTACTGCCCCCCCAACCAAAACTTCACACACCGTCACACTACTTCTAAAGCCAGCCTTAGATTGAAATTTGGCTGAGCCAGCCATATTGTGATGTATAAAGTAGGCTAGTTGTACAGAAGTCAATCTCTTGATTGCCATCGGTACAATCAGCCTGTTAGAAATTTACTTTGCACAATCGGTGCCACCAGCTATAGCTGGTAGTGCACAAAGTATGAACAGCGATCTCCCCTAGTAAGTCCCATCCCCCCTTCAGTTAGAACACAGTGAGGGAATAGTTAACCCCTTGATCACCCCCTAGTGTTAACACCTTCCCTGCCAGTGACATTTATACAGTAATCAGTGCATTTAATTATCGCTCTTGTTTATAGCGCAAAAAATAAAAATACATTTGTGGGGAAAAAAAGGACGCAAATTGTTTGGGTACAGTGTCGCACGACCGCGCAATTGTCAGTTAAAGCGACGCAGTGCCAAATTGTAAGGTGCTCTGGTCAGGAAAGGGGTACAATCTTCCAGAGCTGAAGCGATTAAAGTGCAAGCAGCTGTCAGATTTGAAGTTTTGATCTCACACCCTTATCTCAAGTTTAAGTGTGAAACGAGTAAATAAAATCTAAAAACATGACTCAGTCAAATTTCCCTTGGGTAGATCTACAAAATTAAAATGAAGGGTGAACATGCTCAGATCCTTATACAAGTCCAATCATAAAATCGGGCCACCTCGTACACATTCAGGCTCTGTTAACAAATGTCCGGCCATGGATTCAGCATGATTTTTTAAAAACAAACAATGCAGTTTTGCCCACTGGTTCAGGTGCAAATTTATACTTGAAATCGCACGCGCACTGGACAAAAATAAAAACGCACAGGGCCCACAGATATGTGAACAGGCTCCATAGAGAAAGCTGTTGGTTCCCACAATATGCGAATTGGATGTGTGGTTTGAACTGCTTCCGATTCACATGCGTGTGCACACAGCCTTATTGGCTTATAACAATAAAAATCTGCTCCACGTGCTAAATTCAGAAGGAAAAAATAATGGCATGCTGCATCCCACTGACTGTATAGCAAAAATTGCATCCCATTTACTGCATTGCCATCACCAGCCCCATTACATTTTTAGTCAACTGTTTCGGTTTTCGATCATGTGTATCCTGAATTTTTGGCATCAGAATTTATTGCCCAAGAAAAAAAAAAAAAGAAACCTAAAATCTGTAAGACGGTCAAAAGGTTTAATAAAGGTTTTACAAGTACAACTATAGGCAAAACTTTTTTTTTTTTTTTTTTTTTTAAGTTACGAGTAAGGGAATGTTCTAACCCCATGTCAGTTGTTTGTCATCCGTGTCCCCATTGAGATTTTCCCTCACTTCCTGTCCCATAGCAAAAAACAGGAAGGGGGCAAGCTCTGCAAATTAAGTGAATCCTATGCCTTACCATCAGCAGAACTAGCGACCCCATTGGATTTTTCAGGCAACAATCATACACCAGACCCCCCACATTTGCTAATATGGCCATCACTATAGATCAGTGGTTCTCAACTCCTCAGGACCCACAAACAGGCCAGATATTAAGAACTACCTTTGGGAGATGCAGACTAGAAAACTGCAATCACTGAGCAGGAAATGATATCACCTGTGATGCACTTCAGTTATCTTGCAAACCTGGCCTGTTAGTGGGTCCTGAGGACAGGAGTTGAGAACCACTGGTATAGATGAAATGCGTTAGATCAGGGTAACCTAAAGCTGAAAATAAATCTGTTTTCATCCAATTATGGTCCAGTGGGTTAACCACTGGACAGAAAAGGAATAATTTTTCCTTCAAAATTATTTGTTATTGAAACTGTAGCCACAAATGTTTGATTTTTTGTTTAGATACCCTTGCTTGCAGTCCAGTTTGGGTGAATACTTACATGGTGGAAACCATGTAAATGTGCTAAAACAATTTGGGTGGTTATAGTGTTTCTCACTGTCCAACAGTATAAGTTCTACATACCTGGACAGGAAGTGACATCAATCTGCAGGCTGGATGAACAATGCTACCATACTCCCAATTAGTAGGGACAAATGGAAAGATGCGCTTTTCTGAAAGGGGGTTTGTGTGGGATTTTTGCTGTTAGCAGTGCAGTCCAAATAGATTGTTTATGGTAAAAGGAGGGTAATTTCCAGTTACCCAACCATGTCAGCACCCCAAGCTATATCATGCCAACAGAGAATTTTAATAGTGACATTTTAAGTTCCAGCTGTGCTATTCAGATCAAGCCATGTCAGCAGTTCTACTATGGCACTTGCCTATTCATAAAATTCATGTTCTAAACCCCTGCCAGTTTGTTTGCTTTTTAGTTACTCTTTACAGGGTTTTATATTTACAGTAATCAATTTGAGCAGCAGCAAAGCAGTGGAGGAGACAAAGGCTTGCACAGAAGTTGCTACGCTGCATATAGTATTATATCCCACAAGGCTATGCAACACTTACCTGTTCAGTAAGGACTTGTGCTGCTTCGGCAGGATCATGGCATTGATTGATTATGTCACAGATCTCTTGGCTGTTAACAATAAAGTTAATGCCATCCGTAGTTAATACTAAAAAGCCATCATCGGCATGATGCAGCTAGAAATGGTAAAAGTACACACTGTTAAAGTCCATTATAAAGACATTTTTAATATTTACATTTTAGTAGTACATTGTGCAAAATTAAACTATGTACACGTGGCGTACTGATAGAAAGTCCAAAGACAGAAAACAAAAAAGTAACAATTAAATTAGCAAACCTCAATTTTTAAAAGATGGCCAAAGGGGGCGAAAAAAAAACAAAATTTTATTCCAATAAGGCAATACTGAGCAGAAAAAGGAAAACAAGGTTCACATTTCATTCGATTATTGTAGTTTTAAACTGTGCAATTAGATGTGAATCACCTTGTCTGTACTATGTTATATTACAGCAGTCAGCAAATCATATTCCTGCAGTAATAAGGCAGCGCTTTACTAAGTCTACCAGTAGAGGTCAGCATTTTCCCCAAAAGTACATTTCAAAAACATGAAATGCAAAGGATTTGAATACAATAGCAACTCCCCATATCACTTGGATGTTACAAACATTATGAAAGATGCAAACAGTTCAGTACATGATCACATCTATTCAGAAATATCACACACACTTTGTAAGTAGCCTCAAAATGCCAGCATTTTTAAAGTTCCACAATGCAAGTTTTTTTCCTGGTGCCCAGATAGTGCACACCTTTGATAGAGCTGCGCCTCTAAAGAAATCCCTCAGGACCAGTGAAGAGCAATCAAGGCTCCACACATTCTCTCCCCCCGCCCCTTATACATCAGTGAAGAGATGCAGCATCCATACCCCTTTTCCTAAATGCAACTATCCCCTACTGACGAAGTCCACCCCCCGGACGTAACGTGTATATAGGGGCGGAGCGTGACTTCACCCGTGGCCGCCTCTTTGAATGTTAGCTAGCACTGCTGGAGTGCAATGTATGCAAGTGCAATCACATTTTATGTTTGTGATTGAACACCGAGTCATATTATTTACAATTTCAATTTTAGATTGTGATCGATAATAGATATTGCGCTACACCAGGGATATGCAATTAGCGGACCTCCAGCTGTTACAGAACTATCCCATGTCCCATGAGGCATAGCAAGAATCTGACAGCCACAAGCACGACACCCAGAGGCATGATGGGACTTGTAGTTTTGCAACAGCTGGACGTCCGCTAATTGCATATCCCTGCGCTACACCATTTATATTATTGGAGTATTATGGGTAAAGTGTGGCGAAAAAAAAAAAAAAAACACCACACAGGCTTCTACTCAACTCTGTTTCAAAAGGAAGCCGAGGATAGCAGCCGGTAACACTTAATACAAACAAATTATATAGATGGGGAGAGAGAGATATATAGAATCGCCATCTCTCCCCATCCATCTTTCTGGAAAAATTCAGAATAGAACTTCTCCATACAATAATTTAAGGGGCGAAGCCAGGCAGCGGAATGCCTTTGCTGGACCTCCAGGATTCCTACCTCCACATCTCAAACCTCTGGTCCTCTCAAAAATATCTGAGATTTGTAGTAGGACAGCTACACTTGCAATTCAAAAGCCTTTACACATCCACAAACTTTTATAAAACGGTCCACATTGCGATTCTAGCTCCCTCAGGGAGAAGGATCTCCATGTCCCATTATTATCTGGCTGATACTTTGCTTCTGGCCAGGGACAGAGAGCAGCTTCTTATTTACCGATTTCGATAACACTCCACTTGGGTGGATCATCAACTTCGAGAAAAGGCAACTTTTTCTCGCTCAGTAGATAATTGACCTGGGAATACTCTTCAACACTACCAATGCCTGAGCGCCTCTTCCACCCCAGATAATCAAGATCAAGGAGGCAATTCTGGGAGCAACTAGTTCTCTCCCGTCAGCATACCAACGCCTAGTCTGTGGGGCACAATGTCAGCCAATATACCGATGATCCCATGGGTCCATTGGCACCCATGTCAGTTCAGACTAGGTTGGTTTGTAATCAAACAGGATCTCAACTACATCTGATGCCAACGAGAAAGGGTGCAGAGAGCATGGGGTCCAGGGCAGGAGGAAGTTTAGCCAGGGACATGAGCTCAAAATGTGCTCGAGATTAAAAGGCAGCATTTTTAGCTCCAACATCCCCACAGTACAAAAAAAAAAATAGGATTTTTGTACTCACCGTAAAATCCATTTCTCTGAGTTCATGGATGGACACAGCAGCATTGACCTTAGGGTTATATACACCTTCCTTTCAGGAGAGAGTTAGGCAGAAAAAAAGGGATTTTTAATACAGCTTACCTGTAAAATCCTTTTCTTGGAGTACATCACGGGACACAGCGCGGCATATTCATTACTATATGGGTTATATGGAGTACCTTCAGGTGTTGACACTGGCAATCTCAAACAGGAAATGCCCCTCCCTATATAACCCCCTCCCATAGGAGGAGTACCTCAGTTTTGTAGCAAGCAGTATGCCTCCCAAAATGGTCCCCAAAAAGAGGGGTGGGAGCTCTGTGTCCCGTGATGTACTCCAAGAAAAGGATTTTACAGGTAAGCTGTATTAAAAATCCCTTTTTCTTTATCGTACATCACGGGACACAGAGCGGCATATTCATTACTATATGGGATGTCCCAAAGCAATGCTCACAATGAGGGGAGGGAGAACATCTCCAAGACAAAAGGATTTAATTTAGAGAAATACTCAAATCATAATAAATCCAACTTAGTTGAGAAAAATAATCTTAAATTTTAAATTTAACTCAAAAAAGAGGAGCCCCCGGAATCCGAGGGTCTCAAACTGCAGCCTGCAGCACTGCCTGCCCAAAGGCTGTATCAGACTTCCTTCTTACGTCCAACTGGTAGAATTTTGTAAACGTGTGGACAGAAGACCAGGTTGCCGCCTTGCAAACTTGAGCCATAGAGATCTGGTGGTGTGCTGCCCAGGAGGCGCCCATGGCCCTAGTAGAATGAGCCTTTAATGATACTGGAGGAGGCAACCCTTTCAAGCCGTAGGCCTGAGTGATTAATTGCTTAATCCACCTAGAAATGGTGGACTTTGCAGCTGCCTGCCCCTTCTTGGGCCCATCCGGTAATATGAACAGCACATCTGTTTTCCGGATCTTCTTTGTAGCTTTAAGATAGGCCTTCATGGCCCTGACAATATCCAAGGTATGCAGCAACCCTTCCTTTCTGGAAGTAGGTTTAGGGAAGAAGGATGGTAATACCAAATCCTGGTTCAAATGAAAACTGGATACAACCTTCGGTAGGAAGGAAGGATGAGGGCGGAGAACGACCCTGTCCTTATGAAAAATAAGATATGGTTCCTTACAGGATAAGGCCGCCAGTTCCGATACTCTTCTTGCGGAAACTATGGCGACCAAAAATACTAACTTCCTTGTCAGTAAAACCAAAGGAATTTCAGCCAACGGCTCAAACGGTTGTTTCTGTAAACTTGACAGAACAAGGTTTAAATCCCACGGGCAAAGCGGGGATTTAACTGGAGGTTTAATACGTAAGACCCCTTGAAGGAAGGTCTTAACCAGCGAGTGGGTGGCCAGCGGCCGCTGAAACCACACTGACAGAGCAGAAATCTGTCCCTTGATTGTGCTCAATCCTTTATCCACTCCTAGCTGGAGAAAACTTAATACTCTATCGATGGTAAATTTGCGAGAAAGCCATCGCTTGGACTCACACCAGCCTACATAGGCCTTCCAGACCCTGTAATAAATCACCCTAGAGACCGGTTTCCTGGCTCTGATTAGGGTAGAGATTACTTTCTGAGACAGACCTCTACCCCTGAGAATCAGGGATTCAGCTTCCAGGCCGTCAAATTTAGATGCCGTAAGGCAGGGTGGAGGATCGGACCTTGCGATAGCAGGTCTGGCCGTAGAGGAAGAGTCCAAGGGTCTCCCACTACCATCCTTAAGATTAGTGAGTACCATGCCCTTCTGGGCCATGCTGGAGCTACCAGGATGACTGGTATGTGCTCCACCCGGATCCTGCGCAGCAGGCGGGGTAGTAACTGGAGCGGGGGAAACGCATAAAGAAGTTTGAACTGATGCCAAGGGCAAACCAACGCATCGGTTCCGCAGGCCATCGGATCCCTTGAGCGGGACATGAACCTGTCTAGTTTCTTGTTGAGTCTCGATGCCATGATATCCGCGTCCGGCACTCCCCATCTTTGGCAGAGTGCTTGAAAGATTTGTGGATGCAGAGACCATTCCCCCGGCAATAGAGTCTGGCGGCTTAAGAAGTCCGCCTGAAAGTTGTCCACTCCTGGAATGAATATTGCCGATATGCAGGGCACATGAGCCTCTGCCCATAGGAGAATCAAGCTCACCTCTCTGAGCGGCTTGACTCCTGGTTCCCCCTTGGTGATTTATGTATGCCACGGCCGTGGCATTGTCTGATTGAATTCTCACCGGGAACCCCTGCAATTTTGACGTCCAAGCCCTGAGGGCTAGTCGAGCAGCTCTGAGCTCCAAGATGTTGATGGGCAACTGCTTCTCTGGCGTTGCCCAAGTACCTTGGCGAGTGCAACCATCCAAAATTGCTCCCCAGCCCGTCAGGCTGGCGTCTGTGGTCACTATCTTCCAAGCCACTGGGCTGAAAGACTTCCCCTTCAGTAGATTCTGAGGGTCTAACCACCAACACAGACTTTGTCGGACTCTTGATGAGAGCGGCAACGGGATATCCAAGGCCTGTGGCCTTCTGCTCCATGCTGACAGGATGGCTGCCTGCAGGATGCGAGTGTGGCTCTGGGCGTATGGTACCGCCTCGAATGTGGCCACCATCTTGCCTAGTAACCTCATACATAGGCGAATAGTCGGTTCCTTCTTGCTTAGAACCAGTAGGATTAATTCCTTGATGGCTTTGACCATCCTCAGAGGTAGAAACACTCTTTGTTGTTCTGTGTCTAATCTCATGCCGAGATATTCCAACTGCCTTGTGGGCAGGAAAGCTGACTTTTCTCGATTTAGGACCCAGCCGAACTTCTCGAGGTATTGGACCGTGAGGGCCACTGCTCGCTCCAAGCCGGGAGACGAGTGATCTATGACTAGGAGGTCGTCCAGGTATGCTAGGATCGTGACCCCTTGGATCCTTAGTTTGGCTAGGATTGGAGCTAGGACCTTCGTGAACACCCGGGGGGCCGTAGCCAACCCGAAGGGAAGCGCCACGAATTGGAAGTGACGCGAAGCCACCATGAAGCGTAGATATTTTTGATGTGGCTGATAAATTGGAAGATGAAGGTAGGCATCCTTTATGTCTATGGACGCCATGAAGTCGTCCTTTTGGAGTGTGGTAGCTGCTGACCGCACGGATTCCATCCGAAATGAGCGGATCTTTAGGTATGTATTTACCATCTTTAGGTCCAAAATTGGCCTGACATCTCCATTGGACTTCGGGATGATGAATAGGTTGGAGTAGAAACCTAGCCCCTGTTCCAGGACTGGTACCTCTACTATTACTTCCTGGGAAAGTAGATGATTTAATGCCGACATTAATGCGGCTCCTTTCTCCGGATCGTTTGGAATCCTCGACTCCTGGAAATGAAGAGGAGGAAACCTTAGGAAATCTAATTTGTAGCCCGTGGCCACGGAAGACCGTACCCATTCGTCGGGAATGCTGGCTTCCCAAACCTCTGAAAAGAGTCGCAGCCTTCCCCCCACCTTCGTGGGTGGGGGCGCCCCTTCATAAGGTCGGCTTGGGGGCTGGTTTTGCTGGTTTGCGAACCCACTGCTTTCTGCCTCTAGCAGCCTGTCCTTGTGATTTGCTGTTGAAGCCGAAGTTTGCTTTCGCAGGAGGCCGTCGATACCGTTTGGCATTAGAGGGCCCCTGCCCAGGGGAGTACTGTCGTTTAAACGCAGGCCCCTGAAACTTCCTCTTAGTTGGCAAGAGAGTACTTTTGCCATTTGAAATGGATTGAATGTATTTATCTAGGTCTTCTCCGAAGAGTCGTCCTCCATGGAAGGGGAACCCTACCAGGAGCTTCTTGCATGGGGGCTCGGCCTCCCAGCTTTTTAACCATAAGAGTCTTCTCATATGGATAAGGGATAACGATAAACGTGACGCTTGCTGGATAGAATCCTTAATTGCGTCTACTGTAAAACATATGGCCCTAGGGACATCCGAAAATTCTTCTGCCTGCTGGGCAGGAATACGTTTAAGCATCTGCTTAACTTGATCCGATAATGCTTGAGCAATCGCAGCCACAGCTGGCTGTACTACTGCCCCTGCAGTAGTGAAGGAGTTCTTAAGTAGTGCTTCCAAGCGTTTATCAACTGGATCCTTGAATACCTGTATGTTTTCTACAGGGCATGTTAATGATTTGTTAATACATGAGATGGCTGCGTCCACTGCAGGAGTAGCCCATTTCTTGGAAAATTTATCTTCCATAGGATATAGGGCAGAGAATCTTTTAGGTGGTAAGAAGATTTTATCTGGCTTGTTCCAATCTTGGAACAAAACTCCCTCTAGTAGAGGGTGGATCGGAAATACAGTGATACCTCGGTTCACGAACGCTTCTGTTCACGAACAACTCGGTTCACGAACAGAAAAGTTCATAAAAATATGCTCCGGTTCACGAACTCCGCCTCGGTTCACGAACAGGAGCCGCGGCCATTTTAATGCTATTTCCAGGCTCTCACATGGTCGTGACTTCCTGTAGGAAGACCGTGGAGAGAAGAAGACACACAGAAAGAAGTACTGTGAGTACTCTGCAAACAGTTTAAGTGATGTTTGGATTTTTGGTGTGCTTTTTAGCACATACAGTACTGTACTGTACTACAGTACTGTAAGTGCGGAGCAGCAATGAAGGTGACAAGAACAGCAATGCAGGTGACAATGTGCAAAGTGGAAATGCAAGTGATAATGTGCAAAGTGGAAATGCAAGTGACAATGTGCAAAGTGGAAATGCAAGTGACAATGTGCAAAGTGGAAATGCAAGTGACAATGTGCAAAGTGGAATTGCAGGTGACAAGAATGTGCAGCGCAAGCATGGTGGCAAAAAGAAAGTGCAGAGCAGTAGTAAAGGTGACAGCAAGGTTGTGAAGAAAATATACATTACTATACTGTACTAATGTGTATTGTAATTTGTTTCATATTTTTGTGCTTCAAAAACCCCCAAAAAAAGGTCAGCACGGATTAATCGGATTTACATTGAACCCTATGGGAAAATGTGCCTCGGTTCGCGACCAATTCGGTTCGCGACCAGAGTCAGTTCACGAATTAAGTTCGTGAACCGAGGTATCACTGTACTGCATTGCTTTGAGGCGCCCTCAGTGAGCCCAAAGCTGAAACCGTAGATACCTGGAGATCTGGTACTGGCAAGTTGAATGCATTATGGACCAAGTCCGTTAAGGCTTGAATCCACCAGCTCTCCCCTTGGGAGACTGCTCCAGACTCCTCTGTATCCGGATCTTCGATCCCTGAACCTACTTGGTCCTTGTCCAAGAGGTCGTCCAATTCCCCTGAGGAAAGGACCTCCTCTTCTGAGGGTCCGCGCTCGGGCGACGGAGATCTAATCCGTTTACTGCCCCGCATAGCTGTGGCTATCATTTTTCCCATTCTTTTCTCCATCTCTCTTAAAGAGGTGAGTAATACCTCGTCCGTGACCATCTTAGGGTTGGACTGACCCGCGCCAGCTCCAGCCCTAGATCCCGATGGCCCCAAGGCTCCCTGTGGGGAAAGCAGCGGCATAGCTTTGTCCGAGACCTCAGACTCTCTGGGGGAATCCCCACCTCTTGTACCCTCTGACCCGGATGCCATGGTACAATACCGAGGTACACCTGCTACCTATTGGTATTTGGAACTATAAAAGTTAATTGCCCAAACACCTGTTTGGGGGATAAAAAATGCTTCCTCTCCCCTAGATGACTTTTTTTTTTTTTTTTTCTTTTAGTTTTTGTTTCAAATCCAGGAAAGAAAAAGCATTCTGTCCCCCTGAGTAGTATTGCAAAGAAAAACTATGAGATGGAAAAGAAACAGCCTATTTCTAGGCTTGAAAACTGTCTTCTGAAGACTGCAATATCCTTTCTGGCCACTGTGTGTCCTTGGCGCCCCGTGCTGCCGCTCTGGTCTTTCCTCCCCAGTTCCAATGTATAGAATGAGCTGTTTGGAACGAAAAAGGAAGGGCCGCCCCTTCCTTAAACCACTGACCCGCCCTTCCCCCCTCAGCTAAACGGCGCGAATTGCGCCTATAACACGTGAACGCGCGCCCTCCGATAGGGGGGGGGGGGTTGGGGGGAAGGGAGCCTCTCTGCTCCAGCCTGGAACCACGAGGAGGTCAGCGTTTTGCCTGCTTGCAGGCTCTGAGGAGGAAGACTGATGGAGCATCGCCTGGAGGCTTGCAGGTCAGCACAGCTCTCTGACACACACATACACTTTATATCACACAGGCCCCACTCAATGCTTTTCCAACACTACAAGGGAGGTCACTTCTTATGGGGAATAATACACATAGAGCCATCCTATCATTAAGATATGTGACTAGTTTGCCAGATGCAGCGCATAACTTTAGGCATGTCCCCTGTGACCCCCCAGAAAAAACCTGCTAAGAACCAAGTTCCGCAAGTTTTCCCCTCACTTACCTGCTCCATGCCGCAGGACTTTGCCAAGCAAGAGGCCCAATCTTCCCCCATCTCCGTGGGGATGTCTAGACCTTCAGGCCCTGGGTTCCTATGAAGGATCCCCTGTCCTGGGCCCATATAGCACTCTGGCAACAGAAACATTAGGCACCCAAAGGTTTCTAAGTTCTGGGCCCAGGGTCCAGCTCTCTAAAAAGAAAAGCATTATGGGCTATACCCCAAGGGTTTGGGGTCCGGTTACTGACCACTTTAGCGCTGAGGCCTTTGGACAGAACCGGTAGCTCACCTAATCCCAAGGATGCGGAGGCAAGCTAAACCATGACCAACACCTAAGACACTGGCGTAAAAACTGAGGTACTCCTCCTATGGGAGGGGGTTATATAGGGAGGGGCATTTCCTGTTTGAGATTGCCAGTGTCAACACCTGAAGGTACTCCATGTGACGGTATCGGTATGATATCCCCGTCAACGTTCCCTTCTTCCCATAACGAAAATCACCCCAATATTCCACGAGGAGGGATATCCCTGGAATCGCCCAGAAAGCCACACATGAGACCAGCTTACTGCTAGAACAACACAGACTTTAATGTTATAACACACAGCTTATATGTCATTTCCAAAACTGTTACAATGACAAATCTCCGCCCCCCTCACACTGGGGCTTCCATACAGATGAGTAGGTAGACACGACGGGGCCGATGCTGAAACACATTTTCTTTAGACAATGACATCAATGACGCTGAGCACTAGCTGTACTGAATACATCAACCAGACCGCTCGACCCCGCATATAGAGAGATAATTACCACAATGAAGCAATCAGAATAATTAACACAAGCCACTTAAACCCAGCTCTCCTTCACACAACACAATAGATCAATTAACCTTTAGAAATAGTGAGGGGACATTAGCACATCAATAACCTGGCTAGCAGGGAGCAGTAAACTGAGACATATAGGCAAATGTATCACACTCCATATAACCCATATAGTAATGAATATGCCGCTCTGTGTCCCGTGATGTACGATAAAGAAAAAACAGCACTTCAAGTGTTAAAACACCTCAGTACAGCACCTCCCAGGGGGCGGGTCCCCCGGGTACATCCCACTCTGCACATGCAGCCCCAGTTCGTAAACAAGCAGTACAAACAGAGGGGTGGGTGCTGCGTCAGTCCATGAACTCAGATAAATGGATTTTACGGCGAGTACAAAAATCCAAAATTTTCTCTTCCGTTCATGGATGGACACAGCAGCATTTCGAGGGGTGGGAAAAACAAAAAAAAAAAAAACACAGCAAAAAAACAAAAAAACAAACAGCAAACCAAGCTTCACCCCAAACAAACCATAGTTCCTCAACGGAGGAACTTCAACCTTAAACTGTCACCTGTAAAACCTTGCGGCCAAAGGAGGCATCCGAAGATGCACTCACATCCACCTTGTAAAATGTTGAAAAGGTGTGGATTGACGACCAGGTCGCTGCCTTACACACCTGTAACAGACGCTTGATGGCGGAAAGCCCAAGAGGCACCAATCGCCCTGGTCGAATGCGCCGTAACCTGAAAGTGAGGCGCCTGCCCCTTTAGGGCATAAGCCTGGAGCACGACCTGTCTGATCCACCTAGAAATGGTGGCTGACGAGACCGCCAGACCTTTCTTAGGACCAGTTACCGACACGAACAGCAAGTTCGACTTCCGAAACGGAGCCGTAGCAGACAAGTACGCCCGTAGGGCCCGAACCACGTCCAAGGAATGCAAAGTGGCCTTTGGGTTTTTCGGACGAGGACAGAAGGATGGCAAAACAATGTCCTCATTAATGTGAAAAGCAGAAACAACCTTTGGAAGGAATGACGGCTGCGGCCGCAGCACCACCTTATCCTTATGGATGACCAAGGAGCCTTGCAGGACAAGGACGCCAGTTTAGATACCCGTCTGACCGAGGTAATTGCCACCAGAAAAACCACCTCCTGGGACAGTCAATAAGGGAATCTTCAAACGGAGCCTCTTGAAGCACCAAAAGGACTAAATTCAAGTCCCATGGAGGCAGTGGAGGGTGCACAGGAGGGGCCACATGCCGTACCCCCTGCACAAACGTACGCATCAGGGAGTGCGCCGCCAAGGGTCGCTGAATGTAAACAGCTAGAGCCGGAATCTGACTCTTAACCATACTTAAGGCGAGAGCCGGATCCACTCCACGCTGTAAGAGCAGCAGAATCCAGGACATCACGTATGTACGGGGGTGCCATTTCATCTCCTCACACACAGATGTAGGCCTTCCACGTACGATAGTAAATCTTCCGTGAAGTAGACTTCCGTGCTCGCAGCATGGTAGAGACCACCGAGCCTGACAGGCCTCGATCCTTCAGCACCTGGCTCTCAACCGCCACGCCGTTAAAGCCAGTGACTGTAAAGCAGGGTGAAAGATCGGACCCTGCGACAGAAGATCTTCTCTCAGGGGTAGACGCCACCACCAGACGCACCAGGTCCGCGTACCAGGGACGGCACGGCCAATCCAGAGCTTTGTTCAGGATTGTTGGTATCCCCTCGACTTCCACTCCGTACAGCAGGTGAGGAAGAAGCTTCAGAGGGGGGGGGGAGGCGTAGATTAGGCGATAGTGACCACATGGTGCCACCAACGTGTCTGACGCGTCTGCCCACATATCCCTTGACCTTGCCACGAACTGTGACACCTTCAGATGGAGACGGGACACCAGAAGGTCCACGTCTGGTGTGCCCCATTTTTGGCACAGGCTCTGAAACACCTCTGGGTGTAGCGACCATTCTCCTTGGTCTAGCGTTTGGCGACTTAGGTAGTCGGCTTGCCAGTTCAGCACCCCCGGAATGTACACGGCCGACAGAGCCGGAATGTACCTTTCGGCCCACCGGAGGATGTGCGCGACTTCGTCGCTGCAGCCGAGCTCAGTGTGCCCCCCTGATGGTTGACGTACGCCACGGCAGTGGCGTTGTCGGACTGGATCCTGACCGGTCGGTCCTGTAGACCCAGAAACCACTTGGAGAGACACAACTTGATCGCTTGGAGCTCCAGTAAATTGATTGGTAAGCGGGACTCCTGAGTCCAGCGCCCCCAGTCGTAGGAATAGGGGCACTAAGGGTTAATTCCGGCATGCTTGGGGTAGAAGCTTCCGGTTCGGACGCCATGCTGATCCACCGTATATGCCGCCCTTGTACTGCAAAGCAGGACCCACAGGTCACCCTCCCGGCCGCAACAGAGAACAGGGGACTCACCACCCCACCAGGCTGTAGCGCTACTGAGAAGCTGGAGAACGCTGCCCGTGCTGTGCCATCCCTCAGAAAGAGTGCCGAGAGCTTTTTGGCGCCGTTATTCTGGTCACTAGAGGCCAAAACTTTTCCAAGATGGCCGCTGACATGCAAAAAAACAGCATGCAGACTACAAGAAAATGGCCGCCGGGTCAATAGAGGCGCTTCAGCGGCAAAATGGCGGCCATAAAAATACAGTGACAAACAGCAGAACACAGTAAAAGTACCAAGCCCTGCAGGCACCCCCAGCACACACAGCATCATACCGGACAGAAAAATAGCACCCCACAGCAGCACAGCCAGCAGAAACGGAGCCCCCAGGCACCCCCCACCTCACGGCCGCCACCCAGAAAAACAGGGAGGGAGAGGAAGGGAGAGAGGAAAGCAGGGCGAACCCTCAGTCGACCTCCCCAGGAATGCACCAGCCAAACCACCATGCCAAGGGGATACTACTTACCCATCCTGTGACCACCGGCTGGAGGCATTCCAGACAGAACCAACGTCCGCTTGCGGCATGGCTGTCGGCCCGGCACACTGTGACACGGCCATAGAGACTGGTCATATGTGTGCCCTGGAGCATGTCGCTCACCGGCCACCCCTGGAGCACGGGGAATGTCGCAGACGGCCCAGCGCATAGCTAAAGGCCGGCACACGCTCGATGGCCGAACATGGGGGGGGACTACAAGGATCGAGGATCCAGCCGGTCACCCAGTCGGCAGTTGATTGTAGATCCCAGGATCCAATAAAATAGGAGAAAAAAAAAATAAAAAATTGCCTAAAAACCTCCAGAGCACATGGGCCCAGAGGAGCCATGTCTTCTAACGTTGGGCAGAAAAAAAAAAAAAAAAACTGGGGCTGCATGTGCAGAGAGTGGGATGTACCCGGGGGACCTGCCCCCTGGGAGGTGCTGTACTGAAAGTAGTGTTTTAACACTTGAAGTGCTTTTTTTTCTGCCTAACTCTCTCCTGAAAGGAAGGTATATAACCCTAAGGTCAATGCTGCTGTGTCCATCCATGAACGTAAGAGAAATAGAGGTGGTCTCATTGCAAAAGTACAACAAAGCAGCAGTTGCTTACATCCAACACCAAGGAGGCATGTGCAGCAGCACACTTTGGCAGGAGGTGGAGCTCAATGTCATGGGTGGACCACCTGGCAGACCCAAGAGCAGTATACCTCCTGGGCAAGCCAACATACAGACGGACCAAATTTTCCAACACCACAACAAGATGCTCTGGCATTTCCTTGGAATTGTAGTCTGGCTTATGCTCTTCCTCTCAGATTCCTTTTGAATCTTCTCAGTCATCGCCATTTTACCTTATTGACCTCACAGGCCCTGGTTTCCCCTGGCAATGCATCTTAGCTTCCAGAAAAGAGTTCCTCTTTCAGTGTTTGCAATTTCAGCTGTCATAAGAATTCCTGCACCTAAATCTGCGAGCATAGCTTTTGAAGGGGTGGAAATTAGAGGACCCAAGCTGCTCCTCATGTAATATTGATAAGGAAGCCTTCTACTAACAGTTGCGCAAATATCTGGGATAAATTAGTCACCTACCAGCAGAAAAAAAAAAAAAAAACACTGACCTTACTTCTCTGCCAGTATCAGGGATCCTGGATTTCTTTCAGCCTGGACTGGATCTAGGCCTTGGCTTAAAGGAGAAGTCCAAATTTGGATGGGCTTTTCCTATGGGTCAGAGGAGTGCAATTAGTTTTGCACTCCTGTGACCCATTTTCATCAGAGAGCGGACTGAAGTCTGCTCTCTGCTGACATTACAGAAATGGACTGATGCCCTTCTCACCCTTTCAGTGAGCCTCAGAGAGCCTGAAACGGCTGCCCGCCCCTTCACAACTCAGCGCTCCAGTGAGTGCAGTGGGGCAGAGTGGAGAGCAGACAGTCCGCAGCTCTCTGCTCAGGAAACAGAGCCATCAGCAATGTTTGGTTGCTTCCCAGGTGGCTCGCTCAAGAGTTTCCCATGTAAACCATCTGTAAGGCAGCCTCGTGATCATTACAGCATACTTTCGAGACATTACAGGGTTAACCCAGGAATCCTGCCCACTGTGGACTTTAGTAGACAATTAATGCTTCTGCCCCATTCTAATAATCATAAAAATGAAAAAAAAAAAATTGGAGCATTACCCAACTTATCAGCTAGTTAATCACAGGTATCACCAGAAAAACAGAAAATGGTTATTTTACTGTAATTTTATTTTCCTGGTGCCCATCCATAGCAGCTTACATGCCCGCCCTTAGTATACCGTTTATTACAGAGAATGCAGGGGGCCTTGGCTGTTTTTTATGCTTTTGACTGGTCCTAAGGAAGTGGTTTAGGGACAAAAAAAAAAAAAAAAAAAAAACACACACAAAATTAAGCCTATCCTTCGTTGTAAACCAGTGCTATGCACAAAACAAAAAAGTGGCTGACAAACCTCTATACATCAGAAGACAAGGCTGCCTATTGTGAAAGTATGGCTCTTTAAGAAAACTACTTCTACAGTACACTGCTCTAACAATATGTTTATTACCTAATCTTTAAGAGGCAAGGTCAAAAAGGCAGCGATTAGCTCCTGCAAGGAAGTGTAAATAGAACACCAACATGCAGTCACTTTGGAGCCACTTCAACCTGGAATTTGACAGCTATAAATTACTGCACCATTCTTTTTAAATGCCGAGTTGCTTTGTATCACATGCTCAGGGCACATTCTAAGAATCAAGAGTTTACAGAGTAGTGAAATAATGTTTTATGGTACTTATGTAGCACCATCAATTTATGCTGCGCTTAAAACCGATACAGGTTGAGACATACTGGGTAAAGCAACATGGGCCAATTTCTAACCTTCACTCTTTTCGTTTCAGGCTCTGCTATTACTCCCGTTGACTTGAGATCCAAATCTCCAATGCTTCTAGTCATTGCAAGTCTTCCATTTACATGGGGTTGACCCAAGCTATTCCAAGCAACAAAACCACCACACTCTCGAATCCTGTGAAAGAAAAAAAAAAAAAAAAGAATGGAAGAACATGAATATATAGTAGCGTATTTGTTCAAGGTTTCAAGGCAAATTTGTCAAAACTTTCATTGCAAAGCCCTTGCATAGCTTGAATAAAAGCTTAAATACCACACTCCAAAAGGGTCCTTAGAGTCCACACACTGGGCTTAAAAAAAAAAAAAAAAAAACCCCTGTAGAAGCATCGATTTATAAGCCAGTGTACATGGAAGAAAAAAAAAAAACTCTCCAGCTGATTGACAGCATCAGGTGTTTTCCTGTGTGAAGGGGGTGTGTCCCTACCCGCCTATCAGCTCCCAGAGCTCTTCTCACTGGGCTCTGCAGAGTGTAATTTCAGCTCTTTCCCCCCTGACAGCTCAGACAAGCTGTAGAGAAGTGAAGACTGCAGATAAGCAGGTACAACTTATGTAGCGCTTCATCTGTATCACCTGAGGCCAGTCACTTCACTGGGTATATGTAAGGGTTTACAACCGCTTTAATGGTTTGTACATAGAAAGATCTCAATCTCTCTGGCCTCATCAAATCAATATCAAATATTCAAACTGAGCCATTGTTTTATATGCCGTTGGTGCCGGATGACTGTCCAGCCTCAGGCTTTTCACATTCAAGCAGAACAAGTATAAGGTATCGTCTCTTAAATTCAAACTCTTAAAGGCAAGGCTTACCAACTATTCTCAAAAATGTTCCCCCTTTTTCTCCTACCCATCCTGCATTCCCTACATAAGATCTGCGTACTTAACCACTTAAGCCCCGGACCATATTGCTGGTCAAAGATCAGAGCACTTTTTGCGATTTGGCACTGCATCGCTTTAACTGACAATTTTTAGTTTTTGCGCTATAAACAAAAATAGAGCAACAATTTTTTTCCTCAGTTTAGGTCGATACGTATTCTTCTACATATATTTCGTAAAAAAAAAAAAAAAAATCGCAATAAGCGTTTATTGATTGGTGTGCGCAAAAGTTATAGTGTCTACAAAATAGGGGGTAGTTTTAATTTTAATAGTTTTAATTTTTTTTTTACTAGTAACAGCAGCGACCAGCGATTTTTTTTCGGTACTGCGAAATTATGGCAGACACTTTGGACACATTTTTGGGACCATTGGCATTTTTATAGCGATCAGTGCTATAAAAATGCATTGGATTACTATAAAAATGCCACTGGCAGTGAAGGGGTTAACACTAGGGGGCGGGGAAGGGGTTAAGTATGTCCCTGGGTGTGTTCTTACTGTGGGGGGGGGGGCCTCACTAGGGGAAACACTGATCCTCGGTTCATACATTGTATGAACCGAAAATCAGAATTTCCCCTGCTGACAGGACCGGGAGCTGTGTGTTTACACACACAGCTCCCGGTCCCCGCTCTGCAACGAGCGATCGCGTGTGCCCGGCGGCGATCGCGCCCGTCGGGCACACGCACGGGAGTCGGGGGCGAGCGCCTCTAGTGGCGGCTGGGAGAGAGGATGTTATACTACGTGCTCTCGCCCAGCCGAGCCAACTTGCCGACGTAGAACGGCGGTGGGCGGTCGGCTAGTGGTTAAAGAGAACCTTTAAAGCAAGCCCAATTTAAAAGCCTGCTGACTGGCTCAGGTGATTTAGTTTGAATGGAAAGAACAAGATGTAGCTGGCTATTACACGTGACCAAACATTCATGCAACAAGTATAGAAGGAACCTAGAGCCGAATTCTCTTAAAAAGCAATGCATTTCAGCTCCTTCAATACTTTATCCATTCAAGTCAGAATACTGTATCCAAGTTAACACGCAAGTAAAGGTCCACTTTACTTATTTATTAATAAAGGAATTACTGAGCAAGGGTATCAGCTCAATGATCTTTTGGTAGTGTAGCCTCAAGATGTGCTAAAGAAAAATGTTGTGTGTATTCAGAAGAGTAAAAAGAGGCCTTAAAAGCACTGCCCAATGCCATACATTGAGATATCACCTTAAAGGAAATTTAATACTATACCTTTGTTTTTCCTCCTTCCTTTCAGGTGTGTGATCAATTGTGAGCTTCAGTGGTTTTCCCTTCCGACACAACAATGCTCGGCTATCACCAACACTGGCCACAACCAGCTCAATGCCATCACGCAATAAAGCCACTGTTGCAGTGGTCCCACAGCTCAAGAGAGTTGCTAAAATATCAAACACGGAAGCATTATTACAAAAGCAAAATTGGATGGTGCATTAAAAAGCAACGCCAATAATAAATCAGGATTATTTTGCATTCCTAACTTTATGTGTTAGTAGAAAATGTACAAATCCGCATGCTGAATAAAACATGGCACAATACATGCATCATAAAAGACAAAATATGGTTCATGTAATGTAATTCGATATTATACAGGAACCGTTAAATCTTAGAAAATGTCAAAATCTGAAAATACTATGCCTTTTAGAAGTCACGTATGTGTATGCAGGGTGTGTACCAACACCTGAGTGCAAGGTCAATCCCAAAATATCGTAACCCCCTCCCAGCATCCCTTTTAGACCCATAGAGCCAGTGTATTTAATATAAAAAAATGGGTATTGTGAGGGGGGGGGGGGGGGGGGTCTTAGAAAAGCTAGCAAACCTACTTTAAAAATGGGAATTTACTAAAGGCAAATAGGCTGTTCACTTTGCAAGATAATGTTTCCCAGAACTTTCACATTCCAAATAAAATACCCAATCATATGCAAGAAAAAAAAAAAAAATGTATTGATTGCACATGAGTGGATGATAAGCGTCTGCATCATTGGATTTGATTGACAGCAGCAGGAGCCAATGGCTGCGCTGCCATCAATCTATTCAATGACGAAACCATGGGGAGACCGCAGCAGGATCGCGCCCACAGAAATTCTGGGCTCAGGCAAGTAAAACGGGGGCTCAGGCAGTGCAAAGTGTTTTTCACCTTAATGCATAGGATGCATTAAGGTGGAAAGAAACACGAGGCTTTACAGCCCCTTAACACAGATCACAGGTCTGCAGTGGTCTGACGACTGGGTCGTGCTGTTTGGAGCACTGTGCAGAAGAAGCACAAGCACAATTTATTGTAGCACCGTGTAGAAGGAGTGTCCGAGTGCTGGAGAACTGGATTTTTGTGCTTTGTGTTAAGCAGAGGTCTGGATCCCCAGTGTACCACTGCAGGCACAATCTAACACTAGCAGCACAAGTACAACAAAAAGTATTTTTTTTATATCTATATCACACACACGTTACTATATATGTAGCCTGACTATATTATAGTCTTACGGCCCATGCACAGTGTTAGAAAAAGCTAGCTGCAAAGACTACCAAAGCCAGAAAGAAGCCTGTGATACATTTGCCTATATGTCTCAGTTTAATTCTCCCTGCTTGCCATTGTGATTCAGTCCTCGGCTAACCGGTTATTGAAGCGCTAATGTCCCCTCACTATTTCTAAAGGTTAATTGATCTATTGTGTTGTGTGAAGGAGATCTGTGTTTATGTGGCTTGTGTTAATTATTCTGATTGCTTCATTGTGGTAATTATCTCTCTATATGCGGGGTCGAGCTGTCTAGTTAATGTATTCAGTACAACTAGTACTCAGCGTCATTTATGTCATTGTCTAAAGAAAATGTGTTTTCAGACTCGGCTCAGTCGTGTCTGCCTAATCATCTGTATGGAAGCCCCAGTGTGAGGGGGGCGGAGATTTGTCATTGTAACAGTTTTGGAAATTACATATAAGCTGTGTGTTATAACATTAAACTCTGTGTTGTTCTAGCAGTAAGCCTGGACTCATGTGTGACTTAATGGGCGATCTCAGGAATATTCCTCCTAGTGGAATATTGGGTGATGTTCTTATGGAAGAAGGGAATCTTTGACGGGGATATCATACCAATACCGTCACAAAGCCGCTGTAAAAAAAATTGCTTTTAGTAGCTTTTTGTATTGGCATGTTTAGCCATGCTAGCTTTTAGCAGCTTTTTTTCTGCCTCTATTCAAATGAGCCAATAGATTTGAATAGAAGTCGCACCAGAAGTCGAACCATGATAATCCGACTTGTGGTGCGACTTGTGCGCTGAGGATCTTGAAATGGAACATGGGGACAAGGTGCTTTGTGGTTTCATGGGGGTTGCCCTTAAATCCATACCAGACCAAAGAGGTTCCTCTTCAAGATCCTCAGCGCACAAATCGGATGATCATGATCCAACTTCTATTCAAATCAATGGGCTCTCAGTTTTTTTTTTTTTAATAACCCTTGATGTGGCCTTAATAGGGTTAAGCTGCTTTTAGCAGTGTTAGACATTTTTACAGCTCAACAGCCTCTGCTCCTGAACGCACAGGCTGTCGTTTTTTCTACTAAACGCTTATGCCTCCAAACGCCTTTAGACCGTTTATGTGTGCATGGACACAGGCCAACATGGAGGGGTGTTTAGAAGCAGAAGCATCAGCCCTTAAACACAGACCCTTTATGTGAACGTTACAAAATGGCCTATAAATTGTATAGTGACAGAATAAAATTTAGCGTTTATATCGTTTACTTTACGGCTGATAAAAAGGATATAAAAGGGAATATGAAACCAAACCCCAAATTTAAATGCCCAAAAGAGCAGAGCACAAAAAAATATAGCATCCTTTGTTGCCCCGCACCCCAAGTCATAGGTTTATAACAGAATGTCTTCACCATACTGTGTGGTGACAGTGATCGTATGTACTGTGCCATGTCATAATGAGATTATAGATGGCTAATGTAAACATTGTTGCTTTACTGTTGTAAAATAGCAAAATCATATATTAAAGCAGGTGTTATTACTGTGAAGGCAAACATAGGTCAAATTTGTAATTGCACGAGGGAAAATTCCCCACATACAGAGTCCCAATTCTCAGCTTCTTCTAATATTTCCTTATTGATTTAATTGGTGCAACTAATTCAAGACAAAAATAATTTGTACCAACTCTTCATTTTGTGCAATACCTACAGTACATGTGCCAACTGCCCCCCATTCCCCTAGAACAGCGAGATCAGGCCTTAACAGAGGAATCAAGTGTGGCTCAGTTCTTTTTTATTTTGCTATATATTAGGAACTATGTATAAAATGGCTGGTTTGTCCATTTGTACAATAGCTACTGTAGGTTATGAACCTTTAGTTATGAATGGACAGTTTGATGCACGGTAAATGAAAAAGGAGCAGAGCTAGAAATATCTGCTGTTTTAATATGACAACTGCTGAAAATGGAAATATATAGCCAAGGGTTTCTGAAAGCTGTAGGTAAACAGAACTTGCAGTTTTAGGGACAGCCAGGGGCTCCGACTGGCCGGACCTGCCTGTAAATGGCACACGGCTCAGAAGGAATGGCACGAGTGGTCGTTCCTAGTGCATGCACCAGTAAAACTACTGGCTGCATGTAATGTAAATATGTCCTAAACCTTTAGGAGACATTTACACTACCTTATAGGTAAGCCTGGATTATAGGCAGAAGTCAGTAAATGGCTTTAAAGAAAGGAACTAGGAATATAAAGTAACTGAGCTCGCTGGGCACTAGCCATAGAACATCTCCCCTAACTACAGAACACATAGGAGAGATTAGCATACAAGGTGAAGAACTAGTAATGGTACACTTTATTTTGTAAATATTAGGAGTAGCTGATTTTGTAGGGAAGGCACCAATTTAGAAAAAACAGCAAGAAGTAGGAAAAACAAAGGTAGAATTTCCCGTAATTGACAAACATTGCATCATTCTTACATCAGAAATATGGTAACCAACAAAGGATTCTTTGGTCAAACCAGTCCCAAAACTAGTTTAACTGGTTTAAAAAAAAATTACAATGTATAAAGAAAAAAGCATTACATTTAGACCAATCTCGCTGTCAGATCAATGTAGGACCTTCAGCAGCAGGCATGATGGATAAATAGCTGCTTGGGTATTTGTTCTATTACAACCAAACTCCATAGGGTGACGTTTGTAGAGGCTAAATACACAACACCTGCTTTAATATAAAGTATTAGCTTAAGCTAAAGAGAGAAAAACTAAAGCTGGCTAATTTTACAATGCTGAAGGTTCATTCCTAGATTTTGGAACAGTTTCAATTCAACGTTAAAATGCCCTTTGCAGATATTCATATTTTATTGTTAGAAACACAAGCAGCCAAAGAAACAAACTTTTTTGGTAGTTTGGTATTATGAAGGCTTAATCACAAGGCTTTGTCATGAAGTCTCTACCAAGACCAATGATAATGTGCAACTAATAAAACAATTTCACTGGTTTCACAACCATGCATGCAAATCATTGGCAGGGTAAAGTAAACACAAATTCCCACCGCCACTTATAATAAATCAATGGTGTATTCTTTATATTACCTAGCTTTACACAACAACCTGCCATACAAACAGAATAAGGGATTCGGTTTACAATGTTCCAAAATCTAGAAGTGCTTTATTATGGAAGTGATCAAATGTGACACGTGTGGCCAATTTGGTGTCTTGCAGAAGGCAATTGTAACTATACACAAATTAGTGTCCTTTTAACAGCACTATAAAACAAAAACAAAAAAAAGATCTTTCAAGATATATCTTAACACTCACTGGACATTTTTATTTTACGTCATGCTCATCTCAACTAATGTGACAAAGTGGATGTTGGGACCTTCCTGTAGTCCAGGCTAGGAACCGCTTGACTCCTTCACCTGGGACAATATATGTGAGATTTCCCTTTCCACTGAAGCCCAGCATTATAACGTCCGGGGCCTCCAAGCCTAGAGCTGCTCACCACGTGCAGTCTCTGCCATAAATAACACGCACACAGAGGCAAAAAAGGAATTCACCCGGGGGGGGGTTATCAAACAAAACAGGACTGCAACACCAAGATGAGGAAAAAAGCTGCAAGAAACAATGCATTGCATGAATGGAAAGAAAACGTAGAAGTAAACAAAGCTATAGCTTGATCACTTGATGTGTTATTCCAAGGGGACACCCAGAGTAAATCAAAGTGCTACCCATCTTTTGTTCAAAAGAACTCAGACACAAAGGGATTATTTACTTTCATACCAATGGCAAGACCTGGTATTTAGATAGCACATCCCAAAACAGTAGATCTGAAAGATAAGAGGTTTTATAGGGAGCCTGTAGCCAGGCTATAGGCATTCAACAATTTGCAAATTAGCAAACCGTAAATTTGCTTTAAAACCAGTTCTGACTTTCTGCTAAAAGGCACTGGGGAACAATTTTATCCTCAAAGTTCACAACAGAAGCTCTGAACTTGTATTATCTAATCACCTCTCCCAGAATACCTACTCTATTGTAGAGATTAGACGGCTGGAAAGGCGGCCTGGTCATTGCCGAGAGGGAGTTTGTAACAGAGCTGCTGAGAGAACGAACCTTCACAATTTCAAAGCTTCTGCTGTAAATTGGAGGAGGAATTGCTCCACAGTACCTGCAACTACAGAGGTCAGCAAGGGCTTGACTACTTATAGGTATTTTTTTATTTAAACAGAGAAAAATTGGGAATTTACAGTCTGGGTCCGCACTGGAGAGGTAAAGGGGTGAGAGGAATCACCCTTGAGGACAAAGACTCTCTTCCCAATTTCTTTATTGAAGTTGGTATTTTTAAATTACAAGCAGCATCAGTCAGATTTTAGATTTAGCCAGGAAAACCCTTTCAATTTTTTTTTCAACTATTCAAAGTGTGTAGATTAAACACCCTATATATTTAGTGCCATTTTCGCTTAAGTGAAAACAGCTTGTTAGTCATTTCAACTATATAAAAAAAAAATTGCAGCTTTTTAGGTCTCCTTAGTGTTGCAAACTGAGCATTTAATTTATTTTTAAAAATATACAAGATATAATGGCATTGTTTAACAATAGGTCAATTATCTATTGAGAAAGAATTAGTAAGCTCTAAAATACACTGAACAGACAAGTGAACTGTGGTCATCACTCATGTGCCTAAAATTGATAAATTAGTGTGCTCTATATGTATACCAGCGGATGTTCTAGCACCACATGAAAAAGCAAGCATAAATAATTTAAATTAGAGCAAAATAAGCAGTTCGACCCCTTTCACACTGAGACCACCCGTGTTTTAGCGGTGCTTTAGCGCTGTTTAAGCGGCATTGTTCAGCCACTAGCAGGATGCTTTTTACCCCCGATAGCAGCTGAAGGATTAAAAAGTGCCGTCTTGCAGCACTTCGGAAGTGCTAACCATTAATTTCAATGAGCAGGGTGTTTAGTAGTGCTGTATACAGCGCTCCTAAACTGCCCCAAGGATGCTGCTTGCAGGACTTTTCCCAACGTCCCTCCCCAATGCGACAAGTCACACTGAAATGAATGGGAGTCAGTTTTCAGGTGCCATTTCTAGCACCAAGATGCCTGAAAACCACCTCAGTGTAAAAGGGGTCTAAATGGCAAACATGCCCATTATATGGGGAGACACAATTAGCAGAAATCTCAAGCATTTGTAACAAATTCAATAATTTTTGAAAAATCCAATTTTTTTATTTTGTATGCTTAAAATGGAGAGGCCATAAACTGAACACTTCCAATGTAATAGGAATACATGCTAAAATGGTCTTTATGAGTCCCAAGTAAACCGATAGGATGAATTCCAGTTCACAGAATGGCTGCCTATACTATGAATAGCTTGCTTCCATAGCATTTGGAACAGACAAGCAATACTTGTTCCCCTTCTATATATAGCATATAATATAGTGCAATTATTTAAACAAAAAAAAATGGCCAAAATGAACCCCAGTAACTTTTCCATTACAATTCCAAGATAGAGACCAATGGAAGATCAGACTAGAGTTTCTACCCAGCCAATTCAACTTTAGTCTAAATATCTGAACTTGGCAGAGTCTTGTGTATTAGCTAGGCAATGTCTATGGGGGGTTTAGAGACCGCAATGAAAGCTAACAAACCTATGTAATTATATGGTCGAGCCCACAGGGATGATGAACACAGATCTTAGTAAGCATTATTACTTCAGGACCATAATCAATATCTTAGATAATGAGGTCCATTATTGTACAATGTATTTTAGAGCATAAAAAAAACCATAGCATTAATAACATTTTCTTTATCTTCAAATCTTACAATAAAAAGCAAGCACTGGCAGTAAAAAGTTTTGTTTAGAACCATAATCTGAATGAATAAGCCCACACTGTATTTGGCTCAAATCTCATGTTTTTAATTTGGGCATAGGGATACATATATACTCCTATCAATTCTAATGGCTACTTAATCATTATTTAGGTAAGGTTAGATGCATATCCACACATCAGAATGCATCATATGTTATGGTTCCATACCATGTAGTACATCATTGGTTAGACCTTTACAAAAGCATTCTGCCGTGTTAAAGCCAATTGCAATGTTAAAAGCAGGCCTCTTAGCACACACAATCGGAATTTCCGATGGCATAAAATCAGATGGAATCAGACCAAATTCCGACCGACTAAAACGCGGTGACTTAAAACACTACGACGAGCCGAGAAAATTAAGTTCAATATTTCCGAGCATGCGTCGACTTGATTCTGAGCAATCGTGTTTTTTTTTATCAGTCGGAGTTCCACACAGACGATCGGAATTTTTTCCATCGGAAAAAAAATAACACATGTTCTATTTCTAAACTCGATGGAAAAAAGTCTGATGGGGCCCGCACACGGTCAGAATATCCAATGAAAAATATGGAGTTACTTACCGGTAACGTCCTTTTCCAGGAGTCTTTCAGGACAGCCACCTTAGAGAGATCCCGGCTCCTCCCCTCTCAGGAAACACCTCCTTCAATCAGAGATTTAAGCCTCATCCTCCCACTGGCCCTTCAGTTTATCACGAGAACCTCCGGCCAACTGGGGAGACACAAGAACACGTCATACAACACAAACATTACAATCTTACCTGACGGTCTTATGTGATGAGTCCTCAGACGTCCAGTACCTGGGTGGGTACCGGTGCTGTCCTGAAAGACTCCTGGAAAAGGACGTTACCGGTAAGTAACTCCATATTTCCCTGGATCGTCTTTCAGGACAGCCACCTTAGAGAGGATAAGCGAGCACCTTACCTTAGGGTGGGACTACTGCTTGCAGAACTTTACGACCAAAAGCTTGGTCCTTTGCTGACAGCAGATCCAATCTGTAGTGCTTGACAAACGTGTTGAAGCTGGACCACGTTGCAGCCCTACAAATTTGCTCAGGAGAAGCACCAGCCCATTCCGCTTGTGAAGCTGCAGCCGCTCTAGTGGAATGTGCCCTGATCCCATCTGGGGGGTCTGACCCTCCTAACTCATAAGCTTGAACAATAGCCGATTTAAGCCATCTGGCTATAGTCCGTCTGGACGCCCTGGATCCTTTCTTAGATCCTGAAAATACAAAAAGGGACTCCGACTTTCTAAATTGTCTAGTGCAGTCTAAGTATTGGAGAATGCACCTCCTAACATCTAAATTATGGAATGAACGTTCCTGTTCCCTCACAGGATTAGAACAAAAAGTGGGTAAGATGATTTCTTGGCTCCTATGAAAACTTGAAGCCACCTTTGGCAAGAAGGCCGGATCGGTTTTGAAAATAACCCTGTCCGGAAAAATTTGAAAATAAGGGGCCCTGATAGAAAGGGCTTCGAGTTCGCTGACTCGTCTTGCCGTGGTAATTGCCACTAAAAACACCGTTTTGAGGGTAATTAGTTTCAAAGAACAAGATTCTAGTGGTTCAAAAGGCTCCTTTGTAAGAGCCTGTAAAACCAAAGAGAGGTTCCAAACTGGAAGGGAAGAGGATCTAACTGGCCTCTGTCTACTTAGACCCTTGAAAAACCTTGCTATCCAAGGGTCTAACGCTAGTTGTTTTTCTAGAAAGACGCTCAATGCAGAAACTTGTCCTTTCAATGTGCTAAGTGCTAGACCTTTGTCTGCACCTGACTGTAGGAATTCTAGCACTGCCACTGAACTATGAACGTCAAAGGAGCCTTCTGAGCACCATATGTTAAAACGTCTCCACACCTTACAGTAGATGTTTTGAGTTTCTACTTTCCTACAATTTAGGAGAGTCTTAATTAGACGCTCAGAAAAACCCCTGCCCCTCAACAATGACTCAGAAGCCAGGCTGCCAGGTTCCACCTGTCTATGTGAGGGCAGCAGAATGGACCCTGAGAAAGAAGGTCGGTCTGGGCCGGAAGGATCCAAGGAGGTTCTATTGCCAGGTTCCTCAGAATGGAGAACCACGGTCTCCTCGGCCAATAAGGAGCGATCAAGATGAGGATCGTATTCTCCCCTTGCAACTTCCTCAAAACTGCCGGAATCAGGACCGGAGGGGGGAAAGCATAGCACCTTGAAAATGTCCAATTCTGGGCGAGTGCGTCTATTCCTAGCGCTCCGTCCCATCTGTTTAGGGAGAAGAAAAGCCTTGTCTTGGTATTGTGTTTCGAGGCAAAGAGGTCTATGCATGGTGTTCCCCATCTCTGAACAATCATGTTGAATACCTCCTGTTTTAAGATCCAATTGCCTTCCTTCAGAGTTGTTCGGCTGAGGAAATCCGCTGTCTGGTTCTGATCTCCCTTCAAGTGGGTTGCAGACAGGGACAATATATTGAGTTCGGCCCACTTTAGGATAGCTTCTGCCAGAAGCCATAGGGAGCAACTTCTTGTACCCCCCTGCCTGTTGATGTAGGCTACTGTTGGGGAATTGTCCGAACGGATTCTCACATGTTGTCCCTGAAGTTCCCCCTGAAAGGCTCTGAGCGCTAGTTCTACTGCTCTCAGCTCCCTCCAGTTGGAGGATCTTAGAGCGTCTTCTTTCCTCCAGGTCCCCTGGACCCACTTGGGACCCAAGTATGCTCCCCAACCTGAACCGCTGGCATCTGTTGTGACTGTTTTGGTCACTGGCAGGATCCACTCGAGACCTTGGGACAGATTTGCTCCCTTTCTCCACCACCAGAGTGACCTTTTGACCTGATTTGGGATGGAGATTAAGGCATCCAAGGAGGTCTGACTGTGGTCCCAAACCTTCAGAATAAATAACTGAAGAGGACGAAAGTGCAGTCCCGCCCAATGTACTGCCGGAAGTGTGGATGTTAGTAATCCCAATCCTGACATGGCCTCCCTGACTGAAATCTGACTGTTGCTTTGCAACCGCAACATGGTCTTGTCCACCTTTAGGACCTTTTCGGAGGGAAGAAAGACCCTTTGGATCGTTGAGTCCACCACATAACCCAGGAAGGCGACTCTCTGGGCTGGGACTAAACTGGACTTTTCTAGGTTCAGAAGCCATCCCAATTTCTCCAGGATGTCTCTTGCTACCTGAAGATGCTGAACCAACTGATCCGCTGAGGGTGCAAACAGGAGAAGATCGTCTAGATATGCAACTATCGAAAGGCCTTTGAGTCGCAGAAAGGCCAGAACTTCTACCATCACTTTTGTGAAGATTCGGGGAGAAGATGATAGCCCAAAGGGGAGAGCTTTGAACTGCCAATGCATTACCCGATTCCCAGTCCTTACTGCTAGCCTCAGATATTTTTGATGATCCTCGGCTATGGGAATATGCAGATATGCATCCTTTAGATCGATTGATGCCATGAAGCAGTTTGGTGGGAGTAACGCTCTGACCGAATAGATCGAATCCATTCTGAATCTCCTGTACTTGACGGAGACATTCAGAGGCTTCAGATTCAGGATGAGCCTGAATTTCCCTGATGGCTTGCGGACCACAAAGATGTGGGAGTAAAAGCCTCTGCTTGTCTCCGGACCTGGCACTTGGGCAATCACCTCCTGCTCTTCCAATTCCTGTAGAGAGGATAGAAGGGCGGAGGCTTTTTCCCCGCATATTGGTAGGTTGGTAATCAGAAACCTGAGAGGTGGGGGATTTGAGAACTCCAACCTGTAGCCCCGTCTGATGATCCCCAAAACAAATTGATTTGTGGTGATCACCTCCCACTGTGGGAGAAAGGCCCCCAACCTTCCTCCCACTGTTACCGTGTCACTGGGCCTTTTTGGGCTGTTCAGGAGGGCGAAAAATCGCCGCCCCACGCCCTTTCCCTTTAGGTCCCCAGAACGTCTTGTTGACCTGCTTTAGGGGTCTCAGATTTCCTCGGAAACTGAAATTTTCTTTTTGTCTGTTGCCCAAATTTTCTTTTAAGGGGAAAAGCCTTCTTTTTATCAGCCGTCCTGTCCAGGACGGCTTCCAGACCAGGCCCAAATAATAAATCTCCGGTAAGCGGTATGCCACAGAGTTTTATCTTAGACGCACTGTCCCCCTGCCATGTCTTAAGCCACAAGGCTCTCCTGGCTGAATTGGTCAGGGCTGAAGATCTGGCGGACATGCGTACTGATTCGGCCGAGGCATCTGCCAGATAGGCCACCCCCTTAAGGAGTGTGAGAAAAGAAGCAAGGATAACATCCTTTTCTGTATTAGCTTCGATATGCGCCTTGATTTGCGTGAGCCAAAACTCCATATTACGGGCCACTACCGTGGCTGCCATGGCGGGTTTAAGATTTGTCTGTGATGATTCCCAGGACTTTTTCAAAAGGGAATCCATCCTTTTATCCATGGGGTCAGAGAGTACCCCCATATCCTCGAAGGCCAGATCTGTATTTCTGGATACTTGAGAAAATGCTGCGTCTAGTTTTGGAGTTTTATTCCAAACTAAACTATCTTCACCTGCAAAGGGAAACCTCCTTTTTAGTGCATTAGAGAAAAAAGGTTTCCTCTCTGGGTCCTGCCATTCTTTTTTAATGGCATTGACCAACACATCATGGACTGGAAAAACTTTTTTTCTGTTCCTCCAGACCTTTGTACATTTGGTCATGTAATGACAAAACTTTCTTTTCCTCCTGGATACCTAGAGTGGTGTGGATGGCATCTAAAAGCTCCTCCACATCCTCTAGAGAAAGTTTGTACCTTGAGGCTTTGGAGGACTCACCGTCCAGCCCCTCTATATCTGATTCCTCCTGGGAATCAGAAATGGCGCTACCCGCTTCTTCCTCAATTTCCTCCGCTAGACCCTCCGGTTTCTCGCCACTACTAGGGAGAAAATCCGTGGGATTAGGTGAAACAACCTGCTGTGCTGGTGGGACACTGCTTTTGGGCTGGGGCAGTTGAAAGGAGGAAAAAAGAGCCTGAAAGGACTGAAAGGTACTAGAAAGCTCCTTAACTGACGCCGCTAGATCTGCCCCCTGTTCTGCTGTCTGTTCTCTTAATACGTCCCCAATACAACGCTTACAGAGCGTTTTCAACCAGGTTTCCCCTAGTGTTGATCTGCACACAGGGCACTTCCTTTTAGAGCCATGGGCTGATTTGCTTGAGGCTTTCTGAAAAGAGAAGTAAACAAGAGACAGCAGCACATTAACTGGGGCCCACCAGCAATAAACACAGGGATCACCAGGAGTGCCCCCCAGGACCAACCACCACCAGGGTCCCAGAAACTCCCATCCCTACCGACCACCAGGAAGGGAAAACACCCGTGGAGCTAAAGGGTATAGGCAGGTGAACACCACCCCAGGGTTCACTTACCTGCGGCTGGCTGGCGCTTTCTTCGGATGGAGCTGTCCTCGAGACCTCTGTCTCCGACATTGCTGCTCAGCGGAACGGTGGTCTGCTGTCTCCTCTGCTGACGCTTCAGACTGGAGAGACTGCACCAGCCAGCGTGCGTGGTCCGCTTTCCTAGGCCGCGTCCGGATCCGGAAGACGCGGCCTCGTGTGGCTGTCCCGCCCCCAACCGGAACTGACGTTCCTCCGGACCAGCGCGCTCCAAGCTGGCTGCAAAGCAGGGGGGCCTGAGGTAGCCCACAGCGCCACCCTAGGCAGAGAAGGCAACGGACCTCCCAGCTTACTCTTTTCCCCAAAGAGACGCTGGGACGCACATGCGGCGCTGCAGGTGACTACACACTAGCCGGCCTGAGCGCCAAATTCAAATAATAAAAAAGGTAAACTTTTTTAGGCAGAAGAACTCAATCTTCTAAAATTTGCCCAATAAGCCTCAGCTTCCCCAGCCATCGGCTCCTGGTTCCACAGCGGTGTCTCCCCACCGGAGGAAACACCATAACTGAAGGGCCAGTGGGAGGATGAGGCTTAAATCTCTGATTGAAGGCGGTGTTTCCTGAGAGGGGAGGAGCCGGGATCTCTCTAAGGTGGCTGTCCTGAAAGACGATCCAGGGAAAATCCCGTCTGACTTTTTTCAATGGGAAATTCCGATTGCGTGTACAAGGCATCAGTGTGTATATATGCACTACTTAATTTGGGTCAACATATATTATCATAAATAAAACCGAATCTGATGGATTTCTATAACACTATAGACTTTCTATTAACCTATAGAACAAAACATTGATCTACAAATTAACAAATCCTTTTAATCACTATTAATAGCTTACAGATGGCCCACTAACCTTGTAATATATATTAAAGACACTATGATAAAAATAATCACCAATGACAAATTAGGAAATATTCCCCACAATATTCAATGCAGATAAATCTAGCTAGTGCTCATGTTGAATATACAGTTACTGATTAACCATCAGAGAATGACTGGCAATTAATGATTTTTTACAACTTCCCTTAACAATTCTACCAGTACTGTACCATAAGGCAATATTCTTCCCCCGTCACTACTTGATCATAGTTGCCTACAGTGTACCCAATGTAGATTTTTGATCAATGTAAATGGAGAACCTACCATCAACAGATTGATGAGCCTGTCTTTCAAATGCTTTATCTATTGCTAGAAAAGCTTTTGTCAGCACCTTTTCCATATCTTCTTCCTGTTTGAGGAACTCCCTGTTGGCAAAATAAGCACAGTATAAGCTTAAGCTACATTCGACATTGACAACCAAAATTATGAATACTCTATCATTAACTGAATAGCGTAATGAATAAATGCAAACTTACTTGATGTACTGTGTCATGAATCTGTTACAAAAATCTGCTGCTCCAGCCCCTCCATGTCCATCATACACAGCAAAATACAAGACATTATCAGTTAATTTGGCATAGTCGAACTGGTCCTCGTTTTCCTTCCTCTTCCCTAGCTGTGTAGAACAGCCAACCTTGGATAAATTAATGTGCGGAATGAGCTTGCCATACTTAATGCTGGGTGGAAGCTGAATAGGTTCATCGATACGATTGTCCCAAATGCCAAACGAGTCCCAGGTGGCAGGACGCCCACTACTGTCGGGGTCAAAGCGCGATGAGAATGATCTGCGGCTGACACTGGAGCAGTGGCAGGCCGATATTATGCGGGACTTCAGCAAGGCTCCTCTTCTTACCTGTGACCCTCCATGCCTTACAAATGTAACCAAGACCGCTGTTGACATTCCTTGTCTAAACAGAGTGTAGTTTAAAGAAAACTTGCGATCTGATCTCTTTAGTGCATTCAAATGGATTAAACTGCAAGATAAAAAGAGAAAGAAAAAACAGTTTACTTTATATACCATTGCGGTTGGCAAACAAACCTTTAAAATACAACCGTGCAAGATACTTTTAGGTACCCCTCTGAGTTATCGTAGAACTTAGCAATGGCCAGCAAGTTTTTATAAAATGTTAAAAAAGAGGGCCCATTCACACCAGAAAGTGGCAAAAAAATAAATAAAATAAAAAACCAACACTTGTACCATATAGCAGCTTCCAACACCCTTATATGTGTTAAAAAAAACAACCAAAATGGTGTAGCGCTAAACACCACTACAAATTATATCTTGTACCCCCTTGTGTTTCTCTGATAAAGTTACGCGATCTTGTGACAAAACACGTAGGGTGGGGATTATTCAGACATCACACATGGAGTGCCAAGAAGAACACTGTATAAGTAAATATATCCATGTGAATGGCAGGAGAGCAGCACAGATTCATGTGATTGTTGGTGCAATATGCACCTATATAATGCGAGTTATTATGGTTGCATGTGTAAATAGTTGAAAGGTGAGGCACTACGTAGTGTTTTCTTTTTATAATCGTAGGTCAATTTAAAGGTGAAGCACTGTGGAATCCTGTGAATTTTCTGAGATTATTAATTTATTATCCAGCCTGTATGGTGGTGTCCAGCTGGGAGAGGATTGCTGCTGGGGATACAAGGATAGAGATATATACGAACAGAAATTATGGTGCCGAAAATGAAGGCTGCACTAGGCCGAAAACCGATGCCGAAAATGAGTTTTCAAAAAATATTTATATATACAATTATATTGTATTCAACTTTTTAATTAATATCATCAATTTAAAATTAATATGAATTTATTGTTGGCCATTACTGACACCTTTAGTGCAAGAAAGGTCAAGAGAAATGCAGTCTGCAGTCTCTAACCATCTCTTGCATCATGTCTGTTATCTCTTACTTAAAGCGGAGGTTCACTCTAAATATGAAGTATAGCTTATCCAAAAGATGTTATCTACGTCAATATTTCGCTATGCAAATTTTAATGCTTTTACATACCTATATTCTCTGTTAAGATGCAGACACTTCCGGGTCTGTCCCCCGCGGGAGTGGGCGTGTCGCTCCCCTTTGTTTGCCCGAGTGATTTGCTGGCAGTCTTTTGCCATGTCTCCTGGGAGCACAGCGTCATGCTTTCCAGGAGACTAGACGAAATCTCACACGTCCGCTTCCCGGAAGTATTTGCTTGTGGGCTTCATGCTGCCCACAAGCAAAATGGAAAAGTCCTGAGGGTATTTTTATAAAGACACATTTCGTGCCAAATCAGAATGGGGGGCAGTATCGTCATAAGACATGCGAGTACAAGCTTGTTAACATTACAAGCGTTAAATTAACAGGGAAAAAAAAAAAAAAAACATCCAGACCGCAGAACCCCCGCTTTAAACACACTGGTAATAGTATTAGCAAACATTTCCATTCGGTGCACCTCTAGCAGACACGATACAGGAGATGGTCAGACTGCAGACATGATACAAGAGATCAATGCAGCTTCACCAGTGCCTGACAGATGCAGCAGCCTGCCTGTGCCCTTCATGCAGCCTCACCAGTGCCTGTGCCCATCAGCTGCAGCCTAGCGGCCAAAATGCACCGCTAAAACTAGCAGCAGCACTTTACCGCCAATAGACCCCCACGCCGATGTTGGCTTATATAGTAAAAGATCTACTAAATGGTGCAAGTTTAGGAGATATTTACAGTACCTACAGCTAAGCCTTACCTCTCTATACGCACAAACAGGAAAACTTTACTTCCCCTTTAATTTTTTATTTTTTTGAAATGTCACACACCAGAATGTAATAAATGTCAAAGATATTTTATTTTACCTGCATGTGGTGTTCAAAATAAGGTATTCGGTGGCTAACTTTTGCCCGGTAGCACTAGAGTCATTGATACAAATCCCACTACATGCCTGGAGATTGTATGTTCTCCCTGTGTAAGTTTCCTCCCATACTCCAAAGACATGCTGGTAGATCAGGGATCCTCAAACTATGGCCCTCCAGTTGTAGAACTACACATCCCATGAGGCATTGTAAAACTCTGACATTCACAGACATGACTAGGCATGATGGGAATTTTAGTTCCTGAACAACTGGAGGGGCATAGTTTGAAGATCCATGTGGTAGATGATCCTGTCTAAATTAGCCCTACTATATATATGAATGTGAGTTAGGGACCTTAGATCGTAAGTGACCAACGTAAATGCATAATATACGGCCGGGCAATCTCCTGGGACCTGTAACGTCCCAGAAGATTGCAGGGGGGGGGGGGCACATCTTCCTTTCGGCACCACTAACCCCCAGGAGGAAATGGGAGCTGGATGCCTCTAAAAAGAGGGTAAACCTGTACGGTTTAGGAGATATTCCCCTCGCAATGCGCCGCAGCGCATGCGCAGGGGGGATCTACGGCGAAAGGACCGGCAGCCACCGGACCTTGCCGAATTTAAATCTCCCACGCGCGGGAGTGACGTCATCGCCGCTCCATCACAGCGCTGGAGCGGCGATACCCGGAAGACACGCCAGGCAAGAGGACATCTCGCTCGGCGTGGACCAGGTAAGTTCTACACACCTCGTTCCGAGGTAAGTATTTCATAATGAGCTAATATGCGGTGCATATTAGCTCATTATGGCTTTTGCCTTGCAGGAGAAAAAATAAAAAATTTTGATGTGGGTTTACAACCGCTTTAAAGCAGAAGGACCATTTTTGGGTGGAACTCTGCTTTAAAGCGGAGGTTCACCCATACATAACTATTTTTCCCCTTAGATGGATGCTCGTTTTGTCTAGGGGAATCGGCTAGTTTTAAAATATGATCCGTACTTAACGTTTACGAGATGCATCTTCTCCGCCGCTTCCGGGTATGGGCTGCGGGACTGGGCGTTCCTTCTTGATTGACAGTCTTCCGAGAGGCTTCCGACGGTCGCATCCATCGCGACATGATTTTCCGAAAGAAGCCGAACGTCGGTGCGCAGGCGCAGTATAGAGCCGCACCGACGTTCGGCTTCTTTCGGCTACTAGCGACGCAATGGATGCGACCGTCGGAAGCCTCTCGGAAGACTGTCAATCAAGAAGGAACGCCCGCTCCCGAAGACCCATACCCGGAAGCGACGGAGAGGATGCATCTCGAAAACGGGCAAGTACTGCTCATATTTTAAAACTAGCCGATTCCCCTAGACAAAACGAGCAGGAATCTAAGGGGAAAAGGGCAAAAAATAAATAAATGGTTGAACTCCCGCTTTAAGGTCCCATGGTTTGAATCTACACTGAAGATTGGAGCGCAGCAATGGTAGTGGGTGGGATATGTCCCACTGTGACAATAACTAGGGACTGCCTATGTACTCTAACAACACAGGAATCCAATGAGACTCCTGACCCGTTATGTGAACATCTATAGATGTAAGCCTGCCAGGTCTGATCACAACTGGGTCACTCATATGTCCTCTATACATACAATCCAAACTAGAGGAGCTGTACACAGCAACCAATCAGCTCCTACCTTGTTTGGTTAACCTTTGTAAATGAAAGACAGAAGCTGATTGGTTGCTATGCACAGCTACTCCAGGTTTTGCTAAATTCCCTCCAATGAATGGAAGCAATAGTTGAGATTCAATGGCGGCCAGGCTGATGACTGTAAACGGATACTCAGCACCAAGATAAAGCTGTTGTCTAGAGATCACCGTGTCACCAGGCTGCGAGGACTGATGGCTCGGAGCACTACACACAGGCATGTCCGGGGGGAGGGGTGTCAGTTATCACCTTGAAACGTTTTAGGTTCCAGCCGCTTGACGTCACAGCCCGAAAACCAACACCCACCCCGCACACAGCGCTATCACACCTCACTCTTATCACTGGGCAGGCCGGACATTCCACCACACTCGGGACAACACCCACTAATACAAGGAACACATACTGAACACACAGCGGGTGCACCTTACATGGAATGTTCCGCCTCAGGAAAGCTCAGGGTTCTCTTACCTTCTATGGCACCAACCAGAATACCTCACCAGGCACAGATAAATGTAATCCTCCTCCGACCGACTGCTACATCCAAACTGAATCCTCCACAGAATGCCGACCAACCAGCTACCACTCTTACCGCCCCTCAGAGGAAGCCAGCCAATAGCCGCTTAATGTTAGAGCCGCCGCCTCCGCGACTTGGCTATTTACCAGAGAAATACAGGAGGCGGGGCGGGGGTGGGTTCCGTGACTAAATCACTTCTCAGCGCCTATTGGATGACTGAGTCTACACTAACCAATAGGTGTGTAGGAGCGGCAAGTCCGCCCCTCCCCCCATGCTGGCACCTATGTTGTGCTTTGGGTTATTTGGAATCACCAACAATCAGTAGTGTTGTGGATGAGAACGCATGACGGTGACAAGTCCTGGCAGTGTCAGTGGAGATGTGTGAGCTTAATCATCTGATTGCAGAGGTTGCCTTGGAGAGGGATACATTCACAACAACACATGACAGCTAAATGGAGTAAAAAAAATTGAACGTCAATACATATATATATATATATATGTAAAGCGCTGTGTAAATTGACAGCACTATACAAGTACCTGTAACCAGAGCTTTTTTTCTCAGAAAATAGGTGCAGGAACTCAACCACGACCTGTTCAGATTTCACAAACAGTAGAAGGGTCTTAAAGGGGCATTAAATACCAGAATTGCATTATATACAGAGTGTAGAGTTCAGGGGGGTTACACACAGAGTGCAGAGCTGGCACTTGTAAACACAGAAACCAGACTTCTGTGTTTACAAGTGATTGTGGTGAGCAGGCACCAAAGGGTCTGAGCCAGAGGTGGTGGAACTGAGTTCTCCCAAGTTCCCCCTGGAAAAAAAGCCCTGCATATATATATATATATATATATATATATATATATATATTTTTTTTATATATATATATATATGTAAAGCGCTGTGTAAATTGACAGCACTATACAAGTACCTGTAATTATATATATATATATATATATATATATATATATATATATATATATATATATATGACAACACTGAAGAAACGACCCTTTGCTACAATGTAAAGTAGTGAGTGTACAACTTCTATAACTATTTGCTGTCCCCTCAAAATAACTCAACACACAGCCATTAATGTCTAAACTGCTGGCAACAAAAGTGAGTACACACCTAAGTGAAAATGTCCAAATTGGGCCCAAAGTGTCAGTATTTTGTGTGGCCACTATTATTTTCCAGCACTGCCTTATCCCTGTTGGGCATGGAGTTCACCAGAGCATCACAGGTTGCCACTAGAGTCCTCTTCCACTCCTCCATGACGACATCACGGAACTGGTGGATGTTAGGCTCCATTCACATCTAGGCGTTTTCACGCCAGACGCCCGACGCTCATGCCGCTGGAGGGGAGATTTCACATTGGTGTCTATGGAGATGGTTCACATCTCACGCCGAAACGCCGTACGCCTGCCGCCTGAAAAAAAGTCCCGGACCCTTTTTTTCAGGCGGCATTGGCGTTCGGCCATAGACAACAATGTGTTGTCAAAAAAAAAAAAAGACCCGTTTTGTCGCGGAAAATCGCGGGTTAAATACGCCGCAATTTGTCGCGGCAAAATACACCGAAATACGCCGCATTACAGTGTGAATGCGGCCTAAGAGACCTTGCAGCCCTCCACCTTCTGTTTGAGGATGCCCCACGGATGCTCAATAGGGTTTAGGTCTGGAGACATGCTTGGCCAGTCCATTACCTTTACCCTCAGCTTCTTTAGCAAGGCAGTGGTCGTCTTGGAGGTGTGTTTGGGGTTGTTATCATATTGGAATACTGCCCTGCGGCCCAGTCTACGAAGGGAGGGGATCGTGTTCTGCTTCAGTATGTCACAGTACATGTTGGCATTTTCTTTGAAACAATTGCTAATTCCACGTCTTTCTGAATCTCTCCACATGTGGTCCTTGGCTTTTGGTCAAACATTCCCATAGGCACACTCCTAAACTTCTAAACTCCTAAACCTTGTGGACAGCCAAGAAAAACAGAAGCTGTTATAGCTACAAAGGGTGGGCCAACTCAAAATTTAACCCTACAGACTGAGACTTATGCCCCGTACACACGATCGGACCTTTGTCCGACCAAATTCACATCAGAATTCTGACGGAAATCCATCAGAGGAAAAGAGAACATGTAAACTATTACATGTTCTATTACTATTACTACTCTGTGTAAACTCAGACGGAATTCCTCTGAATATCTGATAGAAAAACTCCGATGGGCATACACACGGTCGGAATTTCCGATGGAAAAAGTCTCGGACTTTTTCCAACGAAAATTCCGATCATGTGTACGAGGCATAATATGCCATTAAAGTTTATGTGCGTGTAAAGGCAGTGTCCCAATACTTTTGGTAATATAGTGTATATACACAGTATATATAATTTAATATAAGGTTTAGCTTTAAGCCCTGTTACACAATTGTTTGTTCCAAGCAGGCTTTCCTTGCTTGAAATTAAGGAGCATCTGTTGGTGTTTTGGGGATTTATATTGTTTACATTTTGTTGCTTTGCTTAGAACTCGGAAGGTAAATGTAATTTTGTATTGTGTATATACTGTATATATGAAAAAACTGATGTAAATATGGGCACATCACTTAAATTGAGTTACGATTTGTTTCCTTGATCCCACCCCCAAGTCTAAGGCCCCATACACACAGGAGGATTTATCCGCGGATACGGTCCAGCGGACCGTTTCCACGGATAAATTCTCTCGAGGATTTCCGCGGATTTCCATGCGATGGAGTGTACTCACCATCGCATGGAAATCCGCGCTGAAATCCTCTGGCGATGACGTGCGCGACGCTGTCATATAAGGAATTCCACGCATTCGTCGAATCATTACGACGCATGCGGGGGATCCCTTCGGACGGATGGATCCGGTGAGTCTATACAGACCAGCGGATCCATCCGTTGGGATGGATTCCAGCGGATAGATTTGATAGCATGTCATCAAATATTTATCCGCTGGAAATCCATCCCAGGGGATAAATATCCGCGGAAACAGATCCGCTGGAGTGTACACACCATAGGATCTATCCGCTGAAACCCATTCGCTGGGATTTTTCAGCGGATGGATTCTATCGTGTGTATGGGGCCTTAAAGTGGAAGTATATCCTCCTATAGTTTTGAGTCAAGGGAGTTGCCATCTTGGCCTCTGTTTCATCTTCAACTGCCACAATGCTGCACATGTGATCAGTTATGGCACCAACCATTGGATAATTTGACAGTTTGGCAAATCCAATGTGACAGTTATATTCCCGGCATTTGCCAGAAATGTAACAGTTTTTGAAACTGTTAAATCTATGGGTTTATTTGTGCTTAAGGGTCCTTTCACACGTCCTGTCAGTTTCCTGTCGGTTTCTTTTTCCGCTCCGTCGGCTCTCGGCGGATAGGGCGGTCCCCGCACACAGTGCAGGGACCGCCCTGTCTCAGCTCCGCTCTGCCCTATGGGGAACCGGATGCAGACGGACCGTGTGTCCGTCTGCATCAGTTCCGTTCCGCCGGACGGAAGAAAAATAGGGTTTTCTTTCGTCCGAAAACCGGATCCCGACGGACGCGGACGCTAGCGGATGCTCCATCCGCTAACGGACGCGTTCCCATAGGGATTCATTACAAGTCCGTTAACGGTCTTGTAATGAACGGACAGGCGGAACGGACATGTGAAAGGGGCCTTAAAGTGAAACCAAACCCATCAATCTAACAATTAAAAAAAAAAACATGCCAGTGTCTTGTCGAGCTGGTTCCTCCATCGGATAGGTTCCTGCCTCGACTGTAGGAGTAGGAGGTCATGGAAATCTCCGAGCCTCAACAGCTGATTGTCAGCTTAGACGAGCCCGCTCCCGATGCCTGCTTATACACTGCACTCTATAGTACACACCGCTCTACACAGCAAGGGGCGGATGTGATATTGAGCAGTGCTTTTTTGATTGGTTATCCACACTGCTCTATACAGCAAGGAGCGGATGTGAAACGTCTATTTTATTGAGAAAGCCATCCCCCAAAAAAGCACTGCTCAATATCACATCCGCCCCTTGCTGTAACGAGCGGAGTGGATAACCAATCAAAAAAGCACTGGTCAATATCACATCCGCCCCTTGCTGTATAGAGCGCCGTGTATTAACAAGCATCGGCAGCGTCTATAATCAGGCACCGGAAGCGAGCGCGTCTACAGCTGTTCCTGCTCAGAGATTTCCTTTGCCTTGAATTGCGCCTGCGCACTCCGAAGGGAACCAACTCGATAGCAGGAACCAGTTTGGCAGAACACCGGCATGCCGGGAATTCTAATTGTCACATTGGTTGCGCTTTAAATCAAATGGTCAAACCATCCAATGGCTGTAGTCAGGGCCGCCATCAGGAATTATGGGGCCCCTTACACAGCTTCAGGCAGAGAACGGGGGGGGGGGTGTGTGCTGCCGCCTGAAATTGAGAAGTGGGGGGGGGGGGGGAGGGCTGCCGCGAATTGAGAAGCGGGGGGGGGGGGGCCTTTACAAAAAAAAAGGAGAAATAAAGAAAAATATATATAAAAAAAGGGGGGTAGCCATCCAGGGCCCTGGGGACCTCTGGGCCCTTTAATAAAATTAAATAAAAAAATATATAGAAAAAAATATATATATTTATTTTTTTAAAAAGGGGGGTTGCCATCTGGGGTCCTGTGGACCTCTGGGCCCTTTAATCATTTTTTTTTATGTTTCATTCCATTGTTTGTTTCCCCGCTGCGCCTGTCTATGTGTGCCCACACTAATGGCCGAGCCCAGTCTGGCTTCAGTCCTTAGCCTTGTACACGCAGGCGTCGGTGTGACGTCGGCGCTTACTGACGTCGACGCCACGTTACGCCCGCCTCCTTCCCCATCCACACTAGTCATTCTCTATGTTCCCCACCCCATGGCTTCATCTATTGACACACCCTTCGCTATGCCACGGCGATCCGGGCCCACGGCCCCATGCGATAGGGTGCCGCTTTGTAACGCCCCCTGTTGCATTGTGGCGATCTTGGACAAGCATGCACACCGTTGCGGCTGTCCAGAGACAATCTTTGTTCCTGCTTTGCTAGGTGCATTGCCTGCACCTGAGTTGTCTGCAACGGAGGATATTCATCTGGGTTCCCACCTGGAGCGGCTATTCCCCTTTCCCCCTTAGATTGGTAGCCAGAAAAAAGAATGCCCCCCCTCCCCCTTTACATTGGTGATCAGTGAGAAGTATGCCCCCCTTGCATTGGTGGTCAGTAGGAAAAATCTCTCCCTTACCCATGGGGTTTTACCGCCCTCCAAACTTAAAATGTAAACGAGACCTTACTGTCCTTAGCTCCCTATAAGTCTACCTTCACACTGATGGTCTGCAGTTTACCGTACTTCAGGTGTAGCGCAGTGAATCTGGGACTGTCCTGCGTGTTAGCTGCTCTTTGCCATATACTTCCATTATATCCCATGGGTGTGGTGCACTTTCTATAAGCACACCAAAACCCCTGCATTCAGTTTGAGGTCAAGAGCCACATCAGAGGGCTTAGAAGGCCATATGTGGCCCACCAGCCACAGGTTGAGCACCTACAGTATGCTTTACAGACTTCTAAGGAAAAAAATATTTACTAAATAAATTATATAAATATAAAAAATAGGTGAACTTAGCCTTTAATAGTTAATGCATTAGATGCATATTAGATTTCTCCCTACCGTTGTCATTTCTGTTTTCCATCTGCATGTGCTTAATGTTCCAAGAGGACCCAATTCGGTTGGTAATGTGACAGCAGTTTCAGGTTGTGCTCATGTGTTTAGAAGCAAGGTTTATGACACATGAAAAGCCAACACATGACAAGCACACACCCACCTTTCCTGTATATAGAGGGAAGTAATAACATAGGCGTTGTACAAGCACCGCTGTTTTACTGGCTAGTTTTTACCCAATAGGAGCCAAGCTATTCAAGAGACTCTCAAACTATGAAGCCTTTGCATTTATACCGTGCCAGATCTCAATAAGTAGTCTGTGCACACAGTGGAGTGCTAATTCAGCTGCTTCATACTGTGAAATAAATAGACTGCTTATGATATAAACATGGAGATGTGACCTCTTAGAGCATTTAAAATCTGTAACATTGCTTAATTCATACAGCATCATGAAATCCATACTACAACATTATAATATGTACAGTAACAGATGAGTACTTGTAAAATATTAAAGGTCAACAGTTTGGATGTTTAATACACTGTAAGCACAGGCTTGTTAATAGTCTAACCCCATAAAGCTGGCCATACACATAGGCTGAATGAAAGAAATCAAACAGATTTCTTCACCCAGTTGAACAGCGCACATGGACTCATCTCCCCTGCTGGCTAATGTATTCTGACAAACAGATCTTGCAGCCAGTGGCGGCTGGTGCTCCAAATTTTTGGGGGGGCGCAAACGAAAAAAAAAATTGCAGCCTCACTGTGCCCATCAAATGCAGCCACTGTGCCATCAATTGTCACCACTGTGCCATGCCATCAAACACAGCCACTGTGCCATCAATTGTCACCACTGTGCCATGCCATCAAACGCAGCCACTGTGCCATCGATTGTCACCACTGTTCTATGCCATCAAACGCAGCCACTGTGCCATCAATTCGCACCACTGTGCCATGCCATCAAATGCAGTCACTGTGCCATGCCATTAAAGGCAGCCACTGTGCCATCAATTTGTACCACTGTGCCATGCCATTAAACGCAGCCACTGTGCCATGCCATCAAACGCAGCCACTGTGCCATCAATTGTCACCACTGTGCCATGTCATCAAACGCAGCCACTGTGCCATGCCATCAAACACAGCCACTGTGCCATCATTTGTCACCACTGTGCCATCAATTGTCACCACTGTGCCCTTTAATTGTCGCCGCTGTGCCAATTGTCCCCACTGTGCCCATTGTACCCACTGTGCCCATTGTCCCCACTGCCTATTGTAGCCACTGTTGATGTCACTGTGCCCTTTAATTGTCGCCACTGTGCCCATTCATGCCGCTGTGCCAATTGTCCCCATTGTCCCTATTGTCGCCACTGTGCCTATTGTCGCCACTGTGCCTATTGTCGCCACTGTCGATGTCACTGTGCCCTTAATTGTCGCCACTGTGCCCATTCATGCCGCTGTGCCAATTGTCCCCACTGTGCCTATTGTCGCCACTGTGCCCATTGATGTCACTGACTGTGCCCTTCGTCGCCGCTGTGCCCTGTAAAGTGCCCCTTCCCCCCCACCCGGCACTTACCTTTACTGGAGTCAGCCATCCACGTCCCTCGATGTCTTCTACCGCCCTCGATGACTGACAGGCGTCTCAGCCAATCAGGTTACCGGTAGCCGGAACCGGCCAACCTGATTGGCTGAGACGCCTGTCAGTCTTATCCAAGGAACTCACCCCGGTACGTTCCCTGGATAAGCATCCGGAAGGCTGAGGGCTGTACTTGGAAAGCCTATCAGAGCCGCTGGCTCTTATAGGCACTTCCGTACAGCCAACCAGCTGTCGTTATTCAGATGGCCGGGCATGAGCGCCGACCATCTGAATAGAACAGCGACAGCGGCGATAATAACATAGATTTGTGCAATGCATGAATCTATGTTATTAGACTCAGTGGCGGTGAGAGCCAGAGGGGGCGGCGCTCCAGCGCCCTCTATGGACGAACCGCCACTGCTTGCAGCTGTTAGAATACCCTAATGCCGCGTATACACGATTGGAAATTCCGACAAGAAAAGTCCGATGTGAGCTTTTGTTTGGAAATTCCAACCGTGTGTATGCTCCATCAGACTTTTGCTGTCCGAATTTCTGGCCAACAAAAGATTGAGAGCATGTTCTCTATTTTTCCAATGAATCCGATTGTCTGTATGCAATTCCGACGCGCAAAAAAACACACATTCTCAGAATCAAGCAGAAGAGCCGAACTGCCCATTGAACTTCATTGATCTTGGCTCGTCGTACGTGTTGTACATCACTGCGTTGTTGACGGTCGGAATTTCCGACAAGATTTGTGTGACCATGAAGACATTTTAACAAACACTTTGGATTATTGCACTTGTTTGTTACATGACGTGCTGTATTTTTGTGAGTTGAGCAATTTTATTTAGATATATTTCATATATATGACAACAGTGAGCACTATGATTTTTCCTTTTCTTTTAGCTATTGTCATCTAGGGAAGAAATGGTGGATGAGAATCCTTTCAAGATTGAATGTTGCAGTTGATTATGAGAAGTTTGGGAACCTCCTTTCCTTCCTTGATGACAAATGCAGTAATAGACCTTTTCTGTTGTGAAAAGTTTATTTATGAATTAAGGTTGCTTGCAATTGCAAGGAAGGAGTGGAGCAAGAAGATTGAGCTTATTGGAAGCTTTACATTTTAGAAGCTCTGTTGTACCGCCTGTAATTTAAGGGGTCATTTGCTAAAGTTGAGCAGATTTGATGCACTTGGCTGTGGCGTGAACACACTGGATTAATGTACTGTATACTGTGAAGAGCACTTTGATGAACACCTTGGTTTAGTGCACTTGTTTCTTGTATAAGCATGGTATTTTTTTTGTTTATCTAGATATTTTTTTTATATGACAACAGTGAGCATTATAATTTATCCTTCTCTTTCAGCTATTGTTGTTTTGGGAAGAAACGGTGGATGAGAATCATTTCCAAATCACAGTTGAGTGGTGGAACCCCCTTTTATTTCCTCGATGACAAATGTGCTTAGAGACCTTTTCTATTTTAAGAAGTCTGTTTATGAAAATGAGTGATATATGTTCACAGATTTGAGTGCACCTTGTGAATATGTGTTGGGAATCTTTGAGGGGGAGGGTGGGAATGGAGGAATAGTTGCTGAGGCTAAATCCAAAACAAACCCGCCCAATTGAATTATGGACTATCTCGGTACTGATAAGTCAAGGTAAACAATGGTGAATAAAAAAGATAATTTTATTTAAATTAAAATGTTGCATTAAAACAATAATGTTTCAGCTTCCTCAGGAGAACCAATCTAAAGGACAATAATGCAATGAGAAAAATAAAATACAAATAATACAGTTCAGCAATAAATTAAATGACACATAACAATTAAGGTTTTACCCAATGTGTAACGAAGCAGGCGCGGAGCCAAGTCTGCCCAGGTGATTGTCCCCCCGCGTTGGGAATCTTACCGAAGATAGAAATCAAAGATATTTTTCGAATAGTGTGGACTTTTGTGTTTTGTGACTATTTTAGGAATTTATGACGTTGTTTTTATGTATTTTTATGTTTTGGCAAATTTAAGGTATATGGGCCAGATTCACAAAGGAGATACGACGGAGTATCTCAGATACTCCGTCGTATCTCTCAGAGTATCTATGCGACTGATTCATAGAATCAGTTACGCATAGATATCCCTAAGATCCGACAGGTGTAATTGTTTTACACTGTCGGATCTTAGGATGCAGTACCGCGGCCGCCGCTGGGGGGAGTTTGCTTCGTAAACCAGCGTCGGGTATGCAAATTAGGAGTTACGGCGATCCACGACGGATTTTCGCGTTCGCTACGTCGCCGCTAGTCTAGTTTCTCGTCGCAAAGTTAGTCGTCGTTTTTGGTGCCTTAACTTTACACAGCAATCGTATTGCTGTATAAAGTATGGCCGTCGTTCCCGCGTCGAAATTTTAAAATTCACGTCGTTTGCGTAAGCCGCCCGGGAATACGGAATTACGCTATGCGCGTCGCCGTTCGAAAAAATGACGTCACTGCGCGCAAAGCACGGCGAGAATTTCGAAACGGAGCATGCGCAGTCGGTCCGGCGCGGCATAGTTTTCATCGCAAGTGCTTTGTGAATCAGGCACTTGCGATGAAAACTTGCGGCGGTGTAACGTATCTACGATACGTTACGCCGCCGCACTTCTACCTGAATCTGGCCCTATGTATTTAATCTGATAGAGCTGATAGTCCTATTAGCATTGCACTGTTATTTTGTTTTTAATATTTGTGTATGAATGACCTTCACAGCACAGCATTGCACAGTCTAGGTGAAGAATTCCTGTTGATGTTCTGAATTTCCATTGCACCTCGTTAGAGTGCTTGGGAAGGGGTGTGTACTTGTGGGTAGGAAAGGGTTTTCTACCAGGGTGTTCTGTATTGTAGAAGGATCTGTACTACTGGGGAGGGAGGGGGTCTGTAGTGGAGATCTGTACAAGAGGGATGGATGACTGTACTTAAAGAAGGTCTGTATTGTTGGGGAGAGTGGGGTCTGTAGTGGAAAGGGGGTGTGTGCTGATGAGGAGGGAGGGGGGTCTATATTGGTGGAGGGTCTGTACTGGAAGGGGGAGGTCTGTGCTGTGGGGGTGGTCTGTACTGAGAAGGGGCTGGGAGGTGAGGTCTGTTGAGGGGGGTTTAGGGCTGGGGGGAATCGGGGCTGTGTATTGTATATATTGGGGGGTATGGGTTTGGGGGGTAGGGGAATGTGTACTGGGAGAAAGTGGTAATGTTTAATTGTTCCTTGGCCTGTACATTATGGGCTAGATCCACAAAAACGGGCGTATATTTAGGCGGGCATAGCGTATCTCATATGCGCTACGCCGCCGTAAATAAGAGTGGCTCCTAGGGTATCCACAAAGAACTTGCTCCCATATGCGGGCCGGCGTAACGTAAATCTGCCGGCGTAAGCCCGCGTAATTCAAAGCAGGCTTGGAGTGGGCGTGTTGTATGGTAATCTGGTATGACCCCACGTAACTGACCTTTTTTTTGAACGGCGTCCGTGGGGGTATCCCAGTGCGCATGCTCGAAATCACGTCGCAAATAGTCAATGCTTTCGACGTGAACGTAATTTACGCAAAGCCCTATTCGCGAACGTTTTACGCAAACAACGGAAAGTTTTACGCTTTCCCGACGTCCATACCTAACATTGTGTACGCCTCATAGAGGCAGGGGCAACGTTACGCCGAAAAAAGTCTTACGTAAATGATGTAAAAAAATGCCCTGGGCGGACGTACATTTGAGAATCGGCGTATCTAGCTAATTTGCATACTCTACGCGGAAATCAACGGAAGTGCCACCTAGCGGCCAGTGTAAATATGCACCTAAGATCCGACGGCGTACTAAGACGTATGTCAGTCGGATCTAGCCCACATTCAGTCGTATCTTGTTTTGTGGATACAAAACAACGATACAACGGCGCATTGTAGAGCTTACGAGGCGTATCAATTATAGATACACCGCCGTAAGTTCTTTGTGGATCTGGCCCATTGTACTTATTACCCCTGAACTCTGCATTGCATATTCCTTACCCCTGGTTTTTACTAATTCTCTATTAATTAATTATTTTATTAATAAACAATACCTTCTTGATTGTGTTTCTGTTGTTTTGACCGCAATTTCAGGTTGTGCTCATTTGTTTAGAAGCAGGGTTTTTGACACATTAAAAACCAACACACACCAAACAAATACCCAGCTTCCCTGTATATAGTGGGAATTGGCATAAAAGGCATTGTATAAGTACCACTGTGTTAACAGATAGTCTTTACCCAATAGAAGACAAGAGAGAAACAAAATTCCATCTCTGTATTGCCACCATAAAACCCTCACTGTCTCCCCATAGCTCTCCCCTTCCTTTTTGACATATACAAAATCTTGCAGTCTCCTGGAAGACCAATAGATACCCTTCAACTCAGAAGTGGATTGATACTGGATCACAGAGCAGTGAGTTTGCTTTTTATGTTAAACATGCTTGGCTATTTTTTATATGTATCCCTCAAAGGGGGAGAAGGGCTTTGAAGCCTAAGCTTAGCTAAAAATAAAAAACAGAAAAACAGCAAGGAGACATAACTTACATTTAGTATAATGTATCCCTTGTGTTGATTCTTCTTATTTTAGGAGGAATCTTCCTCTGTCCTACCCTTATAAAGTTCTCTCCAATTGCTTCCTGTTGTTGTAGACACTAATGTAGACTTCAAGTGATGCTAGAGTAATTTTTTTTTCCATTAAAATAAAAAAGATCTAATACTTACCTGCTCTGTGCAAAATAAAGCAAAAAGACCTCAGAGCTCATATTTACACTAAAATGCAATAAAAAAAAAATGTAATTTGAAAAAAAAAATGTCCCTTTAAGAGCTATGGGCGGAAGTGAGGTTTTGACGTTGCTTCCGCCCTGCAATGGTATGGAGTTGGGTGAGGGCCATCTTCCCGTCACAGCTTCATACCACATATGGGAGCGGATTCGATCACCTCCGCTGCTGCTGGCCCTCTCTTGCCACCGATAAAAGTGATCTTGCGGCGAAGATCATGGTAGCTAGCTGCTGCCATAACTACGATTTTCCTCTTCAAACAACCGACGTATAACGACAGGGCCGGCCTTAGGCCTTTAGGCGCCCTGTGCGAGAAAGCTTTACAGTGCCCCCTAGTGACCACGCCCCTCAGTAACCACGCCCCTTGGTAACCACACCCCTCGGTAACCACACCCATTTCTCCAATACCGGCTCCATTTAAAGCCTTCCATTCCGTTAAGTTCCCAACAAAAAGATTACAAGCTATGATAAAAATACAACTTTTATTCACACGCTATAATAACGCCACATATACTGTATATCACACGGTATTGTTGTTCAAGTGATACTGCGCTGGTCTAAAAAATTTGTGGAAATTAAATTGATTTAAATAGTAACACAATGTAAATAAACGAATATATATAATTGCTGCTGCAGCAAAAAAAATGTTGGATAAACATCAAGTGCAAATAAAATAAAATTATGCTGCGCTGCTGTGGTATGACTTAAATACAGTTTCTATCCCAATTGTATCACAAAATTAGAGATATAACCGTATATATATACAAACAATGAAAATAAAGTGACTTAGTGCACACAATAAAGTGCAATCAATATTGAACAAAAGTCCCAAAGAAATTTCAACAAAACTCCAAATTCTGTGCGGACATGAATGCCAGTGTTTTTTGTGCTAATGTACTGTTCAAATTAAAATTATTTATATTTTTTAAACAAATCTGGTGCCTACAAAGTCCACTTTCTCTTAGTTTTAGACTTTACAGTCTTTTTCTATTTACCTACATTATTTAGGATGTGGCACCTTATACTAAGGGGTGTTTGATTACCACCCCAGGGCAATTGTAATTCTAAATATAAAAATGAATGCCAGAAAGAAAGGTGCTGAAAGTAGTGTCCAAGTAGCAGGATAGATGAGAAAGCCACCACCTCCTATCTATATCCTGCTTACCGGATGGGATGGATCCCTATAATGAGGAATCAAATGCGCTTGTGGCTTTACAGCCCAGATGGCAATCAATCGATCCAGTAAGCAAAGGGTCCTCACTTCTTAGTAAGCAATCTAGCTTTCCCCTTTATGTTCACATTACCGCTCTCCAGCAAGTCACCATGTAGATATCCAAAAGGAAAAAAGGATCGACATAGAGCAGTATTGCAAACAAAGCTGATTTAATAAGAAAATGTCAGTTTCACTCACATTTAGTAGAATAACAGTAAGCGTTTTAAATGTCTCTAGCCGGCCGGCTTTCTCGTATCGCTCGTTCCTTCCGGATGGCGATGAGGTACACACAATAGTGGCGTCAGCACGCCGCTCCTCCCTAGGGAGGAGCGGCGTGACATTTTCTTATTAAATCAGCTTTGTTTGCAATACTGCTCTATGTCGATCCTTTTTTCCTTTTGGATATCTACATGGTGACTTGCTGGAGAGCGGTAATGTGAACATAAAGGGGAAAGCTAGATTGCTTACTAAGAAGTGAGGACCCTTTGCTTACTGGATCGATTGATTGCCATCTGGGCTGTAAAGCCACAAGCGCATTTGATTCCTCATTATAGGGATCCATCCCATCCGGTAAGCAGGATATAGATAGGAGGTGGTGGCTTTCTCATCTATCCTGCTACTTGGACACTACTTTCAGCACCTTTCTTTCTGGCATTCATGTCCGCACAGAATTTGGAGTTTTGTTGAAATTTCTTTGGGACTTTTGTTCAATATTGATTGCACTTTATTGTGTGCACTAAGTCACTTTATTTTCATTGTTTGTATATATATACGGTTATATCTCTAATTTTGTGATACAATTGGGATAGAAACTAACCAGAGCAGAGATAGGCATCATCTCCATATCAGACCATGCCCCAGTTGCACTCTCTGTTAATTTTGAAACAACTGGGACCAGGGGTTTCAACTGGAGACTGAACGCCGCCCTGCTAACCGACCTAACAATACGAGACAGTATACAAGACTCTATAAGACACTACTTCGAGGAGAACGGGGAACAAGACACGGACCGGCTGAACAATTGGGAAGCTCACAAGGCCGTAATTAGGGGAGACCTCATCAGATGGGGTTCTATCAGGAAAAAAGAAAGAGATAAAGAGATTGCCTCGCTCTCCAACAAAATAGCCCAATTAGAATTACAACATAAAAAAAACCTTTCATCCCAAGTAGAGGAGGAACTTGCTGACAACAGGAAAGCTTTGGTACAACTGCTTAATTTACAAACCCAAAAAGCCCTCCTATTTAAAAAAAACATTTTCTACGAACACGGTGATAAGAGTGGCAGATATTTAGCTAGGGCACTTAAAGACACGATTACCACAAACCGCATTCAAGCCATTAGAAACAAGCAAGGTACTCTCGAACACGACCCTGAACGTATTGCAACACTCTTTCATGAATTCTACACAAAACTATACAATCTCCCCCCACAACACAGACCCACCAATGTCACAACCACAAGAGAAATACATATCACAGAGTTCTTACGAGAAAGTAACATGCCCTCCATACGTAAAGAAGACATAGAACTTTTAGAGAACCCAATCACACTAATCGAACTACAGGAAGCAATAAAATCACTAAAAGAAAGTAAAAGCCCGGGCCCCGACGGGTTCACATCACAATATTACAAAACATACTTACAAATAATTTCTCCCCCCTTGGCCAGAGCTCTAAACCACCTAGCCAAAAATGATCACAACTCTACCTCATTGCTCACAGCACACATAGCTGTAATACCCAAACCAGATAAAGACCATACAGAGTGCGCCAACTTCAGGCCTATTTCCCTTTTAAACATAGACATTAAGTTACTAGCGAAAATACTTGCGAACAGACTAAAACCACTCCTCTCCCAAGTGATCGGCCCAGAACAGGTGGGCTTTATGCCCGGCCGAGAAGCGAGAGATAACATCTCCAAAGCTCTGAGTCTAATCCACTACGCCAAAAAATCCGGAATCAGAGGCCTTCTCCTGTCTACAGACGCGGAGAAGGCCTTTGATAGAGTCTCATGGGACTACATGAAGGCCACTTGCTCGCACATAGGTCTAGAATGCAACATGCTCAGTTGGATTGGCGCACTATATACTAACCCCAGGGCTTTGGTAAAGGTTAACAACACTCTCTCAAAACCAATAACAATCACAAATGGCACCCGCCAGGGATGTCCCTTATCCCCACTCCTATTTATCTTATCCTTAGAACCCCTAATTAGAACAATACACAATTCCTGTGACATTGGAGGCTTCACAATACAAGACAGAGAGTATAAAATTGCCGCCTACGCGGATGACCTATTGTTCTTCGTCTCTAAACCACATATATCCATGCCCAACATCCTAAAATTTTTTAATAACTTTGGATATATCTCCAACTTCAAGATAAATAACAATAAGTCGGAAGCACTCAACCTGACCCTTGAGACTAGAGAATACGATTTATTAAAAAGCAATCACAATTTTAAATGGGAACAAAAACATCTCAAATATTTAGGAATAAAACTGACCCCTACAATAGACGGAATTTTCTCAGCAAATTTCACCCCTCTCTTGCAATCCATTACTAAGGACCTACAAAGATGGTCCCCCAAATTGTTCAGCTGGTTCGGCAGGGCCTCTATCTTGAAGATGACGATTCTTCCAAGATTACTATATTTTTTTAATGCTCTACCCATAAAAATACATGCCTCCTTCTTTACAAAACTACGCAGTGCACAACTGAAATTTCTTTGGGCGGGCAAAAAACCAAGACTTAACTTCTCACAACTCACACAATCCAAACAAAAAGGTGGAATAGGCCTCCCAGATTTTAAAAAATATTATTTCGCAGCACATATCACCAGACTCATTGATTGGCACTGTCACCAATCGACTAAAGACTGGGTTCAACTTGAACTAACACAAGACACCAACATACTTGCTTTCCACCCCTGGTCCAATACCTCCAAATCCAAAAACAAGAGTACGCACCCGCTAATAACTGCGACATTGTCAGTATGGCACAGTGTAGCCTTGTTACACAATCTAGCCTCAATACCGGGACCACTAACCCCAATAACTGACAACCCAGATTTCCCCCCGGGCCAAGGTATAACTATACCTAAATCTGTGTTACCCACAAGGAAGCTACTTGCCATACACTGTCTCACCGGTAACAAAATTAAAGCCTTGGACACTCTGAAAGATGAGCTGAGGGGGTCGTTTCCGGGATTCTGGTTCTACCTTCAAATCCAGAATTTCTTGATAAATAGTAAACACAAATCAGAGTTTGGGAAAAAACCTACCCAACTGGAGCAAATTTGCCTCTCAGGAGCCCAGATCCTGAGAACGACCTCTTTAGCCTATTCATGGCTTTTCCAGACACAGGCACAGGCACAAAACAAACACAAAAGCCAATGGGAAAAGGAACTAAACACCACACTGAATGACGATCAATGGGAAAAAGCAAGTATTTTTGCCCACAGGTGTTCACTAAGCACGAAGTTCCAAGAAATATCCTACAAGGTCTTAACTCAATGGTACATAACTCCCTCAAAGATCAGAAAATGGTCGCCGACAACCTCAGACACTTGTTGGCGATGCAAGAGGGAAGTGGGTACTTTCTTGCACACCTGGTGGTCCTGCCCACCGATAGCTGATTTCTGGTCTCAAGTTATAAATTGCATCAAATTAATCACAGACACGAGTATTAATTTGGACGCTGCCGCTTGCCTTATCCACGCTAACCACCTCTCGATTAGCAGCTACAAAAAGTCCCTCACAAGACACCTGCTGACTGCAGCAAAAACCCTAATCCCATTACACTGGAAATCCTCCAAATGCCCATCCATTAAAGATTGGTTAGACAGAGTGCAATATATGCACAAAATGGACGAACTAATAGCCATGAAGAAAGAAAACGCTACAAACTTCCACAAAATCTGGCAACCTTGGGTATTATTTAAATATACCAATGACTACCAACTGTTGTTAAAATGACTAAACAGAATGTTACTTTTACCACACAGTGATACGACTATATATATACCTGCATATTAATTGCGACAGATATTTTATCAATCCTCTTGTCAAATCAATGTAATGTTGAATATATAGACCAGCTTGCCTTTCCTTCCTAATAAAAGATTCTCCCTTTCCTCCCCCCCCCTTCTTTTTTTTTTTTTTTTTTCTTCTCTCCCCACCTCCTCCTACTTTTCATCACCCACCCCTACCCCCATCCTCCGACCCCCCTTCCCTTCCCCTACCTCATAATCTGAAATGCATCTATCTGAATAGAATAATTATTACTAGATCTGGTCCGAATCCTACTGCTAACTCAAATTCTCCTTTTTTTTTCTGTATAATGATTGTTACTCCGGACGTCTAATGTCAATACTATGTAAAATGTAATCTGTATTCATTTTTCTACACATTAATAAACCTGATTGTGAAAAAAAAAAAAAACAATTGGGATAGAAACTGTATTTAAGTCATACCACAGCAGCGCAGCATAATTTTATTTTATATCACACGGTATAATAACGCCACATATAAAGTAAATCACAAGCTATAATAACGCCACATATAAAGTAAATCACACGCTATAATAACTCCACATATAATGTATATCACACGCTATAATAACGCCACATATAAAGTAAATCACATGGTATAATACCACTACCTGTAAATTTACTATCAAATATCAAACATAATTACAATAAAGTATTTTTTAACTTTTGCATTTACAGTTCCTTTAAGAAACACCCTATTTAAAAAAGAAAATACAAAACAGACATTAAGCAGTACACTGCACTTATAAAAAAAGAATTTACTTACAGAAAAAAGTTTTCACATCCGCTGCCTGCTTCTGTGGATTTTTGCCCTCCTTTGTCTTTTCAGTGCGCATTGCATATGAGCTCCTCATAGCAAGGCAAGGACAGCCGCCATGCCGTCTTTCCGGCAGAATCCGCCTGTGGCCTGCCAGGTGTACCTTGAGCATTTGGCAACCGGGGCGGATTCTATATCTGCCCCCCCCCCATAAAATGTAAAAACACCCCACTGTGCCCCCTGCATCTTTCTATATCTCTGTCACTACTGTGTACCCTCTCTCCACAACTGCACCAATGGACCTCTCTACATTACACAGCACCCTGCACCTCTGGACCCCTTTACATTACACAGCACCCTGCACCTCTGGACCCCTTTACATTACACAGCACCCTGCACCTCTGGACCCCTTTACATTACACAGCCCCCTGCACCTCTGGACCCCTTTACATTACACAGCCCCCTGCACCTCTGGACCCCTTTACATTACACAGCACTTCTGGGCCCCTTTCCACTACACAACACCCTGCACCCCTTTACATTACACAGCCCCCTGCACCTCTGGACCCCTTTACATTACACAGCACCCTGCACCTCTGGACCCCTTTACATTACACAGCACACTGCACCTCTGGACCCCTTTACATTACACAGCACCCTGCACCTTTGGACCCCTTTACATTACACAGCCCCCTGCACCTCTGGACCCCTTTACATTACACAGCCCCCTGCACCTCTGGACCCCTTTACATTACACAGCACCTCTGGGCCCCTTTACACTACACAGCACCCTGCACCTCTGGACCCCTTTACATTACACAGCCCCCTGCACCTCTGGACCCCTTTACATTACACAGCACCTCTGGGCCCCTTTACATTACACAGCACCCTGCACCTCTGGGCCCCTTTACATTACACAGCACCCTGCACCTCTGGACCCCTTTACATTACACAGCCCCCTGCACCTCTGGACCCCTTTACATTACACAGCACCTCTGGGCCCCTTTACATTACACAGCACCCTGCACCTCTGGGCCCCTTTACATTACACAGCACCCTGCACCTCTGGGCCCCTTTACATTACACAGCCCCTGCACCTCTGGGCCCCTTTACATTACACAACACCCTGCACCTCTGGACCCCTTTACATTACACAGCCCCTGCACCTCTGGACCCCTTTACATTACACAGCACCCTGCACCTCTGGACCCCTTTACATTACACAGCACTTCTGGGCCCCTTTACATTACACAGCACCCTGCACCTCTGGACCCCATTACATTACACAGCACCCTGCACCAATGGACCCCTTTATATTACACAGCACCCTGAACCTCTGGTCCCCTTTACATTACACAACACCCTGCACCTCTGGGCCCCTTTACATTACACAGCACCCTGCACCTCTGGGTCCCTTTACATTACACAGCACCTTGCACCTCTGGGCCCCTTTACACTACACAGCACCTTGCACCTCTGGGCCCCTTTACACCACACCTTGCACCTCTAAGCCCCTTTACATTACACAGCACCCTGCACCCCTGGGCCCCTTTACATTACACAGCACCCTGCACCCCTTTACACTACACAGCACCTTGCACCTCTGGGCCCCTTTACATTATACAGCACCCTGCACCTCTGGACCCCATTACATTACACAGCCCCCTGCACCTCTGGACCCCATTACATTACATAGCACCTCTGGATGGACCCCTTTACATTACACGGCACCTTGCACCACTGGGCCCCTTACATTACACAGCACCCCACAGCTCTGGACCCATTTACATTACACAGCACCCTGCATCTCTGGACCCCTTTACATTACACAGCACTCTGCACCTCTGGACCCCTTTACACTACACAGCACCTTGCACTACTGGGCCCCTTACATTACACAGCACCCTGCACCTCTGGGCCCCTTTACATTACACAGCACCCTGCACCTCGTTACATTACACAGCACCCTGCACCTCTGGACCCCTTTACACTACACAGCACCTTGCACCACTGGGTCCCTTACATTACATAGCACCCTGCACCTCTGGACCCCTTTACATTACACAGCACCCTGCACCTCTGGACCCCTTTACATTACACAGCACCCTGCACCTCTGGACCCCTTTACATTACACAGCACCCTGCACCTCTGGACCCCTTTACATTACACAACCCCCTGCACCTCTGGACCCCTTTACATTACACAGCCCCCTGCACCTCTGGACCCCTTTACATTACACAGCACCTCTGGGCCCCTTTACACTACACAGCACCCTGCACCTCTGGACCCCTTTACATTACACAGCCCCCTGCACCTCTGGACCCCTTTACATTACACAGCACCTCTGGGCCCCTTTACATTACACAGCACCCTGCACCTCTGGGCCCCTTTACATTACACAGCACCCTGCACCTCTGGACCCCTTTACATTACACAGCCCCCTGCACCTCTGGACCCCTTTACATTACACAGCACCTCTGGGCCCCTTTACATTACACAGCACCCTGCACCTCTGGGCCCCTTTACATTACACAGCACCCTGCACCTCTGGGCCCCTTTACATTACACAGCCCCTGCACCTCTGGGCCCCTTTACATTACACAACACCCTGCACCTCTGGACCCCTTTACATTACACAGCCCCTGCACCTCTGGACCCCTTTACATTACACAGCACCCTGCACCTCTGGACCCCTTTACATTACACAGCACTTCTGGGCCCCTTTACATTACACAGCACCCTGCACCTCTGGACCCCATTACATTACACAGCACCCTGCACCAATGGACCCCTTTATATTACACAGCACCCTGAACCTCTGGTCCCCTTTACATTACACAACACCCTGCACCTCTGGGCCCCTTTACATTACACAGCACCCTGCACCTCTGGGCCCCTTTACATTACACAGCACCTTGCACCTCTGGGCCCCTTTACACTACACAGCACCTTGCACCTCTGGGCCCCTTTACACCACACCTTGCACCTCTAAGCCCCTTTACATTACACAGCACCCTGCACCCCTGGGCCCCTTTACATTACACAGCACCCTGCACCCCTTTACACTACACAGCACCTTGCACCTCTGGGCCCCTTTACATTATACAGCACCCTGCACCTCTGGACCCCATTACATTACACAGCCCCCTGCACCTCTGGACCCCATTACATTACATAGCACCTCTGGATGGACCCCTTTACATTACACGGCACCTTGCACCACTGGGCCCCTTACATTACACAGCACCCCACAGCTCTGGACCCATTTACATTACACAGCACCCTGCATCTCTGGACCCCTTTACATTACACAGCACTCTGCACCTCTGGACCCCTTTACACTACACAGCACCTTGCACTACTGGGCCCCTTACATTACACAGCACCCTGCACCTCTGGGCCCCTTTACATTACACAGCACCCTGCACCTCGTTACATTACACAGCACCCTGCACCTCTGGACCCCTTTACACTACACAGCACCTTGCACCACTGGGTCCCTTACATTACATAGCACCCTGCACCTCTGGGCCCCTTTACATTACACAGCACCCTGCACACCTTTACATTACACAGCCCTGAACACCTATATGTAACACAGACACCCCCCTAACAGTTCTGGACCCCCTGCATGTTACGAAGACCCCCGTACAGTGCATACCCCCTCCCCCTAAAATACAGATCTCTCCTTACAATACAGAACCCCCTCTACAATACAGATTTACCCCTACAATACAGAACCCCCCCCCCCTACAATAGACCACCCCTACAGTGCAGACCCCCCAACAGTAAAGAACACCCCCCCCTACAATAGACCACTCCTACAGTGCAGACCCCCCAACAGAAAAGCACCTTGTTACATTACACAGCACCCTGCACCTCTGGACCCCGTTACACTACACAGCACCTTGCACCTCTGGGCCCCTTACATTACACAGCACCCCACAGCTCTGGACCCCTTTACATTACACAGCACCCTGCACCACTGGACCCCTTTACATTACACAGCACCCTGCACCTCTGGACCCCTTTACATTACACAGCACCCTGCACCTCTGGACCCCTTTACATTACACAACCCCCTGCACCTCTGGACCCCTTTACATTACACAGCCCCCTGCACCTCTGGACCCCTTTACATTACACAGCACCTCTGGGCCCCTTTACACTACACAGCACCCTGCACCTCTGGACCCCTTTACATTACACAGCCCCCTGCACCTCTGGACCCCTTTACATTACACAGCACCTCTGGGCCCCTTTACATTACACAGCACCCTGCACCTCTGGGCCCCTTTACATTACACAGCACCCTGCACCTCTGGACCCCTTTACATTACACAGCCCCCTGCACCTCTGGACCCCTTTACATTACACAGCACCTCTGGGCCCCTTTACATTACACAGCACCCTGCACCTCTGGGCCCCTTTACATTACACAGCACCCTGCACCTCTGGGCCCCTTTACATTACACAGCCCCTGCACCTCTGGGCCCCTTTACATTACACAACACCCTGCACCTCTGGACCCCTTTACATTACACAGCCCCTGCACCTCTGGACCCCTTTACATTACACAGCACCCTGCACCTCTGGACCCCTTTACATTACACAGCACTTCTGGGCCCCTTTACATTACACAGCACCCTGCACCTCTGGACCCCATTACATTACACAGCACCCTGCACCAATGGACCCCTTTATATTACACAGCACCCTGAACCTCTGGTCCCCTTTACATTACACAACACCCTGCACCTCTGGGCCCCTTTACATTACACAGCACCCTGCACCTCTGGGTCCCTTTACATTACACAGCACCTTGCACCTCTGGGCCCCTTTACACTACACAGCACCTTGCACCTCTGGGCCCCTTTACACCACACCTTGCACCTCTAAGCCCCTTTACATTACACAGCACCCTGCACCCCTGGGCCCCTTTACATTACACAGCACCCTGCACCCCTTTACACTACACAGCACCTTGCACCTCTGGGCCCCTTTACATTATACAGCACCCTGCACCTCTGGACCCCATTACATTACACAGCCCCCTGCACCTCTGGACCCCATTACATTACATAGCACCTCTGGATGGACCCCTTTACATTACACGGCACCTTGCACCACTGGGCCCCTTACATTACACAGCACCCCACAGCTCTGGACCCATTTACATTACACAGCACCCTGCATCTCTGGACCCCTTTACATTACACAGCACTCTGCACCTCTGGACCCCTTTACACTACACAGCACCTTGCACTACTGGGCCCCTTACATTACACAGCACCCTGCACCTCTGGGCCCCTTTACATTACACAGCACCCTGCACCTCGTTACATTACACAGCACCCTGCACCTCTGGACCCCTTTACACTACACAGCACCTTGCACCACTGGGTCCCTTACATTACATAGCACCCTGCACCTCTGGGCCCCTTTACATTACACAGCACCCTGCACACCTTTACATTACACAGCCCTGAACACCTATATGTAACACAGACACCCCCCTAACAGTTCTGGACCCCCTGCATGTTACGAAGACCCCCGTACAGTGCATACCCCTCCCCCTAAAATACAGATCTCTCCTTACAATACAGAACCCCCTCTACAATACAGATTTACCCCTACAATACAGAACCCCCCCCTACAATAGACCACCCCTACAGTGCAGACCCCCCAACAGTAAAGAACACCCCCCCCTACAATAGACCACTCCTACAGTGCAGACCCCCCAACAGAAAAGCACCTTGTTACATTACACAGCACCCTGCACCTCTGGACCCCGTTACACTACACAGCACCTTGCACCTCTGGGCCCCTTACATTACACAGCACCCCACAGCTCTGGACCCCTTTACATTACACAGCACCCTGCACCACTGGACCCCTTTACATTACACAGCACCTCACAGCTGTGGACCCCTTTACATTACACAGCACCCTGCACCACTGGACCCCTTTACATTACACAGCACCCTGCACACCTTTACATTACACAGCCCCGGACACCTATATGTAACACAGACACCCCCCTAACAGTTCTGGACCCCCTGCATGTTACGCAGACCCCCGTACAGTGCATACCCCCTCCCCCTAAAATACAGATCTCTCCTTACAATACAGAACCCCCTCTACAATACAGATTTACCGGTTAGGATGAAGGAAAAAAGCTGGGACAGCCGCACTCCTTTTTAATTAAAAATCACAAAATACATGCCACAGCAAAAAACAGCACAACAAAAGAAAAGCTGACGTTTGGTTCTCTTTGAGCGGTTACCCACTCTCTCAATACAGATTTACCCCTACAATACAGAACCCCCCCTACAATAGACCACCCCTACAGTGCAGACCCCCCAACAGTAAAGAACACCCCCCCTACAATAGACCACTCCTACAGTGCAGACCCCCCTACAATAAAGAACCCCCCCACATTACAGAACACCCCCTACAATAAAGAACTCCCCCACAATACAGAAAACACCCACCCCTACAATACAGATCAACCCCTACAGTGTAGACCCCCCCCAACAATAAAGAACCCCCGCACACACACACAATCCAGAAAACACCCCCCCACACACAATACAGATCAAACCCTACAGTGCAGACCCCCCCAACAATAAAGACCCCCCCCACACACACACACACAATTCAGAAAACAACCCCCCCCCCACAATACAGATCAACCCCTACAGTGCAGCAGACCCCCCAACAATAAAGAACCCCCCCCCCACAATACAGAAAACAACCCCCCACCCACAATACAGATCACACCCTACAGTGCAGACCCCCCTACAATAAAGAACCCCCCCCCTAAAATACAGACGACCCCCCCTTCAGCCCTGTAAAGCAAGCAGGCTCAGATAACCTGCTTGCCGCGTGCTGCACACACAGTACAGGCAAGGGGGAGGAGGCTTCACTGCTCGGCTGCGTGACTGAGACAGTCACAGGCAGCCGAGACTCAGGCCCGCGGAGCTGCCGAAGGAGAAGGGGGATCACTGCGGCCAGGTCCCGGGTGTGCCGACGGCTCGCTGGGATGCGGCTTGCACGGCACCCCCCCTGCAAAGCCAGGCACCCGCACCATGCCATGCCACCCGGAAAGGTCCTCTTTAGTCGCGGGGGGGGGGGGGGGCGCCGGCCTGACACCCACAGTGTGCGGCACGCCCCCCGCCCACTACTTAATACGCGGGCGAATTAAAAAATCTTTGCGGTCGCCAGGCGCCCTTGTTGCTATGGCGCCCTGAGCGATCGCACTGTCCGCACACCGCAAAGGCCGGCCCTGTATAACGACGAGGACTTAATAGCAAAGAAAGTTAAAGGGGTTGTAAAGGTTTGTCTTTTATTTTCTAAATAGGTTCCTTTAAGCTAGTGCATTGTCGGTTCACTTACCATTTCTTTCGATTTCCCTTCTAAATGTTTTTTTACTTTGTTTGAATTTCTCAATTCCTGTTTATCCTCAGTAAGCTTTCCACCATCATCCGAGCGGTGAAAAGTCATTAATAACAGCTTACTGAACAGCTTACTGAGGAGAAACAAGAAGTGAGAAATTCAGACAAAGAAAACAAAGACAAAAAAAACATTTAGAAGGGAAATTGAAGGAAAAGGTAAGTGAACCAACAATGCACTAGCTTAAATAAAAAATAAACCTTTACAACCCCTTTGAAGTGATTGTGAACACAACCATTTAAAAAAACAAAAGCACAAGTAGGTTTATACTTATACTTGTTCTGTGCCATGGAAGTGTACAGAGTGGCCTTGATCCTCCCCTTCTTGGGTCCTCTGCTGGTGCTCCTGGCTCCTCCTCTTTTTGGTGGTACCCCATAAGAAAAAGGTTTCCTATGGGAGCCCACCTGTGTGCTTGTTCCTGTGCCTGGCTGTCTGCGCCTACCCCCTACTCCCTCATCACTGGCTTTGATTGACAGCAGAAGGAGCCAATGGTTCCTGCTGCCTCAGCAAATCCTGTGAGACCAGGAAGTGAGGGGAGAGAGCTGCAGACAGGTATATTGGTGGATTAAATAAGGGCTCAGATAAGGAGGTGCACTGGACAACTTCACTACCATTGTGCTATGTGCAAATTTGGGACCCTCACCCCGATCGGAGGCCATCCCGATTTGGGATTTGCCTTTTTTGTCCAGGAAAATCAGCAATGTTTGGCTCTGCAGCAGCTGGCTCCAACAAAATGGCCACCAGCGGGAGGGGAGGGGGCTCAATCTGTGCAGCCAATGGATCGGCTTCTCTCTTTACAATTCTGAAGCCAGGGTTAGCTGCACAGATCGGCCCCTCCCCTCTCCACTGAACACACAGTGCAGCTCATGGAGTTTGCTCTGCTCTCAATGCCCCTCTCGGTGTAAAGCCCAGGCCAGCAACGTTGTAACTATGTACATGGGGGTAACTATGCACAGGGGGGTAACTATGCACAGGGGGGGTTACTATGTACAGGGGGTAACTATGCACAAGGGGGTTACTATGTATAGGGGAGCAACTATGCACAGGGGGGTTACTATGTAAATGGGGTAACTATGCACAGGGGGAAAAATATGTACAAGGAGGTAACTATGTACAGGGGGGGTTACTATGTACAGGGGGCATTACTATATACGGGGGGGTAACTGTGTACAGGCGGGGTAACTATGTACTGGGGGGTTACTATGTACAGGGGGCTTACTATGCACAAAGGGGTAACTATGTACAGGGGGGTAACTAGGGGAAGAGGGGTAACTAGGTACAGGGGGAGGGGGATAACTATGTACAGGGGGGGTAACTATGTACAAATGTACAAGGGGTAACTAGGGGGAGAGGGATAACTATGTACAGGTGAGGGGGTAACTGTGTACAGGGGTGGTAACAATGGCTCTGCTTGGGACACTGGTGTAAGGACTGAGGCTGGGGACACTGGTGTAAGGACTTAGGCTGAGTTCACCTGATGAAATGACTGACTCTGCTGGGGGCAATTGATGCAAGAACTGACTCTGCTGAGTGCACCTGATGAAAGGACGGATTCTGCTGGGGGCACCTGATGCAAGGACGGACTCTGCTGGGGGCACCTGATGCAAGAACGGACTCTGCTGGGGGCACCTGATGCAAGGACGGATTCTGCTGGGGGCACCTGATGCAAGGACGGACTCTGCTCGTGGCAGGCGACGTGGCAGGTGACACGCTCAGGGGTCCCATTGATTCTGCATTATGGTGAGATGAATGATTTCATTTTATATTACAATGTAATAATAGAAATATTGCGCTTAAATCATCCTGACACCATAACAACCATGGTGCCGGGAATTTTGTATTATTAAATTATCTGTGGTAATGCACTAAGTGTGCGCATGCTTTCCATTTATGTTTTTCTTGTAGTTCCTTTCGGATTACCCCATCTGAGGAAGTTAGCATCCACCTAGCTTTGGCAGGGCTGTCTTAATGAGAGTGCACACCTGGGCACTGCCCAGGGTCCCCAGCTGCATGGGGCAAGCCTGCACTTTCCACAAAGCAGCTGGTCCTTGAGTCCGCGCTGCCTGGGCTCAGAGTGCTGGGGAAATATCTGGGGTGTAGAGAGGTCAGAGTGCTTGGGCGGCATCAATCTAGCACATATATTATATGCACAGAACAGCTTTGTTTATGTACAGTATGTAGTATTTTCCCACTGTTTCTTTGCTGTACAGAATGATTGTTCATGTCTACATTGTAGACGCCCCGCAGCATTACTTTGCCCAGGGGCCCATGATACTATTAAGATGGTCCTGAGCTTTGGAATACCATACAGGGCCGATCCTAGGCAGGGTGCTTTGCATCTGCAGATGTGGGGGCGCCAATGTGTATACACACACGAAAGTGCCTCAAAGAAACTACTTGCAGGAAAGCACTCGGGCTCTCACACTGGGATTGCAGATGAGGCTTTTTTCAGGCGCTATTTTTAACGCTAAAGCGCCTATAAAACCCCTCCTGTGTAAAAGGGGTCTAATGAACCATCTTCTGTACTATTGTCTGCAGTCTCTGACCATCTCCTATATCATGTCTGCAGTCTCTGACCATCTCCTGTACTATGTCTGCAGTCTCTATTCATCTCCTGCACTATGTCTGCAGTCTCTAATCATCTCCTATATCATGTCTGCAGTCTCTGACCATCTCCTATATCATGTCTGCAGTCTCTAATCATCTCCTATATCATGTCTGCAGTCTCTGACCATCTACTATATCATGTCTGCAGTCTCTGATCATCTCCTGTACCATGTCTGCAGTCTCTGACTGTCTCCTGTATTATGTCTGCAGTCTCTGACCATCTCATGTATCATGTCTGTAGTATGTCTGGGAGTCTTTCTAACAGACTCTCTAACAGAAGCCCTCTCTTTGTCCATCAGGGAGCCCCCCCCCCCTCAAGGTCCTAATAAAGTACTCTGCTTCTCTTCCTGTATTTTGTTTATTGTTAAGAGATCATGTAAGGATCCCAGGGTAATGAAGACTTTGTGGGGGAGCATTTCTGTGGTTGAGTCGTTGCCATAAAAACATTTGTAAAGGGGAGGAGTTAGTAAATTGACCACACCCATGTGGGGGTGCCAGAAATATTTCTGCACCCAGGCGCCTGTGACACTAGGATCGGCCCCGATACCATATATACATTTTACACCACCATTTTATCTGATATCTGTTACGTCACCTATTAGCGCTGGAAGTGACTGTGTTTTTTGTATTTCATGGTGCCTGGATCATTGAAGCGCTAACACAAGGTGTTTGGAGTATCTTTATCTGCTCATTGTGAAACTGTGGAATACACCGGCCCGCGCATGTTGGCACGCGTGCGCGCGCGGCGTTAGCGCACGCGGTAACGGCACTTGTCGCCAAAACGCCTATTTAAAGAAGTCAGGTCCCCCACTGTCTTGCTGTCTAGTCTACAGCATGTCCCTGGAGATTCTCACTTTGGAGTACACAAGACGTCCAAGCTTCTCCAGCGTACCTTCTGATGGCCACAGCTACTTCGGGACTGCAAAAGCTATGTGGAAGCCTGCACCACCTGCATCCAAAACAAGGGCAGCAGAACCAGAGCTTGGGGGTTATTGAAACCATTACCTGTTCCAGAGAAACCATGGAGGATGATATCCAGAAGATTACACCACCATCTTCGTAGTGGTAGATAGACTTTCCAAGATGGTTCACTTTCTGCCTATGGTGGGAACGCCTTCTGCTTCTGAGACAGCAAAAGTATTCATTAAGGAGATAGTGAGACTCCATGGCATACCCACAAATATTGTATTTGACCGTGGGGTGCAGTTTACGTCAAGATTTTGGAGAGCACTATGTGGAGCCCTGAAAATTGATCTCTCCTTCTCGTCTGCATATCACCCGCAGACCAACGGCCAGACTGAACGCACCAACCAAACGCTTGAGCAATATTTGCGTTGTTTTTCAAGATTTTCTCAGGATGATTGGGCATCTCTATTGCCCCTTGCAGAGTTCGCCTATAATAACTCTGTCCATTCCGCTACCAAGCAGTCTCCATTTTTTGCTAACTACGGTTTTCACCCTCTACCGGCTGCCCAAGAAACTCTGGACTTCTTTTCCGCTAACAATAAATTACTCCAGGAGACAATGGCGAAAACCCAAGAATATAACAAGGAGGTGTTTGACAGGAGGAGGAGCGGAGAACTTAATCTAGCGCCAGGGGATCAAGTTTGGCTGTCCATCCTGAACCTGAAATTAGCGTGCCCATCCAAGAAATTGGGTCCTAAGTTTGTGGGTCCCTTCAAGATACTTAGGAAGATTAACGAAGTAGCCTACGAATTAAAGTTACCTGCCTCTTTCCGGATTCACCCAGTCTTCCACCTGGCATTACTCAAACCCACAGTCTCAGACCCCTTCACCAACCGGAATACCGGGCCTCCTAAACCAGTTCTTATCGATGGCGAAGAGGAATTCGAGGTGGAGTCCATCCTGGATTGCAGGAAGAGACGTAACCAGGTTCAATACCTGGTGAAGTGGAAGGGCTACGGTCCGGAAGAGAATTCTTGGGAACCAGAGACCAACATTTGGGAATCCGGAGGCTGCCCGTAGAGGGGGGGGAATGCCATGGAAGGCGTTTCAGCAATGTGCCCATCAGCAACAATCACACTGAAATCCAGTTCCAGTGCGTGCGCGGTGACGCGTGAATGCGCGTGGCTGGAGCGCGCGCGGTGATGGCACTTGGCGCCAAAACGCCTACTTAAAGAAGTCAGGTCCCCCACTGTCTTGCTGTCCAGTCTACAGCGTGTCCCTGGAGATTCCTGTATCCGTATACCTGCTTGCATCTGATTACCTGACCCGGCTTTCTCTGACCACTCCTGCTTGCCACCTGTCCCTGATCCCAGCTACGTCTGACTATTGCACCTGCTCTCTCCCTTGCTCTGATCTCTGCCCACCTGTTGTACCGAACCGGCCTGGACTTTGACTACCCTTTGGATTCTGCTTTGGCTCCTGATCTGCCCGTCTGTGTTTGACCCGGTCTGCTTCACCCTGCTTGGTTCCTGTCCCACGAGTGCGGCGCTGCTGTTCCAGCTTGCCGTTAGTATCCCGCCAGGACTTCGGTGCACCCTTCTACTGCCGCATCCAGCCCGCTACTCAACTTACTAGCCAGGCGCTTGTGTCCCTCTGAACTCCTGACCCCTGTCTTCTCTACCAGGGGCTCCTGAGTCAGAGGCTTACGAGAGGCTGCTCCCTGCACATTGGGCTCCACTACCAGGTACGTGACACCATACCTCATTCATCTCAGACACACCCCTTTGAACCACGCCCATTTTTCGCTGCAGTACGCTACGCGCAACATTTTTTTTGTTGCTATGTCACGCTTAGAAACGAATGCTCCGCCCCCTAATTATAATATGACCCTGCCTACAGGGTCCCTAAATTTTTTTTTACAATGTTGCCAACTTTGCAACACACTTTAAAACAGTAGGAAACAGAGACCCCTGCTGGTTAGAGCTTACAATCTATACATTATTATATGTGTGCTCCTACTATGGAGGCTCTCAAAATGTATAGAGTTAGAACTACAGATTATGCTGGGGTGCATTGTCATGGCCTCTGTAGTTTACATGTGTATTTGCAAATGTGTGCAAACCAAACTCCTGCTTTTATGTGAACTTTTAGATAGGACATTTCAGTTTGTTGCATGCTGGTTAGCAAATTGAGCTGGGAATTTCTCTCTGTTTTTTTGTTAGACATGCATCACCCTTCCATGTGCTCTTTGCTGTTAACAGCGGTTATATGTTGGAGCAGTTGACCTTTGTTTGTAGTAGGGCTCAGGTAAGTATAAGGTGGGGTGAGGGGGCGATACTCATGCCTAAACACCTCAAAGCAAGAAATGCATTAAGGTAAAAAATGTTTAGGCTTTATAACCACTTTAAAGTCTGACTAATGACTTGCGTGTTAGGCTGGTCATACATTAAACAATTTTCTTGTACAATTTTTCTTTAGATTTACAAAAATCATATAACATGAGGTCAAACCTAAACACGTTTAATTATTTGTATGTGTAGCAAATCCCAGGCCTCCTTTAGTCTAATGAGAACCTCCGGGGTCAAGAGCTGCTGACATCCTTCTGTGTAAAGTGAGTTACCAGGCATAGTGGGCCATATTCTCAAACAAGTTACGTAGGCGTATCAACAGATACGCCTACGTAAGTCCGTTTCCCATGTTTAAGTGTATTCTCAAACTGAGATACACTTAAACAAGCCTAAGATACGACAGCCTGCGCCGTTGTATCTTAGGCTGCAATATTTACGCTGACCGCTAGGTGGCGGTCAGCGTAGAATATGCAAATGACTAGTCACGCCGATTCTCGAACATACGCTTGCCCGCCGTAGTGTTTTAACGTCGTTTCCGTAAGCCATACGCGGCGTAAAGATAAAGATGCCCCCTAGGTGGCGTACTCAATGTTAAGTATGGCCGTCGATCCCGCGTCGAAATTTCAAAATTGAACGTCGTTTACGTAAGTCGTCCGTGAATGGCGCTGGACGCCATTTACGTTACAGTCAAAACAAATGACGTCCGTGAGACGTCATTTAGCGCAATGCAAGTCGGGTAATTTACCCGACGGAGCATGCGCATTACGATCGGCGCGGGAGCGCGCCTAATTTAAATGATCCACGCCCCCTGCCTGGATCATTTGAATTAGGATGGCTTACACGGGTGGACTTTACGCGATGCCACCGCAAGTTCACAGGTAAGTGGTTTGGGAATCCGGCACTTGCCACTTAAACTTGCGGCGGCGTAACGTAAAGTACATACGTTCCGCCGCCTGAAATGTATGAGAATATGGCCCAGTGAGTGTAATGCAAGATAAATTCATGGGCGCCAGGCACTTCTTGAATGCAAAGAGATTTTATTTCTCTTGAACAGAACTATAGGAGAGAGGGTTTACGGCCAGGACAGCCTTAGGTAGCTGTGACTCAGAGACTTCTACAGGTAGACAGCCATGCAGGGAAAAGCAATCAGCAAGACACCACATCTGCATGTGTAGGAATGCTGTCTCCTATGGCAACAGTCTTAGAACAATTCCTAACACAAGTTGTAACAAATTCCTTTACTTTTCTACAATCACTTCTTGCAGGTTCTCAACCCACTGAGCTCCCAGACTCTCTCTCTAGACTTGCTGATTCACTGCCACTGAATCCCTTGAGCTCTTCCAATCTTCACTTTAGTCTCTTCCTTAAGCGTCACCCCTGCTTCTTTGCTGGGTCCCTAGCTTGGCACTCCAGATACTTCTCAAGCTACACCCCACTGGCCTGCTCAGTCCCTGGCTTGACACCTGCTGAAGTTTCCCAATTCTTCACCATCCCTGGTTGGTGAGACTACTGCTCCAGGACTTGCTTCAGCTACTCACTGTGGTCCCTGGTAATAAGGTGTTTGGTCCCTTAGCATAGTTGCCAACATTTGAAAAAAAATTCCAGGGACACTTTGCAGCACAGCTATTAATTAAATTACCACACTCACTTCCCCGAAGCTCCACCCACTCCGCATAATCTTTGCCTACTTATTCTATTATCAGACACGATACATTGGACTAGAACCCCTACACACCACCTTGTTTACTAACACAATAATAAATCACAGAGGCTCACACATAATGCTGTGTAAAGTGCAGCACTCACCAAGTCTCTTAGGAGTTGGCTTAGCCCCTCCTCTCTGTGGTGGAAAGGAGACGCTCCTCCCCGCTCTCGCTGGTTCCGGTGCATCCTTATTCCTCCCCCGGTCTTACGTTCCCTCTTGGAGCGGTCCTGGAGTACGCTGAGGTGACAGGGGAGGCTGACTACAACTCGGCCCCGCCTCTCCATGCACTGAGCCGCCGCTCTAGCAGACGTTTCCCTCTCTCTTGTTCCGCAGCCCTCCCCCTCTAGCCACCAGTTGATCTCGCTTGTTCCGGTGATCTTATCTCTCTTGCGTCAGCTTGCCCTCTCACTGGTTCCGGTGATCTGTATCCAGTGTGTTGTGCCGTTTTGTCGCCGCTCCTAGTGCAGTCACCACGCCCGGCCCCCGGGTGTTCCGCTCAGTCATGGCTGCCGCCGGCAGGTCTCGCTCAGACTCCCGCTGCATCCTGCATTATTCCGACCGAGAACTGTGCTGAGCTCAGAGGACCCGACAAACCCCCATCATGGTAATATTTGGAGAGGCCCTGAAGCCGCACATGCCTTCCCCACTAGCAGGGGTCAAGTCCTGGGGAAAAAAGTGTGGGAACTCACCCAAGACCACCCCCCACCTCAAAAATAAAAAGAATGTGTGTGTGCGTGCATAATTTATATATATATATATATATATATATATATATATATATATATATATATATATAAAACAAATAAAGTGCAACATTCATTGTAAAGTGCCAGTTCACGAGGACAGCTCCAAAATTTACATGCATTACACACACAAAAAAAAAAAAAACACCTCAATGTGTGATAATGGTTCCCTCGGGAATTTCTAAAACTAATAGTGTGTATAAAAAAAGAGAGAGACTGTGCAACCAGGAGATGGTCAGAGACTGTGTGTCCAGGATACAGGAGATGGTCAGAGACTGTGCGGCCATAATACAGGAGATGGTCAGAGACTGTGCGGCCATAATACAGGAGATGGTCAGAGACTGTGCGGCCATAATACAGGAGATGGTCAGAGACTGTGCGGCCATAATACAGGAGATGGTCAGAGACTGTGCGGCCATAATACAGAAGATGGTCAGAGATTGTGTGGTCATAATACAGGAGATGGTCAGAGATTGTGGAGGTAAGTATGGAGTCCTTAGCCCTGCAAAAACTCTTAACAGGATCTGGAGCTTGTACTTTTTTTTTTTCATCACTGTGGCAAGTAAATAGTGTGGTGGAGGGCCCCCAAGTTGTACATAACTCTTCATACCTACATAGCTAATAGATGACAGAGCAGTAACTTGAAGTGCCCATCCCATATCCACACTTCAGGTCTGTCCTAACACACATGCAGTCTGCCCCCAGGACACAGTATACAGCTCCTCTATGCTGTACATGACCAGTGTAATTCGGATAGCCCAATTACCCCCCAAAACCCAACCACATTGTTACCATTACCTTAAAGCGGTAGTTCACCCTGACCCACATGATGTTACCATCGAGACAGGCATTGTAGCGCGAGCTACAGTATGCCTGTCCCGATTTTTTTAACCCCGTACTCACCTCGTAGTCGTCCATCGTAGATTCCGGCTCCCGCGGGGAATGGGCGTGCCTATGGAGAGGGAGGATGATTGACGGCCGGCCCTGGCACGTCACTCTCCCCGAAGACAGCCGGAGTAGGTCTCGGCTCTTCACGGCGCGTGCGCACAGGCTATGCGCACGCGTCGTGAAGACCAAGCCTATTTCGGCTATTTCCGGAGAAGCGTGACGCGCCAGAGCCGGCCGTCAATCATCCTCCGTCTCCAGAGGCACGCCCATTCCCCGGTATCTTCGATGGACGACTACAAGGTGAGTATGGGGGGAAAAAATTCGGGACAGGCATACTGTAGCTCGCGCTACAGTGCCTGATTTAAAGGTAAAAGAAAATTTTTTTTTTTTTTTCCTGTCGATAGGGTGAACCCCCGCTTTAACCCCCTATTATTATATAAACGAGAGACACAAGTAGTTGGAGTAAATTTGGCCACGACAGCCAAAATTTTTATTTTACCACAAAATAATATTAAATAAATATTAAATAAAATACTTAAATCAACAAAACTTTTCCTTTAACACTTTAATAACCACTTTTAATAATAGTAACCCAGCCTATTGGTCTTTGACGGTACCCGGCTTCAACCTCCTTTATTTAACCTTACACTGCGGAAACCATAACCATAACCGGCCCCCAGCCGACCCAGCTCGGAGACGAACCTTTTCCCACCGCAGTGCAACTATACCCGTATTCCAGCAGACACCGTTCCACTGGAATAATCCCCCATAAGGGTCCCATCCCACCGATGAGCCCACCACCATTTTCATCCCGTCTGTACTGCCACCATCAAAGACCACCGAACACCGCCGACCACTCGGCCACCGCTGTCATGACGAACCTATCCCTCCGACCTGAAATAGAGAAAAACACACAAACGACACCAAACACCACAAAATTAGGGAGGGTGGGTGGGAAAAACCTGCCTCCTCTGGTCTTTGCTTCCCGCACTTTCCTCCCTGGTCCACGCCTCCCCCTTTTATAATGCTCCTCCCCTCACTGCAAGTCCCTGCATTTTCTTTCCACCAATCAGCTTCCATCCTTCTTAACCCTTTCTTGTCCTACCTCCCCACAGTCATGCCCGGCCCTACGTTATTGTCTTCTGGCTTTTACTCCGGGCCTCACTTGACCAGTGTAATTCGGATAGCCCAATTACCCCCCAAAACCCAACCACATTGTTACCATTACCTTAACCCCCTATTATTATATAAACGAGAGACACAAGTAGTTGGAGTAAATTTGGCCACGACAGCCAAAATTTTTATTTTACCACAAAATAATATTAAATAAATATTAAATAAAATACTTAAATCAACAAAACTTTTCCTTTAACACTTTAATAACCACTTTTAATAATAGTAACCCAGCCTATTGGTCTTTGACGGTACCCGGCTTCAACCTCCTTTATTTAACCTTACACTGCGGAAACCATAACCATAACCGGCCCCCAGCCGACCCAGCTCGGAGACGAACCTTTTCCCACCGCAGTGCAACTATACCCGTATTCCAGCAGACACCGTTCCACTGGAATAATCCCCCATAAGGGTCCCATCCCACCGATGAGCCCACCACCATTTTCATCCCGTCTGTACTGCCACCATCAAAGACCACCGAACACCGCCACAGCCTGAAAGGGTAACGCCTTACCCTTACGGGCCCCTCCACACCCGCAGGGCCCTCTGTATTCCCTCCTGCAGATCCAAAAACCACAGCTCCATCCCCACATCAGATAAATGAACCCCATCCTTACTGAGGTATAAGTCTACATTCTCCTCCAACTCCAAGTGTCTTATCACTAGCCCCCCATGTCTTACCACAAAACGCCCAATCACCTTATTAACCTTGATCCGCCCTTTGTTCAGCCTAAATACCGATCTAGCCATGCGCCAAGTGGTCCGAGCGATTATGTCGGACCAAACCAGTAGCATTCCCGGGTAGGCCGCGCGAAAGGTCAATACATCCGCCTTAACGGCCGTGATCAAGTCCCCGATGGGCCTAATTCCTAAATCGTTCCCCCCTACATGGAGGACTAACACATCAGGAGGACGGTCCAATCGGGCATAGTGCTGCACCTCTGGCAGCACCCTGCCCCATCCCATCCCCCTAATGCCCAACCACCGTATCCTGGCCTCTCCCCTAGGGAATCCCAGCTGCTTGCCCTCTGGCCTAGCTTCCGCCCTTCTGGCCCCCCAATACACATATGAGTGCCCCAAAATCCAAACGAGGCGCTCCTGACCACCATCTGAAAAGACAAACAACAAAATTGAGTGAACAGCATCATGTACCACCTTCCACATGCACCACCTCCCACCTTCCGATACCTTTTTTACTCCGTCAACATATGTGGTCTAACGTATGACCTGAACCTCTTTGATTCCCACCTGCCGATACGTTTCACTGCCGCCTCATCCAACCCGCACCGAGCCGCCTCAGTAGCCGCCCCGATGCGGAAGGAGTGTGAAGCGAATTGCTTTTCATCGAACCCAGCTGCCCTTAGGCATTTCCTGAACACTGCCGTGAATTGAAACTTGGACACGAACGACCCGTCCGCATGCAGTAGCAGGGGCCCTCCCAGCCCCGGGCGTATGGCCAAAAACTCCCTCATCACCTTCACCGGGCAAACTCCTGACCCATGTAGCGCGTATAAAAACACGTCCACCCCTTTTCCGACCTGATCCGTTTTAGACCTGCGCAGCCTAAACACCATTCTACCTTCCCCCACTTGTACGTCTGTGAACCACAACCCTCCCCCAACTGTTTTTGAGGGGCTAACTAATTCACCCACCCGGAACGCCCCAAAAAACGCGATAGTGAACACTGCCCTAAACAAAATAACCTCATACTCACCAGAGCATACCTCCGACAGCACCCCACAAATCGCCTGCAACACCCCGAATGACACCGGTCTCCTCGTATCCCTGCTCCTGTTCCCTTTCCTGTAACCTTTTACCGCTTGTTTTACCCAAAATGACTTTGTAAAATCCAACCTGCCCTGTAGCTTAAATAAAAAGGCCAGTGCCGCCAACTTTTTGTCCAGCGCGGAAACCGACCCGCCCCCTTCCATGTGTCTAGCCGCAAAGTACAGTACCAACAAACCCATTTCGGCATCACCTGGCTTGTCTTCTGAAATGCACCTGAAAATGTCCCACTCCTTCCAGACCTTGGCATATGCCGCCCACGTAGGCCCACTCACCGAGCGCCTGATCCATGTTGCGGCGATTCCGAAACAATCCCCCACATCCACCCCGGGCAGGGGACCCCTTCTCTGTCCGCGTGCGGGGCCAACTCTCTGAACTTGTCCCACTGAAAGCGAGACAGCGCGTCAGCCAGCTTGTTGTCCACACCCGGAATATGCACCGCATACATAAATACGTTCCATTGCAGGCATCTCAACACCAAATGGCGCAGCAACCGCACCACCGGCAAAGAAGAAGCGGTGATCCGATTGATGACCTGTACCACCCCCATGTTGTCACAGTTTAGCCTGATCTTCATATTCCTGCAACATTCCCCCCACAATTCCATTGCCACCACCACCGGGAATAATTCCAGCAATACCAGGTTCTTCACCAACCCTCCCGTGACCCACTCCGCCGGCCACCCCTCCGCACTCCAGTGCCCTTTGAAAAACGCCCCGTAACCCGTAGATCCCGCCGCGTCAGTGACCAGGTCCAAATCGAAGTTACTCACCGGGCCTTCCATCCACAAGGACCGGCCATTGTAGTCCTCCAGAAACGAATGCCACACCCGCAAATCCGCCTGTAGCTCCCTTGTCAGTCTTACAAAATGCGTTGGCACTTTAACCCCCGCCGTAGCCGCCGACAGCCGTCGGCTAAACACCCGTCCCATAGGGATGATGCGGCAGGCAAAATTCAATTTGCCCAGCAGGGATTGCAGTGCCCTCAACTGTACTTTTTGGCGCCCCAACATACCTTTTATCTCCAGCCGGAGATTGTCCACCTTCTCCACAGGTAACCTACACTCCATGGCCACCGAGTCTATCACAATCCCTAAGAAACTCAATTCTGTGGTTGGACCCTCCGTCTTATCTGCCGCCAGCGGCACTCCAAACCTTTCCGCCACATGCTGCAATGTTGCCAGCAATGTCGCGCAAACCCTGGAAGCCGGGGGTCCAACGCACAGAAAATCATCAAGGTAGTGGATGACAGAATTTACCCCTGCCACGTCCCTAACTACCCATTCCAAGAAAGAACTGAACTTCTCGAACAAGGCGCACGAGATGGAGCACCCCATGGGCAAACACTGGTCTACATAATACTTCCCCTGCCACTGGCAACCCAACAGCCAAAAACTGTCCGGGTGTACCGGCAGCAAACGAAATGCAGCCTCAATGTCCGATTTTGCCATGAGCGCTCCCTCCCCATAGCCCCTGACCCACTGTACTGCCGCGTCGAAAGACGTGTACGACACCGTACAAGCCTCTGGGTCAATCGCGTCATTCACCGATCCCCCTTTTGGGAAGGACAAATGGTGAATGAGGCGGAACTTGTTCGGCTCTTTTTTGGGCACCACTCCCAGGGGCGACACCACCAGCCTGGGCAAAGGCACCTCCTCGAACGGCCCCCCCATCCTACCCAATTCCACCTCCTTGGCCAACTTGTCTGACACTACCCCCGGGTTCTCAAGAGCCGAACGCAAATTCTTAGCCAAAGGTGGCACCTCCGACAATGCGCACGGAATGGTAAAACCCACCGAGAATCCGGAGGCAAGCAGCGCAGCTGCCGCCCTGTCTGGATACCTATTTAGGAAAGGACGCATCCTTTCCCACTTCACCGGAGTCATCCCTCTTGTTCCCAGCTTCCCCTGTTCGCTTCCCTTTTTTAAAACATTGTGACAACGGATGGCTCCCCCCACACCCTGAACACTCGTGACGGAAACGACAGGTTCCTCCATATGTGCAGGAACCCTCGTTGAACTTCCAGCATAACCCCCACTTTTTTCCGGCCGGCGGTCCCGAGGTGGATGTACCTCCGGCCCCCCCCGAAAAAAACTGGTTCGGCGCCCGTGGAGCCGACATCATGCGCATCCACAGACTGATATCCTTGTGGTCCCACCTGAGGGATGGGCGCACCGCCCTGCGCTGACGAAATTGCTCGTCATACCGCAGCCAACCCGTCCCCCCATAAACCCGGTGAGCCTCCCCAATCGCGTCCATATAGCAGAACAACCCGGAGCAATGCTCCGGATTCTTCTCCCCTATGACGCTGGCCATAATGGCAAAGGCCTGTAGCCAGTTCACAAAAGTGCGCGGGATCAGCCTGTACCTCCTCTTCTCCTCATCCTCCTTTTTGGAGTCATCCGGCTTCACTCTATCCAGATTGAACTTCTCCAAAGGGAGGAGAGAGAAGATTTCCACGTACTCACCTTTTACGATCTTGTCCCGCACCTCCTGCTTCAAATGCACCCCAAGCGGACCCTCATAACAAACGTAGACTTCGCCTTTCGCAGCGTCAGCTATGCGCACCACATCAGATCTGACCACCGCTGGCTTGTCCCCCCCCGCCTTATCCCCTCCTGTGCTGCTATCCGGAACCGGCCCCGACCCCCCCGGTGAGGGGGACGTCCGCCACCACCGCGGGGGGTGCTGCCGCTGCAGCCCCCGCCCCTCCCCCCACCCACGGCGCCACCTGTGGATATGGTTGTAGCCCCCCAGAAAACCTCTGCACAAGATCCCGCAGTCCCCTGAAAAATTCCCCTAGGCCCGCCGGTGTCCCCGGCGCAGCAGGCGGAACGCCCGCCACCCCAGGGCCAGCAGCGGGGGGTGGGGGCTGGGCAGGCTGCCCACCCCCCCCTGACATGACACCCCCCACAGAAACCCCCATTGCCCCCCCCCACCCCCAACCCCCAACAATCTACACAAAACAGCAGCTACATCCCCTTCCATAGAATTGGAGTGCTTACCTTGTCGGCTGGATGCGTCTCCCACAGCCCTAGCAGGCCCGATCACCGCCGGCGGCGCCACCGCGGGCTCCTCTCCGTCCGACTCCGAGACTTCACCCTCCGACCTGTCTTCTGAAGCCGGCGTCCGAGACGAAGTCAACCCCCCAGGCGGACCATGCCTGGGGGTCGCAGACCCTGGCCTAAGCGCCGGGCGACCTCTAGATTGTGACCCGGCTGTCGTCGGGGCGGACTGCCCATCTCCTCTCCCAGGGCCCCGACTAGGCCCCGGCCCTCCATCTTCCTGCAAGGGGGGGTCCGACCCCCCTCCCCTCCGGGAACCGGCGGCCGCATGGGAATCCAGCCCGCCGGTCGAATCCCTGCTACTCCCACGCCGAGTCCCCCCCCTCGATGTCCCTGGGCTAGAGGGGGAGACCGAACGATCCCTGTGTCCCCGACGGGCAGGCGAGGAACGGGCGCCATCGTGACCCGTAGCCCCGCCCACCGAGCTCCGCCGACGGCGAGGATTCCGGTCCGCCTCACCCCCCGCCGAAGCATTGGCGCGCTTGGCCGGGGGGGGGCGCCGGGTCCACATGGGGGCTCCTAACTGGGCGCTGAGCTCTCACCGTAGGGCTGGGCGAGTAACGCTCCGGGGCCCTGGACCTCCGAGCGCGAGGCAGCCGCGCTTCCGTCTCCTGGGACCCACCCGCTTCTTCCCTCAGCAGACCGCCGACTTGCTCCTCCAGCCATCCGGGGTCCCGAGACGCGGCCGCCGCCCGTAGCCTTGCGAAAATCACGTCAATATCCATCACTATCTAACAGACCAGGAGCAGAGAGAAAAAAAAAACCTGCCTCCTCTGGTCTTTGCTTCCCGCACTTTCCTCCCTGGTCCACGCCTCCCCCTTTTATAATGCTCCTCCCCTCACTGCAAGTCCCTGCATTTTCTTTCCACCAATCAGCTTCCATCCTTCTTAACCCTTTCTTGTCCTACCTCCCCACAGTCATGCCCGGCCCTACGTTATTGTCTTCTGGCTTTTACTCCGGGCCTCACTGTACAGAGACACTAATGAGCAGCAATGACACAGCTCACCTGTGTCCAGTCCTAAGCACTCCACCCCTGTCATCTTGGGTCTCCCCCTCCTCCCTGCATCTTGATGCTCCTCCAAGCAATCGCTGCACACCCACAGAGTAGTGAGAGCCAGGCACACGTGGTGGCTGAGGAGGGAGATGTCAGCAGTGCCCTCATTGGATATCGGGAACAGGGCTCTGCAGCATGATGTAAGTGAAGCTCTGATTGGCAGAGTGTGTGGTGGACGGGGCTGTGTGTGTAAGCAGCCAAAGGCCAGTCCCTGAGGGACGGGGATGCGTTCCTGCAGGACTCGAGCACTGCCCACTAGCCGGGACAAGTCCCGGCAGGCTAAATTAGCCGGGACTAGGTCCCAAATAACGGGACTGTCCCTTTAAAAACAGGACAGTTGGCAAGTATGCCTTAGGTGTACGTTTATCAAACAGAGAAGAGCTGAGATCCTGATGATGACGGCTAATCTCTCAGGTGTGCCAGTTTATGAAGCTGAGATGAGGAGTGGAGAACATGTTTTTCACAAGACACACCCTTCTGTCATTGACTTATACACAGATGACCAGTTTATGAAGGTGAGAACTGAGGATCTCAGTGGCTATCTCTGTAAAATATCTCCATCCCAGATTCTCCAGCTCAGAGGTGGAGAATATGGGTGAGAAGCTGCTGTGATGTGAAGAAGGAGGTTTCTTTCCTCCTAATATCAGCAAAAGCAATCTTAAAGATTGATATAAATAATGGCCCAGATTCAGGTAGATTTGCCCTTTAGTTACACCTGTGAAGAGCAGCTGATTTGCTCTGCGCTGGGGCAAATTGGAAAGATTGCCACCTGATTCAGGATTCCTTTTGTCTGCTAACTTGCTCCTTTGTAAGGCAAAAATCAGGGCCTAAGCCAGCGCAAGTGAAAGTGGGTGTGCCCTATGCAAATGATCTTTTTTCCACTCAGCAGTGGTTTGCGCCTATTTTCAGGGCAAATTTTGCCCACCAGCTTGCACTGAGCGAATAAATAGGGGCAGACCTGCGCAGGTCCTGTGCAAAATTACATCCTGCTTGTTCCACCCCCCCCTGAGCAAGGTAATTTTGCCCTTTTTTCTGAGATGGCACCTCCTGATAAGAAAAAAAAAATAAAAGCAAATTTTGTCTCCACTGAGATGGATATACTGACGCGCCATACTGCCGTTCTTTTTGGTTCAGAGCGGAAGAATACCACCGTAGCCCAAAGGAGGGCAATATATGAGGCTATTACATTGGTAATAAATGCCCTAGGCATTGAGGAGAGGTCCTGGGAGGACATCCAAAAATTTTTTACTGACATGCGTCGTTGAGTCAGGGACAAAATTGTCCTAATCAGAAAGCATAGCGGGGGCACGGGAGGAGGACCAGCCTGCTCTTTACGATTAAATCCAGAGGAGGAGGTTATCGCACAGAGTTTAGCACTGGAGCAGGTGGAGGGACTGCCAGGCTATGACTCCACTGTTGGGGACTTGGGGACTGGTAAGTTTTTATTTCTCATATTTGCTGTGTATCATGGGAGGGGGTAGAAGGGAACATGTAAAAAGTTTTTGTTTCTCATATCTGCTGTGTATCATGGGAGGGGGTAGAAGGGAACATATGAGGGGGTAGAAGGGAACATGTAACAAGTTTTTGTTTCTCATATCTGCTGTGTATCATGGGAGGGGGTAGAAGGGAACATATGAGGGGGTAGAAGGGAAGATGTAAAAAGTTTTTATTTCTCATATTTGCTGTGTATCATGGGAGGGGGTAGAAGGGAACATGTGATAAGTGTGTTGCTCCAGCAACATTTTTGTTTTGTGTCATCCACAGATGTTGATGATGAGGCTGGGCCATCGTCGGCTGTAGGGCGACCCACGCCATCCCCAGAACATCATGGGGTCCAGTCAGGCCCCCTGCAGATACTGGGCATGTTGGTGGAGGAGGATATCGCCCATAGTCCATCTAGGGAGGAGGAAGTGGTGGAGGAGTCCATTATCCTCAACCTGGATGAATCTGTGTACCTCCAGGAGGATCCCACCATCCCTGACCTCCCCACCACCCCCCGACCATAACGTCATCCCCCTCCAGGGCAAGCCCCTCCAGTGTCCCCCCTCCAGTGTCCCTCCCTCCAGTGTGGCCCACTCCCCTTCTTCTACCTCAGTTCGTGCCCCAGCCTCTCCTCCAAGGAAGGCTCTATATAAAACGAGGGGTGTACCCTCCAGCCTCCGTGAAGGTCTGCAGGAGGAGCAGGCCCGGCAGACCCGCCATATAGGGGACATGGTGGGAGACTTGAGGCGGGTGGCGGACAGCCTGGCATCCTCCTCCTCCTCTCTGCAGCAGGCCCTCACCCTGCATGCTGACCGGGGGATACGAGATACTGAGAGCTTGGAGGAAGTCAGTGCCAACTGTGGAGCCATGGTCACCTGCATGGTCGAGCAGCAGGGCGCCATCGCTTTGCTAACAGCGGAGGTGAGCAGGTTGGCAGGTGCGGTGGAGGCCAACACTGCTGCTGTGCAGGAGGAGGGGAGATTAACCCGGCGGCAGCAGAGGACCAATACCACCCGGCAGCTGCGGATGTTGGCCCAAACCAACAGCGTGCTCACCCGCCTGGCCAACGCCATGGAGGGCATGCAGGCACCACCTGCCAGGAGTGAGGAAGTAGGGGTTGATGCTCCTCCCCCCCTCCATCCCCACCCCATGCTCCATCCCCACCACAGGCTCCATCCTCAGCCCAGGCTCCATCCCCACCACAGGCTCAACCACGCAGACTGAGGAGCCAGAGCCGGGGCACCCTTGGCACAAGGATGTCCAAAAAAAAAAAAAAAATTCCTTTTATTTTTTGTATTTTTTTCCTATCCCTTGCTGCTCATATAATGAGCTTTTTCTATTTATTTTGATTATGCTTATATTTTTTTTTGGGGGGATATTTTTTTTTTGCTTAGATTAGGAGCTTTTCTATATTTAGTTTATGCTCAAAGTTTTTTTTTTTTTGTTTGTAGTCCCTACACACGGTGAGGAGTGCTGTAGTTGCTCTCCAGCTGACCTGTGGCCATCTGTTGCTAACTTGCCCCTGCTTTTATAAAGTGCAAATTTGCCCCGGCCAAACAGCTTGCGCGCTTTGGGAGCAAAATGCTCCTCACACGCGCAAGTTTATGAATCAGTGGCAGTTCCTCATTTGCATATTTGCTGAGGAAAAAACATAAGAGCGCAAGTTGCTCCCTGAGCAAAATTGCCCCTTAATTGCGCCGGGGCAGAGAAACTGCCTCCGTGCAAAAATGGCACATTTCAGGCTTAGCTTGCTTTCTGGGTCACCCGCAAATTTGCCTGGGAGCAAATCCGTACTTGCGCGGTGCAAATCACACTTGCTCCCGCGCAAGTTGTACCTGAATCTGGGCCAATAACTATATATGTTTATGTATGTATATAGGTGATTATATATATATATATATATATATATATATATATGTGGCGCTACCCCCTCAGGAGCCGCTGGTTTGTTTTGGGATCTACTCTCTTAGTTTGGCTCAGCCCTATTTAACAAGCTCGAACCCTCTCTTGACACATCAGAAGTCTAGTGGGTAAGGTATTGTGACCTCTGCTGGGCTGGGATCACAATAGCAGGCACACAATATACAGTGATATAACAATAGTATTACCTGCTTTCATTGAAGGTCCCTCCAGACAAGAAAATACACTTCACACAGTGGATATAGTTAAACCAGCAAGGTAAGTTTACTTCATGTGAACTTGAAGAAAACAAGCATAGGTTTAGATCACGAACAAATAACTGTTAAATAATATCTCACTATGATTCCGCAAGGGCCCTTGCAGGAATCAGCAATATTCACTTAAACTAAGGTAGGAAGTCTATGCTCGCGAGCTCCCTCCAGCGAGCAGTTCTGCAGAACAGTTAATGTCCATGTTGCGGCCGGTAGGTGCACGTTAAATTTGTAATCCACAGTGGCAAACAATGAAAGAACTTTACCCAACAAAGTATCTGGAACAGTAGATGTTAGTGAACTGAGTGCTCGTCAGTGTCAGTCACTTTTACAACACTCTTAACAGTTAACTGGGCCTCTAAGCTTCAGCTGGAAGCCAAACACGTCTGTCTAGGTGAAAGTCAAAGCTAAGCGTATGCTCTCTCACCCGACAGGCCGATCCGCCTGAATTCTCCTCAGAAGGCGTTGGTGAAACACTGCTCCACAGCACAAGGGTCCCGGACAAGGGTGCACCACTGTTTCAGACGTCAGCTGGGCTGCTTCTTCGATCTCCGGGAACACGGGCTGGATACTGGAGTCTTTCTTCCTTCCGGATGGTTGGTCTCTCGGTGGGTTTAGGCTGTGCTGTGACGGCAGCTCCGCAGAGGTGAAGATGGTGAATATGCTGGTCCCGAGAGAGCGAGATCGACCGTGCCCTTTTCTTAAGTATGTGGAAAAGGTCTATTGCGCTACTGCGAGTGTTGGAACGTATAATAAGTGAACACGTGTAAATAACTGAAGCTGCTTAATCTGAAGGTGCACTAAAACCGTGAATAAAGTATAAGAAAAATAATGATCAGCGCTACAATATGGACAAAAAACAGCAAAAATATATGAAGTGATGAAGTCACGAGACGGTGATGCAACGCCGTAGGACAAAGAACCGCGTGATACAGGCAACCAACCGGAGGCCAGCAGACTGTAGCCGGCTAGCTATACGCCGCGTTCTGTGCTGAGCGGCTAATTCAAACTGTACTGCACCTTTATGGAATAAACTAGTTTTTAGTTTACCTGGACGTGCTTCACTATTATTTGGCATCATTCCTTCCCACTGGGCCCTACCTGCACACACTCACGGATCGGAGGACACTGCATCCGAGGACCATCCATCCCACCAGGATATCGGTGGAGTGCATTCGGAACGGGGGATCCGTGACGCTGAACCTGCAGGAGAAGCCAGCATTTGCCCTCTATGTGAACAAACTACTGGATGAAGGTAAGGGCAATGTGAGACTGCTGCTGGATTCATTCACCTGATCTAGAAGACCTACTCCCCATCTTTTCCCATTTAGTTCAGCCATTAACTCTCAGTGACTTGTGCAGTTGTACACTCCATATTGCATCTGATGTAATATTGATCATTCTTTCTTCTTTTTTCCATTTTTTCTTGTTTTTCACTGACTTTTTTCTCCCCATAGAGGGTATTGTCACTGTATATTTTGGTTTTGCAGTCCACTGGTTTATATCACCTTTTGGGGTGACTTGTTGTTGTAGCCAATCAGATGACTACACGACCTATTGAAGGCTAGGTTTGCACTGTTATTATATATTTTTGCTGTTTTTTGTCCATATTGTAGCGCTGATCATTATTTTTCTTATAATTTTCTTAAGTAACCTCCCCCACAAGTCTGTGCGGGTGTGTCACATGTTCCAAGGCTGCAGGGCATTATGGGATGTGTAATCTGTTTTTCCTAAGAGTTAATGGAGTCCATACCTCCCGCTACTTGCAATCCCATAATGCATAACTCCTTAAAGGTATCTTACATATGTACAAGCGTGAATAAAGTCCCAGCGGGGATGGCCTGTCCTTAACTCTGAGGCCTCGTACACACGACAGAGAAACTCGACGTGCTTGGCACGTCGAGTTCCTCGTCGAGTTTTGGGATGAAGCCGCCGAGGAGCTCGGCGGGCCGCCTTCTCCCATAGAACAACGAGAAAATAGAGAACATGTTCTCTATTTTCTCGTCGAGTTCCTCGGCGGCTCCATCGAGCCAAAACTGTACAGACGACAGAGTTTCTCGGCAGAATCCGGGTTTTGACCGAGTTTCTCGGTGAATTCTGCCGAGAAACTCTGTCGTGTGTACGAGGCCTGACAGGATCACACACACACATACACAGTATAGTTATAACGTATTTTCTTTTAGGACCCATTCACATCTGAGCAATGCAGAATTGTTGGCAGAATTGTGCAATTCTTTCCACGATTCCAAATTGCTTTAAAATTCTGTCAAAATACGCAATGCGTTTTTGGGTGCCATTCATTGTTAATGGCACCCCAAATGCAATTAGCAAACATGCATTTTGCCACACATTTTCTCATTTTACAAATACTCTAGCAACTTGCCAAAATGCGCATTGAAAAAATGCACAATGCTCCATGCTCCATTTGGCTTTTTGGGCCTTTTTTATGTGCATTTTGGTACTGTTTTTTGAGAAAAGGATGTTTTAATAGCAGTACTTTATGCCAAAAACTCATATGGAATTGGCTCAAGGTGCTCAGGTTCCTTTCCAAATGTTCGGACAAAGTGAACTTCACTTGGTTGGGCTGGCTGACGTTTAAGCCCCACCCAGTTGCCGTTCTCCTTGGCTTCCTTTTTCTTCCTCTCGTTTTCCTTCACACGTTACAGGAAACTGTCTCTGCTCTTTGAGTGGCGGATGCAGGGGCGTTGCTAGGTAGCAAAAAGACCAGGGGCTTCAGCCCGAAGCCGGAGCGCGCGGTGCGACTCACCTGACCTACGCGCGCGTGTGTGTGTCAGTATACACACTGACGTGTGTGTATGTATGTCAGTTACACACTCCATGAGATCAGCATGTAAGGAAGCTCTTAGGCACACTAGCATGTCTTTCAGGGTAGTTTCTGACACATGGGGCCAGATTCACGTAGCTCAGCGCATCATTAGGCGGGCGTAGCGCAACGCAGATATACTACACCGTCGAAACTTAGAGAGGCAAACAGCCTATTCAGCAAGCAAATGCGCGCTGCGATGCACCATCGTAACGTAATTTAGACGGCGTAACTCGACGTAATTCAAAGTGGGAAGGAGGTGGGCGTGATCCATTTAAATGAAGCATGACCCCATGCAAATTAAGGTCCGAACGAACGGCGCATGCGCCATCACGTGATCGCATGCCCCGCGTCCCACTGCGCATGCGCCCCAATTCGCCTATCGTATTCCCCCACGATAACCCAGCCCACCGTTTCCGCCCAGGGCATAAATCCGCCCAGACATGCGCCAGTCAAGTGCAAAAGTACACCTGCTGGTTTTGGTCGTTTGGTGTGGCTACTTTTGCTTTGTTCTTATCCAAAAAGATGTCTGAGGCTGCGTCTAAAGATAGGAGGGATAAAAACTTTAGTATTGAGGAGAAGGCGGTCATTATTGATGCCATGACAAAATATAATAAGTTCCTCCACGGCAAGGAAAGTGGCTCGACCAGCAAGGTCCGTAAGGATCAAATCTTGGCACAGATTGCAGCGGAGGTGAGTGCCCTTGGCTATGCCAACCGGACCCCAGACAAGATAGCCAAGAAGATCAACGACCTGCGGCGTCTTGTGAAGGAGAAGGTGGCCAAGATCAAGAAACACAGAAGGGGCACCGGAGGTGGACCAGCCCTGAAGATAAGACTGACACCTGATGAGGAGGTCATTGCCAGGTGCCTGGAGAAGGAGCAGGTGGAGGGCCTGGAGGGCTTCGAGTCAGTTGATCAGCCCTTGAGGACAGGTGAGTGTGTTTTATCTTTTATCTGGTGTCTAGCATGTGGGGGGGAGTGAATATGTGACAAGTGTGTGGGTCCACCAACATGTGAATGTTTTGTGTCATCCACAGATGTGCAGGATGAAGCGGGCCCATCCTCGGCTGCTGGGCAACCAACCCCATCCCAGGATACCAGTGTCCACACCTCTCCATTAGAGGAAGTGGAGGAGGAGCACGGGCACCTGGATGATGGCATATATCTGGGGGATGAGACCACCGTCGCTGGACCCTCCCATACCTCCACCTCCATAGGGGATACCCCCCCAAGGGACTCAAACTTCATTGGAACCCCCCCAAGGCCCTCAAATGTGGGATCCCCCCCAAGGGCCTCCACCCTTTTGGGAAGCCCCCTAAGGGCCTCCGACCTTTTGGGAAGCCCCCTAAGGGCCTCCGACCTTTTGGGAAGCCCATCCTCCCTAAGGGAAGTGCCCTCAGGGGCCTCCCCATACTGTCGTCCACAAGCCTCACCTGCACCCAGGAAGGCAACTAGGAAGACGAGGGGTGATCCTGACGCCTTAGAAGCCACTTTGGCTATGGACCTGGCCAGGCAGACCCACCATGTGGGTTCTGTGGCATGTGATATGCGCCGGGTGGCAGCCAGCCTGGCCTCCATGCAGCAGGCCCAGGCTGCTTTCACTGCCACCATGACCGAAAATGTGCAGGAGGTCAGTGTCAACAGCACTGCGTTGGTGACCTGCGTTAGGGACCTGGATGACACAAATTCAGGCCTTGTGGCAGAGGTCAGGAGCCTGGGAGTGGCCATAGAGGCCAATACAGCAGCCATTGAGGCGGTGGGGAATCAGACCACTGCGGTCCTCACCCGCATAGCCCTGGCTTTAGAGGGTATCCAGGCAGCCAGGGAGAGACCGGGGGATGTTCCTCCTCCCAATGACCCACCCCCCCACCCGCGGCTGCCCCCAGGCAACAGAGGGCACGGAGCCTTGGCACTAGGCGTAGTCCACGTCGGGCCAGATGAGTGCCAGTTAGATTATTTTCTTTTTATACTTGATCTGATTTTTGGTTATTAACTGATACTCATGAAATGAGTGATATTATGTTATTATGATACTCGATTGGAGTTGTATTTATTTTATTATTATTCGGGATATATTTTTTGGAAATTATTTTCTGAGAAAGATACAGCAACATAATTGGAGCCTTGACGTGGCGTTGCTGCTCCCAAGTACCGCACGGTGTACTTCGGTCTAATACAATTTATTGTGGTTTGGGGGGGGGGTGTGTTAGGGACCACAGTGGTGTGCATGCGTGCATTCTCATTGTGACATGTTTCATGTGCGTGTTGCACGTGAAAATAAGCCTTCCACGAGGCATCTCCTGACTGCTATTCCCTCAGCAGACGGGGGCCCCTTGGTTGGGGGGGGAATTTCTGGTTCGGGGCTCAGGTCATGACGGAGTTCAACCTGCAGGCCCCTTCTCATGGCGAAATTGTGCAGAATGCAACATGCACCGATAATCTGGCACACAAAGTCTGGGGAATACAACAGTGTACCCCCAGACCTATCTAGACATCGGAACCGTGACTTCAGGAGGCCAAACGTGCGCTCCACCACTCCCCGGGTACGTATATGAGCCTCGTTGTAGCTTCTTTCTCCTGGTGTTTGTGGGTTCCGGAATGGGGTCATCAGCTGGGGTCCCAGGGCATATCCAGAGTCACCTGGAAGGGAAAAGACAGGAGGATGTTAGTCGTGCATGTGCCCCTCGTGATGTCTGCATCATGGGGGGGACAGTCATGCCTGACACCCATGACACTCACCAACCAGCCAGCTGTCCCCATACACGTTCTCTTCAAATTGTCCTGGGATGTCGCTTTGCCGGTAGATAAAGCTGTCATGGGTGGCCCCAGGGTGTTTAGCACAGACGTGCCATATGAGGCCTTGAGCATCGGTTATTACTTGTACATTAATTGAATGCCAATTCTTCCTGTTACGGTACATATGCTTAGCGTCACGGGGGGGCTGGAGTGCCACATGAGAACAATCAATGGCCCCCACAGTGCGTGGAAATCTGGCTATTTTATAGAAATCGGTTCTTGCCTTCGCCTGCTGGACCTCCTGGGTGGGTCTCACAATGTGGTGGGACATCCGTCTCAGGATAGCGGGTACAACCTGGTGCACGCACCTACTCATTGTGGATTGGGACATCCCAGCCAAATTTCCACTGGTTCTTTGAAATGATCCACTGGCTAAAAAATGCAGGGTTGCCATGACCTTGAGCAGTGGCGGCACTGCTTGTGATCGATGTGTTGGGCTGGTGAGGTCATCCTGCAGGGATCGTACTATTTCCATGATGGCTTCAGTGTCAAATCTCAACAAGCGAAACACCTCCGATTCAACCATGCCAAAGAGGTCCATGCGATCTCGGGGTACCCTCTCCTGTGCCCTCCTCCTCCTCCTCCTCCTGCTTGTAGACGCCGTAGTACTATGACCACGGCTGCCCCTGACATGTTGGCACACAGATGTGTTGTCCTGCAAGTGTTGTTGCTCAGCTCCTCTGTCACGCTGCTGCTGTTGCTGCTCTCCAGCTGACCTGTGCAAGTCCGTTGCAAAGTTACCCCTGCTTTTATGAAGGGTAACTTTAGATCGGGCGAGCAGCTTACGCGCACCGCGCGTAGCCTACGACGGACAATCGTACGCATGTGAATCGGCATTTCTCCCTCATTTGCATAATTGAATAGCAAATCAATGGGAACGAAGAATACGTCTAGCCTAAATATGCGCCTAAGTTTCGCCGGCGGAGGACAGTTGCGTTGGACGGGTGAAGCCTAATTTCGCGTGTATGTGCTTCTGTGGGTACGGCGCATCGATACGACGGTGCACATCTACACTTACGCCGCGTATCTCGAGATACACCGTCGTATCTCTTTGTGAATCTGGCCCATGATCTACATACACCACTGACCAGCCCTACTGACACTGGCCTGTCCCACATACACTGGCCTGACCTGTCCCACATACACTGACCTGTCCTACATACACTGACCTGTCCTACATACACTGACCTGTCCTACATACACTGTCCTGTCCTACATACACTGTCCTGTCCTACATACACTGACCTGTCCTGGCCAACATACACTGACCTGTCCTGACCAACATACACTGACCTGTCCTGACCAACATACACTGACCTGTCCTGACCAACATACACTGACCTGTCCTACATACACTGTCCTGTCCTACATACACTGTCCTGTCCTACATACACTGTCCTGTCCTACATACACTGTCCTGTCCTACATACACTGACCTGTCCTGACCAACATACACTGACCTGTCCTGACCAACATACACTGACCTGTCCTGGCCAACATACACTGACCTGTCCTGGCCAACATACACTGACCTGTCCTGGCCAACATACACTGACCTGTCCTGGCCAACATACACTGACCTGTCCTGGCCAACATACACTGACCTGGCCAACATACACTGACCTGGCCAACATACACTGACCTGTCCTGGCCAACATACACTGACCTGTCCTGTCCTACATACACTGACCTGTCCTGTCCTGACCAACATACACTGACCTGTCCTGGCCAACATACACTGACCTGTCCTGTCCTACATACACTGACCTGTCCTGTCCTGACCAACATACACTGACCTGTCCTGACCAACATACACTGACCTGTCCTGTCATACATACACTGACCTGTCCTGTCCTGACCAACATACACTGACCTGTCCTGACCAACATACACTGACCTTTCCTGACCAACATACACTGACCTGTCCTGTCCTGTCCTACATACACTGACCTGTCCTACACTAACACTGTCCTGACCAACATACACTGACCTGTCCTGGCCAACATACACTGACCTGTCCTGGCCAACATACACTGACCACAAAACACAAGGTAGAACAAGTACAGACATAGCATAACAGTACTGTAAGTATACAAATACTATGGGCGAAAAACACCCCTAGTCCTGGCCAACATACACTGACCTGTCCTGACCAACATACACTGACCTGTCCTGACCAACATACACTGACCTGTCCTGGCCAACATACACTGACCTGTCCTGTCCTACATACACTGACCTGTCCTGTCCTGACCAACATACACTGACCTGTCCTGACCAACATACACTGACCTGTCCTGTCATACATACACTGACCTGTCCTGTCCTGACCAACATACACTGACCTGTCCTGACCAACATACACTGACCTTTCCTGACCAACATACACTGACCTGTCCTGTCCTGTCCTACATACACTGACCTGTCCTACACTAACACTGTCCTGACCAACATACACTGACCTGTCCTGGCCAACATACACTGACCTGTCCTGGCCAACATACACTGACCACAAAACACAAGGTAGAACAAGTACAGACATAGCATAACAGTACTGTAAGTATACAAATACTATGGGCGAAAAACACCCCTAGTCCTGGCCAACATACACTGACCTGTCCTGACCAACATACACTGACCTTTCCTGACCAACATACACTGACCTGTCCTGTCCTGTCCTACATACACTGACCTGTCCTACACTAACACTGTCCTGGCCAACATACACTGACCTGTCCTGGCCAACATACACTGACCTGTCCTGACCAACATACACTGACCTGTCCTGACCAACATACACTGACCTGTCCTGACCAACATACACTGACCTGTCCTGGCCAACATACACTGACCTGTCCTGGCCAACATACACTGACCACAAAACACAAGGTAGAACAAGTACAGACATAGCATAACAGTACTGTAAGTATACAAATACTATGGGCGAAAAACACCCCTAGTCCTGGCCAACATACACTGACCTGTCCTGACCAACATACACTGACCTGTCCTGACCAACATACACTGACCTGTCCTGGCCAACATACACTGACCTGTCCTGGCCAACATACACTGACCTGTCCTGGCCAACATACACTGACCTGTCCTGGCCAACATACACTGACCTGTCCTGGCCAACATACACTGACCTGTCCTGACCAACATACACTGACCTGTCCTGACCAACATACACTGACCTGTCCTGGCCAACATACACTGACCTGTCCTGGCCAACATACACTGACCTGTCCTGACCAACATACACTGACCTGTCCTGACCAACATACACTGACCTGTCCTGACCAACATACACTGACCTGACCTTGTCTGACCAACATACACTGACCTGTCCTGTCCTGTCCTACATACACTGACCTGTCCTACACTAACACTGTCCTGACCAACATACACTGACCTGTCCTGACCAACATACACTGACCTGTCCTGGCCAACATACACTGACCTGTCCTGGCCAACATACACTGACCTGTCCTGGCCAACATACACTGACCTATCCTGGCCAACATACACTGACCTATCCTGGCCAACATACACTGACCTGTCCTGACCAACATACACTGACCTGTCCTGACCAACATACACTGACCTGTCCTGGCCAACATACACTGACCTGTCCTGACCAACATACACTGACCTGTCCTGACCAACATACACTGACCTGACCTGTCCTGACCAACATACACTGACCTGTCCTGACCAACATACACTGACCTGTCCTGCATTGCATACACTGACCTGACCTCACTGACCTGACCTGCATACACTACACTGACCTGACTACACTGACCTGACCTCACTGACCTACATACACTACACTGACCTGCATACACTACCGACCTGACCTCACTGACTTGACCACACTACACTAACCTGGCCTGACTACACTACACCGACTACACTAACCTGACCTGCATTGCATACACTGACCTGACCTCACCACACTGACCTGACTACACTACACTGGCCGGACTACACTACTTTTGCCCCCCCCCCCCCCCCACAGCATGCACACACAGCAATGCATAGTGCCGCAAAAACGACAGTAAAGTGCTGCTAAAATAGCGACGCTTTACTGCCGACGCTGGACCTCTTTTACATTACACAGCACTGCACCTCTGGACCCCTTTTACATTACACAGCACTCTGGACCCCTTTTACATTACACAGCACTCTGGACCCCTTTTACATTACACAGCACTCTGGACCCCTTTTGCATTACACAGCACTCTGGACTCCTTTTACATTACACAGCACTCTGGACCCCTTTTACATTACACAGCACTCTGGACCCCTTTTACATTACACAGCACTCTGGACCCCTTTTGCATTACACAGCACTCTGGACTCCTTTTACATTACACAGCACTCTGGACCCCTTTTGCATTACACAGCACTCTGGACTCCTTTTACATTACACAGCACTGCACCTCTGGACACCTTTTACATTACACAGACAGCACCACACCTCTGGGCCCCTTTTACATTACACAGCAACACTCTGCACCACCAGACACCTTTAGATTTACACAGACACCCCCTCCCAGCTCTGCCCTTTCCTACATTAACCATGCAGATGGAGAGAGACAGTGAGCAGCACTGAACAGAGGGCAATCACCTGCTGGTTTACTTACTTTAGCAGCTCTCTACTTGGCACTGCTCACTGTCTCTCTCCCCTGCGGTACAGGAGAGAGTGTTTTTTGCCTACCTTGGCTTGCTGCCTGGATTCTCCAGATGGAGAAAATCAAACTTGGCGCCGCCGCCGCGCTGTAAACACGTGTCGTGTACACGTCATGGCATGATGGGCATCATATCCCATACGGCCAATCAGCGCACCACAGAGGCACAGCGCCTCCCACTCCACCGCCGGCCAATCGCTGCCTACTTCACTTGGGCTCCTGCGACATTATTCTGTTTTTTTCAGCCCTTCCGCCTGGTTGGCTGGTGTTCCCCGCCACTCCCACATCGAGGGAGACAGACAGTTCCACCAGCCAACCAGGCGGAAGGGCTGAAAAAAAACCAGATAACAGCGCAGGAGCCAAGTAAAGTGCCGTAAGATGTTAATAAAATGTTCCCTGCTCGGCGGGACTCGGGGCTATGTGTGACATCCCTAATGGCCGAGACTCGGGGCTTTTCACGGACCCATTCGGGGCTCCAGCCTCCCCAGCCCACCCCTAACAACGCCCCTGGGCGGATGTGCTCTACACAGACATTGATTCTCTTGGCAAGAATCTTACCTTTGACTTGTTTGTTGACAATTATTCCAACAGCATGCTGTGTGACATTGTAGATCCGGCGAGTCTTGTCATGGTAGCACTTGTGTGGCATACCTTTCTGGATTGTGCCTGTACCCTTGATATCAACAATATCACCCTTCTTGTAGATGCGCATATAGGTTGACAGCGGCACCGGACCATGCTTGCGGAAGGGTCTAGAGAACATAAAACCGTTTCCTCTCCTTTTGCCTCTTGTGTTCGTAATCTTTCAGTTACAATTGCCCCTACTGCAAGATGGCGGGTCAGGTGGAAAGAGCTTGGTACTGTTTTTGATACACCTTTTGCTGCTTTTTTCAACAAACATTTTGGCTTTTTCTTTAAAATGCATTTTAGCAAATTTTTATGTACATTTTGGTGCTTTTTTTAACATGTATTTTGGCTCATTTCTTTACCTGCGTTTTGGAGTGAGTTCCAGAAACACATGCAAAATGCATGATATGCTTGCGGTGTCATTAATTGTTAATGGCATCCCAAAAGTGGCTAGCAAATGTGCGGTTTGCCAAAATACGCATAAAAAAGCAAATCAAAATGCACGTTAAAAAGGTGTCAAACTATATGCTAAAAGAAGCGCCAAAGTGTGCATTACAAACCACACCAAAATGCATCTTAAAATAACCTGTGCCAAAATGTGTGTTTAAAAAAAAGCGTCAAAATGCACAATAAAAAAACCTATGGCAAGATGTGTGTTAAAAAAATACGCCATGTTAAATGTAGCGGGGTCGCCCTATCAGAGACTATTGATAGGCCTGTCTCCCTTCCGGAGTTTATGCCACCCCTGTATATATGTTCAGATGTTTTAAAAGTTGTGCATTGTGGGACCAGAAGTACCGGGAGATATGGACTCCATTGATACTTAGTAGAGACAGACTACACTTCCCACAATGCCCTGCCTTACTGGAACATGTGACACCTCCACACAGACTTATGGGGGAGGTTACTTAAGGACAGGGAGGAGTTGATTTTGCTCTCTCGGGACCTGCCTCTTCTCCTCTGCGGAGCTAAGTGGAGCTCCACAGTCAAGCTGATAGGCCTGAAGCCTGGGCCTGAATCCTCCGGAGGATCCACCATCCGGAGGGAAGCAATATCAAGGGTGTCTAGCCTGTACCCCAGGAAACCGGAGAAGTTCGCCAGCTGACGACTGAAAAGCAGTGGAGAGCCAGATGCCGGAGGCCGCGTGTTACAGAACAGTGACTGGCCAGAGTAGCCCTTCGTAAAGGTCTCAGGCGGATCGGGCCTGTTCGGGTGAGCGCGCACATGCCTAACTTTCAGACCTCATTTTGGCGGATAACTTAGTGTCATCCAGTAACCGGAGTCACGTGTTTGGGTTTTGATTATATCATAGAGGCCTACCAGCCGGGAGTTACACCTACAGAGCTGACTGATGCTGACGAGCGATCAGTCCCTCAGCATTGGGTGTTGGCTATATTTCGTTTGACTGAGTTTGTTCTTTCTTCACCTCTTTGGTTTACAATTTAAAAATGCACCAATGGCTGCAACGTTAATTGGTTCTCAGAAGACAACTAGGAAGCCAGGCTTGGCTAAAGGTCCTTTACATTAGCTGTTTTGCAGAACTACCCACTAGGGGGAGTTTGCGGTTATAGACTGCTTAAGTAACATAAGCCAATAGTATTACCTTTTCCTTTTGTATTAGATTCCCTTTTATTTACTTGCTGACTCATGCAAGGGCCCTTGCAGAGTCATTGTGTGTTAATACCTGTGTATGATTAGCATGTCATTCAAACCCTTTTCATTTGCTTTACCATATGCACAGTAAAATTATTCTTTGGTTTGAATATAGTAAATGTGTGACGTGTATTTACTCTTGGGAATCGCTTGCAGGAAAAGGTAATAACATTATTACACTGCCTTTTGCATGTTTTATGTATGTGTATGCTATTGTGGCCTCAACCAAGTAGGGGTCACAATACTTTTGTATTCATCTGGTGTGCCAAGGGAGGGTTCGAGCTAGTTAAGAGGGGTGAATCAGTCACTGAGAGTAGATCCCAAATCTAACCAGCGGCTCCTTCGGGGGTAGCGCTACATAAAAAACTCAAAAATATGAATAAATAATGCCAAAATTAGCAATTAAAAAGGGCCAAAACACACATTTAAAGAATGTGCCAAAATGTGTGTAAAAAACTGCGCTTATTATTTTCATGTAATAACACAGCTTTTTTTTTTTTTTTTTTATTTATTTATACAACAAGGGAACGGGTCCACATGGAGCCCCGCAACAACACAGTCAATAACAGAGATACATATACAGGTAAGGACAGATCACAATACAGATGAGTCTATTAATCCCGAGGCCATACTGCCGCGGGGAGCACTCCCCCGCTGGCCCGCGCAACCACCGGCCCGTGAGCAAGGCCCACCCACAACAGGACCAAGTCATACCAGCCAGAAACATCTTCCAAGCATCATCTCCAACATACCATCCAAGCTGCGCTGCCGCGACCCCATGGGACCCACCCCCCCTCTTTTTTAAATAGCGCAAGAGGGTAAAGAGAGAAAAAGGATGGGGGTGAAGAATGGAATGGGGACCAAGCCCCGAGATATCCAGAGAGAGCAGCCCAGGGGGGCGAAGGAGAAGGATATTGAAAGGGATAGGAGAAAAAAAAGGGGGGGGTAGTCAGCAGAAGGGAAGGGGGGGGGTTCACGAACATGGGTCACCACCTCCAGAGGTTTTTACCACATTCAAAGATTCGTCCAACACTCCAACGGTTTAATCCAAGTTGCCCCCACCCCACAGGGTTTGTCCTTCCTCAAAATATATAAATATATTCCAGGGTCTCCAGATTGTAGTAAACAACTCCTGCCTATCTTGGCTCGTAAGGATGAGGTCTTCCATTTTTTTTATTTCATCCACCTTTCGCAGCCGTATGGCTATGGTCGGTGGGTCTGGCGATTTCCAGCGGAGGGGGATACATGCTTTTGCCGCGGGTGGCGAACCACTGATTTCTTATACACACATCCCTGAGACGCCCTTATATCAGAGATAGCGTATACCAACGTTACTGGGGCATGGTCTGACCCCATTCGGAAAAGGCGCCACACATCCATAAATTGGGTCAGGTGTAGCGCAGCTGTAATGTGTTTACGGGTCTCCTGGGGAGTCGAGGACGTACCGGTGGAGGTATCAACTGTCCGTGTCGGGGGCATGTTTAAGTCCCCTCCCACAATAAGTTGGCCCTCCATGAATTGTGTTAGTTGGTCTAAGGCTTTTTTCATGAACCTATCCTGCTGCAGATTCGGAGCGTATAAGTTCGGTAGCGTAATCTGCTCCGGCCCGATCCGCCCCTTAACAAACAACAGTCGACCCTCAGCGTCCGCATGGGTGTCTGACAGCACCCAAGGTACCTTAGTGGTACCTTGGGTACCTTGGTGGAGATCAAAATGGACACTCCCCTAGATTTAGCTTTAGCGTATGATGAGTGGTAAAACGTTGGATAGAATCTGTTTCTGTTTCTATCTTCTCTGAAGTGCGTCTCCTGCAGCAGGACAACGCCCGCACCCAGGCGACGCATGTCGTGAAGCAGCATCCTCCTTTTCTCAGGAGTGTTCAGACCCTTGGCATTCAAGGATACTATCTTAAGAGCGTCCATGCTCGTGAATGTACAGGGGGAGGGGTGTGGGTCTGCTGAACCTAGGGGGAGAGGAAAAGGACAGAGAGAGGATGGAGAGATAAGGATGGGGAGAGAGCCCCGGAAAAAGAGGAGATAGATCAGGAGTCTGGCACAGACGCGTGTGACTCCTGTAGGTAAAACTAAATTAGCCAAATTAAGCTAGAACGCTCTCCAGTAAGACACTGGAAATTGAGCGCAAACCTAAGTGGGAGACTGAATGGACAGGACCAGGGAACGAGCCCCCGAACCCCCCCACCCAGAACCGGCACAACAAATGGACACATCATAGATCGGCAGTTTCCCTCCAGTTTAAACACAGAAAACATATGATGTAGTTAGCTTAGGGAAATAAGAGCTAGAACAAAAATGTGAACATTAGGCAAAATAGTGCAATCAAAAATCTCTTCGAGTAATAAAAAATAAAAGAGAGACACATAACGTCAGCATGTTACTCGCAGTAAAATAAGAGCAATCAGTAAAATGGAACAGAGTCAGTGCAAACGTGCATAGCCCCGCATAAATCCACCCTCCCCCAAACCATCAAAAAACAGACATCCACCCCATGTAGCCCTCCCTCCTCCCAGCAGCCACAGCGTAAAAAAGAAAAATCCAGTGTACTTATTCATGTCGCGGCGACTCCTGGGCCGGGATCTTCACAGGGTGTACCTCCATAAACGGTCCCCCACCCCCCAAACCCCCTCCTGGGCAACCCGGCAACAGTCAGCATAAAGTGCATCTCCACGGAACACATAACCCGGGGCTCCCTCCCGCAGCCCACATGTCCACCACCCTAACAGGCACACATCAGAGAATGGGGAGGAGGGGGTGTGGCAGGCGCAACACTATAAAGTGCCTCATGCGCTGTGGCATTAGAAGAATTGTGATATCTCTGACTTTTCAGTTCAACAAGACTGTCTATTACTCTGAAAATTCCTCTATTGCCGTTCTATGGAAGCAGTAAGGTTTAAAGAGCACACCAAATGCTTAAAATAACTTCTTTATTAACTTCACTTTTCTTCATAGATAACACTGCTTCTTTGCAGCAGACAGTCCATGTACAAACACGTGTTGAATAAGTATAACAAAATGGCGGTTCAAATATTCAATCTTGTCATTCAACATAAAATGGTGGATATATTTCTTTCTTCAGTATTTATACTCTCTCTCTCTCTGTAAGTTATCAAAGCATTCTCTGATTTCTCTAAAAGGTATGACTATGGTTTGCAACTTGGTTTGCAGTGTTGCTTTAGTTCGGTTATCTTGTTAAAGTGGATGGATGGATGTGACTTAGTTCGGTGGAACTACAGTTAGGGCGGTTAGATGACTTTGTTTGGTGGAACTACAAGTGAACACACAACTAGATCAGTATTCAATTCTGATCACACTATTTACAATAAGAACATATATATAACTTGTGTAACGTACCTATTTAGACCCTTGCTTCCATAAAACTGAACTCTGTATGTCTGCTCTGCTCTCTGTCTTCATGTGGAATGAATTTGCAGCACATGTACAGTATTAGGAACCTCCCAGACAGAATGGATGCAAAGGTGGCTGTGATAGGTCAAGACTCTGCTCAATGTGAGATTAGCTGTGAATGGCCAAGGCTACTGATGAGTCACAAAAGCTTAACTCTATACTTTCTGGTATGAAATCTACTGTGTAATTTGAGCTTACCTTCACTGTCATATAAATAAACGATTCTTAAGGCATATTTTTTCCTTTGCTTCTGTGAACACAACATACAACTGTTATATGACATTCAAGCATAAAATCACAGTGAATAACTTTGCTTTGTCTCTCACATATAAACATGTGCATTACATTTAGGTTCTTAGCAGGTTTAGCTGTATATACATGTAGGTTATATTAGCTACCTAGGACAGGTTCTAGCTGGCCAGCTACAGGGGGAGATCCACATAAGGGCTAGGACTCGGGCGTTCACAGCTCCGGGGGAAGGGGGGGGCAACAGTGTCTCCATAGGGCCACAGGGAAGTCCCGGAGCGACACAGTGCGGCTGCCGCCATGTTGCAACCGCCATCTCTGGCCGCAACTGCCTCAGGGGCAAAAAAAGGGACAAAAAAAATGTCAGGGGGCACTGGGGTGAAAAATACAACAAGTTAACCGAGGGGGGGGAGCATCTGGCCTACGGCCTACTCACGGGGACTCTCTCCGGATAGCGCCCTGGGTCTTCTCCTGCCACGCTGCTGCCGGGGGTGTGCTGGTACACGGTACACGGAGGGGCCCAATCTGCCCGTCATCCGAGGAAGTATCTGCAGCCAGTCGGGGACCGATATCTGCTCCGCTTCAAGAAATAGGAACAGCGCTGGGAGGTCCACTCGCGACTGCAGGGTGAAGGCTCTTCCGTCTTGTTGGAACGTCACCGATAGTGGATAGCCCCAGCGGTAGGTAAACCCCTTCTGTCTCTCCAGGTTCAGCACAGGCCTCAGCATTGCTTGTCTCCGTAATGTCGCCCCAGAAAGGTCAGGCAGGATTTTAATCCTTGCGTCTCCCAAAGGCACTTCTCCTTGCTCCCATGCCCTGCGGAGGATGTTATCCTTCTGTGAGTAGCGCAGGAGTCTGCAGACCACATCACAAGGCCTTTCAGGATCTGCCGACCGGGGGCCCAATGTCCTATGCGCCCTGTCTCCTTCTACCTCCCCTGCTGGCTCCTCCAGCACCGCGCGGAACAGATCCTGAACTGTCTGCCCCAGGGTCTCCACATCCACAGATTCTGGTGACTTGTCCTTAAGGTTCCCCTAACGGGAAAGTTCCTTCAAGGACTGCGCAGGCGCAAACTTGCCGACGGAAATCTCCGAACCTCGCCTGGCATCCAGGCTCATTCTTTAACATCCCCGTGGATGTTAAAAAAAGAGCCAGGAGGCCGAGCGAGCGGAGCGAGCCGTCTGAGCGAAGCGAGGACTTGAGGCCGACTGGCCACTTTCTTCAAAATCCTCGTTGCCCTGGATGCCGGCCGAGGTTCGGAGATTTCCATCGGCAAGTTTGCGCCTGCGCAGTCCTTAAAGGAACTTTCTCGTTAGCCAGAATCATATCGGCAGATCAGATTGCGCCTGCGCAGGAACTTTTACGATAGCCGGAACCATAACGGCAGATCACCAGGATGCCCCGGAGCCGCAGAATGTAGCGGCGGCTCCGGTCCTTGACCTTCTCTAAGTGTAGCTGCAGGGTCAGGGCAGTATCTCGGTGGTGGTCCCGCGCTCTCTCCGGTTTCCCGACTCGCTGCGCCAGGGCAGCAAAGGAGGCCTCCACCGAGGTCACCCTGTCAGACAGGGTGGATACGTCCGATTTCACCTCTTGAAAGTCCCTCCTATGTGTCTCTTCAAGACGGAGGATCAATGCCTCAATATCCGATCTCGTCGGGAGGGCCTGCAGCAGCGCCCGGATGTCTGCGTCCACCAGGTCCCCCTCAGGATGAAGCCCGGCAGCCGCCATACCCGCTAGGGAGGATCCGGCGTAATCCAGTAAGACCGTCGGGGTAATCGGGGAGGTCGGGACGTTTTCCCAGTCACTGTTGCCTTGGTTCTCCTCGGGGTCTCCACGTGGGGAGCCGCGTGGCGCCGCAATTCTCGCACCGGGGGAAGGCTGCTGCGATTGCTGGAAGTAGCGGTGTATATCCCCGTTTGCGGTACTGGAGCGAGTCACCCTATTTCCTGCTCTTTGCCTCTTCTTCTTAGCTGATTGCATGCCGTAAAATAGTCAGATATAGCCGGCTAGGAAGGTTCGGGCCCGGGAGCTCCAAAAAACACAGCTCTACTCCTCCATGTCCAGGCCACGCCCCCCCTAACACAGCTTTTTTAACTTTGGTTTCACTTTTAAAACTCAGCTGCTCTGTAATCACACAAGTTTCTCAGGAGATCACAGGCAGCCCCTCCCTCTTCTACTCAGATCTCAGATCTCCTCTCTACTCCTTCTGAGAACAATTGTTCTCCGCTTCATAAACAGGGTGCCAGAGGAGAAGATTTTTTTCTGAGAACTGCTGAGAACACGTACACCTTAGTGGCGTAAAAAAGGAAAAAATATTGCGCTTGTCTAAACAAAACAAAAGGCGACCTGCTACACAACAATGTGACAAAATTGGAAAGTGATAAATATATAAATGTAGCGCTAGTGATAATATGAAGCACTCAATTCACACTGAGTAACTAAGAGAAACGAATATAAACTGAATAGTCCATATAAGTAAATGTGTCAAAAAGCCACAGAGAGTGAAAAAGAAAAACTGATATACAAATAAATGTCCATCAATATATAATGTGAATAAACGCTGAAAAACATATGGCCACGTGGATCATCATGGGAAAAACATTCCTTCCGACTATGTAGAATAGATGGAATATGCTTACCAGATCCAGAGGATCTACCTGTCAGCGACAGCAGATCATAAAGGCATAGGAAATCCCAGGGAAGATCGACTCAACTTGTCTGACGATTGAAACCACAAACTTGGCCTTGTTGGGACCCGTCCGTCCTTAACTGGAAACTCTCAATAGGTGAGTGTCGATCTGGATCGATGGATTGGACCCAAAGAAGGGGGGGACCCCCTACTTCCAGCAGATGTTGAGTGATGAAGGAAAAAACAAACAAATGGGATATAACAAAGCACGTTGGTGAAGCTCAAAACTCATTCACAGCTTCGCTGCCACCGCAGGAAGAAAACTACAACTCCCAGCATGCCTTAGTGGCGACAGCTTCCCCTCTACCTCCGACCACGACCAGTTCTCCGGCCAGCAGAACCATCACTTCTGATTGGACTGCAAGCCGCAGTCCCAACCCTACGCTGCTCACTTGCTTCTGGATAGGCCCTCAGACAGCCTAGCAGCCAGATGTGCCCGTCATAGCAAAAACTCCGGCCTAGCAGTACGGGCAATACAGCACACATCCACCCAGACAGCTGTCCAGGTGGCACAGAACCCCGATCACCTGACTCCATCCAAATATTTAGGTTCTCCCAGCAGGCCAAGGGGTTTAAGAAAACCCTTGCCTATGGGCTAGAGATACCCCATACAGGGCCAGATTAAGAACATCATGGTCCTGGTGCTGAGGATTTTTGTTATAACAAATTAAATTAAACAGAGAGAGGGAAGATGAGAAAGAGAGAGAGAGGATGAGAGAGGGGTGAGGGGTAAGGGAGGCAGGATGAGAGAAAAAGGGGGGATGAGAGAGAGAGGATGCGCATGAGAATGCATGGGAATGACATCAACGCAGGGCCATCTTAATAGCATCATGGGCCCCTGGGCAAAGCAATGCTCTGGGGCCCCTACAATGGAGACAGTGCAGGTAAACTTACATCAAGTAGGTAGGAGGCAGACAAGCGGAGCTTCCCCTTTTGGGTGGAGCTCCACATTAACTACATGAACAATCACTCTGTACAGCAAAGAAAGAGTGGGAAAATACTACATACATAAAGTAACAAAGCTGTCCTGTGCATATAATGAAGGGTATATCTGCTAGATTGATACTTTCCCAGCACTATGGCCCCTCTACGCCCTAGATATCTCCTCAGCACTCTGAACCCGGGCAGCGTGAACTCAAGGACCAGCTGCTTTAAGGAAAGTGCAGGGGCCCCCATGCAGCTGGGGCCCTTGGGCAGTGCCCAGGTGTGCCCTCTCATTAAGACAGCCCTGCATCAACGCAGCCCAGCCAAGGCAAGTGACCGAAGGCACAGAGCCCAGAAGGAAGACCGGGTGAAGATGGAAGTGCCCGGGACCTGCCGGACAGATTGCAGCACTGGAGGGCTCAGTCTGACAATTTAAGTGTACCCTAATGTGCTAATATGCTGTGCATATTTGTACACTATGGCATAACCTACCTCGGGGCCTCTAAAAAGTATTAATGTTAGTGCAGTTTACTACCGCTTTATTATTACAGGATCCCAGGAGCCTCTCATGGGGCCCCCTACTGACCCAGTGGCCCTTTGGCAGTGCCTAAGTGCATAGTTGTGGGGTCTCTGTGACCCCTGGTCGCCGAGCTACAATCCTCAAAGTCGATATTTTTTTTCTTTTTTATTATGTTTTTTTTTCTTTTTGGGCAAATGGGCCTATCTTGAGGAAGGGGCCTGGAGCTGCAGCTCCAATAGCCCCTATGTTAATCCGGCCTGACCCCATATACTCCTAATCTGTCCTTGCTTTGACCTTGTCTTATCTAATGTCACCACCAGATACATGGCCACCTAGCAGCAGAAGAGAGAAGTGCAGCAATTCCAGATTTAGGGTGAACTCAATCGATCCCTAACAATGAGCCAAGGTAACTACACTGGCAGGTAAATTTAGGAGCAACCCTGCCTAAACATCAGGGTGCTACAAATGCAATCAGGCAGGCCCTTGCATTGAATAGTTGAAGGTACAGTAGATCTAAAGAAAATTGTATAAGAAAAATGTATAATTTATGGCCAGCTTAAGACACTGTATTTATTTACAGTGTTTGTCTAAGACTCCTTTCACACTGAGGCATGTGAAAAGCCAGAGTGCTTTTACACTGGAGCGGTGCGCCTATGGAACGGTAGAAAAAGTCCTGCAAGCAGCATCATTGGGGCAGTTTGGGATCGCTGTATACAACGCTCCAAAAACGCCCCTGCCCATTGAAAGGAATGGGCAGCACTTCCAAAGTGCCTAAAAAGCACTTCGGAAGTGCCGCAACAGGGGCATTTTTACCCCATCTGTGGGATTAAAAGCGCACGGCTGGTGGCCGAAATGCGCCACTTAAACAGCGCTAACGCGCGCTAAAATTAGCGGCGCTAACGTTTGGACAGCCACAATGTGAAAGGGGTCTTATGATTATAACTTCTGTTTGCCCACACCTCTATTTGTATAGATGCATACTTATATTGTTGGTATCTGTGTCCTTTAAAGTGATTTACAGTCTTTGCCTTCTTTTTGAATTGATTAAGCTGTGAAGTATACAAGTTTAATATCTGTTTAAGTATATGTACTATAGTCACCTGCGTGATTATATCACCCTAGTCTAACAATATAGGACATCTATTTTTATACATTTATGTCACTAGCACATGCCAAAGAATAATCCAGGATTTATGACATCACTGTAACCATGGGGAATGGATTATAATGTGATCTATTATCGCATTTCAATAAGAATAATTGCATAAATTAAGCAAATATGTGAAAGGACAAGTTAAATGTTTTTGTAACATTACTTAAAAAAAATAAGTGTAAAGGAAACGTATTTGCTTGCAGCCTACAGATTTCTTTAATAAAACATATCTCTTCTATAAAGTATGTCATTTTATGTGAAGCCGCACATGACAATGCCAAAATGACACATTAAAACTGAATTTAAAGCCCAAATAAATCCCACCACCCTGTCACCCCCAGTGCTCCCCTTCCTTCCTGGAGACCCCCCAGTCTGTATTTTGTTTAAACCCACCTTTTTTCACATATCTTCAGGCCAGTCACAGGTAGGGTAACCTTTGCTTTTTCCTAGAGCGATCCTCAATGATACAGAAAGTGGAGTTGACGTGATGATGTCACGGCACGTCTGCATAATTAGGCAGTGAGTGCAGATTTCCATGATGATGCCCCTTCCAAGATCAAATTTATGAAGCCCTGCATTCACAGTATGTTATTTGATCTCCAAATTAAATGATGCCGGGTGTCATTGAGCCAGAAAGACTGAGGACATGCGGAGAGTATTGCAGCCAGAGCTGTATTTTTTTTTTAGTACTGTTGGGGGACAGTTAAAAAATAAATTATGCCAGCTCAGAGTTGGGCTTAAAGAACATACAGTATGTGTTAATAATGCTTTAAAACAATAATGTTGAAGTGATGATTCAAAAAAAATATAACAGAATCGAAACTTGAAACCTTCTTATTTCCTTATTAACAGTTTCTGGTAAATTAAAAATAAAAAATAAACCCTGGATTAAAAAATCCATTCAAGTGTGTATTCTTAGTTTAGAAAAGTATATCATAATGCTTTAAAGCAGAAAAAAAAATAGGCTCCAAAAAATTTGAAAAATATATATTTTTTAAACTTACCACAAATGGCTGTTACTAGGCAGATCTTCCTAATCTGCCCCTTCCTTGTCCGTGGTGCTCCTCGGTCTCGTCCTCCTTGCGTTGTCTTCTGGGGAATGGGGTGCCCTGACTTCTGGGAACTGTGTGTCTCCCAGAAGTCAGCCGCCTATTCACAAAGCGCCGCACGACTCGAGTTTGCACAGTAGGAAACGAGCCACAAGGCCGACATCGGGGACAACCTGGACAGGTAAGTGTGCTTATTAAAAGCTGACTTTTACTTTTTTTTTTAAAGCTGGACCTCCGCTTTAGGCCTCCTCCAAATTATTATTATTATTTTTTATTTCGGGGGGCGCACCCTCTTCCTCAGAGCCAAGCTAAGGTAGCTTAGCTCTGAAGAAGGGGGTGCGCCCCAAAATGCATCAGTTTTACATGTGTCTGCACTATCCCACACTGTGTGTTTTATGGCTCCTTGAGAGTTGCACTTTGTGAGTACCCATTTTTAACTCTTTTAATTATTCAATAAATGTACTTGGTAATGTACTAGGTGTATGTGCCTTCCATTTTGCTTTGTTTTTTAAATGGAGTTTATATTGAATCTCCCTTGTTGCCATATTCACTATATTCTCTAGCAGGTCTCCCACGACCATCTGCACTGCTACATACAATCATGTCTGCACCTCTTCACACTACACTCCACATCAATATCATCTGCTACAATCAGCACAATGCACTTTTTGATCCTCTGAACATGATAAGGTACCACAAATCTGATCCTTTGGGCTGCTGCCTTGTAACTGTTTTACATCTGAAATTATGTACTCTCTATTTTGCAAAACGTTCTCACTGCCATAATAGAATCAAGCTGCCAAACGGATTTTAAATTCTACCTGGCATTTCATAAATAAGCTGGAGTCCTGAATGTGCTAAGGAATGCCCCATTTGGTAACTACAATACCTTTAGTTAAATCCAACACTTCCTTGGAAATGTGCAATGTCTGTTGCAATCAGCTAAACCACACCTTCACACTATGGGAGAAAGTGAATGAACTGTCATTCCTCCGCCCTTATAAAAGATAAATAACAATTCATACATGAACCCTTGCTTCCATCCACATTCAGCTACGTCTTATCTTGCTGTCTCTTCGCTCTCCAGTCCAAGAACAGCTCCCCCTCTGCAACCTCTCTATCCCCTGTCTATGTTTATACCCCATTGCCTTCTCTCTTTTTCCCCCCATCCAAGATCATCTACTTTCTACCTTCTCTCTCTCACCCTTCAAGGTAGATTATCACAATATGAGCTGGAGGATATAAGGCAAGTGTTTGCAATGATTTTTGGAACGATTTGGGAGCTATTAATATGTTTTAGGGACTATTTAATGTAATTAATTTTAGCTTGCAAAAAAAAATAAAAAATTATGCCCGGATCCCCGCTTTAAAGTTTACAAATGCAGAAATTTAGAATTTGTATGAAAGGTTTAGCACTGGGAAAAACTTTTTGAAAGATAAAAAGTGCATTTTATATACAACTATATAGACCAGACCAAAATGAGGGACAAATGAGGAGGAAAGAGGGAGAGAAGGACATTGCTCCAAATCAGGGACAGTCCCTCAAAATCAGGCACAGTTGGGAGCTATGACAGTACTTGGTCAGTTCAGACTCTGTCTCCTTTCACTGCCCTTGTCCGTGTTAATATACAGTCTGCCTTCCATTTTTTACGCTTGTAACACTACCCACGTAAGAGCTGTTAGGTGGATTGCCCGACCCTTTTCCCAGTAGCTTTTTCACAGACAAGCACACAGTCCCAGTCACTCTTCTGCCTCATTAACCAGTCTACGGGTATGCTTTTTATGATGCTTTAACTAAAACTTGGACAGGTAGTAGGTAATGGTAGGATACTCCAGTAACCCTTAGCAATGGCTTGAGGGCACTGAACTTTTTCCTGTAGATCTGTGAGCCAAGTCCTTGCACAATTAAAGAATGGACTAGGCTTTGTAATAGCAACTTGAGGAGATTTATCCTACTCTCTGTACAGTCCGAGCAGAGTCCTTTCACTAAGAATACAATAGACTGAACTCTTCAGGACACAGGACACAATGTCCCCTTTAAACCCACTGACTCTAGCAAAAGAAGGATGGCACACAGTCTCTAGAATGTCTCTTACCAGTCTGTACTCACTAAGTTCTTGAAAATGAGTTGCCTCCTTTCAATGTCCTTGAGACACTTTCACTCCCTGCTACCTAGAAGCTCGGATGACAATCCTTTAGTCAGCTTTCAGCAACATTCAGCAGCAGGCCTCCAGCTAGCCACATTGAGGCCTTGAACCCGCAGACACATGGCAGTGTGGCCTAGGGGGGCAGAATCCCACTTCTCCTAGGCTGTGATCTCCTCATCAGGGAAAAAGACCAGGCTGCTCTCAGCTTCAGAGTATTTATACAGCCTCCCAGTCACCATCTGGACACCTCTCCCCAGGGATTGACTAGGGCTGTATGAATATTCACCCGCTATATCAAGAGAACTGTATTCTGGGATGTAGCACCAAAAGGCCTATACACTGTCTTAAATATTCAGCCGCTGATGAGACTCTTCCTGCCCACTAAGTTCCAGAACATTTCTGGACCAGCCAGGGGGAAGCAATCAATTCTGCAGCCACTGAAACATAGAACAGGCCAGAATAATCAGCACAGCTATACTGATTAGCGTGAGCCTAAACTAAATTTGCCTATCAAGGAAATGCAGCTCCATTGGATACAGTGAGCCAAAACTAAAGGTACATAACCCTAGCACCTCTCTAGGAAGTTGCTACACACTCTTCCCAGGACTAATGCTGCGTACACACGACCGTTTTTCGGGTTCTAAAAACAATCGTGTGTGGGCTTCAGAGCATTTTTCACGATCTAAAAAATGGGCAATTTTTTTTCGAACATGCTCTATTTTTTCATGACGTTTTTAAGGTTGTTAAAAATGGTCGTGTGTGGGCTTTAACGACGTGAAAAAAACGCACATGCTCAGAAGCAAGTTATGAGACAGGAGCGCTTGTTCTGGTAAAACTACCGTTCGTAATGGAGTAAGCACATTTATCACGCTTTAACAGACTGAAAAGCGTGAATCGTCTTTTACTAACAGCTAAAGCAGCCCAAAGGGTGGGGCCATCCGCATTGAAATTCCCCTTTATAGTGCCGTTGTACGTGTTGTACGTCACCGTGCTTTGCTAGAGCATTTTTTTTCCACGATCGTGTAGGCAAGGCTGTTTTAATGATCGGGTTGAAAAAAAACTTGTTTTTAGAACCCGAAAAACGGTTGTGTGTACGTGGCATTAGGCTCTGCCTTCTGTCTCTTTCCTTTCTGAACTACTCCTCTCAGTTTTCCTAATGTACCTTGTTCAGCCATTGCTCTAGGTCCCCCCCCCACCCCTCTGTCCATTTTCAGCCACCATGCTGCATCCTCTCATACTTCCCGTCGCTCTAGGTCTACCCCTATAATCATATTAGTTAAATGATATGCTTAATCCAGAAGTATTTGTCCAGCTAAAATATTATCTGATATAGTAGTAACGCATACCACTGTGCTGAATTACAAGAGGCCAAAACCATTTGGCCTAAAATAACCTATTAATGAGCAGGCACGCATTTGCTAGAATGAATAAAACAACTAAAGAAACAAAGATTGCTATAACTAAATGGTGCCCTTTGTGTTTGTTTGCAGAATACATGAAAGTGCAAAATGTCAACAGGCCCTTGTTTGTGTAGAGAACGGTACCACTTAACTTGTCAGGCGTGTACTGCGAAATATCCAACCAGATGCAAGTTGGAGCATTTTATTGAAAGGGCATCCAGTTGCTAGGCACAGAGAAGAGTTCTGATTGTTACCGATGATGTTTACAGACTGGAAAAGAGCAAGCAACCTGGGTTTCATTTCCGTGAAGCACATCTCAATTAGTGGACTACTAATCTTGAAAGGTTGTTTGATATGAAAACATATGTTATAAAAAAACAAGAGCATGATAGGGATATAATCACTGACATCGTAGAGGTTTTGCAAAACAATACTAGGACTTCCAGACTGCAAAAAGCTATTATTTATTTTTTTACAACTACTGCTACTACTAATCTGATATAATGATGTCACCACTTGGTCCTAGTTTTAAAATGATAAAATATTTTTTTTAAATTGTCAAGTTCTATTTTTTATAATTTTTCTTCCTTTTTTTTATGCTAAAACTATAATTTAACCTTTTTTATTACAACTGCAAGTGTGCAAACATTTTTAAGCGGTGCTGTGGAATGTATGCTATTAGTATGCGTTGGAACTCATTGCAATATGTTTCAGTACGGTGGAACATAAAAAATGCAACATATTTCTTTTCAGCCCGTCGGTGTCAACTTAAACTACTGTAAAGGACAGTTCTTCTGTTGGGGCTGCATTGGGCAACACAGCCCAACACTGCTGGTGTGAAAAAGTTCTTACTGAGGAAAAATAATCAACTACATAATAAAGGGTTAGAAACTCTGTCAGGTATACATATTTTTTGTATTTAGTGTATGGGCTGGATCCATGGGTTCCTGAAAAGTGGTTCGGAGGGAATGAAGGTATTTTGTCATGTTTCAACCAAAAACATAAATTTATTTTATTGGGATTTTATGTGATAGGCCAACACAAAGTGGCACATAATTGTGAATTTAAAGTGAAAGGAAAATGATAAATGGTTTTCCATTTTTTTTTTACAAATAAATATGTGAAAAGTGTGGCGTGCATTTGTATTTAGGCCCCCTGAGTCAATACTTTGTAGAACCACCTTTCACTGCAATTACAGTTGCAAGTCTTTTTGGAGATGTCTCTACCAGCTTTGCACATCTGGAGAGTGACATTTTTGCCCATTCTTCTTTGAAAAATAGCTCAAGCTCTATCAGATTGGATGGAGAGCATCTGTGTGAACAGAAATTTTCAAGTCTTGCCACAGATTTTCAATTGGATTTAGGTCTGAACTTTGACTGGGCCATTCTAACACATGAATATGCTTTGAGCTAAACCATTCCATTGTAGCCCTGGCTGTATGTTTAGGGTCATTGTCCTGCTGGAAGATGAACCTCCGCCCCAGTCGCAAGTCTTTTGCAGATTTTCTTCCCATCAACTCTGACCAGCTTCCCTGTCCCTGCTGAATAAAAGCATCCCCGCAACATGATGCTGCCACCACCACATTTCACGGTGGGTATAGTGTACTTAGGGTAATGTGCAGTGTTACTTTTCCGCCATACATAACATATTGATATTGCTTTTAGGCCAAAAAGTTTGCATGTTTGCTGTGTCTGCCACATGGTTTCTCGCAAACTGCAAATGGGACTTCTTTTGGCTTTCTTTCAACAACGGCTTTCTTCTTGCCACTTCCATAAAGGCCAGATTTGTGGAGTACATGACTACATAGTTACATAGTTAGTCAGGTGGAAAAAAAACACAAGTCTATCTAGTTCAACCAAAAAAAATAATAATATCATACAATCCCAAATACACAAACCTATACCCACAGTTAATCCAGAGGAAAGCAAAAAAAAAAACACAGCAAAGCATGCTCCAATTTGCTACTGCAGGGGAAAAAATTCCTTCATGATCCCCCGAGACGCAATCAGATTTTCCCTGGATCAATTTTACCTATAAATGTTAGTACCCAGTTATATTATGTACATTTAGGAAATAATCCAGGCCTTTTTTAAAGCAATCTATTGAGCTTGCCAGAACCACTTCCGGAGGGAGTCTATTTCACATTTTCACAGCTCTTACTGTGAAGAAACCTTTCCGTATTTGGAGATGAAATTTTTTTTCCTCTAGACGTAAAGAGTGCCCCCTTGTCTTCTGTGATGATTTTAAAGTAAATTACTCAACACCAAGTTCACTATATGGACCACTTATGTATTTGTACATGTTGATCATATCCCCCCCATATCTCCTCTTCTCAAGAGGTAATAGATTCAGTTGCTCTAATCTTTCCTCATAGCTGAGCTCCTCCATGCCTCTTATCAGTTTGGTTGCCCTTCTCTGCACTTTCTCCAGTTCCCCGATATCCTTTTTGAGAAACAATGCCCAAAACTGAACTGCATATTTCAGACGAGGTCTTACTAATGATTTGTACAGGGGCAGAATGATCTCTCTCTCTCTCTCTCTCTAGAGTCCATACCTCTCTTAATACAAGAAAGGACTTTGCTCACTTTGGAAAGCGCAGCTTGGCATTGCATGCTATTATTAAGCTTATGATCTACCAAAACCCCCATATCCTTCTCCACTATTGATTCCCCCAGTTCTACTCCCCCAAGCATGTATGATGCATGCATTGTCTTAGCCCCCAAGTGCCTACCTTTACATTTATCAACATTAAACCTCATATGCCACTTAGACAGAGCATTGAGGTTGGCTTGTAAATTGGAGACATCCTGTAAGGATGTTATTCCACTGCATAGCTTAGTGTAATCTGCAAAGACAGAAATCATACTTTTAATCCCAGACCCTATATCATTTATAAAGATATTAAAAAGTAAAGGTCCCAGCACTGAACCTTTGGGTACACCACTGATAACCTTAGACCATTCAGAGTAAGACAACTAATAGTTGTCCTGTGGACAGAATCTCCCACCTGAGCAGTGGATCTCTGCAGCTCCTACAGAGTTACCATGGTCCTCTTGGCTGCTTCTCTGATTAATGCTCTCCTTGTCTGGCCTGTCAGTTTAAGTGGACAGACATGTGTTGGTAGGTTTGCAATTGTGCCATATCCTTTCCATTTTCGGATGATGGATTAAACAGTGCTCCGTGAGATGGTCAAAGCTTGAAATTTTTTTTATAACCTAACCTTGCTTTAAACTTCTCCACAACGTTATCCCTGACCTGTTTGGTGTGTTCCTTGGACTTCATTATGCTGTTTGTTCACTAAGGTGCTCTAACAAATCACAGAACAGCTGTATTTATACTAAGATTAAATTGCACACAGGTGGACTCTATCTACTAATTAGGTGACTTCTGAAGTCAATTGGTTCCACTACATTTTAGCTAGGAGTATCAGAGTAAAGGGGGCTGAATACAAATGCATGCAACACTTTTCAGATATTTATTTGTAAAAAAAAATGAAAACATGAAAACCATTTATTATTTTCCTTCCACTCTACAATTATGTGCCACTTTGTGTTGTCTATCACATAAAATTCCAATAAAAAAACATTTACGTTTTTGGTTGTAACATGACAAATTGTGAAAAATTTCAAGGGGTATAAATACTTTTTTTATAGCACTGTATATGTGTTACAGAAAGACTGTTACTTGTTATGGTTTCCCTGATGTCCTCCAATTCTTTTAGGAATTTGGTTAACCCTTGTTATTTGTTGACAACAATACTTTATATAGGATAGCGTTGCATTCATTAGTGAACATCAAACCTTAATACATTCTCTGGTGAATTTAAAGAAAGAAAGCAGAGAGAAGATAAAATATGTTAGCTGCCACCAGTTCTAGATATCAACTGGAAATTCTCCAAGCTTTTCTTTTACAAAAGGTTTGTACAGTTTTCACATTATACAACAATAGCAAATTGAGGTATTCAGCAACGTACAAAGTTGTGAAGTTAGGAGGTAAAACTTCAAAGGCAAAGATAAACCAACAATAGAGTCCGATAAATGAGCAGCTATAACCACTTCCCGTCCGGCTTATGGCCGATTTACGTCCGGGAAGTGGTTCTGAATTCATAACAGGACGTCCATGGACGTCCTGCAGGATTTCATGCTGCGCGCGCCCGTGGGGGCGCGCAGCGCGGCGATCGGTGATGCGGGGTGTCAGTCTGACACCCTGCATCTCCGATCTCGGTAAAGAGCCTCCGGCAAACCAAAAAAAAAGCATTGAAAAAAAAAAAAAAGTCTTAAAAAAAAAAAAGATGCCAATCAGTGCCCACAAATGGGCACTGACTGGCAACATGGGTAGATCAGTGCTGCCCCACAATGTCCATCAGTGCCACCCCAAGTGTATATCAGTGCCACCCCACAGTGTCCATCAGTGCCACCCCACAGTGCCCATCCATGCCCAGTGCCCACCTATCAGTTCCCATCTGTGCCACCCATAAGTATCCATCAGTGCCACCCATAAGTGCCGCCCATGAGTGCCCATCTGTGCCGCCTATGAGTGCCCAGTGCCGCCCATAAGTGCCCATCAGTGCCGCCCATGTGTGCCCATCAGTGCCGCCTATGTGTGCCCATCAGTGCCGCCTATGTGTGCCCATCAGTGCCGCATACCAGCGCCACCAATCAGTGCCACCTCATCTGTGCCTGTCAGTACTACCTCATCGATGTCCATCAGTGCCATCTCATCGGTGCCCATCAGTGCCGCCATATCAGTGCCCGTAATTGAAAGAGAAAACGTACTTATCTTTTTTTAGTTGTTGCGCAAAAAAAAAAATTGCAGAGGTGATCAAATACCACCAAAAGAAAGCTCTATTTGTGGGAAAAAAGGACGCCAATTTTGTTTGGGAGCCACGTCGCACGACCGCGCAATTGCCATTCAAAGTGCGACAGTGTTGAAAGCTGAAAATTGGCTTGGGCGGGAAGGTGCGTAAGTGCCTGGTATGGAAGTGGATCATCAGCCATAAAGAGGAGAGAAGCAGGAATGGGTTCTAGGGAGTTTCAGAACCAACCATATTACATATTTAAAAATGAAAAGCCATTTCTCGCCAGAGCAGTGTGCTTTATTCTAGGTCACATTCTTCTAAAAACTTGTCATAAGAGTCGTCAACTTCTCATTTATCATAATATCATTGACAACTTCAAAGCTGAGGATCAGGGATTTCCTGGCCCTAGAAATGGTGAGTTTGGCTGCAATAAAGAGGTGTGCGTGGAAAGTGGAAATTCTCCTAGTTTTTCATAAAAGTATTCTAGGAGCATAAAGAGAGTTCCTTTTTTAAAAGAACCAGAAGATGACCAACAGGAAAAAGTGGAACACATGAACGATGGAAGTATCCACACATTGACATAAAGAGTGAGTTATTTATGTGTAGCGCTACCCCCGAAGGAGCCGCTGGTTAATTTGGGATCGGCGTATTAAGTTACCAAATTCTTCTGTGTAATGGCGATGCTTGTGAGTGTGGATAAAGAACAAGGGCCTGATTCCCAAAAAAGCTGCCTAACTTAACTTTCAGCAGTTAAGTTACACTGACTTAAAATTTCTACCTAAGTGCCTGATCCACAAAGCACTTACCTAGAAATTTCAGGCCGTGTAACTTAAGTGCCGCCGTCGCAAGGCGGTCCTCCTCTCCGGGGGGCGTTTAAAATTTAAATGAGGCGCGCTCCCGCGCCGGCCGTACTGCGCATGCGTGTGACGTAATTTTCCCGACGTGCAGCGCGCGAACGTAATTGACGCCAGGCTTTGTGGATTGCGACGGGACACTAAAGTTGCGACGGGTGAAAAAAAATATACGCGCCGGGAAAACAAATAATTATAAAAAAAAATGACAGCGTCGCTCAGCATGCATTCCTGAGAGGGAGAACTCCATGCCAATTTTCAAAGAAAAAAACGGCATGGGTTCCCCCCCCCCCAGGAGCATACCAGGCCCTTAGGTCTGGTATGGGTTGTAAGGAGACCCCCCCACGCCGAAAATTCGACGTAGGGGGTCCCCCTACAATCCATACCAGACCCGTATTCAAAGCACGCTACCCGGCCGGTCAGGAAGGGAGTGGGGACGAGCGAGCGCCCCCCCCCTCCTGAGCCGTGCCAGGCCGCATGCCCTCAACATGGGGGTGTTGGGTGCTCTGGGGCAGGGGGGCGCACTGCGGGCCCCCCCACCCCAGAGCACCCTGTCCCCATGTTGATGAGGACAGGACCTCTTCCCGACAACCCTTGCCGTTGGTTGTCGGGGTCTGCGGGCGGGGGCTTATTGGAATCTGGGAGTCCCCTCAAATAAGGGGGCCCCCAGATACCGGCCCCCCACCCTAAGTGAATGGATATGGGGTACATCGTACCCCTACCCATTCACCTGGAGGCAAAAAGTTAAAGTTATTAAACACACAACACAAGGGTTTTTAAAATAATTTATTAGTCTGCTCCGGAGGCCCCCCTGTCTTCTTTATTAGCTCTAATACCAGGGGGGGCTTCTTCTTCCGCTCTCCGGGGGTCTTCTCCGCTCTCCGGGGGGGTTTCTTCTTCCGCTCTCCGGGGGGGTCTTCTCCGCTCTCCGGGGGTCTTCTTCTCTCTTCGCCGCTCTCCGCTGTTGACTCGGCGAACCCCGGTTCTTCTGCAGCTGTCCGGTGCCTTCTTCTTCAGCTCTGGCTGCCTGCTATCTTCGTGTGTTAGCTCAATTACTAGCAGGCAGCCAACGCGGTCTTCTGTGACGTCAGGTTCTTCTCTTCCCTTCTTCCGATGTTGACTCGTCGCCTCTTGTCACTGCAATGATGGAAGCGCGCCTTGCATCCCATTTATATAGGCATCACCGTCCCATCATGCTCCGGCAGGTACCCACGTGGTGGGTGCCTACCCACGTGCACCCACCACGTGGGTACCTACCGGAGCATGATGGGACGGTGATGCCTATATAAATGGGATGCAAGGCGCGCTTCCATCATTGCAGTGACAAGAGGCGACGAGTCAACATCGGAAGAAGGGAAGAGAAGAACCTGACGTCACAGAAGACCGCGTTGGCTGCCTGCTAGTAATTGAGCTAACACACGAAGATAGCAGGCAGCCAGCGCTGAAGAAGAAGGCACCGGACAGCTGCAGAAGAACCGGGGTTCGCCGAGTCAACAGCGGAGAGCGGCGAAGAGAGAAGAAGACCCCCGGAGAGCGGAGAAGACCCCCCCGGAGAGCGGAAGAAGAAACCCCCCCGGAGAGCGGAGAAGACCCCCGGAGAGCGGAAGAAGAAGCCCCCCCTGGTATTAGAGCTAATAAAGAAGACAGGGGGGGCCTCCGGAGCAGACTAATAAATTATTTTAAAACCCCTTGTGTTGTGTGTTTAATAACTTTAACTTTTTTCCTCCAGGTGAATGGGTAGGGGTACGATGTACCCCATATCCATTCACTTAGGGTTGGGGGCCGGTATCTGGGGGCCCCCTTATTTGAGGGGACTCCCAGATTCCGATAAGCCCCCGCCCGCAGACCCCGACAACCAACGGCAAGGGTTGTCGGGAAGAGGTCCTGTCCTCATCAACATGGGGACAGGGTGCTCTGAGGTGGGGGGGCCCGCAGTGCGCCCCCCTGCCCCAGAGCACCCAACCCCCCCATGTTGAGGGCATGCGGCCTGGCACGGCTCAGGAGGGGGGGGGGGCGCTCGCTCGTCCCCACTCCCTTCCTGACCGGCCGTGTAGCGTGCTTTGGATACGGGTCTGGTATGGATTGTAGGGGGACCCCCTACGTCGAATTTTCGGCGTAGGGGGGGTCTCCTTACAACCCATACCAGACCTAAGGGCCTGGTATGCTCCTGGGGGGGGAACCCATGCCGGTTTTGAATTTAAAAATTGCCGTGGAGTTCTCCCTCAGGAATGCATACCAAATGCTGTCGCTTGAATGGGCCTTTACAAGGTGTGACTAACTTTCCACATTGTAAAACCAGCCCTAGTTTTGCGCAAGCAAAATCGGAACTTACGCAGAAATCACAGTGCTGAAAAGCGTTGTGGATCTGCTTAAGTCCTCATTTGCATACTCAAAGCTGCATTTCAATGAGAAATGCCCCCAGCGGCGGATGCGGTACTGCATCCTAAAATCTGACCGTGTAAGTGTCTTACACATGTCAGATTTTCTGCCTAACTTTGGAAAAAGCCTTTTGAGGATCGTTTCCAAAGTTAGGCACAGAGATAAGCAGGCTGAACAGCAGTTCCGCCTGCGTATCTCTTTTGGGAATCAGGCCCCAAGTGTCCAGCAGGTAGCGTGAGGTTTTTCTAATTCTTTATTCCAGAGCCAACAAGGCCAACATCAACATGACACACAGTATAGGAAAGAGGTTGATGAGTAGGAAAGACTTGTAGCGTCAGGCCTTGGATATCAAAGAAACATAGAGAGCAAGCCTGCTCTCGGCTCAGATTATTTAAACGACGCCACCCTCGTCAGGGTGGGTAAGTGCCCCTTGGACAGGCAATTAACTTGGACCTGGCAGTCAAAGGGTCGCTTGCAATAATCAGATCACTGGGAGGAAATAATACCTCTGCCACAGGCGTAGTAATTTTTTTTGGTATAATTGAAGTGTAAGGATAGAGAATCCTCCCAGTAAGTATTGTTCTACAGGATCACCCACTGACAGTAAAAGAAAGATACCTGTCATGTAGCGCGGCGATCGGATCCCCGGTGGTTCGTCCAGGCCTCACAGACAACCTCTGTACCTAGGTTCTCCCGAGCCAATCCCCTACCGTTCAGCCACCAGCTTAGGATCTGGAACCCAGCAAGCCGCTGGTGTCCACTTCTTCATCAGCGAAAGGCTTCGCGAGGTGCACAGCCTCGACCCGACTGGCCATGAGGATGGGGCCCGCGGATGCGCGCACCCTAAAGGTGGATGCCGCACCTGGAACCCGGGCCCTGCTTCAGATATACCCCCCCCCGCCAGCATAACCAAAGAGGGAAACTCCTCCGATTGGCTGCTGGGGAAGGATGGCTCCATCAGAACCCCTATAGTGCCAACTGTCGCCCAGGGGTGGGAGCGCACCCCTGAACACACAGACTGACCCAAGAGGCAGTTCTGAACTGGCACCAGCTCAAACTAACAATTGGTGAATGGGAGCAAGTAAAATCTCCCATTCCCCACTAACTTTAGCGTAACGCCCCCACCAACTAAAAGGGGGGGGGTGGGCGCTACATATGGATTAACCATGTTTCTGGTACAAATGTCACAGAATGCCAACCAAGAAATGTTTTCTTTAGTGAATAATATACTTCCAATGATCTATATTGGTGTGGGAGCAAAATAAGTTCCTTACTGTAGTTCCACTAAGCTGAGACCCCAGCAAGACTCACTTTGCTTTCACTCTGTGTTGAGGGACCAATATCCTATGAGAGGATGAAAAATTCTACATAAAAATTATTTTTCTCTTTATATAGAATATCAGCTTTTAAGATGACTGGTTTGTTATTCCAAATGTAGGAATGTAGAGCTGATGTGGCATGCATGAAAAATATTAGACAAGCCACATAGTTGTAAATCCTATACAAGCATACCCCACATTTAATTACACAATAGGGTTTATTTACTAAAGACAGAAAGCACAAAATCAGGCTCACTTCTGCATTGAAACCGATGATCTTCTAACCCCAGCTTGTTCAATTAAGCCTGGTAATAAAACCTGGAAGCTCATTGGATTCTATGCAGAAGTGAGCCTGATTTTGTCTTCTTACCGTTTTACCTTATTTTGCTTTATCCTTTCAAGTAAAGGGTTACATTGGTTAAGCTGAAAGTTGTGTACAGTCTCTCTGTCATCCTGTGGGATCCATTCAACTCAAGGTAACCATTCATTTACATAATTTGCTGAGTGTGACAGGATTTTGTGCCCTCCAACAAGGTCCTGGGGCCCACAATTCCCATTATACCAGTAGTGCCAAGGGAGGGTTTTGAGCCAAATTCAGGGGTTGACAGCCAGAGCGTAGACCCAAAACAAACCAGCAGCTCCTCTGGGGGTAGTTCTACATATGCATTCCCTGACCAACAGGTAAAACGTGCTCCTCTTTAGCAGATGTGCAGGGATGCCATTAATTCCTATTGGAACATACACACATCAGAAAAAATAGCGTGTGTTCAGGTGTGCAAAACCTTGTGGCTCTGTGTGACTGCCTTCTTGAAAAAGGTTCATTGAATTTTTTCCCTGAATACCCCACAGGTACAGCAGCCCATTCAAATGAATGGACTGCTGTACCCACACAAACGAGCTTGCCATGGACCTGCTACAGTGTGAACCTAGCCTTATGCTGCGTACACACGATTGGAATTTCCAACAGGAAAAGTTCGATGTGAGCTTTTGGTCGGAAATTCCAATGTGTGTAGGCCCCATCGGACATTTTCTGTCGGAATTTCCAACAGCAAAAATTTGAGAGCTGGTTCTCAAATTTTCAGACGGGAAAAGTTCTTGTTGGAAATTCCGATCATCTGTATGCAAGTCCTACAAAAATCCTACGCATGCTCAGAATCATTGAACTTAATTTTTCTCGGCTCATCGTAGTGTTGAACGTGACCGCCTTCTTGACGTTCGGATTTTCCAACCTCATTTGTGTGACCGTGTGTATGCAACACAAGTTTGAACCAACATTCCGTCGGAAAAAAAATCCACTGTTTTCTTTTTCCGTCTGAATTTCCAACGGACTTAGATAGAGAGCAGGTTCTCAATTTTCCCAACGGAAAAATTCCTATCAGAAAATCCGTTCGTTTGTATGAAATTCCGCGGAAAAAAAAACCATGCATGCTCGGAAACAATTTGACGCATGCTCAGAAGCATTGAACTTAATTTTTCTCCGCTCGTCGTAAGGGTTGTGCGTCACCGCGTTCTTGACGGTCGGAATTTGGTGTGACCGTGTGTATGCGGCATTAGGGAAGCCATAGATGATGCGTTTGTCTTTTCTGTAGAATCCCTCCGACATTGCTATTGTTTTCTGCCGGTGGGGAGCCTTGCATGCCAGCAGAGCACAAGGATTACTGCTGCCGGCTATAGCTGCCAGCAGTAATCGCAAGCAAAAAATCCAAAAGGCTGGTTGTCCTGAATTTGAACAATGAGTTGACCTCAGTGCAACCAGCATGGCCATTGATAGATATGGGGCCAGATTCACAAAGGTTAGCGGATCTTTAGATCCGTGTAACCTATGTGTTTTAAGATCCGCCCTCGCAAGTTTGTGAGGAAAGTGTCAAATTCACAACACACTTACCTCCAAACTTGCGACGGCGGATCCTAACTCCCCCGGCGGAATTCTAATTCCGCGGCTGGGGGAGTGTACTATTTAAATCAGGCGCGCTCCCGCGCCGATTTAAATACGCATGCGCCGTCCGGGGAATTTCCCGGCGTGCATTGCTCCCACTGACGTCAATAGGAGGTCAGTGGTTGCGACGTGAGCGGGACTTGCGACGCGCGTGTTCGTGAATCGGCGTACGCAAACGACGTAGGAAATTTCAAATTCGACGCGGGAACGACGGCCATACTTAACAATACTTACCCCTGCTTTTAGAAAGGGTAAGTATACAACGGGTACCGCGCTACGGAAACGACGTAAGAACACTGCGACGGGTCCGCGTACGTTCGTGAATTTGCGTATCTCGCTGATTTACATATTATTTATCGTAAATCAGCGGGAACGCCCCCGGCGCCATTTTTAAATTTAAAAAAAGATCCGACAGTGTAACACAGTGTAACACTGTCGGATCTAGCCCTATTTATGCGTATCTGATTCTATGAATCAGGTGCATAGATAGGACCAGTAAAAATCAGAGATACGATGGTGTATCTGTAGATACACCGTCGTATCTCTTTGTGAATCTGGCCCAAGATCTTGGGTGGTCCCTGCTGAACCGTCTGAAATTCGATCCATCTATGGCTTAAGGGACTGAGAACATGCTATGGGAACTAGTCATGGAATCTGGACTGTGTTTCTTAAAGTTATAGTAAAGGATATCTTTGTTCTCCAAAATAATCTATACATCAAATCAAATAAATAATCCCTAAAAACAGAGTGCACAAAAACACTTTCTAAATTACAACCTGCATTCCCTAAAGTGTTTCCCAAAGCTCCTTCCATCACAGTATCCCTAATTATTCCCACAAAAAAATATAGGCCCGGATTCACAAAGCACTTGTGCCGACGTATCTCCAGATACGCCGCGTAAGTGCAAATATGCGCCGTCGTATCTGTGCACCGGGCCCACATACTAAGATACGCCTAAATACAGGCTTCATCCCACCGACGCAACTTGCCTACGCCGGCGTAGAGTGGGCGCATATTTACGCTGGACGCATTTGGCGCTCCCAATGATTTTCCATTCAAATATGCAAATGAGGGAGATACGGCGATTCACGAACGTACGTGCGCCTGACGCAAGTGCGCGTAAGTTATAAGTACGGCGTAAAGTTTTGCCCCATAAAGGAGGTGTAACTCAGCAGCATCCATGCAAAGGGCTGCACCAGGGAACACAAGCCGGCGTATTTTACGTAGTTTACGTTGGACGTGAATATGGCTGAGCGTAGGTTACGTTCACGCCGTAGGCAGTGATCCGACGTATCTTAGGGAGTATTTCTGACGTGATTCTGAGCATGCGCACTGGGATGCGTCCACGGGATGGCGCATGCGCATTTTGTTATACGTATCTGGTGTATAAAATAGTGCAGCGCAAATAAAATCTAAGACAATATAATAATAATTTAAATATTGAAGAAAGTCCATATAGTGCACAAGTGAAAAATCCAAATGGTGCTCCAATGTAAAGTGATTGAGTGCAGTAAATCAGAAATTCTGTGATCCACATGTAAAGAATCCTCCACCGATTAACTACATAGATAGATGGCCTCTCACCTCAGCCATTCGACCATGGCTAGGTCACAAAGCGTTTTACACCTCCCAGGTGTGAGCAAGAAAACCTTTAAATCCCAATAGGCAGGCAGCTACCAGCAACTCAGCTCAGCCAATATCCAGGTCTTTGAGTGTATTGCTGAATGCAGTCAAAGCTCCCCTGAGGGCTATCCCTGCCTACATTTGACAGATAGAACGTGAAAGTCCGCACTTCTGTTGGACACTCAGGCCGAGGAATTGTTATATGCCCTTGGCTGCCTTCAAATCGAATAGCTGGCTTTACGCTTATGGAGTCCTGGCAGTTCTGGTAGCTCTCAAATGCCTGTAGGGCGCTGTCGGTGAGCTTGACGTGGAAGACAGAAACCCTCCCTCCGACCCTTCCACAAGACAGCCCGAACCACAAGACAGGTTATGGGCTGTCTTGTGGAAGGGTCGGAGGGAGGGTTTCTTTCTTCCATGTCAAGCTCACCGACAGCACCCTACGGGCATTTGAGAGCTACCAGAACTGCCAGGACTCCATAAGCGTAAAGCCAGCTATTCGATTCGAAGGCAGCCAAGGGCATATAACAATTCCTCGGCCTGAGTGTCCAACAGAAGTGCGGACTTTCACGTTCTATCTGTCAAATGTAGGCAGGGATAGCCCTCAGGGGAGCTTTGACTGCAATCAGCAATACACTCAAAGACCTGGATATTGGCTGAGCTGAGTTGCTGGTAGCTGCCTGCCTATTGGGATTTAAAGGTTTTCTTGCTCACACCTGGGAGGTGTAAAACGCTTTGTGACCTAGCCATGGTCGAATGGCTGAGGTGAGAGGCCATCTATCTATGTAGTTAATCGGTGGAGGATTCTTTACATGTGGATCACAGAATTTCTGATTTACTGCACTCAATCACTTTACATTGGAGCACCATTTGGATTTTTCACTTGTGCACTATATGGACTTTCTTCAATATTTAAATTATTATTATATTGTCTTAGATTTTATTTGCGCTGCACTATTTTATACACCATTTGACTTTGGGACTTTTTATTTGAATTTATCCTGAGTGCTGGCTTGCAATCTTTTGTGTTTTGTTTTTTGTGTTTATTATTCCAGCGCTGAATTTTTCTTTATATCACATGTTATACGTATCTGTCTGGCGCTCGGCCCATCATTTGCATGGGGTCACGCCTCATTTGCATGGCTCACGCCCACTTCCACCTACGCCGGCATACGCCTAGGAAACCCAGCGCAGTTTTGGGAGCACTGGCTTTGTGAATTCAGTGCTTGCCTCTCTGCGCTGCGTCGGCGTAGCGTACAGGAGATACGCTACGACGGCATAAATGTGCGCCGCTGTCTGTGAATCCGGGCCATAGACTTTAAGGGCCAGATTCACGTAGCGGATCGTAATTTTCGGCAGGCATAGCGTATCGTATTAACGCTACGCCGCCGCAACTTTGAGAGGCAAGTGCTGTATTCACAAAGCACTTGCCTCTAAAGTAGCATAAATCTGCCGGCGTATGGGCGCGGAATTCAAATGTTAAAGATGTGGGCGTGTTTTATGTTAATTTTACTTGACCCGACGTAAATGACGTTTTTTCTGAACGGCGCATGCGCCGTCCGTGGGGGTATCCCAGTGCGCATGCTCGAAATTAACCCGCAACAAGCCAATGCTTACGTCGTGAACGTCATTCTACGCAAAGCCCTATTTGCAAACAACTTACGCAAACGACGTAAAATTTTCAAAATTCGATGCGGGAACGACGTCCATACTTAACATTGAGTACGCCTCATATAGCAGGGGTAACTTTACGCCGGAAAAAGCCTTATGGAAACAACGTAAAAAAATGCGCCGGCCGGACGTACGTTTGTGGATTCGCGTATCTAGCTAATTTGCATATTTGAATTCGACGGAAGCGCCACCTAGCGGCCAGCATTAATATGCACCTTAGATCTGACGGCGTATTAAAACGTACGCCAGTCAGATCTAGCCCAGCTTCAGGCCTATCTTGTTTTGTGGATACAAAACAAAGATACGCCGGAGCAAAATAGAAGTTACGTGGCGTATCAATAGATACGCCGTCGTAACTTCTTCATGGATCTGCCCCTTAGTCTGTGTTTGGTAGACACTGGGTAGCGTCCGGACTAGGGATGAGCCGAACACCCCCCGTTTCGGTTCGCACCTGAACCTGCGAACGGACCGAAAGTTTGCGCGAACTTTAGAACCCCATTAAAGTCTATGGGACTCGAACGTTCAAAATCAAAAGTGCTAATTTTAAAGGCTAATATGCAAGTTATTGTCCTAAAAAGAGTCCCAGGAGACAGGTATCAATTCAAAAAAAGTTTTAAAAACTGACGTTTTTTTTGGGAGCAGTGATTTTAATGATGCTTAAAGTGAAAAAAAAAATAAGTGAAATATTTCTTTAAATATCGTACCTGCTGGGTGTCTATAGTATGCCTGTGAAGTGGCATGTGTTTCCCGGGTTTAGAACTGTCCCTGCACAAAATGAAATTTCTATAGGAAAAAAAGTCATTTAAAACTGCTTGCGGCTTTAATGTAATGTCTGGTCCCTGCAATATGGATGAAAATCATTGAGAAAAATGACATGGGTTCCCCCCCCCAGATCATTACCAGCCTCTTTGGGTCTTGTATGGATATTAAGGGGAACCCCAAATTAAAAAAAGGAAAGGCGTGGGGCCCCCTGGCCCTATATACTCTAAACAGCATTATACAAGCGGTGCAAACAAGACATGGACTGTAGGTTTGTTGTTAAGTAGAATCTGTTTGTAATTTTGAACTGGTACATTTTTAAAGTGTAGCTCCAGCCAAAAAATTATTTTTTAAGCTTTTTGGAAAACATAGGGAAGGGTTATCACCCCTATAACATTTGTTTTGCTGTCTGTGCACCTGTTCAGAAGATTTTTACCTCACTTTCTGTCCCAATGACATTTGGGTGACAGGACAGTGCATGCATCCCTGATCATAGCCCACTGGCGTGGGGAAAAAAAACAAGCTTCCCTGACCCTGTCCTGGTGCCATATTGGCAGAGATACTCATTAATGGCCCTCTGCTGTGTGTGCAGCCGCTGCAGCATGGCCAAAGTAGAGTTCCACCTGGTGGGCATGTCACAGATTATGCGGTTCTTGGGCAGGTTGTATTCCTTTTGGAGGTCAGCCAGCCGAGCACTGGCATTATATGACCGGCGGAAATGCACACAGAGTGTCACGTACCTGGCGGTAGAGCCTGATGTGCAGTGGATGGCCTCTCTTACAGCTCTGACTCCGAGCCCCTGGTAGAGCAGACAGGAAACGCAAGAGTGCAGAGTCGCACTAGTGCCTGGCAGGATCGCTGATAAATTCGCTGGGCTGGAACCTTTTGAAGAGACTGTGGGAGGACACCGGTACAGGAGAAGACCAGGAGCAGCTGTCAGCAGATAGCAGGGGCGACTTCGTGCAGGAACACCACAGACAGGAGAGCAGATGAGGTTGCGGATGTATGGGTGCTCAACAGGACTCAGAAGGACAGGTAAGAGAGCTGCCGCTCCAGGTGAGCTCACTAGGGTAATTGATGTCCACTCAGAAGCAGATGGGTGCTGGCAATGCACAGGATGTGCAAAAACAATAAGGATATGGACAGCCGCACTCCAGTAACTTGAAAAAGACGTGCCCTTTATTGGGTACAGGAAAAAATGCACTACAGATATCAGCACACAGTGGGATAAACAGCTGACGCGTTTCGCATTGAGTGTCAATGCTTAATCATAGCTCAGAACTCAGGACTCAGAAGGACTGGAGAGATAGCGGATGCAGGCAGGCCAAGTCATACACTAGCAGGCACGTCAGGAACATAAGCAAAGGCAGGAGCGGAATCAAGGTGCAGGCCGGGTCGGTATTGGGCTGGCAGCGCGGTAGCAGGAGAGGCAGGCAGAAGCAAGGTCAAACAAGCCGGGTCAGGTACAGGTAGAAGGCAGGAGCGTCAGGGACATGCCGGGTCAGGTAACAGGAACAGGAATCAGATACCGGAACAGGATACACAAATGCTGTAGAACGGACAGCACCTGAGTCCGGCAACTGACCCAGTTTAAATGGCCTGTCTGGCGCCAAACAGTCATGGGGTGCATGCCGCGGCACGTGCACAGGGGCGCGGGCATGCGGGCCAACCGTGCTCTCACAGGAACTGGAGTCACTGTACGTCTTCTACGGCCGCCATCTTGGACATTGGCATGCCCTTCCTGACACAGAGTTTCCTGGCCTGCTTCAGGACATCCTGTAAGCCTGGGTACCTGCCCAAGAACCGCTGCACCACCAAGTTAAGGACGTGAGCTAAACAGAGCGCATGGGTCAGTTGTCCCTGTCGGAGGGCGGGAGAGGAGGTTGGTGCCATTGTTGCAAACCACCATTCCTGGCTTAAGCTGGCGTGGTGTCAACCACCTCTGAGCCTGCCCCTACAGAGCTGACAGAACCTCTGCCCCAGTGTGGCTCCTGTCCCTCAAGCACACCAGCTCAAGCACCGCATGGCATCTTTTTGCCTGCATACCTGAGTAGCCCCTTAAATGCCTACGGAGCACCACTGGTTCCGAGGACAAATCAGCACAGGAAGAGGCCATGGAGGAAGAAGAGGAGGGGGTGGAGAAGAGAGGTGTGTCACAATCACCAGTAGTAGCATTTTGGAGGCGTGGTGGCGGAACAACCTCCAACACTACTGTACCTTGTCCTGCATCCTTCCCAGCTGCCAGCAGTGTCACCCAATGTGCCATGAAAGATAGGCAACGTCCCTGTCCATGCCTGCTGGACCATGAGTCAGCGGTAATATGCACCTTACCGTTGACCGCCCTGTCCAGCGAGGCATTGACATTGCCTTCCACATGCCGGTAGAGGGATGGAATCGCCTTCCGTGAGAAAAAGTGGCGTTTGGGAACCTGCCACTTTGGTGACTTCCCTCCCAGTCACAACAGGCCACAGATGTTACAGCACATGTACCACAAGAGTCTTGTGGATGGAGGGATGTGAAAAGTGGGAACAAGGAGAAGTAGGAGTCCGGACCTTTTACACCAACCTGTCACATTGAAGTGCTGCTCCCACCAAGCTTTCTTCATGCTTGTGGTACCAAAATGGCTGGTAATTTTATTATGGCTGATATGCTGCAGGCAGAGGCTGAAAACCACAACATTTGTTTTCAGCAGCAGGATGAAAAGACCCACACTGCATAGCTTTGTGGTTCAGCCCTGAGGATAGAAGTGGCCTGTATCTGTGAGGCAGTGCCACTAGATTGGTAAGAATGTCTGCTGCTTCTGTTCTCTGCAAGCTGCCCATGGACAAAATCCTCCATGATGCTCCTCCTCTCAATTGGTGGCATCAAGGTACAGTCTTCAATTTTATTATCTATCTCTTTAAAGGATAAATGCACCTTCACACAAACTTCACTTAATATTTGGGTATATTTAAATCATGTATGGTAAATGTGTAGTTGGATGATTGTGGTGAATGAATACTGTGTGGAGTAGAAATGTAATTTCATTGTGAATTTGTTTTCTACAATGACAATCTATCTATCTATCTATCTATCTATCTATCTATCTATCTATCTATCTATCTATCTATCTATCTATCTATCTATCTATCTATCTATCTATCTATCCTTTCTGCCTCCTTAACCCTACCTAATCTATAGCAACTCTCCACCCTCTCCACTTCCTCCGCTTCCCAGCCCCAGATATCCTTACCTGCACCCCACAACTCAGGACTGCAGTCCCTTCATAGTCTATGAAGATTGAAGAGGAGCTCCAGTCTCCCCCTAAAAAAAATCATAAAGTCAGCAGCTATAAATACTGTGTCTGCTGACTTTAATATAAGAACACTTACCTGTCCAGGAGGCTGGTGCCCTAACAGAGAAAAACCCCAAAACAGGATCTCGGGGGGCAGTGTCAGAACGCCTCTATTTGACGTCATCTTCTGCAGTGTTCCTCTGTGATTCCAGCTTGCATAGCTCAGTGTATATTGCACCAACACTTTGCTTACCTTTTGACAAATATATGATTACAAATTCTCCTATCCAATACCCCTGAAGAAGGGCTTGAATTAGAAATGCGTTGGGTACCGGAGTTTTTTTTTGAGTTTGTTCTTTTTGTCTTTTGTTTTGTAATATCGTGGTTTTAACTGATCATCACATGTGTGATGATCTAATTTTTCTATGTATAAAAAAAACGCTTTTTTATCCTATATCCGTGGTGTTGTTGCCTATAAAATCCCACACAGGGGCTTTTCCTTTTTCTACTTATCTGTCCAGGGATCCAGCAATGTCGGCACCCGAGACGATTTTTCAATCAGCTTTGGGTGCAGGCGCTAGCATCTTAGGTAAGGGAAACTGGCAGTGAAGCCTTCTGGCATAGACCCAGTTTCCTCCTGGGCATGCGCAAAATGTGTTGTGCTTTCTGAATGGTCCTGCAGCTTTCTGGGACCTGTGTGTCCCAGAAGGCTGCGGGGAGGAAGGAGGGCCCAGACATCGAAATAAATCGCTGCAGTTATCTGACCCGGAAGTGGAAGTGGATACCTGTCAAACCCAGTTACCCGCTGCCCCCAAAAAATTTCAAATGTGGCAGTGGATAGTGCAAACAAGCGGAGTTTCCCCTTTTTGGTGGAGCTCTGCTTTAAGTATGCAACTATGCACAGTTGCAACAGATGCAGGTAAATATATATATATATATAGGAACAAGGAAGGGTGGCATATAACTAGCAGGAAGTATCAATAATAAAAATAATGCAAGATTAAAGGAGTTGTAGATCATATAATGTACCTGTAGTTTCGTTTTTGCATCTACTTTCGTTTTTGAATTTAGTTTCGTTTTTGCATGTTATCCTGCCTGTGTGCATGTACAGAGCCATAGAGCAGTGATGATTTGGAAAATGAAACTAGAATTTCCAGTACTGTGGTCCTCAGGAAACAGACAACCAGGAAGTGTCCAGAACAGAGAACACTTACAGCAACATCAGAGAAAAAACGAACAATGAGGACATGAAACCAGGACTGCAGTAAGGTAAAGGAAGCTATTTAGCTAAAAAAAAAAATCCTTTAGTGACCCTTTAATTTTACCAATTCTGGTGCTGGTAAAGTATAGCCCGCAAAAGAAGAACATCCATTTTTATTTTTGGCAAACAAAAGGTACTTTTATACTCAAAAACAATGTAATTTTATTAATGCTAACATATGCCTGACTGATTAATGTGAAGTAATTTAATAATAGTCTCCTTTTAAAGATCTTTTTTTGCAACCAAGTATGGCCAGATGTAATGTACTGTATTTATGTTCCCTGTGATGTATTAGGTGATGTATGATGTAAATTAATATATTGTTTTATTCCTAATAAGTATGGTCTGTACATTATAAGAACACATGTTTTACAAAAATGACAAGGCAGGCTCTGGATTATATCAAAGCCTTGAAAACACGTTTTTTTCAGTGGGCATGTGTTGTATTTATTCTGGTGCGTAGAATAAAACATTAGCACCACAGAAAGAGCTTGGCTCTAAACAGACAGACAGAAAAATGCCTGCAATAAAATGTTCATGTCAAATCTCATGAAAGTGCTACTTGTAGTTCATATTGCATTTTTAAATATCCAATGATCAAAAATCACAACTTGTGTAAAATTACAGCTTTGCAAGCTCTAGGTATGGTTCAACTGCTTCTGTTGTGGCAAAGTGCAGTCACTGAGAACGGCACACCAATGCACATGTATAGTAGGTGCCGACAGACTTACACTGGGTTGTGGTGTGCTGTGCAGGTCTGGTTTTCCTTTTGCTGTTGTGCACTAGCAGCCTATAATAAAATAATTGTATAGTCACAGCATACACTTTTAACATCAGTATTGTATTAGTAATACAAATTATTTTTTTGACAATCCAATATAAAATTTATGAAAACATTTCCTTGCTTCCAATGTCTAAGGACTATATATCCCATGGTACCTTGCTGTCTGCAAACAGTGATTGTGAGAAAAGCAATTCAAAACTCACGTTTGACTGCACGATCCCTCCAGAAAGATCTGGCAGACACTGGAGTTGTGGTACACTATTTCACTATAAAGAGATACTTGTACAAATATGGTCTTCATGGAAGAGTCATCAGAAGAAAACCTCTTCTACTTCCTCACCACAAAAATCAGCGTTTGAACTTTGCAAATGAACATATAGACAAGCCTGATGCATTTTGGAAACAAGTTCTGTGGACCGATGAGGTTAAAATATAACTTTTTGGCCGGAATGAGCAAAGGTACGTTTGGAGAAGAAGGGGCACAGAATTTAATGAAAAAAACCTCTGTCTAACTGTTAAGCATGGGGGTGGATCAATCATGCTTTGGGGTTGTATTGCAGCCAGTGGCACAGGGAACATTTCACAAGTAGAAGGAAAAATGGATTCAATAAAATTTCAGCAAATTTTGGATGGTAACTTGATGTCATCTGTGAAAAAGCTGAAGTTAAAGAGAGGATGGCTTCTACAAATGTATAATAATCCTAAACACACCTCAAAATCCACGGGGGGTTACATCAAGAGGCATAAACTGAAGGTTTTGCCATGGCCTTCACAATCTCCTGACCTCAACATAATTGAAAATCTATGGATAGACCTTAAAAGAACAGTGCGTGACAGACAGCTCAGAAATCTCAAACAACTGGAAGACTTTTGTAAGGAAGAATGGGCAAAGATACCTCAAACAAGAAGTGAAAGACTCTTGGCTGTCTACAAAAAGCGTTTACAAGCTGTGATACTTGCCAAAGGGGGCAGTACAAGATATTAACTCTGCAGGGTGTCCAAACTTTTGCAGACACCATTTTTTTGTTTTCTGTAATTTTGAAAGTGTAAATGATGGAAATAAAATCTAACTTTGTTTGACATATTATAAGAATGTCTAATCTGTAATTTGATGCCTTGGAGATTTTTCCATCTTTCCTTGGCTTTGTTATGCACATTAATACAAATTTTTACCTGGGGTGCCCAAACTTTCGATCCCCACTGTAAATGTGATGATAACAGATGGATAGGTTTTCTTATTAGTCGCTATTCAAAAATAGTCAAAGCTGTTCTAAAAAATTGCTAAAAAATCATTTGAGACAGATAGTTGCTATGACAGTTGCTTGTATTGAGATTACCTTTGTTCCTTTTTATGGCAAAGTAAATCTAGCAAGGTCAGTTGCATAATCATATGTGTTACAGTGGAAAGCTTTGCTATTTTCCTCCCTCTTTTCACCGGTTTAGATCTGGTGTCTACTGGACTTAGCAGATCATCATCTTTACACTGATGTCTTTCATGGTGTATGTTAGTTGTTACAACAAATCTGTGCACATGTTCTATTTGTTTGTATTTGGTCGCTGATTATTTTCAGTGTCAAATCAAAGAGCCGTTCAAAGGGTGAAAAACAAGAAGAGTGTAATCACTGTAATATATATATATATATATATATATATATATGTATATATATACACAGTATATCTCACAAAAGTGAGTACACTCCTCACATTTTTTGTGAATATGGAAAGAGTATGGCACAACTGCAAACCTACTAAGACATGGCCGTCCACCTAAACTGACAGGCCGTGCAAGGAGAACATTAATCATAGAAGCAGCCCAGGGGCCCATGGTAACTCTGGAAGAGCTGCAGAGATCCACAGCTCAGGTAGGAGAATCTGTCCACAGGACAACTATCAGTCGTGCACTCCACAAAACTAGCCTCTATGGAAGAGTGGCAAGAAGAAAGCCATTGTGCAAAGAAAGCCATAAGAAGTCCCATTTGTAGTTTGTGAGAAGCCATGTGGTTTACTCAGAAAACATGTGGAAGTAGATGCTCTGGTCAGATGATGCCAAAATTAACCTTTTTGGCCTAAAAGCAAAACAGTATGGGTGGCAGAAATAATAACACTGCACATCACCCTGAACACACCATTCCAACTGTGAAACATGCTGGTGGCATCGGGATGCTTTTCAATAGGGACAAGGAAGCTGGTCAGAGTTGATGGGATGATGGATCAAGCCTTTTAGAGTCTGCAAAAGACTTAAGACTGGGGAGGAGGTTCACCTTCCAGCAGGACAACGACCCTAAACATACAGTTAGAGCTACAATGGAATGATTTAGATCAAAGCATATTCATGTGTTAGAATGGCCCAGTCAAAGTCTAGACCTAAATCCAATTGAGAATATGTGGCAAAACTTTACATGTATTTATTGGGATTTTATGTGATAGACCAACATAAACTGGCACATAATTGTGAAGTGGAAGGAAAATGATAAGTGGTTTTCCAAATTTCTCACAAATAAATATGTGACAAGTGTGGCGTGCATTTGTATTCAGTCAATACTTTGTAGAACCACCTTTCGCTGCAATTACAGCTGCAAGTCTTTTTGGGTATGTCTCTACCAGCTTTGCACATCTAGAAAATTAACATTTTGCCCATTCTTCTTTGCAAAATACCTCAAGCTCTGTCAGATTGGATGAAGAGCATCTCTGAACAGCTTCTGAAAGTATGCTCAAACATTCATATAGACACACTGCTAAACCTTGCGGACAGCCTTCCCAGGAGAGTTGAAGCTGTTACCAAAGGGTGGGCCAACTCAACATTGAACCCTACAGACTAATAGCTGGATTCAGGTAGATGCGCGCATTTTTACGGCGGCGTAGCGTATCGTATTTACGCTACGCCGCCTTAAGTCAGAGAGGCAAGTGCTGTATTCACAGAGCACTTGCCTCCTAAGTTACGGCGGCGTAGCGTAAATGGGGCCGGCGTAAGCGCGCCTAATTCAAATGAGTATGAGGGGGGCGTGTTTTATGTAAATGGTTGGTGACACGACGTGATTGACGTCGTCCGTGTACATATCCCAGTGTGCATTGCTCCAAAGTACGCCGCAAGGACGTATTGGTTTTGACGTGAACGTAAATGACATCCAGCCCCATTCACGGACGACTTACGCAAATGACGTAAAAATTAAAAATTTCGACGCGGGAACGACGGCCATGCTTAACATTGACTAGGCCAGCTATTTGTTCGACTAACTTTACGCCGGAAAAAGCCGTACGTAAACGACGTAAAAAAAATGCGCCGGGCGCACATACGTTTCTGAATCAGCGTATCTAGTCATTTGCAATTTCTACGCTGAACTCAACGGAAGCGCCACCTTGCGGCCAGCGTAAATATTGCACCCTAAGATACGATGCCGTAGGAGACTTACGCTGCTCATATCTTATCCTAATTTAAGCGTATCTGGTTTCCAGAATACGCTTAAATTTAGGACGGCATAGATTCAGAGTTACGTCGGCGTATCTAATGATACGCCGGCGTAAAGCTACCTGAATCTAGCTATAAGACTGCAATGCCATTAAAGTTCATGGGCCAGATTCAGATAGGAGATACGACGGCGTATCTCCTGATACGCCGGCGTATCTCTAAGGCCGGCCGGTCATATCTATGCAACTGATTCATAGAATCAGTTACGCATAGATATGCCTAAGATCCGACAGGTGTAAGTGTCAGAATACGGCCGGACGCAAATTACGCTCACGCCGAAACCAATGACGTCCTAGCGATGCGCGCTGGGAAATTTAGCCGGCGGCGCATGCGCAGTTAAATCGGCGCGGGGACCCGCCTGATTTAAATAGTACACTCCCCCTAGCCGCGGAATTTGAATTCCGCCGGGGGATTTACGATACGCCGCCGCAAGTTTTGAGGTAAGTGCTTTCTGAATACAGCACTAGCCTCGTAGGCCTTGTACTCACGAGCAGACATGTCCGATGAAACCGGTCCGCGGACCGTTTTCATCGGACATGTCTGCCCGGGGACTTCTGTTCGATGGCTGTACACACCATCGAACAGAAGTCCGCGCGTAAACAATACGTGGGGCGTGTCCGCAGTGCCGCCACGTCGATGACGCGCTGTCGCGGACGTCGATGACGCGCTGTCGCGGATGGCGGGCGGCCGGACATGTACGGTAGGTCTGTACAGACGACCGTACATGTCCGGGCGGACAGGTTTCCAGCGGACTGTTTTAAAGCAAGTCCAGGAAACAGTTGTCCGCTGGAAACCTGTCCGATCCGCCCGAAAATGGTCCGCTCGGGCCTACACACGGCCAAACATGTCTGCTGAAACTGGTCCGCGGACCAGTTTCAGCAGACATGTTTGGTCGTGAGTACGGGGCCTTAAACTTCCGCTGGTGGATCGTAAATCAGATAGATTACACGGATCTAAAGATCCGCTAATCTATCTGAATCTACCCCCATGTGTGTGTAAAGGCAGATGTCCCAATACTTTTAACTATATAGTCTATATTCTGTGTTTAAGTGGATGTTCAAGATGCTAATCAATACTGCTGATAATTTTGCATGTGTGATGGTGAATGCTGTTCTTTCATGTTAATTTAATTTGTGTTTAGGTTTACTTCTTTAAGAGATTTTGTCCTTTAATTTTTTGTGTGACTATTGTATGCAACTCATTGTTCTCAGCTAATTAAATAAGGTTGAAAGAGGCAGATATCTATAATGTAAATCATTAAATACAGTTGTATCATTGTCATGTAGCTGCTAAGACACAATCTGACCTCTTTGAGCTACTCTTTTATTTGTGTACGTGCCTTTTCTAAAACAATTTCCAAAGGCCCTTGGGGGCATAGTCACCATACTCAGAAACTGTTGCAGATATGTAAATATGAAGGAAGCAGCTTGTCCATTTAAGTCTTGTACTTTTCCATGTACTGTTCACAGGTTAATCTATCGTGACATTCTTGCTAAGAAGGTTTAGATTCTCAGAGCCACCAACGTGTTGTAAGATGTCCTGAAATACGTATACAAATTATGTACAGTGCTTGTATACAATATTAAAATTATTACAACTGAATACAGTGATAAACATTAGTTCACAAAAAGCAATATAACCAGCCATGATGGTATAAAAACCTCCACAATCAGTCATGTTATATTATTTAGCAACCTTAAGGTTCCTTTCACACTGGGGCGGGGGCGGTGTCGGACAATTTTCGGTCACTTTTTTATTTGTTCACTAGCGGGGCGGTTTTACCCCCACTAGCGGCCGAGAAAGAGTTAATTTCATTAATTTCAATGGGCAGAAGCTCCAAAGATGCGACTATCAGGACTTTTTTTACCGTCCTGCTAGCGCACCGCTTCAGTGTGAAAGCCCTCGGCTCTTTAGGGTCCGTTTGCAGGCAAAGCCCCCTCACCAAATCCTGTACACAGTCAGCGGTCCTCCCCTGAGCGATCGATCGATCTTAGATGCAGGTGTGTCAAAGTGGCATTCAGTCCTTGAGCTGTTGTTCCTTCTTTAGCATGGACAGTCTGTTCCTCTGGGCTGGAGCTGCATGAACAGGGCTGGAGCTGCATGAACAGGGCCGCCATCAGGGGGGTACAGGCAGTACACCTGTAAAGGGGCCCGGATGGCAACCCCCTTTAAAAAAATAAATAAGTAATGTTTTTTTTTTTTAGGGGTCCGGAGGTCCCCAGGGGTCCGGAGGCCTCCAGGGCCCCAGATGGCAACTCCACTTTTTTTTATTTCTTTTTTATAAAAAAATATATTTTTTTAATATATTTTTATTTTATTTTTTATTAAAGGGACATTTTTTTTAGGGGTCCGGAGATCCCCAGGGACCCGGATGACAACCCCCCTTTTTTATAAAAAAAAAAATCTTTTTTTTATAGAATTTTTTTATTTATTTATTTTATTTTATATATATATATATATATATATATATATATATATATATATATATATATATATATATATATATATATATATATATATATATATATATTTATATATATATATATATATATATATATATATATATATATATATATATATATATGTATTATTACAGGGCCCACAGGTCCCCAGGGCCCAGATGGCAACCCCCCTTTTTTTTATAAAAAATAATATTTATTTTTACATTATTTTATTTTTTATATATATATATATTTATATATATATATATGTATTATTAAAGGGCCCACAGGTCCCCAGGGCCCTGGATGGCAACCCCCCCTTTTTATTATAAATGTTTATTTTTATAATTTTTTTATATATATTTTTTTTATTAAAGGGCCCAGAGGTTTATTTTTTTTATTTTTATTAAAGGGCACAGAGGTCCCAGATGGCAACCCCCCTTTTTTTTTGTAATTTCTTTTTATTAAAAAAAAATAAAAATATTAAAGGGCCCAAAGGTCCCCAGGGCCCCAGATGGCAACCCCCCTTTTTTAAAAAAAAACAATATATTTTTTATTTATTTTTTTCTTTTTATTAAAGGACCAAGAGGTCCCCAGGGCCCGGATGGCTACCCCCCTTTTTTTTATATATATTTTTCTTTATTTCCTCTTTTTTTTGTAAAGGGCCCCCCGCTTCTCAATTCGTGGCAGCCCCCCCACTTCTAAATTTCAGGCGGTGGCAGCACCCCCCCCCAGTTCTCTGCTCCAGGGGCCCATACCTGAAGCTGTGTAAGGGGCCCCATAATTCCTGATGGCGGCCCTGTGCATGAACAATCTATTCCTCTGGGCTGGAGTTACAGGCTGTGTGCCCCTTGGTAGGCCGCGATTCCACACACACATAGAGTGCAGGAGATGCTCTCCTGATGGGGTGCAGGCAAAAAGAGGCCCTGGACTAGTTCCTCTGGCTTTTTATCTCCTCCCCCACAGTCCTTTGCTGCTGTCTGACAATTGGCTCAGGCTCTTCCAATAGGGAGTTTATAGACAACCTCCAATTGGGAGTTTACAAACAAGCAGTTCTGAGAGTCTGTGTGTGAAGAGAGAAAGGGAGGGGGGTGAAAAAACCCACACTGCTGCAGCAGACAGCTGTCCCCTAATAGATTAGATCAGTCTGAAGAAGTACCTGCTACACTTATAATTGTAAATTTAATAGTTATAAGCAATCAAAGAAAAAAAAATCCTGATCACCTCCTCAGAGTAGTACAGTGTTAGTATGGTAACACTGTATTGGTCTGGTCAATGTAAAAAAGAAATGGTAACAAAAAACATGTAAGAATAAAATATATATATAAAAAAAAGTAAAAATAAATAATCAAAATGTTTTTTTTGTTTTACATACTGTCACCAGTCAGTGTGTAAAAAACTTTTTTTAATTTCAAAATTGAATTCAAAAACTTTAAAAAACTCGCCATGCCTCTTACTAAATACCTTGGACTGCCTACTTTCCAAAAAGGGGTCATTTGAAGGATATTTGTACTGTCCTGACATTTTAGGTCTCAAGAAATGAGATGTCAGTTTTGATAAATTTTCAGATATATACCATATAGCTTGTGGACTCTTCTTTCCTACGGACTAAATAACATAAACTGATTTGGTTTATTATCACCAAAGAAACGTAGCAGAATACATTTTGGCTTAAATTTATGAAGAAAGATTATTTATTTGCAAAATGTTATAACAGAAACGAGTTTTGGTCTTTATTTGTTTATTTAGCAAAAAGTAGAAAACCCAGTGGTTATTAAACACCACCAAAAAAAAGCTCTATTTGTGTGAAAAAATTCTAAAACTTCATTTGGGTACAGTGTTGCATGACCGCGCAATTGTCATTCAAAGTTTAACAGTGCTGAAAGATGATAATTTTCCTGGGCAGGAAGGGGGTGAAAGTATCTGTAATTGAAGTGGTTAAAGAGAAGGTCGGCAAATATAAATTTAGCATCTATATTTGTCTTTTGCAAAAATGTTACCTGTATAAAACTTATTACATATATGACTGAAGCTCTTATTGATACAAACTACCACAAACCATCTCTTCTTTTGATTTCATAACTTCTTTTTATACTGCAAATGTTATACACAACACACTCAACCTCAGCACTAATGCCGCGTACACACCATCACTTTATGTCATGAAAAAAAATGACGTTTTTAAAAACGTCACTTTAATTGACTGTGTGTGGGGGAAAACGTTGTTTTATGTCTTGTAAAAAACGACCAAAAAAAATTGAAGCATGCTTCAATTTTATGTGTCGTTTTTCAAAAGTGCACTTTTTACTTCACAGAAATTGACCGTGTGTAGCAAAAAACGTCGTTTTCTAAGACGTTTTTTCATCCACGCATGCCCAGAAGCTACTTATGAAGCAAGCTTCAATGGTATAACGTGGTGGAATGTAACCTCACTTTGCAAGAACATTGTGAGAAAACGATGGTGTGTAGGCAACTTCGTCTTTGAAAATTGAAGTTTCAAAAACGTCATTTTTTACTTCACAGAAAGTGTCGTTTTTTTTCATCACATAAAGTGATGGTGTGTACGCGGCATAAGGCTCCATTCACACCTAGACGTAATCGTCATGATTCCAAATAGCAGCAAAATGCGGGCGCGTTTGCGATGCCATTACTTTCTGCTGCAATCGCGGCAAAATCACAACGTGCAAAGCTTGTTGCTCAAAAAGGAGCAACAGCTTCTTTTGGGCGACAGCGTCACACATTGCAGCGCAATTTAGTTGGCATTAAAAAAATAATAGCATTGCAAACGCATCCCGTGTTTTGGAATCAAATCGCCTAGGTGCGAATGGAGCCTTCAGGCCAATCAGGTGTGCTGCATACACACGTACTGACAAGGAACTTTCTGATAGGAAGAGAGAGCAGAGTGATCAGAGAGATTAGCTCATGAGTCTACCGCTCCAGTCACAAGATGGCCAGGAAGGTGAGGTCCTGAGGTCCTTCCTGAGGTCGCAATATACTTTGCGAAACGCGTAGAGGCTGCTGATACCTACGGAACCATGCGCTGATCGCGAGATAGGCGCAAGGGAAACTCGAGAGGAATGGCTCTTACCTTTCAACTGTTTTGCATACACGGCTGGAGAAGCTTGGTGCCGGCACAACCAAATGTGAGTGCAATACTTATTTGTTTTTAAGCAACCAATACATTTTTTTACGTACTACACCATGAGGGGCACTCCTCTTTTTTATGAGCCATTATAGGAGGGAAAGAGACCCCACTAGTACATCCAAGGCATCTGGCAGTTGGTGAAAACACGTGTAAGAGGAGTGGTTATCCTGGGAATGAACCAAAGGCATTTATTGAATGAGATCTGGTGAGTGGCCATTTCTACCGGTGACGGGAATATCACTGAAGTGGTGACATTTCGATGTGTTATAACACCTCACGGGAGAAGCATTCATATAAGCACCTGATTAGTATATTGGAAATTTAATGAGCAGAGGACCAATTTAGAAATCCTCTATCTAACAGTCACATATATATTGTTTTCCACTATATGTTTTCATTTTTTTCATATATATATATATATTTCTATTATAATACATGTTTGTTTTTGAGGCAGTGATCCTCTGTATCTGGCATAGGGGCACATGTGCTTTATATGAGCACTATTTTATAAGTGTATAAGCAGATATATGCAAGTTTTTTGTGGTTTTGTGTTTTCTTGTGTTTTTACAATTTTTCTGAGAAGAGCATCTGTATATAAGCACTTGGCACATATATATACACATTTATATTTATTCGGTGTATTACCAAATGGAGGTGATATGTATTGGGGGCTAATAATTAAAAACCATTGCCCAGAAGTAGGTGGCGATAGATGAACCACTAGGGGAGCGCAATTCACATAGCACATCCAGGAAGGTGAATCAGTTGGGAAAAGTCAAGTCACCAACCTCACTGTTTTCTTGCACAGTTGTTTAAATCACAAGACTAGATAGACAGCATCACAAAACTTTTGGTGGGTAAGATAGCTCCAATCTATGCATATTTATGATACTTCTAGTTGTTGCTCTTCGTTACAAAAATACAATGTTGTCAAATATTAAAACTGCTTTTTTTTAGCATTATACTGATGGAGATTAGTGGCTACGTATTTTAGCTCTTTTCTGCAATTCTCAGATAGCTAATTATAGTTTGATGCCCAAAAGGCCCATAGGTGAGAGCCTCCAATCACTTCTATAGGAACAACCTATATACTCCTGCAAGATCCCAATTGGCTCACAAGAGGATGCACAATATACATTCAAGAATATTGTCCACAGACTGCAATGTGCAGCAAGCTGGTGTGTCAAGTCTTCCCCAGATCAGCTGAACAACAACAGTACATTATCACATTATCATGAAAGAGGAATGGAGTCTGATGGGTTGAAGATCAAGGAATGTGGCGTGTAAGCACGATCACAAAACATGCTGAAGTGGCTGGTGGTATAGTTTTTGGGGGCGGCAAACCATGCACCCCCCCCCCCTCGGTTGGGTCATGACTTCCTGCTTGACCTGGAGGAGATTTAGGAAGACAATAACACATTTTCATTCACTATTATTACATGACTGGGTGGGCTGCGCCCCAAGCCAACCCTTTTTTGAAGCCTAGTAGAGCCTTTGGCTCTAATCACGTGGTTAAAAAAAAAACAAAAAAACATTGGCATGTATGCATCCGGTACCCCGCATGTAGATTAGGGGGCCAGACGCATGTATAGGGGGACAGTGCCTCTGTGCCCTGCATTACGGGCCACCACTGGCTGAAGGTCAATGCAGAGAGCAGGACTAGCTAAAAGTCTGAATGAAAACCAAAAATAAATAAAATAATTGCAAGTTGTCAGAAAACTATCAACATATAATTTAAATCAGGTCCTGCACAAATGCTCTGACTTTAATTTAAGCACTGCTGTATAAGGTCAGTTATGGAATGGCAGTGTGAGCATGCTGCAGTGCTAAACAATTCTCAGCAGATTGCAAGGGTGGGCATGTGGATCTAGCAAGTGTTTCCCTGCACCAGGAAAGGTAAGGAAACTATCCGCTCGCAGGGTCATTACCAGGGTCTTCTTTAATATTGATTGGACCCCCGAGCAAACATTTTCTTGGGCCCTCCCAAATCCACTTATGAACTATTTTCGGGCTCAAGGGGCAGCTGCTTTGGGCACTGCAACAATGACTGGGCCCGGGGAGATGCCCCATTTGCCTTCCATTAAAGATGGCCCTGGTCATTATACACAGTTTTGCCCATCTCACCTCTGGACTTCTGAAAATCAAGAATACTGTATATCAAATGTACTTCAAAGAAAAAATAAAAATAATTAATTCATTCATTTTCATTTTACATAGGCAGACTGTCGTTTTGCCTGTGCATCGAAGCATCGGTAGACATTGAGTCTGCTGTACCTGCCAATTATGTCCTGCTATGTCTTATTACAGTGGAAACGGGCCGCCGGCAGCGCCCGTTCACTCCAGACTCGGAAGTGCAGGTAGGTGATCCTGCGCAGCAGAGCCACCTTGCTATCATATATATATATATATATATATATATATATATATATATATATATATATATGGTATATATATATATACAGTATACAATCCGCAAGCAGTAAAATAAGTCCTGCTTAGCATTCAGAAATTCTTAAGACAATGAACACTTTGGTCAGAAATATGTAATATACAATATAGTGTATAGAGTGCAGCTGTCTGAAGGCACAGAGTGCAGGGATTAGAGATGTACAATGTATAGAAAGCAAGTGTCAGGAGTATGTAACACACAAAGTGCTGCAGTCACTGCTTTAGACAGGTACTGGTTTAGGAGTACATAATGTACAGAGGGCAGGGGTCAGGAATATGTAATGCACAAAGTGCAGGGGTCAGGAGTATATAACATACAAGGTGCAGGGGTCAGGAGTATGTACTGCAAATACAGGGGCCATGTGTGTGTGTAACACATGGAGTGCAGAGATCAGGAGCACAAAAGAGAGTGCAGAGATAAGAAAGCAATACTTTCCCCCACTTTGCCCTCTCAGCAAAAAAAATACAGCACTAATCGACAAACTCATCCCCCAAGCACATATTCCCTCTGCAAGTCATCAGTGGCATTTGTGTCCGATATTTATAGAGTGGTATCAATTCGTGGCCTGATGTGTTGTCCTGGTACCTCTCTTTCCCTCTATGCTCATGTGTTCATCTTAGGGATATATTTTTAGTTTCCCAGAAGCTTGGAAGATGTATGTATAATATACTATTCCTTGCTGACTGTACTTTGTTTATGCAAGTATATGTGTTGTGGCAGTGCTGTGCCTGGCCTCAGGGTAAAAAAGGGTTTTGTATCACCCAGGGTTCTCATCCAGGCAGACTGAGGGGCTACGGGGTGCGTGTTACATTCAGAGGAAACAGTTTTTTTTTTCAGTTTCCTCAGGGGTTTGAAAACCCAGTTTGGGACCTGGAGTCCAGAGATTTTATTGAGATTTGGGATGGAGAAAGTCTCCAATTCTGGGTCCAGATTTTGTGGACAACCAGCACACAAATTGGGCAGGTGTTCAGGGCTTTTAGTAGAGTCATAAATATGGTCCAGGGCTCCACCAGAGCAGACAGAGGAGGTCTCTCTGCCCAGGAGTCCGGAGGGAGGTGGTAGCCAGTGAAGGAAGGGGCTGCCAGTACATGCACTCAGTTTGTGTGAAGACTATCTTAAGGCTACAAACAAAAATGCCTGAAATGTGAATCCAGAGCAGCAGCACTGCATGTGTAGACCAGGTGGTTTATGTTTATTTGTGTTGTGGCTGAGAAATGCTAAAAAAAAACTGTGATTTATTGGAGGAAAGCACAAAAACAATAGACAATGCTGCAACAATGAGAACCTGATCCCATGAGGTGAATCTTCACTTCAGTGCCCCGCTATTACCCTTTGCAAGCCTCTTCCATAACCACATTCAAAAGAACCAGCACCTCAATGTAATGTTAAACAAGCTTTAATGTAGGTCAAACAGTCCAAGGAAAATAAAGTCCAGCACAGAAACGTTGACGCTTTTTAGCCCCTATGGGCCTTACTCATAACCATTTGAGTAAGACCCATAGGGACTGAAATGCGTCAACTTTTCTGTGTTCGATTATATCTCCCTTGGACTGTTTAATCTACATACAACTTCTTTAACTGCATTACATCGAGGTGCCGACTCTTTTGAACATATGACTTTATTGAAATTTCTTTTAATAAAAGTGCCAAGAAAAGCCCTAAAAAAGCAAGTGGCTGTGACTTAAATAACTGCCTGTATATTGTACAGTTTTTTTCTTATATCCAAATCACAAACCACCTTAATCACTCTCCTGAAGAATCGGAGTTCATACGTGAGACGTGTTGAGAAACAAATACTGGGGTCAGTTTGAAATAGGAAAGCAGGGGGACTGGCAAGATCACCAGGTATTTCCCACAAAGGAAGAAATGCAAAGAGAAACAGGATACATTTTATTACAAGTACATGATATCAGGAATATGATATTGTGAAGTATCTTTTATCTCATTGAGGCCTAAAGCAGTGTAGAATTAATTTTACAAATATCATCCTGTAACTCCAAGACTAGCATTTCTCAATACATTGCTCAGAACCTCACTCTCCAACAGAAAAGTTTACATTTCAGGTGGGGTACCGTATGGCAGAGATTTTACTTCTGATCCGAAAGTGAAGGTTTGTGTACTAGGTGCGGTCACTTTTCATTGCCTGCTTTTAACCCATTGCATCATCTTTTTAGTTTGGAGAAAGAACAGGTTTACTTTCAGGATTGAGTAAAAAATATTACTTTCCTGATAACAGGAGCTGTTAAAATTACTAACTCAATTATTACTTTTACTTCTTTTAGGTACAGTTGCACAAGTTATATGTCTGTCTGTACCTACCCACTTCCCTATGTCATAATGAGGGTGAGCACAATTTATGGAAGGGAAAATCAAGGAAAGATCTCATCTATCATAATACACATGCATTGATTGTTTGTCTTTTAATAATTGTATCCTTTCCTCACTCCATAGCTAGGGGATGCTCTATGTTAGGCTCATCCTTGTTCTCCTCCATGCTTTAGTCTCCATTCAACACGTACTGTATTCTGCTGGAGGTAAACACACTAAGATTTTCTGATGGTCATCTGTGAAGATCTGCACAAGTTTTGGATTAACTGCTTGCCAACCATCTCACGTAGGAGTGTGGCAGCAGAGTGTCTCTCCTTATATAGCTACATAGTTAGTCTGGTTGAAAAAAGACACAAGTCCATCTAGTTCAACCAATAGAAGAGAAAACAATTATGAAATTATACAATCCTATACCCACCAACGGCGGATCCAGGGGGGGGGCAACGGGGAAATTGCCCCCCCCCCCGAGACAATCATGTCACATTGGCTTTAAACAAAAAAAAAAAATTGTTTTTTTTTAGCATTTATTTTTAAAACTGCTTTGTGGTGCCTGCAGCTGCCGCTGCCAAGTCTCTCACTCTCTCATAACCAGGGTGGGACTGACCCAGCCCGGTAGGCTGCCTGTCCTGAGGCTGCTTTGAGCTGTAGCTGACTGCAGAGCTCCCCCTCTCTCCTGTGTGTATGACACCGGGCATCTCTCGCTGTGTGTGAGAGCTGGGTCTGTGTTCGGCTGTGCTGCCTGTGCTAGACCTGCTCGTGTGATAGTAGATGGAGATGGAACACTGATTGAATCAGTGTTTTGTCTATCACACAAGCCCGTCTAGGGGGGACCTTGCTAGAGCACACTGCCCTGCCAAACACAGACCTACAGCTCCTGTTTGTTCCATGACACACGTCAGGAGAGGAGATACCTGCTGTGTGTGATCGAGGCAATCCTATGGTGAGTGCCATGCACAGTGGGGCTTCATTCATATACAAAAGTGGGGCTGCATTAATATACAAAGTGGGGCTGCATTAATATACAAAGTGGGGCTGCTGCATTCACATACAAAGTGGGGCTGCTGCATTCATATACAAAGTGGGGATGCATTCATATACAAAGGGGGGCTGCATTCATATACAAAGTGGGGCTGCATTCATATACAAAGTGGGGCTGCATTCATATACAAAGTGTGGCTGCATTCATATACAAAACGGGGCTGCATTCATATACAAAGTGGGACTGCATTCATATACAAAAGTGGGACTGCATTCATATACAAAAGTCGGGCTGTATTTATATATACAATGGGGCTGCATTTATATACAAAAGTGGGACTGCATTCATATACAAAAGTCGGGCTGTATTTATATATACAATGGGGCTGCATTCATATACAAAAGTGGGGCTGCATTCATATACAAAAGTGGGGCTGCATTCATATACAAAAGTGGGGCTGCATTTATATACAAAAATGGGGCTGTATTTATATACAAAAGTGGGACTGCATTTATATACAAAAGTGGGACTGCATTTATATACAAAAGTGGGACTGAATTTATATACAAAAGTGGGGCTGCATTCATATACAAAAGTGGGGCTGCATTCATATACAAAAGTGGTGCTGCATTCATATACAAAAGTGGGGCTGCATTTATATACAAAAGTGGGGCTGCATTTATATACAAAAGTGGGACTGAATGTATATACAAAAGTGGGACTGCAATCATATACAAAAGTGGGGCTGCATTCATATACAAAAGTGGGGCTGCATTTATATACAAAAGTGGGGCTGCATTTATATACAATAGTGGGACTGCATTTATATACAAAAGTGGGGCTGTATTTATATACAAAAGTGGGACTGCATTTATATACAAAAGTGGGACTGAATTTATAGATATACAGTGGGACTGAATTTATATACAAAAGTGGGACTGCATTTATATACAAAAGTAGGGCTGCATTCATATACAAAAGTGAGACTGCATGCATATACAAAAGTGGGGCTGCATTCATATATACAGTGGGGCTGCATTCATATGTACAGTGAGACTGCAATGATGGGCACTGATGAGGCTGCATTGATCTCTTGTACCATGTCTTCAGTCTCTGACCATCTCTTGTACCATGTCTCCAGTCTCTGACCATCCCTTGTACCATGACCATCCCTTGTACCACATCTGCAGTCTCTGACCATCCCTTGTACCATGTCTGCAGTCTCTGACCATCTCTTGTACCATGTCTGCAGTCTCTGACCATCCCTTGTACCATGTCTGCAGTCTCTGACCATCCCTTGTACCACATCTGCAGTCTCTGACCATCCCTTGTACCATGTCTGCAGTCTCTGACCATCTCTTGTACCATGTCTGCAGTCTCTGACCATCCCTTGTACCATGTCTGCAGTCTCTGACCATCCCTTGTACCATGTCTGCAGTCTCTGACCATCCCTTGTACCATTTCTGCAGTCTCTGACCATCCCTTGTACCATGTCTGCAGTCTCTGACCATCCCTTGTACCATGTCTGCAGTCTCTGACCATCCCTTGTACCACGTCTGCAGTCTCTGACCATCTCCTGTATCATGTCTGCAGTCTCTGACCATCTCTTGTACCCTGTCTGCAGTCTCTGACCATCTCTTGTACCATGTCTGCAGTCCCTGACAATCGTCTACAAACTATGGGATAGATTTATGGCATTTATATTTAAATATTTCTTACTAGTAATGGCGGTGATCATTGATTTTTTAGCTGTACTGCAACATTGCGGACACACAGGACACCTAATTGAGTTCTGTAAGCAACACCTTATTTTCTGGCAGTGCCCCTCCCGAGACTAGACTCTGGATCCGCCCTTGATACCCACAGAGGAAGGCAAAAAACCCCAATAAAGCATGATCCAGTTTTTTCCAGCAGGGATAGAAATCCTTCCTGATCACCCAAGAGGCAATTGGATGTTCCCTGGATCAACTTTACCTTTAAATATTAGTATCCAGTTATATTCTCCAGTGACAGGTCACGTTTCTATTCATGGGGGGGGGGGGTGGCGTGGGCAAACCCTGCTGCTGGGTCCAATTAGGAACTGCCGATGCCAAGGGAGCAAAGAGAGTCACAAATCGCCACCTGGAGACACTACATGTTAAGGGGACATGCCCCTTCTTCTCAGATAACCTGAAGAGGGGGTTTGTCCCCTAAACATGTAGTGTCTCCAGTCGGCGATGTGTGACTCTTTGCTCCCTTGGCATCAGCAATTCCTAATTGGCCCCAGCAGCAGGGCTTTCCATATACTCTTCGGATTCCCTTAGCTGACTTACACCAGGCTGTGACATCACTTCCGGGCTTCGTACACAGTGCAAGCGGCCACTGTATACTGGCCCCAACAGTTCCTGTACCTGCAGTTTGGTTCCCCCTTTTTCGGACCCCTGGCTCCACGGTTCTGGACGGGCCCCCCACCAGTGACGCTCCTGTGTTCTTTGGCCAGCGGCTTTGTGCTGGGTTTCCCTAAGCCCCTGTGTCATCCATGCAGCTCCAGCCTCCAGGTACTGTCAGTTTTTTAATCCAAGTCTCTGCGTGACCATGAATTGACTGCTGTATGCCTTGGTGAACATCTTCGTTAAAAATGTATTTTTATTTTTTTAACAATAATAAAAAGTTTTTACTTTGCCTCTGAGGGTCCTATTTATGTCTGCTGATCAGCGCTGTTCACCCCTTTGATTATATCTTCTGTCCTCATTTGTCTATGAGTTTTGGACAGCAGTGGCCCCAGCTACATTAAATTTTTCACTTGGCCTCTGGTATGTGCGCCTGGATTTTTGTTTTTAGTGCTTAAGTTTTAACAACAAAGCCACCCATTGTTGTTGCTGAGAACTAGGAAATATGGACTATGGGATTTGCAGTGTGTATAAAGTAGGGATGAGCCAACCACCCCCCTGTTCGGTTCGCACCAGAACCTGCGAACACACCAAATGTTCGTGTCAGAAAAGTTACCACAGGAATAACTGGCTTGTGGCGGCCAAGCGTTCATAGCAAAGTCGCTTTTTGATCCTTCGATGTCGGCTCTTCCTATCATTGTGAAGCAGAATTCACCAAGCGTTGGATTGTTCACCCACTAATAGGGAACGTGAACTTTAGAACCCCGTTAAAGTCTATGGGACTCGAACATTTAAAATCTAAAGTGCTAATTTTAAAGGCTAATATGCAAGTTATTGTCCTAAAAAGTGTTTGGGCACCTGGGTCCTGTCCCAGGGGACATGTATCAATGCAAAAAAAAGTTTTAAAAACTACCGTTTTTTCGGGAGCAGTGAATTTAATAATGCTAAAAGTGAAACAATAAAAGTGAAATATTACTTTAAATTTCGTACCTAGGGGGGGTGTAAAGTTAGCATGTGAAATATCGCATGTTTCCCATACATAGAACTGTCCCTGCACAAAGTGTCATTTCTGAAAGGAAAAAAAGTATTTTAAAACTGGACTTGCAGCTATAATGAATTGTTGGCTCTGGCATCCCTAGTATAGAGCAGTATATGTGTGACCGCAACTAACGTGTACCACTCATTCCAAACAAACAGAAGTGAGGAGGAAAAAGAGAGGTTTGCAGGCTCATTTGCTGCAAATATATATGCATTTATAATTTTTTTGTAAAAAATTGGTCTTTGAAGTGAAAAAGGATTTGAATTCCTGTCCAAACAGAGCTCTGCTTCACAACACAGCCATGTCTGGCAGTTCAGGAGACCCCCAGCAGTTCCGTAACACTAAAGCCGAGTACTCACGAGCAGACATGTCCGATGAAACCGGTCCGCGGACCGTTTTCATCGGACATGTCTGCCCGGGGACTGCCCGGGAACTTCTGTTCGATGGCTGTACACACCATCGAACAGAGGTCCGCACGTAAACAATACGCGGGGCGTGTCCGCGGTGTCGCCGCGTCGATGACGCGGTGTCGCCGCGACAATGACGCGGCGACGTGGGCGGCCTGCCTTTAAAATGCTTCCACGCATGCGTCGAAGTCATTCGACGCATGCGAGGGATGGCGGGCGGCAGGACATGTACGGTAGGTCTGTACAGACGACCGTACATGTCCGGGCGGACAGGTTTCCAACGGACTGTTTTAAAGCAAGTCCAGGAAACAGTTGTCCGCTGGAAACCTGTCTGATCCGCCCGAAAATGGTCCGCTCGGGCCTACACACGGCCAAACATGTCTGCTGAAACTGGTCCGCGGACCAGTTTCAGCAGACATGTTTGGTCGTGAGTACGGGGCCTAAGGCTTCATGTACATGGGACGTTTTTACAAAATCTCCTGAACGATTTAACTTGACAGATAGTAAATCACGTTTAAAACATAAATTTTTCCGCGTTTACATGCCACGTTTAGTGTCATTAGAAGCGTTAAAAAAAAAAAAAAAACATTTTGTCAAGAATGAAAAATGCCTGTAAACTAAACGCAGCTAAACAAGAGTTTCTGCATTTAGCCGCGTTTAGAAGCGTTTGGCGCTGGAAATGCCTCTAAACTCAGCTTCTGAACCCATTTTCTTGGCCGTTCCAAAAAAAGCCTCTAAACTCAATAGCCTAGAAATGACTGTAAACGACCCTGTGTACATGTACTGATAAGATAACATAGAGGAGAGTTAGGAGCAGTAGAAAAAATTATCTCTGTACTCTGCTCTCTCCTACTAATAGTAGGTTCCTTGCACTGAAACACACCTGATTGGCTGTTTGTGCTGCTTCTCACACTCTGAGGTCTACTGTACAAGGACTATAAAGGCCCGTACACACAATCGGATTTTCAGACGGGAATTATGTGATGGCAGGCTGTTGTCGGAAAATCCAACCGTTTGTATGCTCCATTGGACAATTGTTTTCGGATTTTCCGCCAGAAAATGTGGGATAGCATGCTTTAAAATTTTCCGACAACAAATGTGTGTTGTCAGATTATCCAATTGTGTGTACAGAAGTCCTTTGGACAAAAATCCAAACTACAAACACGCATGCTCAGAAACAATGCTAACTATAACACAACATTAGAAGAAGTTGTCCAAAGGGTGGCGCTAAAGAGCTAAAAAAACACGTAGTTTTGTGTTTGTTGGTCGACAATTCTTTGCCGTTTATATGCAAGACAAGTTCATGGCCAACGCCCTTCGGACAAAAGTCCTATGCTTGTCCCCAGAAAATCCGATCGTGTGTACCAGGCTTCAGGATCCATGCACACTTTGCCAGTTCCCTTGTGTAACGGACACATGCATGCTGCCGAGACAGTTATAATCTTCGTGCAGGGGGACTACAAGGAACTGCATGGCTTGTCACCATTGGATGTACCACATTGTATTCTGAGCTCAAAGGGTTAATTGGACAAGTTTCTTTTCTGTGTTGAATGCTAATGTTCCCTTCGCATAGATAATGAACTCTTCTTTTGTGTGCAGGTAAACAGCCCCCCTGTGAGGTGTATGCTGATGGGGATTATGTGTGAGTGATAATTGTTTTAAAGGTTAATCGAATTCTATGTGCCTGGCCAGGAAATGTTAAGTGGGGTGAGGTGCCGAAGCGTCTAGAAACTGGTCAAGTGATTAATTCAAGGAGATGTCATTGTTTCAGGGGGTCTGTGTTGAAGCCCCCTACTGGGAAAAGGGGAGGGCGGAAACTGTCATTGTTCTTGTAACAGTTGTACCAGATATAAGCAGGTGAAATATGCCAAATAAAGTCAGTCTACTGGACCCTTCAAAAGTAGTACGTCTCGTTTCTTGGAAGGACGTTCGATGGGAGATACCGGCGGTACCTGCATATCGCAGCTTGCCAGGGAAAAGGACGTCTCCAACGGCCAATACCCCTCACTACCAGTGGGTAGCCGTTACACCTTGGCAGAACAAAATGCTCAAATACAGTGTTTTTGTACAGAGTTTAGAAGAGTTTTGAGTTTTTTTTCTGCCAGAAAGCTCTAATCAGAAATGCAAACCAGAAGGTTTTTTTTTCCCTGCCTCTAAACGCTGAGATCAAAATATGCCTGGCTGTACTCATCATAATGTGCATGGAGATGCTCCTTAAGGCAGAACACAAAACTCCTGTAGAAGCAACACATTTTAAGCCAGTGGGCATGGACCCTAATGCCTCGTACACACGATCGGAATTTACGATGAAAAAAGTCAGACGGAATTTTTTCATTGGATATTCCGACCATGTGTATGCCCCATCGGACTTTTCCGTTGGAAATTCCAACGGAATTAGAAAGAGAAATTCGGAAATTCTGTTCGTCTGTATGGAACCCATCAGAGTTTATGCCGATGGAAAAAACGATTGTGTGTACGGGGCATAAGAGACTAATGCCGCGTACACACGGACGTTTTTTCCATCGGAATTAACTCTGATGGGTTTTTCCGAAGGAATTCCACTCAAGCTGTCTTGCATACACACAGACACACCAAACTCTGACCGTCAAAAATGCAGTGACGTACAACACTACTACGAGCCTAGAAAAATTAAGTTCAATGCTTCCGAGCATGCGTCAAATTGTTTCCGAGCATGCATATTTTTTCCGTCGGAATTACATACAGACGAACGAAATTATGTTCTCTTTATAAGTCCGTCGGGATTTCCGACTAAAAAAGTCAGATGGAGCATACACACGGTCGGAATATTCAATGAAAAAATTCCGTCTGACTTTTTTCATCAGAAATTCTGACTGTGTGTATACGGCCTGGCACCAAGTCAAATTTTGGTACTTAAAGGGTTTGTAAAGGATTTTTTTTTATCTTAATAGCTTCCTTTACCTTAACGCAGTGCTGTTTTCATGTCCTCATTGTTTGTTTTTTGCTCTCGAGTTGCTGTAATTCTTCTCTGATCTCCACACTTCCTGGTTGTCTGTTTCCTGATAACCACAGTACTGGGAGCTTTCTCTCTGTGGTCACTAATCAAGGAGGTGTGATTACTGTGTGTCTAAAACCCCTCAGCACCAATCAGTTTCATTTTCCAAACCATCACTGCCCTGTATTGGCTCTGTGGCTCTGTACAGCACAGAGGCAGGAAACAACACGCAAAAACGAAACTAGGAACTACAGGTCCATTATATGATTGATTTTTATCTATTTTTAATCGTTTTTAACTATTATGTCTCTATACCCTGTAAACAGTAATTAATTCCTTTAAACTTTTCGCATTTAAATATATACATTTAATAGTGTATTAAAAAATATAGAGCTGCATTCATTGTTGTCGTTTATACTGTATCTGCCAAGAGTTCAGCTTTGATCCTTTGCTGCCCTCAAGAATAATATAAAAAAAATGTAGTTATACATACACTTTAATTAAATTATAGAATATATTATCTCATCATAGAAAAGCTGCTTCAAATCATAACTCAGAAGGAGATCACTCATTAGGGAAGATGTCAGTGTGTTCTTGGCTTGTAGCTGATGCAATATTGCAAAGCATGACAGCAGACTGAGTTAAAGGCTATGTAGCCGCATGATAAAAAAAAAGGCTGGACTTGTACCTACATGTCTGAAAACTTTCAACAGCTGCAATCCTGATAAGGATACCTTTACTGAGGTCACTCTGGCTTATATTATTGACTCTAACATATTTTGGCTACAGTTCTCTGCAAACGACTCCTATGCAATCAAGCAGACACTATTACACCATGAGTTTCTCTTTTCACATGGCAATAGATGTGCTCCTATGTGTGAGCAGACCTTATACTTTGTTAGTCACTGCTGTTTAAATCTAAACCCCATGACAAAAATAATAAACTGCAGCTTACTAGCCCTTCAATGTGGTTTATTAGTTATCCTTTTTCATTATTTTTCCCCCTCTAATTTTACTTGGTAATCTTTTGCATAAGGCCTTGTACACACGGGCCAGAATCTCATCAGGAAAAAAAGTTGTTTTTCTCGACAAGATTCTTGGCAAGAATCTCTTGCCGCCCGAGTGTACACACAGACCTTTCAAAAGAACTGCAGTTCTTTTGAAAGGCAAGAACGGTGTGACGTCATCGCGTATGGCGAGCATGCGCTCGTCACATTCGATGACGTCGCCGCCATCTTGCTTCACTCTACCTATGCCGTGGAAGCTACTGCGCATGCGTCAAAGTCATTTCGAGCATGCGCGAGTTTCCATGGCGATGGGTAAGTATACACACTCTCGGGTTTCTCATTGAGAAACAGGCCGACAAGAATCCCAATGAGAAAATAGAGCGCAGGATCTCTATTTTTCTTGTTGAGATTATGGTCAGAGAAACCTGAAAGTCTCGTACACTCTCGGTTTACACACTCCCTGTCTTTGAGTGGCTACGTCACTCACTGCACTGTATCTATGGAGGGAGCCATGGTTGTAATCTAGGCTTGTGGTGGCAAAATTGGCTGTGTGCAGAGCATACCGCCAATTTGCCCTGTGCTTAAAGCACATACTCCGTCTTAATGAAATAAGCCATCTTTAAGCTAAATAAGTTCACTCACCATCCATTCTCATCCATCGCTCCCAGTCATCACTGACCTGGAGCAGCCTGCTGTTTTATTTATAGGGTCAACATCAGTAACAAAAGGTGTGGCTTCACAAAAAAGCCAATCAGACATGTTGTATACTTTCAAAAGAACCAATCACAGACATGTGATTCAAACAATGCTAGTAGTGGTGTGTGCAAATGGCTGGGGGCAGTGACCATGCTCTGTGAGAGACAAAGGAATCAGACAGCATGGTCACTGCACTAAGCTGTGTGCAAACCAAACCACTGCCAATGTTGCAAACCATACTAAATCATGGATCAGATAACCATAATTTTCGTATAGTTATGCTACAGTTTCCAGCAGATCTGCCCACTCATTTAATGCAGTCGACAAGAAGTGGCCAGTCCCTTGCTGAGGCTTAAGTGAACGTCCCTAAAAGGAGCTCGCAAATCTGCTGTGTCCATGAAAAGGTGTTCGCGCCAATGGCCTTCCACCAACGTCTGTATGCGTGAATACGCTCACTTGAGCGCATTACAGCAAAATCAACATTGGGGGGACATCTGACAACATACATTTATAGAAATTTCCACAACAGGCTGCTCCCTTTATATAGACTACAAACATGTCCTTTTATTTACAAACATGTATGGAAACCTTGCAAATATATGTTTACATAGAAACAAAAATACAAGTGAATGTGAAAGCAGCAAACAAAGAAGATATCCCTTCTAATGATGACTTGCTTAAAGCGGTTGTAAACCCCAATTTTTTTTAATAAAAACCTGCAAGACAAAGGCATAATGAGCTAGTAGAATGCGAGTAAAAATTAAAAGAACGAAAACAGAAAAAAGCCTTCAATCTCCCTTCAGGGTGGTAAATGAATCTGCAGAAAGCAGTGCTATAAAGCAATACAGTCCTCAATATAGGAAATATGATCCACTGCAGGGAAAACCAATTGTTCCTTAATCCCCTGTAGACAACTCTGTCGATTCCCCACTCTGGCGTGCTTCACGATCCCCCCTATTGGGTCCCCACTCACCGGATAGATGTCCCCTCAAGGGGGTGTAGAGCTAATCAGAGTGAGCTTCCGTTGGCTACCTGATGTCGGGTGGTTGCCTCTCCTAGGTTGATCGATCTGGTGTAGGAGGGTGTCTTTCCTGTGTTCCGTGCCTCGTCTCAGTGAGTGAGGAGTGTATAAAAAAGACAGAGAAAATCCACATAGGGTAGTGCTGTCGGTACTTGGTGATCAATTTTAATCAAGAAAGATCAGACCAGGTCCATAATATTCATGTGCATCTGAAAAAACTTAATTTGGTTTAAAAACAAAAAAATAAAAAATATATAAAAAACCAAAACAAATAGTTAAAAAAACGTTATTGACTAACGGTTAACTCCAGACAAAATCCGGTCAGCAGCCTTCAACCACACTTCCCGGGTTTAGATATCGATGTATCAGTCCAGCGGTATATACCGCAGCACGTGTGGCTGTTTGCGCTCCACGGCTATTGAGTCCTTACCCGGAAGTGTCTGCTGGCTGTGCAAGCGTGTGACGTGATTACGGCTCAGTCACCTGACTAGTTTCGTCTATTAGGACTTTTTCAAAGGCGATAGCCGTCCTTCACTTCACATTTCATTTTATATGTTAATCGGCAGCCAAGTCCCTCCTGCTGGGGAGTGGCTCTGCTCCCTATAATCAAATCAGAGCGCTGGTTCCCAAAGTGGGGGGTGTTTTACTAGATTCGTGGCAATGTGAAATTTTTTGAAAAATTGGGGAACGTCTATTCCCCTATGTTTAACCCAATAAAGGATCAAGGACAGGATAATTTATTTCATGCTGGCGTTGCAGTCCACGCAATTATACATCGCATATGTCGGTGGCTGTTTAAAATTTGCTTGCCCGGGTGCTTGGATGCCGGCTAATATATCATAAACTATAACAATAAAATGGTACAAAACCCTATTCTAGATAAAGGTCTCACCCTATGTGGGGTGCACATATGTACTAAGGTTTACAATTATTTAAATTGTGCCTCCTATATAGAATACTACTGATGTTACTCTGCAGTGTGTAATCTATTTTATGACCAAACGGGATGGATATGTAATGGAGTCCTCAGTGTGGATGACATAAAAAGATATCCATGTACAGAAGGAAGAGGAAATATTAAATTTATATATATATATATATATATATATATATATATATATATATATATATATATATGTCATAAAATTCTATAAGTGAAAAAAAATTTTTAAGTGTTTATAATAAACATTTGTTTGAAATCAAAGTCAACTTAATTCTTAATATTTTGACTGTCAAGAATGACACTTGAAAGGAAAGCAGGGATTATATGATCTCAAATTTGTGGCTAATCTTCCAAAAGATAAAGGAGGACCCCGCTGCTAAGCTCACTTAAAATAATGCCCCTGTGTTTGTCCAGCCCCTTGCTAACTGTCTGTTTTGGCAAGTTTTACTTTAGGGGGACCTGTGTTGTATAGAGGATCCTGCTGTCAGTCCGACTGGGCGGGTTCACTTATTTATTGTAAAGGACTACAACTGTTGTAGTATCCTCCTTTTTCTTCAATTGGTGAACCCCACTTAGTCAATATGGGGGTCAAAAACTTTGAAGAAGAAAAAATTTTTTTTTAAACTAAAAAATGAAAATAGATGGAACAAAGCATATATAATAAGTTTTCGATTGAATATTTTTCTTCATTAGTGGCTATAAGAATTTCTTGATACTTTTGATTGAGTTAATTGCAGTAGCCTGTTACTCACATATTAATGGGAGGGTTAAACGGACAGTTATATCTATAAAAACCCTTTTACTACACTTTTAATGTTGTAGATAATATAGTATGTTCTTTGTCTTTTGTTATCTGGTGAATACTAAAAAAAGAGAGAAAAACTATTCTCAGGCTCGTGTGGTAATTATGTGGATTCCAGTTTATTCTAGATTGTAATTGGGCTCCAATAGTTGGATATGTAACAGTTGAGGTCGATGTCCAAGTTCATTCCTTTTGGTGCCAGCGACCCCAACCTATATATCCATTCAGTTTCGTTCTGTGAAATTTGTATTTTTCTATTACCCCCTCTCCAGTGTTCTTGTATTGTGTCTATGCCATAAAAAATCATTTGGGAAGGGTCTCTGTTATGAGCTTCGCTAAAATGTCTAGACAAGCTATGGTCTGGGAACCCTTTGCGAATATTTCTTATATGTTCCCTGATCCGAACTTTTAGAGGTCTCGTGGTCCTACCCACATACTGCAGCTTGCAGGGACATTCAACAACGTATGTTACGTGCGTGCTACTACAGGTGATGAGTTTCTTAATGCGATATTCTTTGTGATAAGTATTTGATGTGAACGTAAGGCGTCTGCGAATTTGTTTTTTGCTCTTCTTGCAGGGGAGACATCTCTGACATCTATAAAATCCTTTTAATTCAGGACACAGTTCCACAGATTTTGGTGGGTTCACCACATTGTGCACTAATTGGTTCCTCAGAGTGGGTGCCTTCCGATAAATGAAATGAGGTTTGTTTGGTAGAATTTTTGCTAGTGTAATGTCCTCTTTAAGTATGGGCCAATATTTTTTCATAATTTTTTCCAATTGGCGGTGTTGATTACTGTACTCTGTTATGAAGGCCGTGTCATACGAATTTATTTTGGGTTTTGGATTTGGATTGAGTAAAGTTGTTCTGTCCATATTTCGTATGCTTTCTTTCAGTTTCAGTAGAGGTACATGTTGGTAGCCTTTCTCTTCAAACCTTTTGAGCAAAACATCTGCTTGTGTGTCAAAATCTTCATTTCTATGGCAATTTCTTCTTATTCTAAGGAGTTGCCCCTTTGGGATGTTTGATATCCAGTTCCTGTGATGACAACTAGATGTAGGTATATATCCGTTTCTGTCGGTTTGTTTGAAATAAGTCTTAGTGCACAGTGTTCCCTCATTCTTAAAAATCTCCAAATCTAAGTACTCTATGGTCTCCCTGTGCCACTTGCCTGTGAATTTGATGTCAAATTGGTTCTGATTAAGTTGTTGCATAAAAGATTCAAGTGTCTCTGGTGTTCCTTCCCATAGAATGATGATGTCATCTATGTATCGCCTATACATTTTCATTTGTGGAATGTGCTGATTATAAATGTATTGTTGTTCCCACATATCCATGAATAGTTATGTGGAAAAACTGATGAAATGTCTATTATACCTTGATTGAAAGTAATCTATGCCCATACATTCTAAGGCAGGGGATTTACAGATTAGCACTTCTCATTAATTGAGTAATTAATAGCACGGATCTAAATTATTGTGTGTTAATTGTTGAAACCATAGGAGGTTTAAAGTATAGGAATAGATTAATCACACATTGTAATAATCTCACGTTCAGTATTTGACATAGAAAGTAGCACATATTCACGGACAGTGCCCCAACGGAGGGAATCACGCTTGTGTTATTCACCAATACATATATAAACATATATATATATAGATATATATTTTTTTCATATTTTTTACTTTTAATTACACACATTTTTTTTCTCACTGGAGACATGACCTAACTAGGTCCACACAAACTACAGCTTTGGACTACTAATGAATAAACTGAAGTACCATTTAGACACTTTTTTGTCACACATGTTTAGTTGATACAAACTTGCCAAAACAGTTTTTTTCTTTCTTTTCAAAACCTTTTTTGAGCACAAGACTGACATCTAGAGGCTCAATTGAATTTGACACGTTATCTAATACCATCACATAGAGGATCAATGGGAGCCAAATATTGAATACCTCTTCACTTCACTTTTTTTAGTATTCTTTGTCTATTTCACACAGGATTTTTTCCTCTCCTATTTTGGAGGATACACGGAGTGAACACATAGGAAGACGCGGTTATATACTGCACACTATTAAAAAGGGAATCCCATAACCAATCGGTGGCTCTTCATACATGAGCTAACCGTAGGAGGGAACCCAACACCAGTTACTGGATTACTTACCTGTCTATAACATATTGAGCCATAGTTGAGTACCAGGACAGCAGCGCCAATTCCCCTGACACCAATATTTTCAATCACTGACCCTCGATAGAGGGCACTTACAGGGAGGCAGCAGCGTCCAATCCTTAGTCCTAGCTCGGATATATCATTTCATTGCTTTCATAATGAGCTAGTATGACTGGCATACTAGCTCATTATGTATTACTTACCTTAGATCGAAGCCCCTGAAGCCATCCTCGTCTTCCCATCCAGCCATCTCTCCCAGAGATTGCTTCCGTGTATCGCTGCTCCGGCGCTATGATTGGCCCGAGCGGCGTACTCCAGGCATGTCCAAAGTCCAGCCCGTGGGCCAATCGCAGCCCGTATTCCGGTTTTGGACAGCCCGCCTGGTGATCTTAACATATATATCTTTTGTGGCCCCCAATGAATCCCAGAGCGCTGGGGGCCACAATAGATAGTATACTGGGTTCATTGGAGGGGACAGGACAAGTGCCGTGCATACAGGAGAGTATTTCTTGTTTACACAGCGTCCTGTGTAAAAGGAAGTCCCGTATCCTGCGCTGCCATTGAACAACTGTTCTGTCTATCACAGGAGGCGGGACTTTCAATTAACCATTTGAGACCCGGACCAATATGCAGCTAAAGGACCCAAGGTGTTTTTACAATTTGGCACTGCGCTGCTTTAACTGGTAATTGTGCGGTTATGCAATGTTGTACCGAAACAAAATTTGCGTCCTTTTCTTCCCACAAATAGAGCTTTCTTTTGATGATATTTGATTGCCTCTGTGATTTTTATTTTTTGCGATATAAACGGAAAAAGACCGCAAATTTTGAAAAAAATTATATTTTCTAATTTTGTTTTAAGAAAAATCGAATAAACTAATTTTTTTTCAAACATTTAGGCCAACATGTATTCAGCCACATGTCTTTAGTAAAAAAAATCGCAATAAGCGTATATTTATTAGTTTTTCGCAAAAGTTATAGCGTCTACAAACTAGGGTACATTTTCTGGAATTTACACAGCTTTTATTTTATGACTGCCTATCTCAATTCTTGAGGTTCTAAAATGGCAGGGCAGTACAACCCCCCCCCAAATGACTACGTTTTGGAAAGTAGAAACCCCAAGGAAACTGCTGAAAGGCATGTTGAGTCCATTTTTTGTCCCAAGTGATTGAATAATGACAAAAAACAAAATGTTTACAAAAAGTTGTCACTAAATGATATATTGCTCACACATGACATGGTTATATGTGGAATTGCACCCCAAAATACATTCTGCTGCTTCTCCTGAGTACGGGGATACCACATGTTTGGGACTTTTTGGGAGCCTAGCCACGTATGGGGCACCAAAAACTAAGCACCGCCTTTAGCATTTCTAAGGGCGCAAATTTTTGATTTCACTCCTCACTACCTATCACAGTTTCGAAGGCCATAAAATGCCAAGATGGCACACAACCCCCCCAAATGAAAAGTAGACACCCCAAGCTATTTGCTGAGAGGCATGTCGAGTCAATGAAATATTTTATATTTTGACAAAAGTTGCGGGAATATGACAAACTGATTTTTTTTTGCACAAAGTTGTCACTAAATTATATATTGCTCACACATGCCATGGTTATTTGTGGAATTGCACACCAAAATACATTCTGCTGCTTCTCCTGAGTATGGGGATACCACATGTGTGGGACTTTTTGGGAGCCTAGCCGTGTACGGGACCCCGAAAACCAAGCACCGCCTTCAAGATTTCTAAGGGCATACATTTTTGATTTCACTCCTCACTACCTATCACTACCTATCACAGTTTTGAAGGCCATAAAATGCCAAGATAGCACCAAGCTATTTGCTGAGAGGCATGTTGAGCCCAATGCATATTTTTTTTTTGCCCCAAGTGATTTAATAATGACCAAAAAAAAGAAAAAAAATTACAAAACGTTGTCACTAAATGACAAGATTTCTAAGGGCATACATTTTTTATTTCACTCCTCACTACTTATCACAGTTTCGAAGGCCATAAAATGCCATAATAGCATAAAACCCCCTCAAATGACCCCATTTTGGAAAGTAGACACCCCAAGCTATTTGCTGAGAGGCATAGTGAGTATTTTACAGCTCTCATTTGTTTTTGAAAATAAAAAAGGAAATAAAAATGTATTTTTTTTTTCTTTTTTAAATTCTCAAAACTTTGTGACAAAAAGCGAGATCTGAAAAATACTCACCATACCTCTCAGCAAATAGCTTGGGGTGTCTACTTTCCAAAATGGAGTCATTTGGGGTGGGGTTTGTGCCATCTGGGCATTTCATTGCCTCCGAAGGTGTGATTTTGCAAGAAAGTTAAGTTGAACCCCCAAACATTATATATTTTTTTAAAGCAAAGGCCCTACAGATTAAAATGGTGGGTGTTGCATTTTTTTTCCCACACAGTATTTGCGCAGCGATTTTTCAAACGCATTTTTTGGGGGAAAATACACTTTTTTTTTCAAGCCGGTACCTTGCCTCCAAAGATGGACCGTTTAACATGGGAGTCTATGGGGAAACAGGGTTAGCTTGAGACGCGATATCTCCACGGCTATTGGACCCCAACTTGGCTTGGTCGGTTCAGGACATATGGGGCTACAATGTGGCGAAGAAAGTAAGTCGCTATCGGTTATGGTTTGGGAGAACTGGCCATCCAAAATTGGGTGTTTTGGGACTTCAGTCTGAAATTGGTGTAAATTGGTTTTTGGGCTATAACTTTTGAACGGAAGGTGCTAGAGACCTCAAACTTGGGGAGCATCTTCCTGAATAGCAACTGGAGCATAGCAAAAATTTGATGTTTTTTGGACCTTTTACCAGGAATTTACCGATTTTCAGGTCACACTAGGTACCCTCTGGCCTTTGGTGCTAGGACCTCCAAACTACCCACATTTGTAGGGGAGACTCTCGGCTACATGTCTACCAAAGGTGGGGTCACTGGCACCTAAGGCTGGCCAGTACCTTGCCTCCAAAGATGGACCGTTTAACATGGGAGTCTATGGGGAAACAGGGTTAGCTTGAGACGCGATATCTCCACGGCTATTGGACCATTGGACCCCAAACTTGGCTTGGTCGGTTCAGGACATATGGGGCTACAATGTGGCGAAGAAAGTAAGTCGCTATCGGTTATGGTTCGGGAGAACTGGCCATCCAAAATTGGGTGTTTTGGGACTTCAGTCTGAAATTGGTGTAAATTGGTTTTTGGGCTATAACTTTTGAACGGAAGGTGCTAGAGACCTCAAACTTGGGGAGCATCTTCCTGAATAGCAACTGGAGCATAGCAAAAATTTGATGTTTTTTGGACCTTTTACCAGGAATTTACCGATTTTCAGGTCACACTAGGTACCCTCTGGCCTTTGGTGCTAGGACCTCCAAACTACCCACATTTGTAGGGGAGACTCTCGGCTACATGTCTACCAAAGGTGGGGTCACTGGCACCTAAGGCTGGCCAGTACCTTGCCTCCAAAGATGGACCGTTTAACATGGGAGTCTATGGGGAAACAGGGTTAGCTTGAGACGCGATATCTCCACGGCTATTGGACCATTGGACCCCAAACTTGGCTTGGTCGGTTCAGGACATATGGGGCTACAATGTGGCGAAGAAAGTAAGTCGCTATCGGTTATGGTTCGGGAGAACTGGCCATCCAAAATTGGGTGTTTTGGGACTTCAGTCTGAAATTGGTGTAAATTGGTTTTTGGGCTATAACTTTTGAACGGAAGGTGCTAGAGACCTCAAACTTGGGGAGCATCTTCCTGAATAGCAACTGGAGCATAGCAAAAATTTGATGTTTTTTGGACCTTTTACCAGGAATTTACCGATTTTCAGGTCACACTAGGTACCCTCTGGCCTTTGGTGCTAGGACCTCCAAACTACCCACATTTGTAGGGGAGACTCTCGGCTACATGTCTACCAAAGGTGGGGTCACTGGCACCTAAGGCTGGCCAGTACCTTGCCTCCAAAGATGGACCGTTTAACATGGGAGTCTATGGGGAAACAGGGTTAGCTTGAGACGCGATATCTCCACGGCTATTGGACCATTGGACCCCAAACTTGGCTTGGTCGGTTCAGGACATATGGGGCTACAATGTGGCGAAGAAAGTAAGTCGCTATCGGTTATGGTTCGGGAGAACTGGCCATCCAAAATTGGGTGTTTTGGGACTTCAGTCTGAAATTGGTGTAAATTGGTTTTTGGGCTATAACTTTTGAACGGAAGGTGCTAGAGACCTCAAACTTGGGGAGCATCTTCCTGAATAGCAACTGGAGCATAGCAAAAATTTGATGTTTTTTGGACCTTTTACCAGGAATTTACCGATTTTCAGGTCACACTAGGTACCCTCTGGCCTTTGGTGCTAGGACCTCCAAACTACCCACATTTGTAGGGGAGACTCTCGGCTACATGTCTACCAAAGGTGGGGTCACTGGCACCTAAGGCTGGCCAGTACCTTGCCTCCAAAGATGGACCGTTTAACATGGGAGTCTATGGGGAAACAGGGTTAGCTTGAGACGCGATATCTCCACGGCTATTGGACCATTGGACCCCAAACTTGGCTTGGTCGGTTCAGGACATATGGGGCTACAATGTGGCGAAGAAAGTAAGTCGCTATCGGTTATGGTTCGGGAGAACTGGCCATCCAAAATTGGGTGTTTTGGGACTTCAGTCTGAAATTGGTGTAAATTGGTTTTTGGGCTATAACTTTTGAACGGAAGGTGCTAGAGACCTCAAACTTGGGGAGCATCTTCCTGAATAGCAACTGGAGCATAGCAAAAATTTGATGTTTTTTGGACCTTTTACCAGGAATTTACCGATTTTCAGGTCACACTAGGTACCCTCTGGCCTTTGGTGCTAGGACCTCCAAACTACCCACATTTGTAGGGGAGACTCTCGGCTACATGTCTACCAAAGGTGGGGTCACTGGCACCTAAGGCTGGCCAGTACCTTGCCTCCAAAGATGGACCGTTTAACATGGGAGTCTATGGGGAAACAGGGTTAGCTTGAGACGCGATATCTCCACGGCTATTGGACCATTGGACCCCAAACTTGGCTTGGTCGGTTCAGGACATATGGGGCTACAATGTGGCGAAGAAAGTAAGTCGCTATCGGTTATGGTTCGGGAGAACTGGCCATCCAAAATTGGGTGTTTTGGGACTTCAGTCTGAAATTGGTGTAAATTGGTTTTTGGGCTATAACTTTTGAACGGAAGGTGCTAGAGACCTCAAACTTGGGGAGCATCTTCCTGAATAGCAACTGGAGCATAGCAAAAATTTGATGTTTTTTGGACCTTTTACCAGGAATTTACCGATTTTCAGGTCACACTAGGTACCCTCTGGCCTTTGGTGCTAGGACCTCCAAACTACCCACATTTGTAGGGGAGACTCTCGGCTACATGTCTACCAAAGGTGGGGTCACTGGCACCTAAGGCTGGCCAGTACCTTGCCTCCAAAGATGGACCGTTTAACATGGGAGTCTATGGGGAAACAGGGTTAGCTTGAGACGCGATATCTCCACGGCTATTGGACCATTGGACCCCAAACTTGGCTTGGTCGGTTCAGGACATATGGGGCTACAATGTGGCGAAGAAAGTAAGTCGCTATCGGTTATGGTTCGGGAGAACTGGCCATCCAAAATTGGGTGTTTTGGGACTTCAGTCTGAAATTGGTGTAAATTGGTTTTTGGGCTATAACTTTTGAACGGAAGGTGCTAGAGACCTCAAACTTGGGGAGCATCTTCCTGAATAGCAACTGGAGCATAGCAAAAATTTGATGTTTTTTGGACCTTTTACCAGGAATTTACCGATTTTCAGGTCACACTAGGTACCCTCTGGCCTTTGGTGCTAGGACCTCCAAACTACCCACATTTGTAGGGGAGACTCTCGGCTACATGTCTACCAAAGGTGGGGTCACTGGCACCTAAGGCTGGCCAGTACCTTGCCTCCAAAGATGGACCGTTTAACATGGGAGTCTATGGGGAAACAGGGTTAGCTTGAGACGCGATATCTCCACGGCTATTGGACCATTGGACCCCAAACTTGGCTTGGTCGGTTCAGGACATATGGGGCTACAATGTGGCGAAGAAAGTAAGTCGCTATCGGTTATGGTTCGGGAGAACTGGCCATCCAAAATTGGGTGTTTTGGGACTTCAGTCTGAAATTGGTGTAAATTGGTTTTTGGGCTATAACTTTTGAACGGAAGGTGCTAGAGACCTCAAACTTGGGGAGCATCTTCCTGAATAGCAACTGGAGCATAGCAAAAATTTGATGTTTTTTGGACCTTTTACCAGGAATTTACCGATTTTCAGGTCACACTAGGTACCCTCTGGCCTTTGGTGCTAGGACCTCCAAACTACCCACATTTGTAGGGGAGACTCTCGGCTACATGTCTACCAAAGGTGGGGTCACTGGCACCTAAGGCTGGCCAGTACCTTGCCTCCAAAGATGGACCGTTTAACATGGGAGTCTATGGGGAAACAGGGTTAGCTTGAGACGCGATATCTCCACGGCTATTGGACCATTGGACCCCAAACTTGGCTTGGTCGGTTCAGGACATATGGGGCTACAATGTGGCGAAGAAAGTAAGTCGCTATCGGTTATGGTTCGGGAGAACTGGCCATCCAAAATTGGGTGTTTTGGGACTTCAGTCTGAAATTGGTGTAAATTGGTTTTTGGGCTATAACTTTTGAACGGAAGGTGCTAGAGACCTCAAACTTGGGGAGCATCTTCCTGAATAGCAACTGGAGCATAGCAAAAATTTGATGTTTTTTGGACCTTTTACCAGGAATTTACCGATTTTCAGGTCACACTAGGTACCCTCTGGCCTTTGGTGCTAGGACCTCCAAACTACCCACATTTGTAGGGGAGACTCTCGGCTACATGTCTACCAAAGGTGGGGTCACTGGCACCTAAGGCTGGCCAGTACCTTGCCTCCAAAGATGGACCGTTTAACATGGGAGTCTATGGGGAAACAGGGTTAGCTTGAGACGCGATATCTCCACGGCTATTGGACCATTGGACCCCAAACTTGGCTTGGTCGGTTCAGGACATATGGGGCTACAATGTGGCGAAGAAAGTAAGTCGCTATCGGTTATGGTTCGGGAGAACTGGCCATCCAAAATTGGGTGTTTTGGGACTTCAGTCTGAAATTGGTGTAAATTGGTTTTTGGGCTATAACTTTTGAACGGAAGGTGCTAGAGACCTCAAACTTGGGGAGCATCTTCCTGAATAGCAACTGGAGCATAGCAAAAATTTGATGTTTTTTGGACCTTTTACCAGGAATTTACCGATTTTCAGGTCACACTAGGTACCCTCTGGCCTTTGGTGCTAGGACCTCCAAACTACCCACATTTGTAGGGGAGACTCTCGGCTACATGTCTACCAAAGGTGGGGTCACTGGCACCTAAGGCTGGCCAGTACCTTGCCTCCAAAGATGGACCGTTTAACATGGGAGTCTATGGGGAAACAGGGTTAGCTTGAGACGCGATATCTCCACGGCTATTGGACCATTGGACCCCAAACTTGGCTTGGTCGGTTCAGGACATATGGGGCTACAATGTGGCGAAGAAAGTAAGTCGCTATCGGTTATGGTTCGGGAGAACTGGCCATCCAAAATTGGGTGTTTTGGGACTTCAGTCTGAAATTGGTGTAAATTGGTTTTTGGGCTATAACTTTTGAACGGAAGGTGCTAGAGACCTCAAACTTGGGGAGCATCTTCCTGAATAGCAACTGGAGCATAGCAAAAATTTGATGTTTTTTGGACCTTTTACCAGGAATTTACCGATTTTCAGGTCACACTAGGTACCCTCTGGCCTTTGGTGCTAGGACCTCCAAACTACCCACATTTGTAGGGGAGACTCTCGGCTACATGTCTACCAAAGGTGGGGTCACTGGCACCTAAGGCTGGCCAGTACCTTGCCTCCAAAGATGGACCGTTTAACATGGGAGTCTATGGGGAAACAGGGTTAGCTTGAGACGCGATATCTCCACGGCTATTGGACCATTGGACCCCAAACTTGGCTTGGTCGGTTCAGGACATATGGGGCTACAATGTGGCGAAGAAAGTAAGTCGCTATCGGTTATGGTTCGGGAGAACTGGCCATCCAAAATTGGGTGTTTTGGGACTTCAGTCTGAAATTGGTGTAAATTGGTTTTTGGGCTATAACTTTTGAACGGAAGGTGCTAGAGACCTCAAACTTGGGGAGCATCTTCCTGAATAGCAACTGGAGCATAGCAAAAATTTGATGTTTTTTGGACCTTTTACCAGGAATTTACCAATTTTCAGGTCACACTAGGTACCCTCTGGCCTTTGGTGCTAGGACCTCCAAACTACCCACATTTGTAGGGGAGACTCTCGGCTACATGTCTACCAAAGGTGGGGTCACTGGCACCTAAGGCTGGCCAGTACCTTGCCTCCAAAGATGGACCGTTTAACATGGGAGTCTATGGGGAAACAGGGTTAGCTTGAGACGCGATATCTCCACGGCTATTGGACCATTGGACCCCAAACTTGGCTTGGTCGGTTCAGGACATATGGGGCTACAATGTGGCGAAGAAAGTAAGTCGCTATCGGTTATGGTTCGGGAGAACTGGCCATCCAAAATTGGGTGTTTTGGGACTTCAGTCTGAAATTGGTGTAAATTGGTTTTTGGGCTATAACTTTTGAACGGAAGGTGCTAGAGACCTCAAACTTGGGGAGCATCTTCCTGAATAGCAACTGGAGCATAGCAAAAATTTGATGTTTTTTGGACCTTTTACCAGGAATTTACCGATTTTCAGGTCACACTAGGTACCCTCTGGCCTTTGGTGCTAGGACCTCCAAACTACCCACATTTGTAGGGGAGACTCTCGGCTACATGTCTACCAAAGGTGGGGTCACTGGCACCTAAGGCTGGCCAGTACCTTGCCTCCAAAGATGGACCGTTTAACATGGGAGTCTATGGGGAAACAGGGTTAGCTTGAGACGCGATATCTCCACGGCTATTGGACCATTGGACCCCAAACTTGGCTTGGTCGGTTCAGGACATATGGGGCTACAATGTGGCGAAGAAAGTAAGTCGCTATCGGTTATGGTTCGGGAGAACTGGCCATCCAAAATTGGGTGTTTTGGGACTTCAGTCTGAAATTGGTGTAAATTGGTTTTTGGGCTATAACTTTTGAACGGAAGGTGCTAGAGACCTCAAACTTGGGGAGCATCTTCCTGAATAGCAACTGGAGCATAGCAAAAATTTGATGTTTTTTGGACCTTTTACCAGGAATTTACCGATTTTCAGGTCACACTAGGTACCCTCTGGCCTTTGGTGCTAGGACCTCCAAACTACCCACATTTGTAGGGGAGACTCTCGGCTACATGTCTACCAAAGGTGGGGTCACTGGCACCTAAGGCTGGCCAGTACCTTGCCTCCAAAGATGGACCGTTTAACATGGGAGTCTATGGGGAAACAGGGTTAGCTTGAGACGCGATATCTCCACGGCTATTGGACCATTGGACCCCAAACTTGGCTTGGTCGGTTCAGGACATATGGGGCTACAATGTGGCAAAGAAAGTAAGTCGCTATCGGTTATGGTTCGGGAGAACTGGCCATCCAAAATTGGGTGTTTTGGGACTTCAGTCTGAAATTGGTGTAAATTGGTTTTTGGGCTATAACTTTTGAACGGAAGGTGCTAGAGACCTCAAACTTGGGGAGCATCTTCCTGAATAGCAACTGGAGCATAGCAAAAATTTGATGTTTTTTGGACCTTTTACCAGGAATTTACCGATTTTCAGGTCACACTAGGTACCCTCTGGCCTTTGGTGCTAGGACCTCCAAACTACCCACATTTGTAGGGGAGACTCTCGGCTACATGTCTACCAAAGGTGGGGTCACTGGCACCTAAGGCTGGCCAGTACCTTGCCTCCAAAGATGGACCGTTTAACATGGGAGTCTATGGGGAAACAGGGTTAGCTTGAGACGCGATATCTCCACGGCTATTGGACCATTGGACCCCAAACTTGGCTTGGTCGGTTCAGGACATATGGGGCTACAATGTGGCAAAGAAAGTAAGTCGCTATCGGTTATGGTTCGGGAGAACTGGCCATCCAAAATTGGGTGTTTTGGGACTTCAGTCTGAAATTGGTGTAAATTGGTTTTTGGGCTATAACTTTTGAACGGAAGGTGCTAGAGACCTCAAACTTGGGGAGCATCTTCCTGAATAGCAACTGGAGCATAGCAAAAATTTGATGTTTTTTGGACCTTTTACCAGGAATTTACCGATTTTCAGGTCACACTAGGTACCCTCTGGCCTTTGGTGCTAGGACCTCCAAACTACCCACATTTGTAGGGGAGACTCTCGGCTACATGTCTACCAAAGGTGGGGTCACTGGCACCTAAGGCTGGCCAGTACCTTGCCTCCAAAGATGGACCGTTTAACATGGGAGTCTATGGGGAAACAGGGTTAGCTTGAGACGCGATATCTCCACGGCTATTGGACCATTGGACCCCAAACTTGGCTTGGTCGGTTCAGGACATATGGGGCTACAATGTGGCGAAGAAAGTAAGTCGCTATCGGTTATGGTTCGGGAGAACTGGCCATCCAAAATTGGGTGTTTTGGGACTTCAGTCTGAAATTGGTGTAAATTGGTTTTTGGGCTATAACTTTTGAACGGAAGGTGCTAGAGACCTCAAACTTGGGGAGCATCTTCCTGAATAGCAACTGGAGCATAGCAAAAATTTGATGTTTTTTGGACCTTTTACCAGGAATTTACCGATTTTCAGGTCACACTAGGTACCCTCTGGCCTTTGGTGCTAGGACCTCCAAACTACCCACATTTGTAGGGGAGACTCTCGGCTACATGTCTACCAAAGGTGGGGTCACTGGCACCTAAGGCTGGCCAGTACCTTGCCTCCAAAGATGGACCGTTTAACATGGGAGTCTATGGGGAAACAGGGTTAGCTTGAGACGCGATATCTCCACGGCTATTGGACCATTGGACCCCAAACTTGGCTTGGTCGGTTCAGGACATATGGGGCTACAATGTGGCGAAGAAAGTAAGTCGCTATCGGTTATGGTTCGGGAGAACTGGCCATCCAAAATTGGGTGTTTTGGGACTTCAGTCTGAAATTGGTGTAAATTGGTTTTTGGGCTATAACTTTTGAACGGAAGGTGCTAGAGACCTCAAACTTGGGGAGCATCTTCCTGAATAGCAACTGGAGCATAGCAAAAATTTGATGTTTTTTGGACCTTTTACCAGGAATTTACCGATTTTCAGGTCACACTAGGTACCCTCTGGCCTTTGGTGCTAGGACCTCCAAACTACCCACATTTGTAGGGGAGACTCTCGGCTACATGTCTACCAAAGGTGGGGTCACTGGCACCTAAGGCTGGCCAGTACCTTGCCTCCAAAGATGGACCGTTTAACATGGGAGTCTATGGGGAAACAGGGTTAGCTTGAGACGCGATATCTCCACGGCTATTGGACCATTGGACCCCAAACTTGGCTTGGTCGGTTCAGGACATATGGGGCTACAATGTGGCAAAGAAAGTAAGTCGCTATCGGTTATGGTTCGGGAGAACTGGCCATCCAAAATTGGGTGTTTTGGGACTTCAGTCTGAAATTGGTGTAAATTGGTTTTTGGGCTATAACTTTTGAACGGAAGGTGCTAGAGACCTCAAACTTGGGGAGCATCTTCCTGAATAGCAACTGGAGCATAGCAAAAATTTGATGTTTTTTGGACCTTTTACCAGGAATTTACCGATTTTCAGGTCACACTAGGTACCCTCTGGCCTTTGGTGCTAGGACCTCCAAACTACCCACATTTGTAGGGGAGACTCTCGGCTACATGTCTACCAAAGGTGGGGTCACTGGCACCTAAGGCTGGCCAGTACCTTGCCTCCAAAGATGGACCGTTTAACATGGGAGTCTATGGGGAAACAGGGTTAGCTTGAGACGCGATATCTCCACGGCTATTGGACCATTGGACCCCAAACTTGGCTTGGTCGGTTCAGGACATATGGGGCTACAATGTGGCGAAGAAAGTAAGTCGCTATCGGTTATGGTTCGGGAGAACTGGCCATCCAAAATTGGGTGTTTTGGGACTTCAGTCTGAAATTGGTGTAAATTGGTTTTTGGGCTATAACTTTTGAACGGAAGGTGCTAGAGACCTCAAACTTGGGGAGCATCTTCCTGAATAGCAACTGGAGCATAGCAAAAATTTGATGTTTTTTGGACCTTTTACCAGGAATTTACCGATTTTCAGGTCACACTAGGTACCCTCTGGCCTTTGGTGCTAGGACCTCCAAACTACCCACATTTGTAGGGGAGACTCTCGGCTACATGTCTACCAAAGGTGGGGTCACTGGCACCTAAGGCTGGCCAGTACCTTGCCTCCAAAGATGGACCGTTTAACATGGGAGTCTATGGGGAAACAGGGTTAGCTTGAGACGCGATATCTCCACGGCTATTGGACCATTGGACCCCAAACTTGGCTTGGTCGGTTCAGGACATATGGGGCTACAATGTGGCGAAGAAAGTAAGTCGCTATCGGTTATGGTTCGGGAGAACTGGCCATCCAAAATTGGGTGTTTTGGGACTTCAGTCTGAAATTGGTGTAAATTGGTTTTTGGGCTATAACTTTTGAACGGAAGGTGCTAGAGACCTCAAACTTGGGGAGCATCTTCCTGAATAGCAACTGGAGCATAGCAAAAATTTGATGTTTTTTGGACCTTTTACCAGGAATTTACCGATTTTCAGGTCACACTAGGTACCCTCTGGCCTTTGGTGCTAGGACCTCCAAACTACCCACATTTGTAGGGGAGACTCTCGGCTACATGTCTACCAAAGGTGGGGTCACTGGCACCTAAGGCTGGCCAGTACCTTGCCTCCAAAGATGGACCGTTTAACATGGGAGTCTATGGGGAAACAGGGTTAGCTTGAGACGCGATATCTCCACGGCTATTGGACCATTGGACCCCAAACTTGGCTTGGTCGGTTCAGGACATATGGGGCTACAATGTGGCGAAGAAAGTAAGTCGCTATCGGTTATGGTTCGGGAGAACTGGCCATCCAAAATTGGGTGTTTTGGGACTTCAGTCTGAAATTGGTGTAAATTGGTTTTTGGGCTATAACTTTTGAACGGAAGGTGCTAGAGACCTCAAACTTGGGGAGCATCTTCCTGAATAGCAACTGGAGCATAGCAAAAATTTGATGTTTTTTGGACCTTTTACCAGGAATTTACCGATTTTCAGGTCACACTAGGTACCCTCTGGCCTTTGGTGCTAGGACCTCCAAACTACCCACATTTGTAGGGGAGACTCTCGGCTACATGTCTACCAAAGGTGGGGTCACTGGCACCTAAGGCTGGCCAGTACCTTGCCTCCAAAGATGGACCGTTTAACATGGGAGTCTATGGGGAAACAGGGTTAGCTTGAGACGCGATATCTCCACGGCTATTGGACCATTGGACCCCAAACTTGGCTTGGTCGGTTCAGGACATATGGGGCTACAATGTGGCGAAGAAAGTAAGTCGCTATCGGTTATGGTTCGGGAGAACTGGCCATCCAAAATTGGGTGTTTTGGGACTTCAGTCTGAAATTGGTGTAAATTGGTTTTTGGGCTATAACTTTTGAACGGAAGGTGCTAGAGACCTCAAACTTGGGGAGCATCTTCCTGAATAGCAACTGGAGCATAGCAAAAATTTGATGTTTTTTGGACCTTTTACCAGGAATTTACCGATTTTCAGGTCACACTAGGTACCCTCTGGCCTTTGGTGCTAGGACCTCCAAACTACCCACATTTGTAGGGGAGACTCTCGGCTACATGTCTACCAAAGGTGGGGTCACTGGCACCTAAGGCTGGCCAGTACCTTGCCTCCAAAGATGGACCGTTTAACATGGGAGTCTATGGGGAAACAGGGTTAGCTTGAGACGCGATATCTCCACGGCTATTGGACCATTGGACCCCAAACTTGGCTTGGTCGGTTCAGGACATATGGGGCTACAATGTGGCGAAGAAAGTAAGTCGCTATCGGTTATGGTTCGGGAGAACTGGCCATCCAAAATTGGGTGTTTTGGGACTTCAGTCTGAAATTGGTGTAAATTGGTTTTTGGGCTATAACTTTTGAACGGAAGGTGCTAGAGACCTCAAACTTGGGGAGCATCTTCCTGAATAGCAACTGGAGCATAGCAAAAATTTGATGTTTTTTGGACCTTTTACCAGGAATTTACCGATTTTCAGGTCACACTAGGTACCCTCTGGCCTTTGGTGCTAGGACCTCCAAACTACCCACATTTGTAGGGGAGACTCTCGGCTACATGTCTACCAAAGGTGGGGTCACTGGCACCTAAGGCTGGCCAGTACCTTGCCTCCAAAGATGGACCGTTTAACATGGGAGTCTATGGGGAAACAGGGTTAGCTTGAGACGCGATATCTCCACGGCTATTGGACCATTGGACCCCAAACTTGGCTTGGTCGGTTCAGGACATATGGGGCTACAATGTGGCGAAGAAAGTAAGTCGCTATCGGTTATGGTTCGGGAGAACTGGCCATCCAAAATTGGGTGTTTTGGGACTTCAGTCTGAAATTGGTGTAAATTGGTTTTTGGGCTATAACTTTTGAACGGAAGGTGCTAGAGACCTCAAACTTGGGGAGCATCTTCCTGAATAGCAACTGGAGCATAGCAAAAATTTGATGTTTTTTGGACCTTTTACCAGGAATTTACCGATTTTCAGGTCACACTAGGTACCCTCTGGCCTTTGGTGCTAGGACCTCCAAACTACCCACATTTGTAGGGGAGACTCTCGGCTACATGTCTACCAAAGGTGGGGTCACTGGCACCTAAGGCTGGCCAGTACCTTGCCTCCAAAGATGGACCGTTTAACATGGGAGTCTATGGGGAAACAGGGTTAGCTTGAGACGCGATATCTCCACGGCTATTGGACCATTGGACCCCAAACTTGGCTTGGTCGGTTCAGGACATATGGGGCTACAATGTGGCGAAGAAAGTAAGTCGCTATCGGTTATGGTTCGGGAGAACTGGCCATCCAAAATTGGGTGTTTTGGGACTTCAGTCTGAAATTGGTGTAAATTGGTTTTTGGGCTATAACTTTTGAACGGAAGGTGCTAGAGACCTCAAACTTGGGGAGCATCTTCCTGAATAGCAACTGGAGCATAGCAAAAATTTGATGTTTTTTGGACCTTTTACCAGGAATTTACCGATTTTCAGGTCACACTAGGTACCCTCTGGCCTTTGGTGCTAGGACCTCCAAACTACCCACATTTGTAGGGGAGACTCTCGGCTACATGTCTACCAAAGGTGGGGTCACTGGCACCTAAGGCTGGCCAGTACCTTGCCTCCAAAGATGGACCGTTTAACATGGGAGTCTATGGGGAAACAGGGTTAGCTTGAGACGCGATATCTCCACGGCTATTGGACCATTGGACCCCAAACTTGGCTTGGTCGGTTCAGGACATATGGGGCTACAATGTGGCGAAGAAAGTAAGTCGCTATCGGTTATGGTTCGGGAGAACTGGCCATCCAAAATTGGGTGTTTTGGGACTTCAGTCTGAAATTGGTGTAAATTGGTTTTTGGGCTATAACTTTTGAACGGAAGGTGCTAGAGACCTCAAACTTGGGGAGCATCTTCCTGAATAGCAACTGGAGCATAGCAAAAATTTGATGTTTTTTGGACCTTTTACCAGGAATTTACCGATTTTCAGGTCACACTAGGTACCCTCTGGCCTTTGGTGCTAGGACCTCCAAACTACCCACATTTGTAGGGGAGACTCTCGGCTACATGTCTACCAAAGGTGGGGTCACTGGCACCTAAGGCTGGCCAGTACCTTGCCTCCAAAGATGGACCGTTTAACATGGGAGTCTATGGGGAAACAGGGTTAGCTTGAGACGCGATATCTCCACGGCTATTGGACCATTGGACCCCAAACTTGGCTTGGTCGGTTCAGGACATATGGGGCTACAATGTGGCGAAGAAAGTAAGTCGCTATCGGTTATGGTTCGGGAGAACTGGCCATCCAAAATTGGGTGTTTTGGGACTTCAGTCTGAAATTGGTGTAAATTGGTTTTTGGGCTATAACTTTTGAACGGAAGGTGCTAGAGACCTCAAACTTGGGGAGCATCTTCCTGAATAGCAACTGGAGCATAGCAAAAATTTGATGTTTTTTGGACCTTTTACCAGGAATTTACCGATTTTCAGGTCACACTAGGTACCCTCTGGCCTTTGGTGCTAGGACCTCCAAACTACCCACATTTGTAGGGGAGACTCTCGGCTACATGTCTACCAAAGGTGGGGTCACTGGCACCTAAGGCTGGCCAGTACCTTGCCTCCAAAGATGGACCGTTTAACATGGGAGTCTATGGGGAAACAGGGTTAGCTTGAGACGCGATATCTCCACGGCTATTGGACCATTGGACCCCAAACTTGGCTTGGTCGGTTCAGGACATATGGGGCTACAATGTGGCGAAGAAAGTAAGTCGCTATCGGTTATGGTTCGGGAGAACTGGCCATCCAAAATTGGGTGTTTTGGGACTTCAGTCTGAAATTGGTGTAAATTGGTTTTTGGGCTATAACTTTTGAACGGAAGGTGCTAGAGACCTCAAACTTGGGGAGCATCTTCCTGAATAGCAACTGGAGCATAGCAAAAATTTGATGTTTTTTGGACCTTTTACCAGGAATTTACCGATTTTCAGGTCACACTAGGTACCCTCTGGCCTTTGGTGCTAGGACCTCCAAACTACCCACATTTGTAGGGGAGACTCTCGGCTACATGTCTACCAAAGGTGGGGTCACTGGCACCTAAGGCTGGCCAGTACCTTGCCTCCAAAGATGGACCGTTTAACATGGGAGTCTATGGGGAAACAGGGTTAGCTTGAGACGCGATATCTCCACGGCTATTGGACCATTGGACCCCAAACTTGGCTTGGTCGGTTCAGGACATATGGGGCTACAATGTGGCGAAGAAAGTAAGTCGCTATCGGTTATGGTTCGGGAGAACTGGCCATCCAAAATTGGGTGTTTTGGGACTTCAGTCTGAAATTGGTGTAAATTGGTTTTTGGGCTATAACTTTTGAACGGAAGGTGCTAGAGACCTCAAACTTGGGGAGCATCTTCCTGAATAGCAACTGGAGCATAGCAAAAATTTGATGTTTTTTGGACCTTTTACCAGGAATTTACCGATTTTCAGGTCACACTAGGTACCCTCTGGCCTTTGGTGCTAGGACCTCCAAACTACCCACATTTGTAGGGGAGACTCTCGGCTACATGTCTACCAAAGGTGGGGTCACTGGCACCTAAGGCTGGCCAGTACCTTGCCTCCAAAGATGGACCGTTTAACATGGGAGTCTATGGGGAAACAGGGTTAGCTTGAGACGCGATATCTCCACGGCTATTGGACCATTGGACCCCAAACTTGGCTTGGTCGGTTCAGGACATATGGGGCTACAATGTGGCGAAGAAAGTAAGTCGCTATCGGTTATGGTTCGGGAGAACTGGCCATCCAAAATTGGGTGTTTTGGGACTTCAGTCTGAAATTGGTGTAAATTGGTTTTTGGGCTATAACTTTTGAACGGAAGGTGCTAGAGACCTCAAACTTGGGGAGCATCTTCCTGAATAGCAACTGGAGCATAGCAAAAATTTGATGTTTTTTGGACCTTTTACCAGGAATTTACCGATTTTCAGGTCACACTAGGTACCCTCTGGCCTTTGGTGCTAGGACCTCCAAACTACCCACATTTGTAGGGGAGACTCTCGGCTACATGTCTACCAAAGGTGGGGTCACTGGCACCTAAGGCTGGCCAGTACCTTGCCTCCAAAGATGGACCGTTTAACATGGGAGTCTATGGGGAAACAGGGTTAGCTTGAGACGCGATATCTCCACGGCTATTGGACCATTGGACCCCAAACTTGGCTTGGTCGGTTCAGGACATATGGGGCTACAATGTGGCGAAGAAAGTAAGTCGCTATCGGTTATGGTTCGGGAGAACTGGCCATCCAAAATTGGGTGTTTTGGGACTTCAGTCTGAAATTGGTGTAAATTGGTTTTTGGGCTATAACTTTTGAACGGAAGGTGCTAGAGACCTCAAACTTGGGGAGCATCTTCCTGAATAGCAACTGGAGCATAGCAAAAATTTGATGTTTTTTGGACCTTTTACCAGGAATTTACCGATTTTCAGGTCACACTAGGTACCCTCTGGCCTTTGGTGCTAGGACCTCCAAACTACCCACATTTGTAGGGGAGACTCTCGGCTACATGTCTACCAAAGGTGGGGTCACTGGCACCTAAGGCTGGCCAGTACCTTGCCTCCAAAGATGGACCGTTTAACATGGGAGTCTATGGGGAAACAGGGTTAGCTTGAGACGCGATATCTCCACGGCTATTGGACCATTGGACCCCAAACTTGGCTTGGTCGGTTCAGGACATATGGGGCTACAATGTGGCGAAGAAAGTAAGTCGCTATCGGTTATGGTTCGGGAGAACTGGCCATCCAAAATTGGGTGTTTTGGGACTTCAGTCTGAAATTGGTGTAAATTGGTTTTTGGGCTATAACTTTTGAACGGAAGGTGCTAGAGACCTCAAACTTGGGGAGCATCTTCCTGAATAGCAACTGGAGCATAGCAAAAATTTGATGTTTTTTGGACCTTTTACCAGGAATTTACCGATTTTCAGGTCACACTAGGTACCCTCTGGCCTTTGGTGCTAGGACCTCCAAACTACCCACATTTGTAGGGGAGACTCTCGGCTACATGTCTACCAAAGGTGGGGTCACTGGCACCTAAGGCTGGCCAGTACCTTGCCTCCAAAGATGGACCGTTTAACATGGGAGTCTATGGGGAAACAGGGTTAGCTTGAGACGCGATATCTCCACGGCTATTGGACCATTGGACCCCAAACTTGGCTTGGTCGGTTCAGGACATATGGGGCTACAATGTGGCGAAGAAAGTAAGTCGCTATCGGTTATGGTTCGGGAGAACTGGCCATCCAAAATTGGGTGTTTTGGGACTTCAGTCTGAAATTGGTGTAAATTGGTTTTTGGGCTATAACTTTTGAACGGAAGGTGCTAGAGACCTCAAACTTGGGGAGCATCTTCCTGAATAGCAACTGGAGCATAGCAAAAATTTGATGTTTTTTGGACCTTTTACCAGGAATTTACCGATTTTCAGGTCACACTAGGTACCCTCTGGCCTTTGGTGCTAGGACCTCCAAACTACCCACATTTGTAGGGGAGACTCTCGGCTACATGTCTACCAAAGGTGGGGTCACTGGCACCTAAGGCTGGCCAGTACCTTGCCTCCAAAGATGGACCGTTTAACATGGGAGTCTATGGGGAAACAGGGTTAGCTTGAGACGCGATATCTCCACGGCTATTGGACCATTGGACCCCAAACTTGGCTTGGTCGGTTCAGGACATATGGGGCTACAATGTGGCGAAGAAAGTAAGTCGCTATCGGTTATGGTTCGGGAGAACTGGCCATCCAAAATTGGGTGTTTTGGGACTTCAGTCTGAAATTGGTGTAAATTGGTTTTTGGGCTATAACTTTTGAACGGAAGGTGCTAGAGACCTCAAACTTGGGGAGCATCTTCCTGAATAGCAACTGGAGCATAGCAAAAATTTGATGTTTTTTGGACCTTTTACCAGGAATTTACCGATTTTCAGGTCACACTAGGTACCCTCTGGCCTTTGGTGCTAGGACCTCCAAACTACCCACATTTGTAGGGGAGACTCTCGGCTACATGTCTACCAAAGGTGGGGTCACTGGCACCTAAGGCTGGCCAGTACCTTGCCTCCAAAGATGGACCGTTTAACATGGGAGTCTATGGGGAAACAGGGTTAGCTTGAGACGCGATATCTCCACGGCTATTGGACCATTGGACCCCAAACTTGGCTTGGTCGGTTCAGGACATATGGGGCTACAATGTGGCGAAGAAAGTAAGTCGCTATCGGTTATGGTTCGGGAGAACTGGCCATCCAAAATTGGGTGTTTTGGGACTTCAGTCTGAAATTGGTGTAAATTGGTTTTTGGGCTATAACTTTTGAACGGAAGGTGCTAGAGACCTCAAACTTGGGGAGCATCTTCCTGAATAGCAACTGGAGCATAGCAAAAATTTGATGTTTTTTGGACCTTTTACCAGGAATTTACCGATTTTCAGGTCACACTAGGTACCCTCTGGCCTTTGGTGCTAGGACCTCCAAACTACCCACATTTGTAGGGGAGACTCTCGGCTACATGTCTACCAAAGGTGGGGTCACTGGCACCTAAGGCTGGCCAGTACCTTGCCTCCAAAGATGGACCGTTTAACATGGGAGTCTATGGGGAAACAGGGTTAGCTTGAGACGCGATATCTCCACGGCTATTGGACCATTGGACCCCAAACTTGGCTTGGTCGGTTCAGGACATATGGGGCTACAATGTGGCGAAGAAAGTAAGTCGCTATCGGTTATGGTTCGGGAGAACTGGCCATCCAAAATTGGGTGTTTTGGGACTTCAGTCTGAAATTGGTGTAAATTGGTTTTTGGGCTATAACTTTTGAACGGAAGGTGCTAGAGACCTCAAACTTGGGGAGCATCTTCCTGAATAGCAACTGGAGCATAGCAAAAATTTGATGTTTTTTGGACCTTTTACCAGGAATTTACCGATTTTCAGGTCACACTAGGTACCCTCTGGCCTTTGGTGCTAGGACCTCCAAACTACCCACATTTGTAGGGGAGACTCTCGGCTACATGTCTACCAAAGGTGGGGTCACTGGCACCTAAGGCTGGCCAGTACCTTGCCTCCAAAGATGGACCGTTTAACATGGGAGTCTATGGGGAAACAGGGTTAGCTTGAGACGCGATATCTCCACGGCTATTGGACCATTGGACCCCAAACTTGGCTTGGTCGGTTCAGGACATATGGGGCTACAATGTGGCGAAGAAAGTAAGTCGCTATCGGTTATGGTTCGGGAGAACTGGCCATCCAAAATTGGGTGTTTTGGGACTTCAGTCTGAAATTGGTGTAAATTGGTTTTTGGGCTATAACTTTTGAACGGAAGGTGCTAGAGACCTCAAACTTGGGGAGCATCTTCCTGAATAGCAACTGGAGCATAGCAAAAATTTGATGTTTTTTGGACCTTTTACCAGGAATTTACCGATTTTCAGGTCACACTAGGTACCCTCTGGCCTTTGGTGCTAGGACCTCCAAACTACCCACATTTGTAGGGGAGACTCTCGGCTACATGTCTACCAAAGGTGGGGTCACTGGCACCTAAGGCTGGCCAGTACCTTGCCTCCAAAGATGGACCGTTTAACATGGGAGTCTATGGGGAAACAGGGTTAGCTTGAGACGCGATATCTCCACGGCTATTGGACCATTGGACCCCAAACTTGGCTTGGTCGGTTCAGGACATATGGGGCTACAATGTGGCGAAGAAAGTAAGTCGCTATCGGTTATGGTTCGGGAGAACTGGCCATCCAAAATTGGGTGTTTTGGGACTTCAGTCTGAAATTGGTGTAAATTGGTTTTTGGGCTATAACTTTTGAACGGAAGGTGCTAGAGACCTCAAACTTGGGGAGCATCTTCCTGAATAGCAACTGGAGCATAGCAAAAATTTGATGTTTTTTGGACCTTTTACCAGGAATTTACCGATTTTCAGGTCACACTAGGTACCCTCTGGCCTTTGGTGCTAGGACCTCCAAACTACCCACATTTGTAGGGGAGACTCTCGGCTACATGTCTACCAAAGGTGGGGTCACTGGCACCTAAGGCTGGCCAGTACCTTGCCTCCAAAGATGGACCGTTTAACATGGGAGTCTATGGGGAAACAGGGTTAGCTTGAGACGCGATATCTCCACGGCTATTGGACCATTGGACCCCAAACTTGGCTTGGTCGGTTCAGGACATATGGGGCTACAATGTGGCGAAGAAAGTAAGTCGCTATCGGTTATGGTTCGGGAGAACTGGCCATCCAAAATTGGGTGTTTTGGGACTTCAGTCTGAAATTGGTGTAAATTGGTTTTTGGGCTATAACTTTTGAACGGAAGGTGCTAGAGACCTCAAACTTGGGGAGCATCTTCCTGAATAGCAACTGGAGCATAGCAAAAATTTGATGTTTTTTGGACCTTTTACCAGGAATTTACCGATTTTCAGGTCACACTAGGTACCCTCTGGCCTTTGGTGCTAGGACCTCCAAACTACCCACATTTGTAGGGGAGACTCTCGGCTACATGTCTACCAAAGGTGGGGTCACTGGCACCTAAGGCTGGCCAGTACCTTGCCTCCAAAGATGGACCGTTTAACATGGGAGTCTATGGGGAAACAGGGTTAGCTTGAGACGCGATATCTCCACGGCTATTGGACCATTGGACCCCAAACTTGGCTTGGTCGGTTCAGGACATATGGGGCTACAATGTGGCGAAGAAAGTAAGTCGCTATCGGTTATGGTTCGGGAGAACTGGCCATCCAAAATTGGGTGTTTTGGGACTTCAGTCTGAAATTGGTGTAAATTGGTTTTTGGGCTATAACTTTTGAACGGAAGGTGCTAGAGACCTCAAACTTGGGGAGCATCTTCCTGAATAGCAACTGGAGCATAGCAAAAATTTGATGTTTTTGGGACCTTTTACCAGGAATTTACCGATTTTCAGGTCACACTAGGTACCCTCTGGCCTTTGGTGCTAGGACCTCCAAACTACCCACATTTGTAGGGGAGACTCTCGGCTACATGTCTACCAAAGGTGGGGTCACTGGCACCTAAGGCTGGCCAGTACCTTGCCTCCAAAGATGGACCGTTTAACATGGGAGTCTATGGGGAAACAGGGTTAGCTTGAGACGCGATATCTCCACGGCTATTGGACCATTGGACCCCAAACTTGGCTTGGTCGGTTCAGGACATATGGGGCTACAATGTGGCGAAGAAAGTAAGTCGCTATCGGTTATGGTTCGGGAGAACTGGCCATCCAAAATTGGGTGTTTTGGGACTTCAGTCTGAAATTGGTGTAAATTGGTTTTTGGGCTATAACTTTTGAACGGAAGGTGCTAGAGACCTCAAACTTGGGGAGCATCTTCCTGAATAGCAACTGGAGCATAGCAAAAATTTGATGTTTTTTGGACCTTTTACCAGGAATTTACCGATTTTCAGGTCACACTAGGTACCCTCTGGCCTTTGGTGCTAGGACCTCCAAACTACCCACATTTGTAGGGGAGACTCTCGGCTACATGTCTACCAAAGGTGGGGTCACTGGCACCTAAGGCTGGCCAGTACCTTGCCTCCAAAGATGGACCGTTTAACATGGGAGTCTATGGGGAAACAGGGTTAGCTTGAGACGCGATATCTCCACGGCTATTGGACCATTGGACCCCAAACTTGGCTTGGTCGGTTCAGGACATATGGGGCTACAATGTGGCGAAGAAAGTAAGTCGCTATCGGTTATGGTTCGGGAGAACTGGCCATCCAAAATTGGGTGTTTTGGGACTTCAGTCTGAAATTGGTGTAAATTGGTTTTTGGGCTATAACTTTTGAACGGAAGGTGCTAGAGACCTCAAACTTGGGGAGCATCTTCCTGAATAGCAACTGGAGCATAGCAAAAATTTGATGTTTTTTGGACCTTTTACCAGGAATTTACCGATTTTCAGGTCACACTAGGTACCCTCTGGCCTTTGGTGCTAGGACCTCCAAACTACCCACATTTGTAGGGGAGACTCTCGGCTACATGTCTACCAAAGGTGGGGTCACTGGCACCTAAGGCTGGCCAGTACCTTGCCTCCAAAGATGGACCGTTTAACATGGGAGTCTATGGGGAAACAGGGTTAGCTTGAGACGCGATATCTCCACGGCTATTGGACCATTGGACCCCAAACTTGGCTTGGTCGGTTCAGGACATATGGGGCTACAATGTGGCGAAGAAAGTAAGTCGCTATCGGTTATGGTTCGGGAGAACTGGCCATCCAAAATTGGGTGTTTTGGGACTTCAGTCTGAAATTGGTGTAAATTGGTTTTTGGGCTATAACTTTTGAACGGAAGGTGCTAGAGACCTCAAACTTGGGGAGCATCTTCCTGAATAGCAACTGGAGCATAGCAAAAATTTGATGTTTTTTGGACCTTTTACCAGGAATTTACCGATTTTCAGGTCACACTAGGTACCCTCTGGCCTTTGGTGCTAGGACCTCCAAACTACCCACATTTGTAGGGGAGACTCTCGGCTACATGTCTACCAAAGGTGGGGTCACTGGCACCTAAGGCTGGCCAGTACCTTGCCTCCAAAGATGGACCGTTTAACATGGGAGTCTATGGGGAAACAGGGTTAGCTTGAGACGCGATATCTCCACGGCTATTGGACCATTGGACCCCAAACTTGGCTTGGTCGGTTCAGGACATATGGGGCTACAATGTGGCGAAGAAAGTAAGTCGCTATCGGTTATGGTTCGGGAGAACTGGCCATCCAAAATTGGGTGTTTTGGGACTTCAGTCTGAAATTGGTGTAAATTGGTTTTTGGGCTATAACTTTTGAACGGAAGGTGCTAGAGACCTCAAACTTGGGGAGCATCTTCCTGAATAGCAACTGGAGCATAGCAAAAATTTGATGTTTTTTGGACCTTTTACCAGGAATTTACCGATTTTCAGGTCACACTAGGTACCCTCTGGCCTTTGGTGCTAGGACCTCCAAACTACCCACATTTGTAGGGGAGACTCTCGGCTACATGTCTACCAAAGGTGGGGTCACTGGCACCTAAGGCTGGCCAGTACCTTGCCTCCAAAGATGGACCGTTTAACATGGGAGTCTATGGGGAAACAGGGTTAGCTTGAGACGCGATATCTCCACGGCTATTGGACCATTGGACCCCAAACTTGGCTTGGTCGGTTCAGGACATATGGGGCTACAATGTGGCGAAGAAAGTAAGTCGCTATCGGTTATGGTTCGGGAGAACTGGCCATCCAAAATTGGGTGTTTTGGGACTTCAGTCTGAAATTGGTGTAAATTGGTTTTTGGGCTATAACTTTTGAACGGAAGGTGCTAGAGACCTCAAACTTGGGGAGCATCTTCCTGAATAGCAACTGGAGCATAGCAAAAATTTGATGTTTTTTGGACCTTTTACCAGGAATTTACCGATTTTCAGGTCACACTAGGTACCCTCTGGCCTTTGGTGCTAGCACCTCCAAACTACCCACATTTGTAGGGGAGACTCTCGGCTACATGTCTACCAAAGGTGGGGTCACTGGCACCTAAGGCTGGCCAGTACCTTGCCTCCAAAGATGGACCGTTTAACATGGGAGTCTATGGGGAAACAGGGTTAGCTTGAGACGCGATATCTCCGCGGCTATTGGACCATTGGACCCCAAACTTGGCTTGGTCGGTTCAGGACATATGGGGCTACAATGTGGCGAAGAAAGTAAGTCGCTATCGGTTATGGTTCGGGAGAACTGGCCATCCAAAATTGGGTGTTTTGGGACTTCAGTCTGAAATTGGTGTAAATTGGTTTTTGGGCTATAACTTTTGAACGGAAGGTGCTAGAGACCTCAAACTTGGGGAGCATCTTCCTGAATAGCAACTGGAGCATAGCAAAAATTTGATGTTTTTTGGACCTTTTACCAGGAATTTACCGATTTTCAGGTCACACTAGGTACCCTCTGGCCTTTGGTGCTAGGACCTCCAAACTACCCACATTTGTAGGGGAGACTCTCGGCTACATGTCTACCAAAGGTGGGGTCACTGGCACCTAAGGCTGGCCAGTACCTTGCCTCCAAAGATGGACCGTTTAACATGGGAGTTTATGGGGAAACAGGGTTAGCTTGAGACGCGATATCTCCGCGGCTATTGGACCATTGGACCCCAAACTTGGCTTGGTCGGTTCAGGACATATGGGGCTACAATGTGGCGAAGAAAGTAAGTCGCTATCGGTTATGGTTCGGGAGAACTGGCCATCCAAAATTGGGTGTTTTGGGACTTCAGTCTGAAATTGGTGTAAATTGGTTTTTGGGCTATAACTTTTGAACGGAAGGTGCTAGAGACCTCAAACTTGGGGAGCATCTTCCTGAATAGCAACTGGAGCATAGCAAAAATTTGATGTTTTTTGGACCTTTTACCAGGAATTTACCGATTTTCAGGTCACACTAGGTACCCTCTGGCCTTTGGTGCTAGCACCTCCAAACTACCCACATTTGTAGGGGAGACTCTCGGCTACATGTCTACCAAAGGTGGGGTCACTGGCACCTAAGGCTGGCCAGTACCTTGCCTCCAAAGATGGACCGTTTAACATGGGAGTCTATGGGGAAACAGGGTTAGCTTGAGACGCGATATCTCCACGGCTATTGGACCATTGGACCCCAAACTTGGCTTGGTCGGTTCAGGACATATGGGGCTACAATGTGGCGAAGAAAGTAAGTCGCTATCGGTTATGGTTCGGGAGAACTGGCCATCCAAAATTGGGTGTTTTGGGACTTCAGTCTGAAATTGGTGTAAATTGGTTTTTGGGCTATAACTTTTGAACGGAAGGTGCTAGAGACCTCAAACTTGGGGAGCATCTTCCTGAATAGCAACTGGAGCATAGCAAAAATTTGATGTTTTTTGGACCTTTTACCAGGAATTTACCGATTTTCAGGTCACACTAGGTACCCTCTGGCCTTTGGTGCTAGGACCTCCAAACTACCCACATTTGTAGGGGAGACTCTCGGCTACATGTCTACCAAAGGTGGGGTCACTGGCACCTAAGGCTGGCCAGTACCTTGCCTCCAAAGATGGACCGTTTAACATGGGAGTCTATGGGGAAACAGGGTTAGCTTGAGACGCGATATCTCCACGGCTATTGGACCATTGGACCCCAAACTTGGCTTGGTCGGTTCAGGACATATGGGGCTACAATGTGGCGAAGAAAGTAAGTCGCTATCGGTTATGGTTCGGGAGAACTGGCCATCCAAAATTGGGTGTTTTGGGACTTCAGTCTGAAATTGGTGTAAATTGGTTTTTGGGCTATAACTTTTGAACGGAAGGTGCTAGAGACCTCAAACTTGGGGAGCATCTTCCTGAATAGCAACTGGAGCATAGCAAAAATTTGATGTTTTTTGGACCTTTTACCAGGAATTTACCAATTTTCAGGTCACACTAGGTACCCTCTGGCCTTTGGTGCTAGCACCTCCAAACTACCCACATTTGTAGGGGAGACTCTCGGCTACATGTCTACCAAAGGTGGGGTCACTGGCACCTAAGGCTGGCCAGTACCTTGCCTCCAAAGATGGACCGTTTAACATGGGAGTCTATGGGGAAACAGGGTTAGCTTGAGACGCGATATCTCCGCGGCTATTGGACCATTGGACCCCAAACTTGGCTTGGTCGGTTCAGGACATATGGGGCTACAATGTGGCGAAGAAAGTAAGTCGCTATCGGTTATGGTTCGGGAGAACTGGCCATCCAAAATTGGGTGTTTTGGGACTTCAGTCTGAAATTGGTGTAAATTGGTTTTTGGGCTATAACTTTTGAACGGAAGGTGCTAGAGACCTCAAACTTGGGGAGCATCTTCCTGAATAGCAACTGGAGCATAGCAAAAATTTGATGTTTTTTGGACCTTTTACCAGGAATTTACCGATTTTCAGGTCACACTAGGTACCCTCTGGCCTTTGGTGCTAGGACCTCCAAACTACCCACATTTGTAGGGGAGACTCTCGGCTACATGTCTACCAAAGGTGGGGTCACTGGCACCTAAGGCTGGCCAGTACCTTGCCTCCAAAGATGGACCGTTTAACATGGGAGTCTATGGGGAAACAGGGTTAGCTTGAGACGCGATATCTCCACGGCTATTGGACCATTGGACCCCAAACTTGGCTTGGTCGGTTCAGGACATATGGGGCTACAATGTGGCGAAGAAAGTAAGTCGCTATCGGTTATGGTTCGGGAGAACTGGCCATCCAAAATTGGGTGTTTTGGGACTTCAGTCTGAAATTGGTGTAAATTGGTTTTTGGGCTATAACTTTTGAACGGAAGGTGCTAGAGACCTCAAACTTGGGGAGCATCTTCCTGAATAGCAACTGGAGCATAGCAAAAATTTGATGTTTTTTGGACCTTTTACCAGGAATTTACCGATTTTCAGGTCACACTAGGTACCCTCTGGCCTTTGGTGCTAGGACCTCCAAACTACCCACATTTGTAGGGGAGACTCTCGGCTACATGTCTACCAAAGGTGGGGTCACTGGCACCTAAGGCTGGCCAGTACCTTGCCTCCAAAGATGGACCGTTTAACATGGGAGTCTATGGGGAAACAGGGTTAGCTTGAGACGCGATATCTCCACGGCTATTGGACCATTGGACCCCAAACTTGGCTTGGTCGGTTCAGGACATATGGGGCTACAATGTGGCGAAGAAAGTAAGTCGCTATCGGTTATGGTTCGGGAGAACTGGCCATCCAAAATTGGGTGTTTTGGGACTTCAGTCTGAAATTGGTGTAAATTGGTTTTTGGGCTATAACTTTTGAACGGAAGGTGCTAGAGACCTCAAACTTGGGGAGCATCTTCCTGAATAGCAACTGGAGCATAGCAAAAATTTGATGTTTTTTGGACCTTTTACCAGGAATTTACCGATTTTCAGGTCACACTAGGTACCCTCTGGCCTTTGGTGCTAGGACCTCCAAACTACCCACATTTGTAGGGGAGACTCTCGGCTACATGTCTACCAAAGGTGGGGTCACTGGCACCTAAGGCTGGCCAGTACCTTGCCTCCAAAGATGGACCGTTTAACATGGGAGTCTATGGGGAAACAGGGTTAGCTTGAGACGCGATATCTCCACGGCTATTGGACCATTGGACCCCAAACTTGGCTTGGTCGGTTCAGGACATATGGGGCTACAATGTGGCGAAGAAAGTAAGTCGCTATCGGTTATGGTTCGGGAGAACTGGCCATCCAAAATTGGGTGTTTTGGGACTTCAGTCTGAAATTGGTGTAAATTGGTTTTTGGGCTATAACTTTTGAACGGAAGGTGCTAGAGACCTCAAACTTGGGGAGCATCTTCCTGAATAGCAACTGGAGCATAGCAAAAATTTGATGTTTTTTGGACCTTTTACCAGGAATTTACCGATTTTCAGGTCACACTAGGTACCCTCTGGCCTTTGGTGCTAGCACCTCCAAACTACCCACATTTGTAGGGGAGACTCTCGGCTACATGTCTACCAAAGGTGGGGTCACTGGCATCTAAGGCTGGCCAGTACCTTGCCTCCAAAGATGGACCGTTTAACATGGGAGTCTATGGGGAAACAGGGTTAGCTTGAGACGCGATATCTCCACGGCTATTGGACCATTGGACCCCAAACTTGGCTTGGTCGGTTCAGGACATATGGGGCTACAATGTGGCGAAGAAAGTAAGTCGCTATCGGTTATGGTTCGGGAGAACTGGCCATCCAAAATTGGGTGTTTTGGGACTTCAGTCTGAAATTGGTGTAAATTGGTTTTTGGGCTATAACTTTTGAACGGAAGGTGCTAGAGACCTCAAACTTGGGGAGCATCTTCCTGAATAGCAACTGGAGCATAGCAAAAATTTGATGTTTTTTGGACCTTTTACCAGGAATTTACCGATTTTCAGGTCACACTAGGTACCCTCTGGCCTTTGGTGCTAGGACCTCCAAACTACCCACATTTGTAGGGGAGACTCTCGGCTACATGTCTACCAAAGGTGGGGTCACTGGCACCTAAGGCTGGCCAGTACCTTGCCTCCAAAGATGGACCGTTTAACATGGGAGTCTATGGGGAAACAGGGTTAGCTTGAGACGCGATATCTCCACGGCTAATGGACCATTGGACCCCAAACTTGGCTTGGTCGGTTCAGGACATATGGGGCTACAATGTGGCGAAGAAAGTAAGTCGCTATCGGTTATGGTTCGGGAGAACTGGCCATCCAAAATTGGGTGTTTTGGGACTTCAGTCTGAAATTGGTGTAAATTGGTTTTTGGGCTATAACTTTTGAACGGAAGGTGCTAGAGACCTCAAACTTGGGGAGCATCTTCCTGAATAGCAACTGGAGCATAGCAAAAATTTGATGTTTTTTGGACCTTTTACCAGGAATTTACCAATTTTCAGGTCACACTAGGTACCCTCTGGCCTTTGGTGCTAGCACCTCCAAACTACCCACATTTGTAGGGGAGACTCTCGGCTACATGTCTACCAAAGGTGGGGTCACTGGCACCTAAGGCTGGCCAGTACCTTGCCTCCAAAGATGGACCGTTTAACATGGGAGTCTATGGGGAAACAGGGTTAGCTTGAGACGCGATATCTCCACGGCTATTGGACCATTGGACCCCAAACTTGGCTTGGTCGGTTCAGGACATATGGGGCTACAATGTGGCGAAGAAAGTAAGTCGCTATCGGTTATGGTTCGGGAGAACTGGCCATCCAAAATTGGGTGTTTTGGGACTTCAGTCTGAAATTGGTGTAAATTGGTTTTTGGGCTATAACTTTTGAACGGAAGGTGCTAGAGACCTCAAACTTGGGGAGCATCTTCCTGAATAGCAACTGGAGCATAGCAAAAATTTGATGTTTTTTGGACCTTTTACCAGGAATTTACCGATTTTCAGGTCACACTAGGTACCCTCTGGCCTTTGGTGCTAGGACCTCCAAACTACCCACATTTGTAGGGGAGACTCTCGGCTACATGTCTACCAAAGGTGGGGTCACTGGCACCTAAGGCTGGCCAGTACCTTGCCTCCAAAGATGGACCGTTTAACATGGGAGTCTATGGGGAAACAGGGTTAGCTTGAGACGCGATATCTCCACGGCTATTGGACCATTGGACCCCAAACTTGGCTTGGTCGGTTCAGGACATATGGGGCTACAATGTGGCGAAGAAAGTAAGTCGCTATCGGTTATGGTTCGGGAGAACTGGCCATCCAAAATTGGGTGTTTTGGGACTTCAGTCTGAAATTGGTGTAAATTGGTTTTTGGGCTATAACTTTTGAACGGAAGGTGCTAGAGACCTCAAACTTGGGGAGCATCTTCCTGAATAGCAACTGGAGCATAGCAAAAATTTGATGTTTTTTGGACCTTTTACCAGGAATTTACCGATTTTCAGGTCACACTAGGTACCCTCTGGCCTTTGGTGCTAGGACCTCCAAACTACCCACATTTGTAGGGGAGACTCTCGGCTACATGTCTACCAAAGGTGGGGTCACTGGCACCTAAGGCTGGCCAGTACCTTGCCTCCAAAGATGGACCGTTTAACATGGGAGTCTATGGGGAAACAGGGTTAGCTTGAGACGCGATATCTCCACGGCTATTGGACCATTGGACCCCAAACTTGGCTTGGTCGGTTCAGGACATATGGGGCTACAATGTGGCGAAGAAAGTAAGTCGCTATCGGTTATGGTTCGGGAGAACTGGCCATCCAAAATTGGGTGTTTTGGGACTTCAGTCTGAAATTGGTGTAAATTGGTTTTTGGGCTATAACTTTTGAACGGAAGGTGCTAGAGACCTCAAACTTGGGGAGCATCTTCCTGAATAGCAACTGGAGCATAGCAAAAATTTGATGTTTTTTGGACCTTTTACCAGGAATTTACCGATTTTCAGGTCACACTAGGTACCCTCTGGCCTTTGGTGCTAGCACCTCCAAACTACCCACATTTGTAGGGGAGACTCTCGGCTACATGTCTACCAAAGGTGGGGTCACTGGCACCTAAGGCTGGCCAGTACCTTGCCTCCAAAGATGGACCGTTTAACATGGGAGTCTATGGGGAAACAGGGTTAGCTTGAGACGCGATATCTCCGCGGCTAATGGACCATTGGACCCCAAACTTGGCTTGGTCGGTTCAGGACATATGGGGCTACAATGTGGCGAAGAAAGTAAGTCGCTATCGGTTATGGTTCGGGAGAACTGGCCATCCAAAATTGGGTGTTTTGGGACTTCAGTCTGAAATTGGTGTAAATTGGTTTTTGGGCTATAACTTTTGAACGGAAGGTGCTAGAGACCTCAAACTTGGGGAGCATCTTCCTGAATAGCAACTGGAGCATAGCAAAAATTTGATGTTTTTTGGACCTTTTACCAGGAATTTACCGATTTTCAGGTCACACTAGGTACCCTCTGGCCTTTGGTGCTAGGACCTCCAAACTACCCACATTTGTAGGGGAGACTCTCGGCTACATGTCTACCAAAGGTGGGGTCACTGGCACCTAAGGCTGGCCAGTACCTTGCCTCCAAAGATGGACCGTTTAACATGGGAGTCTATGGGGAAACAGGGTTAGCTTGAGACGCGATATCTCCACGGCTATTGGACCATTGGACCCCAAACTTGGCTTGGTCGGTTCAGGACATATGGGGCTACAATGTGGCGAAGAAAGTAAGTCGCTATCGGTTATGGTTCGGGAGAACTGGCCATCCAAAATTGGGTGTTTTGGGACTTCAGTCTGAAATTGGTGTAAATTGGTTTTTGGGCTATAACTTTTGAACGGAAGGTGCTAGAGACCTCAAACTTGGGGAGCATCTTCCTGAATAGCAACTGGAGCATAGCAAAAATTTGATGTTTTTTGGACCTTTTACCAGGAATTTACCGATTTTCAGGTCACACTAGGTACCCTCTGGCCTTTGGTGCTAGCACCTCCAAACTACCCACATTTGTAGGGGAGACTCTCGGCTACATGTCTACCAAAGGTGGGGTCACTGGCACCTAAGGCTGGCCAGTACCTTGCCTCCAAAGATGGACCGTTTAACATGGGAGTCTATGGGGAAACAGGGTTAGCTTGAGACGCGATATCTCCACGGCTATTGGACCATTGGACCCCAAACTTGGCTTGGTCGGTTCAGGACATATGGGGCTACAATGTGGCGAAGAAAGTAAGTCGCTATCGGTTATGGTTCGGGAGAACTGGCCATCCAAAATTGGGTGTTTTGGGACTTCAGTCTGAAATTGGTGTAAATTGGTTTTTGGGCTATAACTTTTGAACGGAAGGTGCTAGAGACCTCAAACTTGGGGAGCATCTTCCTGAATAGCAACTGGAGCATAGCAAAAATTTGATGTTTTTTGGACCTTTTACCAGGAATTTACCGATTTTCAGGTCACACTAGGTACCCTCTGGCCTTTGGTGCTAGGACCTCCAAACTACCCACATTTGTAGGGGAGACTCTCGGCTACATGTCTACCAAAGGTGGGGTCACTGGCACCTAAGGCTGGCCAGTACCTTGCCTCCAAAGATGGACCGTTTAACATGGGAGTCTATGGGGAAACAGGGTTAGCTTGAGACGCGATATCTCCACGGCTATTGGACCATTGGACCCCAAACTTGGCTTGGTCGGTTCAGGACATATGGGGCTACAATGTGGCGAAGAAAGTAAGTCGCTATCGGTTATGGTTCGGGAGAACTGGCCATCCAAAATTGGGTGTTTTGGGACTTCAGTCTGAAATTGGTGTAAATTGGTTTTTGGGCTATAACTTTTGAACGGAAGGTGCTAGAGACCTCAAACTTGGGGAGCATCTTCCTGAATAGCAACTGGAGCATAGCAAAAATTTGATGTTTTTTGGACCTTTTACCAGGAATTTACCGATTTTCAGGTCACACTAGGTACCCTCTGGCCTTTGGTGCTAGGACCTCCAAACTACCCACATTTGTAGGGGAGACTCTCGGCTACATGTCTACCAAAGGTGGGGTCACTGGCACCTAAGGCTGGCCAGTACCTTGCCTCCAAAGATGGACCGTTTAACATGGGAGTCTATGGGGAAACAGGGTTAGCTTGAGACGCGATATCTCCACGGCTATTGGACCATTGGACCCCAAACTTGGCTTGGTCGGTTCAGGACATATGGGGCTACAATGTGGCGAAGAAAGTAAGTCGCTATCGGTTATGGTTCGGGAGAACTGGCCATCCAAAATTGGGTGTTTTGGGACTTCAGTCTGAAATTGGTGTAAATTGGTTTTTGGGCTATAACTTTTGAACGGAAGGTGCTAGAGACCTCAAACTTGGGGAGCATCTTCCTGAATAGCAACTGGAGCATAGCAAAAATTTGATGTTTTTTGGACCTTTTACCAGGAATTTACCGATTTTCAGGTCACACTAGGTACCCTCTGGCCTTTGGTGCTAGGACCTCCAAACTACCCACATTTGTAGGGGAGACTCTCGGCTACATGTCTACCAAAGGTGGGGTCACTGGCACCTAAGGCTGGCCAGTACCTTGCCTCCAAAGATGGACCGTTTAACATGGGAGTCTATGGGGAAACAGGGTTAGCTTGAGACGCGATATCTCCACGGCTATTGGACCATTGGACCCCAAACTTGGCTTGGTCGGTTCAGGACATATGGGGCTACAATGTGGCGAAGAAAGTAAGTCGCTATCGGTTATGGTTCGGGAGAACTGGCCATCCAAAATTGGGTGTTTTGGGACTTCAGTCTGAAATTGGTGTAAATTGGTTTTTGGGCTATAACTTTTGAACGGAAGGTGCTAGAGACCTCAAACTTGGGGAGCATCTTCCTGAATAGCAACTGGAGCATAGCAAAAATTTGATGTTTTTTGGACCTTTTACCAGGAATTTACCGATTTTCAGGTCACACTAGGTACCCTCTGGCCTTTGGTGCTAGGACCTCCAAACTACCCACATTTGTAGGGGAGACTCTCGGCTACATGTCTACCAAAGGTGGGGTCACTGGCACCTAAGGCTGGCCAGTACCTTGCCTCCAAAGATGGACCGTTTAACATGGGAGTCTATGGGGAAACAGGGTTAGCTTGAGACGCGATATCTCCACGGCTATTGGACCATTGGACCCCAAACTTGGCTTGGTCGGTTCAGGACATATGGGGCTACAATGTGGCGAAGAAAGTAAGTCGCTATCGGTTATGGTTCGGGAGAACTGGCCATCCAAAATTGGGTGTTTTGGGACTTCAGTCTGAAATTGGTGTAAATTGGTTTTTGGGCTATAACTTTTGAACGGAAGGTGCTAGAGACCTCAAACTTGGGGAGCATCTTCCTGAATAGCAACTGGAGCATAGCAAAAATTTGATGTTTTTTGGACCTTTTACCAGGAATTTACCAATTTTCAGGTCACACTAGGTACCCTCTGGCCTTTGGTGCTAGCACCTCCAAACTACCCACATTTGTAGGGGAGACTCTCGGCTACATGTCTACCAAAGGTGGGGTCACTGGCACCTAAGGCTGGCCAGTACCTTGCCTCCAAAGATGGACCGTTTAACATGGGAGTCTATGGGGAAACAGGGTTAGCTTGAGACGCGATATCTCCACGGCTATTGGACCATTGGACCCCAAACTTGGCTTGGTCGGTTCAGGACATATGGGGCTACAATGTGGCGAAGAAAGTAAGTCGCTATCGGTTATGGTTCGGGAGAACTGGCCATCCAAAATTGGGTGTTTTGGGACTTCAGTCTGAAATTGGTGTAAATTGGTTTTTGGGCTATAACTTTTGAACGGAAGGTGCTAGAGACCTCAAACTTGGGGAGCATCTTCCTGAATAGCAACTGGAGCATAGCAAAAATTTGATGTTTTTTGGACCTTTTACCAGGAATTTACCGATTTTCAGGTCACACTAGGTACCCTCTGGCCTTTGGTGCTAGGACCTCCAAACTACCCACATTTGTAGGGGAGACTCTCGGCTACATGTCTACCAAAGGTGGGGTCACTGGCACCTAAGGCTGGCCAGTACCTTGCCTCCAAAGATGGACCGTTTAACATGGGAGTCTATGGGGAAACAGGGTTAGCTTGAGACGCGATATCTCCACGGCTATTGGACCATTGGACCCCAAACTTGGCTTGGTCGGTTCAGGACATATGGGGCTACAATGTGGCGAAGAAAGTAAGTCGCTATCGGTTATGGTTCGGGAGAACTGGCCATCCAAAATTGGGTGTTTTGGGACTTCAGTCTGAAATTGGTGTAAATTGGTTTTTGGGCTATAACTTTTGAACGGAAGGTGCTAGAGACCTCAAACTTGGGGAGCATCTTCCTGAATAGCAACTGGAGCATAGCAAAAATTTGATGTTTTTTGGACCTTTTACCAGGAATTTACCGATTTTCAGGTCACACTAGGTACCCTCTGGCCTTTGGTGCTAGGACCTCCAAACTACCCACATTTGTAGGGGAGACTCTCGGCTACATGTCTACCAAAGGTGGGGTCACTGGCACCTAAGGCTGGCCAGTACCTTGCCTCCAAAGATGGACCGTTTAACATGGGAGTCTATGGGGAAACAGGGTTAGCTTGAGACGCGATATCTCCACGGCTATTGGACCATTGGACCCCAAACTTGGCTTGGTCGGTTCAGGACATATGGGGCTACAATGTGGCGAAGAAAGTAAGTCGCTATCGGTTATGGTTCGGGAGAACTGGCCATCCAAAATTGGGTGTTTTGGGACTTCAGTCTGAAATTGGTGTAAATTGGTTTTTGGGCTATAACTTTTGAACGGAAGGTGCTAGAGACCTCAAACTTGGGGAGCATCTTCCTGAATAGCAACTGGAGCATAGCAAAAATTTGATGTTTTTTGGACCTTTTACCAGGAATTTACCGATTTTCAGGTCACACTAGGTACCCTCTGGCCTTTGGTGCTAGGACCTCCAAACTACCCACATTTGTAGGGGAGACTCTCGGCTACATGTCTACCAAAGGTGGGGTCACTGGCACCTAAGGCTGGCCAGTACCTTGCCTCCAAAGATGGACCGTTTAACATGGGAGTCTATGGGGAAACAGGGTTAGCTTGAGACGCGATATCTCCGCGGCTATTGGACCATTGGACCCCAAACTTGGCTTGGTCGGTTCAGGACATATGGGGCTACAATGTGGCGAAGAAAGTAAGTCGCTATCGGTTATGGTTCGGGAGAACTGGCCATCCAAAATTGGGTGTTTTGGGACTTCAGTCTGAAATTGGTGTAAATTGGTTTTTGGGCTATAACTTTTGAACGGAAGGTGCTAGAGACCTCAAACTTGGGGAGCATCTTCCTGAATAGCAACTGGAGCATAGCAAAAATTTGATGTTTTTTGGACCTTTTACCAGGAATTTACCGATTTTCAGGTCACACTAGGTACCCTCTGGCCTTTGGTGCTAGCACCTCCAAACTACCCACATTTGTAGGGGAGACTCTCGGCTACATGTCTACCAAAGGTGGGGTCACTGGCACCTAAGGCTGGCCAGTACCTTGCCTCCAAAGATGGACCGTTTAACATGGGAGTCTATGGGGAAACAGGGTTAGCTTGAGACGCGATATCTCCACGGCTATTGGACCATTGGACCCCAAACTTGGCTTGGTCGGTTCAGGACATATGGGGCTACAATGTGGCGAAGAAAGTAAGTCGCTATCGGTTATGGTTCGGGAGAACTGGCCATCCAAAATTGGGTGTTTTGGGACTTCAGTCTGAAATTGGTGTAAATTGGTTTTTGGGCTATAACTTTTGAACGGAAGGTGCTAGAGACCTCAAACTTGGGGAGCATCTTCCTGAATAGCAACTGGAGCATAGCAACAATTTGATGTTTTTTGGACCCTTTACCAGGAATTTACCAATTTTCAGGTCACACTAGGTACCCTCTGGCCTTTGGTGCTAGGACCTCCAAACTACCCACATTTGTAGGGGAGACTCTCGGCTACATGTCTACCAAAGGTGGGGTCACTGGCACCTAAGGCTGGCCAGTACCTTGCCTCCAAAGATGGACCGTTTAACATGGGAGTCTATGGGGAAACAGGGTTAGCTTGAGACGCGATATCTCCACGGCTATTGGACCATTGGACCCCAAACTTGGCTTGGTCGGTTCAGGACATATGGGGCTACAATGTGGCAAAGAAAGTAAGTCGCTATCGGTTATGGTTCGGGAGAACTGGCCATCCAAAATTGGGTGTTTTGGGACTTCAGTCTGAAATTGGTGTAAATTGGTTTTTGGGCTATAACTTTTGAACGGAAGGTGCTAGAGACCTCAAACTTGGGGAGCATCTTCCTGAATAGCAACTGGAGCATAGCAAAAATTTGATGTTTTTTGGACCTTTTACCAGGAATTTACCGATTTTCAGGTCACACTAGGTACCCTCTGGCCTTTGGTGCTAGCACCTCCAAACTACCCACATTTGTAGGGGAGACTCTCGGCTACATGTCTACCAAAGGTGGGGTCACTGGCATCTAAGGCTGGCCAGTACCTTGCCTCCAAAGATGGACCGTTTAACATGGGAGTCTATGGGGAAACAGGGTTAGCTTGAGACGCGATATCTCCGCGGCTATTGGACCATTGGACCCCAAACTTGGCTTGGTCGGTTCAGGACATATGGGGCTACAATGTGGCGAAGAAAGTAAGTCGCTATCGGTTATGGTTCGGGAGAACTGGCCATCCAAAATTGGGTGTTTTGGGACTTCAGTCTGAAATTGGTGTAAATTGGTTTTTTGGGCTATAACTTTTGAACGGAAGGTGCTAGAGACCTCAAACTTGGGGAGCATCTTCCTGAATAGCAACTGGAGCATAGCAAAAATTTGATGTTTTTTGGACCTTTTACCAGGAATTTACCGATTTTCAGGTCACACTAGGTACCCTCTGGCCTTTGGTGCTAGGACCTCCAAACTACCCACATTTGTAGGGGAGACTCTTGGCTACATGTCTAACAAAGGTGGGGTCACTGGCACCTAAGGCTGGCCAGTACCTTGCCTCCAAAGATGGACCGTTTAACATGGGAGTCTATGGGGAAACAGGGTTAGCTTGAGACGCGATATCTCCACGGCTATTGGACCCCAAACTTGGCTTGGTCGGTTCAGGACATATGGGGCTACAATGTGGCGAAGAAAGTAAGTCGCTATCGGTTATGGTTCGGGAGAACTGGCCATCCAAAATTGGGTGTTTTGGGACTTCAGTCTGAAATTGGTGTAAATTGGTTTTTGGGCTATAACTTTTGAACGGAAGGTGCTAGAGACCTCAAACTTGGGGAGCATCTTCCTGAATAGCAACTGGAGCATAGCAAAAATTTGATGTTTTTTGGACCCTTTACCAGGAATTTACCAATTTTCAGGTCACACTAGGTACCCTCTGGCCTTTGGTGCTAGGACCTCCAAACTACCCACATTTGTAGGGGAGACTCTCGGCTACATGTCTACCAAATATGGGGTCACTGGCACCTAAGGCTGGCCAGTACCTTGCCTCCAAAGATGGACCGTTTAACATGGGAGTCTATGGGGAAACAGGGTTAGCTTGAGACGCGATATCTCCACGGCTATTGGACCATTGGACCCCAAACTTGGCTTGGTCGGTTCAGGACATATGGGGCTACAATGTGGCAAAGAAAGTAAGTCGCTATCGGTTATGGTTCAGGAGAACTGGCCATCCAAAATTGGGTGTTTTGGGACTTCAGTCTGAAATTGGTGTAAATTGGTTTTTGGGCTATAACTTTTGAACGGAAGGTGCTAGAGACCTCAAACTTGGGGAGCATCTTCCTGAATAGCAACTGGAGCATAGCAAAAATTTGATGTTTTTTGGACCTTTTACCAGGAATTTACCGATTTTCAGGTCACACTAGGTACCCTCTGGCCTTTGGTGCTAGCACCTCCAAACTACCCACATTTGTAGGGGAGACTCTCGGCTACATGTCTACCAAAGGTGGGGTCACTGGCATCTAAGGCTGGCCAGTACCTTGCCTCCAAAGATGGACCGTTTAACATGGGAGTCTATGGGGAAACAGGGTTAGCTTGAGACGCGATATCTCCACGGCTATTGGACCATTGGACCCCAAACTTGGCTTGGTCGGTTCAGGACATATGGGGCTACAATGTGGCGAAGAAAGTAAGTCGCTATCGGTTATGGTTCGGGAGAACTGGCCATCCAAAATTGGGTGTTTTGGGACTTCAGTCTGAAATTGGTGTAAATTGGTTTTTGGGCTATAACTTTTGAACGGAAGGTGCTAGAGACCTCAAACTTGGGGAGCATCTTCCTGAATAGCAACTGGAGCATAGCAAACATTTTATGTTTTTTGGACCTTTTACCAGGAATTTACCGATTTTCAGGTCACACTAGGTACCCTCTGGCCTTTGGTGCTAGGACCTCCAAACTACCCACATTTGTAGGGGAGACTCTCGGCTACATGTCTACCAAACGTGGGGTCACTGGCACCTAAGGCTGGCCAGTACCTTGCCTCCAAAGATGGACCGTTTAACATGGGAGTCTATGGGGAAACAGGGTTAGCTTGAGACGCGATATCTCCACGGCTATTGGACCATTGGACCCCAAACTTGGCTTGGTCGGTTCAGGACATATGGGGCTACAATGTGGCAAAGAAAGTAAGTCGCTATCGGTTATGGTTCGGGAGAACTGGCCATCCAAAATTGGGTGTTTTGGGACTTCAGTCTGAAATTGGTGTAAATTGGTTTTTGGGCTATAACTTTTGAACGGAAGGTGCTAGAGACCTCAAACTTGGGGAGCATCTTCCTGAATAGCAACTGGAGCATAGCAAAAATTTGATGTTTTTTGGACCTTTTACCAGGAATTTACCGATTTTCAGGTCACACTAGGTACCCTCTGGCCTTTGGTGCTAGCACCTCCAAACTACCCACATTTGTAGGGGAGACTCTCGGCTACATGTCTACCAAAGGTGGGGTCACTGGCATCTAAGGCTGGCCAGTACCTTGCCTCCAAAGATGGACCGTTTAACATGGGAGTCTATGGGGAAACAGGGTTAGCTTGAGACGCGATATCTCCACGGCTATTGGACCCCAAACTTGGCTTGGTCGGTTCAGGACATATGGGGCTACAATGTGGCGAAGAAAGTAAGTCGCTATCGGTTATGGTTCGGGAGAACTGGCCATCCAAAATTGGGTGTTTTGGGACTTCAGTCTGAAATTGGTGTAAATTGGTTTTTGGGCTATAACTTTTGAACGGAAGGTGCTAGAGACCTCAAACTTGGGGAGCATCTTCCTGAATAGCAACTGGAGCATAGCAAACATTTTATGTTTTTTGGACCTTTTACCAGGAATTTACCGATTTTCAGGTCACACTAGGTACCCTCTGGCCTTTGGTGCTAGGACCTCCAAACTACCCACATTTGTAGGGGAGACTCTCGGCTACATGTCTACCAAAGGTGGGGTCACTGGCACCTAAGGCTGGCCAGTACCTTGCCTCCAAAGATGGACCGTTTAACATGGGAGTCTATGGGGAAACAGGGTTAGCTTGAGACGCGATATCTCCACGGCTATTGGACCATTGGACCCCAAACTTGGCTTGGTCGGTTCAGGACATATGGGGCTACAATGTGGCAAAGAAAGTAAGTCGCTATCGGTTATGGTTCAGGAGAACTGGCCATCCAAAATCGGGTGTTTTGGGACTTCAGCCTGAAATTGCTGTAAATTGGTTTTTGGGCTATAACTTTTGAACGGAAGGTGCTAGAGACTTCAAACTTGGGGAGCAAGAAAATTTAATTTCAGACATGG